>NC_139559.1:57447251-58647251 GCF_965112155.1 Podarcis liolepis
CATTTTTTATGGCTGGCACCCCACAAGACTTTCTCAAAAATGTGCCTGCTGGTCCAAAAAAGGTTGGCAACCCTTGTTTTACAGTATATTAAAATGAAGCACTATAGCAAAACAGTATAACTAAGCAATAAACCAAAAGAACCAGAGGAGAACAACAGTCAGAGGGACATTTTAAAAATGTATTTTGAAATAATAGTTTTCAATTCCCACTGAAAAGCAGGCAAATTTTGTGTGTGCAGATAATATTCCATAATCTGGGAACCATGATAGAAACGATCCTTTCTCTTGTCCTCAGCAACATAACTCTTGCCAGAAGAGCCTCAGCTGAACATAGTTGAGAGGTGGTGGGAGATTCATGAGATAGCCTGTCCCCAAACAGTTTAGGCAGTGGTGGCTGGAGCCCATTGAGACTGGTGGGAGCCCAGCCAATAGGCAGCATAAGTGCCAAGGACAGGCAGAACAGACTGGTTTTGTCCTTGTCCATCTCCCTGCTGAGTTCTACAAGGGCAATACTGAGACTAAGGAGAAGGAAGCTGGCAGGCTGGACTGGCAAGGAAGGAAAGCAGGAAGGGATGACAGAGAGACTGGGGTTGGTGAGGCCCTTAATGGACCTGCCTCCACTGAGTTTAGGGCTTTAAAGACTAATGCCAGCACCTTGAATTGATCCTGGAAGCAAACTGGCAGCTGAAGTTAACCTAAACCTGTCATCCCATGGGCCATTCACGCAATCACCTGTACTAAAGCATGATGTGGAGCAGCCTATGACACAAGCGCCAGGAGCTTGGGATTGGGGGGGGGGGGGGGGGGGGGGGGGGGGGGGCGGGGGGGGGGGGCGCCCGGGGGGGGGGGGGGGGGGGGGGCGGGGGGGGGGGGGGGCCCGGCGTATGAAAGTTCAATCGAAGAGACCCCCAGGTAAGGAAGGCCTTGCAGAGAAACGTGTTCTGTTTGGCTTTGTATGTGCTTGACAGGCATTGACGGGAGGAGGGTGAGCCATGAGGCAGGCAGATGTTTGAGCAACATCTTGTGTTAAGAATCCTGTTTCCCAAAGCAGGATGTCATTAGGCATGTTTTCCCATTTTCCCCAACAGCTTTCTGACAGGAGGAACAATCTGACAGATAATTCATGGTGGCAACAACAATTTCAAAAAAAGCAGGCCAATTAAAGAAGCAGCAACAATACGGAAAGCCTCCCTTGGCTTTCTTTGGCGGGGAGAGGAGCAGAGCCCCTCTTTGGGGCAGGCTATAGTCAGGCTGCCAAGATGGGGAATTTCCTGTTCCCATTGTTTAATGAATCTTTACCATTTACCCTCTTTTGCCGTTAAGCTGCAGACACTGGAAAAAGCAGGAGCCCTGCTGATCATAGCTGAGTGAGAGACACATAAACAGTCCTGCAAGGCAAGGCCACCTCCTCTGATGTTCACAACCACCCACATTTCTATGCCTTTCAGGCAGAGCTGGCAGCAGGTGTTGGCATGGTTGGGCTCTTGCCAAAGTCCACAACCCTCCTGGGGCTCCAGAGCTGACTCTCAAAGCCTCCTGCCCCTTCTGCTGCTGCCAGAGCCAGTGTGGTGAAGTGGTTAAGAGCGGTAGTCTTGTAATCTGGGGAACCGGGTTCGCTTCCCTGCTCCTCCTCATGCAGCTGCTGGGTGACCTTGGGCTAGTCACACTTCTCTGAAGTCTCTCAGCCTCACTCACCTCACAGAGTGTTTGTTGTGGGGGAGGAAGGGAAAGGAGAATGTTAGCTGCTTTGAAAGGGAGTGAAAGGAGGGATATCAAATCCAAACTCTTCTTCTTCTTCTTCTTCCTTCTCCAGACATGCAAACAATGATCAGGATGAGGAGATGGAAACTCCTCCTTTTGTATTTTTCTTCTGAGTGGTTGTAGGCTCAGAGGTAGAGGGCAGGGGAGTGGCCACTGGTAAGAAGGAAATGGGAGGACAGACTGGGAACCTCATACTGGGAGGTCAGGGATGGGACCACTCAGGTCTTCTAGCCCAAGTGCCCCTCAAAACTTGGAGCTGGCATTGCAGTACACAGAGATATCCCCCAAAAGGCAGACTGTGATCCCACACCTTGCCTGTGATGTTGCCAGTGAAATGATACTCTGGAAATCCTGTTTTTCTTTATACGGCAGTTACTTTGAGATGAAAATTAACACTTACAACCTCTTTGACTGAGCACATTGTGTCTATTTGAATCCTTACAAATGTTGGAAATCTCTCGTGTTTTCACATTTTTTGCAAAGAGGATCTCAGTGCTTCCATGCAAGAGAAAACTGTAGCTGCAGTGAAATACTCAGCATTAAAGCTACAATATTTAACTCCGTCCTTGAGAAAATGAAACTCCCCATCATTCCGCCTCATTCTGAAGCTCAGGCACGTAGCAAGTAGTGAATGAAACACACTTTGCACTAATGTGATCTGTATCTATAGGCAGGGCTTATAGCATCAAAAGGCACTATTTCCCCACTTGATTTCTTGCACTCATTATTTTATTTTATTATAAAAGGGGGGTGGAAATTAAATACACTTGTCCGGCGTACCCTTTGACTGGATTTATCGCTTTTCCTCCTTGTAATAAATTAGACGGCCACTAGATGTCTCTGCATGCTACGCTCACAGAGTGACTGGCTGTGGTGTCTCTTCTGTGTCATGGAGAAGAGAAGACAAAGCTGGACCCTGGGCTGCGTGGAAGCCTGTTTGCTTGCGCCTGAAGCTTGCAGAGTGATTCCATATGCCACAGCTTATAAAACGGGGCTGCCAACTCTTGAGGGTGTGAAGCGAAAAGAACAGCAAACCACGGGGCATGCACAGATCATGTAGTGTTGTTGAAGATGGCCAAGACTCTCCATCTACAGATGCCACAGGGGGATTCATGAGCTACTGTGAAGCCAGACTGTCTCCTGGCCAAGCACAAGCACCTGGCATAATGGGGTATATACTCTGTCACAGGTGCCCTCGCAGGACCCACCTGCCACGAACCCCGTGGAGATGTCATGGAGAAGGTGGTCAGATGACGAGCAAGAGGAGAGTAGGGAGTTAGAGTGTTTGACCTAGGGGAAGGTCCTAGTGCAGGCTTCCTCAACCTCGGCCCTCCAGATGTTTTGAGACTACAATTCCCATCATCCCTGACCACTGGTCCTGCTAGCTAGGGATCATGGGAGTTGTAGGCCAAAAAACATCTGGAGGGTCGAGGTTGAGGAAGCCTGTCCTAGTGGGTTGGGGCATGGGCCTTTTGTTAGGAGGGGAGCAGGCCTTTTGTTGGGGGGGGGAGAACCTCAGCTATGTATTTTTATTGATTTGGGGGAGCAGCTGTCCCTCCCTGCCCCCCCTTGGCTACACCCATGGGTTGGGGCATGGGGATCTAGGATCCTGAGAGGCGCATGACCCCAGGGAGAGCCCAATGACCTGGAAGGTGGAGGCCTGAACCCAGGTTAAGTGTGGGTTGTCTGTCTCCATGCTATGATATACATCAAGTGCAATATCAGGGAGCACTGGTGCCTCCCCTGTCATTGAGGAGGGAGGCACTTAGGGACAAATCTGACAGCAAGTTGACTCCCCCTCTGCCTCCATGGATGTGGCTGCAGGAACAGACTTTGCACTTGCTTGCTTGCCCAGTCGCAAAATTCCAGATGCCAACTGCATGAGCTGCTGCCCTGCTCTTCAAAAGGGGAGCACAGGGTCTGTGCCAGTTGTTGGAACAAAGTCTTAGCTTATGCCTAGCCACGTATTGTAGAGCTGTGTACCTGTGCAATCAGTAGACCCATGTGGGGCTGTTGTACTGAATTCCTGAATACAACTGTTAAAGCTCCAAACTTGGGTAATAGTTTGAGTTTCGAGTCTGATGGGGGGAGCCGCTGCTTCATTCCGTGGTTCATGGGCTTACCTGGCATTGGTGCTGCAATGGCACTTGCTCAGCTCCTGGCAATGACAGCCACCACCTTTGCATGGAGTCACTGAAAATAACATACAAAAATGCATCGCCATTTGGAAAATTTCTTAGCAAAAAATGAGTATATTAGGAGGGATTGGCATCAAAGTGCCGATGAATCTCCTTGAGGAGTTTGCAAATTGATGCGGAAATATGGAGAACTAAAATGGGGGGGGGGGGGAGAGAATCCAGAATGGAGAGATTCGCCCATTCCTACCACCACAGGTTAGGCCCATGAGTAAGCAGGTAAGGGGGAAATGGTGGGTGCCCAGTGCCCCACCTCATTCCTGTCCTCTTCACAAGTGAGCAATCCTACCTGGCAGCGGCCCTGCATGGTGTGGGAGACCAGGAAAAGTGACAGTTGCTGCCAGGGAGGGCACCAAGGCAAGGCCACACAGGAACACAAACTGCGCACTTCATTGCTGGTGAAGCTGCCGCCGTTTGCGAGGGCATCCTTTCACAAGTGACCGGAAGAGCACATCAAGCATGAAATGCAAATGTCAGTCCATCTTCTAGTATGAACCTCAACTGAACGGAGAATGAATCTGTAGCACACATTACACCAGCGCGCTAAAGTGCCACCCTGCCAGCCGGGAAGCTAAGCAGTGTTTCATAATGACACTTGTGGAAATGACCTAAAATCTGCCAGCTTTGGATTTGTGAACAGCAAGGAAATAAGCATATATATTGTGCATCACTGTATCAAGGCTGCTTTGCCCAAATGCAATACTGTAATATACAATACTTGCAGCATGGAGGCTGGTTCTTCTGAGAGCAGCCCTACTGAAATCAATGGACGTTTGGTTGTCATGTCCATTAATTTCAATGGGTCTACCTGAGTAGGATGAGCATAGAATGCAACCCACTATCATAGAACCACTGAATTATGGAGTTGAAAGGGACCCCCTTGGATCATCTAGTCCAACCCTCTGCACTGCAGGAACCACAGCTAAAGAATCCCTGGCAGATGGCCATCTGACCTCTGTTAAAAAACCTCCAGTGAAGGAGAGTCCACCACCTTCTGAAGTGGTCCACTCCACTGTCAAACAGCTCTTACCACCAGAAGGTTCTTCCTAACCTTTAGTGGGAATCTCCTTTCTTGTAATTTGAATCCTTTGGTTTGAGTCCTTTCCTTTAGGGCAGCAGAAATTAAGTTTGCTCCATCTTCACTGTGACAGCTCTTTAGATATGGAAGATGGCTACCATATCTCCTCTCAGCCTCCACTCTTCCAGGCTAAACATACCCAGCTCTGTCACAAGGCTTGGTTCCCAGACCCTTAAACATTTTGGTAGCCCTCCAGTGCACACGTTCCAGCTTGTCAACATCCTTCTGAAACTGTGGCGCACAGCACTGGACACAGTACTCCAGGTGTGGCGTGCCCAAGGCAGAATAGAGTGGTACTATTGCTTCCCTTGATCTGGACACCATACTTTTCTTGATGCAGCCTAGAATTGTCAGTCATCTCAAATTCTGTTAAGTAGTGTGATGAGATTAAAATAATTGATTTAAAGTGGGAGATCAGTGGGGAGCGTGGACCTTGGGGGCACCAGAGGAGGCCTTTGTGAGTGTCCGTTGTCTGATGGGGGTTGCCATGCTTTTCCCCACTAACATGCCGCCATGTTCTTTGGTTTATTATGGGCACCTCCACACACCTGCTTATTGTGAAGCCAATCCTGCCTGCAACTTTTCCGCAGCGTCCCTACGACATTGTTGTTGTCATCAAAATACCATTCCGTTCATCTCCCCTCATTTAATCCAGGCAGGCTATTTTAGACTACCTGGGGCTACAGTGTATAAGGAAGAGCCTGATAAATAATATAAAAAAAACTCTGCATGCAAAGTGTGCCTATCCACAGTTCAAAGTGAAATTAAATGTACATCACTAGTTTTCTGTTAGAATTGCTGCCAGTAATCCATAACATAATCTGCCTTTGAACTTTGGGGGGGAAAGGATCAAAATGATCTAAATTTGGCTTAATCTCTCCTTGATTAGTAAGAGCTGTTTTGGCTAAGAAGCCAGTTATGTTGGGATAGGTGCCCTAAAGCCCGCAGGCTATATCCAGTCAAAGTCATACTTCTAATGGAAGATGAGATCTTGGGGGAACACAGCTGATCTTATTGCTAAGGTGATGCTGCAAAGGAGTTTGGGCTTCTGTGTACACTGAGTACTCCCCCTTCAATTTTAAAAGGCAATGGCCATCTTTTTCTGCACTTCCTCTAAATGGGCTTTACTTCTGACATCTAAACCTGCTGCAAACCCCCACCCCCTGCCTAACCTGGCCTCTCTCTTGTGCATTCAGCAGCAGGTTGGTGGTACAGCAATCAGCAGGTGAAGTTTACATAACATGGAGATAAACATTACTACCTGCTAATGTTTGCACATCAAGCTTCTCTTGAATTTAAAGAGACAGTGACAGTAGACAGCTGCAAAGCAGGCAATCTCCCTCCTGCTTGAAGGAAGTATGTACACATATGCTCATACCGTGTGTGTGTCTTCGGAAGGATTTAGTATTCACACATAGGAACAGAGGAAGCTGCTTTATACTGAGTCAGAAGAACATTGGTCTATCTAGTTCAGTATTGTTTGCAGTGACTTGCAGTGACTAGCAGAGGAGTGGCGGGAGGCACCAGCTAGACAATCCCCAAGGGAAGAAGGCTCAAAGACTGAAGATTGGTGGTGGGACACAATGAATGGTCAGAGGGCGAGAGGGAGAAGACTGGGAGGAGAAGTGTTAGAAGCTGAAGAGGGAGCAGGGTTTAGTGAGCGGGGAGAGTCTGCGGCAGAGAGCAGTCTGGAAGCAGGAGAGGAGGGAGGCCAAGAGGCAGAGTGGAGACAGGCTGGTGAAGAAGCGCAGGGGTCTCCTGCTCCTACTGCAACAAGCTCCCCTCCCTGCTGGTTTCCCAGGACCAGGAGAGTCATGAAGCAGCATGCCGGCATAGTCTCAGATTGCTTGGGAAAGATCCAGGAGAGGACGACACTTAGGCAGCTGTGGGAAAGCAGGGACCTTCAGTCTCCACAACTGCCTCATAGGGGCAAGACCTACCAAGAAGAGTTGCTGTGCTCATTTGACCTGGCACTCCAGAGCTGACCTTGCTTCTTCTAATAAAGCTAACTTTACTTTCTCTGTGTGATTTATTGCTGGCCGAATGCTGACACCAGGGTTCCAGATAGGGTACTATGTGGAGATGCCAGGGACTTAACTTCTGCATGCAAAGCAGATGTCCTACCACTAAGCCATAGCCCTCCCTTGCACCTGTACAAATAAAGCCTGTAATGATATTTCAAGCCTTCCGAAGCTGCTCTTTATATTTTCTGCAGACCTTTTCCTTTCCTTCCTATTGCATATAAATGTCCTAGGTGTCACATTTTCATCTTAATGACTTAGGTTATTAGTACAGCCCTGAAAGAAGCAAAGAAAAATTAACACAGACTTCATGGATATTCTTGACATCATGAGGGCTAGAGTTCTTGTTTTTTTTTAAAAAAAGGCTATAAAGCAGACAATTGGTAGAATATGACTAAGCCTTATGGGCCAAATAAACATCAGTAAGGCTGGAAGATCTACACCTCTGGTTATAAGTGAGCGGGGACCTTGTTTTTATGGCTAGGTTAGTGAGGAAACCTGTAACTCATAAAACATTCCAGGAATAGAAGACTGTGTGTGACTCACAGCTATCAGGGCTCCCAAACATGCCTGGACATTGAGAAGTGAAAGGCACTCCAAATGGAAGCTATAATAGAATAACCACTAGAGAGAGTTCCTTGCATCCACACTTCTCTCTCACAAATCTCATGCTAGCAATGACCTACCCAGTGGTGCTTGCATTCACCCACACAGTATGTACACTGGAAAAGACTATGGTTGCATTGAGCTGTAAATCTTTATCCTATAAGGACCAAACCACCTGCAATGCAGGATCTCCACCTGCAAAACATCACTTAGGCTATGATTGGTCCAAAGGAGCCAGGAGTCACACAAACCAAGGTGGGATCAAGAGCCCTTAAAAAGTGAGCGGTCCTGTGCAGTCTTTGTCCCCTCCCTTCCACTGGAGTTCATAACTGACCTTCGGGGAAACCTGCAACTGGCTATCCTTGCTGTTTTGAGGAGACCAGAGCACTGAATTGTACAGCTGCGGATCAGTCATGTTTGAACCACAGAGCAACTTTTGCTTCCATGCTCCATTTGCCTTCTTCCCTTCTATCCTTGATAAGGCTTTGTATAATTTGACTGCTGGATTGTATGTTTGCCAAGCTCAAGGATTCTAGGAATCTCCCACAAGTCTAGATTGCTTGGAGTATAGGATTGGATTGTTAAAAGACCAGCAAGTTGCAACAGGAGAGATAGAAAGCTGAGGGGCTGGATTTATGCCCTAGATAAACTGTGAGGGACCCGGCTGGAAAATGGAGAACGTGTCGTCCCTAGAATCTTGGGGCTCTTATATTTCCTTGAGCACCCCAGATTTCTTCTTATGGAGCGGGGAACAGGTGTGAGATCATAGGGAAGTGGTGGCAGCTGTTACTGGGTAGTTAAGATGCAATGGGCCTACTCCGCCAGGCCATTGTGCAAGGAAGAGTATGCAAAGCTTTCATGAGCTTCTGTCACAGGGGGTGCCAGTATTACACTTCCCAGGATCTTGGGGGAAAGTCATGTGTCTTAAATTCACTTTAAATGAGACCATCTCAGTTTGTTGGATAACACAAATGTGAGAACATGGGAGGATTAGACAGGAGGAGTAGGCTGCCTAAACACCTTCTCCACCTCCTTTTTCCTCCTATAGCCCTTCCTCCTCCTGGGCATTTTATCCCCAGCTTCTCAAAGTCCAAACTGCTAGCGAAGTGGGGTGGGGTTAGGATTAAGCCATCCCGCTTTTTCCTGCTGATTCTCCCCTGCAAATAACCCCAAATTACCCAGAAAACACAGGATTAGGGAAGCCTCTGTTTATTGTGTAATGTATTCCCAGCCTCAGTTACTCCAAATCTCCGTCTAGACTTCAGATCGGAATTGTCTACCCTGGCTAGCAATGGGTATCCAAGCAGAGGTCTTTCCCAGCTCTGCTGTCTGAAATTCTTTAATCAGAATTGCTAGGGATAGAATCTGGGGTTTTTGCATGCAAAACACGTACTGCACTGCTGAGTTATGGCGTCTCCCTTGGAATGCGTAATGCAATAATAGATAAAAGGGTACCTCCAAGCACCTGCAGAAAGCATTTCCTTCGCCACCAAGTAGCCATATGCACACCCTTCTATTGTTTAATAAATAACCCTTTTAAAAATATGCTGCCAGGATTGCCCCCCTTTTCGGCAGTACTTTTCTGTGCCTTTAACACTACATGACAGGCAAACATTAAGCAGGCACTGGATCCATCAGCATGTTGATACGGTGACAGCAGCCATGATGCTATGGGCAGCTTAGAGGCCTTGCAAGCATTCCCCCCCCCCCATACAACCCATATAAAATCTGGGCTCCAAAGAGCGATTCCCCCCACCCAAACCACCCCCAAACACTGGGAAGGAATATTTTGACACTCTCATTTATCATATAGCAATTGTATAGCCTGAGGCGAAGCTCATTTAGTCAGAAGTAAATACGCAAAGGACCAAAACCTTAGTGTGTGGAAAGAGCATTATGATCCTCACTGCCTTCGTCATGTGAGACTTGTTGTTAAGTTGTCCTCTTTTGTAAGTAGGGAATGCAGCCTACCATAGCCTTCCAATGAGCTTCTTGTTTGAGTTAAGATTTGAACACAGGCCCCAGCTTTCCCCACTGATCTCATTAGTTCTGCGCAGCCTAATTGAAAATCTTGTTCATATACTTGCATTCCTCACTCTTTAATTTTCTTGAAGACATAGAAAGCAAAGGGAGTACACAGCAAAAAGAATTTGAAACCATCACACATACATTCTGTTTTAGGTATCATTTTCCTAGACTGTCAACAACCTCGACCGGTCTAGTAAATCTTATTTCTTAAATACAACACTCTGTTGTAGTGTTTATTGTTGCTATTATTGCTCTGAATCAGTTGTTTTCATATGAGTTTCTTGGATCATAGGAACCTACCTTATCCTGACTCAGACCATTGGCCCAATTAGTTCAATATTGTCTACACTGACAAGATGTTGTTGGCCCACAACTCCCATCAGCCCTGACCATTGGTCATGCTGGCTAGGGTTGATGGAAGTTGGAGTCCAGCAATACCCTGCTTTGAAAAGCAGAGACATCACCTTGCCAACAAAGGTCCATATAGTTAAAGCTATGGTTTTCCCAGTAGTGATGTATGGAAGTGAGAGCTGGACCATAAAGAAGGCTGATCGCCGAAGAATTGATGTATTTGAATTCTGGTGCTGGAGGAGACTCTTGAGAGTCCCATGGACAGCAAGAAGATCAAACGTATCCATTCTTAAGGAAATCAGCTCTGAGTGCTCACTGGAAGGACAGATCGTGAAGCTGAGGCTCCAATACTTTGGCCACCTCATGAGAAGAGAAGACTCCCTGGAAAAGACCCTGATGTTGGGAAAGATGGAGGGCACAAGGAGAAGGGGACGACAGAGGATGAGATGGCTGGACAGTGTTCTCGAAGCTACAAACATGAGTCTGACCAAACTGCGGGAGGCAGTGGAAGACAGGAATGCCTGGCATGCTCTGGTCCATGGGGTCACGAAGAGTCGGACACGACTAAACGACTAAACAACAATACCCTGCTTTAGTCTACCAGCCACTACTAAGGAAGAAAGGCATGCTACAAAATCAGCTCATATGGATAGTTTTGCAGGGCGTGGGTTCAATAAACAGGAAGCAAAATAGTAATCAGACAACACAAAAGCAGCTGAATTTATTCCAGTGTTTTAAAGAATTCAGCCATCCGTTTGCCATCATCCTGCTTCATGCTAACTTGTTTTGAAGGCCACAAAGCCTCAATATATGGTGCCATTCCAGCAGTGGTTTTCTAGTGTGTGTGGACACTTCAGCTATTAGCCTCCTAAGTAAGGGTGGCGAGGTGAATTACTGTCGATTATCCTGACAATATTACGGTGGCATTTTGGAAGAGGAGTTCCCTTGGGGTTAAGAATATGAGGCCTACATTCATTAAGAGAGAAGGGGTGTGTGTGTGTGTTTTAAAAAGGGGACCTGGGCAGGAATGCCTGTGGAATGTTTAAAGACAGGGAGAAAATGGATCCCAAAACTTCCTGGTGGAAATGAGAGGCTCGAACACTTCAGTGCAGGAACCAGCAAACAACCAATCACGGAGGAAGTGCAAAGAGACTCCTCTTTACTCAGGAGGCACTGAACGGATGAATCGGATAGATTGTTAATAGCTAGTAATCGCAGACACAGATGAGAACATAGGCCAAAGCAAGCCCGACAAGCACTTACAAGAAGGAAACATGACAGGATGCAAACATTGAGTAGGAAAGGGGAGCAGCGTTGCACAGCCTCCGCCTGTCCTGAAATGTAACTCGCGTTTAAAATTACATTAATCATGCTGTCTGCGGTTAGAGCACCTGGCTAGAAGGTCAGAGATGGACAGTAGCAGGTCCTCATGCAGGGTAAATTGCTCTGTTGACACTGGAGGAGCCGCATGGTGGGAAAATGCTGCTCATCATCATGTTCCGATGAGAAGAGGTCTTGCTAGATTAAACTGACAATGGCCATGTCAGGGAGTTGATATTGGCACCTCCCTGGATGCGTGGCGGTTCAGATAACTGGCAATTTTAGTTCTTGTACCATAACCTTAATAGTTACACATTTGAAATACTCTGCACAGGGTCAGAGGCACTCTGTAGCCAGCCTGCTGCTGGTGTAATGGAAAACAGTTTCGGCAGATGATAAGGGGGTGTTCAGGTTGGTGTTCCTGGCATGAGGTTTTGGGTTGAAAACAGTACTAGTGTAAGTGCATCTGAAATTAAGCACTTAAGAGGACAGGAACCTGGGATATAGGGCAGTGTACACAACCCAATTTCCACCTCTGGTTGCATACAGAAAAACTGGTTCTGAATCATCTGTTGGTGCCACGAAGTCCCTGTCTGGAAGCACCCATAGTTGCCTGTCTGTCGAACTCCCGTGGTGTCATATTGTGTCTTCTCATTCCTGCCCACCCCAAATGTAATTAGTGGGGATCCCCTCTTGCCCCACTTATTGTGGAATAAGTCTGTCCAATGTAGACTGCCAAAGTGCTGCTGAAGCTTTTCAGAGTTAATGGCATTTCAGCTAGTACGCTCAGCTAGTCCTTGTCCGTTTATTTAACTGGCAATCAATTAGTCAGTTCCTGTGCTTTTTAGAGTACAGTTGCTCTTGTCTGCAATGCCAGATGCCAAATCGTTATATCATATATTAGATGAGGGTGGGGGCTGACTCTTCCCCCCCCATTGTCCCACAATTCTTCAGTAGGCTGTAACTAACAACCAAAGGAGGAGTCTGTTGAAGGTGAGCAGAACGCATGAAGGAGGTGTGATTAGGACACTCATCACTACAATCTCCACAGTACTGGGCGATTAGCTGCTGTGCACATTTGATTTTTAACATGTTGCATCTTCTTACGCAACCAGATGAAATGTGGGACAGGATTGCGTGATCCTGACTAATGCACTTTTTGTCAAATTAAACAGCACGTGTGAACGTGGACACTATTGCACGCGTCGGTGCAATTATACAACCAGCAAGTACTGGCAGACATATTCTGATGTTGCTGCGTAGTTGCCCCTGCAGAAGAAGGTTAATTATATCTTTTAAGTTGCCTCAGTTGTCAGCCCTTGATACTAGTCCCAAGCTGACAGTTATATACATAGCAATTAACCAACATAAAGGATTTGTGGCGATGGGGAGAGGCTTGGCCTTCTTTTCTAAAGCGTGGGCACGCACACACAAAATGTTTCTTTAATGGAGCTTAACATAGATGGCAAATATTTCGCTCATAAATATTTCATTTACCAACGTGTCAGTTCAACAAACATTGACTCAAATCAAGACCCTGATAACAAAGTTTCTTTTTATGAGAGGAAAAGTGCAGGTTGCTTCTTTTTCAAAAATAACCCAACAGTTCCTTTTATCTCTACAGCTTCAGATATCAATATATCAACCTGCACAAAGTCCGTGCTACATCACAGGTTTTGCGAGGGCCAACTGGCTTGTTTAAATTCGTTTGCATTGTGAATCTGGATCTTTTTTCTGGTTAGGGATGGGGAAGAAGTTTGATGCAGTTCACATTTAAGGGCGAGCCTACCTGATTTGCACTTTCTGAAACCATCCTTGAACTGAAACACAGCCATCATTTGAAATTTGCACTTATCTGAATTTTGCCAGGCAGTTCTCTGGCCAGGTAATGTGTACAAAAAATGCTACCTTCTCACAGGAGCAGTCCTTTGGTATTCCACTAGTTTTGAGGCTTTCTGTATTCAGGAAGCCATTTCCATGTTAACTGCTCT
The DNA here is from genome assembly GCF_965112155.1 of Podarcis liolepis. Taxonomy (NCBI): domain Eukaryota; kingdom Metazoa; phylum Chordata; class Lepidosauria; order Squamata; family Lacertidae; genus Podarcis; species Podarcis liolepis. Next base: position 57,460,603 of record NC_139559.1, read on the forward strand.
GTCATGGCAATCCTGCAAAACCTCAGTCCATTATAGCCAATTCTGGGTCACCTTCTGGACCCCAGTCAGTTGATATAGCTAGGTATATTGGACATTATTGTTGTATTGTGATAACTAAAAGTACAGCCTGGAACACACTGTTACATTTTCAGAGAAAATTGGAAGTGGTGTACGAAGTGTTTTTCAGGGAAACTTGTCCATCATTACTGCTCTCATGGAGAAACTCCTGACATTATTCCAAGGAAATCAAAGGTTCCATTGAATACAATTGGAAAGTGCCCATCTGCAGACCAGAAAACAGTGTATGTAGATGGCCACTTCTGCACTAAAAAAAGAGGAAACACGTTTACATAAAATGTGAATACGCTAAATTATATGTACAATTGCAAAATTAAAAATAATTACCATAATTCCAGTGGAAATGCAATACATTTCACTATAGTGACAAAGACTGTGACCAGGTGACATCCACCTGCTGCCCATGTATTGTGATGATAGATAACTTCAAGACTTCTACTTTCGCTTCTTGTTGTTTTTTAACTTTAAAATGTATTTGGACTGGACAGTGCTTCAGAGGACAATCCTCTGTAAAGTAGGATGCATGGTCATCCCACTTGACTTTGCCTTGTAGAAGAGAAACAATGTTTTGTTGAGCACTTTCTCATATTATTTTGCAGTCCTGCTCAGTAAATTTGCTGTCACAGTTCTGATCTGTGTCCATTAGAAGGTTTGGGAGAAGTGGATAAGAAAACAGAAAAACTGGTGGCTCAACAAGCTAATTGGAGGACAAAGCGAAGAACATTCTTAAGGAGTTCCAAGGTGACAGGAAGATGGACCAGGACTTTAGCATGAGCATGATTTGGAAAACACAACAAAAGCAGCTTGTCATACCTGTGTCTGTCTGATTCATTGTCTAAGCTCCTGCAAGTCTCAGTTTCTTTTCAGCTTTGTTAGGTGGGGGACTTGTGTGTGTGCTCTCGTTGTGTTAGAGGAGGCCTTCAGAATCTGCTAATAATGCTGCCACTGAAAACACAAGGACATTATTCTGAAACTATTGTGGAGAAGGCTCATCTTCCTTATTGAAGATTCTGCATTCAAGGATAGTTCATTCTAAGGGGGGGGGGATTGCTACCCAAATAAATATCCTCCATCCTGGAGAGTCAGGACCATGTTTGGACACAAGGTTTATTTTGAGATGTTTTTACATCATAGTAGGATCACATATATGTAACTTTTGGAAATAAACTTCTGAGAATTTTGGGAAAGGACCCTGAAGTGGCTTTACAACTAAGAATAGGGAATCAAGAAGTCAGCTACTGTATTCATGAAACCTAATATTCTTCGTGACTTAAAAGGAGTAAACGGAAGTTAAGAGTTTTGGTATAGGCAAGTAGAGGAATATTGTTGTGTCTGATGTGGCTTTCTTGGTGCAGCCAGATTAAAGGACAATGAATTATATTGAGGTGTCCCATGCTTTTGATCCAGAAACAGCTATCTCTTCTCTACAATTCATGCACTCTCATACAAATTCAGACAGCATTCAACTTATTCTGTCCTGTCCCTGAGATTTTCTGTAGTACAGAATTTTCAAGGAGCAGAATGGGGGAACCTATCACTTGTAATTATGCCATAGCCAGTCCCCCACTGTTAGTACAATGGTTATTGGTTTCCCTTGCTAGGTTTAAGAAGCTATGAGCAGCATCAAGAGACTGAAGGTGGCAAAGCACTGTATGTGCAACATTTCAGAAATAAAGCGCTTGAAGGCTTGCCATAGCTGTCTCTCTTGGTCATTTAAAAGTGAAACCGACTTGCTCAAATAGGCACTCTGTGGAAATCATTTAAGTAGAACTTCATGAATTTATCATGAAATATCATGTGCTAAGAAGTGGTTATTTAAATATCTGAGTATCGCATGTAATCAGAGAATTGTGAACTCATGAACTATCAGACCTTTTGAAGCTTAAAACAAAAAATATGTTTGCTAACATTGCCCATGCAAGGCAAAATCACTACCAGGACAAAAATATTAAGAAGGCTTAACTTCTGTCTGCTCCTGTTTTACAGGTACATATGCTAAAATCCCATAAGGGGACCTACACACTTGATCAGCACTTATTTCTTTCAACAGGGTATAGGATTCCAGGGCTGGATCCACACTGACCTTTTAACCGTTATTGGAACGGTATTAGATAGATTGTTCTAAAACATCACAGGGCATACTGGTAAATTTAAAATGTTCCTTACCTTGTTTTTATCCGTCAAAACACAGTTTCCCTACTGCTGGTTCCTGGTTGCTCTGCAGCGTCCTCTGGTGTCATATTTTAATAACACATTATGAACATTACAAGCAAAATGTAATGTGTCCATCTACATTATGAAAATCATTCCTTAACGTTATAAACCACGAGTGTAGTTCTGCCCCAGGTGATTTGTACTCATAAACTTGTTACTTTAAAAACCAACTTTTGGATTTGTCCCAGGAATATTTAAATTTGCTTTATGGTTTTAAATGGAAGACCAGCTAGATTGTTAGAAAAAAACATTTTTCAAAAAAACAAAGCTAGATTTTTTATTAAGAAAGGGAAGAATTGATGTGCATCTTTTTTTCTTTAAGAAGAGAGATGGAATACTGGCTCTGAATTATTTTAAGACTCTAAAAGTTTTTCATCATGTCAGAGGCTGACTTCTTAAGTCTAAAGGGCAATATGTAGTGTGAGCAAACTGTGGGTTCCTCACCCTACCCTTGGCATATGAACACACCAACCCTCTGCTCCTAATGGGTACAAAAGCATCTGGCTTATAGGTTATCAAGATGCTAAGGAACTATAATACTTCTGCTGCAATGTCTCTTACAGGCTGCTGTGATTTTTCAACTATTCCATAAGCAGTGTGATGTCTTCTCAAAGGAGACAAGAGTACACACTCAAGATCTCTTAATGTGGATTAGTTACTTGTTAATGTTCTTTAATCACTAGTTTCTTCACACAAGCAGGAGGGTTAAAGAGCAGTTCAAGTGTCACACCACTCTTTAAAGCAACATTAAGACTCTCCGTCTTCTTAAGCTTTTCTCCATAAGGGAAGGTGCTCCATCTCTCCTAATCATTTTAGTTTCTCCATTTTGTATATTTTCCACCTCTACCATACCCTTTTAGAGATGGGGTGAGAGAACTGAACATAGAATTTTAAACAGGGACACGCCATAGGGCAGTTTATGTGAAGGCATACACATTACTTGTTTGATTTTCATATCCTATTCCTAATACTGAGATTGCCTTTTTCAGTGTTAAAGTATACCTCTTCACACCCATCTCTTCTGCATACTGCTTCAAAGTTATTGATTTGCATGATGACAGGAGTGCGTATAAGTAATCACACATAAGCAGTACTATTTTTTTGAAGTCCCCAGAAACCCACAATTATTCTAAGAGAGGTGATCACATATACATACAAAATTTCTCAGCCTCATATAATCAACATGCTTAAGTCTAATTAATGCACGAAGGTGTTAAAACCACAGAGCAACCCGACATGCCAGGCTTAGCTAGGTCACGCCCCCTCACCTCAGGAGGAAGGTAATCAAACCTATTGTTCTCTCCCAACCTGCCTGAGAACCTCAATGTGTGAGGTCTGAGCTGGTTGCTCCAAGCGCAGACTGCATGGCTCTAACAAGCCATTCTTGTGTTCCTGTACCAATAATTTAAGAACTTTCATCACTGTAATTAAGTCAAGTTTTACTGCCTATGTTTTCCGAAAGATGTATGGAAAAGCCCATGAACCTGACATGTTTGTAAGTAAACCAATTGAAGTGTTTGTAAGTAAACCCATTTTTAATGTACCAAACGTGTTCTCTTTTTCTATGCTGAGAGAAAAGGGACCATTTTGGAACTCACAAGGGTGTATTTTAAATATTTAACAGCCTCCCCCCCCCCACTTTGCTGCATGTTTTGTGATTATAAATCTCTGCTGAGATTCTCTCACCAAAAAACACTTGCCCCAGACTTCGATCTTGGCATCCAGGAATTCTCCTTTTATACCTATAATTTCCCCTTGCCACCAACAAAGATTAGTACTGGAGAAATGAGGGGCAAATTTACATTAAATGAAAACGAGTATTAAGAAGGTGTGCTGGCGCAGATACACTCTAAGCATGTGATTTTGAGCAAAACCTCAGGAGTCCTGTTCAGATCTAAACTGGCATGGGACAAGGCTAGCCTGATGTGGTGAGTTGCCACTATAAGTGAGCATTTTAACCCAGCTCCAGAACAAGCTGCCTCTCATGTGAGTCTCATTGAGTAGCTGACATGGAAGGAATGCCAAGAGGATAGGTGTCCGAAAGGCTGGATCCCTATAGCAAGACTAACCCGACAATAGCAATGATCATGAGAACCCCAGCAAGAATACAGATGCTGATGAAGACAATGTCACTGGTGTCCTGGCCTTTGCTCTCGTAGACTTCTGCTGCCTCCATATCCTGCTGTTGGGACTCCACCAGGTTCTCTGCATACTGGTTCAGTCTGTAGGGATCAGAGCCAGAGATAAGATTCACAGAGGCCTCTTTCCTTTTGGGTTCGCACTGCACTTCATACTGGTGAATATCTTCCTGATTTCCATCTGAAAAGTCAATATACAGGATGCTGACAATCACAGACGTGTTGTTTCTTTTCTATAAAAGAAGAAAGAAATACAAGCAAAAGAAAAGTGTTTTATTTTAACACCGTGCAGCCAGTGAGCATATTCCTTTTCTACATTAGTAATAAATCTTCTAAAGAAGTAAGGCTGTCTAAGGTTTACTTTGTGAGCTACTAATTTATTTTTAATCCGGTAGGGACTTTACCTACTAGAGAAGAATGGCAGATCAAGTTGATGGATTATGCCGAAATGGCTAAAATGACTGAAAGAATCAGAAATCAGGAAGACCAAAATTTTAATAAGGAATGGGGGGAAATTATAACCTTAAAAAGCATTGTAAACAGTTAAAATCGTTGGTAGGTTTGGGATATCACTTGTAGCTTAATGGTGAGTTTTGGACACAATGGAGATGTAAAAGATTTGGATTATCATAAAAGATGCAGGAGGAAATGATTAACAATAAGACCCACAAAGGGGAGGAGGGAAGTCGAGGAGATTCCTTGCAATATTGTTTTTATGTTGTATGTTTGATATGTGACTGTAAAATTTTAATCTGAAAAACCAAATAAATAAATTTTTATATATGTAAATAATTTTATTTTTAATCCTCTTTGTTTTCTAGATAAAACAAGATGCATGATGCCATGCAGGGGCAACAGAATCCAGGTGGGCCTGACCAACTCCACAACGACCAAGCTGAACACAGCTCTCAAGCAACATATTGCGGTTGCCATATGCTCAATATCTTTTTGGGTTTCTGCAGTGCCAGGCAAAACCAGATACTTATTGAGAGGCCCCTGTTGGGCCACCACCACTGTTTTGTGGATTGCAGTATTATGCAGGGCTATACGGAGAAAAGATAGGTGGCAACATAACTTGGTAGGTTTACAGGTACAGTTTTGGGTCAGGAAGACACAGTATATTTACACAGCGAGATAATTAGGTGGATTACAGTTTGTACTAGTGTCAAACTGGAGCAAGCTTTGAATAGAGCAGAGGGAAGTTATGTGCATTTTGTCTTTGACATTCAGTACATGTACTGATTTTTATATTTCTGTGATGGAATCTTTGGTACCACTATCTGACTTGCATATGCTATGGATGCAGAGCAGACGGGAAGAAAATCAATACGATTGGCCTGATTATGAGCTACTCACAGCTGGTGAATAATCCTTTTTTTATTCTACTGGTAGGCCATACCCTTCCTTCCAGCCACAGCACATCAGTCAATCAATGTACGCCTTTATCAGAAGAACCTGCATTAAAAACGCTTGTAGAGCTTCCCCTTTCAAAGAGGGAATAGTGCACAAAGGAAGCAGACGGATCTGCTGCCAGAAAAAAAGTCCTTCTCAAACTCCATGAAACTAGAGAACGCAAAATTGGATTACTCATTGGATTTTCATCCCATCGTGCCGCTGGACATCTGACCTGCTGTGACATCATTGCCAAAAATAAAGCAACAAATGCACATGGTTATTAGACCCTTGTTCTGGACGTATTTTTTAAAAGTGGTTTATTTCATACTGTGGCCTCATTTAGCCCCATAAAGCCTCATTTATAGTGACTTGTCATAGGCAGATGCCTTGTTTGGACTCAGACCAATAGTCCACCAGCTTCAGTATTGTCTATGCTGACTGCCAGTAATTCACCAGGGTCCGAGGCAGGGAATCTTTCCCAGACCTACTTAGAGATGCTGAGGATGGAACCTAGGAACTGTCATATGTACAGCAGATATGCTCTGCCACTGAGCTATGGCTCCTTCCCATCACCTTAAGATTCCCTGGTATCGCTTGTTCTCTATCATAGCAGAGAAGTCATGCCCACAGTCCAGGAAAGGCACCTTAACAGCCTCCATCTCCAACTTATTGCCACCTTGACTGTTTTAGCCCCTGGGTGTTGTCTGCCTATGTGAGTGACTTCCTTGTGATTGGCGGGACATAGCCACCTGTCAATCAAGACCCACCTGGGCCAGAAACTCTTTAAAATATGACTGTTGCCAAATAGGTCCCTCAGCCGACCATCTATCTGAGGAGACAGGAGCATGTTTATAAGTAGCTGCAATAAGAGAAATAACTTGAAATATTTTCTTTTTGATGTACCATTCTGCTTTTACCTTGTCTTTTTATTCTAAATAAACTTAATAAAATTGGCTGTTGGGGACTTGGGTGCATTTCTGCTGGACTCAAAGGGGTATTTCCCGCCCTCACAGGGCTGTACAAATTGGATCTGACAGAGAAAAGTAAAGTCTCTGGGGTTCAGGGAAGAGCTGGGAAGGCTTGATAATCTCTCATTTCCCCTCATAAATATGTCCCTTGGATCCACAGAAATCACTCTCATCTGGAGGCAGAGGGACCAGAGAACCTCAGGCCTGGCATGACTGACCTACCTAGACTGGCAGGCGAGGAATGAACGAAGCAAAAGGCCTCTCCTCTCTTCTTTTACAAACACCTCATGGAATCACAAAATGGTACAATAAAGGGAAACAAGTTGAACTTATGACTACCAGTTCTTTGATCATGACAAGTCAAAACTATGTCATGAGGAAGCTTGGCTTAGCTCCCACGGTTATGAAAATATGTTGAAAATAAATACATGAAAATATTATGAATAATTTACAAGTTATCTAGTATTCCCCAGCAGCGCATAGCCTCATTTCAATGTCGTTTGGATGCTTAGCACCTTTGACTGCCAAGCCATTGACCGAGGAATGAGCACCCCTCATTTTCTCTTTCTTTCTCTGCTCACTGGGTGGCCATAGACAAGTTATTTCATCTAGGGTCTTTAACGTGAGCCTTGCCACCTGCACATCAACAGCTTCACAGATGACAGGGACCTAAAATGAAATTTCCCAGGAATCAGACAATAACTGCACCCCAAAGCAATGGTTACTTTCAAAAATGTGGGACTCATGTCAATCACCTATAACTTATAAAAATATAGTGCTTGTGTTACTATCAGTAGCCAGATAGCCCTATACTGGAAATCATCCAATATTCCTATGAGAGAGGTATGTTTTCCTAATGTATGGAACACAGCTTTATCTGAATATCTGGTCAGACTTAGACATGTTGTTTGGGGTGAAGCCAAATCAGACAGTTCTGAAGTGGATCTGTCTCCATTTTTTAAATTATATATATATGGAGAGTCATATAAGTACTCCTCCCATGACTCCTCGTGGTTGGACTATATAAGGTAAAGGGACCCCTGACTGTTAGGTCCAGATGTGGACGACTCTGGGGTTGTGGTGCTCATCTCGCTCTATAGGCCGAGGGAGCCGGTGTTTGTCTGCAGACAGCTTCTGGGTCATGTGGCCAGCATGACTAAGCCACCTCTGGTGAAACCAGAGCAGAACATGGAAACGCCATTCACCTTCCCACCGGAGCGGTACTTATTTATCTATTTGCACTTTGACGTGCTTTTGAACTGCTAGGTTGGCAGGAGCTGGGACAGAGTAACGGGAGCTCACCCCATTGCGGGAATTCGAACTGCCGACCTTCTGATCGGCAAGCCCTAGACTCTGTGGTTTAGACCACAGCGCCACTATACAGACTCATCTTAAAATCTTGGCTATATGTAACTGCACCTCTGTAATTTGTTTTTTTTATACAGAATATACTCAGCTTATGGTTCTGTTATGGTTTGTATGATTATGCGTCAGTTTGTACATACATTTATGATAAATCGATAAAAATTATACTAAATTATATTAAAACAAAATGTGGGACTTAGGAGCAGTTTTTCAGTAGTTAAAAAAAAAAACAACCACCCCAAAGCAGCAGTGGTAATTGAAGGTGTTATTGGTGCTGTGGTGTTTTAACCTTTTCCTTGCATGCCACGATCCTATTTGAAGTACACTCACTCTTGTTAGCTGCTGAGAGGAAATTTCCTCCCAGTGCTTAAGATGAGATATTTTTCTAAGGTCTGCAGAAGTGTGGAAGGAGTTAAATTCTCCTTGCTTTGATCCTGATATTTAACACCCCCTAGCAGAGGCTGCTATTTGCATTTTTTAAGGAAATGTGCCCTATAAATGTGTGAAACTCCACCTTTAATGTTACTCTGGTTTAGCTCTAAGTTTTTCTTTGTGCAACCTGAGGATAATTTAACACATGCTGAACATCTGGAAGGATTTTGCTTAGTAAAAAAAACCCCAGATCTGAGTTCCCCATTCACAGTGGTCGGTATGAATTCTGATTATCATGAAGCCTTCCTCCAAAAAATCATTAGACCAGGCTAATCAGCCAGAGTGTTGGAAAACCTTCTTAGAACAAAAACTGAGTCATGATGAGCTTTCTGCCTATGCTTGGATGCCACATGAGGTACAGTTCAAACAAAACACCACATTTACACCACAAACTTTTATCCAGGCATCACTTCACAGGCCGCTTACTTCAGAGTATAATGGAGAATACTTTCATCTTAGACAGATGCTTCTCAGCCTGACCTACCTCATAGGGTTGTAGTGAGGATAAAAAAGGGGGAAAGGGGAGAACCAATACCAAACGTTAGAATGTGCTTTACCCCAAATAGTTCTTTTCATTCCTTCAAATACGCACCCATAGATGTAACATTTCCCCTGTGTGTTTGTGTATAACATCTCAGAGGTGGTGTGGAGAAATGTGAGAGTATGTGTGTGCGAGAGAGACAGAAACAGAGAAAAGGTGGGGTGAGAGACCCAGGATGGGAGACTCCCACGAGAACCCCCATGTACACTTCCTTGAGTTCCATGATGGAAGAAAGGTGGCATATAAAATGTACAAGATAAATAATAACTGCATCTGCATTGCCTCATCTTCACTCCTCCAGTAGTAATTCTTCTCCCCTTATCCATTCAATGACACAACTGTGTGTTGGCCTTGTAGTTCCCTGTTATTTATGTTGAACAAGCAAAGGAAGCAGCCAATAGTAAGGGACAGCAAGTAATCCACACAGGATAACTTCACTAATTCGGCCACGGGAACAAATCCAGGAGCAGATGCTCTGAGGATTGGTCCAGGGGCAACGAATGATAATAATTGTGCCTCCTGCTGATGCAGAATACAAGGCCCAGGCAGCGAACATATTTTACTTGGACATGGCATTTATTTATACAAGCCTAACTTTAAAAAAACACACAAAAAACACACACACACACACCGATCACTTACCTGCGGTTCTGTACCACAGGTTTCAAACCTTGCATGTATCCTAAAATTCAAGCCGACCACTTGTGCAGGGCAGGACGGGATTCCTAAATATATCTTATTCCTCTCCAACTGAGCCAGTGACTGTGTGGGAATCTGGATCTGAAACTCTGTCCGTGTGCAGCTGACATTCATGAGGACAACTGCGAGAGGGGAAACAAAAGAAAGGAAGAACCTTCCCTGAAATCACCGGAGGTTAATAACAAATAGCTGGCAGCATTCCCACAGATGAATCACACTGTCTTATCCAGATATGTCAGTGGACCTGATACAGCGCTGTCTAAAGGGAAGTCTATGTCCTGTATTCTGAAGTCCCATATGGGCATATATGCATTGCCTGACCAGATATTTGACTGCAGGCTTCCAGCGCCAGGTCCCAAACCACCTCTTGGAGGGTAGGGCAGTAATTGTTCTTGATAATTTTGTCCGCGATGGCACCTGGGGCGGCCCGCCCCCCCCCTTCGTTCGCCCCTGACAGGGCTTAACAGAAAGCAGAGCCTCAAAGAGCTAATCTAACCTGAGTATGAAGTTGCACTTTACCAAGTGAATCAGGGAATAAGACATAACCAGTGGTAAAGGCCACAGGCTCAAAATTTTGAGCGAACTGAAACATTTGCTTTATTGGTACACAGTATTTCATACAGAAAATAATATTATCTTTGTGCAGAAAATAATAGTATGAGCTAAAGCACAGATTTGAAACTAGGTAATAATCGACACCACCACAGTGATCGTAGATGTGACTCTGGGCAGCATACAGTTTAGTGTTTGGGAAGGTTCATCACGCCTTTTCACTCCTGAGTTCATTTTTTCAAAGCTCACTGAGAAATCCTCAAATACATTAGGTTGGTAATTTAAAACCCTACTTCCAGCTTAACAACAGCAATGTGAAATAGAAGGCGCAGCTCTTAACTGCTGTTCATTTCCTAATATCCACCACAGGAGACTGACACCACTGGCTCTGACCTGGGACAAAGAAACCAGTTCCTGCTGTGCAGTTCAGCAAACACATACAAGGCTGGTCTTTGGTACTATGCAGGAAGGAATGTCCCATGCAGAAATAAGATAGAAATCATCCCTCACACATCCCTGAGACACTATTAGTCAATAGCAAGACTGCTGTTTGCTGCCCAGCTTTAGGGTGTGTGTGTGTGTGTGTGTGTGTGTGTGTGTGTGTGTGTGTGGAGTGATGCTTATTATGTATGACTTCAGCAAAAGTTAGGCTCCAGGCAATAAGATTCTGGGACCCAATGGAGCTTGTTGTCAGCCCATGTGAGCCAGAAGCAGGTGTCCTGTCCAAAACAGGCAGAAGTCAAGGTCCAAAACAGAAGCATACATTTAGTCAAACCCAATATCCAAGAGAAAAATCAGAGAAAGGGAGCAGGAGCTTAGGCTCACTTCTGAGGGAAGCCATTCAGACTGCCAAAGACAAGCAAGCTCTGAGGCAAAAACTTTATAGGACATGGCATCCTGGGATTGGTCGTTGGGGGGTCAGCTGACTGGGTGCTGAACAGGCTGGTATTACTGTCTAGATGGCACATCAAAACCCAGTGTAGTGGGTTTATGCTACTGGTGACACAGGATGTGGAGCCCCTGATCATGACTGTTGGGAGTTCTTGTCTGAGATCCTGCACCCTCCCTTTCAGCACTGTACACATCCATCTATGCATCCCCAATTATTTTTGCAGCTTGTACTGCACTGTTGTGTTGTGGCAGCAGCATGGGCGTAGTCGCAGGTGAGGGTACAGGTGCAGTGACGGGGCTTGCAGCAGCACAGGCATGACACCCAGAGCAGAGAGTGGGCAGGATTGGGACCTGGATTTGCGGAGGGATGTGTCATGGGGGCAGGGGCATTGTTAGCCATTTTGCTTACAGAGGCAAAATGTATCGGGTTGGCCCTTACTACATTGTCCATGTCTGGAAGCACCCGAAGTCATTTGAGAAGGTGAAGTGTTGGTCTAATAAACATACATACATACATACATACATACAGGTGTTTATCTTTGTCCTTGCAGCTGACCTCTTTATCCTGTATATCTTAGCTGGTACCAAGAGTCAAGGTAGCTCTGGTCTGATCTAGTACCTCAATTCTTCTAAAGCTTCTCTCATTTTGTTTATTTGACTGTAGTGAAGAAGTGAAGAAGTGTGCACTTTGCAGCACTAAAATGAACAGAACCAAACAACTGAGAATATTCAAAATAAAATGTCCAACCCATTCTGCCAAGGATTGGACCAGGTGTTGACTAATACCAGCCTACCAGATTTCAGCCTACACAATATAAACCAATAGGACACAAGACAGAGCAAGCATACTGCAGAAAATCCATCTTGGATGACTTCACTCTAGATGACTTAAACAAGACTTCCAATTTTAGCTGTTATGCAACTGGCCTCTTGCAAAGCTCATCACAGAAATACAACCTGTGATAAGTAAATATTAGAGTAAAGAAATAGCAAAGCAAGGGTTGAAAAATCACCCATATTTCTCCTGAAACGAAGTATGAACTACCAAATACTTTCTGACCATGTGCATTTAATAATGACACAGTTTGGGAAACTGCACGCAAAACAGAAAACCACTGATTGCATAGCTTTCCCGCAAAATTTTATATAATTTGTATGCCACTGCATTAATAATTTTGGTATTTTCTCCCAACACATAAACGCAAGTACTTTCTGAAAACTTATCATTTGTGTGTCAGGCTCATAATTATTATCTTCAGGCTTGTTCTGGATTCTCTTGTTCATAAACATCCCCCCCCCCCTGCAAATATTCCACACAAGAGAAAAGCTGGGTGAAAGAGATCAGATGGTGGGCCATACCTCCGATGTATGCAACAGAGAAACCTCGGTTGGCTGTGTTCCTGTCTGTGTGAAGGACCAATAGCAGCTTGTTTCTACTGGATATAATAGGAGACAGCATTTCTCTCCCACACCACTTCCCCAGCAGAGACGCCTTCTCGGTGCCTCCATCAAACGCAGCCAGATGGTCATAATCACAGCCATCTGTCAGGCTGTTCCGCCCCTCCAGATCCAAGTCCAGGAAGAAGACTTTGATTCGATATCCTGGGGGCAGCTGGATGGCCCAGTGACACTTGATATTATTGGGGTAATAGTTGGGATACTGAGGGCTGGAGAAATTTCCTTTGACGGCTGTGTACACCTCCTGACATGCACCTGGTTACAGAACAAAGAGAGTGTGATACAATTCAGACAGCCCAAAGAATGAACTTTAATTTCTTGTAGTGCTGTGTAAGACATTCCTAAACACTTCTCTCTCTCCCACATCCCTCTCCCCAACCCAATGGGAAATGCAATTTCAACTTCTTAACCTCCCCCCGTCCCTTGGCTGTAGGGTAGCCACTTGCTCATCACCCTAAAGAGGAAATGCATCATCTAAAGAAGAGGTTTGCATAAAATCTGCATATGCTGATGTGTATGTATAGATTAGGGATGGGGAGAAATTGGATTCAGTTCACATTTAAACAATACAAGAACTGAACTGTAGCCATCCTCCAAAATTCACACTTCTCCAAGTTTTGCAATGCAATCCTACAAACAAGTACTGAACACAGAAATGCATACGACCACCAGGATAAAGTGTCCATATAAATGTATGCATTAGTGCATTTGATATATACCTACTGACATAGAATAACCTAACAGCATATTCCCTAGCCCATGTGTCCAATGGGAGACCTTTGTCCAAGCCCTATAGCAAAATCCCCAAGTCTGATGTAGAGCTGGCAAGCTCTTCTGGGAAAATGCACATTGTAAAGCTGTCCTGGGGCTAAAAAACTTCATAATACAGATAAGGATGGGAAAACCCCTGTACATAGAAAGGTAGTGCATCTGGGAGAACACCAAGGCACACCTTTTCTCCCTGACAGGCTAGCTTTCCTTAGGAATAAAGTTTTGTATGTTTGTGTTTAATGTGAGGCAGAAAACATGCAACCCTCTCCTGTATGTTTCATAGCTCCTGCAGGTTGTGCCCTTTTTTAAATGTGTAGATTAGTTCTATGCCTTAATTCTCACGCTCCTTTTGAATGTGGTGAAGTTGCCACAATGTGATTTTTACTAATCATTTTCTGTGGTTAACATTTCTTCTGAATATGTATTAGTGTGGTGAGATCTCAGATTTGCCACATCCTGGAGGCTGGTCAAACACCAAGGTTCTCCAGGATGTGGTAAATCTCAGATTTCATGATGTGGGATTGCATTCAGAAGAAATACTCAACAAGCAAAAAATTCCTTCCAGTAGCACCTTAAAGACCAACTAAGTTAGTTCTTGGTATGAGCTTTCGTGTGCATGCACATTTCTTCAGATACCGTATCTGAAGAAGTGTGCATGCACACGAAAGCTCATACCAAGAACTAACTTAGTTGGTCTTTAAGGTGCTACTGGAAGGAATTTTTTGACTATGGCAGACCAACACGGCTACCTATCTCAACTAGCAAACATATCTTCAAAATGAACATTAGAAACTGATGCAATATTGCCAAAACTTAGCATAGGGTGGATCCTATTGATTAGGAACATATCATAAAAGGTTTAAGATTTGCAAAGGCTGAAATACTAACTTCAGTTTTAAGCAATGCTAGTTTGTTAGCCTTACTGAGGTCAGGATCCATCTCTCAATTTATACAAAAGCTAAGGTTTTTTGAGGAATGAGAAAGATATATCCCATTTTTCCCTAGGCTGCTTCCACACCAAGCATTTTCTGAGAAAAGCTGCACTTGTTCATTCTCCTCTTAAGAGGCATCTGCATAAAAGTCAGGAACAAAGCAGACTCTTCCCAGATTTTCCCTGTTCAGCTACCATTTTGCTTCCAGAGCTCAGAAATTGACTATAAAACAAACAAACAGTGGGATAGCTGCAGAATCTCCCATGGTGCAAATGGCCTATCACACAGCTGTTCAGTCGGTTTTGGAGCCAGTTATGGCCTCCTTGCATTTCTCTAGCAATTTCCTTCTCTATGGTCTGTCTTTCCTCTCTAGAAATCAACTCTGCCACTTTAACCTTTCCCTTTCTGAAGAGCACTGTCACTATACTGCATCCATATTTTTTTCTTCCCCTCTTTGCAGTGTAGTGGTGCTGGAGTGAGGGAAGAGGAAGCATTTAGCCCTTTTGCCCATACCAGAATCCCAATGATAATCATGTCCTGAAACATTTGGGGCCGAATTAAGTGAGGCTTCCCTCTTGCTCACACAATGTTATTTGGATTCCAGAAGCTTAGAAGCCGAGTTGGCATTCCACTTCCAGCTTAAAGTAGAACCAGCAATATTTAGGTGCTGCTAAAATTTCCATGTCTGGAAGGACCCCAGGATGATTTCCTGTGCTAACAGAGACTCCACAAAACTTTCCATGCCTCTGCTCACTTGATATTGGCATAAGGTAAAGGTAAAATTGTCTTCCATACCTGAAAAGAAATATGCTTTGAAGCCTCTGCCTGCAATGTTAAAGTCTGATTTGAACACAACCAGCAGTTCCTGTGCAGAAGAGATGTCCGGAGGCTTCACATGCCCACAAAAGTGACCAAGGAGTGTATCCCCCATAGTTGGCCCATCAAAGATGGCCACATAATCAAAATTGCACTGCTCACTGTTTTCCATCTGGAAGTCCACAAAAATCAGTTTGATGACAGAATTTGAAGTTGCCTGGATGACCCAATGGCATTCGGCATTGTTGGGGTAATTCTCGGGGTAATCGGGGCTTGTTATTGATCCTGAGAGGCCGGTGAGCACCCCCCCACAAACATCTGGAAGCAAGAAATCATAACATATTAAAATGAGAGAGAGGTTACAATTCAAGTTGCATTTACATCACACGACTTTCCTCAAAGCATCTTAGGAAGTGTAGTTTACCTCTCACTGAGGTAAAATTCCCAGCACTCTTAACAGACGAAAGTCCCCGGGATTCCTTGGGGGAAGTCATGTGCTTTAACGGCGTTTTAAATATATGGTGTGCATGCAGCCCCAGAAACAGGGGTGTAGCTAGCTGCTCCGGTATCTGGAGCGGTAGGTGCGGGGCGAGCCACCCACAGAGGGGTGGGGCGATCCGCGCATGGAGTCCGCCTGGCGGAAGCAAGTCCCACGTTGCCGTTTCAGGTAGTGCGGGGGCCCAGCCACTGTGCCACTCCCAGGAGAGACAAGTGGTTCAGGTGCACTGCAGGCCAGGCCCTGTGGTAAGTGCCACCCCCCACGGTGTGCCATTTTGTCACCCCCTCAGGGATGACACCTGGGGAGACTGCCCCCCCGCGCCCCCCCATCCTACGCCCCTGCCCAGAAAAGGGACATAAATTATGTCATACAGATCTCCATCTTTCAAAGCAATAAAAAGAACCAAAACAAGGCACGTGAAAACTGGAAAAGTATAGAAAATGAGGACAGATAGTGGTTCCAAAGAGAGAAGTAAGGTTATAGGCCCTGCCATTTCAAACGAGAGAGAAAGTGATGCAGTGAGAGGAGACACAGTGAGTGCTCCCAGACTACCTTCATTGTATCTTCACTGTTGATTTGTTTGCAGGGAGATTAGATAAGTTTATTTAATGAGCATTAGTTCTGGTTTCATTGCAGAAGGGTTAGATGACATTGTATCAACGCAAGTGTCAACCGACACTTCCCAGTGCATTTCCCCTCACTTTCCTTACAGAAAAAAAATCTGATCTTTAGGGGAAGCGGGTTTGTTGTGCAAGACTCCCCCCAAACAACTGTAATTGTCCAACCTGAATCTGCCTTTTAGCCTCCAAAAGTGACAGTCTGGAGCTAGTAGAGAAGACTAGATCCAATGCATATGTGTGTATGTAGGTACTGAAGAATGAAATGAAATGAATGAGAAGAATGAGATGAAAAAGAATCAGCATGCACGGGGTGTACGGGCTTCCTTTTCCACCATGTTTCTAGGCACAGGTCTCAAACTGCTGCTTCTTCTGACTCGGCGTTAAAGAGCAGGATTTTGTGTGGAAAGCACTGGGGCAAAAGAACAAGCACTTGGTCACAGCACTTTGAAGTGCAGACTTGTACCTAAAATGCATGGGACAAGATGTAAGTGTGGGTGGTCCCTTGGATTTCTCAGATCAAATGAGTTTCCAGGTTGTGGGAGGCCTAGAAGATCTCACACATATAAAGGAGGAGGCCTCATGACTCCATGAAGTTTGAGAAACATTGCTTTGAATGGTGGTCATTCACCATCATTTTACAAAACAAAACACTATTAACAAAAGCCACAGGCACTTTGTGCTTGCTGACATAGGTTGCTGTTTTGAAACTGCTTACTCTGGGGTAGCCTTACTGAAACCAACAGGGTTTTCTAAGTTGGAACTGGTTTGCAAATCACAGCCTAAGTTCCCATTGTGAGGTCAATTTCTGCTTCCAATTACGCCAAGAAGCAATAAAACTGTAAAGAGAGAGCAGAATTAAGTTTGCAAACCCTTTCCTGCCAGTGCAGGCCCCTGAGACGGAAAGAATCCAATGTTACTACTCCTGAATCCTTCTGTGGCTGTTCAGGAAAAACCCTTGAGAAGAAAATACATTTCTACTTGCAATCTCTGCACATTATTTTCTTGAAATCACCAGGAGTAAGCATAATAAATCTCAGTTGCTCCATGATGCCACTTTTATAGACCCATCCTGTAGCTTGATTACAGTTTAATATGAAAAGGGAAATGTAAGAGCTTTTAAAGGAAGTCTAAGCAAGGATTTCTAAATGCTCTGGAAATCTGTATCTAAAGATAATTGATAAGCAAAATTTAAACTAAATTTTAAACTGCCCTTCTTCAGTTAGCCTCACCTGCACCTGGTAGTAACTGATTGGGGAAGTGTGGTATACCACTGCAGTGTAATATATTGGATTCTGTCTGCAGAGAACCACACTAAGTTCCCCACTCAGCCATGAAGCTGAATGACGTTGGTCTAGTCACTCACTCTCATATAGACCAACTCAGTCACACCAAGTCCAGACATGCAAGGTGCACTTTCAAGGTCTGCAAGGACAGTTGCCTGAGCTGGAGAAACTGGAGATACAGCCAGGTCGATGCACTGCTCCGTTGACTACACCAAGGTAGAAATCTAGGCTCCTAAATATGTATACCAGGCAGGCCAGGTCAACACAGAGACTTTGTAATGCCTGCCAGTCACAGGAACTGATGCTGCACACCTCTTTTCTTCTGCACCAGAATGAAACTTTGAGACCTGAGCATCTACAGACCTCAGAAGTTCTCTGGGGTAGGTCCCAGAAAAGAACTTGTGTCCCTGGCAGCCACCACCTTCCCCCTGCAGCCTGTGCACTTTTATTTTTGCTCTCTGAGCTCAAGTACCCTCTCAGTATATTAGCCAGTTTCTTGCCTTGCTTCACTCTCTCACCGCTCTACACGACGAGGCATGTTTTCTCCTCTATATCTGGCTCTTCATGCTTGCTGACTCTGTTTGTACAGTAAGGCACACTGTGTTTGTTCTTTATAGGCCTATTACACTTCCCAATCGTTGTTTGCTTGCTACTTCACTTTTGACTCCTCTTTTCTCCTCTGTTTTACCTGTTCTTTTCCTTCACTAGCTCTCACGTTGTTTGTTTTGATTGCCTAAAGTGGTATTGACCCCCGCCTGTCTTTATAATCACAGATTTGCCTTGTGCCTTAATGAGTAGCTTCAGCTCTATTGGCCAGCTTAGACATTGTACTTGCTGCTGAATTTTCCCTAGAGCTCCACTCTTGTAAAGGCTTATTCCTCCTAAGAGGCTCTGAATCTGTAAGGTGGTGCTGTGTCCCCTGATGTACAACACAGCATGACATATACATGGTCTTGCCTAATGTTGACTGACATTTCTTTTCTGTAAATACGTTTTAATGTAATGTTGATGTATTTTTTGTATATCACTTTGTGAAGGTTGCAAGAAAGACGTCCATAGAAATAGTTCGAATAAATAAACAATTCTCTCTTTTGTAGAGAAGCTGCAACTGAATCCCATTCTAACCTTTTTGGTAAACTGCAGAGAATCCCTGGCTGGCCACATGGTTATCCGAGTGGAATATTACAGTCATGATGTTCCAAGATGAGGTAAATGGTGGAGGAAAACTTGTGCCACAGAATTTTCCTAGGAGGTTGCCTTGGTCTTCCGAGATCCCGTTGTAAATCATGAGGTAGTCAAATTCACAGTTGTCATGGTATTCCAGGTCAAAGTGATGAAAGGTGAGCAGAACAGAGGATCCTTCTGTTACCACAATGAGCCACATGCAATCTGTATCATACGGGTAGAGTCCAGGGAAATTCGGGCTTGAGACGTTGCCATGTGGCGCTGAGAGGACACCACCACATTTGATGCCTAGAGAAAACATAAACATTTGAAGGTCAACTTTGACTAAGCAGCCACTGTAGCTTACTGGATCTATAAGCAACAACTTGAAGAAATATATAGCGGTGTAAGTCCCCACCCCCAAACTCCAAAATTTATTTCTGAATGTGGCTTTGTCTTTTCTTCTTCTGCACAATGCTGTTCTCCCTAATGCCTTTCTCCTGCTTACCCAAGGAGCATTCATTTGACCATCTTTGCTTGTTGAAGTCAATTAAGACATATTGAACCAATCTTGTGAACAGTTTGATGTGTGTCCAGATAGTGATTCAACGCACTACAATGTAGTATTATTGCCCACTTTGCTAATATTAGTTGGTTATTTTACATGCTTTACATGAACTGTAATCCGCTCAAGAATTTCTGAGACTAGGCAGACTCAAATAAAATCTAAATAACTGCCACAGGCAAAGAAATCCTCTGTCCTTCCTAACCTTTTACAATCAGTGTGTAATGCATTGTTATCAGACACTATAATAGACCACAGGGCAAGATCTACAGCTAGTAGATAGATAGATAATATAAGCCAGCATCGTATACATTCCTTTACCACATAAAGTTTAAAGGTAAAGGTACCCCTGACCGTTAGGTCCAGTCATGGACAACTCTGCGGTTGTGGCACTCATCTTGCTCTATAGGCTGAGGGAGCTGGTGTTTGTCCGCAGACAGCTTCCAGGTCATGTGGCCAGCATGACTAAGGAGCTTCTGGCACACAGCGCACAGAAACTCTGTTTACCTTCCTGCCGGAGCGGTACCTATTTATCTACTTGCACTTTGGTGTGCTTTTGAACTGCTAGGTTGGCAGGAGCTGAGACTGAACAACGGGAGCTCCCCCTATTGCGGGGATTCGAACCGCCAACCTTCTGATTGGCAAGCCCAAGAGGCTCTGTGGTTTAGAGTTAGACCACGGTTATACACAGTGGAAAGCATCTCATTCCTGCATAAATCTAAGAGAATGAATAATTTCATATTATCTTTCACTGGAATATGCAGCATATCTAGCAAGGTTCTGTTGCCCAGCTCATTTTGGAGGGAATCTGGGCGTGTCGTGAAGATCATAGCTGCAGAGAGCTATGGAGTTGAATGGAAGAAAACAAAAACTTTGGTCAAGATTGGGGGAAGCGTACCTAAATTGACAATAGCATTGTTTTAAAATCTGAAATTAAGTGGTAAGGAGGAGGAAGGTCTACTTCAAAACTGAGTATCTTCTTCTCAAATGCAGCTGCAGGTCCATAGAATTTAGAAATAGAATCCATTGGAAAGTATTAGTCACCCTGTCTTTCTTCACACAATTTCAGCTTCTCACTAAGAACTTTAACCCTACTCAACTGGGCCTGCTAGTTACCCTAAACCTGTTTATATGCCTACAGTGAAAATTGAAAAGAAAGAATGAGAAATACTGTTCTAGCACACCGCTATAAACATGGTTCTAAGCACACAAAAACAGCTCTATTGAAATCAGCTAATCTTTGCCCTCTGTTGTTGTTCTCAAAGCACATACACTGCTGCAGCAGACCCATTCTTCTCAGTAGGACTATTGGGTGACTTGAAGCTTCCACCCTGTCAACCTGATCCAGAAAATACTTGTGGATGCAAGAGTTCAGAGATGTATACAGTTCTATGTTAATTCCAGTGGAGGAAGCTTGAACCCACACTTCCTTTGCCCACTTGGACCCGCTGCCTCCATTACATGAGTTATGGGCATCCTACGTACAAGAGATCCATGTATGCATCTGATTGAGGTATGGATACAAGGAAGTCCTAGCTTAAAAAAATATGCAGTGTATACAGGGAGCAGATTACGGAAAGATTTGTAAAAGAAGCACCATCAATACACAGCACATTGCAAGTGCACCATGACAACTAATGTTCTAGAGTTAGCACCCTACATGATCATGGGAAGCAAAGCAAAGGCAGTCCATTTAAAAAAGATGCACGATTTTGCAAATGGGCCCAGAACACAGCCCCCCAAATGCCTTACCTTACCTTTCTTGGCGTTTATCCCATTCGCTGCGCACAAGAAAGTTATTGTCACAAGGTGTTGGAGAAGCATCTGCTGCATCCTTTGACACAGCTATGAAGAGACAAATGGACCCAGTGCCAGAAAACAGCAGAAGTATACTCAATGCAGCCTATCTGAGAGGGAAAAAATAGCTGGAGGCCTGTCGAATTAATAATGGAATGAATAATTCATTGCTTGTTTGAATTAGTAACCTGATCTGTTCTTTGCTTCCTTCACTCGGTTTTAACGATCTGGATCAAATGTCCCT
This sequence comes from Podarcis liolepis, assembly GCF_965112155.1. NCBI lineage: Eukaryota > Metazoa > Chordata > Lepidosauria > Squamata > Lacertidae > Podarcis > Podarcis liolepis. Next base: position 57,482,025 of record NC_139559.1, read on the forward strand.
AGGATTTACACTGTACCAGGTACCTTGTCAATACACTATATTTGGAAGTGATGTTAATGGTTGGGATATGGTGCATAACTGCAGTAAGTCAGTGCTGACAATATGCCCTGAAGGGCTCGTGAAAATAATTTAGTTCACCACGCAAGATAGGGAACCAAATTAGGAATTTCAGATTTTACATGGAAATGTATCTGGGGAATTAGCTTGATTTTAAAATATGGGGCCTGCTGTACAAAGCCAGTAGCTGATAAAAGAAAGAGAAATATGGGACAGATTTTTAGATTTTGATGAGCTGAACCATACTAAAGGATTGAGGTGCTTTTTAGTTCCCTAATTACTGTTTGGATGGTGAACTGCATATCACAACCCTTTAAAGGGTCTCTTCAGACTGGTGGGCATGTTTGTTTTCGCAGATATATTCTGCAGCATCTCATTGACACAATAATTGTGCATTAGTAGTGGGATCATCCACACATCATTCCACTTTGTTCATTGTTCTGTGATGCTTCCACAGTGTTATTGCGTTATTGTCATGTTCGCAGTGGTACTATAGTGCAACAAAAGCTAGTCAGTCTAGCTTCTCTGTAGGGAGGGAGTTTCAGAGTCTGGGAGCAGCCACCGAGAAGGCCTTCTCTGGTGTCCACACCAAGTGTGCCTATGAGGATGGTGGGACTGAGAGAAGAGCTTTCCTTAAAGATCTCAAAACCCAAGCAAATTCGCATTGGAGAATATGGTCTTTCAGATGACTTGGACCTAAGCTGCCTCAGGTGTCAAAGAGGTGTGTCTTCAGCATTATCCAAAAACTGCATTGTGTAGATGCCACAGTGGGATTGCCACAGAGAATGCCCTCTCCCACATTGCCACCACCCCATACATCTAATAAGGCAGAAGGGGCTCCCCTCTGAGATCTTAACAACCAGGTGGGCCTACATGAAGTTTGGGGCCAAAGTTGTTTAGGGCTTTAAACACTAAATGTGAATAATGTCATCAATGTCCTTACCCCATTACTATTGGTTCCCCACTGGCACTACCTTAAACTCTCAGGAATTTATGCCTATTGTCTGAAATTTAAGCTTAGAAAGGGGAACATGGCAGTAAGACCACTGGGCAAGTTTTACAGTAGTACCTCTGGTTACGTACTTAATTCGTTCTAGAGGTCCGTTATTAACCTGAAACTGTTCTTAACCTGAAGCACCACTTTAGCTAATGGGGCCTCCTGCTGCTGCTGCACCGCCGCTGCATGATTTCTGTTCTCATCCTGAAGTAAAGTTCTTAACCCGAGGTACTATTTCTGGGTTAGTGGCGTCTGTAACCTGAAGCATATGTAACCCGAGGTACTACTGTATACTGGTGAGAAGGAATGTAACTTTTGACTAGCAGGCTTACATTTTGAACAAAGAAGGTGGAATTAAAACTATTTCCTTCTGTCTTTCTCTCTGCCTCCTCTGTTGTGAAAAATAAAATTAAATACGAGTCTTATTTACCTCTGGATTTATGGAGAGCGGGATAAATCAACATTGAAGTCAAAATAAATAGCTGGTAGAGTGACAGCAACCTGTTTGTACATGCTGGAAGGACTCATGTGAAATACATGCAGCACTGATCAATATTTAACATCTACTTTTCCAAAGTGCTCACACCATCTTTAAGAGGCACTACCAAGGAAATGTTTCGGTTTGACAGCCTTCTCTTCTTTAATTAACTGTAAGTTGGGAGCATTTTAAAAGAAACTATCTAGAAGAAGGAGTGTAGACTCACTGTGTAGGCATAAGGATTTTTAGATAATCAGACCCTAATTGAGCTAACTAAATTTAGTTTATGCTTAAGCCTCAATTACATGTTAGTGGTTAATTTAAATCCCATTGATTTCAATTGTACTTAAACACAACTAGCTTTAGCTAAGATGGAGACCTCAGTCTTTTGCCGTGAGTGTTAACCTGTAACATTTACTGTTTTCCTCTATCCCAAATGTATTGTTGCATTTACTGTACCATGATTAATACAGTGTTCATTCAAGACTTAGGGTAAGATTCAAGGGACGGAGATACAGGACGATGAAGACAAGAACAAGCCATCTTAAGAACAGCTTCTTCCCCAGAGCGATCTCGGCCCTGAATGGGAAGCCTGGACTTTGAAAGTCATCTAATCTTCCTTGCTGTTTTATACTGTATTGTTTTAATTAGTGTTTTTATAGTTGATTTGATTTTGTGTGGAGTGCCCTACCTGGGTGGATGGAGCAGCCAAGTAATTTCGTTGTCCCCGAGAGGGGGCAATGACAATAAAGATATTATTATTATTATTATTATTATTAAAAAAAAGTTGATCTGCTCAACCAGGAAAAGACTTGAATTTGACTGACGCGATTTTAAATTTACATCTTTGGAATAATTATTATACTCGGGCTCTACAGTGTAGATTTGGGCTAAATATTTAGAGGATTTGTGGGACCACACCTGAAAAACAACAACGCAGGAGTAGCAGTGCTTTGATGAATCCCTAACTTATGTTGGATTTAACTTGGTCCAGTCACTACCTATAGAAAATGCGTACTGCATACAAATGATGGCCTTTGGAGCTGTTGCACAGGGTTTTCTGCACTGATGCAGTAGGAGAGCATATGCTATCCAGAAGGAAATAGGAAAGCAATTTCGAAAAATCATTTGAATCTAAAACGAATATAAAAGTAATCTGCAGTCCTATATACACTTAATCCAAAAGTAAGCCCCAGTAAACATAGGGGGACCTATTTCTGAGTAACAATGAGTACGATTGAACTACAATATTTTCAATAAGCTGTGGTGATTTGAGGAGAGTATCCACTGTAGGCCATTCTCCTCTACAGTGCTACCTCAGGTTAAGTACTTAATTCGTTCCGGAGGTCCGTTCTTAACCTGAAACTGTTCTTAACCTGAAACACCACTTTAGCTAATGGGGCCTCCTGCTGCTGCTGCGCCGCCGGAGCACGATTTCTGTTCTCATCCTGAAGCAAAATTCTTAACCCAAGGTACTATTTATGGGTTAGCGGAGTCTGTAACCTGAAGCGCATGTAACCCGAGGTACCACTGTGCAGCCAGCAGGACTCTAAATGTTGTCCAACAGGAGAGGAGAAAGGAATCTAGAGAGCAATGATGTTGTCCTATCTCTGTATCGGGGGGAGGGGCGGTTGCTAAGGGGCTAGCCAAAGGGTGAAGATATGGATGTTTGTAGCCGACCCATCTAAACATAAGATGGCATAACAATAACCATAGGATGGGTACATGATGCTGGCATATTCTTATGCTTAATGGGTTGTATCCATTGCTAGTCCGACTGAGAGCAGACCCATTGAAATGAATGTTGTCAACTTAGTTCCATTGATTTAAATGGGTTTACTCTGAGTAGCACTTAATTACAAACCATGAGACTAAGGTTATGTGCACACCAGCGTGTTAATGTGCATGTCAGCCACACAGATCTGATCGTTTGGTGTGTGCTTCCAATTTAAATAGGTATTTAAGTTTCCTGTGCGTGCACACGCACACACCACTCCTTTCTCTTCTTCTCTGACTTAGGGTGAAATTCTCTGCTGCCTCCTTGCAGAGATGAATTCTGAGAGACAAAATGAAACAAAAGCTTCCAAAGGAAATACTTCCAGAGAGGCTGGAGGTAAAAATGTCACCTTCAAAGCAGCAGAAAAAGAAAGGTCCATCTCTAAATCTAAGACCATAAGACACGTTGCATTTATTAATTAAGCTATAAGGATCGATACCTGAGACATTTCCTGTGGATTAATGACCAGCTGGGAGGAGCTGATGGCCTGAGGTGCAGCTGAGGGCCATTAACACCAATCAGTCATCAATTCCCAGGAAATACCTCGTGCCAAGGTCACTAAGTGACTAGATTTATTTTATGGGCAATGATAACAATAATAATATTTAGTTCGTCTCCTCTCACTCGCTTCCTGAACCAAACGATTCTCATTTTTATGCAACAGAATGAGTTCAAAGTCGTACATATTCTAGAAATTCTATGAAAAAGAAACACACAGAGAGAGATGTTCTCTTACACACACTTGGTAAAAGTATATGCAGGGTTTTCTTTTGCTCCTTTGTGGTAAGAAATTGTTAATAACTGCAGGACCCCATAGTGATGCAAAAATTGCTCCTTTGCAAAACACCTCATGGGCATGCTAATTTACTCAAAGCTGGCAGGGTTGATTTCGAAGGACAAATGTTATGGCCTGCTGCCTCAGCAAGTAAATGGGGGTACAGTTACCACCATGTGAGCTGGTGTATCACAGTGGCTGAGGCTACAGTCCTTTGCACACTTTCATGGGAGTAAGCCTAAATGAGCACAATAAGACTTACCTCTAACTAGAGCTTTTTTCAGGGGGAACTCGCCAGAACTCAGTTCTGGCACCTCTCAGGTGGACATCATTGCCGTTCTAAGATAAGGGTTACCAGATGTCCCCGGTTCCCAGGGACAGTCCCCAGATTTGCAAATCTGTCCCCAGGAAACGTGGCAGTGGCAGCCTCAGCAGCCCAGAGCCAGCCTGGTAGCTCAGTTGGCTCTGGCTGGCTTCAAAAACTGCTCGCTGCCACCACCACTGCCGAAGGGGAACCAGGGACGTCTGGCAGTTCAGATCTCCTGCCCCCTTCCCCCTTTGTTTTGACAGATTGGGGGAGGCTCGGGAGTCACGGGAGGGCGGGCACTGCCCAGGAGGGGTGCCAGGCGCGTGGTTTCTCTGCCAGGTAAGGTGCAAAGCCCTTCTTTTGCACCCTGTGAAACCTAAATGTGCAGTTTGTTTTTTTAAAAAACTGGGCAATAGCCACCTGCCTGTGACTCCCAAGCCTCCCCTGATCAGTCAAAACAGAGGAGGAAGGGGGCAGGAGATTGGGGGAGCCTCAAGAGTCATGGGCACGCAGCACACCATTGCCCAGTTTTTAAAAAACTCTGCGCATTTATGTTTCACAGGGTGTGAAAGAAGGGCTTTGCACCTTTATACAATATGCATGTGTGCTTGGGCCCAGGGTATTTTGCCTCACCATCCCCACTACTGACTCCCTGTTGCTACTCAGCTTTGGGGAAGGGGGGAGTGTCCACGGATTCATTGAAAAAAATCTGGTAACCATATCTAAGAGAAAGGGAGGATTTCATGGTGAGTTCCAGCACCTCTTTTTCTAGAAAAATAGCATTGCCTCCAAGTCAATATGCATAGGATATTTCTTCCTCTGGTCATGGCTGTGGGTGTGTGACTTGACTGTTTCCAGGCGCTGTGGTCGTCTGCAAGGGATTCTCTGGCTTGATGTTGCCAGCCTTCATGTCATGCTTGCAGACATCTTTGTAACGCAGAGTTGGTCTGCCAATGGGCCTGGTGCCTGAGTGGAATAAGAATGTGATAAGCAAACATTTAAAATATTTATTTAGTATTTGTTAAGAGCATAAAGCATTATCAAACGGCATCCGGCCTATAGAAGAATAAATGTTCTGGACTCTGATTTGGCCTCCAAATTAGATGTAAAAGGTGGCATGGCTTCTGAAACATTAAAAGTTGTGTAGAAGATTGAATGGCATGCAAGCTGTATTTATTTATTTTATAAATTAATAAACAAATTTTACTTAATAAACAGTATTTTATTTGATAATAATATTTTATTTAATAATTATAACTATTTTGTTTAATTAATAAATAAAATTTTAAAAGCTGTACCTGATGAAATTCTCAGTTATGCAACTATTAGAAGTGCAGGAAACTTGTCTTCCTTATAACTTAAGCTTCATAGAAGCCCAATGCGGTGTTTCACAGCTCCCGATCTCAGTTATTGCAAATAATTATGACATGTGAGTCTTTCTCCATTCATGTCTGGAAAAGCTTCTTTTCCAAGGAGAAATTCCTTAAGGAAAGATGGTGAGCTTTTTTTAAAAAAAACAACCAAACACCTCATCTGGCCCACTGAAACTTGTCTTTGCTAACGCTATTAGTCCTAGAATTAAATCTATTACTCAATGGAGGAATCAATATAGCTAGCTTTAGACCCCTCCACCCTTTTCCAGCCAACTGTTGGGCGTGTCAGTTGCACCGGATGGAAACTGAGCATTAACATTTATGGTTCAGTGACATCCAGTGTTTTCTGGTGTTAAGTGCTCATGTAAAATGCATAAAGCTTAACACTGGGGTAAAAGGTGCTTTCTACAGGAGGTTGTGGTCAACTACCAGCATTTCACAGCCTAGCCAGTGCTGTCCACCTAATGAAGACTAATGTGGAATAGCTCCTGTCTCGTCCGCACAGTGTATTAAAGGGCTGACTACTACGTTTACTTAAGCAAACAGGGAACTGTTACAAAGCCCTGAGGACCAATTATAAAAAAAACCCTCTCCAGCATTAGATGAAGTGTTAACCACAGTGTCCGGGACAAATTCCAACTCGAGTAATGACATTCTATCTAAACTCCCTCTGCCTTTTTTACCCTTCTGAAGGAATCAGGCTTGTGGTTAAAAACACCAAACAGTTGTGAAAAGAAATCTGGGGTCTATTCCTAACATGGCCGCTCGCTTATTTGACCTTGTAGACAAGTCACAAGCCATGTCTGTTTGAGGCAGTTCTCACAAAATGAAAATATGAAGTGAAATGGTGTATGATTTCCATTTGAAGTACTGCACAGTGTTTACATGATTTCCTCCAACTTATCCTCAGGTATAAATTGTAGCACCCTCCATTTTGTGCTTTCCCAGAGTACTTTGGGGGACACTGTGTGTGTGGGTGTAGGGTCTTCTTTTTCAAGCTGGGTTAAAACAAGAAGACACTCCACTCTCTGTGCCGCATGGTGGTGATGGTTGTTGTTATTATTAAAATTTGTATACTGCCCTAAACCTGCAGGTCTCGGGCGGTTTACAAAGTAATAAGTGGGCAAATGGGGATTTGAACCCACATCTCCACAGTTGGACACTATGGGTGAAAATCAACATCATGCTATTATGATCAGCGTAAGTATATCTGAATGAGCATTACGGAGCTCCATGGTGCAGCCTCCAGACTCAGGGAATGCTCAGCAAAAGGACTCAGCAAAAGTGCACACCAATTCTATTATCAACTCTCTCAGGACAATGACAAGAATCCACCAACAGCATATGAATCAATATGGCTAACCTGATTCAAACACATGCACACACCCCACTCAACACACGAAAACAAAGTTCAACACAGCCAATTACAAACAAGCAACCGCACCCTAGGCCAACCACAATTTCTCTCACCACCAAAGGAACACAAGCGATAGCAAAGAGAACCTGCACAAATGACACTGACACAAAAACCCACACATACATTAAGCAAAATAGAAATATCGCCTCCCGACCCCCCCCCCCATGGTCCCCTCTACCTCTTCTCCCCTTTTTTCTTCTTAATGTAACCCTAATGTCTCAGCAAATGAAACTGACCTATGGAAAATGTAACTTGAAAAAAGAGACATTGTGCATACCTTTGTAAACCAAGAAAACTTTAATAAAATATTTTTTTAAAAAAACTAAAAAACAAAACTCTCTCAGGATGTTGTTGGCCACTCTCTGGGCTACCACGCATAATGCCAACGGATACAATCATGGTGAATACAGTATAGCTTTATTGCATCTCCACAGTGGCATTTGCTGTAATGGCCAGTGGATTACTTCAGAACAAACCGAATTCAGAAATCCATCTGTATTTGCTGCATTGTGCTTTATGAGGCATTGTCTGTACACTGCGCTGCAAGCCGCTTGTGTACTGAAACGAGCCAATACCCGCTCAGCACATGTCAAATGCTGCACAACTCTGCTCAACTCAGTACAGGTTTGTTTTTGTGAATGGGAATCTCATTTTATACTTGGAAACACTTGCATGTAAGCTAAGAAGTTGCTTCTTGCCATAATATTGTGGTGTCCAGCAGCACCAACTTGTGCTTCTTCCTGATGTGTGGCTGTAGCATGAACGTGCATAGATGGCGAAATGTGTTCAAAAGGGTGGCAGGTAACTGTATGTAGTTGCTTAGAGCCCATTAGTTAGTTCTGAGTCCTATTCCTCCTCCTTATTGACACCGTTAACCAAGGAATAATACAGCAATTGTGGTTGTGATTTTTAATTGTCGTTAAGTTCAATCACCTTACTTTTAAGCAATCAGTTTTGACTGACTAAAGCATTACAGTCATTCGATACCATTTTATAGCATTCCATTTTTGCCCCTGCATTCTTCTGAGGAAATTGGGCATGCAGCAATGGGATCTCTTGCCCTAGCCTCTCTCAGTGAAGGACTCAATTCTATTTGCCTGGTTTTTCTTCATTCCTTTCTGGCTTGTTTCGCAGCCCCACCCCCCACCCCCACCCCCCCACCCCGTTTTGCCATTTGCCGTGCACACAATGGACACAATGGCTTTGCTTAGCCAGGAGGGGGGGCAGAAGGACTGCAAAGAGGCGCCAGCTGTGACCTGAGCCCAGGAGACATCGTATTTCAGCCTTGTGACACATTTCACCCTCTCGTGACCTGGTGCCTGCGCTGCACAAGCTGTGTCTGAAATGGCAGAATTGTCATTTGTCAGTCAGATGGAGATTGAGGGGGAGGGAAGGAAAGGAAAGGAAAGGAAAGGAAAAGGGGGGGGTCACGCAGAGGAACTACCGGGCACCATTGCAAGGAAGGTGTCTACTTCAGCCTCTACACCTTGGTGGAATAAAGAATGAAAATGGGGAGGGCAGAAAGGGAATTTCGAAAGTCTGTTCATGTGTTTTAGCAACCCCTAACTCAGCTTCTCTCCTCCCGGAGCCCCCCCAAACAGACATTTGTTTTTTTAAAAGTATGCCATATGGCATCATCCTTACAATTGTCTGGGAGATATCTAAAAGCTTAGAATCATCCGATGCACTGAGCATACTGTTTTTGATTAATATATGGAAGCTACTAACTAAAAGTGTAAAAGTCCCACTGATGCGTTTATCACTTGTTAAGGGTATTAGAGCCTCCTGGTTTCTGGCCTTATCTATATATTACCTCTGGCTTTTCTTTTTTTCAGATCACCTATGGAGGGGCTGAGTGCTTGGCTGTGAATCCGAATCACAGTCGGTTTTCCCAGCTGACTATTCCCCCCCTCCCTAAGCCTTCTTTTGGCTTTTCTTCAGGCCAGATCCCACCTGTGATCCACTTGTAGCTTTCTCAACTACTTCTCTCTCCAGAGTGACCCCAGCAATCCTCATCATTCTTTACCAGAGAATCGTATCCTCACCATTGCTTTGACCTCTTTGCCCAGAAGGGTTTTAGGGTCTTTAATTGCTGCATGGAAAGCACAAATTCAGCAAGGGATGCTTTTCCAGGCACACAAATATACCCGCTAAATGTCTGCTAGTCATGCAGCCATAAAAAACACAGAGCTCTGCAAGAATATAAAGGTTGCTATGAAATCTAAGCATATGTTCCCTTACCTTCACTTCTTAGCAACCAAGTAGAAGAGCTGATGTATTCTCCTTAAGACCCGACATGGACAGCTTCTCACTCCAGTTTTCAAGTATTAGGTAAGCATATCTTCCATCTACCTGAAAAACATGGCCTGCTTCACATAGAAGGTACAGTGTGTGTAGGTTTCTGCATGGAACAGGAAGCATGTGTAGGCTTCTGCAACTAGATGAGCTCACCTTCTCTCTATCTAGGAGGGTCAACAAATTCAAATTAAATTAAATTTCCTGCTGTAGAGGAACGGCAGGACTGTGCATTGTGAGAAGGAGCACCAGTATAGTGGGGGCAATGGCCTTTCAGATAGACCCCCGCCAGCTGCCACTGTATGTACACACAGCGTGTCTTTCATCGAAATAGGCTTTAATTCCAGTTAAGGACCTGTCATAGACCTGCCATAGCCAATGTAAGACAAGCCTGGTTGTTACCCATCCCTGCCTTTTGGGGTGCTTCAAGGTGTGCTTTAAAAAAAATCGATCGAGCATTCATTTGTTTGCTGGGAGGTTAGATGACATTGCATCAAAGCAGGTATTCTCTTAGGTTCCATTGCATTTTTGCATCATGTTCCTTATTGAAAAACGTCTGTTTTCTGGGGCGAAGTGGATTTGTTGCACAAGACCTTCTAGTCAAGGACTGTGAGCAACATCATGGGAGGAGCGTTTCCAGCTACCCCAGCCTTTAGAAGCCTTATAAGCTGCTGCAGGAGGAACTGCGTGGGAGAAGCATTTCTAGGACCAAGGTGAAACTCTCAAGCTCCCTGGTTATTTCTAATGTTGTTGATGTAATATTGTTATATACAGCACGGAGAAGTTGTTTTGTATACTATATTTGCTGTTATGTTGTCATTTTACTATTACTGCTCTTGTGATGGTTGATCTTGAGATGTTTTGCTGTTTGTTATAAGCTGCTTCGACCATGATTTTTTCTGGAGAAGTATCACAGAACTGTAGAGTTGGAAGGGACCCTGAGAATCATCTAGTTCAACCACCTGCAATGCAGGAATCTCAATTAAAGACTACATGGAAGACAACCATCTAAGCTCTGCTTTAAAACCTGGAAGGAAGGAGAGTCCACCACTTCCCTAGGGAGTCTGTTCCACTGTCAAGCAGCTTTTACTGTCAGAAATTTATTCCTGATGTTCAGTCGGAATGTCCTTTCTTGTAACTTGAATTCATTGGTTCAGCTTCTAGCCTCCGGAGCGGGAGAAAACAAGTTTGCTCCATCTTCCATGTGACAGCCCTTTAGATATTTGAAGATGGCTATCATATCTCCTCTCAGTATCCTCTTTACCAGGCTAAAAACATGCCCAACTCCCTCAGTGAGTCAACTACCAATGTGTCACCTGTATTTGCCTGTACTTGATTGAATTCCACCCCAAAATAGTGAGAGTCTGGAAGAACCTCAAGTTACAGATTTCTGATTCACCTGCACAGGAGAGCTCAAGCAGGGAGTGTTTACCAGCAGAATTTGCTCATGTCACTTATGAACCAGTAAAATGTGTCATTCTCATCACAACCTTGAGTGATGAAATAAGACACATTTTAAGAAGTTTGCCCATCCACAGTATAAGCTAATTGTCAATGTTGTCACTGGCAGCAAAGACAGAGATGACACTACTGATACAGTGGTGATAAGCCAGTGTCTCTGGGGTCCCTGTTCAGACAAATTCACTTCCTTAACAGTATGGAAATCAAATACTCATTTTTGTTGTTTCGGTGCATGCCATATACTTTTGACTGACTGCTGAAAAAATTACACCTTTCATATCTTTCCTGTATGACTAAAAAAAGAAGAAGCAGCTTTTTAGGCATGTTTGACTAACTTATTAATAGTCCCATTCAGTTAAAAGCATAATGGAAATGACACATCTAATTCTATGAATTTAAAGCTAAACACAATCTTGTGTGTCAAAGAACTCAAGTCAGTATCGTTTCTTTGACAGTGAAATCTGAAACATGTTTACTCAGAAGTCAATCTAAATTCAGTGGGACTTACTCTCCAGCAGATGTATTTAGAATGGCAGTCTGAGTCATTCGAGAATAACTACTGCTATCTCACATATTATGTAGTGCAAAAACACAACATTTGATGGACAAGTTTCTATTTCTTACAACAAAATCCTATAGTGTACCTAAATGCTTACCGCTGCTTGTGCCAACACAAGCTAATTACTATCTACCCATAACTATTATTAAATCAACACAGGAGCAAAGCTAGAAGAAATATATGACATTCCCACAACAGAGTCCCAAACAACTGCTTAATGCCTCCATGAAGCATAACATTATACTGTACCAAAAAAATACCTCCAGTGCTTAAGCAAGGAAAGAACTGACAAGGATGGCTCTGAGATTGTATCTCCTGTCTCCTAAAACTTTAGCAAGCAGCAACCACAGGGGATAGGGGATTTCAGTAATAATGACAATGTTCTTTTCCCTGTTAAACGTAGATGCATACATGTCATAGAATAATAGAATTGTGGAGTTGGAAGGGATCCTGAGGGTCACCTAGTCCAACCCCCTGCAATGCAGGTATCTCTGCTAAAGCATCCATGGCAGGTGGCCACCCAACCTCTGCTTAAAAACCTCCAAGGAAGGAGAGTCCACAGCCTCCCAAGGGAGTCCATTCCAATGTCTAACAGCTCTTCCTGTCAGAAAGTTTTTCCAGATGTTTAGTCGGATTCTCCTTTCTTGTAACTTGAAACCATTGGTTTGAGTTCTACCCTGTGGAGCTGGAGAAGACAACCTTGCGCCACCTTCCATGACAGCCCTTCAGATGGTTTTCTATTACAACAACCCAATCCAATAACAACCTCATTATAGCAATGCCAAATTATAATACAATTAATAATACCAATCACTGAGATGCCAGATTATACAATTTAGTAGGAACACTTGAGTAGGGATTTAGTTAACAGGCTACAACCCTTAAGTGACTGTTTTGCACTAGCGCAAGGAGAGTGAGATACCATCCTGTCCTGTTCAAGCAGTCTTGCCAGAGGATAGAGTCAGGTTGTACGATTCAAGTTCTCCATGTGAACAGAGAAATAAAGAGGAGCAATTGATTATCTTGATTCTTATCATATTATTCCCCAAAGATCCAGGACTGTCTATTTGGAAAGAATCAAGGTGACATAGCTAAAGCGTTACATTTTTCTAAATATGGTGGAACCTCTCCCTATCCTCCCACCTTCAGATACTACTAATTCAGTTTTGAGTTCACCCATCTCTCTTGTGACTCCACATCAGTGTAACCTTATGGAAATGATATCCTCTTTTATCTGCTGTCTGATTACTCAAATGTTTTCTGTGCTCCTGAGGCTATTTAGATAAATTGAATTGCACAGTATATGAAGACATTTTTACATATTACGGAAGCATTTTAAATGCCACAAGAAATGATGGGAGTAGTGTGCTATATTTCTGAGCACTGTGTAGATTGGTCATGATTTTTAACATGAACAGCTTTCAGTAGCTTATTTGACTGTAAATTCTTTACAGGCTAAAACATAGCCACAAATACATACATTATGTACACATATGAACATAAATCTGCATGGTACTGAGGCAGACCATTGTTCCTCCTTTTAAGAGAAGATGCCAGAGACTGGTGCTGGGAACTTGTGTATGCAGAGCATGTAGCTACCACCAAGCTATAACCCCTCCCTACGCTGGAAGCAAAGCTTTGTAGATGTATTCATTTTTCAGATCTGTGCTGAGAAAAGTGGAACTTCATGGGGTATTTCCCCCTCAAAGAGGCTTCTATGACTAACAACACAAACCCAATGCAATTTTCCATTATGTGTATTAATTACATCAGGCTAAGGTTTCCGGTTTCCTCGGTCTACAGATCAATATCCTCCCAGCTCTGAAATAGATCAAATTTAGGCCTTTTGTTATAAAGTGAAGTTGAAGCTTTTTGGTTCCTTATTGTACTGCAGATTCTGCCCTCTGAACTTGAATGGTGGGCAGTGGAGTCTGGCCACAGTTCAGCAAAACTTAGTCATGACTAAATCCCATGTTATTGCTCTCAATGGGGCTTAAATATGACAAGTCTCTTGCTGGACTGTGCCTAGGGCACCTGGGCACCTAGGGATGGGCAATCAGGATTCAGCTTCAGTGTATGGGTTCATATCCAGCCCATCACTGCTTCTAAGTGCGAGTCCTGAGGTGCTCTCCTGATTCAGATGGAACAGAGATAGAGCTGGGCATCACCTGCATACTGATAACATCTCTCTCCCAATCTCCTGATGACAGCTCTCAGCAGCTTCAAACAGATGTTAAATGCCATGGGGGACAAGATGGAGCTCTGTGGGATGCCACAGGACAATTCCCATGGTGCTGAGCAACAGCTTCCCCATAATTACTTTCTGGAAACAGTCAAGAATAACTGGCTGCAAGTAGAACCAGGCTTTTATCACTAGCTGTGGTATCTGCTCATTCATGGGATTGTTTAGCCAACTCTTAGGACACAGAAGGCATACATTTGGATGGATTGGCACAGCTAAACATTTTTTTAAAATCCAATCTGACCAAAGGCAGATTAAGATTATTCGTAGCAAAGATACCTTGTTTGTTTAAAGTCCGTTAAAATATAAAATAAGAATCTTCTTTAAGCCCAATGGCTTTCAAAGATCTCTCCATCTCTTCACTAAATGTCACAGAGCCGCATATCAATACGTAAGGTTGTCTTCTGCATGTGTTCACCATACTCTTAATCACGTCCTCGTTTATCCGACCAAGGTAAGTGTTTTTTTGAAAGCTCCAAGGCAGATTTTCAAGTGAATGTTCCTGAAGAGGCAAAAGTATAAGACACTTTAAAATCATCTCAGAGAAACATACGGCCAATACCAAATTAGCCTTGAGCTATATTAATCCTGTTTTTCTCTCCTGGATGGAAGGAGAAGAGGTGGGATGTAGAGACCACTGGCTTTTGTCGGGCCGGGATGTAGCCTTCTGTACAAAGATAAGAGTCACACTCATTGTTCTGCCTGCTTTCGCTTCCGGATCCACTCAGCCCTGGCATGTGGCCCCTGGAACACTGTATATGAGGGAATGTGGCTCTTGGGCTGCAAAAGGCTCTACATGCAAACATGGGCTTAACTACCTAGCGATGGTCCTTTTCCCAGCTAGGAAGGCTAGACATGACAAGGTTTTCAGTGTGGGACTGAACCACTTGCAATACATATAGCATGAAGGTTCATGCATCAATTGAGGGGAAGGTTGTCACACTGTCCCATGAGAAGGAAAAATTGCCTATTAGAATATTACCTGGCTTAATACATAAAATGCCCTTATGTTCCAGAATCGAGATTGCTCTTGAAGAAGAGGCTTCATGTAGATATTTTCAAAGTTCCTGAAGCAGCCCACTAGAGTTACAAATGTTTCATCATCCTCATTCTCTGTTATGTACTGAAGAATAGGAAGCATTGGTGCTAGACCAGTACCAGAAGCAAGCATGAGAAGTTCTCCATACTGAAAATGAAGCAGAAGATGCCAAATACATCTGAGTCACTGGAACTGGAAAAACACTACAACAGAAACTGAATTTCAGCGCCAATTCATCATTTCATACCATAAAAAAGAAGTGTGAATACTCTGTAACTCGGGGATTATCTTTTCTCCTTTGGCAATCATGTCCACTGTGATCAACTGAGAAAGCTTTACTTGGCAATAAGTCCCAATGAACTTTTTGAAGAGACACGAGCTTGTTCCAGAAAGTGCATGTCATGCTAAATCATGGTCAGTATTGAAATTCAGATGAGAAGGAAGCTTCAAGAGGGAATGAAACAAACATGGTAGGAGGACAGTGCTCAGAAAGGACTCAGACTTCGCCGTTTATCTTTTCTGTCTCTTGTGGTTTGCAATATTAACAGGACAATTCTAAGTATGTTGACTTGGGATGGAATTCTATTTTCTTCAATGGGGAGTGCATCCTATTTAGGATTACAGCCTTAATTATCAAATATAAAAGAATTTTATACTAAATCTGACTCGACTGCTATTCTTGATCATCTGCTATATTTTCTCCTCTTGTTCTTTTTAAAAGAAATTGCATCCTAAACAGATCCATGTCAAAGCTCTGAAGCACTGTGGTGAAAATCTGAAGAACCCTACCCTGATCCTTAAACCCTAATGGTTTTCCCCTCATTTCCTGAAACCAAAAACAGGAAACCAACTATTTAGCATTTGACTACTTGTCATCTGATTGTATCTCATTGGTATTATATTGTCCATTTTATTTTATATTACATTTTTAAATATTGTGTTGTTAACTCCCCTGTGATTGCTATGTAGTGAAGGGGTTGAGAGTGGGGTTGTGTGTGTGTGTGTGTGTGTCTGTAAAAGTATATATATGGCTTTACTTGATTGGCTGAATAAGGAAAACCTCCAAATGGTCCTCTCCAACAAACCGAATCTCCTTCTTTCCAGGACTTTACATATTGTGACATGAGTCCATCTTCATAGCACTTGTAAAGAAAACACAAAACAAACAAAAACATTTTTGAGAGGAAAACCTCACGTTTATATTCTACAAATAAAATTTCATAAACTAGAACAGAAAGTCTTCTATGCATTTTTTTTAATCGCTTAAAATATATATTAAAGTTCTAGCACAAAGAGATTTAAATTAATCTGGGACATGAGTTACAAATCTAGCATTATTATTTGTTAATTCGCTCAAGTGTATGCAAAATAAAGATTGTCTATTGCTTGTATTGTGATTGTGCTGACTAAGCTGGGTGGCAGATAAAACCACTCAGGTATTTTAAAACCTGCTCTGACTGCAAATAGCCTTTGCACCCGATACTGACTAACAGATACACAAAATAGCACCTAACACATGCAATCATTTATTCATTGTGGATCTCTGTGCATTTATAGGAAAAAGGGAGCTTTCTGAGTAGTGAAATTCAAGTGCACAATGCCTCTTCGGTCATTTGTTCCAGGACTTGTATATTCTGCCTTTTTAATGCTTCCTTCACCTATGAGTTTGGAGTGAAAGTAGTTCAAGCTAAGACAATGTATCACACAAAAATCTGATCATACCACCAGGCCTTATACTTCCTCTACAATAATGACTGTAAAAAGCATCTGCATCTAGGAAAAAACCGAGTTGGCTGAGTCAGTAGAGCATGAGACTCTTAATCTCAGGGTCAGGGGTTCAAGCCCCACACTGGACAAAAGATTCTTGCGTTGAAGGGGGTTGGACTAGATGACACTTGTTGTGCCTTCCAGCTCTACAGTTCTATGATTCTAAGAAGAGAGATAGCGGTGCTTAAGGTGGCCAGCTTTACACAGACTCTGCTCCTATGCCTCTGGCATGACACACAGAAAAAAAATTCCCAGAGGGAGAGACTATTGCAGCAAAAGCAACACAGTGTGTTGCAGCACCTTAAAGACTTAAGAATTTATCATGGCATAAGATTTCATGGATTAAAGTCAACTTCATCCACTGCAGTGGACTCTAGTCCATGAAAGCTTATGCCACAATATATGCGTTAGCTTTCAAGGCATAGCTGTCAACGTGTCCCTTTTTTAAAGGGAAATTCCCTTATTCCGAATAGGATTCCTCGCAAGAAAAGGGAAAAGTTGACAGCTATGATTCAAGCTGCTACAGGTGGTCTTTGCTGGTTTTACAATTGCCATTTAGCAGATGGAGCTTTTCTTATCACGTATCTTCATCTCAGGAAACATTGCTGATAAATGTCTGCATGCCAGGCTGCTGTTAAAACTTTAGGAGCTGTGGCAGGGTGGAGTTGCTGGTATATCTCTAGCCATAGTGAGAAGAAGGCAGAAGAGGATGTTAAATTCAAGGTGTGAAGAAAGAGAAGACTTCAGTTACGTTTCCCATTTGGTGAGAGATTGGTTGCAGGAGACAGAATGTATTTGGAATCGAATAGGTTCTTTCCCCGTTCTAATGGGGAAATGACCAAACTGGTTTGTAATGAATTCTTGTAAATAGAAGAGCAGGAGAAACTCCTGAAGAGAAAACCTCTATGCCAGGTTTTACACCCCAAAACACCATAACATTATAGAATCACTCAAAGGGAGGGTTAAGCGCAGAAAATCGCCACTCACTTGCACTTAACTGTAGTATCACAAATGCAGCGCCATAATCATGGGACACAGGGGTGTCTGAACAGCACTTGGATTGCATAGTAATAATAATAATAATATAGTACTTCCAAAAATTGCCTGAATAGTGAGAAATACACTACAATCTACAAAGCCAAGTTATACAAATGGGTGCTTTACGATGGGTGTTCCATCTCTTTTGTTACTGCCAGAGAATAACTATGGTTCCTTTTGGGATGAAAGGTTCTATATAAAGGGAAGGTGTTATTACAATCATTACTACTATTATTGAAATGCAAAACTTGTGTGTAATAAGCAAGTATATATAAAATTTCACAGTCAGCCTATAAAGGTAACCTATTAATGCAGCTCAAATGTAGCATTTCCCCCTCCAATTGCCACAATAATGGTGAAATGATCCACCCACAAGTGTCTTATAAAAGCTATACACACCTCAAAAGGAGTATAATTCATGCTCAAACTATCATGCAATCAATGATAAAACCCTGAAAAGCACACATTCCTGGAGGGTGAGCAGAGGGCAAAATGATGGGTCCCTGTGACCCGCCTGGAAGATCTAGTGCTTGAGGTTTGAGATTTACAGTGAAATCTATCTTCCCCTGAGAAGGTGTAAAGACAGATTAAAAAGATAGACATGATTTTGATATTCCTAGGCTCATAATTATTTATGTTTGCACTGATCCTTGTTAGGCTTAGCCAACATTCCTTCTGAACATAAGGACTCAAAGGCTGCAATCAATAAATCTCTTAATCCCATAGAGAAATCATTGAATTTACTCAGGAGAATTGCCTTATGCAGTGATTGACACTGATCCTAAAAACATTACAGCTGTCTTACAGCATGGAATGGCAGGTACTGTAGTTACTACAGTTTCCTGCTGTGGTCATTCTGGCTACACTGTCATACCATAGCTGTGTAACAGATGACTACTAATATAGGCACAAAGATGGATCCTATATAGATGGCTCCATATTGTCCAAAATGACAGATGAGCCATCCTCAACCCTTTTACTCCCCCACCTCATCATCACAAAACCCTTCACAATGACAAAGTGCTGCAGCCCAACATGCACCAAGTAGATGCCCTTCTCTAAGAACAACTTGGCTTAACCATGAAGTAAAGCCTGTTGAGCTGTCAACTCGATTGACTTGGGTGCAGTCTATACATACGGCAGAATGACGGGGTAAAATGGACAGAAACAATTCAGATGGGAGGTAGGATGGGAACACATTTTAAGATTCTCCCTTGTGTTGAAAGCTCACTGCAGGTAGAAAACTATGGATTAGGGAAAGTTGTACTTATTTATGGGGGGGGGGGAAAACCCTTGCGTTCTGCTTTCCCCTTCGGAAATGGAGTTGCTCCAAGATGTTAACAAGGTGTAAACAGCCATAAAAATAACAACAACAGTAAAAGAACATGTTATTAAAACAAATACCAAAACCAACTAGGTCTAAACACAGCGTCATGAAACAGGGAGGCACGGAGAGCCAGAGCTAACAATAAATAAACTAAATTAAGCAACAGCAGAACCAAAGCCTTGTGGTGCTGTTGTTTCTCTAAAAAAAAGGCATAAAATGCCAGCAGAACACAAACAGAGAGGAAGATAACCTAATCTCTTGAGGCAGGGAGTTCCATATGTGGCACACTGCCACAGGAAAAGCCCTCTTGCATGTGCCTCAAAAGGCAGTGCTACATGTAGTACATGTCTTTTTTTTACTTGCAGGAAGTTTCTGAAATGGTACTACCCAGAATCCCGTCACCCCAGTCTACCACCTCCTCTCACTGCATGAGTAGCCCCGTCTTTACTTCAGAGCGAGGGGAGGGGGGCAGAATTCCACATATTGATTAGGACTAACAAGCCAAATCTTTGACTGCAGGCCTCTAGTTATTAAAGTACAAAGCTAAGCACTCAGCTGGCCTAGAAGATGACATGATTCCTACGTCAAGCTGTTAATCTATAGAACAAAGGCCACTATTTACCTTTATTAAAACTTCAAAGTACCCTTCAGCATTCACAGGAGTAATTGGAGTATAGGCTCTCTGAACCTCCAAACCATTCACTAGTCCTCTGAGGAAGGAAAAAAGAGAGAGAGAAAGAAAGATAGAGGAAGAGAACCCTGATCTGAATCCCTTACAATTCCTGTCAGCAAAGTACTGCTCTCTCAGCAAAGGCTGCTGCCTGAAAAGCACTGCAGGTATCCTTCCTCCTTCCCCATGGGCTGTCCTTTGCCAAGCCAGACAATAGATCATTCCCTCCCATTTTGCAGTGAAATCACAGAGATTCAAGGCATTGAAATAACCTCAGATTTCTCTGTCACACACCTCCCTTAACAATCCTTCCCTTTCCTGGGGCCAGATGAGCTACATGGCCAGCCTAGCTATTTTGTGAAATATAGCTATGTTGCTCACAGAGTAAGGGAATTATAAAACTATACTAAGGGGGGGGGGGAGGATTATAAATGGTCTTGGACAGATAGTGAATACATGGAAATAATATTAACAAACAATATCCCACATTCATAAAATTTTGAATTTGGGAATGCTCCCAACTAAATGTGCAGAAAGAATAACTTAAACAGTCATGCAAAATCAGACCTATCTCACAAAGGTTGCACAGAGGTCAATGATACTACTCCTAGGCTTAATCCATTGTATTCCTACATGTGTTGGAAGGAGCCCGGAATGAACCATGCTGCTGTCGTGGTGCTGGCAACTTCACCCAGTTTATAGAAACTGACTTAATCACAGTCATCTTAAAAGTCCAAAAATGACTTGGGAAGCAATGTACCTCTTGGCTTCCACTGCCAATCAATTGCACATCAACAACAGACAACTTTTCAACTCAGAATAGTCAATTCTTTTATCCTTAATGAAGTTTTGTGAGGCATCTAGCTGTTACAGTGACATGGAGGATATATAGTGAACTCTAAAAGTTTCCAACAGCAGCTTTATTAATCTGTTTTCAGTGGGCGTCAGGCCTTTCGGATAGATGCTCAGTGTGATATTATGGTCCTCCCACAAAGGTCCAGGAGATTCTTTGGAATCTTGATTTTATGTTGTATGTTGCATACGTGATTGTAAAATTTTAATCTGAAAAGCCAAATAAACAAATTTTAAAAAAGAAAGATATTATGGTCAGGGTGTTGGTGTTGGACCACAGAATCTAGAGACTGCACCATCATTCAGTTATAAGGTTCACTTGGGAAACTTTGATCAGTCACGCTAACTTATTTCACAGAGTTCCTGGGAGGGCAAAATGTTCCCACATACCTTAGAGCAGGCATGGCCAAACTCAGCCCTCCAGATGTTTTGGGACTACAACTCCCACCATCCCTAGCTAACAGGATCAGTGGTCAGGGATGATGGGAATTGTAGTCCCAAAACATCTGGAGAGCCGAGTTTGGCCATGCCTGTCTTAGAGGAAGGGTGGGATACAAAGGTAACTCATAACATAAATAATATGAAAGGTGGCTCTGTACTGCAATGGGCATAACTTCCTCAGGGGGAAAAGTTAATATACTTTCCCTATGTGTTGGTACGTGACGATCATTCCAATACACATTTGCTTTTCACCTTTTTCCTTTCTGTAAATTGGCTTTCTTACCCACACTTAATTTTTCTGCCTCCAATACAACTAAAATGGAAGGAAAAGCAAGTGTAGGTTAGCATATACCATAAAATTAACAAGGTTAATAAGCTCAGTGAGCTCACAAGTTCTTTCAACAGAGCCAATCTGGGAGCACAGAAATTATGATTTACTTGGCATGAAATCTTTGTAGCTCAACAACAACAAAAAGAAAGTTAAATCACATACTGAGGCCTGTTTAACTAGAGACTTAGCACAGTACCTTAGCACAATATGTTGTCCCAAACTCAACCCTAGGCTGCTATTTCCAGGCAATTCAAATTTATACTGGTAGGTGTCCTCTGTCAGCTGATCCACAGAGCTTATGATGAAAGCTGTAAACGTTTCTGGAGTTAGTTCTGAATTACTACACTGCAAAAGCAACAATAAATAATTACAAGGTTAAGCAATGCCACCCTCTTTTCTTTTTTTAAAAAATGTGAGTGAATTCTGCCATGGTGAAACATGTTACTGCAAAACACACACAAAGAGCCTGCCACACACACAAATTTTAAAGACTGAATACATCTGGTCTCAATAAAGTGTTAATTCAGTAAGTAATTATTTGTGAAGTCCCATTTTAATCTGCTTGCCTTTTTTACAATTATGACCATAACAATATGCTGATAATGATTTTGGAAGGTGAGAAACTAAAGGTATGTCCACACAGAAATAGTAATAGCACTCCCAAAAGATGATGGAAGGCCATCTAGGAGGTAATTTTCTACCTATCTCAAGGAACGGATGGGCATTCCTCCTTAGTTTGCAGTCTCTCTCAAAAGCAATTTCTTATTTTTCTCCAGACCTCCCACTAGGGCTGCCGTCTTTCTTCCTTTGCAAAACTCCAGCGCTTTTAACAGCTCCATGTCTGCAAGAATTACATGAGCGAAGCTTCTCACAGTACAAAGATCCAGGGAAGAGAATAGCTTATTCGGGCCTCCAGGCAATCTTTAGAAGCAAATTTTGCATTACCAATTTGTTCAAGACATGTTTTATCTTTTTCAGGGCACGTGAGCCATTCATTGTGTGGCCCCTGAATTTGATTGAAGTCTCAAGACTTCAGATTTGGAACAAGGAATAATAAAGAAAAGCACCTCTGAGCATGTGCCTCAGCCTTAGCCCTGGCACATCAAAATGGCTTCCAGGCCAATGGAAAGGGCTTCCAAGCAGGCTTGAACCTTAATACCTATCATTTCAAATATTAAAAAAGCATTTCTCTTTGTTTCTTCATTTCCTTGTTCTCATTTTCCCAGCATGCATTTCACAACCCGATGCGTTTTTAGTCTGAAGTAGGACCCATTGCGTTCAATGGGGCTTAGTCTCAATGGGATCGGCACCTCAGTTCCTAGCATCCTTTCTCAGGTATTACTCCAATAAGCAACATCATATTTTAAAGGGATTTGTGCTTGCCCTCAGTTGTTGGGTGCTTGAGGTGCGTTAACAGAATTGGAGAAAGCCCAGATGGCACAATGGGATAAAACTGAATTATGAGTAAGTTGTGATGTTCATCAATATGAGAGATGCTAGAAAGGAATGTATTCTCCTGCATGGATTACTATATATTTTCTTGCATTTAAAATGTAATGTTAATTAAGCTTACATATTTTACTGCTTTTTATCGGAGCAAAAATACTTGCAAGATTTATTGGGAAGACAATATGGCAGCAAACTATAATTACAAATATTAAAGTGGGAAATTTGATGAGTATTATAAAACACTTTTTCTAATAATTCTGCATTCAAAAGACTGACAGGAGAGAAACAAGTCAAAGACATAAACTTTTTGAAACATACTCATATTAAACTTCTAATTAGATATAAAAAGGACAAAATACTGTTTTGGAAAGTAACTGCAAAGTAACCATGTCTCCTCAGAAATAAGGCCTACTGAATTCAGTGGGGCTTACTCCCAGGTGTGTGGGGTTAGGATTGCAGCCTAAATAGATATACCTGAACGTACAGTAGATCAATTTGAAATCAGTGGGATCTATTTACAAGGGGGGGGGGATAGGACCCAGATGAAATATTAACATAATTTTAAGATTTCTACTTGCTGTTTCTTCCTTGTCAGGAGGCTTCTGTCTTTTTTTGCCTTGGCCTTTTCCCACTGCTCCAGCTCGTCCTGATAGGTGTCATAGACACAAGGTTTGCAGCCACTACCACAGCACTGGGATGGCAATGGCTCTTTGGGCTTGAGAGACAGCCAGTCATCTTCACTATCATCCATTATCTAGAAAATATAACACTCAGTTTCAAACTGTTGAATGGAGATGATCTGTCCCTACCACAACCAACATGTATTTTAGCACATTCTAGCTGAATTCCTTGCTTGGAAGCACTTCATTTTTTATTGATAATGTTAATATTACTTGTAAACCTCTTAAGAAATTTTGTTACGACCAAGTAGTAAATAAATCTTGTTAAATTTAACACTTATATCTGTTTTTAATCTATTTTTGGAATATTGTTATTTTTAAGTTTTGGTATATTACTACAGTATTTGTTATTTTGCTTCATGATATACACATGTAATCAACTGTAACCTTCTACAGCATCATACTTTACTTTGGATTGATGGTGCAGGTCCTACCCCTTAGAAACAGGTTAAACAGGTCATTTTTCCTCCTTCCAACTCTCTACAGAAGCAAAGGCGTCAAAGAGAATGTAAACTGTTGTCCCAACAGTGAAAATGTGGAGGCTGTGGATCCTGTCCCCAGTATGTTTTAGGAGCTAAACCTCTGTAAACCTGATCAGAGTTCAGTATGTCATCCTTTCGTATAATGTGGTTGTTTTAGGAAAAAATATCTTGCTGGACTCTTCTGAAGTTACATAATCAGGGGAGGCTGACAGTTTTACATGTACACATTTACATTAAAAAATCCAATCTGGATGCATTCACAAACTAGCTAAGAGCCATATTGGGGTTGTGGCTACAGATGTCTATGCACCTTGCCTTACATAAAAACGAGTACAGTAATGGCCACCAACTTTACAAACAGGTTTAGACAAACTCATGCGGGATAAGACTATCGATTGCCACTAATCATGATGGCTGTGTTCTACCTCCAGTATCACAGGCTGCATATCTCTAAATAGCACTTGCTGGGAAACATGAGCAAGGAGTATTGTGGAACTCATGTCCTTTCCAAAGACATTTGGCTGGCCACTGTGAGAACAGGATGATGACCTTCATTTCATCCAGTACAGCTCTTCTTTATGTTCTTAAGATCAAAATGTACAGGCCAGGAGGATTCTGGGAGTTGTATTAAACACCATTAACAATATATGCCAACTTCCCATATTTTCCAGGTACAGTCTTGATAAATTATACCCTTGATCAATTACAGTCCATATTAACATTATCAGCTTTTTAAACAAAAAGGCAGGAAATGGATAGAATCAATTAATATTTTCATTAGCACATATGCACAAGGTAAGTCGTTCTTGAGATTTCTAGTCAGAATGTTAATGTGAGGGAGGGACAAGAGCTGTTTGCAAATGATCCCAAGTTCAGCCATTGGCATTTACTGGTAAGCTGAGAAAGTCCCTTGTTTGGAACACTGGAGCGATGCTCAGTGCAAAAGATATTGAACTAGATGGACCAATGGCTCTGACTTGTAAGGCAGTTTTCTATGTCCCGTTTTCCACTAAGCAGTGCTAGGAGGGTTATTATTTGACCAGTCCCATTAATGCTACAAACATCGATGGCGGTGGCACATCAAGAACAGAAAGTTGTGTGGTTCTGACTATAGCTTAAATTCAGGTCCACACTCCTGCCTACTTTCCTGTGTTGTGCTGCTGCCTCTGCCCTTGCTTGGTAGGTCAGAGGCAAAACTACCTAAAGGTGTGTGGCGTGGGCTGGCTTTGTATAAGGTAATGTGATCGGGAAGGGACACCCAGGTTCAAATCGCTGCTTATTCACAAAGCTCACTGGGTGATCTTGGCCCCATCACCCTCCCTCCCTGCCACCTACCTTACAGGGCTGTTGTGAGGAGACAGTGGCTGCTCTGAGCATATTATATATGCTGCTCTAGAAGAGGGATAGGGTATAAATGAAATAATGAGAAAGATACGATGGACCGTAGTGTACATGTCTGTAGGCCTGTCACTGCCTCTCAGCCTAATTTACCTTAGAGGTTCTAGTTACAGGTAGGTAGCCATGTTGGTCTGCCGTAGTTGAAACAAAATAAAAAAATTCCTTCCCGTAGCACCTTAGGAACCAACTAAGTTTGTTATTGGTATGAGCTTTCATGCGCATGCACACTTCTGAAGAACCAACTGTCTCTAAGGTGCTACTACATGGATTTTTTTTATTTTGTTACCTTGGGTTGTTGTGGGGATTAAATGAGTAGAACTGTGTATGCCGCCTTGAGATACTTGGGGGGGGGTATAAATGCAATAAATAATGACATAAGGGGCAGGAGAAACTAATCGAATTATTTGGACTTTGGCTTGCATTGGCAGCCCATGAACAAGGAGCCCCCCCCCCTCTCTCTCTGCAGGCTCAGCGCCCCTCGATCTCCCCCATATGGAAGCTGCTCTACACCAAGCCGGGCCATGGGGGGCCACCAAGCTCAGCCCCTGCTGCCACCCTCCAGCGCTTCCAGCAGCGATGCCCTACCTGGAGACGGGAAGGAGTGAAACCAAGACCTTTCGCATGCAAAACGTGGGCAGTCAAAGGTGCTTTAATCGCAGCAGAGCAAGGTGGTGGTGGTGGTTGTTACGGGGGTTAAATGAGGACGCGGGAGAACCATGCACACCGCCCGGAGCTGGGGGGCTCCAAGTGCAACAAGCGCCGTGCAATGGCAATGCCCCTCCGTTGCGAAAGCGCCGCGTCCCCTGGAGAAAAGGGCAGGATTAGTCGCCACGTTGCGAGGCGGGACGCTGTTCTTCTGCCCTTGAGGGAACTGGAGGCGCTTCCACCGGCTGCGTCATGGGCAGGGACAGCCACCGCCGGTCCCCTCAACGGCGAACCCCTGACCCGCTTCCTTCCCACGCCGGGCCCAGACGAGCGCCGAGTTTGCGCGGTGGGGAAGCGGCCCGCTGTCCATCACAACATAGCCCCGCCCCTCTACCCGGCATGCGCTTCGGAGGCGGAAAGAAAATGGCTGCGGCCGCCAGCGGGCGGTGAGGTGTCTGTGAGGGGACTCGGCGACGTGGAGCGGAGGCAGCGATGCTGGCCGTACGGCTGCCCGCCCAGCGGGCGCAGTGCTGGGCGCTTTGCGGGCAGCGCCGCGCCAAATTCACCTACGGGCCGAAGCGTCCTCGGGAGCCGCTGCCCCGCACCCCGTGGACGGTGCGCGGGCCGCCGCCGGGCGCGCCGTTGCCTTGGTACTTACGCAAAGTGCCTCCGGTGCGGGAGCAGCTTCCCGAGCTCGACGTGGTGACGTACGAGGGGAAGCTGCACCGCGTGCCATGGCTGGCCAAGCCTCGTCACCCCAAGTGGGAGCGCGGGTGGCACGACCCCTGGCACGACGGCGGCCCCCGCTTGGAGGAGATGCCTACTTACAAGCAGCGGCCCTGCTACATCTTCCACCAGCGGACTCGCGTGCTGGAAGGTGAGGGCTGCCTGCGGGGCCCGCGCTGACCGAGGCTGGTGGGCGGGGAAGGCTGGCCAGCTTCGGGGTGTTTCGTGTCAGGATGGCTTGGGCTCTGAGGGAGTCCTCGAGGGCAGGCGACGCAGGGGGCGGTGGAAGGAAGAGACCGGCCAGAGGTTGGTGCCTGCGAAGTGACAAGCTGAGCTTGGGTTATGCAGGTCAGGCATTATTAATGGCATGGACATTAATGCAGATCAGGCATTATTAATGGCATGGACACCCAGTCCTGCAGCTTAGAAAAGGCTCTCGGAGTGGACAGTCTCAGTTTAAAAAAAGGCATGCAGCAACAGCACGTGAGGGGAAAGGGAGCTTGTGTAGAAGTTTTTAAAGGGGCTGTTCTTAATGGCACAGTTCTATAGCTCTGCCTTTATGGAGATTTTGGCTTCCTAGGTGACAAGCTGTCTCCTCGCTGATGTGGCACTGCTGGCTGTCTGGCTCTTGCTAAAGAGCAGGCCTTTCCCAGAAGCACTCCACATCGGAGCAGAGCAGGTGACAATGGCCAGCCTAGGAGGCTAGCACAGTCACATGGCTCTTCTCTCAGGCAGCTGCCCCAATGTAAAATTATTTAATAAATTTGTTACTTGCTTTATCTTGCCCAGCATCATAATCGTTATTTTCAAAGAAAAGCCCAGTATTTGGAAAGCACAAATACTGTTAAAGGTGGTAGTTATAAGAAGGCGGGAACTGCAAATTAGTGGACACAAACTTGTTGGGCCACATTGTGCCAGCTTATCTATACTTGTCCAGGTTTTGTTAAGTAATTAACTGCAATGCATGCAGCATTTATAAGGTGGTCTTGGTTTTCTGCTCCATTTTGTCTCTAGAATAGCTCTCCCCACCCTGCTCCAAATCTTAAAAAGAATGGTGGAAAAGTCCTTGTTCTCATGTAAGAGTGGTTGAAGTGCAAGATGCAGTACTAAAGATGCTCACTGGTAATATATTATTTTACTTGAAGGTGTAAAGCAAGCATTGTGGCTAACCAAGACAAAGCTGACACAAGGTTTACCTCCGCGAATACTTAGCATAATCAATGACCCAGCTAATCAATGTGAAAACCAGGATGAGAGAGTCCAGAATGCCATTTATCATGCACGCCTCTGGGGTAGCAGTGAGGAGGATGTACCTAGAGAAACCTATTGGTAAGTCTTTGGTTCAAGTTTCCTATTTTGTTGTTCCATTGTTTGGGACCATTTCTGAAATTGTCATAACAGCTTATATATTTTATTCTTTTAATAAGACAGTTAGCAAACAGTGTGGTGACAAATACAGCAGAACTAATAGCCTGGATCAGTTTATGCCTCCTTGCAGAGTAGTGATTCATGCAGAGATACAGGCAGTTAGTTTTTCATACACCCTAAAAAGTCAACTTTTGGGGCTGTAAGAATCAAATGTGCTGTCCAGTTTTAATTCAGAAAAAGCATGCTTTCACTATCAAGTGTTTGGGGAACTGTCCTGAGATGTTCCATGGAGACTGATTCTGTACTCTTGGCCTTTGTATGTGTTTAAATTAAAAACTAGGAAGTTTACTTTTTTATTACTGCACCTCAGATGTGTGTGAGGTATTCTACAGAGTACATAAGGACAGGTTTCTGCCCTATTTAGCTTACAGTCAAAAATCTGACATGGGGAAGCAACAGAGGAAGGGGAGACTGGAATGGATGATGATTTTGGTTGCATGCAGTTGGGTTTGTTACAGTAAAACATTGAGGGGGTTGTGCCAAAGGCTTTATAGAAAATCTGTGTGGTAAGGAGGGATTTGAAGAATAATTACTTTTGCACCTTTGTTCTGAATGAGAACAGCTTATGGATAAGGTTGTGTATGTTCTTTGATTCTGTATAAGTGCAGAATTCACTTTAGAATCTTGACATGAATTTAAATGAGTTTCTAGTGACTGGCTAAGAAAGATTGAGGAATGGCTGCTAAAACATTCAGAATCTATAGGGCAGTAGTGTAGGTTATTAACCATACTTAAGGACATAAGAAAATCACACCCAAAATCCAACTAGTCCAATGTCCTGCTATTTACTCTGGCCAATCAGATGCCTCTGGGAAGCTCACAAACTCAGCATAAAGGGAATGCCACTCCCTCAGCAACTAGCTTTGGAGGTACATTGGCTATGAATCAGTTTTCTTAAGTCAGTGGTTGGCTTAAGACTGAGTTTAGCCTCTCCATTTGCCCTGCAAGACTTTTAGCCAAGCTATGTCTACTTGTCCTGTTGGTCAGTAAAGATGTGACTGTGCCAAAAAAGGGGGTTGCAGGCTCTACTGATTTTCATCATTGGCAGCTCCTGCAAAGCCTGTGTGGCTCTTTTCAAGTTTCAACAATCAGCTGATCTTAGGTGCTTGCAGAGATCCCTTTAAAGACCACTGGTTCTGTGCAAGCACATCTGATCACCAGTGCATGCAGAGAGCCATGTGTGGTGTTTTGGATCATTGGGGCTTCAAAGTGCTGCCACTGCTCCTGCCTGTCAAATTTGGTGATTGGAGGGGTGGGGGAGATAGGGATCTAGCCTGCTTGCCTTGCCACTAGCTGCTGATAAGACCTAACCTAGCCTTCATTAATTTGGCTAGTGGTCTTAATGGCAATGGATTCCATAAATTAATTACACCTTGTAAGAAGAATTACTGTTTTGAATCTACTGGTGATAAATATCTAATAATAAAAATTAACTCTCTCCACCTGCATTCACACCTCCAGTCATCACCCATGACTAGAAGTAGAATAAATTATGCAAAAGGGGACTTGCCATAGAATTTGGGTTACTTTTTGCACAGAACTATTTTAATGTAGCTCTGCTTATGCCTTTGCACAATATTGTTTCCAGATGATTGCCGGTAACACTGATTGGCTTAATTATTGATTCCTGGCATTCTTAATAATGAATACCTGGTGTACTATCCTATGTATAATTAACTGTAACTATAATTTGAAGTTGTGTTAAGGCATTTGGCTGAACACATGAATGGTCTTCAGTGTATTTGCCTGCATAGCACTCCCCCTAGTCCCTGACTATTAACGTGTTCAAGTACAGGGAATTTCCACTCAGGTGCAAGTGAGGGTGAGTAGGAGCCTGCTGCAGACCTTCCAGCTCAACGTGGGTGGTTGGGAACAGTGTTAGAAACTCAGATACATAAGCTAGGCACCAAATGACTCCTTAAAGCAGCGTTCCGTTTGCCAAAACGGAATGTTTAGTTGCCATTTGGGGGCCAGACGACTCAAAAGTTGTATTTTTCAATACAACTTTTTGGTTTCTGAAATTCATTCTGATTGTGCAGATAAAATATAATGGGTAGAATTCTACAGGATATGTTGCTAGTGTGTGAAAACAGTCCAGATCCGAGGATCCCCAGGATCCACCGCCTGATGAGGGAGATGACTGGGCACCAGGATGGCACCTGACATCTTCACTTAGTCACAAGTGGCCAATAGTCAATAGAACACTGGTTGGAAACATAGTGTAAAGTGTAACACACATTTGAGCCTGAACATGCCTTTAGCCATTGCAAATGCTATAATATTTACAAACCAATATCCATGAAAATCCTGCTATGTAATAATTTGTGATTTGGGCACTGTCAGTAAATTAGTTTTTTTTTTTGTTCTGAAGCCCTGTACTTTTAGAAGACTTGCTTCACTTATGCAGGACGATGACAGCCAAATTCCCCTTATTGGGTAAAAGAATGTTTGCTCAAGACCACAGAGTGGCAGCTGCATGGGAACGAGGTATGTCTCTTTATCCCAGTAGAATTGTCTAAAAGAACACCTCTCCCTGTTCTGTCCACCATATTGCCTTAAGGTCAGCTGGAGAAGCCCTGCTTATGGCCACACCCCTGTGAGATGCCAGGAGTGTGGTGGGACAGGGCAGTGGTGGCTCCTCCTTGGGGAAATATGGTCAGCCCTCACCATTAAGAAATAAAAGGCATATGATCCGTTTGCTCTGAAGCTTATGGAATTTGATTGGTGATTTTTATTTATTTATTATTTGGATTGTTTGTAGTTTTTATATATCCATCCTTTTTTGTAAGCCATCTTGGGATCCAGATTGGAGGAAATGTGTGGGATTCTAACAAACAAGTCAAAATAAGTATTTTGTTTATAAGGAAGGTTCTGTAAAAAGATTATAAGGTCCACAGCTTAGCATCAGAAAGAGTGCCCTTGAGGTAAATTCACAAGATCTTCTATGTCATGAACCTTTTTCTGTAGGTTAACAAAAGGGGAATAAGTAGAAGGACAGAGAAAATCCCATAGAGCTAATTCCCATCATCCCCCACTGTTGGCCAGTCTGGTTGATCAGAGTCCTGACAACATCTGGCAGGTCACAAGTTTCCTACCCCTGCCATAGAGCCAGTGTTGTACAAGTAACATTATTTGTTAGAGCTGTGCAGCTGTAAAGAAATGGCTTTTATAGCTCTCCTGAAATTAGAGGGGACTGTTCTTTACTGTAAACTTGCAAAATGTGCACAATTGATATAAATGCTGGATCTTTAGCAGGACATTTCTGTAAAATACATATTGGTAGTTTATGTTCTCAAAGCATTTGGGACTTGTGTTCCTGAAAATAATAGAGCTTGATCGAAAAATATGATCTTAATTTTGGCCATGAACCAATTGCTTTCCTTAGCTTGATCTGCTGACCACCTACCCAGTTCCTGTAGTGACTGATTCCACTTGCTCTCAGTCTTGGAGGGCAGAAACCCTTTATAGAAAATATACCATGTTTCATTGACATCCACACTAGCCTAGGTGCCCTTCCTAGCCAAGGGCTAGGAAATTACATTTTCTGGAAATTGATGATTCCAATAATACAACAGTAAGCTCCCCTAAGTAAGTATATGGGAAGTATCCACAATCACTCAATGAGGACTTGTACATTTAGCTATGCATATTCATGGGAAGTCGTGAAGGTCTTCTTTTGCTCAACATGGGAGGGAGCATGAATAGGAGAGTGCTAGCACCTGCTGTCCAAACAGAAAAGGAGATTGCCCCCTGTGCTAGTGGATTACAAGAGCATTTTTGGAATGGTATTTATATGGGTCAGCTGATAGCTTCAGCATAGTTCTATTGAGGAAGGATCTATTTACAGTCCACTGTTTTCCTTTACAGAATCTGTTCTACTTCAGGTTCGTGGTCCCCACGGGAAGATTTTGAATGCAATGAACCTTCTACGGCCTATAGCCTCCAAAGATGAGATATTAGCCACTGAAAACCACACTTTAGAAACCTTCTACCCTGTTTTGCCTACAATTGACCTTCAAGAAGTTAATGCATATGACATAAAAAATGATACAGGTGAGTTTCCTAGAGCTTGGAGGATTAAGGGGAAAAAATCATTTTCACAGAAGTTAATTTGTTATGGATGAGATTTTATCAGATGGCATATGTGAGAATAGGGGGTTGAAGTCAATACACTAAAATGTCAGGTTTCTTAATTGCACTTTAGAAATTGTCTTCTTCTTGAGCAATGAGTTGTGAAATAGTTCTAACTATCACTTGATTTGTGCTTTAGGTTTCCGAGAAGGGTACCCATACCCTTATCCTCACACTGTGTACATTGCTCAGTATGACACCGTACGTAAAATGAGGCCACCACAGCTTCAGGCGAAAATGATAATGTTTGCTTTTGGGAATGCTCTGGCCAAAGCAAAGGAGCTATATGGGGTGAGTATTAAGATTTTTGTAGGAAAACTATGGCATATGCTGTCCAAATTAGGAGATGGCAGTTAGTTGCTTCTATTCGTCCAATCATTCCATTAATGGTCACCACGCTAGCTGCTGTTCCTAACTCAGAGGCAAAAGTTTGCTGAAGCTCCTTCTGTGCTTTGCTCTCTAACCTTCCATGGGCAAATCCACATGGAAGCTTGGTGTGTTTCAGAGTTGGTGTTTTGGCAGTGCTAGGACACTGTGGTATTGTGATCCATAAGTTGCATTTAAAAAACCCCTAAAAAGCTGGCACTTTCCATTTCTGCTGTCCACAGGGAGTGTGGGATTGTTGGGGACTGACTGATGTAGGAAAACAAATTCTTGTTGCTAAGTTGTATGGTCCTTGTCATCCAGGAGTCTAACTGAAAAGCCTTGGTTGAATTCTAGGTCAGTTGTGGGCATCATGGTACTCTATTCAACATGAGTTTCTCATATAAAATACTGAATAAATAATAGTCTGGTAAATGTCTGGTACCTGAACAGAAAAGGAAAAAAGCCCAATGGGATTGAAGCAGCTTTTTTAGCTGATAGTTGGTATTTGAACTTATGAGCATGGAGAGCTGTCACAGATTGTCCTCAAGTCCTGCAGCTTTTGTTGAGGTTTGGCTTGGCCTCTGGCAAACCCTCCAAGTAGGTGCCACTTCTTCCCCCAAACTAAAATCAGACATAATTGTAGTTCTCTGTCTTGCTACCCTGTCTTATCAACTCAAAATGTTTTCCTGGCCAGATGTGTGCGCTGCTGTCTAGCATCTTTCTACCATCCATTGTGACCCTTTCCTGCGCTACCTTCTATCCCCAGTTATCCACATGTGGACAGACAACTTTACATGTTTTCAAGTACATTCGGGTGGCAAAGCTTAAGAGTAAATCAGGGATGGGGGAATCCGTGGCTCATTAAGGGTGGTTGGACTCTGCTGGTAAGGATGATGGGAATTGCAGTGCAACTGCACCTGGAGGGCCACAAGTTAACCACCTCTGATACAGCCACACTGTGTGCCTTTTTATCTTTATTTCATTAACAAATTAAGAATTGAACCCATTCACGGTTTCACCCAGTTATAAAATAGGCAGTATTCTTCTTTTTAATACTGTACAGCATTTCTCTTGACCAACGGAGCTTATCCTATGGCTTCTTATTTCACACTTCCCTCTCATGCCGATTTCCAGGATGAGCCCAGGGTCCTGGAGAACCCCATTGTTGTGCAGACTGTGGCTACAGATGGCCAACGCTTCCATTTCCTGGTGTTCCAGTTGAATACAACAGACCTAGACTCTAGCAATGGTGTTAAAAACCTGGCCTGGATGGATGCAGATCATCTTCTGTATGAGGATTTCAGGAGTCGTCCAGTAATCAAGAAGAAAGTTGTCCGGGTATGTTGATGAAGGTAGAATGACTTGCTGCCGCAGGAACTCAGTCTAGCTTTATAGTTTAGACAGAAAAGCTTGGAGACTAAAAGGCAACATATTAATTCTCTGAAACTAGAATAGCGGGCATCCTGAACATCATTAAGTTAGACTCTCAGTAGCACTGAGGTGCTTCATGCCCAGCACCCATGTGATTACTTAGAGTGCATTACAAGCAGAAATGACCAGTGTGTATCATTGTAAAAGCACACTAACATCGTAACAGGCATGCACAGATGCCTTAACGATAATGCCATACTCAAGTGCATGTTGGCTGATTAGAGCCTGGTTCTGACAACATCTCTTCAGGATATCCAAAAGTAAAAAAAAAACCAAACACAAAACCTTAAGTTGTTTGAATCCTTTTTATATCCTCTTCAAGAAATTGCTTCCTTTCCTTTGTTTCAGGGAAGGGACAGGATGAGAATAAACTTAAGATGGTATTTGAGCACAGTGAAATGTATTGCTGTATTAATGTGTATGACAGACATTGAAAATCCAAAATTTCCCCCCTACAGATTCCAGCTGGAATACATGGCTATCAACCAGACACATTCAAGAAGTTCCTGGCATTGTACTTGCATGGTGTCGTGTGAGCAGAGCTCTTGTAATGCATATGCTTACGGTGCAGTTAAGGGTTAGAGACTATTTAATTTTTTTAAAAAAAATAAAGTTTCTTTATATATGTGTAAATAATATTGTTTCAATCTGTTGTCATAACATTTAACAGCTTAATATTGGCATTCATTTTGAATCATTAAGTGCCAGTGTTCTTTTACAAGAAAGAATGGAAAGCAAAATCTAGTTCTTCACTTAAGGCTAGCTATACTTGGGCCATAATCCTGTCTTTCATCCTCATAGCAGCTCACCCTCCCCCCCCAAAAAAACCCCCCAACTTAGGTTGAGTGACAATATTAATACAAGTTCTGGGGTGGCAGCAATCAAGTAATGCACTTTTACGAAACATCTTCAGTTGCATTTGTTCAGTCATTAGGGAGTAGGTGACATTCTAGGGCTTCAAACAGCCAAGTTGAAAGTTGTTTTTCCAAACAACTACTGTATATAGTGTCTTAGTTGCAGAGGAAGAATTCTAAACAATGAGAGGACTAGTTGAGATTTAAGAAGATCAAATCTCTCAAATGTTTTGAATTTTCATTTAGACCATAATGATACACATAGCTAGAATATATACCAATAGTAGTATTATGTATATTATTATGTCTATAAAGGTTTGTGTCATTGATACATTCAGGAAGTTGTAAAAAAAAAGTAAGCTTCCTTTAGAAAAGGAATCTAACTTGCTCAAATCTAACTTGACAATAAGCTAAGTGAAACAAAGTTTTTTAAAAAATCTCTAAAATTCATCAGGAAACTGAACAAAGCTATTTGGGTTGCTAGAAAACAAATGGGTGAAGATAAAGCAGCAAAATTGAATAAATTCACTGTATATAGTCAACAGTGGAAGATGTAGGACAGAGACTTGTGCCTGAACGTCCAGGGAGGGAGTGTAAAGAACTCAGAGTGACCAAGAAATGAAGTGCTTGGGAAGGGGTAGTTGTTGTGTACTGTACTTCCAATGTTCCCTAACCATTAGCCACTCTGGCTAGGGCTGATAGAAACATCTGGAGAGCGCCATATTGACTCAATGTTCTTGTAAAGTTAGATGGCATTAGCTATTTCCTACTCTAGTCTAATGTAGCACTTTTAAAAAGGGAGCAGGATCATGCAAATTGGAAGTTAGTTAGCTTATCATCTGGGCCAGGTCAACTGGTAGAGAGCATTATTAAAAGATCATTTAAGAATCAACATGGTTTCTGCCACGGATAGTTCTTTCCTGAGCAAACTTCACCGCTATGGGATAAAAGGTCAAGTCCTCATGGATGGGTAACTGGTTGATAACAACAACAACATTATTTATACCCCTCCCATTGGGCTGGGTATCCCCAGGACACTGAGAGCGAGAATAAGTGAATGGTCCTCATGTTGGAGGGAAGAAAGAAGTAGAGCTCTCCATATCTGCAATGATATGCAGTTACCAGCTGAATTATATTTTTGAGCTTAACTAAGTACAACCACAGTGCTGCTAAAGATGAGACATGTTCCCAACAAATGATTGGATCTAGCATTTGGGGTCCTTTAATGAAAAAAAAAATAGGATATAAGATTTGTGCTTGGTGGGGAGAAAGTAGCTAGTTTCCTGCTTATTGGGATTCAGCAAAGAGACCCATTAGCAGTTGGTCCAGGACAGACAAAAGAAAGTTCTTCTCATAAAGAATAACTTTTGGAATTCGTTGACAAGATGCAACAAGCGCTAACTTAGATGGCTTTAAAAGATTAGACAGACCACTGTAGAATAACTCTGAACAATTACTAGTGATGATGGCTATAGTCAATCTCTAGGTCAGAGCTTTCCAAACGTTTATTGTTGGTGACATACATTTTAGACATGCATCATTTTGTGACTATGGTAATTCAGTTTTGCTGGCAAACCGGAGGTTAAACTAACCCCTTTCCAGCCCCTTGGGGAGTGCAGGGAGCATTCAGCTGACACACTAACCTGTTGTGAGTCAGAGTTTGAAAAGCTCTGCTCTAGGTTCAAATGCCTCCAAGGAACAGTTGCTAGAGAGTAACAACAGTAGAGAGGACTGCTTTCATATGCTTAAGGTCTAGCCAGAGGCTTTTGATTGGTCACTGGGAAAGAGGGGACCAATCAGCTCCTGAGAACTTCTTATGGGGGTAAGAGGAAACAACAGGATGTAGAGGCTTGCCATGTTACTGTGCTGCATCTGCTGGCACATTCCCCATCTTCTCTGTAGAAGAATGTAAATCTTTTGAAAAGATAATGGCATGCACCCAAAGGGGACAGAGCTCCCTAAGCAAGAGAGGCTGAACCACCCTACTGCATAGCTGCAGTTTGCTTCTGATCAAGCAAGAAGCAGCAAAACTTTGACAAAGCAATTCTGCTCTACCAGAAAGCTAGTTGTAGAAAAAAATATTTCCAACTGAAACATTGTGAGCTTCTTAATTTGTGCTTGTCCAAGAAACAGAAAATTCTTTTCGGCTTGGTTGAATTCTATTATTTGCATAGAACTGAGGAGAAAATCTATTTTACAACCTCATCTTTATGTAGCTAATAATATACTAGCTGCAGGAGGCTTTCCAACATGTTACTGTCAGGTCTTGCTAGGGATGTCAACAGCAATTGCCTGTGTGATGCTGGATACATCATCTTAACACGCCACAGGCCCTCAAAACTGGCATCTCGTTGCCACTTCAGGACTGGATGGATTTTGACAGATGTAGAACTGACTTGTGATGCAGGGGAGCTATCCGATACCAGAGATTTTCAGCTAGCACGATGGCAGCACTCGGCAGCTCCTCAGCCACAGTGAGCAAGCCATCAGACAATGGCTACAGAAGGCCTAGTGCTATACAGGGAGACCTGGCTGAGCGGTTTGTGTCTCTTAGATATGAAAAGAAAACGCATCAACAAAACCACCAGGAACAATCTGTATTCTCAACACGCCTTTCCACCCTCTTGTTTCCCTCTGTTATGAGCACAGACAAATGCTCTCTCCTCCTACAGTTTCTATACTACGGTGACAATTCTAAGGCTAGGCCCCAGGGACCTGCCAGAGTGTTTGTGATAGGCTTTTGAAGTTGCTCCCACTCGTTGATCTCTTTGTCTGAACTGTTTCAACAGGTATGCATGGCTCAGATAAAACACAGTGCATGATGAAGCCTGTATGCTGTTCAAGGGGAGAATTGTTTCTTAAAACAGCATGTTCCCTTGATGTGAAGCTAGTATGAAATCAAACTCTGCAGGCTGTGCTAATAGCTCTACCAGGGGTTTGCATGTGCCCACAAACAACTCAATCTTAGACTTCAGTTGCACACATTCTTCCTGTACTCCCTAACAGGGAAAAAGGAAAATGGGAAATGAATGCATTGCACAATTGGCGTTTCATTTTTATCTCATCTAAGGCCAGCTTGGGACAGGCTCTTGCTACCTATCATTTGTAGTCCAGCGCTAGACAGGACAATGATCCCCCTGGGTGTTCTGAAATAGAATTAGCATAACCAGATAATAGACATTCATGATGTATAATTCCCACCACCCACACATCAGAATAGCTACCTTAACTTGCAGCCAGTGTTATGACCAAGTAGTATTTGTTGTTCCGTATGCTCTAGAACCATAAACCAGCAGGTTTTTATACTATAAACTTCTAATATGCTTTAGCTAAAGTATTCTAAAACCCAGCAAACACCTTCACTGCAAAAACGGATCTAAACAAAATTCCCAGTTTCACAGCAAAACACTACATTAAAAAATTCTGAAATTTATATCACAGGAAGGAATGTAAAGCCAGATTTCTGATGACACTTTAAAAAAAAAAATGTTTGAAGTGTATAGCTTTTACTACGGTGGGGTAGAGGTGGGGAATTGGGATAACTTTAAATCCATTCTCTTTGTTTGTTAATGACTTAAACAACCTCGTCCCAAACTATTACAGAAGGAAGCAAGGAGAGCAACAGCTACAAGAGCGCTGGCAAGATGCAGGATTGGCCATAGGGACCCTGCTGAACAGCTGGCCGGTGGCAATTCCAACAGCTGCACGCTGGCTGGTACAAAGGAGATGCTGCGTAGAAATGAAAGTGCAAGAGAGCAGCAGAACCAATGAGTGGCTCCCCTAGGGCCACTGAACCGGTGGTCCTGGATTAAGAGATTAAGAGAAAGGAATCGGAGAGCTGCCTTGGGGGTTCACTGAAAACACCTGCAAGTGCATTTAGCCTTCACAAGTAGTCCAAGGGTTGAGGCAGGGCTTAGGGCCTGTCAGCAGCTTTAAGAATAAAAAGCAGCTGTGGGGAGCAGCACATCACATCTCTTGGGTTGTTTCTATAGTCTCTGCGGGTGCCCAGTCTTAAGCAAACCATTGCTTAAGGCTGGACAAACAGTGTCAAAGTGCAGGTCAGCAAAGCATGTGATCCTATGGTTAATAATCCTAATGAATATTAAGTTGTAACTTCCCACAATGCTTCCACCGTAGGGGAGAAGAACATTTGTGGCTACCCAGCCAGATGGTTGGGGTATAAATAATAAATTACTTCTACTACTACTACTACTACTACTACTACTACTACTACTACAAAAGCCAGAAGACCCAACCATTTAAAGTCATCTAGCTCTCTTAACTGGGGACTTTGAAGAAACAGCTGGATTAATACATTTCATTTCATTTCTGCTGTGGGGGAACGACATATCTTCAGTAATGAGATAATTGGAAGCCTGTCTTCTGTAACAGATCAACAGATATTTGATTGAATGCCCTGCTCATAAAAATATACCACTTCCAGTTACCAGAACAAATACAAAGTCCAAATCCTGCTATTTAATCTTAAATTTAGACAAGCTGCTATTATGTTATTTGGAGGAAGACAGGATTATAACAAGCAAATGGTTAATACCTGTAGCCATCAGTGGAATTTGCTGTGATGGATGTGTTTGTGTGTCTATATAAAACAAAGTCTACCATGTTTAAATGGAGCCTAGTTCTATGGC
Source organism: Podarcis liolepis (assembly GCF_965112155.1). Taxonomy (NCBI): domain Eukaryota; kingdom Metazoa; phylum Chordata; class Lepidosauria; order Squamata; family Lacertidae; genus Podarcis; species Podarcis liolepis. The sequence goes on from NC_139559.1 coordinate 57,521,467, forward strand.
TTCCACAAAGTGCTAAATAGGCAAACATGCCCCAGGGATAATAGCCTTAAGCAAGCTGATTGTTTGGTGGAGGCCAGTATCTAGAGTGAAATAGGGAGAAAGGCATTAGCTATCAAACCTAGGGTCTCAGGCAGTTCTCCCTTTACTCCTATAGCCTCTACCTGGGAGGTGAAGGCAGAACATATCTGTCCCTCAGGATTCTGCTGGGCTCCAAACTTTTATCAGCCATGCAATGGGCTTTTGGTTTGACCAATGCCAGCATCAATAATAAGGGGCAGCTGAGACAGGCATTGGGCTGGAGCAGGAGAGGAAGTCTCCCTTCTGTGAGGAGAAAGGGCCAGAAGAGGTTCTTAAAAGAAATAAGAAAGTGGAACAAAAGATTACTAAAACAAACTGAAAATTTGATGTTATTGGAAAAATTGTTATAGGTAGAAAGTAGTGAATGTCTAAGAAACAGGGAGGAGGAATGAAAAAGACCCTGGCAGCTGAGCGGGGTGGATAAGGTACAAAGCCGAGCATGAAGGGAAGATGGGGTAGGGGATGAGAGATGGGTAAAAATTCATTGAAATGCATGTGAGGATGAGATGCACACATGCCTTTTAGAACCTCTGGATCAGCAGATTCTGACTAAAATGGAGAGGCTGTTAATAGCTCCAGAGCAAGACAGAGCTGTGGAACTCCTTGCCACAAGGAAAACAGTGGTAAAGAATGCAGTGGCAAAGTATCCAATGCTAGATTAGCTCTTAGCTGAAAATGATGTCAGTAATTGCTGGCTGATTATATCATTTTATGACTGGCACTGCCCTTGCACCACCATTTTGAGAGTGGGGGGCCGTGGTCATTTTCAAACACCTCAAGTGGGCTGTGGGGGAAGGAAGTTTGAGAACCCCTGGATTATGCCACAAATGTACAAAGTGGCTTCATGCATGTGGCATGCCTAGATAACACATGTCAGTATTATCAAGTTTTATCACTACAAAGCATAGTATGCAGAAGTGGGCATCGTATTTAGCATTCAGAAAATGTCAGTCTTTCGGTACTTTTGCTCATGTAGTTAAAAAGATAGGCTTGATAGTCCTCAGGCAATGCCTGTTTAAATCTTACAAATAGAGAAGCGCAGCAGGCTGCCATCACAATGTGGTATTCGCTTGCGCAGTAGAACTTCCCCCATCCCTTTCTCCACATGCCTCAGAACAGATATAGGGAGGATGGGGGGGGCACTTCTGTTGCGGAAGCAAGGTAGTCAGATACTGCCCAGAGCTTGCAATGCTTTGTCCCTCTCTGATCCCTAATAGGATCAGAATAAATTATCTATGAATAAATTTTGCGAAACACAGCTTAGTGCAATATTTTGGTACATTTTAAAAGAAGGCCCTCCATACAACTTGTGAGCAAAATACTTGCCAAATGCTGGCCCCAAGAGAAGCTGTAACTCTATTGCATGGTAAAAGGTAAAGGGACCCCTGACCATTATGTCTAGTCGTGACCGACTCTGGGGTTGCGGCGCTTATCTCGCTTTATTGGCTGAGGGAGCCGGCGTACAGCTTCTGGGTCATGTGGCCAGCATGACTAAGCCGCTTCTGGCGAACCAGAGCTGTGCACGGAAACGCCGTTTACCTTCCCGCCAGAGCAGTACCTATTTATCTACTTGCACTGATGTTCTTTCAAACTGCTGGGTTGGCAGGAGCTGGGACCAAGCAACAGGAGCTTACCCCATCGCGGGGATTCGAACTGCCAACCTTCTGATCGGCAAGCCCTAGGCTCTGTGGTTTAACCCACAGCGCCACCCGTGTCCCACAATACTATTGCATGAGTATTCATCAACTGCCTTGCTCCCTGTCCCTGGGATGAATCAGGATTTAAGTGTTGCTGAGTCCAAGTGCCATGTTGTTTAGATGTGAAAAGGTAATACATGGAGGGCTGGATTCAACGGGTCTCACTAGCAGAAGCCCATGCAAGGTCTACTGCTACTACAGTGGGGCTGCTCCCCCATATGCCCCCCAAATTGCCTGGAGGTTTTTTCTGCGAGAATCACCACAACAGCATGCAGGAGATTGTTCTACCAGGCAAGCAAAAATGCTTTGAGCTGAGCTGACAAGAGCAATTAGCACCATTTTGAATTCCTCCCTGTATTGCTGGGGGGGGGGGAACTTTGGAGAAGTCAGACCATTCTGGTAGTCATTATGCTAGAGAACCAGAAGGGAGGAAGCAGAGTGTTGCGGGCCTTTTCTGCTTTTAATCAGATAGCTGCACTTAGGCTGGAAGAACCAGACAAATATAAGATGGGGGACGCCTCGCTTACTAGCAGTACATGTGAAAAGGATCTAGGGGTCTTTGGTAGACCACAAGCTTAACATGAGTCAACAGTGTGATGCAGCAGCAAAAAAGCTAATTCTATTCTAGGCTGCATCGACAGAAGTATAGTGTCCACATCAAGGGAAGTAATAGTTCTACTCTATTCTGCCTTGGTCAGACCCCCACTTGGAATACTGTGTCCAATTCTGGGCACCACAGTTTAAGAGGGATGTTGACAAGCTGCAACATGTGCAGAGGAGGGCAACCAAGATGATAAAGGACCTGGAGACGAAGCCTTACGAGGAGCGTTTGAAGGAGCTAGGTATGTTTATTCTGGAAAAGAGGAGACTGAGAGGAGATATAAAAGTCATCTTCAAATATCTTAAGGGCTGTCACATGGAAGGGGGAGCAAGCTTGTTTTCTCCTGCTCTGGAGGGTAAGACTCAAACCAATTGCTACAAGCAAGGAGATTCCGACTAAACATCCGAAAAAACTTTCTGACAGTAAGAGCTGTTTGGCAGTGGAACAGACTCGCACGAGAGGTGGTGGACTCTCCTTCCTTGCAGGTTTTTAAGCAGAGGTTGGATGGCCATCTGTCATGGATGCTTGATGACCCTTGGGGTCCCTTCCAACTTTTAAGATTCTATGACTAGCAGCTGCTGCTTAAGATGAATTCTAGTGCTGCAAGACATTGCCCAGGTTTTTGTTACATGCACTGGGCAGTTTTCCACACTGCCGGTTGCGTGACTGAGCTCTGAACTGCAAGTGGAAAGATCAACACTGCTTTCAAAACAAGATTGCAAAAGTGCACGGAGTTTTGTACAACCACACCACTACATTGCTTGAATGGTGGGTGCTGGGTTTACTTATCCAACTAATCCTGATGTGGACCATCCATAGTCAGCGTTCTCAGATGGTCAGCAGCTGTTGGATGTGCTCATACTATAACGGCACAAGGACTTCCTCCTCACACGATGAGACGAGTATCAAAGACCACTGCTGCAAAAATTACTCTTCATCTCCGTAATGTTTCTCCACACCAGAGAGAAGCGAGCTGAGAAGTAACTGCTGTGGGAGCAGCCCACTATAAAGGTGGATCTGCTCCTCCACATCAACCTATAGGCACAGCAGCCTCTGGCCTTTCTTCACATCCTCTTTTGAGTGGTTATGCCTGGCTGGAAGGTGTCCTTGAACTCTGATCATATCTCCTGCTCGCTTTGATGCACAACAGAGAATTGTGTGTGAGCATGTGTAGAAACTAGCCCAGTATACAAAGGTTCACACCCATTGCTCCACCTACTTTTTCCTCTGACTCCACCCACCATTACCACGTGGCCCTTTGGAAGGCGACCCAGAAGAGGATGCAGCCCTTGGGGTCCCCACCCCCACCCCTGTGGCACCACATACGGCTAGAGGGACCTCTTCACAATCTCCCCTGCAAAGGCCTGGGAGCGACTAAACAGCCTATGCAAAAAATAGCTTCAACTGACCAGGTAGTGGAGCTCTTGTGAACTGGAAGAATTTTTTCTTCTTCTGTCAGCTTTCCCATGTACAGCGGTACCTCGGGTTAAGTACTTAATTCGTTCTGGAGGTCCGTTCTTAACCTGAAACTGTTCTTAACCTGAAGCACCACTTTAGCTAATGGGGCCTCCTGCTGACGCCGCGCCGCCAGAGCACGATTTCGGTTCTTGTCCTGAAGCAAATTTCTTAACCTGAAACACTATTTCTGGGTTAGCGGAGTCTGTAACCTGAAGCGTATGTAACCCGAGGTACCACTGTACTACAAAATAACTACCAACATAATTAGGTATGGCTAGACAGGACTGGCACCTTCCCTGCATATATTTGCAACTTGTATAGCTGAAACAATATCCCGCACAGAGATTCCTGGGCCAGGATTCGCAGAACTATACCACAGGCAATCCCAAAGAGCTGGTATATTTTCCTTCGTTTCAAAAGCAGCTTAATGAAACTCTCTTTCAGGAATGGCTTGCCATTTAGAAAGGAGCTGTGTCGTTGGAGAAGTCCAAAGCTCCCAGAGGTGAGCAAAAGTAGGTCACAACAACCTTAGATAGCAACTTCTTCCACAAGTATGACGACGCCACCCTGAAGGCAGTAATCCAGGCTTCCTCCACTGACAATCACATGGGTACAGCCATACCTCACAGATCACAACAGCACAAGCCTTTTCGGGCGAACGGTGTCAAACTCAACACCACTGCAGGTTCATTTTCTGCTTCTTGTGAGCAGCTAGCAGGAAGGATCACTGAGGACTTCTGCTGTTTTAAAAACACACAGTAGTTTTTCTGGAGGTCTGCTTATAACCCTTATTTCAAGAGCTTTAGAACTGCTGCCACCATCTTGAATGGCCTTTTTTTCTGCCTAAAGCAAAGGACAAGATGGCACACAGAAACAAGCACTCCACTCCCCGTTCACAAGCAGCTGAATGTTATCTCAACACTGCCAGTGGGACAGTGTCCTTCTCTTGAGGGCAGGAGTTTGGGTTACTTCCAACAGAAGGAAACAGCTTAGAGAGCTGCTGCCCCCAAAGATCTGCCACCTGAGGCAGCTGTCTCACTCTGTCTAATAGTAGGGCTGGATTTGCTGTTCCTCCATTGTCTGATATTATACTGTTCTCGAGCTACTTTTCCTATGCATTTTCAATATTGACTGAACAGGATAATAATGTCTTAAAAACGAATGTGGTGGCAGGAGCCTGGAATCCAACACACCTATAACCTTTGTGACAAGCAGTTAGCTGTGTCTTCAGAATAACGAATTCAGCCGATGACCATAGACTACACCCCAAGCCATCTCTTCTGGAACCACTGCAGGCACGAAGAGTCAGAAGACAGCTGCTACGACAGTAACAAACAGCAAGGGACTGAAATCAAATGTTTATATTTATTACAGCGTGGGGGGAAAGGGAGAGGAGAGGGTCTTGATTCATCTTTTAAAAACCACCCCGAACCAATGAAGACAATAATTTAGCTATCACTTTAATACAATGAAACCTGTCAGTTATTCTTTAAAAAAAATAGAAAGGGTGCTGCAATAGCAATGGGACAAATTGGTTTGCCGGTTTATCCCCCCCGCCACCCCGCTTTTAAATATTTTCTTGACTGAGAGACCAACCATTTGTCAACCCCACCCACCCCCATCATATTTCTACAGAGAAAACACAATTAAAATGCCTAAGAAAAAGGCAAACATTAAAAAAAGTCATTGTACTACTAAAAAAGTTTGTCAATTCACATAGTTTTTGTTTTCAGTCAGAATAATAAAAAGCCAATGTTTCTCCCCCAAAAAACCAAACCAAAAAAAAAAACATTTCGTTAAGGGGTGCGGAAAAAAGACATCCCTTTAATAAAACATTATCAACAAATATCGTACACAAACTACAATGTATAATAATTACTTTTCTTTTCCCTCGCTTAATTTTAGAACCAGACTACAAGGTAAGAAAAAACACTGAAACAAGATACAATGTTCTCAAGAATCCGCACAAAGGTAGGTAAATCCAGGGGAAGATAATATTTTACATAATATGAAATACATAGATCAGAAGTGAAGTTTTTTCTTCTTTTTATATAAAACAAAGACCAGCTACAAGGGAGTGTAATGTACAGAGATCCCAAGACTTGCGAGTTTCACTATACATTGTATGCTTTTCTGTAGTCACCTCTACCATGAGAAGGTAAGGGTTTTTTTTTTAATTTTGCTTTTAATTACAGAGTAAGAGAGAGAGAGAGAGAGAGAGAGAGAGAGAGAGAGAGAGAGAGAGCCTACAGAATAGCAAGTATACATTTTAACAACAATAATTACTTAAAAATATCTCCATCCAGTTTCAGAGCATATACAGTGAAACCCTAATAAGATCACATCATTTCATTAAAACAAAAAACAAATGTTAAGAAGTTTGCGCTCACAGTTTTCGTGTCCCAGGTCAAGTTTTTAACCCCTTTCCCTTTCAATTCCGGTGGACCAACACCTCCCCAACATAAAAAATAAAATGCCACGTACCCTAACCCCACCTACCCACCCACCCCCGGAATTTTTGACACTTCAAAATTTTTGCAAAAAGGGGAGTTAATAACATTTCTTCGTAATTTGGGGAGAAGGACAAGGGAGGGAGGGGGCTAATACAGTGCATGCCACAGTCACAGATACCAAGATCACAATTAAAAGTTTTGGAGGATGTGATCCTACAAGGGGGCCAAGCTGCATTACGCAACTGAGAATGAGGCAGAAGAAATCTGTTCCACTTGGATCTTCCTTGCTGGAGAATGTTTTGTGCTGCAAAACATCAAATGCGGGGGGGGGGGGGGGAACAAAAACCAACCAAAACAAAAAGAAGTTGGGGTGAGGGGGGGGGGAGAGGGAGGAAGTGGTCTTCCGAACAAAACCCACCAATTTATATATATAAAAAAACCAAACTCTCCAGTTTTATTAATTATTTTAAAATGGCTACAGAGACAACATGAGATTTCATATCTAGACTAGCTTCCTTGCGTAGCACAGCACAAACATACAACAGGTTTAAAAGAATAATCAAGCAAAGGAGGTTGGAAATCGGGTGCTAGAGGCTTTTGTTTTGTTTCCAAAAAAAAAAAAAAATCAACAAAAAAGTGTCATGTACATAGAATAAACCCTTCTTCTGCAGAAGGATCTGGTCATGTCTTGAAATATTTTAAAGATTTGTCCTTCATTGTTTTATGGAATAAAAAGTTCAGCCTTTTTATTGCATGAAACTAAAAATCAGGGGTGGGTCTCCCCCCGGCTCTCTGCATGTCTCCCTGCCAAACACACCTAGATTCTCTTCTTGCATAATTTCTTGAGATCCTCCAAATGGCAGCTGACTTTTTCTTTATCCTGGAGAAGAGGATGCGGGGTGAGGGAGGAGGGAAATCACACACTCATCGTCATGCTGGGAGAATACTGGGCGGTTGGGAGGGAAACGGGGAGGGGGCGGAGAAAGAGAGAAATCACAGCGTTAGAGTGAGGCAAGAACAAGACCAAAATGCTAAATGTTGCGGAAGCTGAGGAAATGAGATATGAAAGAGATGTGGGCTTATGAAAACTATAAAGCAACGTAATTGGCTTCAATAAATCAGGAGGGCTAGAATATGCTAAAGACTAATTTATCAGGACATAATCGCTCCCATTTCCCCAAACCACAGTTTGCCAAACTGGGGGGTAAAGGAGAGTTTAATAATAATAAAAAAAGCCTAAACAGTATGTGGCAGAACACAATTAAAAAAAAAAATCCCCCCAATGTATATAATGATAAATACAGTGCCAGTTTACAGTCTTTTATAGGAAACATACTGTGTTTCATTTCAAGGCGCCACTGCATGTAATGAAGTACCACTGGTAGAACTAACATCTGGAGTGAAACGCAGTAGCATTAGGACCTCATGTATGGACGTATTCAACTAAAGGAGGCAGGCAGCTTTCCTAGCCCTTCCCCTTTGCTCATCTAAATTTTGACTGGGAATTCTGAAGGGCAGGGCAGGGCTCAGTCTTTGGCATATGCTACTATGCAAAACATGGATATACATGGCTGGTGCAATAACTATCAACTGAGACTACTCCTGGGTAGAATTCTGTCCCCACAGGACCCCTCACACGAGGAAAGGAGGGAAGCCATTGCAGATTCTTCCTCTCCCCCTCCCACCCTGGAAAGTTTCTCCAAAGCGCCAGATGACACTCCAGAACAAGGGGGAGGGCAGGATGAGGCCTTCCTCTAGTGAGCAGGAGGAATCCTTCTATTTAGATGCTTCACATTCACTGAAATCACTGTTATGGAAACAGCATGAAATGGACATGTAGACTGCCAGATGTGATCTCACTCACTCACATATACAGTGCTTGGAAGCCATACATATTAATTTGCTGCTTGCCTGCTGACTGTAATCATGTATCGAAGTGGCAACTACATTGCTGGGTGGTCCAACTTAATAACCCATGGCTTGCTGATCAAACCAGGATGACCCTCACAAATGAGTCAAGTAACCATGGCTTGTGCTGTCCAATGTTGGCTTCATTTTCTGACTGCTCCTGTCTCTTGTTTTGTAGGCATAGCTTCATAAACCAGCTTAAAGCCATGGTTTCACAGTCTGGTTTGTTGGCCACGGGCAAACCATAATTAGTTGGCTGGAGTGGGTGGTTCAGAGATGCAAGCAAAGCACAGCAGTTAAGCTAAGCAAATCATGGCTTAGCAAGACAAGTGAACCATGGTTTTTTTTCTCTATTTTAATCACCTCGGTTTGGAACCATTTATACCTTTTGTCTTTGAAAGGTATTGTCAGGTCTCAATATGCCGTACTGTGTACCTTTTCCAAGTTTTGTCAGCTCCAAAGCTGCCATTTCTCTATGTCTAGTTCCCTCCCCCCACCCCTTTATGATCACATAGCACCTCCTCCCTCTCCCCTCTCTGCAGATATCAATGATTCCTTCCCAGAAATAGCTTGAAAGAGCCTAACAGGCTCTGTGATTCAAACCCCGGTTAGCATGAAGAGTTGGTGTAAGGATGACTCACATTGTCATTCTGGAAGGAATGGAGGAAGTTGCCTCCCAGTTCACCATCATCTCGTGGAGTGCCGGGAGGATTGCTAATGCCACTTATGTTGTTTGGAGAATTCTGCAGGTTTTTTTTTGTTTTAAAAAGAAACAACAGACCACACAGAGATACACATGCAAGAAGTGAGTGTGTGCCTTTTCGAGTATGCTGCGTACTAGCAACTGCAACAAAAACATATTGTTCTACAATGGAAAAAAGATCACACGGATAGCTAAATATATATGAGAAAATGACTTGTGTTTGATGACTCCCTCACAGGGCTAAGAGCAAAAGGGGGGGGGAGAAGAGGGAGAAAATGTCCTTGCGCTGGTGAGCAGAGGGCAGAAAAGAAGGGTAGAGCTTCAGTACTCCCTCCCTGCCCCTACCCCCAGGGTCCCATATTAACCCCACAACATAGTTGCTGTTTTGTCCATGAAAGCAAGAACAAAAGAACACGGCCCAGTCTAAGAATGCAGACTTACTTTTGGAAGTCCATCTATGTCTCCTGACCCTTGCGAAAGAAGAACAAAAGAAAGGAAAGAAAGGTAGGCTGTTAGTGGGGGATAGCTGATTTCCTTGCTCTCAATCAGGGTTCCCCCCCCCCCATCAGCTCTCCCCACTCCCCCGTTCTGCACCGAAGTGTCCGGTTCCTGAACCATCATCCAGAAATAAGACGCGGCTGCAAAAAGCTCCGCCTTGGCCTTCCCGGAAGCAGCTGGCAGTACATTAGTGAGCTGCAGGTCACAGCTGGGCTAATGCAAACCTCTTAACATTTGCCTCCAGAAAGGGACATGCTGGGGTTGCCTCAGCTGCCATTCCTTTGCATGCAGAACTCCCGGGAGCAGAGCCCCGGCTCACCTTCCTGCACGGCACTAGAGTAATGGCCTAATCGAGTTGCTACGGCCTCGGCTCCCTCCCGCGAGCTTCGTGACACTGATCAAGATGGAGTATAGCACCTCTACTTCAGCAAGATGTATAAGGCAAACAGAGGAGGTTAATGGGTCTTTCTGCTGCTTTAATTAAAACACTCGTGCCACGGTTAGGTTGATGCTGCCGCTTCGCCTTTATCCATCAACAGGAGCCTGGCAAAGCCTGTGACCAGCAGTCCCTGCTCCCTGGCTACTTTCCTACGCTAAGTGTGTCAGGAATGGCCAAGCCCTCACAAGACTGGGCTTTGCAGATTACCAGCACTGACTGAGCAAGTCCCCAAAGCTCTGGAAACAAACAGGATCCGCACCACAAAAACAAATGCCGAAAGCGCACATCAGCCAACAGGCACAGCCCTAGGAGCTCTGAGGTCAGAAAGCATCTGCTACAGGATTTTGCAGAGTACCAGGACAAAGGCCCTGGGTGTCGAGTCTAGCTAGGACTAGGGTCACCCCACCACCTTGCAAAGGGTCCTTGCAAGAACTGATACCTGTACTAATCCCTGATTCAAACACTTCCCTTCCCCCCTAGAGTGCAGGGGGGAATACACCCGAAGTAACCCTACACCAGGGTCACTGCAAAAAGCAACAATCAAAGCTATTTGTGGCTCACTGCATGTCCTCCCAAGGTTCTGTACCAAGGGCACTCCAATTCTGGACCCAAACAGATTATAACATATCTTAAACAACTATTCCACTGCCTGGTGTTGATCCTCCAATCAAAAATTCTGCATTCCCACATTAACATAAAGCAATGTTTTCAGCCAGGAACAAGTACATGAAGAAGGTTAAAATGTGTTTGTGATTGCACATCCTATACAGTTAAAATGACAAAGTGCGCAACTAGAACTCATTTTATCACTGCTGGTTCTGGGATGTCCCGTGAGAAGATAGTCCAAAAACGCTGAATATTGCTGAAGTCTTACCTAATGAGCCATTCATGTGATGCGGCTCCATCCCACCCATGCCCCCCATTGGGCCATCTGAGCCAGGTCCCATGGGGAACTGAGAAAGAAAGAAAGAAAGCTGTCAGTTACCACACATCACTCATATTATAAAATATCCAACATACAATATATTAGCTTGTATGTCTATTGGCAGCTAGATGCTTCAGAACACCAATGGCAGCAATGCTCTGCAAACTGAGGTTTCTGAATTCTGTTTAAAACACAAAATAATGAAAAGTTCTTCAGGAAACAACAGTTTGCACTGAAAACCCACCATCGCCCACTGGGTATGTGTCTTCCAAATTGAGGAGGTTTGATACACACCCTCTCTCTTCGAAGAAGCCATTGATCTATTGCATCTTGTACCACTCCTGTGGGCAGACTCAATCCTGAAAGGAAGTTGCAGGGAACTCTGCTCTTCTCTTTTGGATCAAAGTGGATAGCCAAATGGAGCAGCTGCTGTCCAGCTTAAGACATGGTTGTCTGGGCATCTGATACTGTTGGATGGCCTACGCCCGGCCATGCCACAACTACTGTGCTTTTCAGCTGGGCAGAAATTTTGCTGCCCCCCTCTACTTCAGCACCATGTGTGGGCAGTCTGGAACCCTTCAACCACAAACTACTACTATATGCAGGGTCCATATAAAAGCCACCTCCAACTTGTGATGTGCAAACCAAGGGAGGAATTCAACATAGCATTAAGCAAATTGTTCCGTTAGCACAAATCTTTCTGCTTGTGTGGTATAATGAATGCTTTGTCCTCTCTTCACCCTGCAGGTACTTCTGGGTGTTTTCCTGATCCCAACAGAGCCAGTTTTGTGGGCATGGGAGGAGGAGAGGGAGGAAAGCTAGCGGAAGTCCATGCATGGGCTTCTGCTGGTGGGGCCCATTTGCTGAATCCTGCCCTTAAGTGACAGAAGTAGTGCAAGAGGTGAAAGTTCTAATAGCATGACTAATCTGGACCTCTGAAATCTCATCTGCCAAAATGTTTCAGTTGCCAGTCAAGATTTCTTTAGGCTCCATGTCATCTAATTGTACCCCTGCCTTTCATCCAAGTTACATAGGGAAGCACACACTGGATTCCTTGACAGTTTTCTATCCAAATACTGGCTAGGACCAGATTTATTTAGCTTCAATGGATTAAGCCACAACACCTGTATTTAGACCCCAGTTGTTTTTTATTCTTGCAATCATCAGTTTGCTTCTCCTAACATCCCATGAATTAAAACCCTGAGATTTAAGTGTTTGCTCCTCCTCTGCCTCCTCTCTGTTCTGTATTCCATTCTCTTTGGACAATGTTTTCTGAGAAATGGACAGGACACACTTTAAGCAATCATCCAGCTACTGGAGTTTAGACTAGTTCAGTCTGAAAAACTAGGTCTGAACATAGAAGTATTCAGGAAAGAGCTGCCCTTCCCCAATAAGAGCTGCTTATCTGAAATATTGGGCTGGCATTGTCCTGAAGACAAAAATCTGGCAGGTAATCTTAACAGAATCTCTTTGAGATCAGCTTGAGTAAAAGGTGAAGAAAGGCCCGGGCATCAGCTGTGTCTCCTTTAAATGCAACCCCGCTAACCAGCAATGTGCGTGACAATCTTGACCAGAGCTGCGTGAACGCCGCTGTTTTAATAAGCGTAAAAAATTAACAAAGTCGCTGAAGAGTTAATCACTTTTTGATGGTTTGTTTTATTTCTGTTTTGTAACAAATGGCTGAAATCAATTAAACTGCTTTACCCTCAACTGATGAAGTTAATTATGATTTGTTATGGTATCTGATATGTAAATTATTAGAAAGCAGACTTACATTCGACCGACTGCCTCCAGGCGGTACGGGATTAATCATTGTGTAGATGTTGTCACTTGAATTTGTCGAATCTGTAGAACAGTGAAACCCACTAAGTCAGGGTGATTAATTCATTTCTTAATTAAAACAAACTCATGCCACTTGAACTCATTCTTTTGTATTTTATCACCTAAAATTCTCTCTAAGTACCACCATTTTCTGGCTAATTTGTATTTAATGAAGATTCACAAAGTTTTTAATCACAGAAATTCAACTGTGAAAAGAATTCTGCTACTAACCAAGAATATTGGGGCTTTCTTGCCAGGAGAGGTGTAGAAAGATAATTTGCTGCCATGTGTCGCATAACACCTCAAAATTAGCTGATGCAATTATCTTACTACAACATCATATTTCATCTTTAAAAAAATAACAAAACACATGGATGACATTTAGTCATAATATTTTTTTAAAAAACAACAACAACAGAAAACCCAATATTTTTCTTAATAATGAAAGCACTATGAGACAAGTGTTTAATTGAGGGGCAGAATACAAACAAAAATACACAAATTACAAGCAGGCCATGGTGACGAGGGAGAGAGAGGAGTGGTGCCTACATTAACATATGGATTGTTTTATTATGACCTAGTCTGAAATGTAGGTCAGAGTTCTCATATAAATGCAAGAGCAGGAAGGCAGTGGTAATACTACACTGAAGCTCCACCCCTGCAGCTGTGGTACACGAGAGTTACACGCGGCATGGCTTACCTCCCCAGAGCCACCACTCCCCCCGCTTTTATTCTTGCCACCGACACATGCAATGTATAGTAAATCACCCTTGCAGGCCTATCAGGAATATTCACCAGCCCCAACACTGACACACACTCTCTCTTCCTCCCCTCCCGCTTTACTACGAGGGAAATACACGAAGGGGGAAGGGAATTTTACTCAGCCTCCTGGGGAGTGAGCACCGTTTTACAAAGTGGAATTTACTCCCAGTACAAATATGGCAACACGACAACACTGACCCGGACAACAAAAAGAGATTTGTGTAGGCCTTCCTGGTGCAACCCAAGAACAGAACAGCCCTAAAGAAGTTGGGTTTTTTTTTTAAAGGTGGGTGGGACTGGCTTAAAAACAACAACAATAACCCTTTTTAAACTTCTTTTGGATATCTGGAGAATGTTCCTAGTTAACTTCTACAAATCCACCCCTCCCACAAATGATTTTTCCTTATCTACCAACATAAAAATAGGTTTTTTAAAAATTGCCGACACCTCTCCCAACGTGTCAAATTTCACATGGATAATTCATCAAGGGACGCAGCGACCTCTTTCACATGGCTTACTGGGAGCTCAAGGCCAAAGTATGGTACATGCCGCCTCCCACCCCTCAGGAAAGGCTTTTGGTGCAGCCAAATCTCCCACTAACCCCATTTCTCATACCCCTCTTGCGGGGCTCCCTCATGTTTTAAGCCCTGGCAGAATAACAGCCATCAGCACGTGGCTGGCAGCGAGGGCAGGGAAAGAGGAACGGAAGACAAAACCTCTCCCTTTGAAAAGAGTCGGGTTGCTTTACAGCAGCTGCGCCCAATCAATAGCCAAACAGTGCATTGGTGGCATGCAGATTGTTGCTGTTGCGACCTTAAATAAAATCCAGCAGCAAAGGAAACCTGCTAAGCTAACCCAACCATTACCGGGCTCTCAATTCTCTTTAAATAAAAAATAAAAAATGGGGGGAAATTAGTGCTGCTTTCTTTCACCCTTACCTGCGGGGCTAGGCATGATAGGTGTTCCAGGAGGACCTCCGCCACCAGGGGGCCCCTGTTGACAAGATTAAATACACATCAGGAACCACTGTGATAACACAGCCTGCAATAGGTCAGCCAGATCCTGCTGCTGTCAGCAACAATGTCTCACCTTGGTATTCAGCCAAGCATTAATCTCCTGCTAAAACCTTTGATGCACTCTTGTAGCCAAAGTGCAATTTCTTTGTTTAAGCCTCGGGAAAAATGAAGGTTTTACTGAGGAGCGGGGGGGGGGGGCACATCTGTGCAAGGACCACATACCAAGTCTATCTGCCAGGGTAGTTAACAGGGGGCAGTCCTTCTATAACCTTCACATCTGCAGAAGGTGCAAACAGAAACGGGCAACTTAGAACGCTGCAACGTACTTCTTGGATGTGCCATTGGGACGATCTCATTCCAGAACAATTAGAGGAGTATGCATTCAAAGTTCTCCGCCGACACGCGAATTGTAATCACCGTGCGACACTTCAGAAATGCGTTCTCAAGACCCCTTAAACGTAGTTACGCCACCACTGCATCATTTGCACAGCTGGAGTCACTAAGGGATTTCTTTCCCTACTTTTGAGGCATGTTCAAGACTGAGGCTTTATTCACATTGTCTGGAGGAACAGAAAGGGGCTTCCTCAGAAAGCATGTAGCTCAGACTTCTTAGAATTCTTGGCCTCACCGCAGAAGCGAATACACAAGACACAGAACCAAATCCCTGCAGGAACTTGTGTCCTGAGCCAGGATTCCTATTTGTGTGCACGCAAACACCAAAATATTGAATCGTATGGCGGACCGGCACATCACTACCCATAAAGAAATATAAACCTACCACGTATGTACCAGGCGATGAAGAAGAGTATGGAATCTGCAAGAAGATCAGAGCATAGGCATTACTTGATGAAATATACCAACTGTACAGGGAAATGAATCCTACAGGTGATGACTGTAGGCCAAGAGTCCATACAAATAAAATTATTATTATTATTATTGAATTTATATACCCCCCTATACCTGGAGGTCTCAACAACTGTTACCTGTGTCCAGGAGACAGACGCAATACATACAACCCAGATAACATAATTTCAGTCTTTCTTTTTTTAAAAAAATGTTCAGAGAACCCAAGATAGGAGCAGAGGGACACTGGAGCACATCCCACTGAGAGGGCATAGCGGTCAACTTATCCCTTTTCTTGCGAGGAGTCCTATTCGGAATAAGGGAATTTCCCTTAAAAACAGGGAAACATTGACAGCTATGCTGGGAAGGGGAACCAACACATTTCAACAGAGATTCAGGAACCCTCTTAAAAGATTGCACACAAGGGAGGGCAGTGGGAACGAGCACACTAGCTCTGTCCCCTGGCCGCCATTGGATGGCAAATGTCTGAAGCCGGGAGATTCCTGTAGTTGCGGCAGTTCCCCAACCATTTTAGAAGCCTGATATTCTGGGGTTGGAAAACAAGCAAGAGTCTACCGGCACACGCAGGTCCCGCTAACTGAATGCTTGTTATGCAAAAATTCGCTTAGTTGTGCCCAAACTTTGCTATACAAACGGCTGATTCAGATATCTGAACAGCTGGACTTGTGAGAATGGTGTTGCTTAATTGTGAGCTTTATTTTCAATGGTGAGCCTGACATTTTCCTACTGTATATCCGAGCCCACAAGCAAAGCCTCTTCCTCAGTCGTTGAGATGGGGGCAAAGTCGCTGTCCCTGAGCGGCGAAGAACATGTCAGAGCCAAGCCCACAGAGTGCCAGCCAGGTTGGTGGCTGGGACAATGAGGGAGACACCAAGGATGAAGAAAGAGAGGAGGACCACTCTCCAGGGCTGAGAGAGTGAGTTTTGTCACTGCAGTAGCTGGTGGAGGAAGAAGAGGAGTTGGTGCTGATGCCAGCCTCAGCCTCATCATAGGCTTCACTCTTGGCCTAGGCCTCAGTGCCAGAGGGGGGCGAAAAAAGGAGGAGAAAGAGGTGGCGGCTGCACCAGCGGAGGAAGCTCCTCAGCTCAGCCCCACAGGCCTTCCCTTGGCTGTCCTCGCGGGCTCATGCAGTGACATTGTTGACCAACTAACTCACTGGTTAGATTCAGGCAAGGGGAGTGGAACTGGTTCAAAAACGGGAAGAAAAGGGGCAGGCCGGTAGCACTTATCAGAGATGGAGGAAGAACTGGGGGAGGGTGACGGGGTGGAGAGACCATGCTGGTGTAGATATACAGTAGGGAAATGTGGTGCTGTTGCCTTGTTTTATCAGGGAATGCAGTGGGATTTCCCAATAGAAAACAAAGGAAATGATTGGCTCGTTATGCGAATGCTCGCCTAACAAGCCATTTCTCAGCAACACATTATGGTTGGAAAGCGGGACCCATGTGTACAGGAGACTCCCTCCAACTCATGAAAGGAGACTGGAATGGTGGCTGCAGTGTGGGCCTAGTTAGTTTGGATGTCCCATCTCACCCCTACAGTAGAATGCCAGAAGACGGCAAATGAGAAGAATTCAAGTACTACAGGAAATCTAAATTATGAGGGCCAAGTTTACAAGAACAAAGGCATTCAAATAAATGGACACTTACTGAATTAGCGCTGTTGGGATTGGGCCATGGTCTACCAGCTCCTGGACCCCTGGAGTTTGAGAGAAAACAAGCCTTCAGCATGTACAGAGTGACAACGTGAAACCAAAATGATTTCCACATCTAGAATTGTAAGAACGTCAACAGAAAGCCAGCAGCATGGCAGGTGCCTTACATGTTAATCCCAGGCATGCCGGGCCCTAGAGAGTTGGGTGGAGGTCTCATTCCGCCGCCATAGTTCTGCAATGATAACCAAGGATCAGTCTACCATAACGAGAAGGGAAACCGGAGAAGAAAAGAGAAAGGAAAAAAACAAACAAAAACGAGAGGGTTAGTTTGTGAAAATGAACTTTAATTAAAAAAAAAAGAAAAGATGATGATAATGAACATATAGGCAAAATTGGCTACTTTGAAAATGTAAAACAGGACGGCGGTATCTCTCAATTTGCTCTTTGACCAGGCAAAGGATTTTTTTTTTTAAAGAGGGAGTGGAGAAGAAAATCTTAGAAGCCACCCGAATTCCCATCTCATGGTAGGAGTGTACCAGGAATGCCCAGTGGGCTAAGGCTTCTAGCACTGGCCAATGCTGGTCATCAAGGAAGCAGTAGCTGCACCTAAAGGGTATGTAAGATGGTTATCTTGAAAGGTAATAAACACAAACAAACAAAACCAAAAAAGAGAGGCTTGTCACAGGAAGCCAAACGGGGGAGGTAGACATGAAAGAATTAAGATTCCTTGCTTAGTGTTGTGGTGGGAGAATTGCATGGAAAGAAGCAGGAGAAAATGTGGGGTGGGGTGGGCAGAAGAGAGAAAGATTCTGCTTTAAGGAAGACAAGGCAATGAGCACGTGATGGGGTGTTCAGAAAGGGGAATAGTGACAGCACAAAGGTTTGCAACAGCTTCTAAGTAAAGAGCATTCGGTTACAAAACAGCAAAGCTGGCCAGTCACAAAACTGCGCAAATCTTTACTGGTGTTCATGCACAAGAAAGAGAAGACAATTCTTAGGCTAGAAAATGTCATTTCTCTCCCATTAAACATGGCTGGCAAACACTTTCGGTTCCCCCAACACAGACCAAAGATAGAGCACAAATTCACTTCTGTGCACCAGAGAGATACTACAGAACTGTACTAGGTCCCACTTGTTTCGCAAAGGAGATCTAAAAGATGAAATCTGACAGAAAGGGCGCCAATCTGTCACAGCTGCGAAGCCCACGGAAAGCTAACGATTAAGGGCTGGGGATGAAAAGGCAGCTTATTGTGGAAGTCTACATGTGAGCACTTGCTGAAACACCTGAAGAAGCCGCTTCCTCCCCACCTCTCTGAAGTCATAAATCTAGATCTAAAGTCGGCGGCTATGGATTCCGATTTTCTTGGTTCCTGAAAGACAGCTGACACTTGGCTGGCTGATTGGCTCCCCTCCAAACATGGCTGCCCTGCAGGGCCTGATGTAGACTGCACAAAGCAGAGAGGTGGTTCAAAGCGGGTTCCTCTTTGAAAAGAGTTTAAAGCAAAATTGCAACTGGCTTACATACTGTTTATACCCTCTCGGAAGAGCTGCTCGCTGAAGACGAGGCAGAGCTCTGCTGTGATTTTGTTGCAAGGGTTTCTCAGGAACCCTCAACTCTTGAACAGAACACTTTGGCCTTCCATTTCTCCTGACAGAGGGCAGCCACAGCTGGCAACAGATCTGCTGATCATTAGCCGATCAGTACAGTCCATACTCCTGGCAAGCAAACAGACTGCTTGGCTGAATGCTAGGCAACCTAGATAGTCATTTAAAAATCTCCGTTTTTTAAAAAAAGCAAATCAAAGAGCTCCACCTGCCTCGCTAACTTCAGGTAACACAGGACAAGTGGGACAGCTCCTTCCCCACACTTTCATTAATGACATGTTTAAACTCTTATTGGCTGGGAACAGGGACCAATGCTATTTTGGAATGAGAAGCAAGCACCAAAGGGACAAAAAATGACTCCCCCCCCCAACTCCGCACCCACAGCAAGAGCTAGACACAGGGAATGCTCTTCTACACACATTTCATGCGTGGCTTTAGAAAGACTCCATGCACCTACACTTAACAACAGCTGCAAATTCAACCACGGCAGATGCCTACGTAACTACAACGCCAATGGAATGAAATCACTCTTAAGTACGCCCCTTGGTGGGGATGGCAAGCACATGGCTTGTCCAAGTTGTACAGCACATCCAAAAGTTTTGAAGCAGTCTTTGTTTGGCTGACACAACTATAACAGATGCAAGCTGTTATAATAACACATCAGGGACTATTAAGAGCTTTGTACCCATCACTAACAGTGCCAGACCATTAAAATAGATAACAAAGCTATTGGAATCTAAGCTTGCCGGAATGATTATGATGCAAGCAACTTTCTTTCTTTTTTCTCTTGCTTTCCTGGAGGTGTGTGGCTTCAACTGGTGTTCTAATGGACAAATTCATACTTTGCACCAGTATCAAGAAGTTCAGTTACCATATTTTTTCGCTCTATTAGATGGACCATAAGATGCACCTAGTTTTTAGAGGAGGAAAACAACAAGAAGAAGAAATTCTGAATGAAATGTTGTTTAAGAGGCTTTGCGTGGCTATCCCTGAAGCCAGAACAGCAAGAGGGATTGCTGCACAGCAATCCCTCTTGCTGTTCTGGCTTCAGGGATAGCCGTGCAGCCTGCATTCGCTCCATAAGACGCACACACATTTACCCTTACTTTTTAGGAGGGAAAAAGTGTGTCTTATAGAGCGAAAAATACGGTATTTATCTTCCTCTTTTGCACTCCCCTTCAGATGCTATGCTGCACAGCCCTTTCCAAACCTGGGGCTCTCCAGACTACAACTTCGGCCATTCCTGATCATTGGTCATGCTGGCTGGGGCAAATGGACAACAACTTGAAGTTCCTGGGTAGACGAAGGCTGATGTATTATGATAAACAGGATTAATTTGTGTAAATTAGATGCAGAAGATTGAAACGTGGGCTCATACTGCACCTATTCCAATTGTTTTCTTTGCAACGATGCTGTCACAGAGTTATCAAGATCCTTCGAGTAAAGTTGTTCCTAATAGCAGGCAACTATTATTCTGCCCACTTTCTCCAAGTCTAAGCCCTCCTTCTGCACTTGCCTATGCCTCCTGCTCAGCTATTGCCAGTCCTAGCCTGAAAACAGATGGTCTGACTTAAAGCCTTCTCCTTACACTTGCTGACCCTGAGGTTAATCTGGTAATAGCAGCAGAACCTTAAGTGCTGGGCTGACTTATCACAGGTGGCTCCCTAGGAATGGTGTTTGTAAGGGTCAACACTTTTGCTGCAGCTGCAGATCCAAAGAACTTCACAGGGTATTACTGGATGAAAGCGATTTGCAAGGAAACCCAAGGAAACGTTTTATGCACGTCCCCCCCCCTTTTAAAGTGGTAGTTCAACACTTTAAATGATTACGATTTCACAGTTGCTGAAATTGACAAACCTGATAGTATTAGTAAAAATGACAGGGGAGATGGGAGTGAAAGAAGCAAGCCGCTTTTCTGACATGTACTAGGCCCTGTTAATACATCCCTTGGTATGCTGACATTTTCTTAGTATCAGTTTTAGTGAGGGACTCATGGTGTGCTGGGGTTCTGGTGTCGAATCTGTAGTCGGTTTTCTATGCTGTTCCTTCAAACACTGAACCATAATCATGGCTTGGAAGGCTGTCTGAACTGAGCCACTGCACAGATAGCTAATCCCAAAAGAAGTTTCAGAAAGTGCAAGGGACCTCACTAAAATGTGGCCACTGGTTATGGTTCCCCTGCAACTGTTTTCTGAAGTGCACATGTGGCAAGCTGGTCATCTCTAGTATCAAACCATGTGATACAGGTGCCTCAGTCTATTGGATTGGACACTACAGAAAAGCCTCACTGTGTAGCTGAGTATTACTAATGACCAGGCTTTCCATATGGTTACATGAGCAATGCTTTAAGAGACCATGAGTTAAATGATCATCTGTAACTACCCCAAGTCAAGGAAAATCTGGCCTGAATGTCCCTAAAGTTTAATATGAGAAAGCAAAGAGAGGTATCTGAGCTTGTCAGGTTTCAGGAAGAAGCATGCTAAGAGAACAAGCAGAGAGCAGGATTGCAAAGGAAGCTCCACAGGGAAGCGGCAAGCCTGTGAAAGAAGAGATGCACATTCCTCAGTACCATCCATCAACACTTATTTATAACAAGTAAATATGCATCATGCACCTCAATAACCTGATCCAACCATGGCACAAAAAGTGGACCAGCCGAGAGACTGGAGAGAGGACCTTGTATCTCTCTCTCTTCACCATCTGAAACCATCTGTCCCCTTGGAAGCTTCTCACACTGATCTGTTGGCTCAGAGAGTCCCAACAGAACCCACAAAACAGACGTATTGCAACATAATTAGGTATCTAGGAGCAATGGCTTTCTAGGCAGCCTACGAAGTTGTCCAGATCCTTAAGGGTCAAACCCTGAGGTACGGATTCAACTAACTGAATTGTTCCCACTAACTGAATTGTTCCTTCTGTCCTCAGAAGGTGCTTGATCCAGAAGAGGAAGTGGGGAAGGAGCTTTTTGCTGTGTTCTCTCCCCCCCCCCACACAACCCTTTCCCCCTGTCCCAGAGAGCCTCCAACCCTCCAGAGCCGATTTTAGGGAGATACAAGGGGCTGCAGAAGGAAGGGGTGAGTAGGTGAATGCCACCTCCCACAACGTCCACTGGCGGGAGCATTCCCTGAGTGGAGTTCTGCTGAGGGGATGCTACCACCAGAGGTAGCAATGCTGGGATCCAAGACTGAAGCAGAACTGTATAAAAGCAGATACGGGCCATGATTGGCCCATGGCATGCATCTGAGAAGTAACTTGTCAGCCCTCCTCCATCATTCCTCTTGCAGTATGTAGTAAATGCGAAGTATGGACATCATATACACTTTGCTGTATACATCATATAGCCAACTTTGCTGTGCAGCAAAAAAGAAAAGAAAAAGCAAGCACCTTTTGGGTCGACCTGCATAGTCGATAGGGTGTCTGCCGGTGCTATAAAGCGCAGAATAAACTGCAGCAAATTTTATTATTCAAAAAAACCACAACAATTAAGTGAAATAAATTCAGCATTGTACCCGCAAAACCCCCACCCCACCTAAGGGTTAGCATCTCAAGTTGTAAGATTCTTTCCTGACCAGAGTCCAATTAAACCGGAGTTTGCCCATTTGGATGAAAAGAGCAAAGATGGAAGGTGGGAGCAGGTGAGCACATGAAGTACGTGATATGAGGATGTTCACTTCTGAAGCCATAACTAGATGTTGGAAGGTGGGATTCCCCCCCCCCCGCCCCCATCCAGACACATGTAAACACACTAATGTAAAATGCATTATCGCTAATGGTGAGGAAGAAAAGGTTTGGGAGGAATGGAAGTGCTCCTAGCTCTTCAAGCTCCCAGAGGCTGCTTTTATGATGTTTTGCTCGCTAACTTCATAAAGTAGCAAAGCTATTGTTTGGCACTGGACAGGGTAGGAAATGCTCTGCCCAGGTTTTACCTGTGGACCTGGACCCATGGGCCCCATTCCTCGTGGAGGATTCATCCTTTGCATTGGCCCTCCCATGTTGGGATGCCCTAGCGAGAGAAGAGAGACAGGAAGATGTTACTTTATTACTGGAGAGTAATGCACTTGGTGAAAGGATAGGCCAAGGGGAAAGAACACCTGCAGACAAGCCGAATCACATTTACCTTGTTGTCGTGTGGGGTCCATTGAGTTGGGCAGCAAGGGCTGTGTACCAGGAACACCCCCTGGAGGCTATGGGGGAAATGAAACAATTTTGAGGAAATCAAATACTTGGGAGATGCACAGTACAATTATCAATATTGCTTTGTTACATTTGCTGCTGCAATTAGAAAAACCAGTCATGGGCTGAAGGCCCTTTTGGCTCAGCTGCTTTTATATCTATACCCAAAAGCATTAGACGTCAAGGAAATGGGTCAATTTACCGACAAGGGTGAGGGTAGAACTGCCCCCTTATGCTATAAGCCCTGCATTTGTCTCATATTGCCATTGTGTGGTTGTCTGCAGAGGAAACATGGTTGATTCGAGGATAGGCTTAATCTTCCCTAGAAATACTCCTTCAAAAAGGAACAGGAAAACTTCCCCCCCATTCCAGTTATTCTTGGCCGACTTTCCCCTAAGCCAACAGTGAAAGGTAGGTATGGCAGAGGGAGCGGAATGAAAAAAGCAGCATTTTTAAAAGTACCATTTATTTGTATGAGAAAAATGTAACATATGGGACATCATTTTCACAATACACATGTAGGTGGAGAATGGCCTCCGCTTTATTCCCTGAATGGGTAAGTGATATCTCTTATTTATCCCAGTTCATCTATCATCAGTTCCTAGAGTCTCACGTGTGCATAGTTGAATGCTACAACCCCCTTGTCTACTAGCCCATTGAAAAAAGGGGATTTCTAGGGGAGAATCAGAAGGAAGAATTAAGAAGTCCTTTCCTTCCAGTTGTTGACGGTCTTCTAGAAATGCCTTTCACCTTTGCATTACCTTGGCCAAATGGGCTTACTGACACAATTTGTAATTTTGTCCACTCCTGCCCTTCTTCAAAAAACAAGCCTCCTTTTCTATAGCGCTTTCAAAAATCATGCTTTTCATGCCGTAAAGCCAGAGTAAAATAGCTCCAGGTGTTTGAGTGGGCTAACTGACTGTGGCAACTCTTTTGATGCTAAATATTCTTCTAGGTTTGGTCCTTAAGTTCATCTGTGTTTATCTGGTTTGTGGGTGTTTTGCAAACACCCCCCTCCAGTTACCTGCTAAATATAAGCATCCTTCACAAGCACCTATATATTCCACAAGCATATTGAAAATGCATACACTGGAGACTAGCTAACTTTAAAAGCCCCTCAATGGATGGGGACCTAGGTATCTTATCGAGCACTTCTACCCACACCACCCAGCCTGGGCTCTTGGATTGTCTCAGGGGGCTCCTTCTTGTTCACAGTGTGGGGATATAGGGTAGGGCCTTATCAGTAATGGCACCATCACTTAGAAGCCATGCCATTCAGGGCCTTCTTTGACATAAACAACTGCCCTCCCAGGTTTTTGGAGGGCTTGGTTGAATCTGCTCGGGAGTTTTAGTACACTATAGCCTCCATTACTGCAGGTTTTAGTGTGTGAACTGCTTTGTTTTATCACTAGGTTTATATTTATTTTTACTGTAAACTGCTTTGGGACCACTTTGGAAGTGAAAGTTATATTCAAATCTTTATAAATAAACCTATATAGCTACAACAGTGATGGAGTTTATCTGCACTGGCAGGGTAAGTTTTGATCAGGGTAGAATCTGCATGCATTTTTTAAATGTTGTGAAAATGTTGCTTTTTTAAAAAAAATCCTTTTGAAAAATACATTGAATTTGCTATAGCTCACAGTTGCCATCTAGTGTCTAGCGTATTGCACTTCCCAACACATTTGCAGCTGCATAGCTGAGTCTACGGGTTACAAACTCACGGGGTATCACTTTTTTGGGGGGGGTGAAATAAGACCCAAGTTAGAAAGATCATGAACTTCCATCTTTGCTGCTACCTTTTGGTTTGGGGTACCTTTACTCCAGTCTCAGCTACATTAACGCCTAGGTACCTGACCCCCCCCCATTCGACAACAATGACTTCCTCACTGGAGAAAAACAAAAGCTTTAAAATAAGCCAGGAAGTTTCTTAAATATACCATTTCTCTCTTGCCTAATTGGCTAGATCTGCTTTCCTAAACATCAGTCATTGCTATGCCTTCATTCATTGGCTAAAAATACAGAAAAAGGAACAGGCTCATATATATTTTTTAACAAAACAAATGAGCAGAGTAGCACCTGCATATTTTGCCTCATATTTCAGGTTCAACAAGGGCTGAAGACTTGCTTCCCCTCCACTTCTTTTTGTAATGAAAACTTGGAATCCAGGGAAGATGGCTTATCAGGTGGGTGGGGGAGGTTTGATACTCTCCTTATCCTCCCTGCAGATGCCCACGTGTGCATATCCCATTCCTCATGAATCTATCATATATCTTCATTTTTTAAAAAGCTGTCATCCATATGCAGCCTGAGTCTCACAGTGAAGGTCCTTGAATGAAATGCTACTGATGCCAGTGCAATTTTAAGGTATACATTTGGGAAATGCACTGCGTTAAAGAAAGTTATCTGTTTGCCAACACAGATGACATTTCATCAACAAGGGTGATAGCGTTTCCCCTTCCTTCCTTACTTAACAGAAGTGAACAGATTATGAAGATGCCATTTGTATTTAAAATACGTCAACACGTTTTGTAGAAATGGTAAGATTCCTTTTTTCTTGGGCAACAAATCCTTTCAACTTCATAATGTGCCTTCCATATTTTGATAAAGCTGGAGAGAAAAGACAGATATCGTCTCTCTCTCTAGCTATAAGCAAGTTTGCAATTTGGACATTTTCTTTAAAAAATATTTTTTTAAAAAAATAGTCCAGATCCCTCTTAACCTCACTACTTAAAAGGAGTTGTTGGCTGTAACTTAGACAGAGAACTGGTATTCCAAAATGGATATATTGATATAAAACTTAGAAATATGTGATGCATAAAAGGTGCCGTGAAACTCCTAAGGTGCTGTGAAACTCCTGCATAGCTTTATGGGTCCCTTAAGGAGCTATGCACAGTTCAAACAAAATGGACAGAGGACCTCTGCAACTGAGGATAGGTGAGATCCAACACAGCCAAGAACATGATAACTCTCTGCTCCAGTTTTGGCAAGTCCACTTACAAAGCCATAAGTGAGTGTGATGGCACTGGATGTACATTTTTCAAAAAAAACAACACCACGTAAACCACAAATATATATATATTTTAATCCTGCACAGAGTTATAAAAAGGAATTTAAACTGCATACAAGATTCCTTATTATTGTTATTGTTTTGGAAATGTGCAGGTGGTTGGTGTATATGGAGGACAAAGCTTTCAAGGGATACCTAGTCGTGATGGCTTTGTGCTACCTCCAGGAACGGAGGCACAATGTCTCTGAATTCTAGTTGCTGGGAAACCGCAGCAGGAGGGAGAGTTTCTGCCCTCATGTCCTCCTTGTGGGTTTCCCCAAGAGGCATCTCTAGTTGGCTGCTGTGGGAAACAGGATGCTGAAACTAGATAAGCCTTTGGTCTAATCCAACAGAGTTCTTGTTATGTTCTAGCCTCCTGCAGCAATTTCAAAGAGGAATTTAATGTGATCATTGGTCAAGAAAGGCCAGAAAAGCATGACACTCAATAGGATGGCAGATTTTTTTTGAGAGTCGGTAAATCTTCTGTGCACATCTTACAATCTGGTTTGCATGAACTCCACTTACAAATGACAAGCTGGCTACAGACAGGACATCCTTCTGCCCTTAAGCTCCCACTATTTACTACATATATGCATTTATTATCTTGTGGGCAAAAGATCACCTGAGAGCTTTACAACCCCCCCCCCCTTTAAGAAATGAGTGTATGTTTGTCTGTCTGTGTGTGGTAACTCATTGCAACCCCAGTGTTAAAAAGTACATGAATGAAAGAATAAACATCTAAAGCCTCAATCGTGCTTTAGCTGCGAATACTGAAGAAATACAATACCTGATTTCCCATTCTGATTGGGGGCCGGGGACCTCCTGCGTATCTTGGTGACATAAAAGGCTGTAAGCATATAAAATGAGTTCAGTGGCAATGAACGCTCAAAAGTGGAAGTAAACATTATAACCACTTCCTTCACAACTGCTCTTTAAAATACCAAAATTGATTGTATTTCCCTTATTCTACACACGTACACACAAACTCCCCAAACCGAGCATTTGATTAGCAGAACATTTCTGAGGTGAATTCCAGGCCAAATGAACGAAAGATTTAATATACTGCATTCCATTCAACTTGTAATTAGACTTGACACATATACACACAGAAGCATTTTTTAAAAAAACAAAACAAAACCCTGCTGATAAGAAATATTTAGACTCTTAAGTCTTTGACATTTGTTGTGCTTTACTGTATTTATTTGTTTAAGGTTAGGATGGTTTTAATAATTTTTGACAAGAATTAAAATTAGCACAAATGAAATTACCAAGCGAATATTAAGATACTTTTTAAACAGACTGGTAAATGAAAGTGCGGTTTGGGGAGAAGAGTTTAAAACAATTCAATGACAAGTAGTGAAAACAAGCACTTAAACCGTACAACGATTGTCTTAATGCTGGTCGGGGTTGGGGGGGGAGGATTAAAAAATAATGATATTTGTATGTAAATTAGCATGTCTGAAAATCGAAAGCTACTTTGTAATCTGATGTCAATGGAACAAATGCAGCCAAGAGGAACAGACTTCCTAGCGGAGGTGAGATGAGGTGGAATGAAAACGATTTTGGGGTCCCGGGATCTTGAGTGGATGTAAATTCACAACGCTCCGCAAACTACCCTGGAGCTGCTCGCTGGTTAAGTTAGCGGAAGGGTGTGGCTCCCACATGCTTTGAGAGTTCACACAGAACACACATATCACAGCAGTGCCCTGCGATGTCTTTACCTGACTGTGGGGTCCCATCATGCTGTTGGGGTTGTGAGGTGGAGGCTGTGCGTGTGGCGAGGGCTGAGAGCCAGGCGGTCCCTGTGAGGTTAGATAGCAGAAGGTGGTTATAGGTCAGGCACATGAATGTGCAGGAAAAGAGCTGGCTTAACAGGAGAAGCTGGCGAATCTTCACAGGGAATGAATGTTTTGTTTCTGAACATCGCAAACTTCCAAAAGAAAAAGAAATAGAAATTGGGGGGCAGGGGGGGGGGAGAATGTGGGCAAAGAACCAATAACTGTCAAAGCACATCAAATGAGCTGTTAATTCTGAGTGAGCGACACAGCTTGTGCCCTCTGACATTTGTGATGGGATCGCTAGTGAGTCCAACGCTGGAATTGCTGCTCGGTGCTGGAATTTTACTGTTGTGCGGACAGACTAAAATAGGTGCAATGTGTGGCAGCACATAACCTGCAAGCAAATGTTTTCATTGCCGAACCTTAATAAATGCAAACTGTGATCTCAATTAACACAAAAAGTCTCCAAAATATCTGGAGTGGGGGTGGGGGGAAACCTGCCTCGTCTAGTCTCACACTGGAAATTGCACACATGGCACCGCAGAAATGCAACATGTCCGCCAACTGTGCCCTGGCATCTGCCCGCGTTCAGGCACGCTTTATTCAAATTATGTAATTCAGCAGATTTGGGTAAACAAAAAACAAAACAAAACAAAATGCAAATCTGCATTGGCTGTATGGATCATGATATTGGTCTGGGCAATACAACTTATACAAGCTGAACAAAAAGCCCCCCCAGGTGTACTGCACTGTACTGTTTCAGTCTCCCACAAGCCTGCACTATTAAATGCATCTAGATAAGTGCTTGAAGAACACATACAAAACTAGCTCACCCACAATATATTCCTATTAGATTAGCAATAGTACTTTTCTGTGTTTTCATTTGCCACTTGGCTTAAGAATTTAGAACAAGAGAAAGTTAACAAGAAGGTTTATGATGATGATAAGAATAAAAATAAAAATGCTTAATAACATGTTTCCATGCTTTACCTAGACTTCCAATTCTAGGAAGTTTGTAGCAGCAGCAATAACTTATCATTTCTACACACAAGACTATAGTTTCACATTTTTTAGACCAGAACTGCGGTCCTTCACCAAGATTAACTATCTATTGAGGCAACAATTAATCTTGCATGCAGATATGATTTTACCGGGGGGGGGGGGGGAGAGCTTATATGCGCCTGAGAAGAAAAAGATTCATTTGTATAGTTTCAACCCTGCAATGCAGGGCTGTAGGATTAAACATAATTTTAATTCCCTCCATTCCTGGAATCCCAGAAAACAAGAAGTTTATTTCAAAAAAAGTGAGTTCTTGAACATGAATAACCAAATTCGCACTATGATGTACACATGTTCCCTGTGTAATTTTTTCTCTCTCAAACAAACACAAAATTGTAATTGGTCTGGAAAGCAAACAAGACTTGTAAGTACATTATGAGAATCAGCTACACACTTCAGGAAAAGCAGAGGAACAGATGTTCTATACCTGCCATGTTAGTAATTTCAACAAGTGTTCGCCTTCTAGCTGCTGCCAGCAATGGCACGGTTTGTTACCATGAGCAATTTTCTTAATTAACAGACATTAATTAGCCATTTAGCAATTTTGCAAGCATTTGTTTAGCAGCTTTCCTAAACATGAATACCACTGTGATAATGGTACTGATTAGAGGATCCCCTAATTAACAGTACAGGGAAGGAAAATTGAAATCACATAAATTTAAAAGGGGAGGGGAAGTTAATGAAGGCAGGACATATTTGCACCTGCAAATCTTTTGTACCAGGGAAACTTGAGTGCAATGTAAATAAAAGAGGGGGAGAAATTGTTAAAGAGTTAACACGGAAAGATGCAAACAGAGCTCTAAACAGAAGCAGACACTCTGCTGATCCTCCAGGTTATGTTTACGGGATCGTAGAAACTGATTTTCCTTTGAATTAATACGATCCATTGTACATAGGGTGCTAATATTTGCTCATTAACTCCTTTAACTGAGAATTAAGGGTTGCTTCTCACAGGTTATTTTTTTCTCCAGTACTGATATCTATATACAAAATACATGAATATAGTGTTAGGTATGAAGTATGTTTCAAATGTAGCTTTCCCCCCATCTCAAAGACTTAAAAGCAGAGAATTAGACCCCCGCCATCAAGTATTTTGAAATGCATGGGAAACCTCTGTACCTAACAAAATCAACTTTTAAGAAGCAATCACTGTGCAGCAAGGAGAATTTTTTCTCAGCTTATCATGTGCTTTGACCTCTTCACAAAACCACAAAAAGTCCTTGTGCCTCTTTTAGGTTCCAGAAAATCAAAAACAACTTTTTCAATTACACACAATTAAAGGAAGGAGTTGTCTGGAGCATACTGCAAGTAATACAATTATTTTAAAGTCAACTGAAAATGGTCTCTGGGATGGTAAACACATAAAGTTTGCACAATTTAAATTGGAACAGAAAAAGTCGGCTGCTATGTGGATGCCTTTTGAGATCAGAGCACTCTGTAACCTCTGTCCGTAAATGTGCTACCTTCATGTAAACACTTTATCTTCTCTAGACCAAAGAAACTCCCACTTTAAATGAAACTTCTACTGAGTAATTCTCTGTGTGAGGTGTCAGTGCCCAACCCAATGAAATGGCAATGAGTAGGCAACTGTTGCTGTTATCAATGGTAGCTTGCTTTCAGCCATTGAGACTGCCTAAGCCCTCTCTGATCGCCTCTAAGCAGTAGCTGCAGATGAGTCCTAGAGCTTAACATTTCCACTCTGTCTGGAAGAACAATGTCAAGGTCTTCATGACTGCAGAATCCCAATGAGGCTTGGGTATGACTTTCATGGTATAGGAGGATGGGAAGCATCAAGGTTCTTTTAGAACAGGAAAAGTCAGCACTGGGGTTATACGCAACAGCAACATAACAGAACGCAGCCTAGAACCTGGGATTCATTCAAATGCATAACAATTGCTCCTTGTGCCAGATATATTAACATATACCCCTGAAATGCCTTGCTTCATGACTCCCACATTTCTATCAAACATGTCAATGGTAACCTCAGAAAGAAACTCTTATTTTAGGTTTGTTAACATCATATTTGAAGTAGCTTTGACCAAGAAGCCATGTAGCTAATATGATCTACCTAAGTCTCCATGGAACAAAAGAATTACCCCCATTTCATCAATCTAATTTATTTTATAGCATAGTTTATATGCAAGTTTATTTTATTTACATCTTAATCCAGGGGTCAGCAACCTTTTTCAGCCGTGGGCCGGTCCACCATGCCTCAGACCATGTAGTGGGCCGGACTATATTTTGGGGGGAAAATATGAACAAATTCCTATGCCCCACAAATAAACCAGAGATGCATTTTAAATAAAAACACACATTCTACTCATGTAAAAACAAGCTGATTCCTGGACCATCCGTGGGCCGGATTGAGAAGGCGATTGGGCCGCATCTGGCCCACGGGCCTTAGGTGGCCTACCCCTGTCTTAATCCCACCTTTCTTACACTGAGCTCAGGGCAAAGTACATTCAGAGGAGAGGTGTCTGGTGCAAAGCTCACTGCAAAATGAATCTCTTTGGTTGAAGTCCAATGCTATCCATTACCCCATGCTAGTTTCCCCTATAAGAAGTCTGAGAACATGGAATATTTTTTACTAAAGACATAACCTAAAAGATTATAGTCCTTTGCTTCACCCATGTCACCTAAAGAGATAACTTCTTTTTCTGACACACTGTAGTTTGCAAGAAGAAATAATCTGCTGTTAATTGAAAAGGGTAGTGAAAAGAAAACGACAAAACCATTATCTTTCCCAACTGTATCATTAGCCAAGTACTAAAGGAAATCCAGCACTTCCAAATAAGAACCGTTTTTGGAAAGCTCAGAGCGACTACCCAACTATTCAACTACTTTACACACATTCATTAATGGCAACAATCAAGTAAATTGGTTTTTAAGATAAAATGTTCATAGGACTGGGGGGCGGGGAAACACCTCAAGGAAGTTAAGCATACTTAATGCTGTTCCCACTACTTCATTGCAACTACAGAACAGCAAGTCGTGACCTACAGGATTTACATTCTCATAGGTATTCACCAAACACAAGAATAAAAGTTCCAGAGGAAACTCACACCAATAATCCCTTTCAAAACCTTCACCACTGATCTTACAGAGCCAGCACTTGCCATACTGCTATAATGTAGAAGCTTCTTTGCCTTCAGTTATCAACCTCTCCTTCCTTGAACTTATGAGCAAATTATTTTGTGGTTCTCCTATATTGAAATAATTAAAGGCTAAAACATAAATCTAAAATAAGCTTGCCTAAATCAGGAATCCTGCCTCTCCACATAATAAATGTTGAGAGATGAACCTCAGGATTTTAAGAAGCCAGTGCCAACCTTCATCAATTAAGTAGACATCACAGATTTACCATTGCTGAAGTGCCCACTAGTCTCCGTTAATGAACATGGCCAATACAGAATGAAGTATTTATTTCCTTATATTTATCCTGCCTTTCTTCCATCATGGAACGACATATTGATTCCATAGAGTAGTAACACAGATGTGTTATTTCTGCATTAATGCCTGCAGACATAATGAAAAACCTTTCTTGACCAGGAGTAAGTCACAGGATTATGCACTTTTTAAATCCTTGTTAAGAGGACAGCCCCAATCACCATGTAATATTGATACCAAAGTAATGCTTAAAACTATGATCAAGGTGTGTAGGACAAATTTGTTTTAGACAGGAGGGAGGTTAAGGCAAGGGACAAAGTGATTTCATGGCCTGTCCTCTATTTCTTTACCACAGTTTAAGAGAGCCATTTATATCTGAACCACCTCTAGGTGTCCCATTACTTGATGTATATGCTACTAATAAGCATCCACATTGAGAAGTTTCTTTTGCAATTGCAGAAGTATGTATGGCAACCAAATTCCATTTGTAGCAAAATGTTATTTAGAAAATGGCTGAGAAGTAGCACTTTGCCAGTTTGACCACTGTACATTTTTATGCATCGGTACTTCCAAATTAGCTAAAGAAAAGGACGATTATAACAGAAATCACAAACATTTTGGGCTTGGAGGCACAATTGGAAATCTAAAAAAACATCCATTTTACAGAAGACACTGGTGCTGCTCAGAACTCCCTCCACAAGCAACATGCAGAGAGACCCTATAACCTCCCCACAAAAACCCCCAAGCCCCAGACCCTTCTCCAAAAGCTGCCAACTAACCAAACCAAACGCAATTTCTTTAAATTTTGGGGGTGTTTGGTGGCCTTGGAGGGGATTTGAGAATACCACGAGTGCCACCTGGGGACCCCAGAAGAATACCATGGATAAACAAAGCAAGCCTAATAAAAATTCTGCTAAAGAGAAAAAAAAACCCTGGCAAAACTTTCTTTCTTTATGTCAGTAAGCTACAGAACGGTTAATGGCAGACCCACATGTCTTAAAAAGAAAAAGAAAAAAGCAACCAGACACCACTGTAAGATCAGCTGGTTGAAAAATTGCAGGAGATCTGGAGCTTGGATAAGATGTGTGGTTTTTAAACACAATCAATTACTTGGAAATGGTACAAATAACCAATGGATGAAATCTGCAGAATACTTTTCTAAATATTCAAAATATTGAAACTCATAGCAGATTGTGAAGCATATTAGGGAGGATCCCATAACACTGGGAACAGGCAATGGAACGGTACTTGAACGTCAAAGTTGGCAAGTATTATGTGACTTTTTCTGGAGGGCAGTGGCGAGGAGGATAATCTCATTCATTAGAGAGAAGGGAAGGGAGTCTAATGTACATAGGGACTTTTCCCACACAGCCACTCACTATTTCACACTATTTGGCATTAGCCTCAAGGACAGTGGCAAGCCGCTGCCGATTATCACATGCATAGGAGTAGTGAATGGAAGAGCACCTTAACAGGCCGGTCAAGATGTCCATGTTATGCCCAATTTCTTAAAAATGTCAAGTGAAAAGATCCAAAACAGAACGCAAACATCCCTGCCTCAGTTAAGAACCCCCTTTGTGCACCAACTACACAATATAAAACTACTGATCTTTATCTAAACTTAGAACTGTTTTTCCACAGGATGCAACGATGACCACTAGCAAAAACGCTTTTTAAAAGCGTTCCTCACAGATGTCAGTTTTATTACTAGCCCTAGTTAGACTGGGCTTCCTCATGAACAGGTTTTAGGGGCTGGGGACATAAGAGCTCATCAACAAGCTCTGCCTGTGCATTTTCAAAGGCACCTGCCTAACTACAACTGCAAGGATGGGGAACGTGTGGCCCATTATGTTGTTGGACTACTGGCTCAGGCTGGAACACAATTGTATAAGGCTATATATTCTCCATCTCTGCACATGATGGTGGCCACAATTCTGTAGTTTGTTGAGAAAGACTGTTGTTTGATGTGTTTCCCCTCGAACCAGCTTCTATCCAATTTGAAAATGCAGGCTGAAGTTACACTGAAGTATGCACAGTTCAGGCAGCTGTTGCACATGTGTAGATGACAGGGGTTTGCAGTCGCAGGGAACAAAATATTATAATGCCTATTGGATGAAGACATCTCCACCCCCTCACAAGTGTGTAGAGTAACAGCAAATGCGACTTGAAACACAGTAGGGGGGGGGAATGACCTTGCTGCATTTTAAGCCACTAATGTGTACGTTCCCTAATACATAAGAGGAAGTATTAAGGAATACTTAATATATTAAGTATTAATGTATTAAGAAAGCCTTCAAAACTCTGACCTCAAAGGATCCCAACTTATAGGAAACAAAAAGAGTTCTGGACCTTGACGCCTTGGTTTTCTGCATATAAGCTTTCAAACATGTTCTCACATCTATCTTGGGCCATGCCCTCTCTTAACCACCTATGAATAATACAATCAGAGAATTGTAGAGTCGGAAAGGACTCTACCACCCTGGTGCTCCACAGATGTTGTTGGACCATCATCCTTGGCTTTTGGCCATGCTGCTTGGGGCCAATGGGAGCTGTAGCTGAAAACCTCCGGAGGAAAAGGCTGGCACACAGCAAGGTTGCTTGAGCAAAAGATGAAAACAGCTTTTGAAACCTGGATGGTTATAACCTTAGCTTCAAAGCTCTGAGAGCCAATTCCTTTCTTCAGTTATTAGTTTTTCCACAGAAGAGAAGGCAGCCACAAGGGTGTCAAATTTAGGTATACCTCCGTCATCATCAGCATTGTATTTTTAGGAGAGAATACAGTGTGAGAAATTGCTAGTGGTTTTGGTCCCCATGTGGGAATTCCATTGCAGCTTCAGAATCTGTATTCTGTTGGGAAGATGGAAGCAAAATGGCAGTGAGGCTCCTCCATTCCTGCTGCCATGTGATGGTGAAGCAATGGCTATCCATGCAGTTCCCATGGCACCTATGGATGAGTTGGACCTTCACATCTTGTTTCTTCTAGGAGAGAGGAGTTGGACCTACACTGAGCAATTTCTGCAGTTCCAGGAGAAAGTGCTCCTCTCCCTAAGCCAACATCTCAGGCCCAGAAGCCACATTGAGACAACTACTTCCTGCAACTTGACAAAAAAACCCCAAGGGAGAGTAGCTAAGAGACAGAGGAAGAACCAAGAAGCTAAAAACAAAATGAAGAAAATTAGCTAAGGTAAGATGTATGCCGATGCAGAGCTAAGTAGAAATTGCTGCCAAGAATTGCCTAGTAGCCCTAGGCAGGAAGAGGCTAAGAGCAGGGGGTCGCCTCCTCCAAGTAAGTCATTTTCTACTTCTTGCCTCCAAGATCCCAGGTAGGGGACACCTCATTTCCAGAATGTCCCTCTGCCCATATCCAGGAAGTTGCAAAGAGATTCAAGCATGCCCACACTCAAGTGTATCATCTCAAGCATGAAGACCCTTTCTTTAGACTCAGAAAATGTTCTCCTGTGCCTCCTGGAGAGACATTAGAGTGATTCCACTCAAATTACCAGTTTTAATTAAAAAGGGGTCGAAAATCAATTTCTGCTTTTAAACAAAACTGATTAGCAAGTAGGTTATTGCAATTCACAGCAGCAGAGCTTTCCCTAATTCTTTAAACGAAAGCGACTGGCGTTGGAAGGGCATTCATCTAAGCATCAAGACACCCACGGTCCTTTATATGATAACGCCCGCTTTAAACACACACTTTTCCCCACAGGAGATCAAAAAATAATGGTTTGGGCAGGGAATCCCAGTGGTTAATTTAATCCACTTCCAAGATGCATGTGTGTGTGTGTGTGTGTGTGTGTGTGTGTGTGTGTACACTGGAAGACAGGGGTGTGCTGGAACAACAGCTGAGTGCATGCTGCAAAAAAAAAAATAATGAAAAAAAATTGCGAGACATTGTATGACACTCCCAGGAAATTCAAGACTTTGCGAAGCATTTTGTTGGCAAATGACACACAGCAGTAAATTGAATCCTCATGGCCACATTAGCTTGCAAGAGTAATGCTCATGACAGGTATCTCTGGATAATATAACTGCAGATCTACAGTGAAGGCAAGCATCTCTGCAAAAGTGCTGCATGCTCTTTCTTTCAACTTGTTATGCAGCAGTGGGAGGAGCTGGTGGCTTGGGGCTGGCCGAGAAACAGCAACAACAAGGATCTGAAAACATTTGCTACTTCCTGTCTGCTACCCTGGGGCCACTAAAACTGCCTTGCTTGGATATAAAAAAACTGCGGTCTTACAACCCCCTCTCTTCTGGTGCCCCATCACCAAACGACCCCCGCCTTCTACCTTTTACAGCCCAGCTCAAGATTCATTTTCTACCTTCTCTTAGGAAAAAACAAAGCAAAAAAAGCCAGACCTCTGGATATTGTTATCTCTGTAAATATTTGCAGATGTTGTAGGACCATGGAGAACTGCAATTCAGCAGAGAGTGAATGCTGGAGCGCTCTCTCTTTCCCCTCCCCCCTTACATACACTCGGTTATAAATCAAGGACTGAAATGAACTGCCTGCTAATGCTGGTTTTAAAGATACAGAATACAAAGAGCCAAGGGAAGCCAAACTGGAATCTTTGGGAAGGAGATGCATGCAGCCAAAGTATCCCAGGGCCTTTGCATATAATCAGATCATTGCAGACTCTCCAAGGCTCCCTATTTTCCAGGGACATCCCTGATTTAGAGAAGCCACCCCAGTTTCTGATTTGATTCCAGTATATCCCACTTTTTCTTAGGATCTCCCTATTTTTATTGGAGAAATGTTGGAGGGTATGGAATTATCTGCCACCCGAAGGCAATCATGTATAGGGAAGTTCGTTTGTTTTTTAATGTTTAATGTTTTATTATGTTTTTATACATGTTGCAAGCTGCCCAGAGTAGCTGGGGCAACCCAGTAAGATGTGTGGGGTAGAAATAGTAAAATTATCGTGATGGAATGGAATGTCCCTATTTTCATCAGAGAAATGTTGGAGGCACAGCAAACTATGAATTAGTTTCATGTTTGCTCTGCAGAAGGTGTATGTGATCCTTCACAAATGCACTTTGCTTGAAGAGATATTATATCTTCCAAGCGTTTGAGCCACAATATTATGTACCTGGGAAAATGGAATTCTTCTAGCACAGTTGCTTGCAGCTGTGATTTCTGTGGGGAATATAGTTGCACAATTGCTACAAACACTTTCTAGCCATTCTTCATGACAGATACAACATGCATATACACATTTCTGGCCCGCTCCCCCCCCCCCCACTATGTTTTATTTGGTGCACTTAATTTGTCCTGACATAAAATGCACACTTAAGACACTGGAGTATTCATTCATTCATTCATTCATTCATTCACTCAGTGCATTTATCTCCCACCCTAAGGACCTCAAGGTAGCACACATGGTTCTCCACCTTCCCATTTAATTCTCACAACAACCCTGTGAGGCAGGTTAGGCTGAGAGGCCATCCGTGGCTCGGGGTCACCCAGTGAGATTCATGAGTGAGGATTTAAGCCGTGGTCTATCAGGTCCTGGTCCAATACCCTAACCACCAAAGGAATGGTGAGAGAAGAACAAGCAACTGTGCACTATCATGCAATGAGCTACTTTGGATGGTTTTATCATGGCGTAATCAATAAACGAAGAAGCTCCCCCTGCCTCACGTGCAGCCAAATAGGCCCTCCCTTTATGTGAGATCTGATTAAACCAGGAAGTCTGTAATTAACCAGAGTTTCCCATTCCATTCAAACTTGGAAACTATGGTTACAAGCTTTAATACAAGACAGGATGTTAAACCATGATTTAAAGCGGTCTTAATATCCTGGCTTGCTTCCAAGCTGGTAAGCATAGTTTCTCAGTTGGTACAAAAAGAAGAAACTATGCTCAATTGAAGTCTTCCTGGTTTGTCTGGTTGTGTTGTGATGGGAGGAGTAAAGGGGTTTCATATGAAAGGAAATAGCCTGTTCATACTGGGAGTAATAGTAATACTCTCCCTCTGTATTCCCAATTTTCTACAGAGATGGGGAGAGGGGTTGTATTCCACAAAGCAGCTGTGTGAGTAGAGCTTTGTCCCGCCACCTCCTCCATCACCCTCCAATCTGCTCTGTGGTTTCCCCAACTCTCCAGAGTAGATTGGGGGGAGATTAGGGGGGCACACCGGTTGTGGGGGAGAATGAGAAGTTTTGTTCTATTCACAGAAATTGTTCTTGTCACACATTGACTTCATTGGCGTTAACCCAAAGAAATTATCTCCACAGTTCAGCAGCAATACTAAGCTTATAAGAAGATAGGCTGCTGGGCTCACAAGGTGTAATAAGTGATCATAAACTTTCAGTAATGCAGGAGGTGGCCTTGGACTGAGTCACCCTCATTAACTAGCTCAGAACTTACTGTACTACATGGGATGGGACCAAACAGAAATTTTAAAATATGCATTTCTATAGAACTTTTTACTTTCTCAAAAATGATGGTGTATTTAGATGCAATGTGGTTGTTTAAATACTGGGTTTCGGCTTTCATGAAGCTGAGAGAATGAACAAATCTTAATAGAGCACTTCAAGATAATTTCAATACATTTTTTGCTTCCTTGTAAAAACCACCATTCACTAAACTTTGAAAAAAGCAGAGGGGTATTAAAAAAGAAAGAAAAGAAACTTAACTTTCCCCCCACCAAGCCACTGTTATACATTAGTGGAGTTATAAATCCTGCCAGTCCCAGATGATTAGATGCAGAGAGCACAAGATACCAAACTGTTCAATACTGATTTTAAATGGTTAGCAAGCACTTTCTGTTCTGCTTTTACTTGGGGTTAGAACACTGAAATGTACACCTCAGATATTTTTTTAAAAGTTACTTTACAAATACACAAAGACAGCTCAGTTATGCAGTCTCTCTTGTAATTATTGAAAGTTTTATAGTTTTTTTTAAAAAATCCCATGTTCTTAAAAGCAACACTCCAAAAAGCAACAGCTTGGCCGCTTGAAAACTTCAGAAACTTAGGGTTCCTATATATCCACCCCCATTACCCTGGCACTTCCATGGAGGTTCTGCCATCCGGCAGATAAAAGAGATGTCATCTAGGAGCAGAGACTTCTGGGTAAGGCTTCCAGCATTTAGGCAGGCCCTGCCTAGGGAAGACTTCTCTTCTTGGTCACCTTTCAGGAGGCAGATGAAGATGACTCTTCTTATAGTAAGTATTATTAGTTGTGAAGTGCCTAAAAATGGGGTGCTGCACAGAACCCATAAAGCAACAGTCCTACTCAATGGGTTCATAATCTAAATTAGACAACAAAAGAACAAGGAAACACATGGAAGGAAGCCAAACACAATTAAATGCAGAATGCAACTCAACAGGGAGATCTGTGATCAAGATAAACAAGGATGTCCCTGTTTGTTTGTTTGTTTGTTTGTTTGTTTGTTTGTTTGTTTAAAAAGGACATAGCAATTGTGGGACCCTCCAGATTTGATTAGGACTGTGTTGAGAGGTTGGGGGTGTTAACTGTGCTTCCTCATGATATTCCCCCAATGAAGCCACCGTGCCTCCCTGAAGCCTTCCCCCCAAAGAGATGAACCACGTAGGTACCACAAAGTCCCCTGTAGAGCAAGTAACGGCTTCAGGGAGTGCAATTTGAATCTGGAAAATGATACAGGAGGAGCAGAGTTTAAACTCAATGCATTCGCAACCTGTCCCCTTCCCCACCCCATGTCTAATATTAATATGTTTTAAAAAGGCCTAAAATCATAATCATTAATCTATCGTTTTAAGTATAGTTGCAACCATAGGCTACCTAAAATAAATGAAGCTTTTTTAAAAAAGGAGGAAGAGATCCAATTAAATGAATATCAGCTAGGTAAAGAGTTCTATTGATAAGAAGCAATAAAAGTACAGAGCATAAAGATACGAAACTTAGAAACAGATACAGGGCTTAACAAGCAACAAGAACAAAAACGGAAGAATGCAAAGACTAAAGCGGAGTATATAGAGATATCAAAGATAAGCAGGAGATAGAGAGAACAAATTCATATGAAGCAACAGATTCTTGTGAACAGGAACTCCATGTGAAGAAGAGAGAAAAGCAAAGAATCATGATCATATTTACATGCATAAAAATAAAAGTGGTGACAGAGTGCAACCAAGAAGTTTAATATACTATGTATATTTGTAGCATAAAGGTAAAGGGACCCCTGACCATTAGGTCCAGTAGTGGCTGACTCTGGGGTTGCGGCGCTCATCTCGCTTTAATGGCTGAGGGAGCTGGCGTACAGCTTCCGGGTCATGTGGCCAGCATGACTAAGCCGCTTCTGGTGAACTAGAGCAGCGCACGGAAACACCATTTACTTTCCCGCCAGAGCAGTACCAATTTATCTACTTGCACTTTGACGTGCTTTCGAACTGCTAAGTTGGCAGGAGCAGGGACCGAGCAACGGGAACTCACCCCGTCGTGGGGATTCGAACCGCCGACCTTCCGATCGGCAAGTCCTAGGCTCTGTGGTTTAACCCACAGTGCCACCCACGTCCCTTTGTCTAACCCTTTGTATATTTATTCAGAAGTCAATGCCACTGTATTCAATGCAAGCTGTACAGTACCACAGCCAAAAAGAGTAATATGATGGATAATCCAACCAGGACCAAATTAGAGAACCCACCGAGGTACAAGTCGAATCAACGTAAGGATAGACCAGGATACCTTAAAGTCTGCCTGAGACAGATGGAGTCCAAACAACCATGCCGGTGGCAGCATTGCCGGAGGAATCCTGTTATCTGTCAACTGTGTGAACAAGGCCCACTTGGCATCTAGAGGAAAAGGGGCACTGAGTGTGGCTGGGCCAGCAATGTGGACTGTGCTGCTGGTGGAAATCCATGCTTGTTATTCTGAATTACATTTCGAAGGCCTTTTCAGTTGGATGAATATTTGTTATGTGACTGGCCAGTTCTTTATGAAAGTTTTTGCTCCTCTATATTTCTTAATATATTTGCTGTACACTGCTTAGATGTTTTCTATATGAGTTCGCGAAACGCAAATATTTTTAATGATACATAAGCAAACAAGGAAAAGGGGAATAAAGGGAAAAAATTAAATGGCAAGTTCTGCAGCTTGTGGCAAAACAAGAGGTGCTAACACCTCGTAAACAAAGGAACAAGAGAAGAGTCTGACTTGAGCAGAGGCTATGAGGAAGCACCAAAAGATTAATAAGAAATGACAACAGATCAGAGATAGAAAAGAATGAGTGGAATGTGCAGCAAAAATGTTGCAGTGTTTTAGCTAGCCAGCCAGCCAGCCATACCCTTTCCTAGGGCACTCCATTCCACTACCACCACCAGTCAGCATTCTGTGGCCACTGGGCAGACAGTCCTCAATGGGCTATTCTGGGGCTTCCCTTCCTTTATATTGTGAACCACCCTGAGATTTTCAGATGAAAGGTAGTATATAAATTTAATAAAAAATAAAATAATAATTAGTAGGGGTTGTTTTTTTTAAAGTAAAAAAAAACCTATTTCTGCAAACTGGTGTTTCCCTGAGCCTGCTAATACTACTCTCTTGTGCAAGAGGTGACGCCTCTTCGACTCTGTTGTTATTATTTGGGATACTGTCACAATAGACCTGATAATTAAGGTAAAAGACTAAATATTTCCCCTTTGCTCTGTTCTGGGGGTTCTCCTGACCCCTGCCTGAGCCAATTTAGGGGGCATGCAGGGGGAAGGAGAAGGAGAAAGCCCTATTGTGCAAACAGAAGTCTGTATACTGGGCTTCTACTGATGGGACTGCTTTCAGGCATCCCCAAACTCGGCCCTCCAGATGTTTTGGGCCTACAATTCCTAGGTGAATCCCAGCCTAAAAAACCAGAAATTTGAGGTATCCTCATATATTGGTTGGTGAGGTGAAGAAAAAGAACTATTAAGTCAGAGATGAAGAACCGATATTGTTTTATTATAACTCCCATCATTCATGGTTGTTGCCTAGGCTGGCATTAGAGTTGGAGTTCAACATCTGGAGGGCCACAGGTTCTAGTGGAATTAGTACACAAAGATGAAAACAAGAGAAGATAATGACTGCAAAAACAAGGATACCGTTCAATGAAGAAATAATCAATAGCAATGGAGGAGGAAGATCAAGAAGAATAACAGATAAAGGAAAATTAGTTTAATTAGTTAAAGAAAGTAAAATAATTTGTTGACTAGTAAAATTACAGAAAATAAAATTATAACACAGCAAAACAACACTACAATCAGGCAATTTAGAAGAAACTGGATTATATTTAGGCCAACAAGGAAGAATCAAGAGTAGATTGTTGCACTTTTTTGTTAACTGGAGAAACCAAAAGCAGGCCTTTCCCTCCTGATTAGGTTGTTCTTGAACTAGAAACTCTACCCAATGATTTTATTACTCTCTGCTGCTTATTTTCATTAAGTTTTTACTGTTGCAGTGTTTTTATGAATTTTATGTGCTTTTAATTCATGTTTTATTTCTTTTGAAAGCCACTATAGGAGCTGTACTAAGAAAAAAGTGGGTGAGGAGGTAATCCTAAAATTTAAAATAAAATAAGAGGAATATCCCAGCACTACCTGAAGTTTTGAATACAATCCGGAGTATATATTGCTTTAAGCTTTATGTTCACCTCGCTACGAAAATAGCTTTGACTTCATATTTCTTTTGTTGCATATTATTTTCAAATAATTTATCAAGCTTAGCAAGTTGAGATTCTTGTATTGCAGGGGGCTGAACTAGATGACCCTCTGGGTCAACTTCCAACTCTACAATTCTATTGTATGATTCTATCATTTCACAACAGCGTGAAATCCAGCCACACTACCATAATAATTGTGCAGAAAGCAGCAGCCACAGAGATTTGTGACTTTGTGACAGAGTCCACTGGGTAACACTGACCACAATGGCGTCCAACTGTACAACCCAATAATATTCTTAGGTAAACAGTGTGTCATTGGAGGTTTCTCCAAATAAAAGGGAAAGCGGTTTGCACTCTGAACTCAAGTGACCAATTCGCCATATTTTTAAATAGCTCCACATTTCATATTGTTTTGATTTCAAATGTTTGGTGCTCATGGCAAAACGGCTGCTTCTTTCTGAAAAATAACTGGATTCCAGCCCTACCATATGTACCTTCTTCTCAGCTGCTCTGGTGTGTGTGACCATAGTGTAGCCGAATAGCTAAACAGGGAAACAATAGCATTTTATTTTCTTCAAGGAATAATATTGATAGGAAAGGGTTAATCTAATGAGGATCTGGCAGTGCATATGTCTAATACCATTAGTGCTAAGATACTCAATAGTGGCATAGCCACCAAAGGGAGGAGTTTGAATTACATTTATTTTTTAACACACCCCCACACCCAAGTGTTATTTGGTCATATATCATTTA
Source organism: Podarcis liolepis (assembly GCF_965112155.1). Classification (NCBI taxonomy): domain Eukaryota; kingdom Metazoa; phylum Chordata; class Lepidosauria; order Squamata; family Lacertidae; genus Podarcis; species Podarcis liolepis. The sequence goes on from NC_139559.1 coordinate 57,564,753, forward strand.
GCTACTAAATTTTTTCTAGAGTTTTTTTTCTTTCAGCCTGGATGGTTTTAGTAACCTTAATTAGAGGGGATATAAAGAAAAACACATGAGCATCCCTTTAACAAATACCATAGATCTGTATATTATTTGTTATTGTCACTTAACTAAATTAAAGTTTCCCCCCTATTATGCAGCTCAACACAAAGCTATTAAAAATAGTTGCCATTATCGGGAAAGCGAATACACAGGTCACAATCACACATGTGGCTACATTTATATATTTCAGGTGCAATTTTGCCACAATAGATCATGTTTTAGGGGGAAATGGTGGGCTTTCCATAATTTTTCAAGCACAGCCAAAGAAGATTGTGAGAACACCAACATGCAGCAATCCTCACCCCGTTGCATGGGCCCAATGAGGTATTGACAACATAAACTTTGCAAGACGAATATGCTCCATTATTATTTTTTGTTGTTGTTTGCTACACATTCCAGAAGGAGAAAATGCATACAAATTTTAATCTGATGTAATTTTCAGATGCTAATGGAAAATTATACTACTAATACTTTATTGGAGAAATTCTAGAATCCTTCATAAAAGCATACAGGGTTGCATTCAAGAGACTTCTGTACTTTAGTAGGAAACACAACTAAGATTAAAGAGGTATTTTCTACACCAGAAGATAGCATCATCTCCCCCCTACTTAAGAACTCCACAGTTAATCATGACAACATTAGCAGTAGGTGAGATGAATATTAAAAAGCACCAGGCCCTTGCATTGCTTTCCCAAGGATTAATGTTTTGCTCTCAAACCACATACACGACACTAGGAATGCAAACACATTTTAGAGTCCTAAAATGACAGGCAACTAAGAAGGAAAATATAGAAGTCTGTGGTTTGTCGTGCCTCTGCCTCCAGGTTTAGCTCTTACAGAGGAACCAGTAGCAAACACAAGGCATTAATGGAATTCAGCTGATCATACCTTAATTACCACTCAGCTAATAATAGATACCCATAAGAATAAGGGAAATCCCAACATGTTGATCAAAGCTACAAGGTTTTGCTTAGCAGAATCAGTTACAACCTTATTCTTAAAAACTCAAGATATTCTACCTGCATGGTGTTTCCTTCAGCTCAGACCATCACAGTGATACCAAAATGATAGGACAGGACTATCTGTTGGCTGAGTGTGGGGTGTCCACAGTAGATATTGGGAATGACACCAGACTTTGTGCCATGGAACTAGACCAGCCTTCTCCACCTGGTGCCCTCAAGATATTTTTTACTACAACTCCTATCATCTCTAACCATTTGCCATGCTGACTGCAACTGATGGGAGTTGTAGTCCAAAATCCCTGGAGGGCACGAGGTTGGGGAAGTTTGCTCTAGATCAAGAAGAAAAGCTCTTAACAAAATCAACATTCTGCTTTAAAAGTTTGGGAAACCAGTTGATGAGTTGCATCTAAATCTAAACCAACAATTTCTTGTTGGGACCTCATAACTTTGTTCTCCTTCTCGGAGCAAAGTCGTTTTTCCACCTCAGGCTGTCTAGTGAAGATTCCTAATTTTGGAGGAAAGAAGGTGATACAAAGTAATGGCGTTGGGAGTTATTTTGCCTCCAACTGCTCACTTTAAGAATCTAGGAGATAATGAGGAGCTTTGCAAGTCTCAGGCACCTTGTCACAAACATCTTTCAAGGTGGCAGACAAAATTTTATTTAATAAAGCTAACTTTCAAAAAAACGGTCACATTGACAGGATAGGAAATCAGGGTCTTGCTACAGCACGCTGTCCTAGAAGATGAATGAACACAAAACATAACCACCAACCTTTTCATTCATAGTATTTATTGCCCTTCCATACAGGCTGCTGAGGACGTGGGTGGCGCTGCGGTTTACACTGAGCCTCTTGGGCTTGCCAATCAGAAGGTCGGCGGTTTGAATCCCCGCGATGGGGTGAGCTCCCGTTATTTGGTCCCAGCTCCTGCCAACCTAGCAGTTCGAAAGCACGTCAAAGTGCAAGTAGATAAATAGGAACCACTCCAACGGGAAGGTAAACAGCATTTCAGTGTGCTGCTTTGGTTTCGGTGTTCTGTTGCGCCAGAAGCGGCTTAGTCATGCTAGTCACATGACCTGGAAAAACTGTCTGCGGACAAACGTCGGCTCCCTCGGCCTGCAAAGCGAGATGAGTGCCGCAACCCCAGAGTCGTCTGTGACTGGACTTAACTGTCAGGGGTCCTTTACCTTTACCTTTTTTTACAGGCTGCTGTAAAGATGATTAAGCTAAGGAAATTAAATGTGCAGTAATTTGAAATGTGCAGTATTCCTAAGTGTTATTATTATAGAAAAAGGCACAGAAAGGGTTTGACTTTGAAAAAACCTTAGAACAGATAGATTGAGAAGGGTACTTCAATGGTAGCAAAGAACCTGGGTTAGAACAGGTGCTTGAATGAAACTATTTTACTAGCAGATCACCTGCTGAAAGCGGTATGTGTGAGTCCCAAGCAGATCCATTCTGCTGAATTTCTTAAGCACAACTGGGACTTGACTTTAGAAGCTATTCAGCTCACCCACAACAAACAGAAGCAAGTGCATTGTCAAGAGGACACCGGAAAGATTTATAATTTCACATTTCCCTATAAATAGGAATTAGGTTGAAGGGGGGAAATACTTCTGCAGCTGATTAAAGATGGGAAAACATTTTAATCTACGTAAATTGTTTATTTTTTTTTAGAAGCCACTTGAAAGTCAATACACATGTTTAAAGGAGTCTTGCAATAATAAACATCTAAAGTTATGGAGTGTGAGTATGTGTATGTGTATGTATGAGTGTCTGTCTGTCTGTCTGTCTGTCTGTCTGTCTGTCTGTCTCAACTGTATTAATTTTACTTAAATAATACAAGTTTATACAATATCCTGATATGTTATTGTAAGGGCCCAGCATTCAAACAAAGTCAGGCCATTGGTGCATTTGGTCACTACTGCCTACTACACTGAGTGGCAGCAATGCGCCTGAATTTCAGGTGGTCAGCATTCCCGGCCGTACCTGAAGATGCTGAGGTTTCAACCTGGGACTTTCTGCATGTGAAGCACGTGCCATTGATGATAAGCATTATTTTTTTAAAAAAAATGTGGCAGATTGAGAAAAAACACGGTAACTACTATTACTGGTCCACTAATGTACTGCAGAAGCCTATGAGTAAACAATGTCACGATGTCTACTGATTCACGTTAGCTGACTGGTTTTATTCAGGTACTGCTAAACATACAGCTTATTTCGTTTAGAGACTAAGAAATGGTTTAATGACTCCAATGTAGTGTTGACATCCATAGCCTCCTCACAAAACACCCATTAGAAGTGTTCTGAAACCTCAGAAAGTGATGCTTCCAAAGCCAATAATCCAAAAGGCTCATCTTTCAAGCCACACTGCCTTCACAGAGCAACCTGCTTTCAGGCCAGAGGGGTGGTTTTTCTAACTCCCAATGCTGTGCAGATGTCTCTGATTGGGCCCTAATTCAACATTTGTTGTGGGCAGCAATCCAAGTAAGCCAGGGCCAATTAAAAAACTGCATCTGTATGGCGACACTTCATGCAGGCAGCCACAACCTTCTGAGGTTCGCTCCCAAATGCATGGAGAATCTCCATAGTAGTAGCTCACAAAAACATGCAAGTAAAGGCAATGGCGATACCCCTCATAATGCCAAAGGGCTGTCCCTGCTCCCCACCATTTTCAGTATTCTAAGCAGCCATGCATAAGTGAACCAAAGTGCTACAACAGTCCTGTCGTCCGTCCCCCCCTTTGTGACCCTGCTACATTCTGGGATACCACCTGGGAATTTATTTGCAAGGCTGCGGAACACCCTTTGTGGCAACTCCCAAGGAAAGATTTGAAAAACTGGTGCGAATGTGTGACATCTTGGTAAATAAAGAGGACTCCCCCCCCCCCACTGGGTCTGAAAGACCCCAAAGCCTAGAAGGGAAGGCTTTTGTGCTCCATTGTAAGTTTGGGGAAACAGCCATCCCTCCTTCCAGTCAGAATTGTTAAGCAGGCAATTATCTACAGCCACTGTGGTAAGAAAGGAAATCCTGCCAAATGAAGATGGTGAAGATGTGCCTGTCAACAGCACTTCCAAGGGTGTTTACATAGGAGAGGCTGGAAGGGTATAGCCCAACAATATTTTCAATTTCAGCTGCATTTTCTTGTTTCTCCCCTGTTGAGATACTGCAACAATTTTTCAAGTGTTAAATAGCAAGGACTGGCATTTCATTCTATGGTGATGTGGTCCATCAGACCCCAAAAGGCTAAAGTAGCAGAAACAAAATTGAAATAATCATACAGTGTTTAAAGCCCCCAAATAAAATTATTCTCTGCACATCAGTTCCTTAAACTAGATCAAGCCAGTCACCATTATAAAACAACCTATGTGAAACTTGATTTCTAAAGACGGGCCGCTTGAAAATTACAAGCAAGAACACACACTTAGAATTAATGTCCAAGCTGATTATCAGTTCCATAGAAGAAATCATGTGAATTTCACTCAGGTATGATACACACTTGTTCCATTTCAGTGTGTATACATGTGGCAGGAAGCACCAATTTCTGGCAGGTTCCCAGGGTGACTAGCAACTGCGCACACATCATGTGTAACTGCATGTACCTCCCTGAATGTCATTTCCGGCAGGAGCGTGATCTGTATCCATGTAGGGGATCAGGCTTATGCAATTCAGCTCTTAATCTTACCTTTCCCCCCACATTAATTTCATTTCTGCTTTACCAACAGGATTATAAACTAGTAAACAAATGTAGCTAGTTAGCATGGGAAAATGCAGGGAGTCAAAGCTCAATAAAATGCAAAAGTGCTGAGGAACACAGTCATCGGCTGGCTCCCAAGGTCTCAATGCATTAGGGGGCAGTGTAGGAACACAAACTTGATAGTGCTTTGTTATGGTGCATCCCTCACTAACTGCTGATGCATAGCTAAAACAGCAACAGACATTGATTTATGTTCAACTTTCCATTTCATCAGAGAGATTTTTCAAAATGCTACACACAGAGTTCAAAAATCAGCAGGAAAATACACGGCCACCAAGTGTACAGCAATAACCGTACACAAAGAGCCTGAAAGAACACATAAGGTAACTGAGCATTGCTAGAAAACTCAAAGCACATATAGAATCTCATTTTCCAATCCCCGCCACCCTCTCCAGAGCAGGGTTAGGCAACTAGATAAGAGTCTGGAACCCTTCAGTGCACCTTACACCATAATGTAAAAGACAACACATGCCCATCTTTAACTGCTGCAAAGCCTGCCTTATCTCTGGAGGAGGTGCGGACTGGTTACTAAGGAAGGCCCAGTATCGGCAGCTGGCACTGTTGGGCATTTGCTAGGGCCCACGGGCTGGCAAGCAGTCCACGGATGATGGCTGACAAAACCCTGAAGTGACCACTTTTCCAGGGAGGAAGCGGAGCAGTTGGCCATCTAGCAGCCTGCCCTGTTCTTCTGGGGAAATGGGAGGGAGGTAGTCGGGCGAGCAAGTGGCCAGTACTTGGTGGCTGTTACACTTCCTTCTCCTTCACTACCAGCCCGTTCACCTGCCTTTTTTAGCTGGGGGCAAAGAGAAAGGAGAGAAGCAGCCTCCGCTATCAACACTCAGGCTAACAGGGCTGGGGAGGCTCCGCCATATACTGAACCCCTCCATTTGTGAATTTGGAAGACTAAACTGAAGGTGATAAAAAGTTGAATTGTTTGTTATATTTCTGTCTTTTGGGCATTTTGATTTGCAAATGTTTTGAAGCCAAAGGGTGCAGCTTCTGACTTCCTTTTATTTAAAAAAATGGGTTTTCTTTGTGACCCCCCCCCCCCCGGCAAAGAAACTGCAAAGGGAAACATAGATAGTTATAGCTGTATTCTCTGTCACTGGTCTGCAGACCCTCTTGACCTCAGGCCAGACACAAGAGCAGGCATTGTCAGCCGAGCAGTTGCTCTTTTGTCCTGCCTTAGTTACAAATACAGAAGTTCAAGCAATATCCTTCGTAACCTGGAAAGGACCACATTGGCGTGGTGTGCATGTCATGTTAAACCAAGGTTTGCTCTTGGCTTATCACTTCCTGTATGTTTGTTTGGAGAGAAATAATTCACAAGCCTGGGTTCACAATGAGTCACATTTTGGGGCAACACAGCAGCAGCAGCAGCAGAGGAGGAGGAGGAGGAGTTAAGCACCAGTGATCTCAGCAGCATGTACCAGCACACTGCTCATTTACATTAAACTATAGTTTACTTTAACTATAGGTTAATACAGGGTTCCCAATATGGTGCCCATGGGCTTCTATGTGTCTGCAGAGGACTTCTATGGTGCTGAAATCATGTCATCATCTCTGCGCAGATGAAAGCAGGCTCAAAAGTGTGTCTGGTTGAACCCTGAATTTAGATTTATACTTTCTAAATCCTATTGCTGATTTTTTTATTTGTACTATGTATCTCTGCCCCAGCACATTCAGACAGAGGGGCAGATTACAGTGGTGCCCCGCAAGACGAAATTAATTCGTTCCGCAAGTTTTGTCGTCTAGCGAATTTTTCGTCTTGCGAATCACGAAATCCCATAGGAATGCATTGAAAATCAATTAATGCGTTCCTATGGTCAAAAAAAGTCCAAACAAAGCCAAATTTGGCACAACAACAGTTTATTAACTGCTCTTTAAAGTCACACATACTGTAAAGAGCAGTTCAAAAATTGAAGGGAAAATAAATTAACTTTATAAACAAAACATGTCTTTGTTTTTAGACAAAGGAAACAAAGTCGCGAGACATTTTCGTCTTGCGAAACAAGCCCATAGGGAAATTCGTCTTGCGAGGCAAATCGAAAACGGAAAAACCTTTCGTCTAGCGAGTTTTTTGTCTTGCGAGGCATTCGTCTTGCGAGGTACCACTGTATAAATACCTTTAGTAAATTTATATATATCCCAAATCAAAATGGCCAATACTGTACCATCTAATTGATTTACTGCTTAAAGGTTCAGCACAGTGTCAGCTTGTTGAACTGTTAAGTTTGGAATACTTGCCCCCAAACAAACAAAAATCCTCTGAAAAACATTGACAAAAGAGGATTCTTTCTATCAAACAGACTGAAATAAAAATCTACGTATGTTGTACCCAAGGCATACGAAACTTGAATTGCTGGCAGATGTTCCCATCTCACATCTTCTTTCACTTATTTCCACCAATATAAAAAACTTGCTTAAGCCTCTTTTAGTATCTCAGAACCAAGAGATTCTCTTTTTCCAAGTACGCACATGTCCTACAAATATATTATTCATTTTTTAAAAAAATTAATACAGCAGGCTAACAAGCCCCATCCACAGAATTAGTAGTTTTAGCATCGTAATCCAGACCATATAACTTTGATAAAAGTATTCATCGCTCAATACTTTTTTCTTGCACACAGTCAGTAACTCAAATAAGGTAAGACATACTTCCAGACTACAACCAATATTCATAACTTTTTAGAAAATATTCTTGCTGATATGTAGCTCTGAAATACTAAAATGAACATAACTACCAATGACACTGGTAATCAATTAAACCTATGGCTTAATATCCACGTTTTAATTGACCATTGCCACTCATTAGGATGAGGTATCCCAGTGTTCATGAATTTAGGAAGGTGCTATCCTTCATGGTTACAGAGATTAAAATGTATACATACTAGTCACAATATGCCAGGTTACAAGAAATGAAACGGCAACAAACTAAACTTGCTACTTATTAGATCTTATGAATTCTATTGTTTTAAAAATATTTTTAATGAGTTGCCAGAAGTTTACAAATATTGGGGATTAGCAGTTGCAAACTTAGATCATGTAAGTGCTGGAAATCCTGTGCCTATGTGTAACAACAAAACCACCACCATCAATGTGTGGCTTATATTAACTGCATCCTGCAGCTCCCCAATGTATCCAACATGGCCCATGAAGGAAGCTCAATTTGCCCAGCCATAACATAACACAGAGAGGAGGCATTTTGAAGAATTAAAACCTGTTAGAAATCCTGAGTGCTTGAAAATCACTGTTAAACCCCGTTCTCTTGTTTCAACCATAAATGTCCTTCACCTTAGGTGTTGCTCACAAAACTATTACTTGGAAATCACATAAGGCTAAAGGGAAACTTTGCTAAAAGAAGGGAAATTTCAAGGGGAAATGAACTCAGCTCCAACAGGCAGATATTGAGATACTGGCTTTCTCTCTCATTGCCATGACAGGCTGGATGGGTTTCTGCCTGTGGCGAGAGCTTAAGCTGGTTTTGTTAAAAGATTTCAGTGATGGCAGTTGGAAAAAATCAAGTGGTTAACCAGAAGGAAAAGAAGAAGAATCCAAATCCTGAATGTTTTGAATTACACACAAGCTTGTCATGACCATGACCAACAAATAAATAATTTTTTTTTAAAGCAGATTTGGAAAATACTGAATTGTAAAAAAACAAAACAAAATGAATCTTGCTTTCCAGACCAGAGAAAGCTAACACATACACACTGCAAAAACAAAGGTTAAGGGAAACCAAGCAGAATATTACAGCTAATTGGGTACTTCTGGCAGTTTTGTTTAAAAAGTGTCTCTGAGACTATGATGCATCTGTAAACTACTTAAGAATCCATTCATGCTCATGCACGCAGCAAACAGCAACAAAAGTCAGGAGAGCCAATTCTTACCTGAAAGAAACCTGGAGGAATGGGTCCCCCTGGCATTCCATCATTTGGAGGAATGTTTCCAAGTACTGGACTTGGTGCTGCAGCTGCACTCTGTACAAAACAAAAAAAAATATACATATAGATAAACAGCACTGATTTCAGGTCAGCTGAAAAGGAAGTCAACACACATCTCACAGCTCCATCAATTAGCACATAACCAATAACCAATACCATCATCATCAAGCCTACCCAAAGGAAATCAAACACTTCGCATTGTAAGAATGTGCCATTAAGACTAATAGAATGCCAATGGCTGCCATTCAGATTAATGTGCAACTGGGAGTCTGGTTCCGTCATCAAGCAAACTTGTGCAAAAAACCACTTTTAAGGCGCTGTTAATGGCAGTAACTGCAGCAGGTTTCAAAGCTAAGCCACCATACTGAAATTCCCAAAGCGTACCCACAGTCAAAGGAGGTGGCAAACTCCTATGTTTTGAGCAGAGGGTGTGCACAAGCACGATCTGATACCTCTGTTACAACATCTGGGGTCTTCTTCAGTGTAAGACATGGTTATTCATCCAATAAATAATGAGTTATCAGCCATCCCACTTGTTCTTGTTATAATTTAAAAACTTCATGAATGTAAATGCCAGTTGCCAACATCATGAGAAGTGTCTAGACGTCTGCTTGAACATGTGAATGTGTATCTGTGGACTGGGGCACATATGAAAGTCCCATCCGCACTGTCCCAGTGTGAGCTGTCCTGTCCACTCAGTTCCTAGCCTCTCCTGTGCTGATGTTCTCATGTGCTCATGCTCAAGCAAATGTGAGTAAAAGCCCCTGCAGACATTTCCTGCTCTGGAAAAATATACTAACCCCCACAATTCGCAATCTCATCTAAATGTATCAGAAGCTGGAAATGTTCATTTCTGCTTCATAAAATATGAGATTTTGTAGTGAATATTTCAAGCAAAGCAAAAAAAAGTGTTATGTGTTGGTTTTTTATTAATTAATTTTTTATTGGAGATTTAAGATATGCTTTCATTGTACAGTATGACAATGCAAACAGCAAGTATTCCCATTCAGAAGCACAATTTTAAAAATAAACAATCCAGATTTAGAATAAATACAAATCAAAATAACTTAAATTGTTTTCCAGATATGTATATTGGCAGGTGATCAATATATAAAATCAAACTTTTAATAAAACATTCACAATGTTAAAAAATATGGGGGGGGGGTGGAGAGAATAAATAAGGTTTAAATCAACCAGATCCATTTGTACGCTGGCAATGGGCACTGCCCATGTTATTTAATATTTGTATAAACCACAAAATCATACCAAACAGAAATAAACTTATCTATCTTATTCTGGCCTTTCAAAACACTTAGTTTGCAAGTCCATTGTTCCAGTAAAACTATATCCCATATTATATAGGACCAGTACTTTATGGTGGTCTCTCTAGTGTCAAGCTATGGGTGCCATATAATTGTTAACTTCATACCTCTTCCTTCCTTCCAAAGCAGCACAGGGCAGGGTTTTTGCTTCAAAATCACCCTACAAGGTAGGTTCTGAGGTATGCCCAAGGCCACCCAGAAAGCTTCATAGCTGAGCAGGGAATATGAATCCAAGTTTCCCACATCCAAAGCCAACATTCTAGCCACTTCACCACACTCTGGCACTCAAGTTTCCTTCTCCTCCCACAAATTCTGACCTTTACTTTAATTCCCCAGATTGTCCTCATTTGATCTTTGGCACTATTTTATGAGGTTTATATGGGATTTGGGGGTAAAGGCTTGCCCATTAATAGACCCCAATATAATTTCTTAATCATATCTGGAATTATACTAACCAAACCAAGTAATTTTGTAAAGAACAAGCCTAGCAGCTTCCTAGTTAAAGCAAAAATAACGGCAAAAGTTTGGTTTTGCTTGTCCCCTCCCCCCACTTTTACTAAACAAAGTGAAGTCTATACCAAAGATGAATCATCACCCATCACCCATATTGTGTATATGGTCAGCACAACTGTTAGCATTGACTCTTTCACTTTCTATTTTTGAAAGTGAAAAGGATGCCAAGTAGCAAGACGATATTTGAGGCATAAAGGAAAAGGCATGAAACGAAAGCTAGTGTAGTTGAGGGCACAGAATGTAATTTTTACATAATCGACAGCAGCATAACTATGGAAATAGGAACCTATTTGCCATTTCTAAGCCACCAATCAGCTTCAGCTTTTCATCTATGGAGTTAAAAACACCACAGATTTGTGCACCCTTACCTAGCTCATGACTCTTGTGCTTGCACAAAGCATTTAAGAATGGTTTCGCATTATGAGGATAAGCAACAGTGAGCCACAGACTTGTGCACTCCCCGTCCTCCTCAGGCAGCTGCAGCTCAACTTCATATGCTAAACCATGTTTGTGCAAACTTGGGTGTTTGCCAGTTTTTTGCTCTAAAAGAGGATAAAGAATCCTTCCCTCAAAATGCACCATTACTGACTTTCAGACAGAAATTAATCGGTCATCACCTGTATTCTTTCTCTGTCTGTGTCTGTCTGTCTCTGTGTTAGGGGTGAGGGGAGATTTTTACATACACACAAGAGGAAAAATAATTTAGCTCAGGAGGAGATGCAAAGTTCCAATATATCACATGGTTCAGACTTCCACTGGGTAGAAGAAATGGAAAGCCTGAATGCAAAAACCATTAAAATGTATGGGATTCCATTTTTTACTATGGTCCTTACACACCAGATCAGTAATTCTTATGCACTAGTAACATTTGTCTGAAAGAAAGCCTCTCCTTACAGCATTTGTTGACCACCCTAAGTAATTGACAGAAGGTCTTTATTCCTTAGAAAGAGACATATTCTGCTTTATAGACATAATTAGGCATAGCCATTTTCTTTCTCTTCAACAACTTAGAACCAAAATTCTGGGATTCAAGGTGTATTGGTATCAGTTATTCCAGGTCCAACAGGTGCAGTATTTTTGTCAATAAAAATAACATTTGACATTCATTAAAGTGCACACATTTACCATTTATGTGCTTGTATACTGAAAGTCCTGTCCAGGTAGTGCAAACATTTCAGTTTAATATCTAACTAATGCTGGCAGAGCTGTAACAAACCACAAATACATGGTGGTCATGTTTGGCTGTTTACATTTTTGGATAAAACGTGTTTGATGTTGCAGACACCTTCGCCGGACAATCATAGGACCCTGGAGCAACATTACAGGATATCCTCCCAGGGCACCAAGCAGAAGCAGTATGCAATCAACTACTCATCACCTTTCGACAGTTGCCAAAGTAGAAATAGCTACATACTGCAAAAGTCAAAAACTACTCAATGTTAAATTTTGGTACAGAAAGATATGGGAACATCTCATCTTGGGCAAACTGTCACACCAAATAAGATTTTCTAAGAATGGTTTAAATCAATAGTATTGACCCCTGGTATCCATGTATAATAAATGCAGGGAGGTCACTCCTGAATTTAGCTTGACTAATATTTACCAAATAATTATGCACTATTTGAAATATTGAATCCTTGTTTTTGCTTGTCCAGGTTCATCTCTCCAATTGTGTAGTTATTAATTTTTTCTTGTGCTTTTAAATTTGTTTTTAAAAATCCATTATTTAAAATCTTAAAACAAAAAAAAAAAAAACCTTTCAACAGGGTCATTTGTAGCTCCTTTGCCTCATCCTGCCAGGATGGAGTAGCAGCAAAGTGTCATAAAAGTTTGTCCTTTACATTTTCAGTTCCACACCAAAAGCTACTAGGAAAAGAAGGGATGCCTTTATTGTGGCACAATGGGATCCGAATAGGTGCCCTTGTATTACAAATAGAACAATTCTAATCACCATACTAAGATAGGCGGAATCTACACACATAAAAAATGTTGTGAAAATGCTTTTTAAAAAAAGTTTTGAAAAACACATTGAATTTGTCATAGCTCACTGTCGCCATCTAGTGCCACATTTGTATACTGCACTTTACAACACACTTAAAACGTTTTATTTGCAGCTGTGTAGCTGAGTCCATAGACACTTTCTATACTAATCCAATACAACCATCTCTGCTGTCCCCAAAAGTATTTTTCCTCCCAAAGGACTGCTGACAAGTTGTACACAAGACACTTTTGAACCATTAACTGTAAGCTTGATTTAAAGGAAACCTGCAAGACTTTCTATATATTTCCTGTACACCTTTTTCCTTCTTCCTTACCAGGTATACAGGAGGTTCTTTCAGCTGGGGATGGGAGATGGAGTAGAGGGGGGAAAATATGTTTTTTAAAGCTTTATTATAAATTCAAGTATTACTGGTTTTGGAATGCTAATGGATAGTGAATAATCTAGTGGAATATCAGAAGCACAAAGTACAGGAATACTGATCAAGAAGGGAAAGGGTTTTAAAAATCAATGGTGATTTCAGAAACACCTGGAAGAAGTGATCTTCTGATGGGGTAGGGATGCATGCAAAAACTCCTAGACTAAATTAATGGCCAAGAAAAATTATTATCCCAAGTGTGCATATTTGTATGTGTTTTAAGAAAAGGGAAGGGTAGGGGGGAAGGTTGTAAACCAGTTGGGGGACAGTAAAATAATAAAGCAGGCACTCTTTTTACATCATAAAGTTGGAAAGACAGGGAAACAAGCATAATTTCTCATTCCTTTGTAGGCCATCTTAAAAGAGCAAGCAGAAATTTTATTCTAAGGCCACTAAACATAGTGTAACTTCTCTGTAAAGTGAATGAATGGTCTTAATGAAAGTATGTCCAGGATCCAGCTCCAAACTGCAGTATACTCAATTACATTTTTTTAATAAAAGCTCTCTATCACACAAAGTGCTGCTCTTCCAAAGACAGCAGGCATCGCAATAAAGCTGCCAGCCAATATTTTATTGTTTCAGGAGATTTCCAGCATACTATAATCCCTTGCTGGTGAGCCTCCCAGAGTTAAATAGATCCCCAAAACAGCTTAGAATAATGCAGTTCAGAGACTCTAGAGTTCCACAAACCATCTAAACATCGGGGGTGGGGGACAGAATCCTGCACACTGTATTTAGCAGTGCTATTTATAATGCAAAGTTTGCCAGTGTAAACTAGCAAAGAATATAGTATTCAACGTACTGCTGGGCAGAAGAAGAAGAAGAAGTCAAATGTACAGATCTACAGTTAATGTTCTTCATCTACAATGGCATGAAAAGCACCCCGGATATGCAGCCAAGCCATGGAAAACGGATCGCCAGGTATCATGGTCCCTTTGTGTGGTGTGCACAACCTCTCGGCTTGGACATATTGCAGACGCAGCAAGGCATCTGTTACATTTCCTGGCTGGCCTGGAATGCCCTGCACAGCTGCCAGTTGGAATGCAGGGTACAATGAAAACCTCTTCTGCTAGCACAGGCATACCTCCCATCAAATCGTGGGAGTTATTTTTCCAAGATACACACATGTCAATTCAATACGCATTGTGGCACTTGGTTGGGACTTAATAATTAAAGGGCCCACCAGTGCCCTGAACAGAATGCAAAAGCAAGAATCGCATCTAAGAGACCTGATGCATTATTCAGAAGGATGGAGTGTGGCATTCTCTCTCTCCCTCCCTCTTCCCCCCCCCCGGTACCCCCGTCCTCCAAATGGCAGTTCATCTACAATAGCAAGAGCAAACCTCCAAATCTATGGGCTCTGGATGAAAAGTGTCAGGAAGGCCAAGGTAGCAAGTGAGGGAGAAACTCGTATCAGTGGGTACCAACCACATGTTTGTGTTACATCTAACATGGCAAGGATGGATCTTCACAAGATCACTGAACTTTCCCGTTCCATGTTACTTGAAGGAATCATCCATTTACCCTGGATTAGGCTTCTCTCCTGCATAAAACTCACCAGCAACTGGGTGCACAGGACAGTGTTAATTGGCGGCGGTGGCTGCATCGAAGCAGACAAACTGGATCCTACCCACCCTGAAAGTGCTTTTCTGGATAAGGAGAGAGAAGCCGGGCATGCTGCAGGCAACCAATGCCAGTCACTTTGAAGGGAAGACACCACAAGGGATTATCACTCCTGCATGTAGCTGAGGGCCAAGACTACACTCACCTGAAAGTGGCCAACAGAGGGCGTAAGTGAAGGATCTCCCACTGGGAGAGACTGGGAGAGAAATTGAAAGTTCCCAGGTGAAAGCTGGAACTGTCTGTCATTTTCTGTAGGGGAGGGGATTAAGAGCTACTTTTGTATAGCACTCTTGTGCACTGCTTTTGTACTTTAGACACCTTGCTGCTTATTTTCTTCACCCTTATTTTCAGGCTTTTGCTGCTAGATATGTACACTGTTTCACAGTTGTACATGAGATAAGTAGGTAGTAATTTATGTTGTGAGAATCGCTCTCTCTCTCTCTCTCTCTCTCTCTCTCTCTCACACACACACACACACACACGTGTATTATAACCACATTTATGTAACTGTGTTAATTTTTGTATTGGATAGATAATATCCTCTGACATATACCGCCTGTTTTTTAAATTTGTTTAATCGTTTTTTCGATACAAACATCAGCTGCAAAAGACACATACAACAAAAACCATAATAACAACAACAACACAATTTGACAGTTCAGATTTGAATACACTGATATACCTACGACTACACCTTTTTAAACAATATTTTTCCACCTCTCTCTCCTCCCCCTACTTCCCACCACTATCCACCTTATCACTTAAATATTTGTTCCAGATTTCTTCATATTTATCCATTCTTATTTTGCATTGACATGCAATTCGTTCGTATGTAGCTAATCTGTCCATATTATCAACCCATGTGCTCAATGAAATTTTTTTGCGGCTCTTCCAATTAATCAAAACAAGTTTTTTTGCTTCTAATATAGCACAGTACATCCTTTTTTTGACCCCTTGAAATCTCCCACATTGACATATATTGCCTGTTTATGTTTTATGTTGCAAACCGCCCTGTGGTTTTCTGACAAAAGGCAGTATATAAATTTAATAAATAAATTAAAACACACCAGCAACAGATCCTGTGAGGATGATTCCTATGTACAAAGTGCTGCACTAAGATTTGGGATTGTGACATGTTTCCGAAAGAAACAGTCTTTATCCTAATGTCATAAGATAACTAGGGGGAAAGAAGTCATGCTTCATTCCACTGGTCACCTTATCATGATATAAGTAGACAACTTCCCTTCGTAAGGTTCACACAGCAACCAGGATGCTGTATAGGAGGGACAGGGTTGAAAAGCCTTCTTAGAAATAGGGCCAGAATCAAAAAAGAACCTGCTTAGGCAATTCTTGACTTTTGTCTGACACCCTTCATACTAGAGGCTGCAAAGGTGGAGAATGGGGATAAATGTCCAAGGCAGAGAAAATCCTAGAAAGAGGTAACAAACAGTTAACTAGCTAAGTGATCTGAGGTCAGAAAAGTGAAAGAGCAATGTGTTTTATTAAATAAATTATGCAGAATGTAGTGAACAAAGGCGGAAGGATGAGAGCAAGGGGATGAAAAAAAGCTCAAGCCAGTAGAGAAGATTTTAGCTGGATCACATCAAAGAAGCGTTTCAGTTAAATGCATTGCAAATTTAAGCAGGGAAAACAGGTAGAGAAAAACAAGACTCCACAGCAGCGCCTGGTGGCACAATGTTATATCGCATGTACAACACGTATAAATTGCTTTTTCTTTGCCAATCTAGCGGAGTCCTTGTTTAAAGCTTGGAAGGGAGGGAGTTGGGTCACATCTAAGAGAAGTGATGCCAAGAACAGTGTCGCAATAATGGGTTGGAAGAGTTATACTGTATACATGTTATATTTTATAACGGTAGTAAAGTAGCAGCCAACTTATATCCTTTCCACACATTTTTCTCTCCTTACATAATATAATTCCTTAACTAGGAGTAGACATCAGGTCTGGCTATAGTATTACTGTATGCAAATCACAGGTTATGATGGGGACTAGCAGGTAAACAGTTGCAGTAAGCTTAGCAAGTCTTTTAAGCTGCTTGATCAGCTCAAATCCATTTGGATCCATCAGAGCAATGGATCCAAACTACAAGAAAGAAGATTCCACCTAAACATTAGGAAGAACTTCCTGACAGTAAGAGCTGTTCGACAGTGGAATTTGCTGCCAAGGAGTGTGGTGGAGTTTCCTTCTTTGGAGGTCTCTAAGCAGAGGCTTGACAACCATATGTCAGGAGTGCTCTGATGGTGTTTCCTGCTTGGCAGGGGGTTGGACTCGATGGCCCTTGTGGTCTAGTCCAACTCTATGATTCTATGATCATTATGAGATTGCATGAGATGTTATTGAACTTGTTACTTTGAAAGTTCTTTGCCAATTCTCTAAATGAACTTGCACCACCAAGCCATCCTGCACTTCACAGGCTGGAGAGAATGCTCTTCACCCTGAATGCTCTTCAACATGCCTGTAGCAGGGATATCCAGGCATTATTCTAACAATTTAGCTCATAAGAAGACAGTGCAAGACCCTTGAGGATACTTCTTTGCTAAATCTCTAGAGTAAAGGCCTGAACAGGCTCAGTACTACCATGCCACATGGTCTGCCAAATGTCAGGCCCCAAAATTCATACTACTGTGATATAATATGAATATTTTTGTAACAGAATATGATTTTTAAAATGGGGGTGGGGGAGGAGGCAAAGCTCCTGTAAAGAGGGTTAACTGTGCCCAATAAATGATCTCATTATTAAAAACAACGTGCCCCGAAAAAATGTTCAGCAGCGATTGCAACGGCTTGAGCCATTTGGTGCACCTGGTGGAGTTACAAGACTTCTGGGAAACATCATTACTTTGGGGCAGAGCTTAACATCTGCATTTGTGGGAGGTCTGACAGATTTCTGCAGGATGGGAGACAAGGTTCAGAATTTCTACTTAGCTGTAAATGCAAAGTAAATTATGGGGCAGTTTCTGACATTCATTAATTATATTTTAAAAATGAACCAGCACAGAAAATGATGAAAATCTGGATGGATGAGTTCTGCTTCCAAACTTAGACATGCAGTCAACACACCGGCTCGGTACACTCCAGCAGATGCCGTCTAAGCCTTTAAATCGCACACTAATTGTGCTAATTGAGCTAACAGTCGCTGTTTCGTCTCCCAGCCCTGAGTCAACCAGCGTCTTCTGGTACTGCTACAGAGATCCAAGCTGTTGGCTTTAGTGTTATTTTGTCAGCCATTAAATGATTCATCAGAGTCATTAATTGATTTATTACTGCTGCCTGCAAGTATAGCTTTGCAAATAAAGAATGATGTAGGTCAGAATGCAAAAGAAATTGAACAAAACAACACAGCGAGGAACTGGATGCTTAAATAATCTGTAGGAATCCCACACAGAGATTTTTTAAAAAAGTTATGGGGGCAAAGGGAGTTAAGTGGAGGAGAGGAAAGATGCGCCACTGTTTGACTCCAACATGATGGAATCTACTCAGCTACCCAACTCTAACCTTCAGCTGCATGCAAAAGGCATCATGAGCTGTCGCAAGAGCCCATAGCCATCCAAAGAAGTGATCGTTTTCTTCTGTTAAATGATCCAAAGCTGGAAACAAAGTCAAAAGGATTCCACAACAGCTGAAGATGGTTTGATGTGAAAGGACCACAAAACCAGATTTCAGACATGCATACTAAAAAAGAAAAGAAAAAAATGATTCCATTTCTGTGGTGCTTTCACAGCTGACTAATTCATCATGAAGACTGCAGACAGTGGTTACATGCAGCAGGCTAAAGAGCCTCATTTATTAAGAGCAGGGCTCCTCCTAATTCAAGACCCAGTCAGAGCAACCTGGGCATTCTCTGGCTGAGAAACACAAAACACAACTCTGTCTGCATTCTGACACTAGTAAATCTGAAGCCTTTGTAATTAGATGCAGAGTCCAGACTATGAACCCATTACACAGCTTTCTTTTTGTGCCCTCAACCTATAAGATAGTTATAGTAGGAATCTTGTGCTGATTTTGATCTAATGCAAAGTGAAGGTATTTATAATCAACTTGGACAAAGAAGTGGAGGAGATGCTCATGAAGATCTGCAGACATCACCCAATTGAGCAACTAATACTTTCAGAAGCAGAATCTGGATCCAAGATGATCGCAGCAAGATGGAAAACTGGCCCAAAATTAACAAAATGATTTTTAAACAGGGATTAATATAAAGTTTTTCATCTGAGTAGAAAGAGTAGAATAGAATGCTAGGTTGTGTCACCAGAAGTAGAATGTCCAGAGTAATGTCTGGAGTATTGGTAGTGTCTACTCTATTCTGCTTTGGTCATACTTCTGGGCTGCAAGGTTTAAGATGGGTATGGACAAAATGGACTGCAGACAGAAGAAAGTGATAAAGATGGTAACAAGGAAGATCATGTCATTTGAGGAAAAGTGGAAGGAGATGGGTATGTTTAACTTGGAGAAGAGATGTTAACAGTCATCGTCAGATATCTGAAAGGCTGTCAGATAGATAGACCAAATTAATTGTGTGTTGCTCTGGAGGGTAGGACCAGAGCCAAAGGGTTCAAATTACAAGAAAAGGAATTTAGACTGAACATTAGGAAGAACTTTGTGATGGCATGAGTTGTACAACAGTGGAAGAAACCGTCTGGGAAAGTTAAAGGTTTTCAAGCAGAGGTTGCGTGTTGCCACCAGCCAGGGATTTTGTAGTAGTAGGTTGCCTGCATTGGCAAGAGGTTGCACTAGATGAGAGCTGAGGTCCCACCCAACCTTTTAATTTAGGATATTCATATACAGCTTTACACAGATGGACAATTCATTCCACCCCAAGGGCTGCACTGCAGCCTCTTTTTATTTATTTTTGTTCATTAAAGACTAAAAGCAACAGCAATTTGCATAACATTTTAGAGCACTGGTCTTCAACTGGTGGGTCGGGACCCACAAGTGGGGTCATGGACTGATTTGAGGTGGGTCACAACAGGAGCACTGCTGCCATGCAAATATCTGGTAAAAGATGAAGAAATGGGTCCCCAAATGCATGCTTGGGTTAAAGGTGGGTGCTGGGTATGAGAAGGTTGAAGACGACTGTTTTAAAGAGCATTGAAAGTGCTTTCCATTAATCTTTGTAACAAGCCTGTAAGGTTGGTCAGTATTATAAACCCCACATTGCAGATTTTGGAGGGAGGCAAGCATGGAGAAGGGGCTGAGAGGAAGTCACTGGCCTAAAGGCCTTTAATGAAGCAAGATTTAAAATGGGGAATTCCCCAGTTCATAGTTCAGGCTCCTAAACTACTACACACCAGCTATAGACAGGTGGGGTTATGAGTAAGTTTCAAAACAACAGTAAAATCCATTTAAATAAAGTAAGGTCAGAGAGTCAAAGCACAAAACAAAGCACTTGCATGTCAGCACTGCAGGTCTAAGACAGCAGTGGCTTAAGATACTGCATGCAATTAGAATGGAAGAACACTGCAAGGTTTTCAACATTACATTTATTGCAGAGGGTGCTGCTGCAGGGGAAAAAAGAAACTTTTCAGAGGTTTCCATGTGAGGCTGCAACACTGATGCTAGACTCCAGTTCCAAGAACTCGTACTTGGACCACCATTGGATTTCTCAAACCTCATACTGCTTGCACTCAGGCGTAGTTTACACACGTGACAAAACAAGGTGTTACTTTGAGGCAGTGCTATGGACGGTACCACTTCAGGCTGCAGGTGGGGCAATACCACTTTTGAACACTCCACTGCATTAAAAACACGCTTTCCTACAAGCAAAAACAAAAAAACCTAGCACATCATACAGAAGGATTTTAGTCCAGCCCTGCCTTTGTCGACTTGCTGGGATTTGTCTGTTTGTTTGTTTTTCTAAGATGCACTCAGAGCAGCTTCCGGCACCTGCGGTCTGAAGCGGTACAGTCCCCTCGTACCAGCTTAGGACTCTACCACTTGATTCTTCCGCTGGCCTCAGAAATAATTAGTCAAGAGCCATACAAGTGGAACACAAATTATACTTCCCCCAGCCTGCCATTTGTAATAACCTCCACAAAACAGGAATTTCTATGGCTCTCTGGTTTGAATTAAATGTTGGCTGCTTAAAAGGCCGGGGGGGGGGGGCGTGCGGTGCAGAGACGGAGGTGCCCTCATGCTAAACATTCTCTTAAAAACTTCCGGAGGTACAACACAACCATCCTCACCCAGTCCTGACAATGTTTTGGTAGAGTATCTGGAGTGTGTCATTCCACCAGAAGGCAGTGATGTAATCTCCACAGGAATGGTTATTCTGTTCTTTTATCTCGCACCTCACTCCTGGTGTGATTTACACATAGGCAGACTGGGGCCTGCTCCGTGGAAGACAAACAGCAGTTCACTCTCCAACTCCAGATTAGCTATGAAAACAATTTGCCTGTGCTTACACAGAAGCCCTACTCTCTGGAAACCAGCCAGGCTTGGGGGAGGGCAGGGGAGGGAATTAAACAAGGCCCATCTAGCCTTTAAACTATTATGAAATGGGAGGATTTCGGTGCCCTGCATTTCAGCGGCAAGCTAATAGTTCTGTGATTTTAATCCAAGGAAGAAGAGGAGGAGCTCTGACATACAGAACCACCGACTGAATATAAGCTCTGTCCCTGCCTCACTTGAATAGAAGGGAGGATTTGGATGGATCATATGAAAACTGAAAGCTCAGTTCTCTAGAAATTGTTCACCTGCAGCTTATCTATCATTTCTAGAGTTCGGGTTGCTTTACAATGGCACGTTTAATTTAATCCTTGTAACAACTTTGTAAGGTATGTTAGGAATAGTGACTCGTCAGAGGCCAGATAGCGAGCTGCCTCCTCCCCCCCACCTCACCCTGAAATTTTCATAATATAGTCTCTCCCCCCCCCCCATTAACAGTGTGTAGAAAAATCACACTAATATTAGCCTGCTGCACCGCTGGCTCATATTTTGCCAGCAATTCTACTATCAGAAGATCCCACTACTATCAAAAGGCACAACTAAACACCTTTGTGGAAGGAGAAAATGATACACCGAGTTTACAAGTCTCTGGCCCTTTCCTCCTGGCATTTTGTTGCTGTGGTCCACTTGCTCTCCTTTGCTTTCTGCAGAGCTTGCTGGGACCCTACACTGACTGGACGCTCCAAGTCTTGGCAGAGACTTCCTATCCATGGTTGTTTATAGAGGCACCTTCTTTTAGAGATGTGATGGCCATACTCAGCCTCCAGCTGTTTTGGGACTACAATTCCCATCATCCCTAGCTAACAGGACCAGTGGTCAGGGATGATGGGGATTGTAGTCCCAAAACAGCTGGAGGGCCAGGTTTGGACATCACTGTTTTAGAAAGTTCTGGGGATACAGATTCTGGCAGCCATAATTAGTTTCAATTGCTTTCAGATGACTTGGTTTAACTCAATTTTTTCTTCAGGTAAGACCCCCAATCTCCACACACAACCACCCAAAATTTAGGTGAATGGTTACTGAAGTGAGTGTGTCATCTTGGCGATGGCACCAGAAACGTTGCCTGGAGCAACATTTATGTATTTATGTATTTAAGCATATTTTTTATAGCTTTCCTGGGTTTTGATGAGGTCTCAGTGATTTTTTTTCATTGTTTAATTGCATTTGTTTTTAAATTGGACACCACCCTTTTTTAGTGAAGGGTACTAATACATAGACCGAATAATTAAACTGCAATGTTGTGCTAGGTGTTATACAGACAAACAAAATGGGACTGCAAAGATCTTACAACCTAAGCACAATACAATATATTAAGCCAGCAGGCAAAAGAAAACGAGCTTTTCTTCAAGCCTCTCAACAGCGTAACAAGAAAGCAGTAAGATGGCCTTGTGGCTGTGTTAGCCCTGCAAAGAACAATACTGCTGCAGAAAGAATTGAAAATGTAACAAATAAGAGGTGGGCATCCACAGGATTACCACGAATTTGTATCCTTAATTATGCTGAGAAGCAGGTAAAAAAAACAAATTTCCTTCATCCATTGTATAATTTATAAAAATATGAGCAGAAAGTAACTTCCAAATCTAATTATAATGTGTACCAGTCCATGAGAAAGCAATATTTTTATACACGCTGTGAGCAGAATCAACTTAGACATTTTTTGCCTGAAGCAGTTTGGGGCCCTACATGACCATCATCATCATCATCATCATTATTATTATTATTATTATTATTCCAATCTGGAATAAGAGGTGCCTCAAGTAACAATGTTAGATCCAGGAGTACCCCCAAGCTACATTCAGAACAGGCTGTCTTCCCACCTCCTGGACCTGAACATATAAAACGCCAGTCTTTCCAGGATTCAGTTTCAATTTGTTGGCTGACATCAAGCCTATCTCTGCCTCCAAACACCTGTCTAGCACCTCAACCACCTCTTCTGATTGAGATGGGTGTCATCCACATATTGGTGACCCTGCACTCAAAGACTCCTGATGGCAGCTCTCAACATATAGATGTTAATAGCATGGGGTACAAGATGGAACTCTGCATGACACCATAGGAAAGCTCCCTTTGCACTGAACAGTGCCCCCTCCCATAACTACTTTCTGGAAATTACTCTGGAGGTAGGAGCAGAGCCACTGCAATACAGTGTCCCCAACCCCCACCTCCCTGAGCCACACCAGAAGGAAACAGTGGTCAATGGTATCAAAAGCCACCAAGAGGTCAAAAAAGAGGTCTAATCCGATGCATAAAGCTTTAAGCCCCATCTGTGAAAATGATCGGTATTTAAATATCATCCTTTTCATATGTCAGCCCAACCATATTTTATAAGTTCTCAGGGACCAAGCAAGAATTATACAGTCATACTGTGAGAACAGACTTTTTAAAACTATAGCACGGAAGAGCTTGTGTTGGAATGCCAGTGCTTTCTTTAAGAAAATGTGCTCAGCTTACGGTTGGGGGGGGGAGTTTTATCTCCTAACTACCTGCTTTGCTCAACCTGAGATCAGATCCAATTCGTGTGCCTCCTCATGTATCACCTCCAGGAAGAAAGGTTGTTCAAGCCACATTCTGATCTTGGCTACAGATGTGGAACCTCCCTGGTACCTTCAATAAACTTAGCCTAGGTGCAATGATTGGAGTCAGTGATACGCAGGAAAGCAGGAAGAAACCTGACAGTTATCTGAACTGTGTTTACTCTTCTGGGTTAGCTTGAGTTAAAAAATATATATTCAGCATTTGGATTATATGACTGAAAGTAACAAATAGGACCAGGCAAGCAAGAGTTATGCACTGCAGTGACACAGTTTCTACACTTGCTTTTCAAAGAGGAAATGCGGTGTACAGAAACATGGTCAGAGCGCTTATGGAAAGTAACAATTACAGTGGTACCTTGGGTTACATACGCTTCAGGTTACATACACTTCAGGTTACAGACTCCGCTAACCCAGAAATAGTACCTTGGGTTAAGAACTTTGCTTCAGGATGAGAACAGAAATCACGTGGCGGCGGCGCAGCGGCAGCAGGAGGAGGCCCCATTAGCTAAAGTGGTGCTTCAGGTTAAGAACAGTTTCAGGTTAAGAACGGACCTCTGGAACGAATTAAGTTCTTAACCCGAGGTACCACTGTACTTTAGACAGACTAGGATGCCCACCTGACAACTAACCGCCAAAAAGTAAACAGCAGGGTTAAATCCATGGCCCAATAATTTTACATCCGTGGTCCGAGGCTAAAAACAAACATATAGCCCTTATAATAACAATATTACTGTTTGGAAAATGTGCCCCAACCTACAACATAATGGTTAAAAGAACAAATTGGCAGTCAATAAGGAAGTTTTTTAAAGGAAGGCTTTTCATGCCATCCAACAACGAATACAGCATCCATAATAAAGCAGAAGAGAATACTTGTGCAATGCAAAGCCTATTACGGGTACTGGTAGAAATACAGAATACAGAAAATTTCATTTCTGGTTCTGCAGCATGTGACAAAACCTTTGTCATATCACTTCACCTCTATCCACCTGTAAAGTGGAGTTCATTATTGTGCTACTTTCCCAAAAGGTACAAGGATTGATTCAATTTACTGAAGCACTGTAATTAAACTTTCACATGCTCAGGGTTAATCTGTGCAGTTTAAATTTCATGCCATCTTTGTTACTATGAAATGTAAAAGGCAGAAAATCCAGTCAAGGTTTGGGTCTACAGTACCTGGCAACGCTAGTTGTAATCCTATGGTACCAAGTCACATTTAATCAACCCACAAATAATGGCTTGAGCTGTCTTACATTTCTGAGCAGCATTAATAAGTAAATAATTGGTCTGTTTGGCAAAAACTATCCCAGATATATTTACAGGATTAAAGGCTTCTAGTAGCAGATTGATTAACTGTCCCTCTATTTAAAAAAGAGTCACTGAAAGATGCCTGCTTGTTATTTTGATAATTTACTGGAGTCTTCAGTTTCATTACCTCTTGTCCAGTCTGAAACAAGCAACAGCAGTATTTTGCCAGGCAATAAGCCACTTAATGAAAGTAAATTCACTACATGCATCTTTTTATTGAGCTACATAATACTTCTAGGTAATAGTGGTAACTCTAAGCCATCAGTAAAGCAGTCTGGGAAGACTAAACAGAGGCTACCTAGGCCTAACAGTTTCAAGATACCTGAAACTGCTTGATATATTTTTTTAAGGTACCAGACATGTAACTCTACATTTGCCAATTGTGACCTTTTAGGCCAGCTCCCCAGGTCAGTGACCTGTTTATTGAAAGGTAAGCATTTACAGACCTGTACCTAGCACAACCTGAACGGTTTCTGCTATGTCTTAAATGCAACCTTAACCACATTAACTGAATCAGGTATTAACAAGGTTCTCCTTACCTATGAAGCCTCTTATTACCAACAGGTCTGAATTCAAGTCTAGAACCACACATGTGTTATTAAGAACTTGTTTCACTCATGCAACCACCCCCCTCCCCAAACATGCTTCCAAGAGAATGTGACTAAAAACAAAAGCTGTGGATTAATCAATGTATTCCAAGCAGCTATGTGAGAGCTTTCTTCAGCTTCGGTTCTGTTCTGGAATAACTTCTTGGTTGGGGCAGGGGAGAGCAGCTCAGTCTCTACACTCATTTAACCCTTGACCTCCGCCCTGCAGCTGGGGTGGTTTGCTGTCAGTCACAATATTTGTGAGTGAAGAAATGCAGACAGCTACATTAGGTATCAACCCGTAAGGCAGCCCATTTAAATCGGTTTGAGGGGAAAGCACGCACTTGATAATGGATACCCTATAGTTCAAATCCTTAACCTGGCCAAAGGAAATTTTCCTGTACCTCCTCTCTTCGCCCTCAACACCGACTGGCATTTCTTCTCATCTTACAGTGTGAAAAACAATTCTGCATCAGATGCAAGTCTTTTTGCAAAACAGGCTGCAATGGAAATGAGGAGGCATCTGGCTTGGTCCACCCATTTAAGGCAAACCCTGTCATGCAATAAATCTGTGCGCATTTGGCAGGACCTGCTAAGCAGCTCTTAAACAGTACTTTCTCTCTTTTTTTAAAATGAATTTTTAAATTAAAGTTTCCATTTTCCATTTCCAAATAAACATTTTACAAACTTTAAAATATCCAATGACTTCCCTTCTTCTCCTTCCATGGTTCGTTTTACATATCATACATCCCTGCATATTTTACTATAAACATTCAAATCAGTTTTCCACTTTTACATCCATCA
Organism: Podarcis liolepis; assembly: GCF_965112155.1. Taxonomy (NCBI): domain Eukaryota; kingdom Metazoa; phylum Chordata; class Lepidosauria; order Squamata; family Lacertidae; genus Podarcis; species Podarcis liolepis. Next base: position 57,591,058 of record NC_139559.1, read on the forward strand.
AAAAAAGTTTACTCTGTTGAATTTATCTTAGTGCTGCCAGCATTTTCAGCTGTATACAATTATTTTCCATATATTCAATAAATGTTTTCCACTCTTCTTTAAAGGTATGTTCTTCTTGCTCTCTTAAAAACAATAGCGCTTTGAAGTCTCTCTTTTAGTACCCACAGGTACAGAAAGAGGCAAGACCAGGAGAAAAACAAGCAACACTCCTGATGAAAGCTGTAGCAAGTGCGCCTTTATTGTACACCATTTCAGTAGCTGTTGGTTGTGAAGTGGCTTATACATCTGCAAACATACGCCAGTTCTGCCATCTCTCTGTGGTACACAGCAGTCTGGATATCAGAATTTTTATCTGCAGGAGATTGCTGCATGGGTTGGATGTGGGGGCCTGGACTCGGTTACCTTGAGGTCATTTTTGGAAGTATGTTTTATTGGGGGAACTAGCTTGGCCTGCAGTATTATGGGCACTTTTGTCCCAAACTAAGAGACAAATAGCAGTGACAACAGCAATTCATTTTATGAAAGAAATGTTGGCCAAAAGGGAACGCAAGTCGCTGATGCGCACCAGAGAAGACTTGACACAACTAGGAAGGTGTAAGCGGTAGCATGCCTCTTGACTGTTTAACCTCCTACTATTTTGTACACGCTGACAAGCTTACAGAGTAAGTACTTTAGCAGTTTAGATAAGACAGTCTGTGAATTTGCACCTTTAGCTCAAAATGCTCCGCTCAAGGGTCTTTCGTTCAATCTCCTATTTGAACAGTAAGGGGCAAATAGTGCTTATTTCAGCACTCACGTCCCTTTCATTCAATCCCCCTGTCAGGATAATCACAAACTGCCATCCCCACTGCTTCTTTCCCCCGTTACAAGTGGCACAAAGCAAAGCAGCTTAATGGGTCACTGTGCTGAAAATTGAAGTTAACCTCATAAAGTATGGGTATATATTCCCACTTGAATCACAAGCATAATTCTTGGCCCTTGGGGTCTCTCTGCTCAACCTCACAGACCGGTTGGACAAGCAAAGTTTGGTAGGCTTTTGTCTCACCCCACCCCACCGCCATGTGCTTCATGTCTGGGACAGATTTTAATGTTCCAAAGGAAGCTCAGCACTGACCTTATTGTCAAATAATACGGAAGAAGAGCAGTCTATTAAATAACATGCCAGGCAAAAACTAGGTGCTACTGCAAAGAGCCAGTGTGGTATAATAGTTAAAAGAGTCAACATAAGGCAAATGGAACATTTAAAAGTAACCTGCAATAGTACAGCAGAGGTAAGCAGGGAGAAGGACAACAGTGTCCAAAATATCTGATAAGGGTGTTTGTATTCATCAGCATAAATTTGTCTCAGCAATGACTAATATCCAACTGGCTCTTCAAAAATACCAGAGGATGCTTTTGTCCAAGAAACATATCCTGAGGGTACACACTACTACAGACCATCCCCAGCAGAGATGGCTGGGTCAGATTGATAATATCTCTGCCCAGTTTTCTTCCCAGAGTCTAGACTACAAAAGCGTAAAAGAAACGACAACACTACGGGTCAGGGTTTAAACAGACTGCACAAACAGGTAAGACTGAATTTAAGTGGACTCCTGTTAAGCCTTTTCATCTCATTAAAGCTGCCTTCATCTTATATAGTGAGGTTTTAAATTTAATAATAGAACACTACCACACCTCATGCTAACCCGATTAACTTTAGAGTAAAGCACTATCTTGGCCATTTCATACAGATCTAAGCAGGAGATGGGTTTGTTTGTTTTTATTTCAACATTCATCTCACTGCCCTGTTGGGTTAATAGTTCCAGCGTACTTCTGCCTGGGCTGCGCTTGTGAAATTACCAACACTTTTTTTTTTTTTTTGCAACATTCACTCCTTGAAAAGCCTAATGAGTACTTATGCTGCTGCATATAAACAATTCTCTCTCTCTCTCTCTCTCTCTCTCTCTCTCTCTCACACACACACACACACACACACACACACACACACATATATATATCTATCTATCTATCTGCAATATAGCAGCAGCTACGCATAACCATCGTTTAAACAGTCAAAAGCAAGAGTAAAAGCCTACATCCCTGCTACTTTTCAATTTCTAGGTCTTTTGTGGCTCCCAGCAAGGACAGCGATTGAGTAAAAGCTGTTGCCAACTGCTTGCTGTACCCACAAATGGAGGTTTTAATCTAATTTTTAAAATATAATTTTATTTCTAAGGGTCAAACACGAAGGTTAGTTGTAGAAGTCATAGACTTGTTGATAGACCAGGCCCCAGTCCCAAAGATGATCTGAATAGTTGCCCTATCACTACATTCTTAATTCGTGGTAAACTTTTATATCTCCTGATCTTCTAACCATGGTTAAAGTTAGGGATGTTCCACTCTCCCATTTTCAGCATTAATCAGAGCATTGCATTATATCTGCACAAACATTAATGTCAACCATGGTTAGCTTTAACTAGAATTTAGAAGTTCAGTTTGAAGCTGGTTTGTAAATTCTGGGATAAAAAGGCAATGCTTGTTAATGATCACCTTATTACAGATGTCACGCTTCACCATGGTTAATTCTGAAAATATGGGTGTCATGAAAGAGTTGAGAGAAGATGAAGAGAGTTCAGGAGAGCCTCACAAGAAGTTCCCAATTGCTTAAACCGTGGTTAGAAGTCCAGAAACATTGGTCCAGTTTTGCTGTCAGTAATGTGCTCTGTTCCCACTCCCTCCTCCTCTTTTTCTGCTCTTCCTGCTTTGCTATAACCATAGTTTGCATGTGAAATAAAGCAAACTCTAGTTACCCACAAACCATGATTGGCCTCCCAACCAGAAATGAAAACCATGGAATCATATTGTATGGATTCAGAAGTGAAAAAAGACAGGAAGGAAGAAATGTGCAAACACAAAGCAAGTTCCCAACCACGGGCCACAATGTCTAAACCCGAGCCATTATGTCTCCGACAGGCCTTTATGGCCAAACTTCAAGGGCATTCATGAGCACGCAGTTGAAGGATCTTGTATATAAATAAAGGGTTGGGGTCCCCCCCCCCCAGACAAAATTTTGCACAGAGTTTTCAGAACTCCTTTAAGACAGGCTGGGATACACTGTGAATGAAATATCAGGTACTTTGGAATAATTTCCACATTAGCGGCAATACTGCTTTACTCTTAGATGTGGTGCTAATAGCCTGTAACTATAATAATTAAAATAGACTGCTACACTCTTTCCAACTAACATCTAAAAGCATGTGTTACAATAAATTATGAATAGTGCGCACATAAGTTACACATAAGTCTCCCTTTCCCTGCCAACTGTTGACACACACAGCTTAATCCTCTCTTTCTGAAACACACTGGAAACATGAAGAACAGCTATTTGAAATGCAAGTCCTAAATGTTCTAGCAGTCTAATTCATCATACTGCTCTATCTACCTCTTGCTGAAATTTACTCTTGTAGGAGGACCAAAATTGGTTTTGCCAAAGTCTTTAAGAAGCCAAGCGCATGAAGGGTGTTTTCATTCAAAACTGCATCTAAATTTACAAATACGTATGACGCACTTGTATAAGAAGCCATAATTCAGGGGTAGCATACGTGCGTAGCATTCAGAGTGGTTCCAGGTTCGATTCCTGTTGTCCCTATTTAAATGAATCTCAGGTAGCAGGGCTTGGAAAGCCATTTGCTACTCGCAATAGATATTACTGCTTAGAGCTGACATTATTGGGCTAAATGAGCTGGATATCTGACTCAGTATAAGGCTAATTTGTTCAAAATTATACTGTAGTGGTTTGGAGTTACTCGTGCGTAAACTGTCCCCTTTTGGAGCTTGGCTGCCTGGGTTAAACCGTCCTGACTGCACAGCCCATCTCAGCGTGGCTGCCTCAGTCGTTCGCAGAGTCTGTCTGTGGGCGTTTCTTAAACCGTTGCCAGCATAAGAGTTGTTTGACTCCCAATCGTCTCCGCCTCTCATTGCGCGGGAGTCTCCTGCACAAGGAGGGTGTGGGTAGTGGAGGACCAGGGCTCTCCTCACTGACTTCCAAGGAAGAATCCCGGAGCCCTTCCACCTCTTCTCCCATTTGCTCTCCTGGATCCTTGGTGTTACGCTGATTTCCTTCCCCCTCCATCAAGCTGCGTCTCCCCCTAGTGCTTGTTCCTTCCCCTGCAGAATCAGAGAGCCTCTCCTTCGCCTGTTGCTCTGATGTCAGTTTCCTGACATATACCTTTGGAAAGACTATTCCAGGTTAGAAGAATTGTTCCCAAATTAAGGCATCAGATATGAACAGCACTTGAAAGGACAGGGGTTTGGACCAAATTTCAGCAGTGAGAGTCATCTGTTCAGCCACCACTACAGGCCTGTCCAGACATAAAACTCCAAGAAAAAATACAACTTTTTGCCACAAAAGCTCCACCCACAGCACCAGTATATTGATATGTATAGAAGTGTATAGAATTATACATTGGGAAGTTTATAGAATTATGGCAAGTGTCTCTCTATGCTGAGCTATAAGGTCCAGCATTACATGCATGGGACAGATTTGGTACCCAAAACAAGCATCACATGTTAGCAGTCAAGGTAGCACAAGGCGCAAGTGATCAATTTTGCATCTTGGATGATGGTAGGTCTCCTGGTGCCGCCACCACATCATACAACAAAACCAGTGCTCTGATAAAAGTTTAAAGTTTCATAGTTACAGTTGGAACAGTTTCTTTCGTGTTATGCCTTCTGTACAATTCAAGTATGGGTGGGCAGGGGTACCTGAACCATCTACATAGATAAATTTTATATATAACATTCATTCATTTACTCACTCACTCACTCACCCTTATGTTCCAGGTCAAAACACTGTTAAATATTGAACATGATTATAAACAACGGTGCCTTTGTTACCAGCAAAATATTTATCTTAGTGGTTCTTTTGAGCACACAGTAACTTTTAGAAACACTGATCTAATGCTTAGAAAAAAGAGATGTGTGATTATTTTCTAGTACCTCTGATGTATGTGTGTGTGTCCATTATTGCGGGTGGGAGACTGTTGCTACAGCCCCACCCCTTTTTGCTTAAAGATACTGTAATATGCCTGTAGTTGATGTGGTTTACCAATATGAAATAGCTCAGTTGGTAGAGCATGAGACTCTTAATCTCATGGTCCTAAATTCGAGCCCCATGTTAGGAAAAAAATTCCTGAACTGCAGGGCGTTGGAGTAGATGACTCTATGAGTCTATGAGGGGCTTTGAGTTGCCGTGGCAGAAAAGCGACCGATAAATTTAATAAATGAATAAATAATAAAAGCAGTGTGGATTTTTCAGTACCAACACTGTAAATTTGTGTGTGTGTCTGTCTTCCTGATCTGGAACTTTCCTGCAGGGGCTTATGAGGGAAGGGTTAAGAAGGTTTTACTGAGGGGTAAGATTACTGACGAATATAAATTCCATCTTGAATTTTCTAATGATTTACAATTTTATCAGATTTACAATTTTCCTTCCCTGACAGTCACAGACCTAAGCAGCCATTCCAGAGACAAGTCAAAGGCTTGTCCCTCAAGTCAGTTGGAGCTCTGATTTTATTCTGTTACAAATACACTAACCAATACATTTTTAAAAAGCTAACAATTTCATAGTACCTCATGCTAATACAAGGCCTATTTTCCTGTTTCTCTTGTAAAGAGTAATCTGACAAGGCAGTTACACCAGTACAGCTTCAGTTTTCACACACTCACACACAAAAACACACACGCACAGAGGCTTCCCTCTTCACCATTAGGAAACCTCTCCAGTCATTCACAGTTTTGTCAATGGCTCTTGGTGGTATCTCATGGACATACACGTTCAAAAGCCTGGCAGTGGTTACTTGCTAACATTTACAAACATCCTTGTACAAACATACTGAGACTCTCTGCTGATCTTGCTTTGTCTAAATATATCCCAAGGAAATAGCTTGGCAGGGTTGTAAAACTTCACAGCAACCAAATTAAAAGGGGGAATGAACATGAACAAGTGTAAAACAACAGGAAAAGAAAAAAGGAAGCCTGCACACATGTACACACACACACACACACACACACACGGAGAGAAATTTAAGGCACTGTAGCCCTGCAGTGTTTGAAAGCTTTGAGGAAACCACTTGCTTGTTAAGTCATGTTAGCACATCAAAATCGAAAACATTACAAAGAAATTTGCTGCAACTTGCATTCTATGGAATTTAAGTTTTGATGTGCTCTATTCAACAGAGCTGTCGTGTTCTGGAATAAGAAACATAACAGGTTAGGTCTTTAGCAGCATCCCCTGTAGCGTTTCTCTTCAGCTGTCCTCTCCCCCACCCACATGAAAGCTGAAAGTGGAATATTATTCAGGATCATGACAAAGAATTAAATGCTGACTGTACTGCCTGTACGTTCACGACGTATCATACCAAAAACCAGGTCATGCAGACATACACCCTAAAAACATGGCAAGACAGAATACTCTTGCCAAAGATAGTTTTTCTAACTTTCTAAAGTTTGCTTTCATACTGACCAGGGTGTTCTTTCAAACTAGTAGTATGCTAAAAAGGGAGTATGAGCAACAGCTTCATATTGCCATCTTCAGTCATTCATAATGCTAGCCAGCTGACTAGAAAATTCAACTCAGTTAAGCTGCTTAGCTCCCCTTACAACTTTTAGCATCTTTATCTATTTGTCATAAAAGCTGGTGGTAGAGAAGTGTTTTTAGAGATCATTCAAGCTATTCAGCAGCTGATTGTTTCCTTCCCCCTCCACCCCCACCCTCCATGGATGGATAATGCTCCCAAGCGTAAGAACGCAAGATGTATACATTTGGCAGAGGAAAACAAGTGCGCTCATTTTGTGTTATGTCAACAAAGGGATTTAATAGTATGTCAATAATCAAGCCACATAAAATACTTGGGAGATGGGTGGCATGACATACGACAGCATGTCAGCTTCAAAGCATCTTTTTCCTAAAGCACAGAAAAAGTATACTCAGCGTTTAGTGCCTTGTATTTGAGCATTTCTGCCATGTCATGATGCCTCTAAGGCCAAACACTGCAATTTTAAAGACTTCAAATTTCAGTACAGTATATGCCAGCAACCATCCACTTTCCAGGACCATCAGTACTACGCAAGCCAAACAGGTATATGTTCAAATTCTCCAGCAGTGTTGGTGGAATAATAACTATTAAAGAACTATACTTGGAGATGATGAAGTTATCCAGAAGCAGAGACAACTGAATCTCTGTAGAAAGGAAGCACAAGGCAGTGCAATAGGGCAAGAGCGGCAAGTACAAATTTATTTTTTCACAAAGCCATCCTACTTGGGCTTCCAGGAGCACATACTCCTTGCTCAATTACCCGAGATATGGGGTGGAATGCAGTGGCATAGCGTGGGGGGTGCAGGGGGGCCGGCCGCACCGGGCGCAACATCTGGGGGGAGGGCCGCTCGCACTCGCAGCTCTAAAATCCACGGGTTAGGGGGCGCAAATTACTTGCCTTGCCCCGGGTGCTGACAACCCATGCTACGCCACTGGTGGAATGGGAAGGTACAAGGCTGAGTGGCGGAAGACAGCCCTTTGGGAAGTCTGCTATTCCACAGGGCCAATCCCATTCAACAAGAGAGAGGCCTCCTCATAAATTATTGCCTGCTTGGGAGTAAGGGCCTACTCACAAGCAAAGCAACAGCGGCAGGAAGTTGGTGTGGCTTGAAAGGTAAAAAGACAAAAGAACAGGGAGATAGGGGGAAGGGAACTCTTCGTAGGCACAAGGTGAAGGAGTGGGATGCACTCTGCCCTCTTTCTCTGGCTGAGGCAAAAAGGGCCCAAGGCCTGCTCCACCCATCTAGAAGCACCCAAAGACTACATTACCAAAGAAACCGCAACCACCCAGTACCAGAACCATCTAGGATGATTACTTTTGCTCCCAAACCTTGGACAATTGCAAACGAGCAGAAACATCACTCTGCCGATCTAGCTTGCTAGGCGTGGGTTATGGTTTTCAGCCACGCCAACCCACCAGTACAACATCCATCTCCAATCTAAACAATTTTAAAAAGTTTATGAGCTCCCAACACTGCCAGAAGGACTCAAAAAGGTTTTCACCAAAGGCACATGCAATTAGCAGGCTTAAAAATGATGTACATACACAGGTATTAATTAACTATAAATTTTCGTCTAGTAATTCCACCAGCAGCAAACACTAGGCTCTGATCCAACAATCAATACTAGCCATTTAAAGGCTCCACCTGCCAAAAAAGTTATATAAAATAAATATATAAAACTTTCATTAGATTCTGCAATGGCTTTAGAACAATTAATCTACCATTAATGTATCAGGCGATATTGTTTGGTTTTATTGGCATGACAATTGACACCATCAATATTTCTTCACACCCTACACTATAGCTTCACTCCCATGCTACTCCAAGAGAGAAATTATGCCTCATTTTACTGCTGTACTGGCTCCCTCTGGGCCTGTATCTTCTGTTACTTACACACGCTTTAAAGAAAAAGCTTACAGCTCAATCTTCAGAGTTTTTAAAACAAAAGAAAAAAGCGAGGCAACAAAGCTGTTGGGAGAGGTAAATTGCCAGAGTTTCTGCAAAGTTGTGAGCATTAAAGCAGATGGGTGTTTACTCGCTGCAACACTTCTCACTTCATGTGCTATAACCACCATGTTGCAATTACCAAGGGTCACTCTGCCACATGGCTGATCAGTATACCTCCCGTCTGGACACACACATGTACTTGCATTTCATCTCTCTTTATGTTTAAAGATAAAAGGCATCATAAGAGGAATCTAGATGATGAAGCTCTTCAAAATCCAACCCCACCCCCGAGATTCAAAACAATATAAATAAGGGGGGGGGTGTAAAATACCACTCCTCTGAAGAAAAGAAAACAACAAAACAGCCAACACAACACAAAGTTAAACACAAATGGGCAATACACTCAACTGGGCTTTGGGAGGCAACCATAGAAAAAGGGAGGCTGATTCCCTTATGGAGAATACACAGAATACAAGGCTTTAAAAGCAATGCAAAGTGGCCCCAACTGAAGGTATTAAAATCAAGAAGGATGCATTGAATATGCCTTCACCAGCCCTCCAAAAGGTTCCAATTCGCAGCCTGAATTTGCATTTGCAGGACTGCACAGAGGCTGTGAAGAATCTGTACCCGTCCCAAACCCCGAACCAAGCTTTGTTGGGAAAGGCATGCTCTAAGAGTCACAATTCAGCTATTAAAGGTTGATCATGCTAGTCATTGAAAGGCATAAAGTATTTGCAGTTTTTGAAAGGCAAAAAGTATTTGCAGTTTTGCAGGAACAAACTAACAATCTAATATTCACTTAACTGGATGGATGGCGTGTTTTCTTCAGTTGATAAGTGCATATTGTACACACACACATGTATATAGAAAGAAAAATGTAAATATTTGGGCTAAATGGTTGTGAAATGCAGCAGATGACAATTCTTATGTCTTGTTTAAATATATACAAAATAAACACAGTATAGCCATTCACCAATAATTGGCACTGGGAAACCCAGCCAGATGGGCGGGGTATAAATAATAAATTGTTGTTGTTGTTACTGCTGCTGTTAATGGTTACTGTACTTACCTTGTACATATTTAAGCTTTGCCAAAGACTATACCTCTTGCATTTTATGGTCATTTGCCCCTATTGTTTACAATATCCCCTCTCAATACACATACATACATACATACATACATACATACATAGTGTGCATTGCTCTCTCTCTCTCTCTCACTCACTCTCTCTCACCCACACACACAATTTCTGGTTGAAGTGACCAGTACTTCTGCTGCTGTTCCACCACCCTTTGTGAGGGAAGTATTATGGAGTGTCTGTTGTTTCTGCTTATTGCTTGGCAAGGGCTGGTTGTATCCTCCATTCACTTCTTTGAAATTGGGCAGGGGGCTGACATTTGGTGTCTTCCAGGCAGATAGCTGCCTCTCTCACACACCCCTTCCGATGAACTCTTGATTATCCAAAACTTTGGATGAGCTCACTCCGGTATGACCCATGCCACATAAGGGGAGCTCAATAGAAAAACGTCCTATTTGCTCACCTAAACTTCTAAAATTGTCACATAATGGAATGCCCCAAGTTGCTTTGATAAATTATGCTGTGTTCTATGTCCTCAGGGTAGAAGAAGGGGTGTGAGAGACATGCTGAGTGGAAACTAGGAAAGGCACTACAGAAGCTGCAGCATGAGGAATTGTCAGCATTAAAAATAAACCCTATCATTCTGAAAGGGGAATTCTTTTGGGAAAAGCTGAGAAGGGCGGGAGATGAAAAATATGAATTAGGTTTAGAAAAGTAAGCTTCAGTGATATCTTTTGCTGTCTTTGTATTTAGCCAGCTATTTCCTCTGACTTTTCAGTTAGGTGTGATTACTTGGTGGCTGGATGAGGGGAGGAAACCTTGGTCAGCTAGGTTCTGGAAGGGTGGGGTGCATAAAAATGAAGAGGAAAATATATAATTGGGGGGGTCCCTATTCTGTAAGTATACCAGCATGTTAACAAAAAAATAGAAAACATGAAATATTCTGCCAAGGGGTGAGTACTTTATATACTGTTTCCCGAATTTAAAAAAGAGGGGGGGGATGAAGGGGAATACATATACTAAAGACTTTCACTCCTTCTTATTGCACTTGAATGCCAAAATATCACATTTGCTTAAGCCTATTTTACTGCTAGCAGCTGTCTGTTATATGGTGACTGCTGGAGAGCTCGCCCAAGAGCAGGTGAGCACCATCTGCCTGCCCCTGACAAGATGCCCATTTCATTTAGACAAAAAGCTGACAGCTACATGGCCACCATCTTCACGCAATAATATAAAAACCCTTTTCTCAAATGCTGCTGTAACCTTTCACAGATATTCAAATAGGCATTGTATACCTAGAGAAGCAGTAACACGTCTCCCCCAATCCGCCCCCTTCCCCCTCCAGCCTCTCCATGTTTAAATAAATCCCCTCTCAGGCACACTGGTGAGCATGCTTTCAGAAAGACCCATAATTGGCTTGCCTACTGATCTGTGAAGAGTACATTTTCTACAAAAGCTCTCTCCCCGCTACCCCTTCTTTAAGAGGAGGGGGGATCTCCCTGTCCTCGAACAAAAACGTGTGTCAAGCTAACACAAAATTACCATTTTTAGCAAGTGGTTTTGTAATATAGTCTACAAAACACAGCTGATAAGTATTAAATACACCAACAAGAGGGAAAGGCCTTAAATTGAGGTGAAAAGGGTCAACATGGCCACTGCATTAACTGCTGGCAGCTCTCAGCTGTTTCCTATTATTCTTCCTTTCTTTAAAAGTTCCCTCAGCCCCCCGAAAAATGGTGGTCACAACGTGTGTCTTTTTCTCCTCATCTGGTATGGCAACACTTAAAATAAATGAAGAGTATTCAGAAGACTGTCTATCAATGCAAGTTCTAGATGAAGCTTACAGAAAAGCCAAATGAATGATAAAGCTGTCTCATTGGCTGAAAACATCTCTTGACAGTCTAAGGGCCAATTCAAACTTTTAAAGTTTCCACATCAAGGCCACTAAAATATGGTAGTAGCTGGCAGCACACAGAAGCCAAAGGTAATACCAGATAATGAGTGTAAGCTGACTGAATGTAATCCGTCAGTACGATGGGAGGCCATTTTGTGGCAATTCTTCTCCCCTCTGTAGTACCCATAAATATTGGTAAGCTAAGGTCATCATAAATATCCCACTTTACAGAGGATAGCCCTCAATATGAAAGGCTGTCCATTCCAAGTCTGTTTTAAGGATCAAAATCGTAAGAAGGGGAAGGAGACACTTTGAAGTTGCACAGGTCACCTGGTCATAAGTCATTCCCAATATGGCAAGATGCATTGTATTTATAGTAATTATTTCTAAATCTGCATCTATACATATGAATCAGCATAAGCAACATTTTATGCAAATATGTACTGTATAGTATTTTGTCCCTTTTTTGATGATGTACAAGTGGCCACCATATTGCAAACTGTTTATTGTGTAGATAGATATTACAGTGACAAGTTTCAATACATGTCCATCTAACATTCACGGAGCACCATACAAATGTTACAAGCAACACACCAAGTTCTCCTACACAGATCCATTTTCTGGCAGCCTCCACATGGGGTCCGTCACATTTTAACTCGGAAGTCGCAGGCTGAGATCTGCGGTTGCCCACCTTATATTAGAGGTGGGGACAAAAAATATTTAGATCTTCCCAGGATCCTTGTCAGCAGTGTTTACAAACAAACCATGCAAAAAACAGCAATGAAAATCTTCTGTTAGTGCTCCATCACATTGCAACAACATCCAGCTCTTCTTGCAACAACTTAGGCACCAAGAAAGAGCTTTACAGGGCATGATACTCTGAATCCAAGGAATGAACCTCCTTCAAAAACTCACCTATGCATTCCCTATTCTGCTCTTTTGGAAAGGAAAGAACATCTCTGTATTTGCTCGTTTCTTTCTTAGACCAGCAATACTCCACATTTTTCAAAGTCGACTGGGATACAGCACTATGTGCACCAAAAGACCAAGGGATGTAAATCCATACCTCACTGCAGAGTCAGCTTCTATGGCTGTGGCAATGTGGTTCTTGACAGTTAACTGGGGTGCTGAGTGCTTAACTGAATGACTTCATGAACTCCTGACTTCACTTGCTTTCAGACTACAAAATGAGTAGAAAGCTTTGACACAACTTGATGCTGCATCCTTGCTTTAAATCTGTAAGGAGAACATGACTGAGGAGGAAGAGTTATAAGCAGGACTGGCTGTGACACACAGAAGAACTGTCCTATAAGGGCAGCATGATTGCAGCACGATCAAATCCTTCACCCACCAAAGGCCAGCATTTTCTATTTCTATCCAGGACATGGTACAAATCCTTTGAGTCAGTGCTAAGGTTAAGTCATGAGGTGTACCAGATGGTCATTTGTGGGACTAGTCAGGACCGGGCAAGAAAGGGCAAACAACAAAAGAACTTGTTTTAGAAGTGCTGCAAGTGAACTAAGGGCAAAGGAATCTCTTTCAGAATGGCAGATTGAGCTCTTTCTTTGGTGGTCCTGTGCCTTAGTTCTTCACACCACACACTTTAAAAGGTCCTACTGCCTTAGAAGTGGTGCATGGGATTTTTTGGTTGTACGTTTCAGAAAAGGCCCACTGCTGTGCAGAGATCTGAGAGGATCTTTGGAGACAATGAGATATTATGAAACTCTCTCTTCTTCTTCTTTAATTTAAAGAGCAAAGGGGGATTTACATTCATTTAAGAGGTGAGTTTGAATAGCTTCCTAAAAGAGGAAGGAAAGCTTCTTGAAACCAAGATCATCTTGGTTCTTCACAAATATTGTAATCTTCACAAATTAAGAGTGAAAGAATTTGCGAGTTTCATAATCGCCAAGGGAGTGCACTTTTATTATCGGTTCCATTCCTAGAAAGCTCTCAGTGACTCTATCTACTATGTTTTCAGTAAAAGAGAAAATGAAGAAAGGAATCTTACAGGAATAAGAACAAAAACTGAGCAAGATTATGAAATGGGTTTATGTTTGGTTGAAAACTGAGAAGCTCCTCAAAATACAAGGAAAGGATAGGTGGGAAATGGTGGAACAGGAATCCCTCACAAAGTCACTGGCACAGTTATTCTCCCAAGGTGTGCCATGGAAATATAAACAGGGGTTTATATAAGTCAGAGGTCTTAGATGTTCTCAACACTCTATATCCCTCAGAGCAGGTAGGGCCTGTGCACCAACCATTTCCTTCCCACTCACAATATATGGGGAAGTGATCATATTCTGTGGGAGGGAGTAACATGCATCAGGATTTTTATTTTTGGAAGCAATTTGGCCTAGAGGTGAGAGATATGGGGAAAATCCCTTAAGCATCGCTGCTGCCCATGAACTATGGCCCCATCCAGAGTCCTGGACTGACTGGTGAAAGGGACTGGATGACCCCAGAAGGTAAAATGAATTGGCTATCTCTCAGCTGAAAGATAATGCCTGTCTATTGTTGGTGTGTGTGTGTGTGCGCGCGCGCACACACACACACACACGTGTGTACGCACATGCACACATTTATTTTTAGTCAAATCAAGTAGCATGCCTCCAATTTTAATCCAGAAAATAACATTGTGCCCCATGTATCAGGAATTTGGAAAACAGTACACCAGCCAAAAAAATGACAATGTTTAGAAAAGCATTAGAAGAGAAGCATTTGCCATGGGCTACACTAGTGCTGGATATTATTCCTATCAGTGTGCCTAACTCTCTCTTTTTCATATTCTGTAATTAAGTAAGAAACAGTTGTGCAAGTATTTCCTGGCAGAAATGTTCACTTGGGATGCAGCTTAGCACAAGGCGCTGTGCTGTAGTTTGCTTCCCTTTCACCTCCAGAGATTTCCTTTCCTGCCATGTATGGCTCTTTTACCAGATTTGCTTCAATGTGGCTCCTAAACCAAGATTTCTAAATCTCTCTAATGTCTCAGCAACTTTCCCCTCCTTCCACATGCCCGCTCCCCTCCCCCCTCCCAGTTAATCCCTGAGACCAGTCTTGACTAATCCCTTTGAGCCATATGGAGCTTGAACCACTGAGATCTCAACTATGCCCCCAGAATATTTAGCTCTGCCTTAGGCAGTAACTTATAAGCGCTGCAGCAGCAGCTGGCACAAAGCACTCCAGAATGCAGCATTCGAACCTGGCAGTTCCAAGAGGAGAACGGAAAGCTGCTCTGAACAGGTATGACGGGAACAGGGTGCTCTTTGCCAAAGGAGAAATAGTCTAGAAGAACACCAGAATCAGAACAGCACAAAGTGTCAAAGGACTGGGCTGCTCCTATATGCAAAGTCTTCTGGTTAACTTTATTGATGGCCACTAGCTATGATGATTGTGGACCGTCTCCAATGGTCAGAGGCTGCCATGCTTCTGAATACCAGTTACTGAAAACTCACCCGATGAGAGAGTGCTCTCGGGCTCGAATCCTGCTTACAAGTTTCCCACAGGGATCTGTGAGAACAGGATGCTGGACCAGATGGGCCATTGGCCTGATCCAGCAGGCTCTTACGTACTATATGGAAAGACAGGAGTGCCTGGCGTGCTCAGGTCCATGGGGTCACAAAGAGTCGGACACGACTAAACAACAACGACTATATGGAAAGACTGAGGTGGAATCAAATACATGTGTTTATTTTGGAACAAAAGTTTATCTTGTCCTTAATTCCCAGAACGAGCTATGTGTATGTACAGTTCAGAGTGACCACTGCAATATGGTGGGAAGCAGACATATATTTGGGGACGAGGAGTCCATGTCATTTATGCCTCCTCCAGCTGTATATCTATTTGTATATCTGCATGTGCACACAGCTATATTAACATTAAACATGGAAAAGAAGAATATTTTATTAACTTTTCGTATGATAATCTTGAATTTTCTGTGGTAGGAGGGGAAGGGAAGACCCAAAGGTCAAGTTAGTTTACAAGTGAGTCCCGTAAGGTTCAGTAAGTGAATGGGTGGGTGCCACTTCAAAATATTTGAGAAGGATTGCTCTAGGACAGGGGTGGGCAGTAGGTAGCAAGATCTGGAGATCTGGAGATGGTAGATCTGGAGTGATCTGCAGTAGGTCAGCAAGAACTCAGACTCTCAACTGTTTAAGCGGCAACAGCAAAAAGCCACCCCTCTCCTGCTAATTTAGGCTGTTGAAGAAAGTTCAGGAGTAATACCAGGAGTGGGTTTTGGGGTGATAGGACTGTGAGCTCATTTAACCTATGAAAACAAATTTCTGCTCAAATACATCCTGTTCCTTAATTATAGGGATATGTCCCTATCTCACCACAAGCCACTAAAGCACCTGACTCGAGCTGGTGATTTTGGGATTCTGGTAAACAAACAAGCAAGCAAGCAAACAAACAAACAAACAAAACCCAACCAAAGTACATCCCATAAGCCTGAAGTCTGCCTGCCACTGATCTAGGGAGTGGTTCGGTTTCAGCACATCTGCCATAGCCTCATGTTTCACTACACAGCCTGCCAAGCATCATAATCTTCCAGCTGATGGACCTGATACACAACTGCAAATGCTGTAACATGGAAATCCACTAGGGCTGAGAGTGGAAACCAATACTCCTCCAGATGTTGGACTCCATCAGTTCCAGCCAGCGTGGCCAAAGGTCAAGGTTGATGGGGGTTGGAGTCCAACAACATTTGGAGGGCCACAGGTTTCCCAGGATGCCCTAGGGCCACAGGAAAGAGCGCCATGAATCATAACATCTTGTCCAGGTTTGGTTGTTTATATAAAGTTGTTCGTTATCCAGACCAGAGAAAACAAAAAAAGAGGGCACTTCAGATTAGGCATAGGTGTAAGATCACCTCTGCACACTTCCTACATAAAATGTGCAGTCGTAAACCACAACATGGGGAAAGAGAACAGGCACAATTTGACTCATTCTCCTAAGAAAGAAACATTCCTGCTTCAGCAGCCCAGCTTGATTTCTAGGCAGAAACTGAAGTGCCAGTCTCCAAGAGCTCAAGACCTTTTGAAGTAGGTCAACCAGAGCAAAGGGCCACGGGGGTAAATCTGATGTAAGCTACCATGTAATTCAGTGCTATCTGCAATAAACTGGATGCTTTCTTCATGCCTGGTGAAAGCAAGAAACTAATTTGGCATGGAGGATGGGCAGATTTCAGACAACTGGTAGGAGGATATAGGTGCTTTCACAATAAGACAGATGAAATAGAGCAGTACAATTCACAAGCTGGATTAACTCTTCAGCGGACTCAAGGAGGATAGGGAGTCTGCACACTTGGAAGAAAAATAGGATGAATTATGTCAAATTTATGGTTACAATGGAGAGGGGAAGTCTGTACAGATTCATCTATGCAACACACACACAATATAAGGCTTCCAAGGACAAACAATTACATTTTCCCCTCCAGCTTGTACTAGCCAAGGACGTCTTGTTTCCTTTTTCAAAAGGCATCTTGTAGCTCAAGGCTTCCACTACTGTTTCTGCTAAGTTCTCACCCTAGCAAGCAATCTGTAGTACTACAAGGGTGTGTGGCCGTCATTCAAGGGGAGATTTCAGTATCAAACTCACTAAGCATCACACATGCAGCCAACAATTTACCTGTGTGATGAAAGAAATAGCATGAACTGGCACAAATTCTAACGCATGAGTACATTTAGTTTACATTGCCGGGAAGGGTTTGCAGTACTAAGGTTGGTTACGCTAAGGTGCAGGGTGGCTGGCTGGGTGTAAGAGGTCAAAGGTAAAGGGAAGACTTTTCTTATGAGAGACAAGCGCAAGGAGCAATGACCAAGGAAGCTGCACATTATCACTTCCCATCAATGCCCAGTCTTGCTTCCCCTCCCCCACCTTCTGAACTTTTACCTGACATTCAGAAAACATCTTAAGGCGGCCCTATTCAGGGAAGCTTTTAATGTATGATATTTTAGTGTTTTTTGATTTCTGTGGAAGCCGCCCAGAGTGGCTGGGGAAACCCAGCCAGATGGGCGGGGTACAAATAATAAATTATTAATTATTATTATTATTATTATTATTATTATTATTATTATTAAAGTGACATAACTTCTTAAGTGTACCTTTTCAGAACTTTTTTTTCATGACCACAAGGACTAAAATTTTGTTGTTTGTTGTAGAAATTAACACCTGGATATTTCAAGCAAGCGAAAGTCTAAGTGATGTTATCGCAATTCCACACAGTATAGCACATTTAGAGGTGGATGAAATAGGATGAATTAAACAAACAGGGAACAAAACTCTTCCAAATCCTGTAAGCTCCCACAAACAATTGCATTTAGATGCCGCCTGAAGAATCACACACACAAAACTGGTCGTGCTTTTACTATCCTAGCCACACACCCTGCCCTCTGAAAGCTCCAAAACAGATCAAGTCAAAATTATTTTTGCTGAATGATTGCATTTATATGCCACCTTTCTGCCAAGGCACCTAAGGCTGTTTACAATTTAAAATACTTGAAAAACAAAAGCAGGGTCACCTCAGGTCATTAGTGGTCGCCTCAGAAGCTGACTGAACGAGACTGAATGAGATTTTTTTTTAAAAATATTTCATTGAGATCTGGTTTTAGTTTATACCAAAACAAACACAGCAGCAGCAAACTGAAATAACAACAACTGAGGGAAGAGGGAAGGGGAGAGGGATCGGTTAGCATTCATAGGTTTTCCTCATTTTCAATTTAGGGGTGCCATAAACAAAATACTTTCAGCTAG
The DNA here is from genome assembly GCF_965112155.1 of Podarcis liolepis. NCBI lineage: Eukaryota > Metazoa > Chordata > Lepidosauria > Squamata > Lacertidae > Podarcis > Podarcis liolepis. The sequence goes on from NC_139559.1 coordinate 57,609,304, forward strand.
GGGGAGAGTTTGGTATAAGGCTTGCCTGGGCAGGAAACATTCAACTGCTAATTTTTAATTCCATGTTCCTATTACCAGCTTCTGATGTTGGTCATAAAGCTAAACTACAAAGATATGTCACCTAGTAGATATGGCGATCTACAGTCAGCATCCAATACCTAAATCTAGGTGGGAAGGATAACTAGTATACCCAGATATGTTCATCTAAAAAGGTGGTCTTGTATTATATTTATCTGGTTATGCTAGAAGTACCTTCTTGGAAGCTGGTGTTTGTGGAACATTAAGAGGTACCTCTGCCCCTTCTGCCCACTACAATGTCTTCTGTCCACCCTGTCAGAGAATAAGGAAAGTTCATCACACAAGGAATATGAGATACCCCTACCCTACCATTCTGGATGACCTTAAGAAGGGCAGAGAAACCCTGAATATGAAGCTGTATGTTCAGTGGGAATGTTCCATTTATGGCCCAAAGATGATGACAAGCAAGGCAAGAGGACAACTGCATCTCTGAAATCCCCCCAAAAAACCAATTCTCAGGATTATCAGCCCTGATTTGGAATGAACAGAAATCAAATGAGTGTGACAGGTAAATGGGTAAGTTAACAAAGTCAGGGACAGACTGATCCCTGCTTGACCACAGAACTCAAGCACTTTCCACTGACTGCGCCTCGCACTTCACCAAGGTCTGGGGCCATCTTAATTAAGGAAATGAACCAAGGAAGAATGTAAATGGTATCAGGATAGCGCTCAGAAACTCAGATTAAAATAGGGCAGAATTGTCCCACAACATCTGGCAATCATACAGAGGCCACAGGAGAAGAGGCCACATCTTTATCAAGACACATATTCCCCCCCAAATAAGACAAGTACTGCAACAGCAACCACTACCTAGAAAAGAAATGTTTTATATACATCCCTTCATCAACCTTGCTTCCTCAGAAGATGTGAAGCCAATGGAAAGGGGCAACTGGATCCCCAATAAAACACCCCCCTTTCACATGTTTCAACACCATTTGTATAAATTGCTCAATAAACTGGACCTGAATGTGTTCTGAGAAAAGTCCTTTTATTTATGTTTGGTTTTTAAATCAAATCAAAATAAGTCTTTAGTTTAGAGGGGGTGGGGAGGGATGGTACGAACCTGAGCAGAAGCAAATTTCAGCAAAAAGCCTACATGCAACTGCAAAGCCAGCATCTCCCATCATGGGAAAAAGTTTTTCACACAGCAAAAGGAAGTGACATCAGAAGCCAGGGGCTTTTTATTAGTACAGCACCCTGCTAAGCTTTACAAAAGGGGCAGTGTGAATTCTAAAGACTCTCTTATTGCAGAGAAGAGCCCTTCAATCTTCCCTCAGGCTGCAGCTTTTGTATTGCCTTTGCCACAACAGCCTTGTCTGGATTTGTTAATGATCATTTAAGCCCCCCAAAAGGAATTGCTGCAGATTGTACCTTAAGACAACCACCGAACAAACCAAGCCCCACTGCCACCACAAAATGGAAACTAGAAAATCCCAGAAACCATGTATATCGCACACTTCTTCGAGAGCAATAGGGCATGTAAAGAAACAACACTTGCTATGAGTTCCTTCATCTTAAAATATGTTTGGGGAAATTTTTGACAACTACAGTGGTACCTCAGGTTAAGTACTTAATTCGTTCCAGAGGTTTGTTCTTAACCTGAAACTGTTCTTAACCTGAAGCACCACTTTAGCTAATGGGGCCTCCTGCTGCTGAGGTAATATTTCTGGGTTAGTGGAGTCTGTAACCTGAAGCGTATGTAACCTGAAGCATATGTAACCCGAGGTACCACTGTACTCCCAAAAAAAAAAGAAAAGAAAAAAAGGAGAAATCGTGTTTCCAAAACACCCAGTTTTGAATCTTTTATTATTTGAAAAAATGTAGTCAGCCCTACGTTAGCAAACTTTCAGTAATCAGGTCGCCTCATTTGTCAAAACCTCTATTAATATGAATAATTCAATCAATCAGAGTCACTTTTGAGTAACAGGCTACCAATATGGTAGCTATTTGGACTATAGGCAACTAAAATCTTACCTGCCACCACCTCCTAACTTGCTTATATTCAGGTTACATGCAACTGAAGGGCTTCTGTGATTTTTGCCTGATCTGACACTTGCTGTGGCACTATTGTTGCTGTGCAAACTCTCAAGCGACAACCTGTACCTGTCATGATCATTTCATAAAGCCTTAAACTGCTTAGGTCAACAATACTTAAGGACCGTCGCTCTCCATATGAACCTACCTGGACCCTGTGGCCATCACCTGTGGCCTGTGCCCCCTCCATGAGCGGTCCAGAGGGTAACATGAGAACAGGCCTTTTCTGCAGTGGCTCCACCATTTGTGGAATGCTCTCCCCAGGGAGATTCGGCTGGCACCTTCATTATACACCTCTAGGTGCCAGGCAAAAAAAGTTCCTCTTCACCCAAGCCTTTGGTTGACTGACATCTGATGCCCTTCTAAATGCGTCGTGGGAGGGTGTATTATTGGTTTGTTGTTGCTGTTATCTTTTACTACGTATTTTGTGGTTTTTATATTGTAATTTTATGTTGTGAACCGCCCTGAGATCTCTGGATGAAGGGTGATATACAAATTTAATAAATTAATTTATTAACTAATAATATTTGTATGACACATTTCCATAGTTAAAACCATGCTCAAGTCGGCCTATGATATGAAAAGACTTGCATAATTACAAATATAATGAAAGTAGTCATAAACAATAAATAAAACACATCAAAAAGTACACAACCAAATTAAACGATTTCCACATCAATAATAATATCTTTATCTTTATAATCGTAATTATAAAGACACAACAAATTAATATCAATAACAGCAACAAAAAACCCTAACCAATGTCCCAGCCAAAGAGTCTAATGGCACAATGGTACTGTTATATTTGGCATACAATGCCACGATAAGAAGCTGCACAAGTCCTCTTTTGGAAAGGGGATAAAAGGCCTATTGGCCCTTTAATGCGAGAAAAAGAGAGTGTAAGCAAAAGCACGTGCAGGTATTTATGTAGAAATCTCTCATCTTACATTCAAGAATCAGTAAATGAGTTACTAGCAAGGAAAAAAGGTGGTGAAGAAGTTAAGAGCAGAAAACAAGCTGGCAAATTTCCTTTCAAATTATATGGCTGATTTAGTTGGTTCATTGTTTCTTCCTAAACAATATTCCTGGAGATCAAGATAAGCTTTGCATGAACTAAACTACTAGCCTCAACAAAACTGTTCTGCAAAGCATAAGTTGGCAAGGGATCAAGCGTGAGTCTACCCAGCTTCAAAGTTTTTCCGCAGGATAAACAAGTCTGCAGTGTGTCACTACTAAGTAGAGAGCTATGATCTGAGCAAATAATTTAAGCACATGAAATTATTATTGGATTTACTTTCTGTATAGAGGTGGAGGTTTCCCTATCATAAATTTATCACTTTTGGATTTAAGTATGACATGGATGTCCCCAAGCCATTCAGTATATGAGGACGTGCTAGTATGTGGAAAACTGGTCTGAGTCAACGGCTTAGGAAACTTGTTCATTTTGAAATCAATCACATGCTCACTTTGGGTGCTTCTCTTGAAAACTAATTTATTAAAAAGTAAAAGTTTATTTAAAAAACACACACGTTGCTTTCACATTCTTATGGGTAGTGAACAATCAGTTACAACATTGATGCTGCTTTCTCAAACGTTTTCTCTTCCTTTGCAGATTTGGCTGCAATGGTGGATCATCAATAAACTCCTAACAGTAGCCAAAACGATTTTCGGCACCAGGACACAAGAAGCATCCCTAGTTGTGATCGGGTCCCAGGCCCTTTCCACCTGATGCCACTATTTAGTCCAGGCATGGCCACACTTGGCCCTCCGGGTGTTTTGGGACTACAACTCCCATCATCCCTAGCTAACAGGACCAGTGGTCGGGGTTGATGGGAATTGTAGTCCCAAAAACATCTGGAGGGCCAAGTTTGGCCATGCCTGATCTAGTCTAATAGTTTCAGTTCCCAGTCCACCAACACCCTCACATTCAAGAAATATCACTTCCCAGTCCACCAACACCCTCATTCAAGAAATATCACGGAATCATAGAGATGGAAAGCACCCTGAAGATCATCTAGCCCAACCCTGTGCCGTGCAGCTGTTCCGTAGAGGGGTCGAACCTGCAACCTTGGTGTTATCAGCACCATGCTACAGCTAGTTTTACCTAATCTGATCTGAATGAAATCATAACATAATCTAGGTCTTAAATGGAACTGCATTTCTTTGATGGACTTGCCATAATGTAGATATACAACTCATAAACCATCAACCTATCTACAATAGCAGTAATAATAGGTATTTATTTAGCGCATCAAATGCATATAGGTGATCCTTGCAACAACCCTGCAAAGTGAATCAGTATTATAATACCCACGTTGTAGTACAAGAGTGGCCAGCCCATGGGCACATATGCATACTGGAGAAACAGTCATGGGCACCACAAAGAGAGAGAGCACAACTTATACTACTGGATACAACAAGATGCTTCTTTCAAGATTAATTTCAGAGGGAGGGAGGAATCCTGTAGGTGCCAGATAAGACCTCTGTGGGTGATGCATTGGCAACCAGTGTTATACGGGGATGAAGGCAGAGTAGGGCAAAGGGGAAATCTGAACAGACATTCCTTGGTTCACTCTCTTAGCCTTTTCTGCACCATACCAGTCATGCTATCAGGACAACTTTAATTAAGCATGTGTTTGTTTCCCTTTATCAATTTTTGCTATTAATTAATCCGAGCTGACCTCTTTGAACTCCAAAGGGCTGGTGGAAAACCTACCACTGTCTTAACATTTATAGTTCTATGCAGGAAAGTAAATGCAAAGCCATCTTTAATTATAATACTGCAACCGTTTATACTTTTTTTTATTTGGAAGGAAGTCTTAGATACCCGCAGAAGGGATTTTAAGTGAACTTTAAGATCACAGCGTAACATTGCAACCCTATAAACCATAGCTAAGGAAAGAAGACGCAATTATCACCACACACACAACAAATCACTAATTAAGATGCTAATTAAGAGAAATCTTCTGAGGGTCAGCACCATTGCACCAGGAATAACTGCCATTTCCAGGTGCAAAAGCACACAGAGCACAGAGAAAACAATGGCTTGTAGGATCAGTTCTTGACTTAATAACGCAGGATATGCAGATATTGCTTCTTAAGCCAGAATTTGATTGTATCAATCTACCCTGTGAGTATACAGCAAAAGGACATTTTTGCATAAATCAGTGCTTCTGATAATTTGTTCCGGAGGTCCGTTCTTAACCTGAAACTGTTCTTAACCTGAAGCACCACTTTAGCTAATGGGGCCTCCTGCTGCCGCTGCGCCGCCCGAGCACGATTTCTGTTCTTATCCTGAAGCAAAGTTCTTAACCCGAGGTACTATTTCTGGGTTAGCGGAGTCTGTAATCTGAAGTGTATGTAACCTGAAGCGTATGTAACCTGAAGCGTATGTAACCCAAGGTACCACTGTACTACACCCCAGATGCTAAATCAGGTTGTGCTTCTAGGACTACTGCCTTGAACAAGACGGTGCACATTCTCATAATATTAAGAAGAAATACACAAACCAGTAGGGAAGCAAGTTCACGGAAGACTCTCAGCCCAGTATGTATCTTGGATACATGAACAATCGTCTCCATTAACAGGAGAAGAAAGTTGTTTCAGGTTTTTGACTGGGCATCCCATGAGATGGCACATTCAAGTGTAGTTCAGCCCAGTTTGTAGCTCAACTCCCCCTGCCCGATGAGTAGAAAGAACAAACTCATGTCCAAGACTCATAACCGGTTGAGTGTTCTCCCTGGGATATAATGCGGAACAGGTCTGTGATCAGCTGTTGAGGTGCAGAAATAATGAGCAAGAGATAAAATGAACAACTTTAGAAATAGAAAGTTGCCAGACACCAAAAGGGAGCAGCAAAAAATATCCTGGCTATTCAGCTTTTAGGTTCTTCTTCAGTCAAAACTGTCACAGTATGCTGTATTCATCACGATATACTATAGATCTAGAGAGCGCAAGCGAGCTTTCATGGTAAAATGAGTTTAACCACACAACAGTGGTCTTCTCTGCTGTATGTAAATATTTGTGCACTTTGAATTGCTACTGAGGTCAGAAGGTTTGGAGGAGCCACACATTATAGTTAGCTGCACAGCAAGGGGAATGGACCACCAAATTAATTTACTGGGTAAGCAGTAGGGAAGGAGGAGACTTTTTTTACATATCTGTATTAGAGAGATTGCCTGTATATGAATCATTTTTTTATTATTATTACCTCCCTGGCCTGGGAGAATATGCAATATATTATGTGTTTCTACTAAGACACCTGGAAAGTACAAAATGAATGCTAAAGTTCTGCGTAACTTTTAAAACTTCACTGTCTAAAACCAAGTTTCTGTCCTAAAAAATGCAGAGTAGCATTTGGATCTGCAAGGAATTTTCTTAAGACCCAACTCCTAGCTGCTTCCCCCAACAATATTTTCTTCTATTTATTATTTCCATGCAGCAGATGACAGGTCAGATAGCCCTTTAGTGAGAAGTGAACAGTTCAGCTGAAAACAAACCAAGTGCAGAGGTCAGGCATAAGGTTAAGACTATCACAGAGTCTGAGATTACATTATCTTTAACAGATCAGTTCGTGTATTTCAGATGTGCTGCAGTAATACATTTCTGGATGCACTGCAGCTACTGTTTTGCAGTGCATCAGTGGAAACAGCGGGTAGGGGTGACAGCATCTTTGTCGATTTCAGAGAACAAGTTTCAATGGAAAGGCACATTTAAAAATCGGCTATTAAGAATTGTAAAAGTGAAAGCAACATCATACCCATGACAACTTGGGGGGCTCAACATTTGCGACATTAAAAATGGTGGGTGAAGCAGAGTTCAATGTTAAGAGCAGAATATTCTCGGCTAGACGTGTCTAATATGCTTTCCTTCGTTGAACAGCCTTGATATTTTGCCTTGAAGTGCACCGATGGCGATATGACAGAACACTATCCAGATGCCCTCGGAAGGACTGGAGTCTTTGGAGCAGAGAGACACAGAGAGATTCTATCACAGAGTACATGTAAAAGTTTATCTTGCTTGGGCAAAAGCCACCAGCAGCTTCTGTACAGAATATGATACAACTAATTAGCATCTGCAAAGAGCAGGTGGCAGGTTCACCAGTCAATTCCTGAAAAGACCATTTCATGTGTGGTTATTTCCATGTAGGAAAAAACAGCAGACTGTGATACGTGTTAAAATGTCTATTAACATGTGCACATGAGCCCTCTCTGCATGATTAACATTGCACAGAAGAGGAAGAAGCAGGGGTGGGCACACTCACTCCATGCCACTGCCTGTGAGTCGAGGCCGGCTGTCTGCAGCAGTCAACCTGCTCTATTAGTGCAAGATTCCCATGTGTTTTAGAAGCCTGGAAAACCAGGGTTCTTAGGTGTATGGGGAGTCCACCTAAAGAGAATGGGGCCCCTGCAGCAATTGCTCCCAACTCAAGGTTTGGGTTCGTGGACACATTTAGATTTTCAAGTAAGGAGGGCAGTGAGCGGGAGCTCAGAAATGTTATACAGACAACAAGCAACTACAGTAAGGGCTCAAGTGCACCCATGGGTGTCTTGTAGAGAGTAATGGTGACAGAGGAGGCTGTTCTTGCTTCCTACACCATGAGGTATTAATCATGGGGACTATGGTTTCCCATGTACATATATGCAGCAAACACGATGGTGTACATATGGTTTGTACATAAATGCAGTGTTGACATATGTAAGCAATATATGAAATCTTATGTTTGCAGGCTCAAGCAGGCAGCAGTCAACACCCCTGTCCCTCCTTCATCACAATCTCCACTCTAAACTGTGAGCAAAATCAGACCCAAGCTCTTACTGTATTAGCAATGAACTACTGTTTAGAGGAAGGGACGCGGGTGGCGCTGTGGGTTAAACCACAGAGCCTAGGGCTTGCTGATCAGGTCAGCGGTTCGAATCCCCGCGACGGGGTGAGCTCCCGTTGCTCGGTCCCTGCTCCTGCCAACCTAGCAGTTCGAAAGCACCTCAAAGTGCAAGTAGATAAATAGGTACTACTCCAGCGGGAAGGTAAACGACGTTTCCGTGCACTGCTCTTGTTCGCCAGAAGCGGCTTAGTCATGCTGGCCACATGACTGGAAGCTGTACGCCAGCTCCCTCGGGCAATAAAGCAGGATGAGCACCGCAACCCCAGATCGGCCACAACTGGACCTAATGGTCAGGGGTCCCTTTACCTTTACCTTACTGTTTAGAGGACCAGGAAAGTCCACCAGTCGGTGTGGGGCAGGGAGAAAGAGTGGAAAGTCAACTTTTAAGTCAACGACATACATGATATTTAGGAGGAAAGGTTCTGTGTTTGAAGCTGATCTTGATATTTAAATATAATATTCGGATTCTTGAACAAGTGAAATGGGTACGTCTCCCTCCGGTCATTTCCACTGAAGTTAATCCAAGCCCTGAAAGAGACCTAGAGCTACTAAAGGAAGTGAGAAAGAGCACCACTCTTAGAAAAAGGTAGCCATCACTACCCCATGATCAAGCAAACACTGAGTGGGCTGAGTAGGAGTTCAGAGGCTTCATGGGCACCAGGGGGAGACCTCAAAGGACACCACTGTGTCCGCAGGCACCATATTGGTGACCCCTTATAAAGCTAATCTATGTACACAACATGCACAGGATGGAGTGTCAGTGGAAAAGAGAAAACGGGAAGAGGCAGAGGAACATGAGAAGAAATGAGTTGCATTTTTTAAAAAAACCCTTTTCTTTGCAACCCATGAGGACCAGAAATGTAGTTTCACCCACTCCCCAACATTCCAAAAACAGTCTATATGAGAATATAAGATAATGCAGAACAACTGTAATGCAGCAAGTTTCTATACCTCCTGTTTATACACAGACAGCCCCAGTGAAACTAATAGCTTCAGAACCAGACTATTCATCATGCCATGGTCCCATAATTTTGCATACTATAGGGATGGAAGGGTTCAGGTCCACAGCTGCTGGGCATGTCAGATTTATAGAGTGAAAGCACCTGAGCTCTCTCTCCCAGTCCTTTGGGGAAACTCCAGTTTTTAAGGACTGATTAATGATACAACGTTAATGTAGCAGTCATATATCCTGCTTCATAGTTTGAAAAGTTCTGCATTGAGCAGATGATGAAGTCCATGGATTTGCTGTGATTTAGCACCTCCAGCTCCTAAGAACTAATGTCTCCAATATGTCAGTAAATCTACTAAATGAGGCAGTTTCTTGATGGCGATTTCTATGATGGATGATCTGAAACTGTGCCAAATTTTATCACTTAGCCCCAAATATGAAAAGGCTAGACAGACAAGGTGGGGAGGGGGGTTCTGATTTTGAAACTTCTACAAAAGCGCACACCACATCTCTCTAAGATCCAATTCTGAAGACCTTGTGCTCCTCTCTCTAACGGTCTGCCACACAGTGACCTGGAAACATACGAGAGGGGGCAGCTACAGAGATCATGAGTGGCTTGGTTCTCAGTATCTTCTCATGCGTCTTGTGTGTGACAAAATCAATGGGCTGCAATCTGGGAGGAGGGCAATTCTGGGATTGCCAGGAGTAGTACACAAATTTAGCCCACACTCCAACAGCGTCCCTTAGAGCAGTGGTGAATAACCTGTGGCTCTCCATATGTTCATCAAAGAACTGTAGAGTTGGAAGGGACAACAAGGGTCATATAGTCCAGCCCCCACCAATGCAGGGATATTTTGCCCAATGTGGGGCTCAAACCCACAATCCCTAGAAAAAGAATCTGAGCTATCCTTGGTTGCTGGACTCCAACTCCCATAATTCCTGACAATTGGCCATACTGGCTGGGACTAATGGGAGCTGGAGTCCAACAACATCTAACAGAACACAGGTTCTCACTCCATCCCTGCCTTAGACCATGCCTTTGCTTTCTCCTAGACAGGTAAACAACTATAATTCAGTCCTAAGGAGAAAAGTGAAGTGCTTCCCTGCCTCTCTCTGGGTCAGCATTAAAGGGGCAGGCCCTGGCACTTGATGACCACTTATGGAAGACACTCCTAAAACAATCTGTGTAGAGAAAAAGCAGTATTTGGGCTGCTTAGTGCTAAACATTTTTGCCCAGGCTATTATAACAGGCGTGGGTGATGGCTGCAATTGCCCCAAGTATTAAAAGCATCAGTGACTTAGCCTGAGGTCACCTTTATCAACTGACATTTCCGTGCCAGCAAAAGGGCCCATGAGATAAAAATGTTACTGTTCACCTAGCCTAAAGTAGCACAAGTTTCATGGCCACTGATGTACATGCAATAGAGGCGTTTGTGATAACTGAAGGAGTCAGCTTGCAGAAAATGCTGACTCATATGATGACTGCACTGTTTCAAACTATAGACAATAATGATTCACGTCCCTAAGAATAGCAGTGAAAATTCAGTTCCCCAAACTAACAAAATGGGATATCGGACAGGATGCTAAAAAGGTCTCTTGTGTGCAGGAGTCTTCCATGATTAATTAGGGCCTTACTTGTAAACCCAGGATATAACTGGGATTGAAAGTCAAGCCCCTAGTACATAGTGGAAAATATTATATAACAAAAATGTTGACTAAGGGGGGGAAAGAACACACACGCAGAGCGAGAACAACTTTCATTGATCTATTACAGGAAAAGAAGAGAAAAGTTGAGAAGGGGAAGACTGAAGCAACAGATGTATATGCATGGCTGGGTAAAAAGTACCAAGGGAATGTACTAGTAGAAAATTGCTGTTCATTGAATAATATAGAAATGAATACTTCCTGCACTGTTGTACTAAATCAAATACTAGCTGGTGAATAGATGATTTAATACAAAGCAAACAAAAGCCTGGCTTGCAGCATTTTTGGCTATTTACTAGAATGCTATACTCTGCCTGGATGCAGAGTCTAAACAAGGGAAGAACAGGGAAATCAGGAGCTGCTGATCACCAACTATCCTTCCATGTGCTCCGGATCATTTAAGCACAATTAAGAGATCAGGAGTACCGTATTTTTCTGTGTATAAAACTAGGTTTTCCCCCTAAAAAAATAATGTCAAAAATCTGGGGCCGTCTTATACACAGATAGTAAAATACACATTTTTTTCTTAAATTGGAGTCCACAAAAATAGGGGGCGTCTCATACATGGGGGCATCTTAAAGACGGAAAAATATGGTATTACATCTGCACTGGCTCTATATGAGAAAGACAGTAACATCATTCCCCAGCAGAAGATATATAAATTCAAAGTGCCATTAACTACCAAGCTATTTACTAACTATATCGCAGAACTGTACATCAACATCCTAGCACAGAACACAGAGGCAATCATGAAACTATCAATTTGTTTACAAAATACAACCAGCAAGTATACAGGTGCAGGCAGCCAAGAAACTACAGTGGCCCACAATAGCCAGAACAAACATGTGAGCATGCTGAATACATGGGAATCCCTGTGCTAGCAAAAACTCATATATATGAAGGACGTATGATTTATGCTATAAATGCAAGAATTTGGGAGGGGGTGCTGTGGTCATTTTAGAAGGCATTATACAAAATATTTACTATAGCTTTAAAACTCAACCACAACATTTCATCAACTGTGTGTAACTAGTTTGTACCTGGGAGAGCCTTACAGAAATCTGTACTCTGCCAAGAACCTCCTTAACACCTTTGTGCTCTCCCTTCCAATCTCGATGCTGTAAAATGAGAATAACAGGAACCTTTGCATGGCAATCAAAACTGTGATACAGAAGATCAAATCTACGAATTTGCATGTACAGAGCCCAGCACACACAATATTTCCCAACAGCACTATACAAGAAGGAAAATGCTTGGACTGAAGAATATGCAGGGAAAGTCTCACCCGCTGAACGCTTGCTAGATGAGAATAGCTTAGTCCAGGCCTAATGGGAAATGATGGCTTCCTGCTATGTAAATTGAGTTACAGCCAACCTCAGACTTCCTCTCAACAGAGCACAAGATCAGAAGAATCTGCTTCATGTTTTAAAACTAATCGGTTTCCCATGACTTCCATACTTAGCAACTATGACCATTTCAGAATGAATGAGCACCTGAAACCAGTTTGATCCTGGCTTGTTCTCACTAGCTATAGTTTAAACCAGGGGTAGTCAACCTTTTTATACCTACCGCCCCCTAATGCATCTTTCTTGATGGCAAAATTTCCTTACCACCCACCAGTGCTCAATGGAAGGAGGATTCAGCTTGTGCCATAGAACCCCCTACTGCCCCACCTGGAATCCTGAAAAGCCCACTAGCAGGTGGTAGGGACCAGGTTGACAACACCTGGTTTAAACAAACCACAGTAAGTTCAGATGCCATGGGAAACTATAGTTTAAGAGCAGGAACCAGGTATGCCCAATCACCTCCTTTGGTATGTGAAAGAGAAGAACAGGGAGACTGTGAGTCTGAGTACTGTCACAACTCAGTGACAATCATGGTTTCTTGTTACCAGTGACCCGTATCCCCATGTGAGTACAGTGGTACCTCAGGTTACAGATGCCTTGGGTTACAGACGTGTCAGGTTACATACCCAGAAATAGTACCTCGGGTTAGGAACTTTGCTTCAGGATGAGAACAGAAATTGTCAGAGAAAGGAACTTGAACCCTAAGCACACCACTTTGTTCAGTAGATTTCAACCTGTCAAAAGATGGGACAGGTTTGTCCTTGGGCCTCCTTCTGCACCACAGAGGCTTTCTCACTCACCTTGTTTCGGGGGACCGATACAAAGGAAGGCTCTTGGCATCAGGCAAGAGACACGATCGGGACACACAGCTGGCCTTCAGTAACCAGTGAGGAAGGGGATTCCAAAGCTCCCACAATAGCTTGACTTCCCTCTTCCCACTCCCTGATATGTATCTCTTCCCATCTTTCCCTATAACATCATGCTTATCAAGGAGAAACGGTGGAAGGGCCATGGCACAAGTGCCTCCACCTGCCTCCCCTCATGACTCGGAACCAAGGACAGGGATCCGGGGATCTCTGGGCAAGTACAGAATGCCATGCGCTAGCCTACAGCCAAAGCTTATGTTGGGTGAAGGGCAAAGGAAAAGTGAAAGCAACCATGTGCATTAGAGGATCAATTATGACAAGAGCACACAGAGCTCCTTTTTAGCTAAAAAGCAGTCACTACTTCATGCTCTCCACTCCTTCCAAGTGTGTGCTGCTCTACCTCACCCTCCCTTTCCCCTCCATGCCAAAAGGAGGTGGTAATGCTCTGTTTTTATCTTAGAAAGAGCAAAGGAAGTTCTGCCTCATAAAACAAAATGGCGGTGGCAGCGTTTGCCTCAACCAGCTGTGATTCAGCCACAACCCATCCCATGGTCCCGACCCAACCTGTTGGAAGATCAGGGCCTTAGCTGCTATGTGTAACAAACCAGTGCCAACACCTTTCGCCATCCAGGTTCCATTAATTGAAAATGCTCTCTGATACTGCCCTTTATCATGGCGACGACAACAAAATGGCAGGGGAAGAACCCCACCTCAACGCAAAACAGATTCTGGGTATTTATCTAATTTGAATGAGCATTCCAATGACAACATTTGGTTCTCCGTAACAGCTGAACCTGGTATTGTATATTTTCCCACCTCGAATTCTGGAACCCCAGTCATAATCACTGAAACCAATGCAGTCATGCTTTTTGGAGACCGATATCCCTTAGAGATCTGTACTAATGGTTTTTCATAAAGTGACTGCCTTAACGACTGCTGAACACAATGATGTTCAAGCTAAGCTTGTGTCAAGTGGGGTGTGGGTGGGCGTCACCTTCATTTTCTCTGGGCTACAGAATTCCACTTTTAAAGCATCACAAAAGGCGACATTATGCATCTTGGAGGGGGGGTGCTGGGGTTCTTTTCGGGCAAAAAAGGCAGAGAAGAATAGCTGGTGTCAACAGAGTACTCCCATCTGCTCCCCCCTCCCCCAGATGTGGTCTTGAGACTTGGGTGACACTAAGCCCCTAAAGTCAATGAGCATCTGTTCTCCTCCACCCACTGCAATCTGCCCAGAACTGCCAGTTCGACAGCCATCAATCAAGCAATAATATGCTGACCACAGGACCCGGTGGGACACCATTTTCCAAGTCAAATGCAGCAGTTAGCATAAATAAAGCACTGCTCTCTCTCTCTCTCTCTCTCTCTCTCTCTCTCTGTGTGTGTGTGTGTGTGCTTTTCTCTCCCCCCCCCCCTATGATTCTGCAGCTGCTGCTAAGAACTCTGTATGCAATAAAAAGTAAGAAAAATAGGCAGGACAGAATGGCAATTCTGCTCCTCTGAGTCATAACAATTATGACGTTGTGATAAGAACCGTTTTTCCATGAATTTTTAAGTACCAGTAATCCTGTGCTGAGTCTGTCCCCAGGGAAAGAGGTGACAGGTTTGAGCAGGATTGACAGCTATTTCATCCTGACAGTCAGCCACAACTAAGCCACCTTGAAGGCCTGCGCACCCCACTCTGAACTTCCGCTTTGGACTTACTAAGAATTGTTGCAGTGAGACGGCTTTGAGACTAGCTATGACTCAGGAAACCTTAGTTCACATCTCACCTCTGCCATCTCCATGGTGTAGTGCCTGGGCTCTTTCGGGAGGAGTGTGTGTGATAGAAATAGACTCAATAAGTAGAAAACGTATGGCTCTGGGCTATGGTTGCCACAACAGGATGTCTATTTGCCAGGGGGTTGGACTAGATGGCCATAGGGGTCCCTTTCCAACGCGACAATTCTACGATTCTATGACTTCCAACTACACTGCTTCACTGTAGCTTGCTCTTACAACAATTCACTTGTCCCAATATGCAAGGAGGAGAAACACACACACACAGTGGAAATGGAAGAGGTATTAGCTATGGACTATAGTTAATTATAGGTATTAACTAATTAACTATAGCAGAGCTTTTCAAACTGATTTTTCAGTTCCATTTGGGTGGCTGATGGAGAGGCTGAAACAGAGTCAAATATACTCAGCCCTGCACTAACTTTCCTCGATGAGATGATGGAGGGCTGCGAGTGAGTCAGTTATCTCGATGGAGATGTCAGTCGCCAACCAGGGGCCCAGAAACCTCCATGTAGTCGCAATTGGACCTGAGCCAGTACCGAGATGCGCTTGGCACCTGGGGGATTTCGAACCCTGAGCGGAAGCCCTCTGCTCCCCCACATACCCCAAAAGAGACTCTGGGTATCTGGGTCAGGAGATATCCCCCCCCCGAGCAGTGTGCGGGGGAAGGGAGGGGTAATGCTTGTGCAGATGGAACGCTCATTATTCTGAAATTCCGCCCATAAGGTTGGAGCCTATGCTAGACTACTCAGAGTAGACTTATTGAATTCAATGGACATGGCTAACTCAGGTTGATTCATTTCAACGAGTCTACTCAGAGTAAGCCTAAGCAGGGGATACAACCGAAAACAAGCATGCTGTCAAGATGATTTTTCTCTGAATGGTGCCCACGATGCAATTTGCTTGCTTCTACGCTGCCATGTCTGATTTGTGAATACAATCAAAATGAAGTCAGACCTGCCCAAACCCTATTGAAATCAATGAGGCTTAAGCACATAGGTAAATGTTCAAATCCTCTTAATCTGCTATTTTAAAATAAAACTAATCACGCACTTAAACCCCTCGCCCCAACCACCCCACTCATATCTCCCACAGCCTGAGTCTGTCTGCCAAGGTGTGACATTATGCTGGGAACTATGAAGGAAGCTTGGGCACATCGAAGCGTTCCTAGTGGTGCAGCAATGAAACTGCTAGCACATTTGCAAAGCTAAGCAGGGTCCTGTATTGCTTCAAATTGGATGGGGGACTGTGTGTTTAGATTCCTAGATCCAACTCTACAATTCTATGATTCTATGCACACATCTCTGGCATGTGCATTGAGTCAGAACTCAAGAGTTGCAGCTAGGGCTTCACATAAAGAGCAGTTCAAAAGAGCTAGAAAAACTAGAGTCTGTATACTGGAGAATGAATGTTCCTAGAAACCCAAAAGTGCGCTCTCTCTCACACACACGTATACACACACACACACACACAAACATAAATACTAAACTATTATCAATATAAGCATCAAGCCAGTACCTTGTGGCCTGCATGCAAATACACCTTATACTTGTAACTTTGGCACATTTTTGTTAGTTTCATTACCTGTCCTAACTGCAACATGCAGGCAACACACCAACGCAGTATGAGTGAGGATAAACAGAAAAACAGCACTCTAAAAACTACTAAAGAAAAGCCAGCTCACAGCACACAACGGTATAAAGGGAAGTGCAAAGTCTCAGAAAACTGTCATCAGAACAGGGAGGCTGCTTACATATTCTTATCTTGCCCAATCTGCTGTCAAATGGCAGAACAGTTATATGACAGAAACAAAATGAGGTCAACATACCAAAGTCTCATTAAAAAGGGCAAATTAAGGCCAATGAGGTCCTCTGGTATCTAGCAATCTGCTTGCCTGTAATTGTTAAGATTAGCCTCCATAGACTCCCTTAGACTCCCCAGAACCCCCGTTTATGGTTCCAAGACATAACAAGTTTCTGGCTTTCAAGGTTGCAGAGAGCGAAAGTTAACACACACTGATACAGTGGTACCTCAGGTTACATACGCTTCAGGTTACAGACTCCGCTAACCCAGAAATAGTGCTTCAGGTTAAGAACTTTGCTTCAGGATAAGAACAGAAATCCTGCTTCAGCAGTAAGTAAAACATACAATCATAGAGTTGGAAGGGACCGCAAGGGTCATCTAGTCCAACCCAATGCAGGAAACTTGCCCAACATGGGACTTGAACCTACCACTGAGATTAAGAGTCTCATGCTCTTCCAACTGAGTTATTCCACATGTCAAGAAGTGTGTTCCCATGTAAGAGAAAGCAAGACACAGCTTCCAGAATTAAGCTTATGAAACCGACCTTTCAACAGAAGCACCATTTTTCTTATACCATTCACACTTTTATTTTCCTTATCTTTCTGTGTTTAATGTAAACTGCTTAGGGACTTTGCATATTAAGCAGTATATAAATATGATGAAGCAAAATGGTGAACTCCCTTTTTAAAAAAAGTCTGGTGTTTTTCAGTGATTATAGCTTGGTTCGTACGTAACTGAATCTAGAGCCTCAGACTCATGTCCTCCCTCTGCCCTCTCTCATGTGCTTCAACTCCCCACCCCCCAAAAGTCTCTCTTGTTCACAACACACTACAATTTACTGTTAAATCCCAAACAGGCAAAACTATGGCTTGCTGGGAACCTGCAAATTCACAAGGAATCAGCATGTGCAAATATCAGAGGCAGAAGGAAGTTCATTAGCCTGAGGCTTGGTCTCAATGGCCAAACTCTGGCCATCCAGGCTGGCTCTCAGTGCTCTCTGATCACGTGCACATTTTTCAAAACATGTAGAACACCACAGAGTCACCTCGCTTGTTCTCTTTAGAAATACTCTGTCAATGTTATTGCTAGTAACAGTAGTGAGCATGATAAATATCACCTTTTCCCAGATGACAACTGCGGTTAAATGCTGTCCAAGCTGCAATATTTCTGGAGCAGAAGAACAACCTTAGGCCCAGGTTGTGCTCAACTGATGAGAAAAGCATGAATTTATTGTGCAACTTCTTAAAAGTGCCAGCTGTGTGGAAAAGCCCTTCAGATTCAGTGGCTGTAAAGAGATGGGAACTGTGCACCCATCACAGCACCCTGACAGAAGGACCAGGTTCCTGTTTTTCACCCCTTGGTGCCTGACTCTGGATTTATCATATATTTATGTTCCCTAAACTGGGCTCCTTGTTCCAGACCCTGATAGAAATAAAGAAGTTATGTATCATTATTGAGGAACGCCAGTTTTCCCTTAATGGGTTTTATACAGTGTAGTTCTGCACAAATGATCCTTCAGCAAAGGGATTTCTGCTTGCACCACGGGACACCCCCCCCCCCGTACAACCCCTAAATCTGTTCTAGGATGTGGATTGGGTGGGGGTATGTGTGGGGCGTGAGGGGTCGAAGCTGCATAAGCAGAAATCCTTGCACTGATGGAACATGTTAGTTGAATACTGCCCTAAATTACCAATAACAAATTTAAATAAAGTGCTAAATCAGATTTATATTTATTCATTACATTTTAATCCCACCTTTTCCTCCAAAAAGGTTAGGACTGTAGATATGATTCTCTTCTCCCTTGTATGTTCACAACAGCACCGAGAGAGGTTGGTTAGGCTGACAGATGGTGACTGGCCTAAGATCACGTAGTGAGCTTCAGAGGAGAATAGAAATTTGAACCTAGTCTACCAGTTCTTCATCCAGCCCCTCCAATCCCTTCATCACACTTCAAGATGTCAAAGCAAGTTACACTGGAGGAGCTTGCATTATTAAATATAATTTAGAAACAAATAGCAGCATGCAAATGAACAAAGGAATCGTTTAAAAGAATGGTTCTGTTCATTTAAAAAATGAGCCAGGAGCATTTCTGTATAGTGACACAGAGCAAGGCGGTGTGGTCGCTCTCGCTCTCTCCTGACAGACAAAGAAACCCAGGATCAACCCTGAAGGAATAACCACCCAGCAAATGGGCTGGCCGATTCAGGATACACACCCAATGGCTACGCCAAAGCCTACTGACGTCTGTAATCATTGTGGCCATTTTGATCCCGTGCTTGGGTCTTGTCATCATTTCTTCTTCCCAGACCCATCCCCAAAGGCCTGGGAATGCTGTGCCTGGTTCCTCAGAGTATTATCCCCCCCCCCCCGTGGCACCTGTGGTCAGTTAACAAGAACTTCAAACCACTGGCACCTAGTAGGGAAGTTCTGTGTAATTGGAGGTGACAGCTTTTACCCATCTTCCTAGACAACGTTCCTAAAATTAGCAACCGAAAAGGGTCCTGTCAGTAGCTGCGACCACTCAACACAAATGTACGAAGGCTTACAATTAGCCTTTGACTGGTTACATTGGGAGAGTAAAAGAACAACACCTGGCATCAGGTGAGCTTTCTGTGCAACAGAAAAGTGGTCAATCATTCTACTCGCCTCACCTCAAAAAAGCTGCAAATGCAAGTCTGTTTAAAATTACCTATGTTAGCTGACGGTTTTATAGCCATACTTCTACTGACAGCTTACAAAGTACACCCCATACAACAGCAAGCCTTTGCTTTGAGCTTGACACTGTGGACACCGTATACCAGAGAACCTCTCACCTGAACCCTCGTTACCACTTCTCCTGTTATCTACATTATGAGCATGTACCACATCCATGCCTACAGTAATTGATCTTTTTTTATAAACAGAGCCCCAATAGGCATTTGTTTAGATTCTGTGCCGTTTTTGGCAACTGTGTTTGCTGAATGAGTTTTTACACCAAGATACATATTCACCCTTTCAACATCGTTTGCCACTGCTGCCCCCATTTTCCTGCAGAGAGATAATCCATTTGACATTGTGAGCAGGAGGACCTCCTCCTTGTCTGCATCTTCCTCTTGATGGGCATACCCAAGGCCAAGCCTCTAGTAACACATTTTAATTTCCGCATCTTCAATTGAGGAGAGAGGAAAAAGCACAATCCCTTGGGCCTTGCAAATGCCCTTTCACAGTAGGCGTGTTGAGTATCCTGGAGCAGAAGATTAATTCAATTGACAGGAAAGTTCCTTCCAGTTAAGCATTTTACAGTGTGGGTGATTGGGTGAAGAAACATCACACCAGGATCCAACCATGGATGCAAATACATATACAGTCATTAGTTTCATGCTACTGCAACATGGTGGTATTAATTTCACTTTAACGTGCAAAGAGGGCCTTTTGTTCTAGTGCCCAAACACTAGGATATTGTTTAGGGATCAATTAAAGTCTCTTGCCTTAATGAGATTCCTAGAAAGCCTTCAACCTTGTTTTCTGGATAGTCCTACGTCTAGAACTGCATGGAGAAGCTCTCCTTTAAAGATAAGACTACACGAATAAGAGGTAATCTTTTCCTTGACATTAGCCATAGAACAAACTCCTTTTAACCTCTGAACACACGTTACACATAAACACAGGCAAGGCTATAGGGAAGCCTGCTTGTTAGCAAATGCGAGGGGTTTAAGGTTCAACACCCTACATTAATTCTGTCCTCTTGGATGCCTTCATTACAACAGAAGTGCAATTTCTCTGCCTCCCCTGTAGATAGCAATTAAGTGTTTAAAGGGAAAAGATGGCCAGTTGAAAGACAAGGGGAGTCACTTCATCTGCTACTGAAAAGGAAGGTGGTTTTATCAAAGCAGGAATAACAGTACAGCCTGTATATGTTGACTAAGAATTAATTCGGGCCAAGTTCAATGTGACTTACTCCCGGGTAAATGCGTACAGGCTTCCAGCCAAAATCAGTCCTCAGGGAGGTCCATGGTCTGCCAACTCAGGGATGACACTTTTCCGTGTTAACTTTGTTCTGATACATTTGGCCTTTTATAGGCCAGCTTCCCCTTTGCGAAAAAGGGAAATCATCGTTTTGGCTCAGAAGCTGCCTGCGCTGAAACCATTAAATAATCTGTATGAAAGAGCATGTAGTGGAAAAACTGTACTACTTTCACTACTACTAAAGACTAGCTCAGATTTACATTCCACATATGTTCACTGCCTCGAGGCTTTATGTAAAAAAAAAAAAAGCTCTGAAGAAGAACGGTCAATTTTGGATGCATAATTATTTTAGGTATGATTCAGAGGTTTTCAGAAAGCAAAACTGCTCCAGCTCTGTCTGCCGCAATTTGACTCTCAAGTGTATTAGACCTTATTAGAATGGGTGGTCGGGCAGCTCATGGGATTGGTAATGGGATACTGAGACTTTCACCTCCAGGTCACCCTCTGCTCGAAATATCGCCCAGCTCCATGATGACTGAGAAGGCTTTACAGTCTGGAAGCTGTTCGGCTGTCGAAAGGAGCTGAGAAGGTACGGACGGGCTTAAACACTGCACCCGGCGCCCCTTTGCTGCAGGGAGAATGCCTGTCAGCAAGTCCTTGCACAAACCCTCTCGTTTAAATCTTGAGCAGCACAATTAGAAGAACAATCTGGCAACCCACAAAGTCGAGGCTGCTGTGCACAGGGCCCTGCACACAACACATGCTCTCTCTAACCAGATAGCACCGAAAAGCAGGTTGCACCCAAACGGATGGTGCAGAGCTGCTACTGCTCTTACTCCTCCTGCAGGAGACAAATGGAAAAGAGCATGAGACTCTTGATTTCAGGTCAGGGTCAAGCCCCACGTTGGGCAAAAGATCCCTGCACTGGGGATTGGACTAGCTGACCCTCGTGGTCCCTTCCAACTCTAGAATTCTATGAATCAAGAAGTCTCTGGTTCAATCACATCTCCACCATGAACACACCAGGCAAGCTACTTTCTCAGCACCAGTTCCCACGCCTACACCACATACAATATGGAGAATAATTAGGTTTTTTTACCTTGCAAGGTAAGGTACCTTGCAAGGTACCTTGTAAGGATTACAACTAGATAATGCATGTGAAACATTTTGAACCCATGGGAGTAGTTTGAAATATTTGCATGTGTCCTGTGAAGAGGCTTTGGACACATGCACACACACACACACACACACACACACACACACACCTCTTCAATGAACAAGCAAAATCCTCATTGGTAAATGAGTAAAACTGGATGCCTGCTTCAGTTTCGACACTTGATAGAACAACAATCCTATATCCTTTTTCCTGAGGTTTGGACAGGTAGTCTTAATCTGAAACGGCAATTGATACAAAAACATGCAAATAGGCACCAAGTTCAGAAGCAGTAAGCCATGTGATGATGTTAAGATTGTATGGTGACAAATCTCTGCTAGAAGAGAGAATCTATGTTCTTACTCTTTTATTGCTTCACTTTTGTGGCTATGCGTGTGTGTGTGTGTGTGTGTGTGTGCGCGCGCGCGCGCACCCCTCTCCATCCGTCTTGGCTAAACTCCAATAAAGGCGGTTCAAGTTGCACTTAAGCTTCCTTATATATTTTCAATTACACCCTAATTGAAAAAGTGATCTTCATCTTTCTGTTCATGTTTCAAAAGTGTTGCCATTTGCTCTTCAAAAGCAACTGTCTACTATATCCCAGATACAATTGAATTCCAGTTGACAAAGGTGCTTGAAGATAGTTTCTGATTTATTTATTTTTAGAAGAGCTACACGGAGGGTGAATCAAGTACAGTTGAGCACCTGTAATAAGTCCATTGGATAAATTGTTAAAGCAGTAACTTCCTTGGGGTTCTGCTAGTTCCTATTAAGCAGGTACACCGGTTTGGCTAGCATTATGTCTCGCATGGATTAATACTCCCCTTTCGCAACTGAAACCCGGTGAACTCCTTCAAGTGTCAAAGGGGCAATACAAAAATGCCTACATGTACTTTGCAGCACAAAGCTGGACCACATCTCATGAGCAAAGTGGCCATTAACTGTATCCGGCCAGAGCCTGGTGGAGTTTGCTGCCTGCAGGACTGCCAGGCGTCAGCTGCCACTGGGTCAGAAATCAGAATCTCTTCATGGGAGGGAGCATCACGTTAGTCCTTATGATTAGCTAAACGGTGTGATCTACCAGCTCATAATAAATCAGAAAGCAATTTTGAACATGCTGCTTTTAACTCTTGGGATATTCAGGCAAGTCTCAATGCTAAAAACATCAGGCTTTTATTGAAGTATATGGAACTCAAGAGGCTTGTAGTTCACCAGGTTAACTCAGGTTTTGAAGGGGACATGGAAAAAAGACTGTAAAAAGGTAGCATACAGACAAGACAACCTCAGTGCCTCAGAGTTGCTCTCTGGGTTGCCAAAAATCTAGCCAGCTAGTCTCCATATTAACACCTACCTCTCAATTCCAGGAGAATAAATTGAAACTCAAATACAGGACAGAACTAAGGGCAATTGAGCACTCGTATAGAACTGGTAGAAAGTTTATTAATCTGAGGTGAGGGGGGAATTCAGTCACATAAATAGTGTTTATCAATATCCAAGTCCTCCATCATGCGTCTTATGTCTGTGTATTACATATAAATGGGGAAGGAGGGGGGAGTGTTGCTCCTCTTCATTTTCTGTACTGTCTGTGTTGCAGTGTCATGAGAGCCACAATTCACACAACACATTAACACAGAACTACAGACAAAAACAGCAAGAAATGCTTCTTCTTTTCCAGCTTCTGTATAACGTGGCTTCTTTACAGTGGAGGCCCTGGTTCTAAATGGAAAGCTATATCCTACTAAACTGGAGTCTCAGATTCCACGTGGAGATGGATGATCTCTGTGGCTTAGTGGGTCAATGTGACTGGTTGTTAACCGGAAGGTTGGTGGTTCAAGCCCACCCAGGGATGGCTGTGCGCAGGATTCCTTGGGGTCCCTTCCAACTGTACAATTCTATGGCTGAGATCATGCCATCTATCTCACAAAATATAGCTTTTTATGGTGGAAATCACAGAATGTGGGGGACTATAACCTCACAGGGGAAGAACCTTCCAGGCAATCTTTCGACAGCCACACTCCCAGACTTAATTGTATGGAATAAGTTCCTGCTTTTGGCACAATATGCCCATTTTTAATAGGGAAAAGACGAATGTAGCACAACGCCTGTCAGTAGACTGGGTGACAATGGCATGAAGTGTGCTTTCAGGCCCCTTCTGCTATATCTGTAAGAACCCATCACTTTATATACATGCAGAGAATGCGCATAACCTCAGCTAGCAGACTTTCAGCATTCTTCTGGAGCAACCTCCCAAGTCTGGTCATCAAAGAGCAAGGCTTTTCATATGCCACAATACTGCTCTGTTAGAGAAGATGAACCGTAGCTTCTACAAAAAGTAATTTGAAGATCCTTATTAAGAGTCCGCTTCAGGACAACTGCCCATTCACTGCGCTTCATCTTGCCAAGCGTTTGCTGCATTCAGTAATGAAACTATTTCCCATGCGGCAATTCCATACTAATGTTGTTCGGGTAGCTCCTCTGGATGTGTGGTTTTCAAAAACTAACAGCGGTCAAAAACTCAGATAAACCCCTTTGTAACACCAGAAGGAGGATCTGAGACATGTCTAAGCACAATGCTCCCAAACTTGCCTCTTTCAGGTTCACTTAGGGATGCGGGTGGCGCTGTGGGTTAAACCAGAGCCTAGGACTTGCTGATCAGAAAGTCGGCAGTTCGAATCCCTGCAACGGGGTGAGCTCCCATTGCTCGGTCCCTGCTCCTGCCAACCTACCAGTTCGAAAGCACGTCAAAGTGCCAACCTTCTGATCAGCAAGTCCTAGGCTCTGTGGTTTAACTCACAGCGCCACCCGCGTCCCTTATCAGCCACTTGCCTGGGGATGCTTGGATCTGGACTGTTTTCACACACTAGCAACACATCCTGTAGTATTCTATCCATTATATTTTATCTCCACAATCAAAACGCATTTCAGGAACCAAAAAGTCGTATTTAAAAATATGACCTTCGAGTAGTCTGGCCCCAAAATGGCATTCCATTTTGGCAACTATAATAGGGAGTCATTTGGTGCCTAGCTGATATATCTGAGTTTCTGCGCAGATTCAGATATGACCCCACCCAAAGCAGCACATATTTAGATCTTCTCTGCACTCTCCTATCCCTGCACAGGCCTTAAAATAGGTGAATGTGGTGTGTGAAAAGGGCCTTGAGCAACATCTACCTGCAGTCAATCAAGGTAGGTAGGGCTGGTACATTAAGAACTTAATGGCACCTAGGGCATGATGTGCTAAAACTGTATGCAGCTGCTTTGATGTCTGGCACACTACTGCATTCTGTTGATTTTATGGTGGTTCATTTCAGTCATTTGGAACCTTATTCCGTGGCGCAAGAAAAAGTCCTGTAGCGTTCAGATGTGCCAAGTTCATTTTTACTCAATTCTCCCTCAGCTTCCCCAGCAGATAATATCTAACGTCACGATCCTCCCTTGTTTCGGTGACATGCTACCATTCATCTTTTCCAATAACCGGGAATAAAACAAATCAACTTACTGTTGTGCTTCTGGTCCTGACAGCCAGAACACAAACACTGAAATTAGCAAGTACCTAGAGGGCTATGGATTGCTGTGGCTTAACAATGCTCTACCTTTTCCCCTTTCAGGGACAGAGGTTGCTGGGAAAACAAGCTTGGTGGTCTCAGATGGAGTCCCAGGAGGGCATTTGTCCTGAATTACTGCCACTCCTGCAAATAGCCAGAGACAAAGCATGTCACCGAGTAGCACTCTGAGCCTGATATGCAACACCTAACTTCTCACACTGACAGCTCAGCGTTATTTGACCCATCTGAACTGTTACGGCCAGTTAAAAGACACCTGGTAAATAAGCATTACTTAGAACAGAGATATTTAAAAAGGAGGGCATACAAGATTTAATTTCTTCTCTCCCTGCACACACACCCTGCCACCAAATGCTGTAGTTAATTCTTTTTTCCAGGTAACTTTCACCAGGAAGAACAGTGATCACTGTGGTGTGTGTGTGTGTGTGTGTGCGCGCGCGCGCAAGCACATGCTCTATAGCTTCAATGTCTGCTTCAGTAAGCAGTTTGTGTTCTGAACTGTATTCGGTAAAAAATGCAGGACGCTGAGAACAAAGGGTTCTTTCTTCACCATGTTTGTCATGCATTTGATCTGGACAGTCTGTCAACAGGTTCTCCATCTCCATCATAAATCCTATTCCCTTCACAAAGATGCATCTACCGAGCCCTTTTCACACATGATCCTCCTATTAACTCTCTGCACTTCAGGCAAATGCAGTGTTAAGTATTTCATACAAAAACCATACAGAGGACTAATTGATTACCCAAAACTCAGATTCCTTACACAGCACACACACACACACACACACACACACACACACACACTCCACGGGTTTTAGCCCAGTGCACATTATTCTTCAAGAAAACCTTCCAATAACCAGGCATCTGTTTTGAATGGAGGACACTAATAATATTACTAATACTATTTATATGACAAATAATTCTGTGGCGCCTTGAGGACTAATTTTTATTAGGACACAAGTTTTCATGGATGACAAAATGTAGTCCACTATTTAGTGGATTACTCAGCCACAGTAGCGTATGTCATAATAAATTTGTTGGTTTTGAAAAGGTCCCACAAGATTGATACAGCAAAATCATATTGCTACCCATATTATTTATATCCAAACAAGAAAAGTGTGGTTTAATACGGCTTACTTACCAGGAAATAAAATCAATTTCCTGTTCAGATGCAGATGGAAATTGTGGCTTCCACAAGCTCTGATAGAAGCACCAAAACTTGTAACTCAATGGAAAGATGACACTCATTCTCAGCTTAATAAGCAATGCTGAAATCCAAGTATCATACTCTTGAGAAGATCCACTAACATTGGTAGACCCATTAGACCTAACTTAGGCTGCATTCAGACAACACTTCATTTCCTTTCCCCAATGTTTCCTTGCCTGTTAATGTCTGTTCTACATGGTCTTTCATACAACAACAACAACAACAACAACAACAACAACAACAAACCCTACGTCTGGAAATCTGGCAAAATCTAGTGGAAGCTTAGTACTCACTTGTGTGAACTGTTTCCGGTGGGCGGGGAAAACCCTAGGGACTCCTAATATTGCAGGAGCTTTGTTCAAATAATGAAATTTTGGGCAGAATTTTGGCATTCCAGGCAGTGAATCATGGGAGAACAGAAGCACCCCCAAAGGGTGAGGGAGTAGCAATATCCCCAATGACGTTGAGTCCTTGTGCCACACCATGCCCAGTGGTGTGAATTAAATTTAATACACCCCATGTTTGAATGCAGCATTAGTCATACTCAGAGTATGACTTAGTGAGATGGTGTCCATTATTGTCTGACCCAGTCCATTTGGGTTACCAATTTTTTTAAGCGGAGCTTCTTTATGATATGTGCTTAGGGTTTCCGAATGGTCAGCTGCTGGCATTGCTGTTTTCTTCAGCCCTACCTAAACAGTTGATTTCATCTCCCTGAAATATTTTTATAGGAATGGGACATTAGCTGAAACTGTAAGGTTCAACACAGATGCTTCCGCAAAAGGACTGAATACAGCTCTTTGTAAATCCAAGTGTCACTCGCCTCAGAATAAAAAAACTGTGAGTTAAAAGGACTGCATATATTTGGGAAACACCCACCCACAGAGTGACTGAGAATTCAAATGGGCTTGGAGCGTTGCATATGGTCGCCTCATTGTTGTCTTGCAGCCTGGCCCTAGCCAATGGGCTTGGTCCCACCCCATTCATAACTCAGAGGTTCTTACGTCAATGCATGAAAGCATAATAATGAGTCTGACTCAGTCTTTACCAAGAGACTCGGCTAGCCAGGTGAAGTCAGCAATCAATCTGTTCATTTGCAGAACACAGCAGATGTTTACAGGGCCCCAGGAACAGTAGCAATACTTTTCATTTTTAATCTTTTCTACTAACAAGGCTCAGCCAGTGCAGAATTTGAAAGGTATTTTCTCCCATTTCCCCCAACTAACTCGTGAGTTTTTCTGCTAGTGTATAGGGTGAAGTTCTACTTTCATCAAGTTAAAATTTTCCAGAGTTGTGGGAAATAAATTGTTTTAATGGCAGCAGATGTCAAGGTAACATGCACGGAACGTCAGTGATATGCACCAATAAACGTATTTAAATCTGCACAAACACTCGAACGGCACCTAGTTTGTAAGGTGAGTTCCTATCTTCTGTGTGTGCTTGCTGTTAGAACATACCCCTCAGAATAACTTCTTTGGCTAGCAGAATACCTTATATTTTCCTTTGGTACATGATACAACTTTTGCTAGCATATACTGCTTGAGATTCTTAAAATTAGTATTTGGGAGGAAGATCTTCTGACATTTTACAAGCGTGCTTTTTAGCAACAAGGAAGCACAAATTTTGAAGCTAAGACTGAAAGGCACACCAACTCTTGAATCCAAATGACAGAAGCATATTCACACTCCCCACTCCATCCACAAGGACCTGATAAAATATTGGTCCCTAGTTTCAAAAGACAAGTCTCACTGCACAACACCATATGGTATATAGCTTATATAGGGTGTTGTACCAGTGACACTTGTCTTGTAAAAATAGGTACTATTATGGCTCAGCCATGCACTCTTTTGGCAACATTCATTTACTTTGCCTAGCTTTATATAGCATACTCAATTTATACTGACTATTGATTACGTATTTTATACTGGGGCAGAAATTAGTTTTGCAGGAACAAACCCAGTGTTACGGGAATGTACTTTATTTCTGTTCCGTGCTCCGATAATTTTGTTTTTAACTAGGCTGTGTGTGCTCGCATGATGAAACAGGGTTTACTCATAAAATTTTAATCCTTTCAAGGCTTTATGTAACAGATAACACTGGGAGCGAAAATGGCCTGTAGGAAGCAGGAAGAATATGAATTTGAGGGTGACTGATCCCACTAGCAGTGGACTTGTGCATTGTACACTTGCCTGCTTAGTGGGAAATAGCATATAATAAGATGGAAGGCAGAGTGAATACTCATGCCTTAGAGACTCCACTGCTGTAAAAGGAGGCTTCTTCAGAAACAGGGATGCTGAGGACTGCACTCCCATTGCCTCTCCAGCGCTGTAACAGCTCTCTGCTCCCTGACTCAGTGGACCAAAGGCAGAATAGAACTTAGGTGTATGGTACGACTTCACACTGTTGACTTTAACAATGGCACACTTACCATATGCATTGCTACTAGGTTGAAGTATTGGGTTTGAACGGTGAGCTTGTAATCCCTGTGCAGCTTCTAAGCTTCATTCTTGGTTTTGGACAACTAAACATTTCTGAGTCTAACCTACCCTGTTGATGTGTTACCATGCTGCACTAAACTCCATGTTCCAACTCCTCATTTAACCCATTACTCAAAATAACACATTATTACTTAGATGCCGCAAACAGCAAAACCAATGAACACATATGGGTAGGTCAATGACATAGCCCAAAGCAAGCAAATCATGCTATATGCACAATTTGGAAAAATAATTAGGTCATGAACTATTTGACCTGGGGTTTGCAGGGCACAGAAAGGGGATTTTCCTCTTCAGCTTCCCTGCTTCACATTATTAGTGAATGTTGTGGTGAGTATGAGCTCAAGTCAAGTTCTTTAAAGTTTATACATGTCTTTTTATTAGAAAAGCCATTTGCAGTGGCTGAGAATTATTATTTTTTGGGTGGGGTAATATCAACCCTTACAGTATGCTTACTGTTATGCTTCTGTACTGCCCAAGCCAATAAACTAAAAAACCACTTGAAGGGAAAGAATAGTTTAATTATTATTGTTTGAAATAAATCACAAAATGAAATTTGTGCATGAGTCTACTCTTGTAATAATTCTTAATATTTATATAGTACTTTGAATACACTGTAAAGTGCTTTAAGCATTCAGTTGTAGATCAGCTGAATTATTCCCTGCAAAGTAGATCAGTATTATTATCCCTATACTGCAGGTGAAAAGCTGAGAGAGAATGGCTTAAGATCACCTGAGTGATTTCTTGGCCGAGATGAGATTTTAAAGAGAAAAGTAGATTTGCTCTAATCTGAAACGAGGAAGAATCCTAAAAGTACTGAGAAATCCTCTTCTCAGAACAACATAGACATTTCAGCAGTGGCTTTCCATGTTTGAAGGATGGAACACTATTTATTTTCCTTTGCTGCTTATTCATGTTGTTTGTAAAATATAAGTGCTGTTGTTCATTTTGCAAAACCCTTTAAAAAATTCTCTTCTCTGGGATGCCAGGCGGCAGAAACAAAACAACAACAACCACCTCCAATTTATTTATTGTTTGTTTCCTGCCTTTCTTCCAATGAAGTGGAGCGCTGATGACTGAAGTTCACATACTAAAGCAAAACACTAGACACAAGGCAGGTCTGGGATGGAGAACCTCCACCATCAGAATTAAAAATTGGCAGGAAGGTACTTCAAACCAAAACTAATAGACTGTGTCCGTAGAAACCTAAGTTTCCACCTAGCAGTGCTTGGTGCTGACTGTTGTCTGGGCTGATGTCCTAGAGATGTCCCCCAAAAGAGTCTGCTCTCATAAGAGTCTGGACCATAAACTCTATGGACATGGTTCCCTGATGCTTCAGTTATGTCAGCTATTGGCCACTTAACCAGGGCAGACTTCAATTCTTTGCAAGGGTTTATGCCAGAGAAATACAAACAAGACTTCAAAACTCATTGGTATGACCAATGAATGCTTATGAGCCTTCCAAATATTCAAAGGACACCAAACCCTTTACTCGGGTGTGCTTTGGATCTGGGCAAACATTAAATAGGGAAAGCTCCTGAGACCTGTGAAAAGGTTAGTTGAATGGGACAAGGCAAACCACAATTTTATTATAGCTAAAACACTCTGCAATGTCCACAGGGACAAAGAAAAATCTTGCTGAATTCAGGACTATGGAGAAGCAGCAACATCATAGAAAACTGGGCTAAAGGTTCCAAAGGGACTGAAGAACCAAATTTGGGCTCCATGTGGGAAACTGGTAGACAATGGGGGGAGGGGTTAACAACTTCATTCCGACCAGGAAATAACTGGCATGTGGGTTATCTAAGATGGGTTCCCTTCTGTTACAGAGAAGAACACATCATAACTCTTGAACACTAATAATATCCTGGGGTGAGGAGGAACCCTGACCCAAACTTTCCAGCAAGATACTTTTAAAGATATGGAATGTCTATTTGCATGGGTCAACTAGCAAGAAACCGTTGAGCCAATGACATTACACACAGAGAACAATTCTAACCACGTCTAGTCAGAAATCAGTCCTACTGAATTTAATAGGACTTACTCCCACATAGGTTAAGGTTACCAGATTTTTTTCAATGAATCCGGGGACAGTTTTCAACTTCCTACTAAATAGATGGATTTTGTCAGGGGGCTGATTTGTAAATCCGGGGACGTCTGGTAACCTTAACTTAAGTTGAGTTATTATTTCAGCCTTAGTAGGGCAGACAGGGTCTGACTGGGATAGCCAACAAGTACTATCTGGTACTTCTCAGCCTTCAGATAGATACTATTAAAAGCAGACCCCTTAAGGACATATTGCTACTAATCAGAAGATATGACTTTTGGGGGAGGGGCTAAGTGAATCAAAATAAAAGTGAGCAATGTGGTATGGAGATGATAACTGCAATTAATAATAAATAATAATAATAATAATAATTACTACTACTATTACAACATGTAGGGAGAGAGGGAGTGGTCTGCTTATTTTCATGCATGTACAGCTGCAACATGATTTGGCACATTGGCACTTTAAATAACACACACACTGCAATTGTCCACCTTGCTGCAGTTTGGCTACAGGTCTCACTGCTGCAGTTTGTCCCACTGCAGCATTTCAGCCAGTGGCTTTTGCTGACATCATATTCATTGGTACTGAAATGGGTAACATTTCAGGACTGGCTGTAAATTTCAGCTGTGACCTCCAACGAAACAAAACTTGGTGATGCAAGTTTTTCCTCTATAGAGATTTATTCTTTTTTCTTGAGTCAAGATTACAGATTTTTGCATCACAAGCTGTTTGGCACTGGGCTGCAAGATAATTGTACCTAGATTTACTGCAGCTTCTCTAAAACCCTTACCCACATCACTGAAAAACCTAGCAGAAGTTTAGTGGACAGGCTAACTTAAATCTGAAAAATCTACCAGAAACTTCATAATCAAAGGCCTGCAAAACGCAAAACATGAACCAACCAATGTACTGGTGCATTTAGTTAAAATTGTGGCTGTTTCTCTCCTCCCCCTGATCCTGTTAGTACTGTGCTATTAGGGGCCAAGGCATGGTTTGGGCTTAGCGCTACAAGCTCACTCCAAACAAGCTACAAACTGCAACTAAGGTTTGTTCTTGGCTTACAGTTCATGGTTTGTTTGAAGTGATAAGCACCACAAACCTGGGTTTGCACACAACTATAAGGCAAAATATTGCTTATTGATATCCATCTAGCTGCCATACCCTGATAAAAACATTCTAAATTTCACAAACATTATGCACATTCAAAGTTCCAACTTGTTTCAAATCAAAAATAACTCTATAGATTACTAAACCTTCAACATAAATATTAAGACACATATTAAGTGACTGAAACACACTTGTGCAAAAAATATTTAGGGACACAAATCAATATCCTGCAAATTTTAGCTGTTGTTACGTTTATGTCCCTTAAACCTGCAGGTGTAACTTTAAACGCAGGGGCAATGGCAAATTGGGGGGGGGGGTCGTTCTCATGCCTACCCATGAGTTGCAAAGAGAGAAGTACTCCCAATAAGAAAATATGCAGATATGCTTAATTTGAAAGATTTACACATGTCAGAATCCAGAGGGATTATCGTGTTAGCATGTTGCAGTAAAACAGTCTTGTGGAACCTTAAAGACTCACAGATCTACTGAGGCACAAGCTTTTGTGAGCTTGTCCACCTCATCCAATACACAAAGTGTCCTCGTGTCTATATTATATGTTCACGAGTAATGGAGGGAGAATTGTAGAGTCAAATAGTCATGAAATATCAAGGAGTAGCTAAAATTCAATTGAAGCCTAAATGTATGCAAAATTAACAGAGTGACCATTTGCAACAGCAGTAGTTAGGTGGTTACGTTAATTAACCCCCTTTAGTGGGTTAGGAAGCCATTGTCTCCATTCAAACCCAAACAGATACAGAATTAAACTTCTTGGACTCCAGAGCTGGCTGGCGGCTTTCAGTCTGCTTTGAGGAGCCGCAAGGCCAGGCTCTGCCAAGCTCAAGACGATTCCCAGAACTTACTGCCCCAGACCCTTGCCAGTAACAGCTCTCAATTAAACTTTAGGACTAAAAGCTCAAGCTCTTCTGACTGCGAAAACCCTGTCCCTCACTATCTCAAGGAGCCAAGGAGCCGCCATCCAGAGATTTATATGTCAAAACCAAGTCATTAAAAACAACAACCAGTGGCTAACTGGGCACCAGCAAAGACACATGCAAATCTGGTGCAAAGCTAAAAATTAACTAAAGAATGTTAATTGATTAACTGTAGGAGTGTTAGTTGCTCAATTAGTCAATCAATTACATTTGCATAAATCTGCATATGGCATTTTGGAATCAGTAAGCATGATTTCTGTTTCTAGGTGGTGAACAAGTGTGTGTTAGTAAGCATCTTAGAAGAGGAGTTCCTCCAGCATGAGAGAAGGAAGATAACAGGCACCAACTCTAAGGGGCCAAGATCCCTTCAGTTTGGGGGGCCCCAACTGACGTTCTGAGCTGCCCCAGTCTCCTTCTCCACCACATGAGAACGCATGTAAGGCACCCAATGGCTTACCACCCTCCCTCTCTCCCTGGCTGTCCTCCCTTCTCTCCTCCCCTCTGGTGGCCTTGGTCTGGACTCAGCTCCCCATGAGCCCCCCGCCATCCCCTGGCAAGCCCCCCGACTCAGCCTCTTAGTGCCAGCGCCAGCCCGGGCAGCGCTGCCTCCTGCGCCCAGCTGCCTAGACCTTGGAAGAGCCAGGCAAGGGAGGAAGGCGATACAGCCTCTGTCAGGCTAGGAGGTCTCATTCAGGGATGCACTCACTTGGCTCTGACCTCCCTCCCTCTGTCCTTTTGGTGACCTTCTGGACCACTGGAAAAGATTGCGTCTTTTACAAAGGTACTTGCAGATTTTAAAAATACTTATATTTAAAAACAGTATTATTATTATTACTACTACTACTACTACTACTACAGTGGTACCTCGCAAGACGAATGTCTCGCAAGACGAAAAACGCGCAAGACGAAAGAGTTTTCCGTTTTTTGAGTCGTTTCGCAAGACGAATTTCCCTATGGGCTTGCTTCGCAAGACGAAACGTCTTGCGAGTTCGTTTCCTTTTTCTTAAAGCCGCTAAGCCGTTAATAGCCGCTAAGCCGTTAATAGCCCCTAAGCCGCTAATAGCCGTGCTTCGCAAGACGAAAAAACCGCAAGACGAAGAGACTCGCGGAACGGATTAATTTCGTTTTGCGAAGCACCACTGTACTATATCATGTCCAATAGGATTAACTTTAAGTCAACTGAAATAATCTACACAACAAAATGTTGCAGCTCTACTTAAAATATCTGATTTGGAAAACAAAGAACAAAATGAGGAAACACCTTTCGGAGTCAGTCAATATTCCGAATGCTACAAGAATTACGCAACTTACCTTTGCAAGGTGTAGGTGCACAAAGCAAGAAAGTGCGAGGAGCTTAAGTGTGATGCTGTATTGTTTTTAATATTCGGTTGGAAGCCGCCCAGAGTGGCTGGGGAAGCTCAGCCAGATGGGCGGGGTATAAATAATAATATATTACTTTTATTGTTATTGTTATTGTTATTGATATTGTTAGTAAATCCCAAAGTGGTAACCCTCAAAGCTGGCCTGGAGGAAATTAAATTAAGGATCGGGTGTAATAAACCAATAGGCACATTAGTATGAATATTGATTCTTATTCTCACGACAAGCAAACTTGACAAAGCAGCACTGGGGATATTCTTTATATAAGAATCCTCAACAACAGCCTTGTAGAAGTTAGGAGCAACTGTCAAAAGGCACAACCTATGTAGAAAATGAGAAAGTGTTTGATGTATGGGAAGAATACTTTAAGGCGAATTCCATCTACTTACTCATTTAAGGACCGACCCTGTCACCAGAAATTCACAGCTACTTTAAGTAGCTGAAAAATCAGAAGTGCCTTTCCGTTTCTCCACACAAGCAGCCATCAAAGGACCAGAGCCATTCCAGGGTTACTTGAATACCATTTGGGAGAAACTGAATAGCAGCACGATCACTATAGCTTGCATGAAGGACCAAGTCCAAGATTTTTGGTCCGTGGAAGAATAGTTCAAAGGACGAATATGTGTATAAGAAAAATATCTGACATAATATTGGGGGCAACTCTACAGTCTGATTTTGAACTGCCCCTTCCCCAGTAGAATCCTGTTTAAAGGAGCTTGACAGCAGATACATACAATAGGACCACCTTTCCCAAAGTGGTGTCCTTCAGGTACTGTTGGGACTGCAACTCCCATCATCCCTGACCATTGGGCATGCTGGCTGAGGCTGACGAGAGTTGGGAGTCCCAACAATATCTGGAGGGCACCAGCTTGGGGAAGGCTGCACCAGGGGAATTTAATTGCCAAGAGATCACGCCAACATATTAAATAACCCTTTAAAAGTTGATAAGCTGGATAGGAAGGGAACAAAATGAGAGATGGACATGACATGTTTGCCAGCCAATCAGAAAATTATTTCCCCGTTCTAAAGGACACTCTGACTATCAATATGAGATCTAAGTTTCTGCATTGAAACACTTCACAGCAACGAGTTCCAACAATATCCATATACAGTGGTACCTCGGGTTACATACGCTTCAGGTTACAGACTCTGCTAACCCAGAAATAGTACCTCGGGTTAAGAACTTTGCTTCAGGATGAGAACAGAAATCGTGCAGCGGCAGCAGGAGGCCCCATTAGCTAAAGTGGTGCTTCAGGTTAAGAACAGTTTCAGGTTAAGAACAGACCTCCAGAACGAATTAAGTTCTTAACCTGAGGTACCACTGTACCGAATGTTGTCTTCCTCCTTTCTAGTGGAAATGGCTTAACCATTTGGGAGTTCACCAAATCCCATTTTGCTAGAAAGCAATACACACGATTCACACATCTCTCTCTCTCTCTCTCTCTCTCTCTCTCTCTCTCTCTCTCTCACACACACACACACACACACACACACACACCTCTCCAGTGGTGGCAAATAAATGCGGCTTAGCTCATCCTCCACTGTTGACGTGTGTCACCATCAGCACACTTGGTAGGAATGGTGTGGGAAGGGGTTCTCCTTGGGTAGCGATGTATGTGTCAGGGACTGGACGAAGAAGAAGGATGGTGCAAGGCAACAGTCAGGAACCCCCCAAAGGAAATCCCAGAGCCCAGGGTTTGATGATGGGATGCTGAGGAGAGCGGGAAGATTGGCAGGAGGAGCTGGATACTGAAGGGACAACAGGGTTTAGTGAGCAGGAGAAACCTGTGATGAGGAATAGTTCAAACTTTGAGGCTGAAGCAGAGAGGTGGGGGTCAAGAGACTGCTGAAGAATCTCTGGCTGCAACAAGCTTCCCTTCCCTCTAGTCTTCAAGAACACACAGGATAATGAGGAGAGCAGGCTTGGATCATAGGTGGGCAGAAACAGTTTGCTACTGCTTGGGAAACATCCAGGACAGGAGGAGCCTTAGAAAGGGTGGAAGGCAGGGACCTTCAGCCCTGGCAACTATTCTGTAGGGGTAAGACCTACTGGGAAGTGCTGCTGAGTTGTACGCAACAACTTCACTGACACCTGACTCTGCTTCTCCGTCCTGACCGACATCTGACTCTAGCCCTGACAGTATGCAGGGAAAACTCCTCCATGCAGGGAGGGACTCTAGCCCAATGAGTGTTCCTCCCCACCAGAAGGAGTTCTCTCCCTCTATAAGCAAGGACAACCCTTTTGAACACCGTTAGGATGCACAGATGGGCAAGCAGGTGCTTCCACCACATGCATGAGCAGCACGTGGCATGTCAGTGGCTGGGCCAATCCACATGGTCCTTCTCACTCCATTGTTCACTATGGAGAGGGGGTGGTCATTTCGTGTGAACACCCTCTAAATGAACCAGGTTCCTCTTTCCTTCTTTCTCAACTGCACTCCCACAGAAGTTTATGTGGCTCTCCTATTTCTATTATAGGGACGCGGGTGGCGCTGTGGGTTAAACCACAGAGCCTAGGGCTTGCAGATCAGAAGGTTGGCGGTTCGAATCCCCGCGATGGGGTGAGCTCCCGTTGCTCGGTCCCTGCTCCTGCCAACCTACCAGTTCGAAAGCACGTCAAAGCGCAAATAGATAAATAGGTACCGCTCCGGCGGGAAGGTAAACAGCGTTTCTGTGCGCTGCTCTGGTTCGCCAGAAGCGGCTTAGTCATGCTGGCCACATGACCCAGAAGCTGTACGCCGGCTCCCTCGGCCAGTAAAGCGAGATGAGCGCCGCAACCCCAGAGTTGTCCGCAACTGGATCTAATGGTCCCTTTACCTTTTACCTATTTCTTATATCCGACAACCTCACTGGATAAATACTTACCACTGAACGTCGTGATCGAAATGCACATACCCTTATCCGCCCAAGCACTGTCCCTATCAACTCAAAGGAATGACCATCAGCTCAGAAGAACCATGCATGCAAGCGTAAATGACTGGCACCGTCAGGCAAACTATTTGGCATTTTGACTGTTAACATTTCATTTAAGAGCAACCAAAAAATAAATAAAATGGCAACAAGGAATAAAACCTCCCTTCCTTCTCCAGGCTGTCACTCTGTGATAATAAGGAAGAATCTTTGGCAGAAACTGAGAAATTCACACCTTTTGAGAGGTGGGGAGGAGGGGGTGAGAGGAATCTGGTTTGCAAAAAAGGATAGTGGCTTGAGCCACAAGCCTAACTGGACTTTCTCCACACTGGTCTGTGAAATCCAAAACAGGTTTTTCCCTCTCTTTGGAAGATTTTGTTTTGGAATGCCAGTAATTCTAGTGGCAAGAACAGCAGCTTTATGTTCAGAAATGAGCCAGCTGGAGAGCTGCAGCCCTCATGAAATAATGAAATGCCAAACCAACCCCTGCATCTTCCACAGTCTCTCAGGTCACCTACCAGATTAGAAGGCCTGTTGCTAAGGCAACCATATCTTGCAAGTGCTAGCTGAACTTCCCCATAATTTTAACCCTTTAACTATCTCAGGAAGGTAATGCTAATAATAATGCAGCTCGGAGAAAGTTGGATTTATTGTCTGCTTAACAAAATGAGGAGGGGGGAGACCATCCTTCTGCATTTGATCTAAAACTCTCTGGCTGCTTTCCTAGAATTTAACAGAAAATTACTGACGGATAAAAGAAATATACAGCCAACAAACTTTTACATGCACCTGCCAATATTGGGGGGGAACAGGCTGGGGGGGAGAGAGAAGAGTCTGCTGTGAATATGAAATAGGAACAAAGCAAAAAATGGGATGTTATTATTCTTTGTGGTCAGAATTTCGTGTCTGCATATTACAGAGCATGGGTAAGCCCTTCTGTGGTAAACAGAAGGCAGAGAAAAGCTATGCTGAGGGGGACAGATGGTCAGCTGTACACTAACACCTTCCAGTTGCCTAAAAGGGACCCACTGCCAAGTGACACCCCCACCCCCTTCTCTTCCTATCTCCAAATATCTTCATAAAGGGTCGCGCAAGGCAGCACACTCCAAACTCAAGGCGAGTTACTCTTATGTGTGGCAAAGAGCTGCTCAGCATCCAAAAGGTTGACCATTTGTGAAAGCATGATCAGGCAGCGCAAATTATTAAAATCAAAACCACCGTAAAACCTTGCGGCTTCCATGCTCAAAAACGAGCAATTGGGGATCGGTGATGGTACCACAACAGCCTCCACAAACAGTGCATCTTAAGGATTTAAGAGAAATTGCTTGCTAAGACCAATAATGAAGCAGCGTGACTTGTGTCCCAGACTTGGATCCTTCCTGTCAGGTCCCAAACCATGACAACTACATGTGGGATTATTCCCCCCCCCCATGTTTGTTCTCAAATTGCCAATTCAGAAGCTTAACATGTTATATTGTAGTGCCAGAGCTCTCAAGCAGCTGGCCAACGAATTACTATCAAACCACCAAAAAGTTAAAGAAGTTAAAACCAACTATCTAGAAAGAAGAAATTACAATACTGGAATTGGGAAAGTCCTACCTGAATAGTCGTAACCAATGAAATATCCCCATTTCTTGTGGATACCTGCCTTTCCTCAAGAGGCAGGGTCAAGTCTAGGCAGAGCTTCATCACATGTTTTTAAAGGCACATAGGGAATGAGGATTTTATAGAAGGGGTTCTTGAACTACCTTGGTCTCAAAGTGTATAGACTGCTTTGCGCTTAAGCAGCACTGAGGAATGGACAGTCAGGAATAAAAGCAGAACTGAAAAAGCAAGGAGCAAGGATGAATAAGAATTCCTACTTCACAACAGCCAATTTTAAAAAGCTGAGGCAACTTGTCACACCTCAAGAAAGAAAACGCCAACATGGAAACAGTGCAAGTGAAAGGCATCCTTGGCCTATATCCTGAATGCCAGCAGAAGAGGATGTGGGTAGAAGGAGAAAGTAAAATTAGCACCAGGGGTC
This sequence comes from Podarcis liolepis, assembly GCF_965112155.1. Classification (NCBI taxonomy): domain Eukaryota; kingdom Metazoa; phylum Chordata; class Lepidosauria; order Squamata; family Lacertidae; genus Podarcis; species Podarcis liolepis. The sequence continues at coordinate 57,648,515 of NC_139559.1, forward strand.
AGATAAGCTGTGCTTGTTCCCACTCTCCTATTCTCGCTGTTCCTAAGTTGCTTTGGAACCTCATTTTCCAGCATAGATTTTCAGCGCAAGGTCAGTGGTCAATAAATATAAAGGGCAAGCAGATCTCATACGCATCACTATGAAGCAGATGCATGAAACGTCTTGGGTTGATATTTCCCCTGGTAGTTTGAGGTAGACATTCTGATCAGCAGTATCTAAATATTAAGACTAACACACACACCCATCTGTACTGTTGGACCCAATACTAGAATACTACTGGGGGACTTGGTTGTGCAAGCACCACACATTTAAAGCACATTGGAACACTGAGAACAGTGCAGAGCTACACACAGAGCTGCAATTCCCAGTACCTAAAGAAAGTACAGTTCTAAATACCCTTGAGGGTAAGCTATGTGCTTTAACTGTATGGTGTGTCCACAAACGTGGATGAATGCCTTTGGCTGAAACAGATAAACAGACATTGCTTCTTCCTACAGAAGAAATGGATTCTGGTAGGGTTTGGGTGGTGTGCGACAGCACAATTGCTCATTTGACCTTCCTTGAAATCATTCTGCTGACTCCTGGCAGTTACCAAACAGCGGCAATTGATGGCGCATTGACCTCTGTGCAGTGGAACCTTTTCTGAGATGCCTGCACAGGAATTCCTTCCTGTCTGCACACAAGACCTTCTACCCCCCCCCCTTTCTTTTTTTGCATTTACCAATCCTGCAATCTTGGTGCTTATGCTAGGTGCAGCCAAGCCAATAAGCAGTGATATTCAGAAAAGTCTGAACTAATGATAGTCATCAATGTGTGATAATATGTAATTGATGAGAATCTGTTCTCCCAGTCACTCTGAGGAGCTCCTGGGTTGACACCAGGGATGCTTCCATGTTGCAGTTTATTAGTGCTGCTTACACATGCAACTTTTGTGCAGCATCCGCAAGACATTGGCCTCATCAAAATGCTGTCCCATATTATTTTCCCATTTAACGTGGACTTGTACTTTCCATGAAAAATCCAGCAAGTTTAAAAAACCTGCAGGAGCAACAAACGACATTCCCCAAATATTAGCACTAGTGAAAGGATTAGCGCTAGCGCAATGGGGCTTGCCCACTGTCTTCCTCTCACCATTCCCAAATTTGCTCTGGAGGGTTGATGAAGCTTCCATAACAGGCTTAGGGGGTGTGCAGTGTAGAGGAGAGCGGGAGAGTGTTTTCCTACACTGAATACAACCCAGTAAATCTAGATTAAATTTTGGGAGGAGGGGATATGGGACAGAATTTTGATGAGAACAAAATCCTGCATGCATGTGTTGCATTGAGACCACAAGAAGCTTCCATGCAGACGCACCTCAGGTTTCCAAGATGGAAAGAGACAATAAAATCCAGACAGCAGAATTCCAAAGTTTGGAATAGGAATCTGCATCCGTCTTCTTTTCCCACGTTGCAGGAAGCTTCTTGAACTAGAGGTTCCTTAGGTAATATCTCTTTGGCTAGCAAACAATGTGGCAGTACTACACAGAGAATTATGAAGGGATTTCTATCATTATTAAGCAAAACAATAAAAAGAATGTGTGATAGAACAGGGGCGGGGAGGAGATGCTGGAATCAAGCTTTCAAAAGAAGTGGTGTGGGGCATCTGCTACTGCAGCCTGTGTTTTCTAGAATTTTATCACTGAACTGCACACTTAACCTGAACTTGGTCATCTGCCAAACTGTATTATGTAAGGGATACAGATACGGAATGTTTCGAGAAATTGCCCAGCAGATTTTAACAAGGCAACCCTCCTATTGCAAGATCCTTTAGTACTCAGTAAGAAAAATCCACTTAATATTGAATAAAGTTACACACTTTTTGGGGTGGCGGGGGGGGGGGGGAGAGGATACAGGACAGGAGAGATAACGGCCTTCTATCCCCAACTTCATGTGCTAATTTGACACTGGTGTTTGAACAGCATTTGGTCTGCAGACAAGGCAATTTAATACTCTTGTATTCCCAGAGTAAAATCTCTTTAGAAAGGGCTTGAGAGGGGGCACATACACAAGGCAGGTGGGGAGGGGGAGGGCCTTCAACCAGCAGCCACACGTAAGACAAAATACACTGCTAAAATTAACCATGCAATTGCCTGACTTGAGATATTTTGAAAGAATAGGCAGTTCCATTTCCAAATAAATTTATCATGCAACTTTAAGCAACTGTCTAGAAAGTATTTCAAATGCCACATTGTTCCCTGGTTATACTCACTCCTTCCCCCCAAAAGTGGGGAAAACTGAAATCTTTAAACAAGACAGACTGTTCCAATTATAATAGTACATTAAGGCTGCAATCCTCTGCATGTTTCCTTGCTAGTAACCGAGTTCAACAGGGCTATGTCCAAGTAAACTTGCCTTGGCTTAGGCTGCACACGCATTAAATAAGCTTTAAAGCTGTGCAGCAGTAACCAAACATCTAGGCTCCCATGAGTAAAGCAATCAATAACGGAGCCCTGGCCCATTCTGGCAGGATATACAGTTCCCTTGCTATGGTCAATAGATGCTGTCTCCCACACTGTAAAAGAAATGTAGGGGACACATATGCTGGTTGTTTCATCCCTGGAAGTACCAGCTTATCAAAGTGAAATATTTTCATAAACATGCAGGTTGTTTGCTTACAAGAAATATTCCGGAGAGTTTAATACTCCTACTACATTTTATTTAGAGGGCTTTATAACAGCTTCATAAAAAGGTAGGCCCCTGAAATCTTTGCTCCAATTTTACAGAAGCTTGAGCTGAGCTGGTGACTTATCCAAAGCAACATGACTCTGTGGCTGAGATGGACTTGAACCCAGGATTCATAGCTCCAATGCCCTCTCCTAGGGACTGCTACCCCGGCAGCTTTTCCTTGTGAAGACTGGTGTTTCCTATGCCACAGAAACAGGACGCCTGAGAACAAGAACACACACATCACCAAAATGTGCCACACACACTCTTTCCTTTGGTTCACACATCAGGTTCAGACAAACTATAGCCTAGCTCAAATACATGAATTCCTGGGGAGAAGGAGATTGCTGCTGCTTCCTTCCTCCATGGTCACTCTCCTGCCGAGCTGAGCCAAGCCACAATTTGGCTTCGTATGTCATCAGAACTGAGGCTTGTGGGTTTAGCTCTCTCGGATGCCTTGGTTACATAGCGCGATTCGTCTGGAGAGAGCTAAACCACATGCCTGGGTTTGGATGACTTAGCTCAGTAGAGTGGTGGTATGACCAGAGGAGCAAAGTGGCCACAACCTCCTGTCTGACAGTCTGCATATTTGCTTCTTCGTGAAAAGCCAAAGCAGGGCTTAGTTTGATGTGCAAACCAGGCTCACTTTTGGCCTTCCTCCTGCTCCCTCCGTCACTAAGAGGATTTTCATCAAAGGTTTGAAAGCATCTAATCATTACGTGCAAGTGGTGATTTTTAAAACCACTTGATCAGATCCAGTCATCTTTCTTTTGTGTACAGCTCTGGTGTTTTCACACACAAGCCAGTTTGGGGGCCAAAAGGAAACCCAATGCAATCAGCAGCATATGAAGGATGCACAGTTGCTTTAGTGAACAAGCCAACGGTGCAGTGCTTTCATTGAAAAAGCAAAAAGGAAGCCAAGCTACCCTTTCTCCTAGGCATGTTAGTGCCTTGGCAAGACATGCATACTCTCCAGTTCCAAGTAGGCCCCTGTGAATTCTGCACACACACAAAAACCTCCAATACACTTCAAATTCCACAGACTACACAAAACAAAATTGAGAGTTCTGGAATCGTAAATACCAGGCAATTCCATCCATAGATTCTGAACTATCTTGCCACCAATTTGTATTTTGTTTTGTTTCGGCAAGGACTAAGCAGTCAAGGAGCAAAGTGCCAAAAAAGCACGCAAGACAGGAAAGCCAGTATTGTTGTAAATTCACATAGAGGTGGACTTGCAGCCAACATACAGTCCTGCATCTTCCATTCAGCCCCCTTGAATGTCCCCCAACAGGTATTTTGCTGCCAAACTGTCACCTGCTATTGATTTCGCCACCACTGGGAGATTACCCACCCCACCAATCTGGTCTGCCACTCTTGCCTGACAAATGTTGATCTTGCACTCATCTAACAGATCATTTCCTGCTCCTGAGCACAGAGTCCATTGGGCAGAGCATCTACTTGATGGTCTACCTGGCACGCACGATTGTCAGGCATCCATTTACAAGGGGGAAGGATGCACAGGTAGGGCTGCCCCTACACACCATCACCTTTGTATGAATCACGCTCCCTCAGCTGGCCAGACACCTGTTGGGGGAGCATGCAACTGTGATGGGGTGACAGCTCATATGCAGAGTCAGCACCACATTCTTGTCATTCCTATGAAAATTAAGCCTTTCCTTTCCATGAGAGGGAAAGAATGGTCAGCCCAGTTTCCACCCACCACTGGCTCTTGCCATGCCCCTTTGTCCTATCCACTCCCCATCATCAAATGTGGCCCTTTGGGGCAAAAGGTTAAAGCAGAAAGGACCCAAAGTACCTAGTCAACAAGTGGTGTTGATGATGAAGAGGTTCCATTGCTTGACATCACTGGGGATTTAGAAGGGAGGAGTGTTAAGATGTTAGCCACAAGGACAAGTAAATTTACAGGGGTGGTCAGTAAGATTCCCATTCAAACTATAACCATGAGTGAGTGGAACAGATTGTACATTCCAGGGTATACAGTGAATCCATTCTTTGTGTCAATTAAGGATCCCTTTTCTTTAAATTGCTTTCATCATTACTCCATTGTTCACTGGACAATTTCACTTCAGAGCAAGCTTCAACTTTTGCAACCAACCTCCTCTCCTGCACCATTCTCTCATATCACTGAAAAGTTTATTATGTCCTCTAGCTGTAAATAAGTGGAAGACACACAGGTTAGAACTCAGCAAGGCAAATAGGAAATGATCATAGACGTGAAAAAGAAGCAGCTCCCATCAGTTTATTACTATAGAAAAAGAGACTGAACAGGAGACAGATTGTCCTGAGGTACGGGTGAAAATTCTTACCATTTAATACATCTCAGGATACAGAAACAACTTGTGCCTGTGGTGCAAAATAAGCTCCATATTTAAGAGACAAATGTGTTTGCTCTGCATATACCAGCAAATGTGAACATGCAAATGTGAACATGTCATGATCATAACGATTCCCAGATGCATTTATATGTCATCTACACTCTGTGTTTGCTCCAGGAAACACCACTGTTAACACCTGTACAGACCAAACATTTACCTTGTGACGTGTAGAACTGCCCATAGTAACTGGAACAGCAGTGGAGGGGGCCCACTTGGAAAGGTCTAAGATCCTGAAAATGGAACTACTCATTTCTCTCTCTCTCTCTCTCTCTCTCTCTCTCTCTCTCTCTCTCATAAGCACACACGAGAGCACAGGGAATTTTGGGGGGAGGTAAATATTTCATGTTTCCGCAAGGGTGGTTTTAAAAGGCAAGACGTTTAGACACAAGAAAAGAAACACTTAAGGCTTAATTTCCCATTCTTTCCCTCAGCAATATATCTCCATCCCCAATGCACATAAATTTTGAGGGAAATCTGCCAAAAGTACCCTGGCAAAATCAACACCATAGACAAAGTTGGATGCAGATGCAATGCTGTTGTGCCTTTTTACCAATACATGCTTTCTGAAAGAGACCCTTCCGCTCTTATTCCATTAGTTGCTAGTAATTACATATATCGTGTACCTAGATGATGGTTTTATAGTTATTCTCTCTCTTCCTTCAAACAGAGACCCTCGTTTTTGAACCCTGCCAACTGGCTTTGGAACTTGATTAGCTATGTATATCAACACTAAACATCTGTAACTGGCAAAATTTACAACCAGAAATAAAGAAGACTGACCTTCACTACATTGACAGACATTTAGGTTCTTGTATTACAACCATGTGGACAGGCAAAATTCATTATCTGTAATAGCTTCCCCTTGTAACCTGATTAAAACACAAAAGGCATCAATTCTGTATCCCTTTGACCTGCCAGCTACTTCCAACCTAAACCAATGAGAGGGATTATTTGACAAAAGTCATTGTTCCTGGACCAATCAGTATTACACAGACAAACCCAACATATTCTCAATTTTTAAAACTTAAGTTTATTCTTGGCAGGGACTTTAAAAAGCTGTTAAAGTTGGTATAAAGCTGTAATCCCAGCCTGTCTATGGTCCAATGGTAGCCATTCGCCAGTTCTCAATGGATACATTCCTGAGGGTTTTATAGTAGCATGCAGAGCATTCAGAGATGGGAATTTACCTCCACCACCAGTTTAAAAAATGAATTAATGTGCTGGCATGGATTTATGGATTTTAAATGGATTGGATATGTGGCATAACTATTGTAGACAGAATCCAAAGAACTCTGCATGAAATTTACTGACCAAGGAAGTTTGGGGTTCCTCGCATGGCAAGCCACTTTTGAATCAGAGATGAGTTTCAAAAGCAGTTAGCAGTACAGCATTTGGCTGTCTTAAGAATAAGGCTGTCCTAAGGAAAGGAGGGAAGTAAGACTTAAGAAAACCCACTAAGAATGAATCTTGGTTGCCAGTGGGAACATGCATCTTAATTTTAAACTAGCACAAACTATTTTACTGAATAATAAAAATAATAGATGAGCCCCCTCAATTTAGTTTTTTTTTTTTTAATTTAATTATTATAATTGAAAACCAGCCCTATAATGGCACCATATATAACTAAAACATCAAATACTGACAGTCAGTAATTCAAGATTCTTACTCAACCACCTTTTAATCAAGTGATAACCATTGAACCTGAATATTATAATAGCTTCAGCATTCAGAGACAAGGGGTGTTCTAAATCCAAGGAGCAACTACAGAGAATCGTTCTCTCCATGTCCTTGTTGGGCAAACTTGGCGCGTAGATTATATGTTTAAGAGTATGCTTGTGATCAAGGACATAGGATGATAGGGTAAGTTAATGCTGTAAAGGTTAAGTGATGACCTGGTTATAAAAAACTTCTGTTTCCAAACATACATCAGTAAAACTGTGAAGAATGCTTCAAAGCTCCTCTATTGCTACTTTTCACATCTCCAAATGGATTTGGTAGGCAGGTACCATGGGCTCAGGATGTTTTGGCTTGGTTTGCTTTGAGGCAGATTTATTTTACAACTTTGAATACAAGTTCTACTGCCGTCTCTGCTCCTTGATGCAACATTTTCGGCGTGACAGCACCAGTACATTCCTTACCTCACAGAAGTGTTGTAGCATTACGTAAAATGAAGATATCAAGCAGAACTACTACACTGAGTACATAAGAGACAGGCTATGAAACGACGGAATGATCACACAACTCACTGGAGGGGGGTCTCATTGAGAAAAGAGCAAAGTCAGATAGTAAAGAAACATCTAACTGACAGTACATGAAAAATTGTGCTAATCAGTAAGGACCAAACCAGGATCACTAGTACAAAACTCTTGTATAGTGGTGAGCTGCAGCAAGCCCAAAGAGAAGAGGACCACTGCAAAAAATAGTTTCATTTTCAAGTAACGTTGACTTGTTCAGGAAAGTTTTTAATGACTGTTTTAACGTATTTTTAATCTTTTGTTGGAAGCTGCCCAGAGTGTCTGGGGAAACCCAACCAGATTTGGGGGGGGGGGTATATTAATAAAAAGTTGTTGTTGTTGTTGTTGTTGTTGATGATGATGATGATGATGATGATGTTGATGATGATGTTGTTGTTGCACAAACCAGGAATCCTGCCACACCATGAACTCTGGTTAGCTGAACAATCCTGCTTCATAATTTATGCTTTGTAGATTGTTTGCTTTGAAATTTACTGGAGTTTGTAATATACCAATATTCCTCTTTCCTAGGAAAGGGAAAGCTGCTGTTGTCCTCTTTCCTGCCACAATTTCTTTTTGGAGGGGTGAGGTGTGGGGTGGGGTGTTACATGTGCACGAGTCTAACACTTGCCTTGGACTTACTGAAGTTCATCCAGCAAAGCAGATTGTTACTGCCAGTGTATTCGTTGTGTCAGTGTGCCTTTACACAGCATACCACCTGTTTGCCCTATATTCCTAATCTCCTACATACATGAAGAGCCTCTTCAATGAACCCTCTCCAATCAAGTGTGGATTTATTAAGTGTAGGGGAAAGTGCAAATGTTATATTGCCAAGTTTACAAATGCATATCGACACCCGCTAGCACAAAGCTGCAATACCCCATATAATAGAAAAGCTGTTCAGCATTGTCCCTGACCCTAGAAATTTTGAAAACTCCATTATGCCAAGATGAAAACCATGGTACTTTAAAAACAAACCAGGAGATAAGATTAGGTAGAAATATTTCTATAGGTCCTTATTCTTCCCAAACACATGTGAAATACTGCACAGCAGAAGAGAAGATGACAAAATACTTCAATTTTCAGAACTGTTAATAAATGTTCCGTGGCCCTTCCACCAAAAAACCAAGACTAAAATTGCATTTACATCATATTGTGTGTTTCTCACAAGAATGATGAATGAGCACTTTTGCACTGAAGAGCCAAACAATATGGTTTTCACCTCCCTGATCATTCTCTGCAAGGCACGTACAGCGCAAAGCAGCAAACTGAGGAGCGATAGCCTGTTATTTTCATCAGATGATGCGAAGTGCACGCTTCACCTCCTCTCTTCTCCATATTGCAGCCAAAATACTCGCTTACCCTGAATGCTTTGGGGTAAAAAAAAACAACACAAACCAGGCTGTGCCGCAGTTGTCAGTTACTTTTAGCGAATCTCCCTTTTGAAAGAAAAATAAAACAAACTTCCAAGAACGGACAGGGATTTGGCTTGTGTAACAACAAGTTGCCAAAGGAGGTGGGAGAAGGAGGAGGAACATGCAGTCCAGTACTTCAGAGAGAATGGAAGCTAAGAAACACACAAATACTAAAAATGGACAGCGCCAACTGCATGCCGAGATGAAGCAACATTAAAAGTTAAAATTAATTAGCTGGCACGTTGACAGAGAATCCATTGTGCAGTACAGTGAAGCAATCGAAAGTTCAGAGCCTTATATAAGTAATATTGAAAAACTCCTTGATAGCTGCAGGTAAGGACAGACATGCTGTTGGACATGCCACAACACCAACCTGGCTCCAGCAAAAGGTTTTGCAACGCAGCTCATAAGCCCGAGTCCCAAAATACTCTGAAGAAAACATCCAGCGATGAACAATACTAGGAACACAGACAGAGCAGAGGCTCCAGACGTTTGCCAATACCAAATGTTCTAGATCAATTACAGTACAGCAATTTATTTTAATCATGATGGTCAAAAAAAAAAAAGCTTCCAAACATATCAACCTGCATCAACACATCTATTTAAAAAACTAGCTTTAGTTGCCTTTCGCTCCTCAGAAATATCAACATGCGGCAAAGCTACTACAGCAGCAACACCTCATCTACACTGTGGGTCTAGGAAGCAGCATGTAGATAGGAAACCTGAGATATTCTTCTGAAGCCCGTGGCAAATTCAGCCCCAATGTGCAAAGAAAAATGGAGCAGCAATGTTGCAAATACGTTCGTGGCATTAATTGATTTCACAATGGAATCAAGCACCTGTCTGATCACAACATTTGTTTGAAAAGGCAGATTAAAATGCAAACTATTCAAAGTAGGCCATGCTCTTCAGCTAGACAGGTAGGTAATTGGGTCCTCTAATTAGATACCAAAGGGGGAACCTAGAGAACTTCCCCTTCATAATATAGATTAGGTAATCACCTGCAGACTGAAAGATCTCATGTACAATTGTGGTTAAGAAAATATTTCTGAAGAACAGAGCTTGTGACTTCTCAGTGCAAGAGCATATTTAGGTTTATAGCTGGAGGTGCCCTAACCTTGGAACAAGATGAGGTGTTCTGCGTGGCAGACTCCACAGGGCACAATCTTCCTACCTCTGGTCATTGCATTGGTCTTATTTTTAAAGAGAGTATGTGTATACAAGTATAAATGCGTGCACATTATTTCCCATGCGAAACACAAAAATGTCTAAGGCAAGCTCTCTTTTCAGCAGACTTTTTTTAAAAAACAAATTTATATGCTGCTTTATTGTAAGAATATGTATGTAAACTGTTTTTTCTTAGCAGTTTACATACATATAAAATTTAAATCGCCAGGGGAAAGACTAGTTTAAAACCGGTATCAAAGAATATTCAAAAGATTTTTAAAATGAACATTAGCTAAAAAGAAATAAAACACATGTGCATATGAGGGACAGTCACATACAGCATTATTACGAGCAGTGCTTTTTTCTGGGGGGACACATATCCCTAAACATTTTGTGAATCTAAGTTTGGCCTCATTGAGGGGCAGTATTTCAATAGGAGTAGGAAAATGAGAGTACCCCTAAACATTTTTTTTTAGAAAAAAGCACTGATTATGAGTCATGATTTTCATCAGAGTAACAAAGAATTGTTTGCATATACTGTACAGTATACCAAGAGAAAAGACACAAGTTGTTGTTGTTTGCATCTTCCAAGAATAAAGAACAAATATAAGTAATTCAATATCATCCAGTGCATAACAATAGGTCTCATTGTACTTATACTCGAAGACTTCTACCAGACACAATTTAGAGGACAAATTTCCACTGTGGCTCACATATTCCAAACCATTATCATGCTGGAAGCAGCACAAGGCTCTTTTTAGAAGTTCCTCCCATTATCTCCAAATGTACCTTATGAGCAGACATATTCTATGAGAATTTAGAATTATGTGGCAAAAACCTGGTCTAGTGCTTTGTTTCCTACACAAAATTAAATGGGTGATCGTGTCACAAAGAAGGAGCATTTGGGGTGGGTGGGGATGATAAACTATTCTTGTTCCAGAATCACACAGCAGGACCAAGACTTCAGCAAGTTCCTCTGAAGAGTCCCAACTGGATCTCCCACTGCAGAGAAACAGGGGGATGGAAAGAAACCGGCAAACAAAGCCTATTTTAGGCCTGTTTTATCATGTGCTAGAAGGCTTCACCTAATTCAAAGAGGTGACTCAGTCACAGTTGAGGATCTGGGATGAAAAAACCACTTTGCTACACCTTGTGATCGTCAAAGCCAGATGGGTAGGATGCTAGCATGCTATGAGTGTGATTTATGCCTGGTTGCCGGATTCAACTCCTGTTTGTGGGTGGAGGTGGGGAGAGAAAAGGAGATGGAAGAACCAAGGTAGAAACTTCTTAATCAAGACAATTGTGTGTGTTTTTAAGTAGTATTACTTTCAGGTATAATTCATTCCATGTTGATGTAAGAATCTCCTCGTTTCGTACGTCATGCAGTTTTTTAAAAAAGGAGCACAAAATGGGAAAACAATTAACAGGAGAGGACCAGAAGCAGCCACCAACACATATCCACCACCCAGTCTCCACTGTGGCATGCAATTTATTAACATAGCAGGGACACCTGTATTGGGCTCATCTCAGCCATGTGAAAGTAGCCTTCGACACCATCAATATCCGCTCCATTACACCTTGTACAAATGAACAAAGATGTGCACTGCTGCCTTGTTTAACCACACTGAGCCTCTGGGAAGTGCTATTATTACACTGAAACTAAGTGATCATCAAGTCCAGAGGCCAGCTGAGTCTAGCATAAGTTAACTAGCTAATTTCCTGTTGGGACACTTTTCCCACCACCTGGCTGCCTCTCCTCACAATGGCTTCTTGCAGTCCCACCTCTACATAGGACCAAATTTCAGAAAGGAAGGCAGCTTCTGGTTCACAGTGCCACCTTCCCTACAAGACTATGGCTTCAAGTTATAAACTCACATGGATCTTGAGTTCGTAGGAGCGGCTGCATACAACTCATTTCCTGTATCATGTAAAAAGATGTTCTTGGGTGCACACTCTGGCTTTAAAAAAATGGACTGCAATAAATTAGGGAGTAATAACAGAAAGCAAGAAGCCCATTTTTCTTTATCCAAAAACATTAGGTTCCCCTTAAAAGAGAGTAAGAGTTTTCGGGGGGGGGGGTTATTGACTTGTTTCTGTTTTATTATGTATTTTGTGTTCTCATTTTGTATTTTCCGTTGTCAACTGCCCTGTGATCTTCAATATACAAATTTAGTAACAAATTTAATAAACAAATGAACAAATTATTGTAATCCAGAAAGTTATGGGGATGGGAAGGGAAAACACTAAAAGTAAAGTATTGAAAATTCAGCTCCACAGGTATTTATTTATTGTTTAAAATTCTAAAACACACTTCAACCTGATGCATTCTAGGGCAGCATAAAATATCATGGCAAATCCTTTGTTATCCATGAAAATCTTTCCATAAAAATGATTTTTAAAAGAAAAAGAAAGAAGCTGAGCAATCCTATGTCTTCACATCATCGCGTCCAGTTGTTCAAGCTGTCCCACTGTTTGCTCAGTGCCATTTGCATTTAAATCTGCTTCCCATCTTCTACTTTTCTAAATATATAATTTCCTAAGCACAAGCGCACGCGTGCGCACACACACACACACACATATATATGACTCTTCTGCATTAGACAGCTCTACCTCTTGCTATATAGAGAACAGTTTCTCAACATCACTGCAGCAAAAACAGGTATTTCTACTATAGACACATTGGCCCAGCACAGACATAGCTCTAAACCATGCTTTGAAATTGAAATCAGAGTTTGAGGGTGGTTTGCAGACCTACATTAAAGTTAAATCCAAATTACATTAAGCATAGTTGACACCAGGGCTAACATACCACACAATGGTGTACAAAGCCAAAGAGAGAGGGGAGGGGAGGGGAGGGGAGGGGGGGAGGGAAGGGAAGGGAAGGGAAGGGGAGAGATATCCTGAGAGTCAGTTTGAGATGTTTTGCAAAAGGCAATGGACAAAGATACTAAATCCTAAAACTTAAATCATGGAAGATGAGGTTGCTATCCCTACACACATATGCCGTGCTTTTTTCAGGGGGTAGGGGACGGAGGGGTACACATACCCCTAAACATTTTGTGAATCTAAGCTTGGCCTCATTGGGGGCAGTATTTCAATAGGAGTAGGAAAATGAGAGTACCCCTAAACATTTTTAAAAGAAAAAAAGCACTATATATATGTGACCAAAGTCTGGCATTATTGCATCTGCATCAGTTCACTCTATTTTAAAACCCACGCTATGTGCAATTGATACAGGAGAAGTATACAGAGATGGCAGTTTGTTCTTTCCTAGGTAGTGCATTGGGTATCTTTCTCTCTAATGAGGTTGTTGTCAGTGTCACTAATTAAGCAACAATCCATATCGGCATACTGCGAAGGAGATACACATCACCAACTTACTACCTGCTGCAAGTCTCAGAAGGGGAATCCTCAAGGTGGCATGATTTCAGCTATGGCTGAAGAAAAGGACTTCAAATCCATCCAGGGTTAGAGTTTTCTGAAGACCCAGGAAGGTAATGATATAGTCATTTCTTGTGGTCAGACTTTTAGATCTGTAAATTGAAGACTTGGTTTTCTTCCAGAGATGGTGCTATTGTAAGGCCCTTCCTGTACTACAGAAAGTACTTTGCAACAACTCTGCTGTAATTACAAGATTGGTTTGGCAAGTGTCGATGACAGTAAACCAGATTACGGGGCTTTATTGCAGCTTAACCTATTGTGAACCAGCTATGCGCCCATCATCTGGCAGTGCCACCCAACTGGCACACTGAGACAACCGGAGAAGCTTGAGGGCATCAGGAGTCAGGACACTAAGCTACCAAAAGCAGGATTCAGACCCTGTAGCATTAACATCAAAGAGAGCTTCAATTTCAATATGTGGTTTGGAACCAAACAAGTAGGTCCCCAATAAATCTAAAATGTCACTGATGAATCCTCTCTACAAAAAGACTGAAAACATATTTTAAGTACTGTATGCTATACCTTATAATATCCCATGTGCACATGCAAAGATGTGAAGTATGAATTGACCCCAAAGGTAGCATGTTTGACAGAAAGCTGGCAACAGCAGAAGAGCTAAAGAATCTTGGTCAAGCCTGAACAGATGCTTCAAGCAGTGCCTCCATCAATTCTCATGGAATTGGGTTATTACTCATATAGCATTTGCAAACAGGAGAATACAAGGAAAGCTGAAGCAGATGTCAACGGAAGAGGTAGGAGGCTATGGCAGGAATGGCATGTGAAATGTTTACCGAGTCTAAAACAAAAAGTCAGTGTGTTCATGGCCTGGAACAGAAGTCCTAAACCCATCTGGGTCCAGGACACACCTTTAACCTCAACCTGAAAAATGGAAGACAATTTTACTCTTACCCATCCTTGCTTCCTATCCAACCTGTCACCCATCCATTTCCTCCTCTCTCTCAGCATTGGTATGAACCGCTATAGGTCAGGTACCCATCCTGTGTCTTGACTCACAAGTTTGGCCAACTCCCTAAGGCAAGACTAGCAACCTCCAGGTCCACCACAGCATAATCAGGTAACAAGAAACCACTGCATTCAATGAGGTCCCTGATAGAAATCTTGCAACTTTTATCAGCTGATCATTCCTGACCTCTGAAAAAGTGATTAATGGGACAGGTGAGCAACCTGCAGATTTGGGCCACTATCCCTGTGGCCCTTGGGGTAAAAAGGCTTCCAAAACCCTGGATTAAAATCTACAACATACCAATATTCAAAATCCCACTTACAGATACACACTGACTCCTGCAAGCAAGCTGTTTGTATTCTACCTACCATGCGGTCAAGGAACTCAAGAAACAAACTTTCAGTTTGTTTATTTGCATACATATAAGCAGCATCAGTATCTGTCTATCTTAGTAAACATGGTTTTCTGCTGATCCCCACCTAATGCTTCCACCAGCAAGGAAACATCAAACCTGGGACACAGATAAAGTGGCACCAAGGACTCAGGGTTGCTGTTTAGATAAAGGAACAATAGAAACAGACAAGCCACTTGAAAAACTTTCATGAAAAATAAGAGTTTTCCCTTTTCTGCTCAACTGTGTACATAGCGCGAATGACAAACATGCAAATAGAGATCTGCAAGGACATAAAATGAACCCCCTCTATTCTCCTCAGCCTTTCCCTATAACTTTTCTCCATTCAGTTAACTGGGATCTTCCAGGGAGATATATGTCATTCTTGGCTACTGTGTAGTTTGTGGAGAAAATCTCAGGTATATTCACTGCAAACAACACATTTACTTTAAATATTTTTACTTCATTCTTCTGCCAACAAAGTTTACCCAATAACTTATATAAGCCCATTCCCATGAGTTCCACTCAAGACTAACCACATTTGGCTCCCACAGCTCAAGACAGTATCAAAAACAAAAACAAAAAAAAACTAGGGGAGTCATGATTTGTTGAAACTGAGGAACATACCAGGAAAGGTTGAGAAGATACCAGGCAAGGAGGATGCGGATCTGGCTCATTAACTGGAAGAATATTTCCATGTGATTACAAGAGGTGCTAAATGTCATTGCAGGTAGCCTCCTGCAGTCATTTTGTATACATTCCAGAAGTCAGAAGCCCAGTTTGAACAAATAATAGTCCATGTGCATGCAGCTTAGGATCATGAAGGGCCACTGTGCTTATTATTCAAGATTTCTGAACTGCTTTTCATTCAGTTTATCCAAGTGGTCTACAATGCATTAGCTCAGCACAACTCATACAGAGGTACATGGGCTGAGCAACACGGCACTTATATGGAATTGATCACAGCAGCTTTTCAGACCTTCACAAAGTCAGCATAAAATGCAGCAGCATATGAACAAGTTAATACAGAGGACGCCATTCTCAGAAACAATCACCCCATTAAGAGAGCTCCAGGGTCATGTGACCAATGGAGATCCTACCATTCGAGAAGGGTCTGGAAGGACCACAATATATGTTAAGGTGAAGCTATTTCAGCAGTGGGGAACCTCAGGAGCAGTGGCCAAATATGGCTCCTCCATTCCTGTCCTGGCCAACACGCACAACCAGATGTCATGGACTGACTGGACACAAAGGAATGTGGAAGGCACCAGCTAGGGAACCCCCAAGGGATGAAGGATCAGAGCCCATGGAGTGGTGGTTGGATGACGATGAATTGTTAGAGTGGACCTTCAGTTTCTGCAGCTGCCTCATAGGGGCAAGACCTATTGAGAAGAGTTGCTGTGCTCAATAGGCCTGGTTCCCCTGAGCTGGCCTGGTTTCTGCTAATCAAGAGCCTGCTCCATGTGACGCCAGCTATGCTGCATACTCTCTCCTCAGCTGCTTTTGTCTAGATGGAATGTGCTCTTGAACTGTGACTAAGCCTTTTGCTTGTCTGAATGCAGAATGAGAAGATACAGTGTGTAGAAACCTTTGGCCTTTGTATGGCAGGTGCACAGCCCACTGTACCAAAGTCACAACTGTTGCATGGCTCGCTTTTCAGCTCTGGCCCCACCCACCACAGGCATGTGGCCCCCAGAACGCTGCTCAAAAGGATTGTGGCCCCCAGGCTGAAAAAACTTCCCCTGGACAAGATGTTGCAGCAGAAGCAGAGCTGTAGTTGGGGAATCCAGCACACTAACCCAGTCTCCTTGTGCCCATGCCCTGTGTTGCTTCAAGTTTCTCCACTGACACTCTACTTGAGTGCCTGCTGCTTATGGGGCAGGAAAACCTATGGGGAGACACAGGACTGATTTCCAACAGCAAGCAGCCTTACCAACTGCCGAAGTACCAAGAATAGGCTATTTACAATGCAAGTCCCTTACATACTGGACTGTGTAAAAATAATTACACCCTCCCCCCCCAAAAAAATGCATGCCAGCAGACCCCACAGCAAATGGAGCTCAGCATTTTCATAAGAATCCAACAATATGCCATCTATATATAGCCTGAAGCCTATTAGGCCTTTTGCACAATTGCTAGCAGAAAACCTGGAAGTTTCTTACTTTTAACACCTGTGCCCGATAGGCAAATAAATAGAAAACGCCAGCATCAAAGTTCAATTGGTTGCAACTTCCCCATGAATTGCTGTGCAACTAAGCTACAGTTCAGAAGCATCTTTTAGAATAAATACAGAAGCCACACACCAGGGTGCGAGCAAAGTTAAGCAACACTGTTCATCCACATTGCGCTGTGTTGACAGCTTGACTTTATTTAAGTTTTTTTTTAAGGAGCCGGATGATAGAGCTTGCTTTTGCACCCCCGTGAGGCAGGATTCACATACAAGCATAGCAGGCAAGACAGTGGTAGTTTAAAGATATATATACTTTGCTCCAAGGCGTGAGGGCAGAAAGCAGTAACTCTTTATAAATTAGAAACGTCTACATTCAACCAAAACGCAAACAATTTTACAAAAACACATGCACGCGCGCAATTAAAAAGAGGCACAGCAAGAAAAGTGAAAAGCAAGAAAGAGTGTCGACAGAAAAAAGCCTAGCTAATTTTCAATGCACAAGATCAAATATTGCAGGGTGCACAGAGTGTTCGCTCATGACACAGCCAGAGGTCTTCCTTTGGACTTTATCTTAACATTACAGGCTGCCGAGTCATTGCCTTTACAGCAGGCATCAGGAGCTGTTTTTTTAAAATAAAAAAAACACACCCATCCCTTGGCGATGATGGGCCTCCACCTCTCCATCGTGCACCTCCCTCCTGCCTCTCTTGCGAGGAAAGAAGGGGGGAAGAGAGAAAGGAAAAGAATGGAATACAACCCTGGTGATGCACCCAGCAGAAGTGTATGTCAGCAGGATGGCATGAGGGAGCTGCGTGGGCAACAGCCAGCACCCAACAGGAGAACTGACAGAGCACTTGTAAAGGGAAATGGGGGAGGGGGAGAGAGAGAGAGGGAGAAAGAGAGAGAAATATTCTTCATCTTCTGTGTTTTTCTTTGTACTCCCACTGCCTCCCTTCCCCCTGCTTAATCCCCAGGGCAACAATCAGTTATGCAAATAAGCCCTCCCCCACCTCCTTCCACATTCTAGCCTGGCTGCTCTACATCTGCTCTAGGTCCTCCACTCCCCAAGCTGCAGCTACCTCTCTATTGTTCAGGCCTAGGCAACCCTCCATGCCACACAAAAAAAAACCTGATTCTGCTGCTGCAAACACACCCGAGAGAGAGCACACACACACACACTTGCACTATTCTCATCAGCACTTCTCTTCAACCTTCATACCCATCCTCATATTACTTTTAAAGCCAAGGCGGTTATTTTAACAAGCATAGCAGGCATGGATTTATTGCCACACTCACGCTTAAAATTAAAAATGCTCCATGGCCGGTCGCCGCCAACAGTACCATCAAACCATGTGCAAAATGGAGCGCTCTCTCTCTCTCTCTCTCTCTCTCTCTCGGAATGGAAGAGGTGGCCGATGGCACAGAGAAGGGTCCTTGGGTTCAAGCAAAGCAGAAGGCACACACAGTACGTTCCACCAACTCTCATACATGTACATCTACACACTAAAATGGATTTTACATTCAGAATCTTGGAGTCTTATTCTTAAAAAAACAAACTTTTAAAACACTGATTTATTTTTTGATAAAAAAGCCACCCTTACACTGACAAAGCACATTCATAACGCCTTTGCACAGGATGGTTTTGCCTCTTACTTCCTAGAGGACTGCCAAATTAGCTTTTTTACAACTAACTCAAGTCTCCTATGCAGGTGTAACAGAAGTTTTAGTTTTGTTTTGGTTTTTTTCAAGTAAACTAAACAACCCTATTTATGTTCATAAATAACGTGCCAAACACCACATACACATCAGTGAATTAAACCATTGTTGAATCAAGGCTGTCAAATAATGAAGCCTTTTCACTGGGGAGGGAGGAGCTAGATTTAAATATTCATATTTTTAAACTAAACCAGAGAGTGAGGTTTCAAAGTACCTCCAAAAATATGGTCATGGCAAAGTTTCAAACTTTCATTATGTAAACGATGCATCAAAATTTTCCAAAACGTGTTCAAGAAAAATGTTGCCAGCTACAAGACCTATGGTTCTATAGTCTAATCCTTATGCCCCAAACAGTTACCTTCCAAACCATATTACAACTATTTGCATGCTGAACATACCAACTGTGCACTGTATCTCTTAAGGAAAAAATAAAAACACACACACACACACACACACCAAGCAGTTTGACAAACCCCATTGCTCACTTGGGCATTTTGCCTCAGAGCAAACAGTATACGGATGTAGATTCTGTAACCTGTGTCTGGACTGAATCATCAATATGCCAAAAAGAAAATCTAGAGATATAAAAAGAGTGAAGACTTATAGTGTCAATAACCTCAATTTGTACCGCTACGGCTTCCATCACCGCTGCCTATAACCAGCTGAGGCTGCTCTCCAGAAGGGAGACGGAGCCCCAACAGATAAAGCAGTGACAGAAGTCAACTTTTAAAAACCATCTGTCTTTTCATGGCAATTTCCATGAATTACAAAGAGTAACGAAGGCAGCCAGTCCTACAGATCCAAAGAGGGCTTAGTGCCTCTGTACAAAACCTTCCTTTCCCTATCAGTTACCCTCCCTATTCCGTTCCAAATCAGAGATTAAACCCCAAACCTTTATCTCCCCCCCCCCAAAAAACTAGAACATTAACCAGAACAGAAGGGGAACAACAGATCACTGGTTCAAAGCAAGGGTGATAACTAAAAAAAGTTATGTGGTGTAAAATGCAGGGACAGTTTGCTTGCCTGAGGCAAAGGGCAAAATGGCGCCTCCCCATTCCACCCACAGAAGCAGCTGAACCCGATTTCAACACTGGCAATGGAACAGCATCCACCCTCTGCTGCTCTTTAGGGCAGATTATATAATGGCCTCTCCTCCAACAGAGGTGGAAATAGAGGGGTGGCTTGGGGGTTAAGGCCAAGGACCTGCTGCCTGAGGTGGCAGCCTGACTCCACCTAGTTGTAGGCCTGGTTCTGTAGACATAGGCTGCATTCAGACAACACTTTATTCCATTTTCCAGTGTTTCCTTACCTGATGATTTCCATATTTTATGTGCTATTTCAGACAACATAAAAGTAACTTCTGGAAATCTACCACAAGTTTAGTGCTCATTTCCACTTTAAACAGTCATGGCTTCTCCCCTCAAAAATCCTGGGAACCGTAGTTTGTTAAGAGTGGCTGAGGAAACCCAGCCACATGGGCGGGGTATAAATAATATCTTATTATTATTATTATTATTATTATTATTATTATTATGGTTCTGAGAGCAGCGTTCGAAACTCTCATTATTCTAGGTGCACTTTGCAACAGGCAATTTCATTAGTGTGAGCAGTTTCTGAGCTCTAAGCGCAGGACTGCGCCCAAGATTTCAGATTAAAACTGCCACTGCTGGAAGGAAAGGAGGGCTTTTTTCTGCCTCCCCGCTTCCAGCTTCTCTCTAAGGACTGGAGAAGTGACCTTCATATGAATATTAGGGGGGTGGGCAAGGGAAGTATGGCTTTGGTTTTTTTTGCAGTCTTAAGATGAGGACTAGGAGCATGTGAAAAATGAACCTAAGGTTTTAGTTGCATTCATTCATTTGCAGCTTGTTATAAAAAAGCACGCCTAGACACTCCATAACCTAAGTTTAAGTTTAGCTTGCATATCTCAGTTTCTAACACTGTCTGATGAAAGTAGTTAGGAGACCCCCTCCCTCCCTCTCAGAGCTACAGTTCCTCAGGAGTTATGCCCGAAGAGGGATGGATTATTAAACCGCTCTGAGAATTGATGGGGAGCATGGCACGCATCAGTAGTGAGCTCTTATGGTGTGAAAGGGCCCTGCAACTGCCCAAGAAGACACAGGTGCCAAAACTGTCCCTCACCATAAATTTCTAAAATAAGCATTTGTTCGGACACCAAGCATTCTGATCATAAGGGTACCTTACCCCAGCTACATGAATACTGGTTGCAGCTATTTAGTGGCAAATGCTCAAGGGCACATATGAACTCCCCTGCTAAGCATCCTATTTGCCCCCTTGGGGGCTTAACATAAGACAACAAAAATACTGAACAAATATATATATATTCCTATTCCTTGGTTGCCCTGTCATCTGGTAATACTATATGGAAAACTAAAAATATCTGTGTTTTCTTTCTGTCTTCATTCATTCATTCATTCATTTATATCCTGCCTTTCCTCTAATGCAGTGTTTCCCAACCGGTGTTCCGCGGCACACTAGTGTGCCGTGAGACACCGGCTGGTGTGCCGTGGGAGGAAGGCGGGCGAGTCGGGCGGTGAGAGGCGGCGGCGGCGGCGAGGATCCGCGTCGAGCCGGGGGCGGCTCCGCGGTGGTGGTGCCGAGCGGCGGGGCAGCGCGCGCAAAAGGGAGGAGCGCGAGACAGCGGAGGAGGAGGAGGCCGGCATGTCCGGGCAGCAGCAGCAACAACAGCAGCAGCAACTCCCGCCGCCGCCCCCTCCTCCGCCCGCTATCGCCGCCGCCGCCTCAGCTGCCCTCGCTCTGCTGCCTCCTCCCACCCCGGCAAGGGGGAGGGAAAAAACTTTCGCTTTTGTGCGTCCCTCCCGGCGTGACGCTGCGCGCTGACGTCACGGGGCGGGGCTTTAATGGTGGTGTGCCGCGAGATTTTTTTCCGGCTAACAGGTGTGCCGTTGCCCAAAAACGTTTGGGAAACACTGCTCTAATGAGCTCAAGGAAATGTGCATGGTTTCTCCTTCACACCTATCTCATCCTCATAACAACCCTGGGAGGTAGGTTAGTCTGAGAGTGCAAAGTCACCCAGATGAACTTCATGACATTTCGAACTCGAGGTCTCACAGTCAGGGTCTGACACTCTAATTGCTACACTGACTTACTGTATATCTATACCTCTAAATGGCACAACAAAATGCAGCCCCTGTGGAATTTACCTCTGAACCTGCTATAGCAAGGAATTGTGGGGGGCAGCCCAAACCTGCCTGCTTTCATCTAGCTATTTGTGTGTCGACATCATAATTTTATGCAGCGGTGGCAGCCGGAAGAGCAGAGTGACACATGGCTGACCTTCATGGCGACAGGGTGTTCGGGGTAGCTACTTCACCCAAACCCACCAATTAGACAAGACGACCATGTAAATAAACGTTACTATTGTGCGAATAAAACAATTCTTTTTATAAATTATCAGCCTGGGGGGGGGGGGCCTCCATCCTTCCTACAGCAACACCCCGGATTTCTATACTGGGATGAAGCAGAGGATGAAACTCCCCTACGCTGCCCAGTGTCAGCCCTGGGTGAAGTGGGGAGACTGAGCCCTCCATCCATCTTCCACCGTCCAGCTCACTCGCCTGCATACAATCCCATGGATACCGAATGCTTCAGGTCAACTCCTTGTCACCTACGATTGCCAGGCTACTGCTTAATTGCATGGCTGCAGAAAAGCACCCTCAAGAGAGCCAGGTTCAGCGTGCACTGACCAGCAGCACCCCCAGATCTCTGTAAAACCCACTCAGCCCCATCTGCAAGAGGAGGGAGGCACAGGACATAATGGATTAGGGGGTGGGGGGGTTACCCTCGCCCCTAAACCCCAGAAATAAAACTGCTTTCGCTGCCTTCAGCAGGGGCATTCGGGGGCCTGTTTGCAAACCGAAAGGCTTGTTTCCTATAGGGTTGATCTCTCCCTCTCC
The DNA here is from genome assembly GCF_965112155.1 of Podarcis liolepis. Taxonomy (NCBI): domain Eukaryota; kingdom Metazoa; phylum Chordata; class Lepidosauria; order Squamata; family Lacertidae; genus Podarcis; species Podarcis liolepis. Next base: position 57,671,049 of record NC_139559.1, read on the forward strand.
AGGGAACTGCAGCCCAAATCTTTTCACTTTCTTGGTCAAGGAAGAAACCCGAGCTCTGCCGCCGCTGCCGCCAACAAAGAGCCGAGGCCGCCTCTAGCTAGCTGCAAAGTGTGCTGAATTGTCAAGGCAGCGGCTACTTCTCCTCCTTGCTCCTCCCAGCCTGCTGTGTCAGGGCTTAAGCTGAGAGCTTGCCACGGACCTCCCTATCATCAAGTCACCAGGGTATAACGCATCTCCCCTCCCCCACAGTTAGCAGTAAACCAACAGCCATTTCAGCTTAAAGAGACAGCGCATCTCCGAGTCCGCCAGCACATTCGTCTTTTGTGTTTCCCGGTTGAAACAGGAGGGAGAGAGAGAAAGCCACACACAGACAACATTTCTCCCTTTCCACCCACATCCTCGGTTCTGGATCTGCTGTGACACCTGGCCACACAAATTCCAGAAAAGCGGCCTTGTTAGACAAAGACTATTTGTAATCTCTCCCATTTCCCACCCCCCATTAAAATATATTTATTAAGGCCTGGGTGTTTCTCTCGGTGCATTCTGCTACTGGCATGATGGTGGTTTCAACCCAATTAGAAAGCCAGCTCCAGGTCCTCGAAATGCTGTCTGGTTGCAACATTCATGTGTTTGTTGTCTGTTTACTCAAAACCTGAGGAGCAGGTTTTGCAGCCAGCTCTGATAAAAGGAGCCAGCCAGCAGCAGCAGCAGATGTTATCTGAATCTTACCCCAACCATGGCAGCTATGACACACTTGCTGACTCATGGGAAAGGAGCATGGCTGGCTTCAAATTTGCTATCTCTTTTCAGAAACTGTATACTGAGTCAGTAAGTAAACAAACCAAAACTTATTTCATAAGCAGCCAAGACGGGAGCCAAACCCTCCTGTGTATAATTTCAGGTTCTAATACCGTTTCCTTTCAGATATTCGGCTAACGCAACAACAGCGAAAGACTGCCCCATGTCCACTGTGTGTGTTTACCAAAGCTATCTGCTTATACATGACAAGAATTTGGAGACCATTTGCTGCAAATGGCAACAGCTAAAGCTACTGGTTATTGTACCATCTGTCCCTTAAAAAACAAACTTAATGAGTTTGCATTTAAATGTTGCAGCTCATTCCCTTGGCCCCTCAACATGTGATAATCTGACCTAGAAAACTCAGTCACAAAACCTCACGTGTGGACAGTAGTGCCTCACCACTCCACTTCACTTCCAGGAGGAGGTTGTCTTTATTTATCTTCCTCCCACTCTCTCTCATTTTCTTTCTATAAAATGATATTTCACATGCGATGTATAGGTTTCCAACGTTTAGCCAATTAATTGGTCAATTATTAATACATGCGCAATCTCTGGTCAATTAAGATGGTATCCTCAGCTAAGTGTGTAGTGTTTTTTTAATTAGTTTGAAAACAAATACAAACATCACAGGTGGCAAGCACCATTGTTTTTTATTTCTTTGTTTCTGACAGTAAAAAGAGGGAATGCATCTCCTAAAATGGTGTCTTTGGTGACACATGCAGGCTTCATCTTAAAAAAAAAGTTGTCCCTTCAAAATGCTTGGTTTTATTCATATGCAAATTTAAGTAAATGGCTCTTTATGCCCTAAAGACCCATATGGGTCCTCTAAGATTTCTGATGAAAGAGCTAGCAATCTCAAACTCACTAATATTTTTCCAAGTATTTCCACTACTACAGGTGCCACTTAATACTGGTTCTACATTTGTAAGAACTCAATAGTTTAGTATGGCAGTACCTGCACTTTGGAACTCCTTGCCTGTTGAAATCATAGAATCATAGAGTTGGAAGAGACCACAAGGGCCATCGAGTCCAACCCCCTGCCAAGCAGGAAACACCATCAGAGCACTCCTGACATATGGTTGTCAAGCCTCTGCCAAGATCAAGATGGCACCTTTCCCTGTACTCTTTTCAGTGTCTGCTAAAAGCATTCTTTAGACAAGCCTACCCAAATGCTTAGAAGGTTGAGGTAATTTTAATCTATTTTAGTATGATGGTGATAGGTCAGGCAGCTGGCCACGGAGCTTCGCAGACCACACAATTTTAATAATCTTTTTAAAAGTTTTAACTTTATAAACCAACTATTTTAGTATTTTAACTTTTGTATGTTTTGTAATTTTTTCTCAGTTTTAGAAAGTGCTTCTTAGTGTATTATATTAACATTGTCGTGTTCCCTCCTCCACTACCACGTCCCCCAAGAAGATGAGCAACTACTTGTTGCATCCGTGAGTTGCAACATATACAACTTGACTTCTGCTGCAAAAGTTCAAAGTTTTAAGTGTCAATGGATGGATGGGATCCAGACTAAGTTGTGTGACTCAATGGGCCTTAATTAGTCAATATCTAATCTTCCTTGTTCATCTCAGTGGGCCCCAAGTATAACCAAATTGTTCTAGAGATCTAAGCAACCAATGCCTTAATATTTGCATCTTAAAACTACAAATATCAGTATTTCCTTTCTAGATGACCCCCTTGGATGAAGCCAAGATTTTCTGACTATTTGAATGCTGCACCCTCTCCACCCAAAAGATAAATGATGCCACCGACAGAGCATGTTGCAGACCCCACCACCCCGGAAAACTCCTGTAAACAAAGCACAGTTTTAGATAATTTGAAGTCTGATCTGCCCAAATACTACATTTCATCCCTCTAAAGCAGCCATTACTGAAGTGCAAGCAGGCGCACTTAAATATCAAGTTTTCCTAAAACTGAATAAACCGTTGTTATCTGGAGATCAAAAGAGACTGCTTTTAAATGAGACACATAAAGTACTTTACAAAAAGGTAGGATAAAACCCAAGCTTCCAAGGTAAGGAAGGAAATGATCAACAGAACAGGAAAGCCCTACTCAGAGTCACACATGTTGCAGCAGCCTAGCAAAATTCATTAATTGCCTGCTTCTGCAAAGAACCATTTCTCCTGAATTCTTCTCCCTATTAACAAAAATCTCTCCTCTCTTTGCTGTTGGGGTAGGAGCCCTTGTTATGACTGCTCCTCAGTGGAGGGAGAAGTCTCCCCTAGCTTTTGTATGTGAACTGCTTTGAGTTTCTTTGTTCCTCAGAAAGGACCACAGAAAGGAAATGAAGGAAGGTTTACAAGGTTTGTATTTACTCAGAGCTACAAATCTGTCAGCCCCTTAAAGACACATACACACCCCTTCAAAGACAAAACTTCTCTCTCTCTCTCCCCCCTCCTTTATTCTTTCTGAGGAAGAAGGGGGGGTCACAGCACAAAGGCACCAACCCCCACCCCACCCCCAACACACTCAGTGCACCCGGGAGGCCAATCCACAACCCAAGCAGTCCAGACACCAGATTTTGCTTGCAGTCATATGTCGGGGCATGGAGAGAAGCAGACGAGCAGCATATCTTGCAGAAAAATAAAGAGCGTTTTACACTTGCAGCAAAAGGCTCTGTTTCCCAACACCGCCCCCCCCCCAATAAATAAATACCACCTTCATTCCCTTTTCTAATGGTGATCAAAGCCTGCACAATAAGGAGGGGGGGAGGTAAAGAGGAGGAAGAATTGGGAGGGGGGATGACTCACTTCTGTGTCACTAGCATCTCAGAGCTACACATCCGTTAGCCTGTTGGGGGGGGGGAGCCCTCTTTAACAAGCGGCCCATGCCAAGAGCAGATTACAAGTGATTTCAGCAAGCAAAAGAGTACAAAGAAAGGGAAAAAGAGGGAACGGCCAAGGCAGACCTCTGTCGACCAGAGAGTTCTAGTCATTGTGTCAGGAAGTGCTCTTTGCAACACCCACAAGATTGCAAGCAGTGTATGGATCTATCGTAAACACAGCTTCCAATACACAGACACCCGACTTTTCCACATCTCTCTATCCCCACCAGAACAATGCTTCTTCTGCCCCCAAACAAGTTCAGCAGTTACTGCTGATTTCAATCTGCAAAGTCTACAGCCCAGACTTCCTTAAGACAAATACAAAAACATCCCAACTCTGCAAAAACAGACGTACCAGCCCTCACACTTACAGCAAAAATACCCTATTTGTCAATAGACTTTTTTAAAAATAGGAATTGCAGAATTTAATAACCCCACTCTGCATTCCTTATCCAAGGGTCTTCCCAGCTGAAATTCAGCTCTCACTGAATTTAGAGAGAAGAAACTTCAGGTCTTTTGTTGAGAGTAAACTACATTTTGTTGCCTTATTTCACAAAAACGCAGCACATCGTGGGGTGGGGGTAGTGGGGGGGGGAACGTCTGTTTCCATTTGAAACTGTCAAAATTAGCATGCAGTAATTAAAAATCACACCCTTTCTCTTAATAACCTAACCAGCATGATACAATCAGGTTGTGCCAACTCTTTAATCTAATTGACTAATTACAGATTTTAATTTAGTCAGTTACTGAACAACTGTTGACAATTTGTTTTCATTAGGGACAGACCAGGATAAATATTTAGGCTCCCCAATCACAGAGACTACAGCGTAAGCGTTTTGCCATGACCTCTGGTTTAATGCTTCCTGGGTTTTGTCAATATCAACTTTAAAAAAGGAAGAACTGCTTTTGAACAGCCATCCCTTCTTGTAGCTCCTATGCAACTGCAGAATGCCAGAATAACTCCTACTTTAGGGACATTAGTTCACTCAAACGACAAATAGGTACTTGCCTCTAAAGCGACAATCAAAGATTTTAAAGCAGCCCAACCTTATACCAAGAATGTAGATGAATGAGTGTGCTTTAATGATGCATTTTTATTTTTACATAGTAAAGTCATTATCTTGCCACTGGTTTATCAGCCATGGATCATTATTAATGAAAATAGAGTCATCAGAAGTTCATTCTTAAGGACAAAATCAAATGCACTTAAGTGCCTGTCTTGGAATAAGTGGATTACAAGTCCCCCCCAAAAAAGGTGAGACTTCCACAATGAAGACCACAGTTTCCTCCTGAGCAATGGAGCTTGTGATGGGCTGTAACCCCCCCACTGAGTGTATCTGGGCACCCTCAAATTTGCTATGTAGGGCTGCGAGACCCTCCTAAGCAGATATTGGAGGAACATTGCTTCATGCTCATTTGCTAAAACTATTATTTCAAATAGCAAAAGTGAGCAAAACTGAAAGGGTATTTTTGAAGAAGGTTTTTCCCAGTGCTTTTTTTCAAGAAAAATAGGCACTGGAACTCACCACGAAGTAAGGCGACTCAGGACAACCCTGAACAGATGCGGGTTTGACAACAGCTGGTCCACAGAGGTGCTAAAAACTACAGCAAGCTGTCTCCCTAGCTGATTAGGGGGTCGCCCGTGGTTCTGGTGAAGGTCAAATAAATGCACCCCACCTCCCTCGTTTTCTTAGATTCAGGCGGGTGAGTAGGGCAACTCGGAATGGCCCTTGCGCAAATGCACACAGATGCAATAGTAGAGGCCTGGCTGGAAAGTTTAAGCCAGCTGCCACTACACACAAGGCGGACTGAAGAAAAGGAAATACGAATTGGCCCCACCAATTGCGGCTAGTAGTGGCTAGGAGCTAGGAGGAGTCATAGATCTAAAAAAAGAAAAGTGTAGACTTGCACCCACTGGTCAGCTTTTGTTTTGATTTGAAATTTTGGGCTTCTCATAAGTACATAAAGGCAAGATGTGGGCAGGGAAACTCCTGGCTCACAATAGCATCCACCTGAGAGGTGCCAGTTCTGCACTCTGGTTAAAAAAAAAAAGTACTGTTTTTTTCCTACAATTCCTTCCTAGGAAACGGATAGCTTTGGTTTTCTCTCATTGTCAGGTTTTAAAGTACAGCGCAAAAATGCACTTGCCCTCTGCAACCCAAGGGACAAGCACTGACCCATGTTCCCCTTTGGGATTAACTGCATACAGCCAGCTCCTCCCCCCTTGGGTAAATTTACAGGAAACCTGACAATGCACCACTTCAAGAATTCATATGCAGCTCTCTTGTACTGAGTCAGCCCATATATCTCTGTAGACCAATATAGTGTCTGCCGGCCTTTCACAACGGCCTACTTTGATTGGCAGCAGTGTTTCAAGACCTTGAGCTCTCCAAGCATGCCAGCAGAGTTCAACCTGAGATGCCAAAGACTTGATGCTGGCAAACCAAGTGCTCAACGCTGCTAAGCTACAGCGCCTCCCCTTCAGCTTTAACATTGATCTATGGTCACTCAACTACCCTCCTTCCATTGCCTCTGTTTTCAAATACATTTACTTCAGGGACACAGCAAAAAGAACTGTAGCAGGAAGGAGGTCCAACCCCCATAATCCCTTGAGTGGAATAGACCCACTCAGGGGTAAGATGGGAATTCCGCCTCTGACTATGAGCCAGTTCAGATATATTTGCAAATGCAGCTGCTCCCATGACTCTAGATTAGGAAAAGCCTATCACGCCATTTAGATTTCACGGGCCTATTGAGGAATCCACTGAAATACCAAATAGCTTTCTATTACACAAGAATTAACCCTGCCAAAAGAAGTGTTTGAAGCAGCCCAAGAGAGCTTCTACAGCAGAAGGATCTATCTACCCTTTCAGGTCAAGTTGTACCTCCTGCATTCCACCAGTAAGAACAGTCAAGACAAACACTCAATACTTTCCCTGATGTTTTCCTGTTTACTTCATTTATGAATCGCTTCCCATTAAAGATCCCAAAGCAATTTCACAATAAACGCATCAACAATTAAAGCAACAACAACCATGCACAAAAACAATTTCAGGTGTGGCACCGAAAAGGGCTGGGATGAAAATCTTCACTTAAAAAACTTGTTGGAAAAAGGAAGGTCTTCAATATGCATAAAGATTATTGAGAAGAAGACACCCCATGGAGATGTGGGGTGGAATTCCCCAGGGGAGATACTGTCACACTTGAAGGCCCAGTTCCTACACTGTGAGGAATGGACCTCCTGATAAAATGTCTGAAACCATGGAGAGCCCCTGCCAGTCAATGTAGACAATACTGAGGTGGATGGACCAACGGTCTGACTCAGTATAAGCAGCTTCTTGTGCCCTGTATGCAAGTTGCATAAGGCTTTGTACATCAGGACGAACCCCTTGAACTTGTCATAGGAGTAGGGCTTCAAATGGATACTGAGGATGGCGAGCATGAATACCTCCAGCACTATTTGTATAAGAATGAAGTGGAAAAGCAAATAATTCAGGAACCTAATATGCTAGAAGGGGGGAAAGGTTGGTATTCTAACTAATAAGATCCAACACCCAGTGCTACTGTGGGGTTGACAACCTATATTACCCCTGGAAGAGACTTCTGTCATAGCTTTAACTGCCAGTGTGTATATAGCTCCATTCTTTGGTAGTATGTCTTACTGCGCAGTTGCTTTTAAGTTTAGGACGTTTTTCTGAAAAAAATTAAACACAATGAGAACTTAAGTCTGTGCACACAGCATACGTTTAAAACCACAAGGCTTGCCCCAAAGAATCCTGGGAACAATGGCTTACCCCTCACACAGGTACAATTCCTAGCACCCTTAACTACCTACAGATCCCAGGATTCTTTGGGAAAGTAATGTGCTTAAAATGTATGTTGTATAAGCAGCCTTAGGCACCTTAAGCTGAAAAACAATGCTCTCTTGAAAAATATCTCCACGTATCCTAGCGACAGGGAAGCTGTAGCCCTCCAGATGTTCTTAGACTCCAACTCCCATCATCCCTGACCACTAGCCATGCCAGCTGGGGCTGATGGGAACTGGAGTTAAAGAACGCCTGGTGAGCCACCAGTTCCCAGTCCCTTAAAAGGCTTAATAGTGTAAGTATGTTCCACTGAAATGAAGGGTGATCTCTGAGAAAAACATGCACAGGAATGTGTGTTCAGTCTTTGTTGACATAATACCTTTTTGGTTCTAATAAATTGCTTCTCCCTGTGATCCGGTGAACAGAGGAAGAATAAGGAAGAGGGAAAATGCAAAACTGGAGCCTACTCCCAACATCAAGTGAGGGGGGAAAACATCTGAATAGGATGAGGGTAACCTAAACATTGCAAATAGATCCCTATATTCTTAGTAGACAACCCCAGATGCTTCCAAAGCTTCTAAGAATTCACAGGGCTGTTTTCAGGTTAAGCGGGCTCTTTCCTACCTGTTTTCTCTGAGTTCCCAGTAATCAGTGCAGTGGAGATATTCTGCACATATGGTGGAATCCAAGACTGATGGACCCAGTTTCAGCTCCTGCAACAGGGCTCCACCTCCCTCACATCAGCAGTCCCTCATATGACCCCAAAATCTGCTCCAGAGGGTCCTCCCAACTTGTTGGAGATTTTGAAAGTTGTAAAAGTGTGAAGAGGAGACAAAGGTGAAGTCTCACCATGCAAACAGATGTTTATTTCACTCACATATTGAGAGTTTTGGATGCAACCCACCTCTTCCAGCCATGTGAAGGAACACGTTACACGATCTATTCCTCTTTGGAATTTAAGTAAGGGCTGGGCAGATTCAAAGATGCCAACATAAGATCAAAGACATCCATAATAAAGCTCTGTAAGTACTTATTTTGGCTTGTTATAAACCTGTGACCTGTTAATTTAACCAAATGGCTTCCGTTATGAATAATAAACATCAGCTCTGTATTTATCTACTTATTTATTTCACGCTCACTATTCAGTTTTCTTTTCAGAATTATTTGTCAGTAATTTCAAATGGGCACAAGAGTTGCCTCACGGGTTACTTTTTCTGATGTAGAAATTATTCTCCATGGAGAAAGAACAATATGGGGAGTGGCCTTCCGAAGACTTGGTGAAAGAGCCCACTTCCAAAAGAGTGCCAATACTTTTAGCAGGGGTTTCCATGAAGATACCTTCCTGACTCAGAAAGGGTTTGCATGAAATCACCTGCTAATATGAAGGGAGAACTACCTTTGTTTCAGCAGCAGCATGCAAGGTGCTTTGAAGTCCTGACTTTGGGATTTCAAAGCACCTTGCACCTGATCTTGTTGTGATGTCAGTTGAATGGCACATGGGTGACTCCCCACACCCATCAAATTTGGCCTGTGAGGCTGATCCAAATAAAGATCTGGCCCATGGAGCCAAAAAGGTGCCCTGCACTTGCAATAGTAGGTTTGAAGGGAAAATGCCCCACAAGAAGTGGTGAGCTCTACATTCAAATACTCATCCTACAAAAGTCCATTGTTAAAGTTTCCTTAGTGATATGTTCAAGTACCATTCTTCAAAACCTTCCATCCAATGCTGCCTTGATGAATTTATTGTGAATACAGCGAGCACCAGCCAGCAACCAAATGCAAAACCTGAAGGCTTGAGGAGATCTAGAAACCTGAAGGTTACAATGTCTTCTCATCATATGCCTTAGCCCTTTTGTTTAACTTAAAGGAAAATGCAAGAGCATAATTTGACAGTAGCCTTTCATATTGCACAAAAATTAAAACGTAAGACATTGTGCACAGCAGTGCAAGGAGGTTTGGTGCAGGAGTTGTTGCTAGGTTGGTTTTTATTAGGACACATGTCAAAGGAAGGCACTCCCATGTTCAGCTACCATGTTTTTAAAAAATTAAGGAAGGAGAAGTGAGAGTTTATCAATACCACAGACTCTCTCTGTTGTGAACATGTAATCACAAGGCAGAGGCAGGTAGAGAAAAGAGCTTAAGACACATGCACAGCGGAGACACTTCTTTGGTTTTGGAGTCCCAAGCCAACATCCCCAGTTATGCACCAAATGTTTTAACTTTCGAAAAACTATCCATCAAACCATGGAGAAGGCTGCAAATCTCAGTTTAAAAAGTAATGTAAGAGCTATTTAGTGGACCACGAGGAGGCTGACAACGATAAGAAATAATACAGGTATGTTGAAGTAAGATTATGCTCCAGCAAAGCAGAATATACTGTATGTAGAAACCCTTCTACTCTTGGTAAAAGAAATGAATACCTGTTAGTTGTGAGGATTGCCAAGCCACTTTCTAATGGAACAATCTCCACAGTTGTGGCCGCTGTGAGAATCTGAAAATGAACATGGGCTTCACGTCACGAGGGAGAAGAACCTCTTTGAAGAAATGGATTCTTGTCACATTCTCCCAGCAATTAAGGTTAAGTCATGTAGAAAAAAATATTTATGTTACACCTACTGCTTTTGCATAAATGAAGCAAAGAATTATTTAGATTATAATTAACTGTTTGACACAACACACAGTTAGCAGGTATTTAAAGAAGAGAGAAAAGAAGTCTAGAATTTTTTTAGGAGTGGAGTTGTTTCTGCTAGAGCAAACAGATAGACAGCATATGCTGCTGCCAGACCAAAATATGCCCTGTATAAAACTTTTAAAAATGTAATTCTTAAAATATTTAATTTTGAAAATATTATGTTAAAGTTTTTACGGAGTGGTTCCAAAGGACTAATATCACCAAGGGAGCAGCCGGCTTACAACTTTAAAAATGGGAGGGGATTGTGTTGAAAACAGTTTCTGAATTTTTGCACTCTCCCTTGAAGTTACACTCAGAGGAGCATGTGCAAACAGAATAATGCCACAAAAAGTATGTAGCGACAGTCAACTAGATTTAAGTTCATTTTCTGTAGCTGGAGGCCAAAATCGACTAAATTGGTTCTAGTGATCAAGTTTTCTGCAATTCCCCATTCTGTGTATTAGCTATTTGACAGAAATTCACTGCGGTATTTAAACTGGCAGTCATCACAGCTAACTCAAATTGTATTGGCTTTCACAGTGTTGAAACGCTGAACTGCAATCATCAATCGGCCAATTCCAAGATAACGCGGTGGTTGAAATTCCCTGTCATGCTGTACAATCCCTTTGTAGCTCACCAGCTCAGAAGATGCACAATAAAACCTGCAACAAGAGTGTCTGGCAACACTGCCACAATGTAATATGAGTGCGCCTACGGAGGGGCTTTGCCTAGAAGCAAGATAAAGGCAAGCGTGCCAACAGCAGTAAACCTCTAGAGAGAGTATAACATTTTCGTTTGGAAACGCACAGAAACACTGAAATTGGAAGCACATTTTGGATTTCTCTTCTCTCCTTTCCCCCTAGACATTTCTTTTTTCTTTTTTCAAATTTCAAACCACTGAACCACCACATTAAAAGCACCACAGTTTTATCAAATTTCTACTCTACCCCAAGACTTGGGGAGAAATGTAACCAAGTGTATAAAATTAATAAGCTGTTTTCTGTTTTAAAGTCAACTTTGTACCAGTTTACACAGCTTCAAATTAGCTCAAGTTTTAATGAGTGACTTTAACGCGTGCTTCTGCAAAAATATGTTGCAACCAAAAACATAAATTAGCGTAATTCTGCACAAAGTCAGCCGAGAAATACAAGTTTTCCTGGGACTTTCTCTTACAGAAGTGGAACAATGGCACAAACCAGACAAGATATAGCCCCCTTTCCTCATCCCACAAAAATCCCCATCAAATGTACCTATCTTTGCCATTGTCCTATCTTCACAGCATTAATTGCTTTGTGCCCCAAAATTGGTCCCAGGTTCCCCTGTGGTGAGCAAATTTTGTGATTTGCAGGAAAAAGAAATACCTTGGTGTTCAGCTCACAGGGAAATGTGGAAGAGGAGCATTTGTGCAGTCTCTAAAGCGTAAGGATTATTCACCCATCCCCTTGGTACGGGGTCTACATAGTACCATTCTACATTGCTGCTAGCAAGAATTCAGCACACAGCGTCCCAATCTCAAGAATTCCTTTCGCAGTCAGTACAGGTCAACCGTCTCAGAACTCTTATGAATCGATTAAGACACAGAAAAACCAAGAAGAACGAACACTTTTTGCTGTTTTTAATATTAAAAATGTTCTTTGGGGAAATTGCTTGTTGCTCCTGCTGCTTCTATTATCATATAGTTATATTGGGAAATGAAATGGAAGTTACACAGCATGGAAGTGCTGTTATACAGGCTGCTAATGAAGCATGGTCTCCCATTCTCTGAAGCATGTATTCGCCAAGCCTACTGATCTGGAGAGATTTGCTTCTTATACGTCCAAGTAGCCACACCTCAACCATAAACAATGGGAAAGAAGCATGCAAAGGAAATGATGCCAGGCTTTTAAATGCATTTCTCCAAGCACAGAATACTGTCTTCTATACACAATAGGTTAGGCACTCTCCCGAATTTTAAGATAATATTTTTGCTTTCAGGCCTGTGACACAAGACGAAAGATCAACCTCAGTACAGAGTCTCTACTGGTGCAGAGAATAAAGGAATCCACAAAATACGTGCATCCAAGTCATGCACATCTATATATATAAAAAAGCCATCAAGAGCGTAAGAGAATTTTTACCAATCATACCGACAACCTAGAATAGCAGTTTATTTTTACTCCATCTACCACATTAGTCATCTGTCCATTCTGATCATGATTTGCACAGGCCCCCCGAGTGAAAATCTTTTTTAGAACGTAAACAGCAGTAGCTATTAACATGTTCTCGCAATCCTGCATGTTCTTCCTGGAGTCTCCATTAAAACCTCCATACTGTGTCAATCCAAATCATGCAGCCAACTATCCTGTAGTCTGGTTGGGAGCCTTTCTGAATGAGTCACCGTTCATTCATTAGCTGTTAAGAAGGCTTGTCATTTAAACTATGTTACATGGAGGCAGAGGCTTAGAAGAAGGTGGGAACACATCCTGGCTACATATAACAAGGCCAACAAGCAAACTGATCAGCAAGACTTCTTAGGCAAGGCCCTTCCATGTTTGATACTCGGTCCAACTTCAACGCCAGATGTTCTGCGCAGGGGCAGTAATTTAGAAGATTAGGAAAAGGGGGAAACTAGTTCAATGTTCTTTAATAGCCTCAGTCCAATGAATCCTCTTTTGAAACCCTCCCATACATGAGAAATTGTCCTTTTCGTCTCAACAACACGCTCCAATATCTCATCCATGATGGCTTGCTAAGTTCATTATAGGAAGTGAACTACAGATTTGGGGGGGGGGGCGACCACGTTTATAAGCTTGATACATCTATGATTAAAAGCAACATGGTCATGACAATACAGATTAGTCAACTACTTTAAAACCAACAGCCCTTTACAAATAATGAGTATAATGAAAAGAAGGGGGAGCTGGGGGGGGGGGAGGAACAGAACATCTTTTTGGTCTTCATAATACGTAAAACTAAAAAGGTAAAGTACTACTCAGGAGTGTTACGAAACTGTATTACACTAAGATTTTTCAAAACAAAACAAAACAATCAGGATTGCGTCTATTTGCTGTAAGCTTAAAGCAACATGTATTAAAGAAGTTTATGCGAATCATCTAATGCACTCATGCCTATTATTAGAATTATTACCCAGCTAAAAAAGATTAATTTCTCTAAATACCGTAAATCCTCAGACACTATTATAAGGCTGCTGCTAATGTAGCAGCACTATATCTTGAATGCAAGCAGTATCCCTCCACACCTTATGCTTTGCATCCAAGACCTACAGAGGGCATTCCCTCTTAAGAGGGCATTCCAACATCATTAGAAAACTACGTTAAGCCACATTTCATAGGAGACAACCTTAACTCAGAAGCAACTTCCCAACCCAAAAAGAGACCTGAGAAGAAGTAAAGAAAGAACCAGCAATCCAAAATGGCAAATCCAGTGACTGATCTGTCACTATGTGTAGCGACGAAGATCCTAATTCTGAATGTATCCACCCGCATGCTTAAGTCCCCACCGGTGTCAGTGGAAGTTCTATTCCTTTAGAAGTGAGGCTCAAAACAATACAGACACACTTCAAGAATAATCAGAAACAGGCCTGACACTTGCAGTCCTAAATCTAAACAGTGTCTTGTGGCGAAGTTGCCACACACTGAGCAATATGGCGAGGCCACCTCTAACTGGGATGCTGTGTGTTCCGCCTCAGTTTTCAGGGTGACAGTCCTATTTGAGAGCTACCAATGAGGAGCAAGTAGGGGCAAACTCCTTTCCCATCCACCAAACTGCAGGGATATGGGGCTCCTCCCCATAGCACAACATGGCCTCTTAAGTTTCTGCCACAAAAGCAAATTAAACTTCTGCTTCTGGGGACACTGTTACGATGGAAGCAAAACAGACCCAGGGTTAGGAGCAAAGTCAGGTTTTTGCCCCCAACTGAGCCATATTCCTTATGGCAGCAGAGTACTTCTTCCCATTCAGGTGAATGGCATTCATTTCTCACTACTCTTAAGAGGGCTTAACTTTGATTGAAGGAGGAGGAGATCTACTTCCACTGGGATCACCAGTGCTGGGGCTGAGTTTCTGCTCTCCAACTATGTCCCTAAATTGCAGTCTAGTTGCCCACGGATTCTACAAGAAAGCAGAGAGTTTGCACGCTCTTCCCCCCTTCCCACAAGAACACCAGGGTCAGGCTCCAACAATTGGTCTAAGAAGAAGCAGGCGCAGGGAGTTTGCTTCCCAGCCCTCTTCTGCCAGAAATGTTCTGCTCCAACTGTTAAGTTCCCTAGGACTGTAGAATTCATAGAATCATAGACTTGGAAGGGACCACGAGGGTCATCCAGTCCAACCCCTGCAATGTGGGAGTCTTTTGCCAAATGCGGGGCTTGAACCCACAACCCTGAGATTAAGAGTCTCATGCTCCACCAACTGAGCTATCCCAGAGTATTTGGGGAGAAACCATCTGGCTTCTGCTACCAGCCAGAGGGCTAAGAGCGAGAGCATCAAGGGAAGATCAGCCTGGCCACAACTAGGTAGATGCATCCACCTGCTCACAGCTCACAACTATCCTCTGGCATGGTCCAGCTGATCTTCCTCGTTTATCGTTTTTCTTCTCCACTCTCCTTCCCTTATGTGTCCTGTCTTTTTAGTTTGTAAGAGCCTGTTCCTCATTATTTTTTATTTTTATTGGTGCAAACTGTTTGGGGAGAGAACATTTGTCGAAAACAAACCAGGCCAATAAATAAATAAAAATGCCAGATTATTTTATTCCCCTTTAAGTACAACTGCTTTTCTATAGGAAGGCTACAAATCAGAGCACAGAGTTGCAATGAAACCAGCCACAGAGACCAGGGCTAAAGTTTTTTGTGGCCCTCTCCCTTGCTTTTTTCTTTCAAGACAGACAGTATCCTGCTAATTCATGCTGTCACAGCCTACTCTTCTTCACGCAAAAGCAAGTGCTTTCCATCAACAAGTCAGAAAAACATCTTCTAAAGATTGTTCATCATTAGGCAAAAGGATCTCTTTGGGGACTTGGTCAAATCGAATACACAAAACCAGATCAATGCCCGGCCATCTGCCAATTTTCTGGGAAACATAGTTCTATATTCCTGGTATGGCTGCATCAGGAGGAGATAAAATTAAAAATGTAGGTTGTGGATTTAATATGAAACTCTCCTTTCAAAAGTTGATTCTGCAGAAGAAGAATGTCCCTGATAAACACAGAGCAATGCACATTTTCGAAGTTTTCTTCTAGCCTAGGAAATCTGCCTACAGTAAGCTCTCAAACCTTTTACTAAAAGCTGCTTTAGATATCATCAAGAAGAGCTATTGTCCTGGAGTTTGTGATCCTCAGTACAGAAACCAGGGACCCAGTTCATATGTTACCAGAACAACAACTCTGAAACCATATTTATTTTGTCAGGTCTCACCCTGCTCCAGCAACATCCAGAGAGATAAGCAATGGATGAATTATCCCACTCTTCCCTGTGTTAGTGAACCCTTTTTCCCAGGGAGCTGGTCTGAGAAGGAACCATATAATTCAGGCAACGCTGTAGCTATTAACTGAGAGGCAGAAGGCCATGGAGGGAGCAGCTCCCCTAATGATCTTAACTTACGAATCATGTGAGAAATTGATTAAAACCAATGGGGTCTCTTTCCAAGTAAATACTTTTTAACCAGACTGCTCACTTCCGACTCACTTTCCCCATAGACCACAGCTTCTCACCCTGCGTATTATTTTGAGGCTCAGCTCAATGGAAACGTGGACAACATTTGGCAGCTTGCTTTTTCTCCATTGAAACTCATCTCCTTACAAATCCTTCAGTCTGTGTGTTGCAAAAGAAAAAGGACAAGATGCCTTTCCTTTTATGAACTATCAAAATCTGCATCCTCCTGGGAATCCATGCTCTGCCATCACAGGTAGAAGCTGACAAGTCAAAGTTTATCCAGAACAGTTAGCTTGGGGCAATGTCCCCTCTAACAGGATAGGGTCACTAGAAACAGCTTCTAACGTTATCCTCCGTGGGGCTTGTAGCTCTATAGTTACTCTCACAACATTTCCCCCCACCTCTTCCACTATAACAAAGCAAACTCCAGATGCTCATATCACATACACCTGCTATTTATTTGGGGGTAATCAATATCACATCGAAAAACAAAAATGCAAGATTCTCCACCTCGATTCAAACCCTGCATACAATACTTCACTCTTCCTCTTACAGTCAATTTTGTACCCGCAGCCCATACAAAAATTCAAAATTAAAGAAATAATGAAGTCTGCATTGCAGTCTTAAGGGGAATACCTTTGCATTGATATTTTGAACCGAGTCCATTGGCTCTCGAAGGCTACAGTTCTAGGCCCACTTACCTGGGAGTAAGTGGGGCTTACTTCCAGGTAAAAACACACAGGATTGCCCTGCACAGCAACCTTACGACAGATTCATAAATACAAAGAGGCCCCGATGAGCTTTCAGAGACATTCTCCTCCTGGAGAAAGAGCATTCCACATTCAAATACAGCCACTCACT
Organism: Podarcis liolepis; assembly: GCF_965112155.1. Taxonomy (NCBI): domain Eukaryota; kingdom Metazoa; phylum Chordata; class Lepidosauria; order Squamata; family Lacertidae; genus Podarcis; species Podarcis liolepis. Next base: position 57,687,669 of record NC_139559.1, read on the forward strand.
TATGTCAGAAAGTTTGCAAATGAGATTTCAACATGATAAATATCGGCGCTGCATCTCTCCTTCACCCTGCTTATCCTGCGTGCCACTAGGAAGATGCATGGCGATGTAACTAGATCAATATGCACCACCTTAAAGTACTCAAGATAAGTATCTGAACTAGATTCACATAGCTGTGACTTTATAAAATATTATTCAACCAAGTCAGAATGGCAGCAGTGGCAACACCCTTTTCTCCCCATTTGCTCCGGTGTGCCGTATTCCCATGAGTTTCTAGTCAAAAGGATTAAAAATTAAGTTACTCACATAATCATGAAAGGCTTTTGCTTCACTCGAGTGTTCACAAGTATCTCGCCTTTCCGGAGCTGCACAGTAAAGGTCCCAAAATACACTGTAGGGCAAAGGAGAGAGAGAGAGAGAGAAAGAGAGGAGACAATGACTATGAACCTGTACAATATACAACACCCCATACAGTGTTTGGTAGGAAGTCTAGCCATGCCAACAGTTCAGCAGCGAGGAGGAGAAGCATTCAGTATATCACCTTTGTTCCACTTGAGACTTCCACCTCCAACAACATCCAACTAGAGACAGGCAAGATGTGCATTTGGGGATGCAAATGTTATTAATGTGTAGATTCCCGCAAAAGTGTCCAAAGACAAGCTGAACTTGGGGAAGGGCCGTGGCTCATTAGCAGAGCATCTGCTTTGCTCGAGGAATGTTCTGGGTTCAATTCCTGCCACCTCTAATTAGGACTGGGAATGCCCCCCTCCAAAAACTTGGAGAGTCACAGTTAGTGACTCTGGAACACTGGAAGAGATGGGCCAATGGTCCGACTCACTATAAGACAACTACCTGTGTTCCTAGCTTTGGGACATTCAAGCTCCCTATATTTAGACTCGCTCTTTTGTATCAAGAGCTTTGTTTCTGCAACCATTCACTTTTGCTCATCTTGCCAGGGCTAGCCCATCCTGCTGTTTCCCCTCCTATGCTCAGGCTGAACTTTTACTTTTGGACCTCTTACACACTTACTGCACATTCAACAGCACTTTTAATCGCCCTCTCGCTAGAACCGAATGCGTCCAATTCCGGCTGTTGTGTTGGTCCATTAAACCCGAACACATCTCCCTCTACATATGAAGCCATCTTCCACACCAGAGTGCAATCCATTAGAGCTGTTTCAGTTTGACATTAAATGCCATACTGTCAATACAACATTGATTTCATCTTCTGTCTTGGATGTTGCACATATATAAGCACCGCCATAATGGAAGCCCCTTAGATAATAAAACTCACTGTCCTCCCCATGTTAGCTGCAGTCACTTATACAATTGCTGACTAATCTAGTGCCGTGTAGTGGGCAGAGTGTCATGAGGAGACCCAGGTTTAAAATCTCCACTACCATGGCCACTCACTGGCTCTCAGCCTAACCTACCTCACTGGGTCCTTGTGAGAAACACATGGGAGAAATGGGACAACCACATACACTACCTTGAGCTCTTTGGAGGAAGAGTGGAATAGAATAAAAATATAAACACCCCCTTTTCTTTCTCTCCCCTCTCCCCCATAACCTCACAATGCATACTGACAGAAATTTCTCACATTGAATGTAACTAACATGTAGAAAGGACTCTATGAACTGAAAACAGATGTTATGTTGTTGTCCATAAAAATATTTTAATAAAATCTTTTTTTAAAAACTGAACAATTTCAGTCTCCCCAGGCATTCAGGTAAATAATGTGGGGTGTCAGAAAATATCCAAAGCGCTCCTGCACGGTGGTTGTTTTTCAAGTATCAAAAACTCCAGGTGCTAACATTTTTCTTCTCAACTTCTTCTGACCAGTACTGACTGCATAACCTGACGCCTGACACTGTGCACAAACCCCAAGCACTGTAACAGACTGGGAAACAATCCAAACAGCATTAACCTGGGCCAGCTGACAGAGAATGTTCTGACAAAAAAAAAATGCTTCTGCTAACTACACACTAGAAAGAGAAATAAAAAACCTTTTAGCTCTCCTGCTCTACAGGTTCAGAAGCAAGCAGCCTTCAACTCCATGCGCTACCTCAACCTCTTCTACTCAGATAAAACTACAAACCAACCGACAAGCCTAATCCAAAAACTGCACCGCTTACCTAAGCAACATGTGTCCCTCAGCTCTCCATCTTTGGGTGTCAAGCCTGTCTCACATACATTGAAAGCGTCCTGTTCTGCATTACTAGCAAACTGCCCAGGCGCATAGTAACTTCGTCACATGCAAATGGTATCAATGGGGTTTACTGTCAAGAATTGCCCTTCAGAACCGGGGTGTAAGAAATGTTTCTATCACCCAGCATCACACTACCAATTGCACAGCTGCTCCAGTCAAGTTGAAGCTGCCCACTGGACTATCTGCGTCTCTGAGATAAATTCACAAGGGAGAGACAACCTCATAGCAAGTAGCATTGATGAGGAACTCTGTGCAGAAGCTAGGGGAAAGTGCCAGTGTTTCTTTGAAACTTTTAAAGTAAAACTAGAAATCTATCAGCAAGACTAATAAAGCTCTTCCCAAGAAAACGTTTCAGGAGAAGGCAAATACATTTATAAAAAATATCAGCGCCTGATCTATCCTGTCACACGTTTACACCTTAGCATCATAACAAGGGTGGGGGAAGAAACAGAGCAATAGGTGTAACTTGTAGAAGTACTCCATATATTTTATTACAAACAGTAACACATAACTGTCCCATGGCTGCACTCTAAATCACCATACATAAGGAACTAAAGGCTAGAGCTAGACCTCCCCTTATGCCTTGCTTAATGATAAAGGAAAGCTCAAGCAACATCTATTTTGTATGACTTGGAAACAGTTACAACGACTGATCAAGACTTTCTTCAGTACCTTTTTCTCCAACACTTGCTGAACTAAATCCCAACTAGGATGAAGAGACGAGCTCACAGTTCAACTATGTCTATTTCTCAACGCAGGAACACAAGATCACTCCAAAACTTTTGCCTGGGACATTCTTTCCCACTTACAGCCAGTTAAGCATAGGAGTTTCTATTTTGGGGAAGAGAAAGCAACAGCCCACTTACCACCACCACGAATGTAAAAACCCAGGAGGTTCTCCTAGTGTGATGTTTTTTTCCCATCGGATCTGTAAACAGCAAAGGGTGCAAAGAGGTTAGATACTGGGAGAAAAAGATGCTTCCTCTGCCCCCAGCCCCCACTTCACCTCCCCTTTCCCCAAGCAGCCTCTGAGGCCCAACTAGCAATAAATGGCAAAAGGTGATAAAAAATTCAAAATGGAGGCTACAGTGCCTGCTTCTGAAAACAAAGGCCATCTAAAACAAGGGGTGAGGGAAGAGGGTCAAAAGTAAACAGAGCCACTCACCTCTGATAAAAAGGTCTGTGCTGATTTCTGTGCTCCTACATGCAGCAAGTATTCATACACATACAAAGCTAACCTGTAAAAGGACGGAAGAAAAGAAAAAGTGGGAGAGCGGCCACTGTGCTGAACAAGACTTTATAGGATTGTCCCACTTCCACGCTGAGCTTCCTCTCACTTCAGTGGGGATGAACCCAGGTTTAAAGCAGGGCAGTGAAGAAATATCACTTCCTTCCTGCCTCCAGTGCAGAGAGCAAGGAGCGCTCTCCTTCCCGCCCCGCGCAGCCCCCATCCCACCTCAGAGATAAGTTGATACTAGCTCAGGGCAGGAAACAAAATGCAACTTCTGCAGGCACATGCCCCATTTGCAAGGCAGCCAGCAGCATCCCCCAGCCATCCATTAAAGCTTCCAGGAACCCAAAGCGAGGTGTGGGGAGGGGGTTTGAGGTCTTTCTCCACTAGTGCCTGGACAGATTTGGGGGAAGGCCAGCTGGGTCTAAGAGGGGTCCCCCCCACCCCGAAATCCTCTTCTACCCAACCCCCCGATTTGCCCAAACTTGCAAACTCTAGAAGCGAAGTGGGAGGGCCAAGGGGAAGCCTACCCATCGCTCATCGCCTGGACAAAGCCCTTCACCCCTTCCACTTGCACAGACGGACAGACACTTCAGACAAAAGGACGCGGTGCATGCGTTCCTCCATCGTGCTTTCCGATCCGCCACCCTCCGCTCTCCCTTCCACCACGAAGCAGCGGGACCGCGGTAGGGAGAGATCCTTTCCCCGCCACGAACCACCCCGCTTCCACCCCTGGATCGCAGCCTCCATGCCCGTCCCCTCCAGATGCCCGAGCTCCCCGAAGACAATGAAGGGACGGCGAGAACGCCTGTCGGAGGAAACCATGCGCGGCTGCTCCCGGGAGTCCCCTCCGGTGCCTGGGCGCTTACTTTTCCCGAGCCTGCCCATCCGAGGGCACCGCCGAGCCTTTGCCTTTGGCGAACATGGTCCGCAGCAAGAAAGAGGCGAAACCGAAGCCGCCGCCGCCGCCTGGATCTCTCCGCTGCCGTTCGGTCTCCCAAGCCTCGCGCCTTCCCTCAGCTGTGGCTCGCCCAGGCTCCGCCGCTGGCGCCGCGCCGATCGCCCCGGTTTCAGCTGTCAAAGCCCCAGCCCCGGCCTCGACCCCATCGCCCTGCCCCTCTCCGCGGCTCCGGCTTCTTCCTCAGCTGCTCCTGCTGCTGTTGCTGCTGCTGCTGCTGCCGCCACCGCGGCTGCCCCCGGCTCAACCGAACGTGGCTACACTAGGGATGGAACGCGGCGGGCGTCAACGTTCCACAATGGATACATTCCCCGGCCAATCGGCGGTCTGCGGGGGGAAGGGTTGCTCCGCCCCCGAACGGCGAGTTTAAGGTGGCACCGGGGGAGATGCTGCCGGGCAGGACGAGGTGGAGAGAACCGCGCGCCGGCTGCTTCCTAAAGGGTCCCCTTGGCTGGGGGGAGGGCCTCCGCGGCTCCGCCTCCTCCTCCTCCTGCCGCTGCCGAGGGGCTGGGCTGCCTTCCTTACCCGGCTCCCTCCTCGACCCAGGTACCCTCCCCTAATCCCAGCCTCCCACCAGACGCCCTCCCGCTGTCTCGCTCGCACCATTCACCTTTCCCACATGCGCCGCCCTGCTCTCACTCCTCGCCCCAGCCTCCCCGCGCGCCGTTTGCACCCGCTACAGCACGATCCCGCGCCGCACCAGCCAGCAGCCCCCTCGGCGCCTCATTTTGCGCCCGTGGCTGCACCTTCCTCGCTCGATCCCTATCCTAGCTCTCCTCCTACCCTTTGCTTCTCCCTCCATCCTCTTTGCTCTCGGCCGCCCCAGTTTCTCCGCCTTCCTCTGCCTCCCGACCTCCCGCCTCCATTACCTTTCATATAGCGCTGCCCAGGCTGAAGCTGCGATCCTCAAGCCCCTTCAGCTCCCGAGTACATTTTGTGTGTGTGTGTGTGTGGTTGGGACTGTGCTGGATCGCAGCACAGAAGTGCGCAAAGTGAGAGGCTCATCTCAAGGCGTGCTACTTACTCAGAAGTAACTCCCACCTTGCTCAGTGGGGCTTACTCCCAAGGAAGCGCGAATCTGTGGTTTGCAGTGGGATCTGGGCTTCGCCAGTGGAATCTTAAAAACGGGGCCTCCTGATGGCCGTGGGTCCATTCATTCATTCACCTTTTGTACCCCGCTTCTAAACACCTTTATTAGCAAGTAAGCCGTACGGAGCTCAACGGGACTTAACTCCCAGTCCTAGTAAAAAGGAACAGGAGCGGCGTGGTTGGACCACCTTTGCATACTCCTCCGGTTCCCCATCTCTTCCACCCACCCTCTCGCCCAGCTCCTTTGGTCCGCTCGAGGCTATTTTTGTTTCTCCTTGCAGAGAAGGGGGTGTCGTGTCTTACCCACCTTTGCAGAAACTAAAGCCCTTTTTTAAAAAATGTTATCTTACACCAGGATGGCCCTAACATAAGGACCTATTCAAAATGCCTCAAAACGGAGGGAGCGCGACCTCCCCAGATTTATTTTTGTAAGGGAGGGGGAGACACAGAGAATTGGATGGAGGTGTGAGGAAGTTTTGGAGAGGGGGCAGCGTTTAAGGAGATCTTTGAAACACAGGTTTTAAAATGATACCCGTACCCCCGAAGAAAAACCTCAGAGATGCCTGGGGGCTATCTATGATCCAGGAAAAGGCGCCTTGAATCCTTCAAACAATAACTCGCCACCATCTCCCCATCCCTGTTAGCTAAAGACCCACATTTGCGGTCCGTTTCTCTCCTGAAGCCTAAAGTTAGAACCTCCTGAGAAACTGGGAGGGAGAGCTTTTTCCAGCTTCCCCCCACCCCGCAAATGTCGGTGCCTTTCGCTTTAAATATGATATAACCCGTTTGCTACTGTCCCTTTAAAAAAGACGAGCTGAAAAAGCTGTGTAAGCGCTGATTGGCTGCCTGTTTGGATACATCCTTAGGGGGGACTAGAAACTGTTCGCCAGGGTTGATTTTTTTTTTAAACTGTGCTGTTCCAATAAACAAGTAACGCCCCTCCCCCTTACATGCCTATCACCAAACAATTAAAGGGTAGGTCAGTGTCCTGGGGAAAAAACAGTGGAAGAAGGAAAACTCAAACCCAGAGTTAATATAAACTACAAGCGCGCACACGCCCATTAAAGTTCGGTGATATTGTTCAAAGGTGTATATTTGTTTAAAAGGGGGCAGTCTTCTTAACGTGAGCAGAGCCCCTGAGTGATCTGTATTATGGATCTTTAGAAAGCGAATTTATGTGCGTTTTCGGAGTAATGTTCCTTCCTTCCTCCTCTTTCTCTTCCCCCACCCCGCCCCCAGGAAACGATACAGCCCGGAGCTTTGTACTCGCCTTGATTTAATCTGTGCTATGCGTGGTTACTGAGGCTTCCAGGGAAAGGTAACATTCAAAGGCTGCAGAGCACTCTGTCTGCGGTGGAAACTTGCAAGTTTTATTTTTTTTTTTCCCGGTAGGTGGCATGGAATTCACAGAAGGAAAAAGATACTCACCACCACAGATCCCTTTAAAAAAGCGTTTCCATCCATATATATATATATATATATATATATATATATATATATATATATATAACACAACACATTACATTTAGGAGTTGTGTGAGCCATCAGTAATTGAATTAGTTTGGTACAGTTGGGGTCAAAATTCCTTAAAACCGTAAAGGCTAGCAGTTTTCTTGCTCAAAATAAATCTTTTGCTTTCCTGGTGTTTATTTCCAATGTTATTATTTTTATCATCATTAGCATATGGGGTAGTTTGGGTGATCAACTTTTAGATGCATGATGTAGATGGACAAAATCCAAACACAGACCGGAGGAGGAGTTTCATTTTCTCTGATTTACAGCAGTGCCTGCATTGTTAAAGTAACTTTCCTTGTAGGATCTCAAGTAAAGGTCAAAGGAGTTGGATGTGTTTGACAGCTTGGAGAAAACACGATGAAGAGGCAATATGATAACCATAGTCAAATATTTGTAGGGTTCACACATAGATGACAGAGCAAATTTGTTTCCTGTTGCTCCAGAGGGTCGGGCTACAACCAATCAAGTCAGAATTACAAGAAAGGAGATTTCAAGTAAGCGTTAAGGAGGATTTCCTTTTGCCATGGGATGCTGGACTAGATGGGCTTTTGGCTTGATTCAGGAGTGAACAGAGAGATGGGCCACATCAGGGCTAGGGAACCTCAGCACTTTTCCCCAGGCCACTAACTGGTCCTGATTCACAACCGGGGGGCTTTCGCTGGAATGTGTCTTTGAATTCTGACAATGCCTCTTCCTTGTCTAGATGGAGGACAGAGCGGGCGTTTGAGTTTGTGTAGAACAGGCTTCCTCAAACTTGGCCCTCCAGATGTTTTGAGACTACAATTCCCATCATCCCTGACCACTGGTCCTGCTAGCTAGGGATCATGGGAGTTGTAGGCCAAAAACTTCTGGAGGGCTGAGGTGGAGGAAGCCTGGTGTAGAAGGTAGCTAGCTGTACAGAGGTAAAATCCATCCATCTGCCCACTTTTGCCTCTGGCTCAACCTGCCACTGTCACCTGGTTGTTGGAAGGTTGCGCAGAAGGAAATGTGGCCCCCAGCTGAGAAAAGGTCACTCCACCCTGGAGCTAGGTGATCTTTGAGGTCCTTTCTAATTCTGTGATTCTAGACTTCTACTTTGAACCTAAGAAATCAATGAGGGAATTAACAATTACAGTCATACCTCAGGTTGCATTTTTTGGGGGTTACGGACTGCCGAAACCCGGAAGTACTGGAACAGGTTACTTCCGGGTTTCGGCAGTCGTATGTGCGCAGAAGCACTAAATCACGCTTTACGCATGCGCAGAAGCGCCAAATCGCAACCCGCACATGCACAGATGCGCCGCTGCGGGTTGCAAACATGCATCCCGCATGGATCACATTCGCAACCCGAGCGTCCACTGTATTGGAAATCACAGAGGGTGGGGGAGGACCGTACTCCTTGTTTAATAACTTCCTCCGTAGGAAAGGCACAAGCACTCTGCAGTTTCCCTCACTTGGGGTGGATGGGTGGGTGTTTTAAAAACATTTATTATAGCAACTTTGCATGTGAAACCAGAGAGAGTGAGAAGCGTGTCTTGCAATAGGCTTCATCGGCCACTGTGGTTTGCTCCCAGCAGGGTTCTGTGCTCTGTGAAAATGTCTGACAAGCAAGAGCTGCTTTTTACCACAAGGGGTTTGTACGTGATGGGCCAGGATATCGCTTTTGGGGCCAAAGTGTGCAAGCAGCACTTTGCAGGAGGCAGAGCTAAGTGTAGTGAACCCTGCAAAAACTATGCTGCTGGAGTTTCCTTTCCACATCCTTGTCAGCTGTGGATTCCAGGGCCTGTTTGCAGAGGAGCAAATGCTTGCAGGAGGATGTGGATCCAAGGAGTCACAGAATTCCACTGTCCATGTGCCCCTTTGCAGCATCTCAGGGTCAAAGTGGGATTTTTGGATGTACTCTTTCTGCTTTCTCCAAGTCAGAAATACTGAAGAGGGTCTGTTCCTAACAGATCTTTGACCCCTTCCCGAGCTGATACCATTTCATGCACTGACCAGTTTCCTTCTCTGTCCTGGAAATGCCAATCGATACCATGAGCAAGCAAAAAAATGACAACAGCAACCCACAAGAGCAGCAGTTTCAGAGAAGGAAAACAAAGCTCACTCCAGCCTTCTTATCCTGAAGTGTAATCCTTGAAGAGGGTCGTTTTTCTTCCTTGGAAACCTGCATAAAGGGGAACATTTGCAACGCCTATGATTTGTGTTTTGAAGCTCTGTTCCAGGCATCTCTCTTGCTAGCTAGTTAGCTTTCCTTCCAGGTATTTGGCAATACGTGGCCTCCTCTTCCTCTGCGCTCCGCGTCCCTTATGGTCGGGTGCTGCAGTGAAATCAGAAAAAGAAGCCCTTATTGGTGACATCAGCCTCCACCAGAAGGATTAAAGAGATGTGCCAAATTCAGCCTTGTGAGCTCACTGCAAGGAGAACCAAGTGGATACACATGATGGGCTGGGAAGGAGCCAACCTTCCCTTTCAACATAAACAGCTTCCCAAAGTGGAAAGAGGAGGAAGATCACTGCCGAAAGATAGGAATGCATGTTTGGGACTGGGATATTTACAGACCTAACCCCAGCTTTCTGCAGATTCTCTTAATTAAATGTGGCTAAATATGATGGACATTTTTCAAGTCTATCTGAAACCCGATCTTGCCATGCCTAGTTCCATTTTAAATCCCCTTAATGCCATGCTGGCCTACTCCTCTTCCACTGGGAGGAAAAATACTGAGCAAACTTTCTGGGTACTTGCACAATATGGATGGGGTTTCGTACCTCAGCTGCCAAATCCTTGTGCAACGCTGGGCATATGGCTGTATCGTGCCACAGCTGTACAGCTGTAAAATGGGGATGATCATAATAATAATAGCACTTCATATCTGATGGGACCTGTAACGGTAAACTTGTTAAAAATGAAAGGGGGCGCATTAAGGCATTGCTGTGTTATACAAACAAAATTGTACATTAATTCAAGATGCTTCTGTTGACACGCAAGCCCCCAAACCTCGTGGGCCTCAGATATCTGAAGGAGCACTTCCTCGTGTGTAGACCTGCCCAGGTGTTACATTCTGCAGGCAAGGTGCTGCTAGCCACTCTGTGAAGCTTGTGGGGTGGCAGCGCAAGAGAAGGCCTTTTCTGTGCCATGCCCCCACCCCCACCCCCACCCCCCAGTGTGAAATTCCTTCCCCTCAGTGCATCTGTCCTTGTCCTTGAGTCCATTTTGATGTCTCACTGACACACATTTTTTATATACAGTGGTGCCTCGCAAGACGAAATTAATTCGTTCCGCAATTCTCTTCGTCTTGCGGTTTTTTCGTCTTGCGATGCACGGTTTCCCATAGGAATGCATTGAAAATCAATTAATGCGTTCCTAGGGAAACCGACTGGACCTCTTCTGAAGGCGGGCGGGGGGCCAAAGTCTTTGCCCCCCCCCCGCCTGCCTTCAAAAGGTGTCCCCGCTGCGGCGGGAGGTGTCCCATGCCCCCCGCCCGGCTTCGGAGCACCGGGAGAAGCGATCTCCCTTCAGCCGCTTGCAGCAAAAGATGTCGGGGGAAGCGGGAAGCGAAGCGCTTCGCTTCCCGCTTCCCCCGCACCTCTTCTAAAGCAAGGGGCTGGGGGGAGATAGCGATCTCCCCGCAGCCCCTTGCAGCAAAAGATGTCGGGGGAAGCGGGAAGCTTCCCCGCTTCCCCCGACATCTTTTGCTGCAAGGGGCTGCGGGGAGATCGCTATCTCCCCCCAGCCCCTTGCTTTAGAAGAGGTGCGGGGGAAGCGGGAAGCGAAGCGCTTCGCTTCCCGCTTCCCCCGACGTCTTTTGCTGCAAGGGGCTGGGGGGAGATCGCTATCTCCCCCCAGCCCCTTGCTTTAGAAGAGGTGCGGGGGAAGCGGGAAGCGAAGCGCTTCGCTTCCCGCTTCCCCCGACATCTTTCGCTGCAAGGGGCTGGGGGGAGATCGCTATCTCCCCCCAGCCCCTTGCTTTAGAAGAGGTGCGGGGGAAGCGGGAAGCGAAGCGCTTCGCTTCCCGCTTCCCCCGACATCTTTTGCTGCAAGGGGCTGCGGGGAGATCGCTATCTCCCCCCAGCCCCTTGCTTTAGAAGAGGTGCGGGGGAAGCGGGAAGCGAAGCGCTTCGCTTCCCCGCTTCCCCCGGTCTTTTGCAGCAAGGGGCTGCAGGGAGATCGCTATCTCCCCGCGGCCCCTTGCTTCAAAGAGAAGATCCGCTGTCCCCGGGGCAAGCTTCGTTTTGCGAAGCAAGCCCATAGGGAAATTCGTCTTGCGAGGCAACTCGAAAACGAAAAAACCTTTCGTTTTGCGAGTTTTTCGTCTCGCGAGGCGTTCGTCTTGCGGGGTACCACTGTACATTGGTTATGTCAACATGGCACCCACAGAGACCTTCCCTGGTGACTGTGGGGTCCTCTCCTCATTTCTTAACAAAGAGAAAGCTCCCCTCCCAATCTAATTGCAGTGCAAGGTTGTGTTTAAAACTGGGGAGAGTTAACACACACACACACCACATAAGACCCCTGTATAGAAAGCTGCTTTCAAGTACAGTTACCACAGAGGAGAGAGAGTTTGGGAGGGATTACCCCCTCCCCAGCGATGACCACACCCTGCCTGCTGAAAACACCCTCCTTGCAACTGGGCTTCAAATAAGACTCCTCTTTGAAGAGACTGCCAGGCCTAATGGCTGCAGGAGAGAGATGACCTTCCTCAGAACTTAAGAGGAGCCTCCTGGATCAGGCCAACAGCCCATCTGGTCCATCATCCCATTTTTCTCAGTGGCTAATGTGGACCTCCAATTCCTAGAGCTAACAGGTAGGAAGTGGGGGTTAACCCTTGCCTCCCCAGCTGCACTCTCCAAGAATGAGGCTTGTGGGGCAAAGAGAAAACATTGCTTTCGAGGCGCATCGCTGCTGGGAATGGGGGATGAATGTGTGAGAGGGAGGTCTTATCTGCTGGAAGCCTGAGGGCCCCATTCCTGCCTCTCTCCACCTGGCTTAGGGCGGGGCCTGGCAGGCTTCATAAGAACTGCTGCTGCTACTGCCGCCCAGCAAGGGTTATTTTGGGGAAAGTTTTGTTGGGAGTTTTGCTGTTATTGATATTATTTTTTGTATCTTTATGTGGAAATTGTTCTGTTTGGTTATGTAGTTTTGATGTGTTTTATTTATTTTTATGACTGCTTTGCTATTTTTGTAACTATGTAAATCTTTTCATATTGTAAGCCACCTTGAGCATTGTTTTAACTGGAAAGGCTGCATACAAATAAAATGATGATGATGATGAGTGCAGTGTGGTGCGTGCATGATATTCCCAGCTGTTTCTCCAGTTTGCAAATTTGCGCAGCCCCCCCCCCAGGTTTCCAACCTCTGTATTGCCTGGTTTAATTGTATTATGCTGAATGTAAGCCACGGGGGTGGGGCGCTGCCTGGTGAAGAGTTGGATATAAATGCCTACAGATAAATAAACTGAGCAGCAGCAGCAGCAGCTCCCTTGGTAGAGCATGAGACTCTTAATCTCAGGGTTGCGGGTTCGAGCCCCACATTGGGCAAAATATTCTTGTATGGCAGGGGGTTGGAATAGATGACATTCGTGGTTCCTTCCAACTTACACTTTTATGATTCTATGAAGTAAGCCCAACTGTAGAAAAGCAAAAATAACCATGGCACTATATTGTGAAATGCAATATTTTAAAGGTAAGATTCATGCAATTGCTTCTATGGCTTTTTTAGGACTAATTTTGAAAATTTCTGAGCCACATTTTCCATCTAGGAGGGCTCCTGCACCTTTAAGGTGTGCAGAAGAGAGAATTTCCACATGTTATGCAAGCTACAGCTGCCGAAATCCCACCTGGTCACCCTAGTGACCTTTGCATGTTAGCATGGAAGATCGGGGGTTTATGAGTTGTTTTAAAAAACTGTGTGCATGCAAATCTGGCATTGCAAGAAAATCAACCGGATTCTTTATCAAAGCAAGCAATGACTCATGAGCCCAGTAGAATTATTGGAAGTTTCCCAGAAGCATGTTGCAGATGGTGATCAAGAAGCATGTAGATGGGGGTACTTGGATTCTTTAAAAAGTCTGACTAATACCCACACTAATAGTTCCTAAACTAAAGCAGCAGCCATGGGATAAAAGGATTGGTTTGCTAGAGGCGAAGGGGGAGTTAAGCAGAATAAAAATGGAAACAGTTCATACTAGATAGGAGTAACCAGTGGGGATCAGCCAGATTCAGTCCTGTTTATATGTGCAGCAGAATGAGGTGGTAGATGGGCGATTTTATTTTTCAGTAGTCAAAAGCTTCCTGCAAATAGACAGAAATCAAGCAAAGGCCAGCAACAGACATTTTTCCCCTGCTGACTGTTCTTGACAAGGCCAAAGGTAAATTATCATCATCCAATGGCGTAACATCAGGGTGGCCCAAAGGGGCGGTTGCCCCAGGTGCAAAATTGTTAGCGGTGCAAAATTTCAACACCCAGTGCTGCCTGAATACAACTGTGCACTTCCATCACTGGGCTCCATTGAAAACAACTTCTCCATGCGAACCAGGAAGTGACCTCTCCAAACAACAGAACAACACTTCTTTTCTTACCTCTGTGGCTGCAATCTCTTGGGTAATACAGTTGAATGCACATGCATACTTCGTTTCCCTACCTCTCACCCCCTCCACATGGCCCTGGGCTCTGGCAACCCATGCTATGCCACTGTCACACCACACACACACCATATGCTAATGGCTACATCTTTGACTACTCAGTTGATATTTCAACATCTCTCCCTGCTTCAAAAATAGGGACAAAAATAGAATTTCTCAGCTATCTCCAAGGCATGATTGCCAAAGTAGTCTGGACAAGAAATAAGTTCTGCACAGGTAACATCTCTTGGAACTGGGGTGGGACGTGGGCACTTAAACCACCACCTGCTCCTCCACAGACTTGCCCAAACAATTTATTATCGTTTGGTTGCCAGGTGAAAAACTGTTCCGTTTGCCTGGGTGTTTTACACCGATGCTTCTATTTCTTGGTTTCTTTTTCATTTGTTATTATCTGTTGAGTTTTTTCCTGCTGTAGCAATTTCCCATTGTTGTTTCATGATATTGAGTGTGTTGTTGATGATGATTTTAAAAAACCTCTTGCTGTTTTAGGAGTCAAGGCTGAAGATATTTTAATAAATAATATCAATATTGTGTTGTTTGGGTAAGTGGTGACAGTGGAGACAAAAGGTTTAGCTCTGTTTGAAAGGCAACTCCAGGCATCCCAGTTCTACTCATCAGCTTGTTATGTTTCCAACCAGTTCTCCAGAGGGCAAACTTTGTGAAACCTGTATTGTACTTCCTTTCCCTTTCCTTGTCTTTGCCATTCTGACATTCATTTCTATGGAAACGGGAGCATAAGTAGGAACTGAGAGGCAGCTCCTGAAACTAGCAAGAACTCCTGATCACAGCCATTGGCTTTTGGATACAGTTTCCATGAGAACAGATGTTTGGTCAGCATTAGTAGTGGGGGGAGTCTCAAAACAGATCTCTCTCTGTGTTAATATGTTCGTGTACATGCATGGGAGAGACTCCCTGTCTGAAATCCTGAAAAACTGCTACCAGTCAGTGTAGACAATACTGGTTTGACTTCGTTTAAGGCAGCTTCCTATGATCCTATCTACAAAAACATTTAGAGAATCAGGATTCATTTCTTAAAAAAAAAAAGTCACCTGAATATTGCATAACTGCTTTAATACTACATGGCTATAGTTACTAAATGGCTTTGAAAAACCACTACATCTTTTATAAATAGTTACTTTTTTAATCCTTCCCACTGCTGCATGAATGTGAACAATCCACCGCACAGCAAAGTTTTACAGAGAGCCTCTATTTCCCTGTTGGTTTAAGTTATTCAGCAAAGTCCTTTATGTATTGTTATAAACTGAGGGGAGGGGAGGCTCCCCTAAACCCAATAATGTATGGGGTGTTAGGGGAGGGGTAGCGCTTCTGGTGGGGCACATGCCATGCTCCTTCTGTGGTAGTTTGTTTGCCTTTGGCCCTGCTCTCGTCTCTCACTTGTGGCTCCTAGAAGCTGTCAGCATGTGCCAATGGCCACACCCTGGGAAACAGCTTCGACTGGCCAGCTAAACCAGGTCAGGGTAGCCAACTCAACACCCCGGTGAGTTAGGGCTTTCCCCTAAGGTTGCCATATTTTGAAGAGCAAAAGAGGATGCTATCATTTTAAATTATGTTGTTTATTCGTGTCTGACTCTTCATGACCCCATGGATCGGAGCATCAGAAAAATGTGTCCTTTTGCAGGAGGCTGTCATGGTCTGGCCTACAGGCAATCAAAGTTCTGGCTGAGGACATCAGGACTGGGGGCAAAATGGTGGGGTGGGAGCAAGAACAAGAGTCCAGAAGCCAGGGGTCTGAGGGTTGAGAAGCAAGGAGTCAAGAAGCCGAGGTCCGAGGATCAGGAAGCAAGAAACCAAACGCAGCAAGGCAGGAAATGAGTTGCTGTGGCAAAGAGCCAAAGGGAAATGCTGACCTTATATCCCTTCCCGGCTCTTGCCACCAGGCGCAGTGAGTTACCAAGCGGCCTCACCTGTGTGGCCACGCCTTGCCTCTCCAGAACAAACTTAGGAAGGCCCCAGTCCTGCGAAGCCCTACTGGTCACAGGGCCTGGCTCCTGCATCCACTCCTGACAGAGGATTGGGTTTTTCCCAGGTATGCTGGGAAGAAGGAGAACAAAGGTGAGACTGCCATGAGCTGCTGCATAGGCCGGAATTCTATGTGGTGCTGGTTGGAGGAGGCTGTACTAAGAGACCCAGAGCCCTGAAAGACTGCTGCATTGGACCCCAGCTTTCTGAAGCTAGGAGAGTGGCAACAAGAAGCACTCTTGGGGTATAATGTTCTGCACCCCCTCCATTGCAGACTTCCAGGCGTAAGTGTGTGTTAATAAACCATATTTCTTAAAGACACTAGTCTCTGCTGTGCCTTGATCTTCCCAATGGAAATACAACCCCAGGTAAGTGCCTGGAACTCCTCAAATATCACACCACTTGGGGTGGCATGTAACAGCATCAATGTGTGTGTATGAAATGATTGGCTCAATTAAGAGTAATTGCGCCTGATATTGTAATAGGCTGGTTCAAGAGAACAACATGTCCTTACTCAGCCATTGATAGTTTTGGATGTATCTAGGATGCATGTATACCCTACATTTAGAGCACATTATTTCCCCCCAGCAATCTTGGGAACTGTAGTTTGTTGAGGGTGCTGGGGTTGTAGTTCTGTGGGCATAAACTACAGTTCCCAAGAGTCTTGCTTTCAGTGTATATATGCACCCTTAGTGTAATTTACATTTAACTCAACAACCATTGGGTAGGATCCAGATGAACACCACAATCCTATAGACACAGACTGATGTAAATCCTATTGAGTTTAATCCCATTGGAGCTTAATCCCAGGTAACTTAATATAAGATTGCAGTTTAAATTAGATTAATTTACATCCCATTAAAATCAGTGGAACCAGATAGTCATGGTGTAATTAAATTTAAGTTCCATTTATTTCAATGGGAACTAATGCAACCATCTTGTTCTGGATCCAACCCCTTGTTTGCAAATCTGGAGGAATTTCTCAAACGATATAAATGTGTGTTTTTAAATGGAGTCCTGTTTCACTTTCAAATAAGTTCTGCCCTGCCGTCTCATTGGCTAGCCCAAACCCTGCCTGAGTTGGGCCCAGGATCCTCCCCGACTTCTGCAAACAGCAGAATCAATCCTACACATGTTTACTTAGAAGTAAATATGGCTCCTGCTGAAATAAGGGCCGAAATGCATCCAGCAAGTATATTATTTCTGCATAAATAACTTTATCTGTATTAATTTGCAGTTAATAAATGTGCACTTTATTATCCTTGTGCAAACAGAACTGTGGTTTGTCAACCTAAACTTGGCCTAGTTTCGTCACATGCAACTATCTGCAACACTGTTTGCTGTTTTGTCTTTTTCCACGTGTTTTTGGTAAGATTTAATAAAAAGGTTTAATAAAATTTGATTTCTAAAAAAATAGCAGAATTCCCAGGACACTGGAACAAGCTAACAACATTCCTAAAAGGTGAACATTTGTACCAAAGTTGATAAGGGCAAAATGTTTATGCCCCCAGCCCACCCTCAAATGTTCTCAAGGCAGGCAAAATTGCTCCCTCCATGCTGCTTAGCATTGCAGGAATAGCTGGGCAGTAGAGTAAAGTATTAAAACCATATCGGTAAATATATTTCAAAAAATACATTCCTTTACTCTAGGGGGTTGGAAGCCTGCAGTTCTCTAGATGCTGCTGTGATAGATCAGCCCAGTAGAGCTCTTAATTTCAGGGTCATTCTTTTGAACCCCATGTTAGGCAAAATATTCCTGCATTGAAGAGGGCTAGACTAAAAGACCCTTGTGGTCCCTTCCAATTCTATGAGAAAATAGGTGCTTCCCTAATTAAACAGGCAGAGTCTGAGTCCATGAAGCATGTTTTGCAGAAGAATTGAAATGCATATAGACTGTAACTGGAGCTCATCCTTCTTCCAGGACTCAGAAAGGCTGTCCTATATGAAGCGTTGACTCTTGCAGAGGAACACTAGTACAGCTTCAGCTGCATCCTGAAGTTCCTGACTCATTCTGGTCACCATCTGCTTGTGCCATCTCCATCTCTCTCTGAAGGTCCTTTAACTTTCCCTAGGAGGAGATGAGGAACGTGCTACATGAAGCCAAGTTCCATCTCAAAAGCTCCTTACATAAAGCTTTTGGAATAATTTCTTCTGAGTGGTGTTCAATACCTCTAGCTACACAGGCCAATTTCTAATTAACTGATCTGAATTCTTTCTGAACATTGTGCCAGCAGTTTTTGAGTTCCAACCACCCACCCACACCCTTCCCATCTACTTTAGAAGACGATGGAAGATCGTGCAAGCTGTATCAATGCATTGGGCTGCGTCCAGGCTAACTGAATGAGTTAGTTCCTCCTGAAATCAATAGAACTGAAATGAAATCACAATTAACTTTCAGTGGGACCCAAGTTAAACAAATGGGATCATTTGGATCCACCCCATCATGGTGGGTTGTCATCAGGTGCCTTGGGTGACCCCAGCCACACATAGTGATTGCCTAATCTGGATTTGAGAGGGCAGTCCTAGATAATTCAATGGGGCTTACTCCCAGGTAAAATGGGTTACCATTGACTCCATAGTTTCCTATGGACGAGAAGTACTAGACTCACCCAACCTTTGTAATATTTATTTTCAAATATATAACCATAGGTGATAGCAAATAGGCATTCCTACTTCTGGCAGAAGATTTCCTCCATATCAGGTTGGGCAGCCCCCTGAGAAGGTATAGCCAGCTTCAACTGACTCCCGTTCTCTCTCCCCTGCCCATTCCAATGGCAAAGTGCTGTTTATTGCAACATTCCTCACCAGGACTCTGCCCCCACCGCTGCAAGTGAATTACCTTCACGGACATTAAGAAAATGTTAATGCTGTTTTCATCAAAATCTCAGACCGCTCATTCACTCACTGATCCAGCCAAACTCACAACAACCAGTTAATAAAAAGAAAAACAACTATGGATTTTCCATTAAGAGTTTTAAATTAGCTTATTTTAGGATCCAAGTCTATGTCTTTTAGGCCTGCAGAAAGCAAACAGGTGAAGCTTTTGCAGGCATGAAGATTCCATGGGGACAAGTGGGAAACACCATTTGATTTCCGCCCCTGTGCAGGATTAAAGGCACAGAACCAGGAAAAAAAGATGAAATCATTACTCTTGATACGAACCATCCTGACATAACTGAAGTAATTACTCCCAGGTTAATCACCCAACCTATCAATTGCTTATACTTACCTGGGAGTCATCCCTGGGAGAGCTGACTTTCCAGTATGCATACAGAGGGTTGGGCTGTTGGGAGTTTCCCCATCACTTTCAAGAGACTGGGTATAAGGATATTTACAGATAACCTTACTGTAAATGTATATTTCCACTTGAAGTAACAACAATGGTGTATATGTTACTATAGAAAGAGAATTCAACTAGCTTTCCTGTGCAGGCTTTTAAGGCAATGCAAGTAATGCTTATCTGCAAAAGTATTTTATAGGAGTCTTGGGTAAATTTAAATCTGCTGCTGCTATGTAGGAACCTCAAACAATGTGAAGATACACAAGCATCTCTTCCTGCTAGATTCAAGTTTATTGTTTTGGACGCTGGTGGCTATTGGGGTGAGATATGATTCACAAAGATCTGATCCTAAGAATGTTTTTTCCTTAGATACGAACATTATCAAAAGCAATTGGGCTTGCTTTCATGCACTTAAACCAGGTCAATAAGAAGGGAAGAGCCCTGCTAGATCAGACCAAAGATGTACCTAACTCAGCATTAGGTACTTAACGGTAGCTACCTTGACGCCCTCCTCTGCTGCATTCACAGTCATAATGACACTGATACGAGAGATATAATATATAGCTATTGTGAATAGTAGCCATTGATCAAACATCTCCTCCGTGAATTTGTCCAGTCCCTTGTAAGTCATGCTAAAATGGTTATATTTTTTGACGTGGCTAGATTAATTTTTTTTTGCCTAGTGTGAGGTATTGGTACAGTTGTGCATTTTCAGTCCTTCCTACATTCTGGTGAGCTGCCCTAGGGATTGTCAGCATCAAGTGGCCAAAAGGAGATATCTTCTCCAAACTTCAGAGTTTCTCTAGCATGGGATAGGCAACCATTATCCAAGCTAAGAATATATCTTAACTCTCATAATTCCTCTTTTGGGGATCTAGAAATATCTCGAATCTCACGTGTTCCTAGTCCACAAAGGCTGATTACTAATGTATTACTAAACTTCACGAATGCTGATTATCTTGAAGTGCTCTTCCCTCCTGCTTTTTCACCAGCTATATGCATAGTCTGTGGTATCACTGTGTTTTGTCAACCCTCTCATATTCATGAACCAAATCCCTATTGCTAGGTAAAACTGAATGGCTTGGATCCTAAGGTAGCAGCAGGCAGAGCAATCTTCCTGGTGGGTTGTGGATTGGTGGCAACCAAAAACAGAGGGTTGAAGTCTTCCAAGTTGTCATCTGGCAAAGGGGGTGGAACAGTATTTTCCCCTTTCCCACCTTTCCATAAAAACAAACACACACACAACTTTGTAAACATAAAATGAGCAGTCCTGTGGATCTTTATTCATGTTGGTCCCATGGAGTTCATTGGGGCTTACTCTCAGGTAAATGTGTGGAGGACTGTAGCCTTGGCCTTCAGATACAATCCTGCAGAAACTTAACTGGGAGTAGGGCCCACAGGACTCTGTGGGACTGACCCCCATTTTCCAAACCATCCAGGCACTCACCTTGAGTAGTATAAAATTTTTGCCCACAAGCATCCACAGCAAGAAACTCCCATCCCTTACCCACAGTAGCAAAAGAGCAAAAAGTGATGTAAAAAGGCATACTCTACATAACTTTCAGTTCCTTCTGGCTGAATAGCTGAAATAATTTGGGAGCCACATCGTGCCTATGAGCTGGGAGGTTGCCATCCCAATCTTCCCCCATTCTTGTGTCTTTCTAGTGTTTGCGTTGAAGCTTGCAAAAGTGACACAAGTGATATATTTGGGGAGTGTGTATTTCTTTCTTGGGAACTCTCCCAAAAATCTTGAATGACCCCTTTGCTTTCCTTTAAATTTTTATAAATAAAAATTTATAAAAAATCATGACACATTTTCTTTATTTTGAAAAGATTGCAAAACTCTTTTATTAGGTCAGCTTTCCATGCAAATGTATGTAGTTCATAACACCCAAAGTAATGTCTCAGTGGGACGTGTATGTAGGTGGGTGAGAATATGGATTACAGGCTTAAATCTTGCACTCTCTCTCTCTTTGAACCTTGACTGTCCTGTTCAGCCTGTGCACGATCTTGCTTATCCAGCATTCTAAAGCCCTTCTCTCTGTTCAAACATGGCATGTAAAGTGTTCTGTAATCCTCTGTAGGTAGGATGTGCCAATATTCTTTCAAATAGTACAAGTCCTAGAGATTAGGCAGTGTTCATATGGAGGGACTGTCACCATAAAACACCCATATTCCAAGTTGCGTTGGCACTGCTTGTGTTGATATTATTGCCAATTATACACTGACTAGCAGAAAGAATTCCCAGGCAATGCCGGGCACCAAGAAACCAGAAAAAAATCAGCGGGTTTTGAAATAAGTGGTTAAAATCAGTGCAGCTTTGAAAGGTTCAGTCTGTCATATAATTCAGTGTCTCGAAGTAAGAGTACCACTCTAAACTGCCTTGCTCAGACCACACCTGGAGTCCTGTGCCCAGTTCTGGGCACCACAATTTAAGAAGGAGGGTGACCCAAATGATCACATGTCAGGGGAACAAGTATTATGAGGAATGGTTGAGGGAGTTGGGTATGTTTAGGCTGGAGAAGAGGAGACTGAAAGGAGATATGATAGCCTTATTCCAATATCTAAAGGGCTTTCACATGGAAGATGGAGCAAGCTTGTTTTCTCCTGCTCTGGAAGGTAGGACTTTGAACCAATGGATTCAAGTTACAAAAAAGTAGATTCCAACTAAACATCAGGCAGATAGAACTTTCTGACAGCAAGTGCTGTTTGACAGTGGAACTGACTCCCTAGGGAGGTGGTGATTCTCCTTCACTGGAGAATTTTAAGCAGAGGTTGGATGGTCATCTGCCATGCATGATTTAGTTAAGATTCCTGTATCATAGGGGGTTGGAGTAGATGACCCTGGAGGTCCCTTACAACTCTACAATCATATGATTCTGTAGATGCATGTAGAGAGTGCATAGAAGACTATAAGCCTCTCACCTGACTGAAGTTAGCCTCTATTCACACTTTTGTATATTGCCATAAAATCTTTTGATGAAGAGCGCTGAGCAAATATTTTAAATAAACTAATTTAATGATGCCTGTGAGTTTTTGTTTTCTGTTTTGCAACCAGTATGTGGTGTTTTTTTTAAACCAACAACTATGGTTTAATGACAGGCAATGGGAAGACTTGAATTTTGGAATAAACAAATAAATTAATTGCTTGAATCAAGTTTTCCTCCATCCCCTGTTGGTGGCAACTTTAGTCCCCACCCCCACCCCCGCCACACAGTTACCCAGATTAGAAGTGTCTTTGCTTGCAGGCTTGTTTGTTCTCTGATTGGCTCTGCTTATTTGGTAATTACACTTGCCTTCCATTCCACCTCATAGTTGTGGCTCCACGCCCAGTGCGGCTGAAGCTGTTGCGCTCCCCTAAATCTGTCTCTAGCCTTCGTACCTACAGCGCCTTTTCTACCAAGGTCAGGAGAAAAGGCATTTTACAATTTCTGGCAAAATCCTTTGCCAAACCAATTTCAACTTTACCAGTAATGGTACTTGAGGAATGTACCGAGCTGCATCATGGGAGAGAGAATCTATCCATCACTTTGCTCCATAGGCCTTAATTTATTGGATGAGGTTCTATTGCAGCCATGTTGCTTTTTTAGCTTCTAAAATCCTTTGCCTAACAACTGGGTTTTCCTCTTTCTCTCACACACATTTTGGCTTCAAGTAAGTATGGTTTTATGGAACCAACAAATCCTTGCTGGCTTTTGTTTTCCATCAGAGGGTGGAGGTGAGGAGAGAGAACTACTTCAGAAGTTTTCCAGCTAGGCTTCATCATAATCCAGCCTGTTAAATGCCTCAGTACCAGGTAATGCAAACATTACTCAGAGTGTAAAGCCTGAAGTTAGGCTTTCCTTGCCTTGGTCTATAGACTTTCAGTATGTTTCTCATTATGCAGCTGAAACGGATATGCACAGTTATGTAGCACAGCCTGCCTTAACTGCACTTTATGAGGTTAGGAAAAGATCAGGCAAAAATATACTCTGCGGGTGATGGGAGTGCAATTCTAAAGGCTCATAATTGAGAGTCAAATCAAAACCAGTTTTCTCTGGAATACAGAGGCATGGTTATTACTGTGCCAAACTACAACCTTTCTACCCCCTAGATGTCTCTTGCATACAGCTGTTCAGAAAAAAATGTCAGATGAATTCATTTTGTAGGATAGGAGGAGGATGACAAACACACAGCTTCTCCCTCCCTCTGCTCGACAACTTTTACTCAATCATTTATTTTTTAACAAGTTTATGGAACCTGGAAATCTGTCTAGTAGAAGGATAAAATATCCGATGGCACTGAGCAACAGGAAAATGGAAGATTAGAACAGAAATTATTATAGATCCTGTTTCTCTGTGCTTGAGGACTCCATTTGTTTGCAACCTGAGATCTAAATCGCATGTGAACTTTCACCAGAGGTTGGTGATGCCTTGCATGTGTGAAATGTTCATTACAGATGAGAAGCTGCAGGCGGAGCTTTCATATCCTATTGCCTCTAACAGATTTTTAAATGGAGATGGTTGACACATTTTGTTGCAACTATCACATGATGGGACAGACACCAAGTGATGTCAATCAGTGTGTTAATTAGCTCTGAACTGGCTCATTTGAGGGGTGTTGAATCATGCTTTCTAAACCCAAGTACCCTTTTCCCATGAAATCTACATTATCTTTTGTTGGCCAACCAAAAAGTTTGAGTTCCCCAGAATTCACCATCAGGTCAGATGTAAAAATGCAAATTGGGGCGGGGGGCGGGGGGGGGGAGAGAAGGGCTGGTGGTGTTGGTGATGCAACCCTTGTCTGCCTCTGCTGAAAGTCTTAAAGTAGAGGGCATGAGGAGTTAGCAGACATTCAACTGAGGCCCTTTCAAGTACTTGGGTTTCAAATTGCAACCCAGCCTTTCTGGGAAGAAGCAGTACAAAATGGATGGTTTCCCATCTCTAAAAATACAACAACTAGCTAATACTCAGTTTTTCTCCCTCTCTAGGTGAAGCATCCTTTAATGGATGGAGAACAAGGATGAAATGGAACTAGATAGTTCCCCACCCCACCCCATAACAGATCTATGTAACTGAAAATGGGGGATATAGGCTTTTTCAGATGAAGAAATAAAGTTTTCTCACTGGGAGACTCCAGACTTGCTTTTATATTCAAGTGGTAGCTGATGGGTTCAGACAGTCCTCATACCACTTGCAGTTTACAAGCTTACATCTGGCAATCCAAAATGGGTGAAATATATCAAAACTTTCTGCAGTTCTGCCTTACAACTTTGGTAACCCTACTAAACAGGAAACATACTTGTTCTAAATCCAATATATGGGGTTTCTGCTTTGATTGCAATTTGGGAGTGCCTAGGATTTGTTGGTGGGCAAATAATAAATACGGTAGTTCTATTTTTTTAAAAAGGAGACTTCCTGGATGCCAAGATCCAGATTTGGGCAAGTACTGTTTGGTGAGAGAACCCCAGGAGAGATATAAAATCACAAAAGCATGGAAATATAGTATGTTAGACCTTTAAATATGTGCTCCTAAGTTTCTCTCTTTCCCTAGTATAGAAAACCCCCCACATTTGGTAAGTTAAGCCTGGTTTACTTTCAAACTCTCCAAAGGTCAAGTTCATGTGCTTTTTCCATATAACATTCAGAAAACATTGCACAGGCAGTAAAACCTGGCTTAGTTACAGTAATGAAAGTTCTAAATTATTGATATACTAACACAAGAATGGCTTATAAGAGCCATGCAGTCCGAGCTGCAGAAACCAGCTCAAAATCTCTTCACGTGTTGAGCTTTTCTGGTAGACTGAATTACAACAATAGGCTTGATTACTTTCCTCCCAATATGAGGGGGAGTGGTCCAGCCTAGCTTACTCTATGACATTAACCCCTTCTTGCATTAATTAGTCAAGCATGTTAGTTATATGAGGCTGGTTATGCCACAGACCATGCTATATTTATTACCAGGGATGTTCAGAAGCACTGCCAATTAGAAGTAATAACACAACTGTTTTTCCTCCAACTATTCACTCATTCCTCATAATTTGACATTCTTCTCTAATGATAGAAAGGCAGCAGCAGGGTGGGGTGGGTGAGATGCAAGGAGTCTGGAGTCTTGTGGTACCTTAACAAATGTACAGTGGTACCTCTGGATGCAAACAGGATCCGTTCCGGAGCCCCGTTTGCATCCTGAAGCGAACGTAAGACGCGTCTGCGTGTGTGTGGGTCGTGTTTCGCTGCTTCCGCACATGCGCGTGATGCCATTTTCAGCGTCTGCGCATGCATGAGCAGCGAAACCCAGAAGTAACACGCTCCATTACTTCTGGGTCGCCGCAGAGCACAACCTGAAAATATTCATCCCGAAGCTACTTCAACCCGAGGTATGACTGTATTATGACAAATGCCATTTTATGGACCAGAGTTGGCCTGCATCATCAAATGGACAAAGTGTAATCCTGAATTGGCAAGTGTGTGTGTGTGTGTGTGTGTGTGTGTGTATACCTCGGGTTACATACGCTTCAGGTTACACACTCTGCTAACCCAGAAATAGTGCTTCAGGTTAAGAACTTTGCTTCAGGATAAGAACAGAGATCAGGCTCTGGTGGCGCAGCAGCAGCAGGAGGCCCCATTAGCTGAAGTGGTGCTTCAGGTTAAAAACAGTTTCAGGTTAAGAACGGACCTCCGGAACGGATTAAATACTTAACCCGAGGTACCACTGTAGTTGTACTCTCTCTCTCTCTCTCTCTCTCTCTCTCTCTCTCTGTAAGTAATAGAGAAGAATGAGGTCAAAATAAATACATTGGTACATTGTAAATAAATACATTGGTATAAATACATTTTTGCATAGAGCAATAGATACAGTAACAATTGTCAAGCAAGTGTTGGTGAACTAAAGTGATAAAAATCTGTAATTCCAATTCAAACTGCAGGTGATACAATTGAGTTTCTTGCCCTGCTAAGATACAGGGCAGCTGGTGGGCTTCTTCCCTACAATGGCCATAGTCACTGCACCAAACTCAAGGCAACCAGGAGAAACAAGGCTGTGCTCCATGCAGGCCCTTACATCTATTTTTGGCAACTGCTTTCCTCAAAATGTGGAGTGGATTGCATGGCTGAAGGAAGCAAATCAAAGGCCCCCCCCCCCAGACTGCAATGCCTGTCATACATTTAAAGTACATGACTGCCCTTAAAGAATCCTGGGAATGGTAGTTTGTATGCTAGGTATTGTGGCTCTGTGAGGAGTAAACCACAGTCCCCATGATTCTTTGGGGGAAGCCCTGTGCTTTAAATGTACCTTATGCATACAGTCACTTCAGGTAATTTTCTCCCCAGCTGTGACATGTGCCAGGCAAGAGGGTAAAACTGCTTGAAGCAATAGAGTGCGGTGGGTTAAAGTGGTTGGAGAGGCATGGCCTGATTTACCCAGACCTATGCAATACATTTCATGGGTTTAAAAAATAATAATTAGGGCCCACCACCACCTTGCCCACTGTGGCTTTTTATGTCAGAATGGGCATTGCATATGAAACTGTTATGAAAACACTGCGGCCTAATTTGAATAGTAGAATGTCTGGCATCTGGTGGGCAGGGCTTTTGTTTTGTGCTCTAGAATTAGCCCCTCCCTTCGGGTGTTCAGTTAACTTCAGTCAGAGAGGCCAACTGTCATTCTTGGCTCATTCTTGCCTCATGATGTTGTTTTAGTTTCTCTCAGATAGTATGTCATTGTGTTATGATTTTCTTTATTATTATTGAAGCTTTGTTTGACATATACCTGAGCCGCTTACTTTGATGAAAGAAAAGAAACTCTGCTGAAGAATGGTGGAATATCCTAAACTGGGTGAGGGAGGGGATATTCCCAGTCTGACAGGAGGATTGTGTTTTTTAATCACCCCCAACCTCCACAACAGAAACATCATCCCTGGCTGCCCAGTGGCATCTAATTTGACCCAAAGCTCCCCTCCCAACATGGGAAGAGTTTTGCACTTTCAGTCCATATGCCCAACCGCTTCAAACAGTTGCTGTTATTCATGTGCAACGTACCCCTTCTCTGTTTTAATTCTGCTGCAATACTTTGCTAGACCATTGCTGAATCCAGCGTTGTATTTGCAGTACCCTTTTTAAATCTGAGATTATAACGACAGTCACAGTCATGTTGCAGCGGTATGAAAAGCTACGCTCCTGAGTTCATGTCTTTGTTTGTTTGTTAAGGGTTCCCTGGAAAATGCATTGGCGCTTAGCCTGTTTATTCTCTCTCCAACGCCCCCCCCCCCCATTTTAAAATTGAAACAGTAGTTCTTTGTCACAGTGGTCAGATCAGACTTGATTTATTTGGTATACAGGAAGCTAACCCAGCAGGGAACTTGGGGTGTTGCTGCTTTAACTGAAGTCTTTTGAATAACAGGGAGGAGCAGAACACAAGGAGCCTTGCTTTGGAACAGAGCAGAATGAGTTTACTCAAGTGATAAGGCCTTTTTGCTTCTGATGCTGGGCTTGTTAGCATATGTTGCCGCTTTGCCAATCTTGTGGAAAAGCCAATAACCATAAATGCATTTGATGTGGCTGCTTTGCTTTTCATGTGTGCTGTGCCTCCCCTGCCACCCCCAAGCAGCCGCACAGCAAGGATAAACTGCAGTGGTGGGTAGGGGAGGCTGTCCACAGGTGTAGGCCGGTGCTTGGGCAGTGTGTGTGTGTGTGTGTGTGTGTGTGTGTGTGTTATGTAACTGATGGGTGCTTTAAAAATCTAGTGCTGCCTGACTGGCTGCTTCCTCCTTCGTGTGATCAATGCTTAAATAAATCAGGAGATTAAAAAATATCATTGGAACTCCCCACTATTCCCCTTACAAGGAAATTGGCTGTGTGAGAAGTTGTTTGCAGAACCTCCTCCCACTTGGAGGAGTATCAAACAATAATAAGCTGGAAAAGGTGGTGGGGAAAACTTGCACAAGTGGCATTTAAAAGCAACCTCATAGCTGGAGGAGCTCTTGAAGAATAATTGCACGTGGTCTGAAAAGCACACACAGAATCGGGAATGCACAGCCCATATCTCACCCTTCCAGGTTTTTTCCTAGAATTCTGCTGCTGTGTACACTACTTGCATTTACTCTGCATCCAACATGCTCCCACCACTGGTTTGGGAGGCAGCATGTACATGGCATTAGCCACAATCCATATCTAGCTTGTCATTTCCTATTAAATACTGTGTTTCCCCACAAACCAGCTGCTGTCCAAATTGAGAATAGAGAATGCCCTAGCTATGTTTTAAGGCAGTAATGTGCACACAGCCTGAATGAGGAACATTCAAAAGGTCACATCCACACCTTACATTTAAAGCACTACCACATCAACAGCCATGACTTCCTACAAAGAATCCCAGGAGCGGCAGTTTCAGGGCACTGCGAGTTGTTAGGAGAAATACCCTTAACAAACTAAAGTTCTCAGGGTTCTTTGTGGGAAGCCATGACTGCCAACATGGTATAAGAGTGGCTTGAATGTACAGTGTGGGATCCCTTCTTAGTATTGCTAATGCTTGCTAGAAGATGCTTGAAAGTTGTAACTAATGGTGCACCTGCAATTCCCAGAGTGTTTTAAAGGATCTGTTTCTGGCATGTCTTATTGCCTGTGTTCACTATGCATTGATCTCTGCCCACAGACGTTGCACAGCCAGGGGCAATTGGGGAATCAGCATACAGAGTGCAGCTCATATTACTTGCTCTGTGTTCCTGAATTTTAGGGTTTTGTCCTGCTCTTCTAGAAGAGAGTGGGAGAGATGTCAAGCAGAGAAGCCTGAACTGATCATAAGTTGGCCTTGGCCATGAAAATCTGTGGAGAACCTAAACCCTTTGTTATATGGGGACAAAGGTCCAAGCTTCCTGAAGCAAGAGTCTGACATCCGAGCAGGGTGGAGCCTCAAACCACATTTTGTCTGATCCGGGGAGTAAGATATTTATAGGGAGAGTTTGTGGTGCTCAGGCTGCTTTTGAGACTAGTTTCAGTCACCTGTGCACTTGCTTCTGTGGCTGCATAATGGCTGCTAAACCTGTGCGTGTTTTAGAATGTTATTACAAAGGCGCCATATGACAGCATCACTCTCTCCTCCCAAAGGAGAATTTAGCTACCCTGAACACCAACCATTCAGAAAGGTACAACCAGAAACACCTTCCCAATAGGCTTGCCATATTTCAAAAAGTAAAAACCAGGAACCCTGGGTTTTTTTTAAAGGAAGACTCCAAAATAGTTGAGCTTTTTTTAACACAAACCCCAAAGTTGTTGAGCTTGTTTTTACAAAAACAATATGTTGCAATTGTCTTGCCTACCATCCAGGACAAAGCACCCCCATTTGGAAATTGCCCCCGGATGTCAATTCTGCCTTTGAAATTCCAGTAATGTCTGGGAAAGTCCGGACATATGGCAGCCCTACTTCCCAAGGACATGACTCAAAAGCACATCTGGAAAGATTGCTTCTATCTGCCTGACTGGAAGCCATAGATAAATATAGATTATCCCATTATTATTATTATTATTATTATTATTATTATTATTATTATTATTATTATTATTAAATAATAATAATAATTTGTATACCACCCTATACCCGCACTCAGATTTCAGGGTGGTTCACTTACCACATGGTAAGGATTTCTACCACATGGGTGCTTGGTTGTCTATATTAATGCAAATTAATTGGGTCCCAACTCCCACTCCCCACCCACAGATTATAATATGCAGTAAAGGTCAGAGGCCTTATTGTGTGCTGTATTTCCCTTGAGAATTTCACAGTACAAGTTAGCTGTATGTACTTCCCCATGTCATGAACCTGAGGTGGCTGGCTTAGATAGTGGTAAATGCCGGGGAGGAAAGTGGGGAGCGAGAGAAAGAGCAGCTGTAATATGTGGCCTGCAGCCCTGCACCAGTTGACCATTGCCTTTTTAAGTGGTGCTGTTGTCTATTATTTGCCTGGATAAGATCAGAGCCTCCTCCAGACGGGTGTGTGATTGACACAATAATAGCAGTGGATTTAAAATAATCTGAAGAAGTGTGCATGCACACGAAAGCTTATACCCAGAACAAACTTAGTTGGTCTCTAAGGAACTACTGGACAATGTTTTCATTTTTTTCCAGCAGTGGATTTATTCTGCTTTATTACTTGTTCTATGATGCTTCCCCAATTCGACTGCATTATTGCTGTCCAGAGGGATTGTAGCACCACAAAAGTTGGACTAACCCCAGGGCTGTCTTAAGCATATGAGGCACCCCCCCCCAGGTTGCCCAGTCCCAGGCACGTAGGAGGGCAGAGCTGGCCGGCCAGCCGCCTCAGCGTCTCACTGACTTGGTCGCCCCAGAACTCGAGGTGAAGAGCCACCTGCAGCAGAAGAGCCCACTGCGGCACTGCAACAGACAGGTGGGCTCATCCCCGGACTCCAGTGGCGTAGCGTGGGGGGTGCCAGGGGTGCCGACCGCACCGGGCGCAACATCTGGGGGGGGGGGCGCGAGTCCAGAGGGAAGGGACAAGTTCCTTCCTCCGCCGGGCTCCCCGCCGCCACCGCCAGCCTTGCGCCCTAGTGCGCGCGCCCCCCACCGTCGCTGTGGCTGCGCTCCGCTCACTGCTCGCAGGAGGAGCAGCCGCTGCAGCAGCGCCGACGCCGCCACCGACGCCTGGCCGGGCACGGGCAGCCTCTGCACCCTGCCGCCGCCGCCATCCCCTCGGCCCAGCCACAGGCGGCGGCTGCTTCTGCCTCCATCCTCCTCCGGGCAAGCAGCGTTGTTTGCGCGGCAACTCGCAGGTTAGGGGTTGGGGGGGCGCAAATTACTTGCCTTGCCCCGGGTTAGGGGGCGCAAATTACTTGCGTTGCCCCGGGTGCTGACAACTCACGCTACGCCGCTGCCGGACTCAACTCTCGGGCCCCGGACTCTCGGCCTGGCACCCCTGAGAGCCCAGCGCCTGGGTGCCCCACATCCCTAGTGCCTATGGGTAAGATGGCCCTGACTAACCCCCGCCTCAAACAGAACATTTATGGTAGGGGAAATTGTGGAATTCTGGCAGGGACTTTTAGAATAGGCACTAACTTGGAAATGGAGCAATATGACTGCCCCCAAAACTTTCTGCAGGTTCAAATACTTTTGAAAATGAGATCATGTGTGATGGCCATGGTAGTATAGTGAGCACAAATCACTGGTAAAGAGCAATGAAAAGGATGTCTGGAGGGGCTCCAGATAAGGGGGAAACTCCCTCCATTGTCTTCCCTTTCTCAGATGGGCCATGTTCTCAATGAAATTTGTGTGAGAGGAAATTGTGGTGTTCAGTAGCAGCAAAATGCCAACCAAAGTGAGTAAGGAACAGAAGGAAGATGCACCAACAAATCCAGAGGAAGCCCATGTCTGGCCAGGATCGTAATCTCTTATTTAAGTTGTGCAAAGGAAGCTGTCGCTGGTCCATCTAGTTCAGTATTGTCTACCCTGATAGCCAGCAGCTCTCCTGGACTTCAGATGGGGGACATTCCTAGTTCTACCAGAAGATGCTGGTTATTGATCCTGGCATCTTTTGCATGTAAAGCAGATGCTTTACAGCCAAGGAATGGCCCCTTACAGGAACGTAAAGATGAAAAGGCTCTGCCTCATATGTATGATATGATGCATGCTGGTCCTAAAACCACAAAAAAGATGGACCCCAACTTTGGTATATGACTGTGGTCTCATACAGCAAATATTCCATGTTTCCCTACACACTTTTCTGTTCCTGTACTGATCTGGCCTATCAACATCCTTTCCGCATTCCCCATCCCAAGCCAAGTCCTAAATCTATATATCTGTAGCTCAAACCCATTCCTCCTTATTTTATTTTTTTAAAAGAAGAATTGCTTATAATTTGGCCACAGCTTTCAAGGAAAAGCCCTGTGAACCAACACCACACAAGATTGTTCTGTGGCAGGCTGGAATGTAGACAAGTCAGTACGTTCTCATTCCACTTCGCTATAATTTAGAAATGGTTGAGCGAGAAGGATAAAATTGGAACAAGACTTTTCCTCTTGTATTTGGACGGTAGACTGGAATCATTTAGGGGTGGTCAGCAGCAGTGCTGTCCAAAGCTCCGAAGGTAGTCTTTTAATAACACAGGTCTGCTCTGTGATTAGCCCCTGTGAACTGGGGCTTTGCTTTGACTGTTTGCTTTGTGTATTTTATAGGTGTGTAAACATGATTGGCTCCGTTTCTTTGAAACAGACCCTTGTTAGGATGTCCAGATTCCAGCAGTGGAGGGTTAAGTGGGTATTGGTGACTCCACCAAGGCTGCGGAAGAGGATCTTTTTAATAAGGTCCAAAGCCCTGCAGTTTGCGTGCTCTGTGTCTGCCTCTATTTGCAGGGGGGTGGGGTTGTGTGTGTTTTGGTAAACAGTATTTGCTACTATAGTGCAGGAGTAGTGAGCAAAGCAGTAGTGATGGTGGTCTAAGCTTTTATTGCATATCCCCTTGTATTCAGGGTCCCTTTTCCTGCCTACAAACACACTTCCTGTCTTCCAAGTTTCAGCACGGAGTAGCATTGTTAATTCCATCAATTAAGAAAATGAAACTGTTTTGGAAAGCGTCATTCCTAGTTCTGTTATTTTATCGGTGTTGTCTCTATGTCCCACCCAACTGAAGAGCTGCAGACAAATTAAAATGAAGAGTATTTGAAACAAGGCTTCCTGTCCTTTTGGTAAATGGAACCAAGAGACAATATATTCCAAAGGATATTCCATAGAGCAGCTTGAAGAATGTCACAAAATAAGTATGCAAGCTTTTGAGTTCTCCATAATGCTTCCTCAGGCTACACCACCGTGTAAAAAAGCAGGCTGGGGTGAAGCCATGGTCCTGCAGCTTTAAGATGCAGAGGTTCTTTGTCTTCTATTGTTTTTTTACCCAGCACACACACCTGAAAGGCTGCCTAGTTTTCTTTATTTCTGTTGCAATCTGCCAGAGAAACTGTTTCTTCTAAGCTTGGAGACTAACCTGGGTAACAATTGGTTTTTGTTCTTTTCAGGAATGGGGGAGTCAGCCATTGTGTTTTCCTCCAACAGGCCTTTGGGGGAACGGACTGTTTTTAAATAGTTTTTTAATAGTCTGCACTGTTTTTACTATCTGCATTTTAATAGATTTGTTTCTATATGGTTTTGATTCTATTAGAGTTTAATTACTCTATTAATTAACTTTATTTAATTAACTATTGTCTTCTATATGCTTTTAGCTTTTTGTATTTTATCAGCGTTATTTTAATTTGTACAAGCTGCCTCGAGTTCCAGTCTGGAAAGGTGGTATATAAATAAATATAATAATAATAATAATAATAATAATAATAATAATA
Organism: Podarcis liolepis; assembly: GCF_965112155.1. Lineage (NCBI taxonomy): Eukaryota > Metazoa > Chordata > Lepidosauria > Squamata > Lacertidae > Podarcis > Podarcis liolepis. Next base: position 57,720,851 of record NC_139559.1, read on the forward strand.
ATAATAATAATATAGAGCCTCATTTGCAAGTCTCCTCTTATATAAAGACCATAACCAAATACAGACTCATGACTTTCACATTAGTTTTTCTATTCCTTCTCTCAAAACCTGCACAGTAGGAAAGGGGTTGCCTGTGGTGAGTGCAGGTTTGGAGCCTAATCAAATGGCTCTCTTAGCTAATAGCACCAGCTGTAACTTTTCATTCTGCCCATGGCAAACCATGAGCATGTATATTTAGGATTCTCCCTCTTTTTATATATATAAAAAGTTGAAGCCATTCTGGGCTAAATCCCAGAAGCCTGTGTTTGTCAAGAGGTCACACAAACAAGAGCCTTCACTCTAGTAAGGAGACAGTTCTGCATCTTCTTTGTAATCTGGTTCTGTGAATGCAAGGATGGCCATATTGTGACCTCAAGTGGTGAATTTGGGGCGAGGTTTAGGAGCAAAATATGCTACACCCAGACCCAAAGCTTGGGTCTTGAAGCAGCAGGCAAAATGGCACCAGGCATCAGCATGCATACAGGTGTGCAATTGTTCTAGCAGATGCCATATTGTGCAAGATGGCCCCAGGAAGCCTGTGTGTCATTTGTGTACCCTGTTTGGCACCACCTGTCAACAGAGAAGGCTGACCAGATGTGCATGAACAGGAGAAAATGGGCTTTGCTTCTTCAGTACAGGAGGCAGCCTTCTAGCTTCAACACCCCCCTGTTTACATGCCCCAAAGCTGTTGTTTTCTCCAATGGCAGGAAGTGACGGGTAGTTGCTTAGCAACTGCAGCATGCTTTCCCTTATAACCCTGGCAAAATAACTAGCCAGACTGGGGTTGAGGTGCTGCGGTTAAAGCAGGCAGATGCAAAAGCAGGGCTAATACGCAGGATAATTGAGCCATGAATTACAAACGTCCAAATGGTGCTAAACCCTTTCCCTTGTTCTTTCTTCCTCTCTCTCTCTCTCTCTCTCTCTCTCTCTCTCTCTCTCTTGTCTACAGGTGATCAGTTGGGAAACAGTATGAGCAAAATGCCACAAAAGAAAAACTCCAGCAGGAAGCATGGGTGGTTCTGGGGCACAGGAGGTGCAAAATTACTGAGAGTTCAGAAAATCAGCATTCTGGTAAGGCACAAAATGTAACCGGACATCACCATATGATGGCTTGCAGGGCAGCGACTGGTATGTTTTCATCTTCTGAATGCTTGTGGAACATCTATTTTTGGTGGTATCTGACTAAATCATACTCAGAATAGACTAGTCAATTACTTAATAAGTTATTATGACTAATTTTAAGTCCATTGGTTTCAATGGGTCTACTCTGAGTACAACTTAGTCAGATGCCACCCTTTGTCTTTGGATCCAGTTTTAGCCGGGAAATGACTGCAGCCATACCTTGGAAGCCAAATGCCTTGGCACTTGTACATTTTGGCTCCCGAATGCTGCAAACCCGGAAGTGAGTGTTTTGGTTTGTGAACGTTCCTTGGAAGCCGAACGTCCGGCACGGCTTGCAGGGCTTCCTATTGGTTGCAGAAGTTTCCTGCAACCAATTGGAAGCTGTGCCTTGGTTTCTGAATGTTTTGGAAGTCGAATGGACAACCGGAACAGATTCCATTTGGCTTCTAGGGTATGACTGTAAAGTGCTACTTGTGTATATAGTACTGTATTCAATGCCTGGGGCTGACAATTTGACTTCTTGGTGGGACTGCTCTACTTCTTTTCACGTGTAGTAGTACATTTTTTTGCACAAAACAAAAAAACCATCAAACAACTTACATTTTGTATTCAATATTATCATATAAGCAACTTTCCACAAGCTGTGTGTGATTCGTTTTCACTACAAGCCTTGAGTTTTATTGGGAAAGCATGGAGAGGTATAATTTTGACACTCCTGGAGCTAGTTCTCTCTGTTGCTGCACAACAGCAAGAGAGACAGAGGAAGAAATTCCAGATTGGATATGATGGAGGGTGGGGGGAAATCCAAGTTGGATACACCCCAAGGCATAGGTGGGTCATAGTACTAAGCAGTCTGCTGATTATCCTATCAGGAAAACTCAGTGTGTCTCCATCTGATAATTTTCTGGCAGAAAAAGGAGTATCCAGTCTTTCCTGATGGATTGGATATTGTGTGATAACTGGCTCTGGCAGTAGGCTGGAGAAAAGAGCTGAGCTGTGGAATTCTGTGACTTTAAAGAAATATGAAGGGGGAGGAGAAGGGGAGTTCCTTGCAAAATGCAAAGTCTGAAAAAGACAGGAAGGAGGATTTGTATGTGGAATGTAGGTGTGTGTTTAAATTTTGTCCATATTTGATGGGAAACACTGGGGGAAAATGGAATTTGTTAATGTGTCTTGACTTATTTGGAGAATGTGAATGAAGAATCTCGAAATTTGATATTAATAGGTGAGTTTCACCATCCCTCAGAAGTCTTAACCTTCCCATATTCTAGTTTAGATTACTGCAATGTGTAACATGTGGGGCTGCCTTTGAAGACTGATTGGCAGCTGCCCCAGCTGCAGTTTCCAGATTGCCGACTTGAGCTAGGCTTTCTGAGCCTATAACACCAATCTTGGCACAACTGCATGGGCTGCCAGTTGGTTTCTGGGCTCAATTCCAAGTACTGGTTTTGACTTAAAAAGCTTCCTGTGGTTCAGGATCCCAGTACCTCAAGGACAACTTCTACCTACAGGAGCGAGCCCCAACCCTGTGTTTATCATCTGTGCCTTCCTCCGAGGGAGATATGAGGGTGGTGGCACAAGAATAAGCCTTCTCATTGGTGGCTCCCTATTCATCAAATGCTATTTCCAGGGACGTAAGCCCAGTGCCATCATTATCTGTTTTAAGGCACTCAGAAGAAACATATCCATTCACCTAGGCCTTTGGATCTTAATCTAGAGGGTAGCTAAATATGTTTGTAGCCTCTTGTTCTGCTCATATTTTTAGTGGGGTGTGTTAAGGCAATATTAAGAGCCTGCAGGATCAGGCCAGTGGCCCATCTAGTCCAGCATCCTGCTCTCACCGTGACCAGATGCCTGTGGAAAACCTGCAAGCAGGATTTGAGCACAGAAGTGTTCTCCCCTCCTGTGATCTCATGCAACTGGTATTCAGAAGCATCGCTGCCATTGTGACTAGTACCCATCAATAGCTCTTTCCGGCATGAATTTGTCCAGTCCTCTTTCAAAGCAGTCCAGGTTGGTGGCCATCACTGCGTCCTGTGAGAGTGAGATTCCAAGGCTTAACTAGGCACTGCAGGAAGAAGTAGATTTCTTTTATCTGTCCTGAATCTTCCAACATTTAGCTTCATTGGATGGTGCGAGTTCTAGTGTTATAAGACAGGCAGAAAAACTTTTATCTATCCACTTTCTTCATGCTATGCATGATGTTACAAACGTCTCTCATGTCATCTCTCTCACCTTTTCTCTAAAGTCTTTCAACTCCACTAATATCCAACCAGTTGAGTTGAATCTGCCTCTCTCTCTGTGTGTGAACATTTTAGGTTTTTTCTTCTACTTAGTTTTAATATATGTTTCTACATTGTAAGTCACTTTGAGTCACTTGGGAAGAAGTGAATAATAATAATAATAATAATAATAATAATAATAATAATAATAATAATAATAATAATATCATCCCAGGCACTTTTCTCCTATTCTGACCAGCTTCTAATATAGGAGCTGGCTTGGGGTGACAGAGCATGGAGAAGTGGCTGGGACAGTTCAGCTACCCAATGATCTAAAAATAAGAAGGGATATTTACATTAATAGGGAAGACATATGATTGAACAGTTGTTACTGCTCCCATTGAAGAAGAAGAGGAAGAAGAGGAGGAGGAGGAGGAGGAAGAGGAGATATCCCGCTTTATCACTACCCTAAGGAGTCTCAAAGCGGCTAACATTCTCCTTTCCCTTCCTCCCCCACAACAAACACTCTGTGAGGTGAGTGGGGCTGAGAGACTTCAGAGAAGTGTGACTAGACCAAGGTCACCCAGCAGCTGCATGTGGAGGAACGGGGAAGTGAACCCGGTTCACCAGATTACGAGTCCACTACTCTTAACCACTACACCACACTGCCTTTTCTACAGTGGTTTCCCATCTCTGGAACAATCTCCACCTGGAAGGTACACCTAACTCCAAGTGTAACATCATTTTTCTATGTCCTCAATCACTTGTATGTTGATAGCTATTGGTCCCTCACTCATTGCTGTTTTATGGTGACCACTTGTGATAAGTTTATGGGTGTGTGTCGATACATAGTGTGGTCACTTTTAGTTGTTGTTTGTTTTCAAGATTTGCTTGTTTACCGTGTAAGTCACCTTGAGACCTTTGGGTATAAGTTATTGTTACAATGATGATGATGATGATTGATAAAAATGTTGTTAATGCATAGTTTGACTCAGAATGATAACAGGAGCTGTATATATGAACTATTTAGAATCAAGTTCAACAGTATACGCGGGTGGCGCTGTGGGTAAAACCTCAGCGCCTAGGACTTGCCGATCGTATGGTCGGCGGTTCGAATCCCTGTGGCGGGGTGAGGTCCCGTCTTTCGGTCCCAGCTCCTGCCCACCGAGCAGTTCGAAAGCACCTCCGGGTGCAAGTAGATAAACAGGGACCGCTTACTAGCGGGAAGGTAAATGGCGTTTCCGTGTGCTGCGCTGGTGCTGGCTCGCCAGAGCAGCTTCGTCATGCTGGCCACGTGACCCGGAAGTGTCTGCGGACAGCGCTGGCCCCTGGCCTCTTAAGTGAGATGGGCGCACAACCCTAGAGTCGGACACGACTGGCCCGTACGGGCAGGGGTACCTTTACCTTCAACAGGATATTAGTTAATATCTCTGCCTTTTAAAAATAAAATTAAAAAATGCCACCATTTCACTTAAACTGCTTAGTAAAGTCCCAGTCCTAGTTGGGACCTCTCCAGCATGGGAAGGTAAGGAAGCTTTAATCCTTTACTGCTTGCTAGGAAATCAATCCAGATCAGGCCTCCCATGGTAGCATTCTGAAAAAAACCAAAAGCTGCACTTAAAGACACAGATACATAGCGGCAGCATGGCTCACCAGAGAGGAGTGTTGCCTGTAGCAAATTGTCTTGACATTCTGCCTTGGACAGAACACAAGCAAATTCTAACTTTCCCTTTGCAGTTTTCCAATAAAATTGTGGTAGCAATAATAATAAACCTCATTATTTTCAAAGGAAACACACAAAGTAACACACTTTACAACAGACATCTTGAGATTGTTGGGCTACTGATTGTGATCGTAGTAAAGGTCTTCCACGTAGCTTTCACTGTTTGTGAATTCAACTTTAAAAAAGTATGGTGGGAGTGCTAAAGGAGATTGGGCTTATTTCTATTTTAACTTGAATATCTGAAGCACACCCTTTTACAAAACGAGAGCTGGACTTCTGTCCGAACCGTGCAGTTTTGAACTGTGCTGTTTTGGGGGCCCTTTCCCTTCCCCACTGCCCACCACTGGCCTCCAGGGCTGTTGAGTTTGTGCTTATCACACAATGCTGCTTACCTCACAGCAAAAGCTAATGCTCTGCATAGATCCTAGAGCGGAAAGCGTGCCCAAGAGAGAAGCAGCGAGGGGCTGGCAGCTTTGAATAAGGAGCTGGAATTATTATGTCAAACTAGAGCAGTCTTTGCAAATCAGAGCTCTGGGAGGCTGTACTTACTGACCCATAACTGTATACTTCTTCCTTGGCTACACAGTTCCAAGTGTTGCGGCTGAGGCTTCGGTCCCATGATGCATGTGCTAGTAAAGGCAGCTAGATTTGCTATTTAAAGCAACATATTCCTGAGCAAATTCAGATGATACAGAGCAGGCTCTTGGAAACCAGTGAACCATAGGCAAGTATCCATCTGGTGCAGTGACTAGAAGTTTTGGAAATGGATACAAGATCAAATCTCAGCCATTCAGGCGGTGCATTTGGTGGCCTTGAGACCAGAATTGCTTGCACTTGCCGTTTAGTTTCACAATCACCACTGTGCTGCTCTGAGGCTCTTGCAATATATCTCAAACCTGCTTTGTTAGTATGGATGTCATCTCTGGGTATCTGGATAGAGATGATGCTTCTTGCCTTGAAATGGACAGGTGGTCTGTGGTTTTCAAATCTGAGTCTCCACCACCAATCTCTTCCAAGTCCTTTGAGTGGATGAAGTGCATGTTGCAAGTTGTGAGCAGCGGACTTGGTAGTTAATTCCAAGATGACTGATGCAGAGAATGGGATCGTGTGCGAGCTAATATCATCAGGTACTCATTGGCTGTTGCCATAATTCAGTCTTCCTCACCCAAATGCTGGACTCCAACTTCCATCATCCCTGATCATGGGCCTTGCTGGCTTATGGGATTTGGAGTTCACCTACATCCAAAGGGTTGTTGGGAAGGCTGCTGCAGTTAAGATGTGGTTTACTGAACCCACTAGCTATTTAAATGATATTAAAATTCTACCATAAGACCTGTGTGGTGTGGTATGGTGAATAAATAAATGCTATAGGCACATAGGGGAAGATTACCCAGAATCCAAACTATGAAGACAAAAATGCATTACTTAACTTTCTAACAATACATAACTTTCTTTCCCACTTTGCTCAGTCCAGCTATCTGTTCCTAAGGTCCAAAAATCATCTGATAATAAATGGGTTGCCATACCAAGTAAGTTTGGATTGTGAGTTAGCATACCCAAAAGGTTGGGAACCATTGCTTTTTATGGCATTAGTCAGATAGTACAGTATAGGTTTCTACCACACAGTCAGTCAGTCCCCAGAAGTTCCAGTTGCGGAGGAAATAGTAGCATGTAGTTCTCTCCTTTGTGTGATTTGAGTGACATACCTAGAAAAACCTTTATTGACTGTTACAGTTCTCAAAAAGAAGGTGCATTTTGCAGCTTCTCTGCAATATTTGGGCAAATCAGCCAGTGACAAGGTAGTGGATAGCAGTGGATGAGAAAGCAAAAGTAAGGAAGGGTATTAGGACCTTTATGACTAAGATTGGATGAAATTCGTGGCCAAACATATTAACAGGGCCTGTGTTTGAACCTTAATGAAGGGAGTGCATCATGTGCAACTCTGGATGAATGTTTAATATTTCCAACTCACTGGATTGGTTGCCGGCTTACATCTAAGCCTGGGGACTAGGGTTTGAAATGATGCTGAAGCCCTGAGGAAGATTAGTCAAATACTGAGCAGGGGTGTATTTCTGGTTATGTTAGCCTAGATTCCTGGCAGTACACTTGGAGCTGCTGCTTTCCTCCCACCTCCTGCCATGAGAAGAAGCCTGATGGATCTGGTCAAGAGTCCACCTAATCCAGCAACACTCTTTTCTACAGAGGCCAGCCAGGGGCCTCTATGAAGGCAAGAGCCTCCTTCTGCTCTCAGGCAATAGGTATTCCCTGGCATCCTGCTTCTGACCCTGGCGTTTCCACATGACCATCAGAACTTGAAGACGTGGGTTTTTCCTCCATGACATCCTCTAAGGGCATCCATTCTAGTGGTCATCTTCTTACTTTGACTTCCGTACATGAACTATGCCCTGTGTATGGAAATTATATCCTTTTCTCCATCTATCCTGAATGATCTGGTGTTGCATGTCTCTTGCCTGTCTGTCCTGAATCATCTGCCACTGCCTGTTTCATTGCAAGTCCCTTTGAGTTCTAGTATTATTATGGGGGGGGGGAGGGACTTCCCCTATCATTTTCCCACACCACGCATGCAGCAGTGCTGACTCCAGGTTTTGGAGGGCTTTGGGGGAAGCTTCCCTCTGTGGGCTTCCAATTTCCTTGCCCACTAGCCCTGTCTCTCTGGCCCATTCCACACAATTGCCTGGGAGGGTGCAGGGAACACAAGCCAAGTGGGGGGAACCTTGCGCCACCTTCTTGCTAGATGGCAGCAGAGAGAGGAAAAGAGCAGGAAGACCACATGGGTCAAGACAGAGCGTGGGAGTGGCGCCCCATTTACAGTATCAACAGTTTTATTTTTCCATCCCTTGGACCTCTTTCAGATAGTTGCATACCTGTTCTTAAGCAATTTCTTACCTCAACCTTAATGCAGTTTATATATATATATATTACCATGATCAGTATCTAAATGTTTAAGTAATCAAAACCAGAAGCAGTAGCTGAGCATTCCAGTTCTGTCCCATTTGTTCTTGCTCTTTATTTGTTTCGTTGTTTGTTTGGAATAAGAACCACTGAATAGTAGTGCTAGAATTTAAACACTCTTGCCTATTGCTAACAGGGCATCTTCTTAAAACATGTTGTGGTCAAATCTGGAGAACAATAGGTTAAGGGGGAAGAGCCGCAGCTAGCATTGATTCAGACATACTAGGGCAGGCTGAATTTCTAAGAGAGTCCAGGGTTCAGGCAAATTAGAATGCCATACCATTTGGAATGCCTGTTCCTTAACCCTAATTGCATTTGTTTGCTGTTTTTGTGTGTGGGGGGACACACTCTGCACATGCTCAGAGGCACACCACGTGTTCACAGATTCTGCCCTGGCACTAGAAACTAATTATGAAATTGAGTCCTGTGTTGTTGTTTTTTTTGGGGGGGGGTATTATTCAGATTAAGCCTTATGTAGGGACCTCAGTTACCTGCATTTCTGCTAATGCTGCACAGAATGATGTTCTATATGATTTCTGAATCCAGTGATGCACACTATGTCATAGGCTTAACATTTTCCAAATTGTAACATTCTCACCCCCCCACCCCAATGTAGATGAGTTGGATTTTATTTTATTTTAAAACTTGTCTGTGTCATCTGTTCGTCTTTCTACTCTGCTTTTTGGGGTAAGGATTTACTTGGACCGTTTTTTTGCTTTCTGCGAGACTTCCACACCTCAGTGGCAGTGGGAAACGCTGAGCGCAGATTGCATTTAAATGAAGTCTTGCAAAGGAGGTGTTCCAGACGCTGTCTGGAGAGGCTGAAATCTTTACCTGATTCCCTAAAACGCTTGCAAATATTCAAGCTGAGTTAAAGAGAGACTGTTCTTCATTTAGGCAGCCTGCATCTTTGTTGGGGGAAAGACTGTAGAGGGCAGCTGGGGTGGGGGCAGGGATGTGATTTATGGCTTTGGGGAACTGGAAGAGAGAGAGGGAGAAGGAAGACCGGCAGAAGAAACAGTTCAGGAGTAAAACATACAGAACCCAGAATATCTTCCTTTAGGTTCTCTTTCTCTCTCTCTCTCTCTCTCTCTCTCTCTCTCTCTCTCTCTCTCACACACACACACACACACATCCATTTTATGTTAGTAATATTAAAGTTAAACTTTTCTTATTAGGGGCTCCACCGAAAGCCTCTGCTATCTTCATGCAGACCAACACAACTGCATTTTGTAGCCCATGTCTAAGTAAAATCTTTGTGAGTGTGCTTTTATCACTTGTGGCCCCATACATAGGCATGTTGCTTGTGGAGTATGCCCTTTTGGGCAACGTGACATTTGTGGTACCATGGTTGATGAGGTAAGACTAGGATGGTGGAAGTCTTTGGAGCAATACCGGTTTGGGGTCTTCCCAAGCCCTCCCTATAGTGACACATTTCTTTTTAGGAGGAATGGTTGTCCTCTTGAGATTTATCAGCAAATTGCTGGAGGACTATAGAAAAATAGAGCTGGAATCTGGACCACAAGTGGTGCATTAAAAAACTTAAGAAGCGTCCTGAGGTAAGAGGCCAAAGGTCTAGCTAGTCTAGCATCCTCTTCTCACAATAGGCAACCAGATTCCATAGTATGACTATGCGTTGTGTGAAGTTCTTTCTTTTGTCCGTCCTAAATTGTCCAGCAGAGAGAGAGAGAGAGAGGAGAACTCTACTCCATCCACTTCCTCCAGACCATGCATAATTTTCATAATTTTATGCACTTCTAGCATGTCCTCCTTTTCTTTCCCCAAATGTTGTGTCCTTTCCTCATAGAGGAGCTGCTCCATCCCCTCGATCGCTTTGCCTCCTTTCTCCTGAACCTTTTCTAGGTCTACAGTTTCCCTTCTGAGGTGAGGTGACCATGCAATATGTGAGCACCCTCTGGAGTGAGCCCTGCTGCTGGGTATACTTGTCCAGTCCACTGCACGCTGCTGCCTTTCAAGTGGTCAAAACACCAGTCGTATCAATGTGCCAGTGCTTGTAGCAGATATAAAAAGATATAAAAAGACAACTGTGTGCTTGCCGAGTTAAATTTCCTGAAATCACTATTAGAGGGCTATGTGGCTCACATGCAGTGCTATAAGCAACCTGCTTCATTAAAACACTTGTGTTAAAGTGTGGAGAATGTGCAAAATATTGTTCCCCCTTCCCTCCAAAAAGCATATCTGAAAATATTAACAAGGAGCCAATATACCTGTAATATTAAATCACATGATTTAACATTGGATGCAGGTATCTGAATTATCATAGAATTGTAGAGTTGGAAGATCTCGTCCAACCCCCTGCAATGCAGGAATCTAAACACAGTCCGCCATCCAGTTTGAAACCATACCAGATCTTGCTTAGCTTTGCAAATGTGGCAGCAGTTTTATTGCTGCACCACTGAGGTGGGAGTGTCTAATCAAGACTGGGACTGCAATGTGTGCATGTGTGCATTTAATCCATTGTGGCAAGAGGGAGTTTCCCCCTCATGACCAATAGCTTCTACATTGGGATCATGGCACAGGAGAAAAGGGTTAACCTGCCCTCCAGTTTTGCACTATGGTCAATCCTGATTGGGTCCCCCAGCAGCTGGCATTTACACTTTTTTAAAAAAGGGGAAATGATTGGCAGGGGCAACCATCATGTTTCAATGTCATGTGTAGTTTGGCTCTGAAATTCACAACAGCTATGCGTCAGACAAGCCAACCAACCTCAAATGGTTTGTAGACTATACAGTCTAGATTAGAGTGCTGATTTTATGTCTGCTCTAGGCAGTATTTGGTTTCTTGTTCATGTCCTGACACACATATTTGCATGGAGGGAAGTGAGATGAACCCACAGATCTGGTCAGCAGCACTTCCTCAGCGGCTCTTATTATGGATAGGATTCTTTGCCTGTCTTTTTCTGGGACACACCAGTTACATGCATTATGATTGTCTACATAGTTTTGCACCCGGGGTTTATTGACTTTGCTCACAAAGAAAGCACAGAGTAAAAAATGGGTCCGTCATGAAGATTTCAACTCCTGAAAATTAAACTATGGAGATGCAGATTTCCTTAAGTAGTATACTTCTGAGTAATACAGCAAGCTTTTCCTTAGATGGAGACTTGAATTAAGCACCACTCTTCACCTGTTGCTGAGACTGCCACCTACAGGATAGCATCAGGCTGGATGGTAAGGGACTCCTCTTGACGGCTGGACATACAGTAGTGGCAGGTACTGACCGGTCTGTGCAGCAGCTTGTGTGCTTATAGTCACATGCAGTGTATCGTGTATGGTGTCATCCTATACAGATAATGCCATTAGCACTTTATGTCCACACAGCAGTTTCAGTGGGAATTTGAGCCACTATACTGTAAAGTGGAAGGGACTATCTTTGAATGGGATATGGAACTCTCCTGAACTGTCATTTTTATTTGGAACCTGGAAGTGCAAATTTTCAATGAACTTTGCAGTCTTTGATATCAGTAGCTGGAGTAATTTGCTGGTTGGGAATAAGGGCTGATTTGTCAAATGTAATCATTCTGTTTTGGAGTTCGACAGCATGACCATATATGCACGCTTACTCAAAAGCAAATACTATTTAAAGGGGTTACTTTCTCGAGTAAGCGTGCATAGAATTGAGAGTAAAGCTTGAAACAGAGATCTGCATCCTGATCTCATGGCCTCCCAAACAGTAATTAGAAGCCAAGTGGTAAAACAGGCTTTGTAAGACTGAAGTCTCACATCTCTAGCAATTCCTCAGCATCATTACGGCACAGAACGTAATTACTGATGCATGTCTGAGGAATATCTTGACGCCAGTTAACGCCACAGGACAGGCCCAGCAGCCGAGCCTGTTACTTTCTTTAAAGTCTGGGTCCCACAGTGCTATATCCCTAAGGGGTAGGCAGCACTACAGATACAGAGATACTTTAATTGTTGTCTGCAGTTTGTTTTGTAACTCGCTTCTGCTCAGTATTGCTGTCAGCAGATGATTCTACCTTGCCCAGTTCTGCAACCAGTTCCCAAGGTTCAGAAGGATGCAGTTAGAAAACATCTATTGTAGGCATATAAACCATCCATATAGGTATACAGTGGTACCTCGGATTACAGAGGCTGCAGGTTACAGATGCTTCAGGTTACAGACTCTGCTAACCCAGAAATAGTACCTCAGGTTAAGAACTTTGCTTCAGGATGAGAACAGAAATTGTGCGGCGGTGGCACGGCAGCAGTGGCAGGCCCCATTAGCTAAAGTGGTACCTCAGGTTAAGAACAGTTTCAGATTAAGAACGGACCTCCAGAACAAATTAAGTTCTCAACCCAAGGTACCACTGTATAAAGGGTAAAGGGTAAAGGGACCCCTGACCATTAGGGCCAGTCGTGACTGACTCTGAGGTTGCGGCGCTCATCTCACTTTATTGGCCAAGGGAACTGGCATACAGCTTCCGGGTCATGTGGCTAGCATGACTAAGCCACTTCTGGCGAACCAGAGCAGTGCACGGAAACGCCGTTTACCTTCCCGCTGGAGCGATAACTATTTATCTACTTGCACTTTGACATGCTTTCGAACTGCTAGGTGGGCAGGAGCTGGGACCGAGTGACGGGAGCTCACCCCATTGCGGGGATTCGGCAAGCCCTAGGCTCTGTGGTTTAACCCACAGCGCCACCCATGTCTCACCACCACTGTATAGACCCACGGAAATACGAAGGTGCAACTTTATGGCATTTCTTTCCAGAGTTGTGGTTTAGCACTGAACATAAATAAGTGTTGGCTGCAATGAAATGTTGCCATGTATACTAAACTTGTGGAGTTTAGGGGGCCAGTCATGCCTTGCTTCAGGATACTCCATTCTGCCCCATCCTTCTCTGTTCCCATTCCTTCTTTTCTGGATGGCAATATTACTTGGCTAATTAGGATGCTCTGTTTTCAGTGAGTTTTTTTGGGTGCTGTCGGCATCCACTTAAGGTATGTTTGTATTCTGTAAACAGTACATGGCAGCCCAGTTTCCCCTGAGCATGTGAATGCCTCCCTCTTGTTTCTCGGTCACCTCATCATCCTCGTTCACTATTGGAAGGAGGAAAGTCTGAGAAGACCTTGCATAAAAGATGACTGTGCGAGGCACAGAAACAACATTGGAAGCTGCCCTATGCTCATGCTACTGGTCCTTCTAGCTCCTTTCTGTTTATAATGACTGGCAGTAGCTCTCTAGCTGTTTTGGACAGGGTCCCAAAACTTGCTAGAGATGCCAGGGATTGAACCTGAGACCTCCTGTGTGCAGAGCAGATGCTCTGCAACTGAGCTACGACCCTCCCAGGGTGGCTGAGGAGAGTCCACCCCACTGTATGAACTGTGCTGCTTTCTACCAGCAGTGCACACCTTTATGTGCTGTTCAGTGGGGTTTTCTCAGGTGGAACTCACTGGAACTCAGTTCTGGCACCTCTCAGGTGGGTGCCATTGCCATCATAAGACAACAAAGGAGGCGTTCCTGGTGAGTTCCAGCACCACTTTTTCTAGAAAAATAGCACTGGTTGCTGCTGCATGCAGGAAAGGTGACCGGTGTAGGTTGATGAACGCTGCTGTCTTTAATTCAAGTAAGCAACACAACTAACCTTTTTAAAAAAAATCCCTGTGCACTGAAGATGCCTTTCTTGATCTGTTGTTGTTGTTTAGTCATGTCTGACTCTTCATGACCCCATGGACCAGAGCACGCCAGGCACACCTGTCTTCCACTGCCTCCCGCAGTTTGGTCAGACTCATACTGGCAGCTTTGACAACACTGTCCAACCATCTCGTCCTCTGTCGTCCCCTTCTCCTTGTGCCCTCCATCTTTCCCAACATCAGGGTCTTTTCCAGGGAGTCTTCTCTTCTCATGAGGTGGCCGAAGTATTGGAGCCTCAGCTTCACGATCTGTCCTTCCAGTGAGCACTCAGGGCTGATTTCCTTAATAATGGATAGGTTTGCTCTTCTTGCAGTCCATGGGACTCTCAAGAGTCTCCTCCAGCACCATAATTCAAAAGCATCAATTTCTTGATCTACTTGGTTCTAAAATCCCTGTTCCCTGCAAGTTCCCATTTGATGTTTTCAGTAGTGTGTCATTTTGGAAGGAATGTGCAAGAAATGAGACAACTTTTGTGTGTGTTTTCAATGTCAAGACTGGAAAGTAGACTTCGCAGTCAAGTCAGAATTTGTGTGTGTGTGTATGTCTGTCTGTCTGTCTCAGAAATTAAAACAAAAAACAGCAAGCTGGGCACTCCAGCTACTGCTAGTTTCCTGTTTACTGGAGCAGCTGCATGGAGAGCATTACAAAGGGTGTGTGTGTATTAAGCAAGTCAAGCCACTGAATGGTAAACACAAGGCAGGCACCTAACAAGTTTTGATCTTTTCTCTCCCCCCTCTTCCACTGCCTCAACCTTTCTTTTGCCCCAGCCATTTTCCAGCCTGGGTGAAAGATCCTACAAATGTTTGTTCCTTCCCTTTGGAAAATGTAGGGCCCTTGAAGTTTTTTGGTGGTTTGCAGAAAACGCCTAAGCTCTTTTAAGAGTATGAATGGTCTGTTTGCTCTCTTTCTCTCTCTTTTTTAATCAAGTACTTAGAGATGAAGAAACTAGCAATCTGCTTGCAGCTACTGTATATGCATAATTAATACAATCTTGTTATTCATAAAGTGTAGGAGAAATAGGGATATTCCCAGTTAAAAATAATGAAGTACCAGCTACCAACTAGAGTGCAGCGCTATTGTGATTTTATGCTGGGAGTTAGGCATATGTCACGACATTTTGGTTACTTATTTTGCAAAAGCTATACAAGAGAATTCATTCTGTTAACAAGCATAGTTAGACTCTGTTGGATACCTCGTGTCCTGCTGTCTCTCTCTCTCTCTCTCTCCTCTTTTATTTTGCTGAACCATAGCCTCCTGGTCACTTTTTTTAAACGTATGCAATGCTATAATTTGCTTGTGGATGTGATGAATTTCATGTGCTCTTTAAAAAATGTAACTCTTTGCATTGTCTGCTACATACACTGAGCTGATGGTATCCCGTTTCCATATTAATAGTTTTGTTAATTCAACCTGCATCCCCATTTTTAGCAAAACCACCTACATCACGGTATCTTGATCTCAAGTCCTGACAATATGAATAAACAGGGCCTTTCTGCATACTGACCCTTCTTGCTCCTAAAGGGGCCCAAGTTGCATTGGGTTGTCTTTGTTTTACAATACATACCGTATAGATCTGTCTGTCCATATAAAAGCTTTAGCAGGGAGCCAGAACTGGGGGGGGGGGGGAGAGAATTTTTATGATTCCAACTTGTGCAGCTTAGGGCTGAGGAATGTGGGGTTGTGTGTGTGTGTGTGTGTGTGTGTGTGTGTGTGTGTGTGTGTGTGTTGGGGGACTTGGAAATCTCGCTGCTGCAGCAGCACACTCAGGGTTACAGAGACGTGTGTAGAGAAACGTCTCAGCAATTCTTGTGTAGAGCAGGGGAAAGGGAGGGGAGGTGGGGAGAGCAGGGGCATTTTGAAACTGCTGGCTGCTGCGCGCTGATTGGCGGAGCCTCGTGTCTCAGCGTTCCAGCCATGCGGCTCTCCTCCCTCCACTCTGTCCATCCCGGAAGGAATTTCCTTTGCTGCTTGATCTATTGTTGTTGTCACTGCTCTTTGCTGCATGTTTTGGTCAGATCAAGTAACCATAGTATCAAAACTGTGTCCCAGTGTCTGCAGGATTTTATACTAGCCTCCCACAGCCCTGCTCTCTTCCCCTCGCAACCCCTTTGCACGTTTCTTATTATGATTTCATAGGACACAGGGGGAGAAGGGGGGGCTGTGTTTTTCCACTGCAGAGATGGTTTCAATTAAAGGCGCTCTCTATGTGGCTTGCTTCTTTTTTTAAAAGTTTCCTCTCAGTGATTAGATGCAAAGTTTTTTTCTTCTTCCGTCCAGCAAAACTTTCTGCTTAAAAACAAAACAGCTTTTATTTCCTCGTTGTAAGTAAATGTTGGGGGTGTGTGTGTTATATTGGGGTTATCAATACTTTCTCTCGCCCGCCGGGCTATGAGAGCGAGTCGAAACGCAGAGGTTGCCTCCCCACCCCCCCAAAAAAGTGGGGTACTTGCAAATGTTGGGGTTTACACTGGGGGTTCCTTTTCCTGTCTCTCTGCAGGAACAAATGATATGGAGAGGTGTGTGTGTGTGTATTTAAGGGGGGGGGGGCTTTTCCAAATGTGCCTCTCCTACCAGAACCAAAATTTCGAGTCTGGAGAGAGAGAATTATTTGCTTGGGTAGAAATCCATTATTGCAGATTTTGTGCTGAGATCCCTATCCTTTCTAACGTAGCCATTTATTGTGTGCTTAATGTGAGAGGCGAACTGGTTCCCCATCTTTTCCCTGCCCCTTTTAACATGCAAAGACGAGACGTAAGCAAGATGCCCCTTCTGTCTCCCCCCCCAAAAAAAGAGGGGTGCAGCAGGTTTGCTTTAGAGCCACTGCAGTGTCTGGTGTGGGAAAGCGCGGGAGGGGGAGAGAGAGAGAGAGAGGCTCAGCGGTGGAAAAGACCCTGGCACTTTCTGCTCTGCAACACCGGCTCTCTTCTACTCCCTCGGGGTTTTGCAATGGCTAATTCCTCCTGAGGCTGACACTTGGCACTAGGGAGGGAGGGAAGAGGATGCGGAGCCGGGGATGAAGGGCGGAGGGAGCGGGGTGGAAGAGGACATTTCTGAGAACAGGCATATTCGCCGTGCGAGCTGGACTGGCCGCGAGAGCAACTCGGAGCAACACTGCCCCCTAGAGACCTCTCCGCCCCACGGCACCTAGACCCGGCAGGTTCTGCCCCCCCCCCCACCAAACACACACACACACAAAACCGCATTTCATTCCCCAATTTGGGGCGCGGGAGAGATTAATTTTGGCAGGGAGAGCTGTGTGGCTTCGGGAAGGGATGCGGGGGAGAGAGAGATAAAGCCGGCAAGCTAATCCTTGCTGCGGTGCTTTTTGGTGCCTCTTTTTTTTTTAAGTCCACGTGGTGCCACGCTAATTTGATTTCTTTTTTTTTTTTAAGCAGTCTCCCTCTCCCTCAACTGGTTTATAAACCCCTGGAGACTTTGAGGGAGGAAAGGGGGGTGGGGTGGGAGAAAGCGCATCCAGTGTAGCGGGTCTTTATTCTCTGGGAACACTTCTTTGTCTTGCAGGAACGGCGTGGGTCAGGCAACTGATCTGAGCTTACATCTGTCATTTTCAAAGAGAGAGGGGAGAGATTAGCGGATACAATAAAATAAAAAGAATATCTGGCAACAAAAGCCTCTCAGAGTAGCCCAGGGAAAGTACCACAGTTGCCGGGAGACGATGTACAACACGAACAAGGAAATGGGACTGTTGCATATTATATATATAAAATATACACATAGGAAAGAATCCATCAAGGATGCTGAGCTCTGCCATGTGCTCCAAACTTACAGTGGCTTCCTGAAACCAAGGGCCACTGTATTTATCTGTTTCTAGAGAGCTCCTCCTCCCCTGTGAAAATACAGGAATCTGCTGTCCTTGGAAGCCAGTTTCAGGTAGCTGAAAGAGAGCAACTGGAAGCCAGTTTCAGGTAGCTGTAGAGCAACTTGAGGCAGATTTTATTATTGTTTGTGCCTGGGCTGGTTGGTAGTGGCCCCTGCTGGCCTAGAGAATTACGGTAACTGACAAGGGCTCTAGTATTAATAGCATCTTTTATCTCAGTCACTTTAAAAAAAATAGTGAAGGTTTTTGTCTCAAGAATTGAAACAACCGACTTTCCAGTTTTGGTTTCCCGGCCTTTTGGGATGGGATTCTGTTGTTTTAATGGGGGCTGAACTTCAGAATATAGCAAGCAACCTTAATCAGACCACTGGCTCGTTTCTAGCTCAGTGTTGGGTACAGTTAGGTTGCGTGCACACTTTTTCTATAAAGCACATTTGAAACACATTTCCTTCTCCCCTCAAAGAATTCTGGGCATTGTGGTTTGTTAAGGGTTGCTGGGAGCTGCAACTCTCTGCCCATGATTCTTTGAGGGAAAGAAAGTGCTTCAAATATGGCAGCACTGTTTAGCGCATGGGATGTGTGAGGTGAGCATGTGACATTCTGAATGCTGCTAAACTACAGCTCCCATCAGCCCCCACCAGCATGGCCTGTGTCTGGGTATGATGGCAACGCATTAGCCATCCTTGCTTGAGCTTGCCAGCTGTTTTGGGACTACAACTTCCACCATCTCTAGCTAGCAGAACCAGTGGTCAGGGGTGATGGGAATTGTAGTCCCAAAGCAGCCGGAAACCCAAGTTTGGGAAACCCTGCTCTAGG
The DNA here is from genome assembly GCF_965112155.1 of Podarcis liolepis. Taxonomy (NCBI): domain Eukaryota; kingdom Metazoa; phylum Chordata; class Lepidosauria; order Squamata; family Lacertidae; genus Podarcis; species Podarcis liolepis. Next base: position 57,739,243 of record NC_139559.1, read on the forward strand.
GCAGCTTTTTCTCAACTTTGGGTCCCCAGCTGTTGTTCGACTATAATTCCCACCATCCCTGACCACTGGTCCTCCTTACTAGGAAGGATGAGAGTTCTGGTCCAACAACATCTTGGACCCAAGGTTGAGAAAGGCTGCTGTAGGGGTTCAGGCAGGGAACATTCTTAGTCCTAGCTCTGCCTAGAGATGCCAATAACTGAACCTGCACACAAAGCATATGCTCTATCACTGAGATATATAGCCATATATCTCTCTGTTATTACATGACATTGCAACCCTTGGGGGTCCAACTCTGCAATCCTATGCTGTTTTCCCTACAAGACTGGAACCAGCATGCACAATAGCAAAATTCCAGGGACAGCCAAAGTCAAAATAAAAAATGAAGGGAAAAGCAGCATCAATAAATATAACCCAATTACCTAGGTTCTATCCTGCCACCTGAATATACGTTTGCATCTATGTCTGGTGGACCTCCCCATGGAGGTCATTGTCCAGTTGGCACCTGCTTTATCATACAGTTGTAACGAATAGGTTTCTAAGACTTAATAATTCTGCAAAGCTTTTGTAAGAAATATTTATATGTAGGTGAGTGTAGTACTTTGGCAGTCTCTGTCTAGCTACACTGCAGCAGGCTCACTTAGAAAGCCTGCATTTTGTTTCACAGATATTTCAGATAGCTATTTTAGGTTAATCAATATTTAGGATGAAAATATCCTGTAAAGGCTCATGGGTATAGTGTCAAATGCAGAGCTCTTGGAGTTAGGTTCAAAAGGAAGGTTTGTCTGAAGTTATTTTCTGAAAGTCATTCCTTTGTATTCCTGGTATCTAGAAACTGATGCAGACTAATATTAACTGCATAGTTTTGTTCTCTTCCTATATTGGATTAGCAATAGTTAAGTGACATATTGTAGGTCAAAATAAAGCTTCTTACTAGTGAAAAATTACTTTTTCCTTTGTCATGTCTCAATTGCTTCTCGTTTTAGTAATTGGCCCAAACCTAGTTCAGACTTGACAATCTTTGGCTTTTTGTAATGAGCTTGCTGGATGATGCCTTTGCTTGTTCTCCAACAAGTGACATTTAGTAAACATGGTGGTGCTGCTTTGGTGCTTAGCAGTCAGTTCAGTATTTAGTTCCTTCCAGGAGAGGGCAGAGTTACATGCACAAGCTTGTTAATTACAAAGCTTTACAAACTTCTTTTGTGTTTTCCCTTTCAGATTTTCCTAACTCCTGCCAGTGCTAGATGATCAGTGCTGTGTTTGGAGCAGTGATGTCTAAGTGCCTGCTAAAACTGCTTTTCTCTTTGTCCATAGGTCTAAACTGCTGTGAAAACCTCTCCAATCATGGGACTGTCAGCATTTTCTGATGGAATTCAGTTGTGTGTTGGCAAATTCAGGTCGTGCAATAATAGCTGGTTGGGAGTCCTTGTGCAATAAATCTGCTTCCCCACTCCCCACCCAAACAGACCTTTCAGGTCCTTTTCCCAGCAGAAAGCAAGCTTGTTCCATCTTCCATGTGGCAGCCTTTTAGATATTGGAAGATGGCTATCATATCTCCTCTCAGTCTCTTTTCCAGGCTAAACATACCCAGCTCCCTCAAACATTCCTTATAAAGGTTTGGATTCCAGATCCTTTATCATCTTGGTTCCCTTTCTCTGCACACGTTCCAGCTTGTCAACATCCTTCTAAAATTGTGGTGCCCAGAACTGGACGTAGTACTCCAGGTGGGGTCTGATCAAGGCAGAATAAAGTTCTACTATTACTTCCTTTGATCTGGACACTATACTTCTGTTGATGCAACTTAGAATAGCATTAGCTTTTTTTGTTTCTGCATCACACTGTTGACTCATGTTAAGCTTGTGGTCTACTAAGACACCTAGGTCCTTTTCACATATACTGCTGGCAGCCCAGGTGTTCCTCATCTTGTATTTATTCAGCTGGTTATTCCTGACGAAGTGTAGAACCTGACATTTGTCCCTGTTGAGATTCATTTTGATAGTTTGGGCCCAGTTCTTCAATCTGTTATGGTCATCATGAATTCCGAATGTGTTTCAGAAACCAGAAAAGCAAGAAGAGTGGATTAAAGCTAAGAAGCATTGTTAGTTTAAACTGCTTTTGCCGTCTTTGTGGTGGTACTGTAAACATGGAATGACTTGCAAGCTGGGTGTGTTTTGGATCAGCCGCATTAATAATTTTGCATATACTGTTGGTTTTGGAAAGGGAAATCCCCCTGCTGTTAAATCACAGGGAGAGCTTTAGAATAATGAATCAGATTTTAAAGTTGGCCACCAACTTAAACATAAAACATTAGTTCTAGTGAAATAAATCAGTTTGGTCAATTCTGCAGAGGGATTTCTGGTATTCACAGAACAGGTCTAGGTACAAGGAAAATAACTTATGTGTGTATTTCTAGGTGTGTGTCCAAGTACTGTTTGGTCAGCATTTGCAAACAGGCTGCTTGTGAATTCAAATTGCAAACTAGGTACTCTGCAGGCTATCTTAGTGTGACATTTACCTGACTTGCATTCATAGTGTGCTCAGTGCACAGCACACTGCTGTTTTTCTCATACCTTCCAACAGCAGCTGCTTAGCAATTGATACATATATGCTATATATGTACCGACTGTAGATGCTGTTTCCAGAGGCTACTGAGTTTGTACCTCATACAGAACGCAACTCGGCCAGATGATAACAGTGATGTCCATCTTAATTGGAAGCTGGTTCTCAGCCAAATTCTGATTTTAGTACTTTTAACTTTTATACCTGGAGTTGAGATGTTGAGCTATGAATATCCTGACGTACAAAAGTGTGGTATGGGGGTTTGAATTTAACAATCCAGAAATTTGCTAAGGCATGCTCAATCTGTTGGTAGGCAAGGTACCTTTTAACCCCTTTTAACGAATTAGGGCATTGAAGGAATCCAGGTTCTGAACCAAGCAAATGTGGCTTCTGCAAAGGAAGAAGTGCATGAAGAAGAAGAGTTTGGATTTGATATCCCGCCTTTCACTCCCTTTAAGGAGTCTCAAAGCAGCTAACATTCTCCTTTCCCTTTCCCCCCCACAACAAACACTCTGTGAGGTGAGTGGGGCTGAGAGACTTCAGAGAAGTGTGACTAGCCCAAGGTCACCCAGCAGCTGCATGTGCAGAAGCGGAGACACAAACCCTGTTCCCCAGATTACAAGTCTATCGCTCTTAACCACTACACCACACTGGCTCATGTTTGCATATAACACACACACACACACACACACACACACACATAGTTGGAAGGGGTGAACATCATCAGACAGGATGGTGAAGTGCTGCTCTCTTGCCTGTAGAAAACCCTGCTCTGACTTTTGAGTCATTTTTAAACACACATTATCATATAGATAAACTTCAGATTAGCTTAACTGCTAAAGAACGCTTTTTAAAGAAAGCTTAAATAGAAGCTGAGATTCTTAGGCTGCCTTATTCTGCATTTGCAGAATAAGATGCTTCTCTGTGAAACACTGGAAGTTACAATATGACAATGGACAGCTTTTTTATATATAGTACAGAACCAGCAGTCATGATGACTAAAGACTAAAAGTGGATACTTCCTTTAAATGGTTAATTTGCTGACTGTATCTGAATCTGCCTGTCTGTGAGCTTCCAAGGATCTAAAGGGAAGCTCTGTTGAAAAGGGGCAGTTGTAGGTGGGAAGGGACTAAGGCAGGCTGGTTTGCTAGCATCACCACAAAGGTTTAATACTTTGGTTAGGATTTCCATCTCTGCCAGAAACTCAAGTTGTCCCAGAGGCTAGGCTAGCTAATGCAAAAGAATCTACAAGGCTATGATTTATTAGGCTAATGCGCCAGCTAGTGCCTCTTTCCTATTTCATAATGAGCCTTTTCCATTGGAGATGTCTGCAAAACTGCTTTTATTATGCACTTTGGAAGTACAGAGTTCCCAGGTTGTAGAACGCTTGCTGCATAACATAGTGTGTGTGTGTGTGTGTGTGTGTGTGTGTGTGTGTGTGTGTATGTGTGTGTGTGAGAGAGAGAGAGAGAGAGAGAACGCTTCTGTAAATGAGGGCTCTTGCATCTCGGAAGGAATTCTGATGGTTCAGCATCCTCTTTAGCTGTGAAAGGAGATTACAGTTATGTCCAGCTTTTAAAGAGTCTACATGAGCCAACCTTACGGGCGAGAGGTTAAGTGCATGATCTCTTTGAGGTAGAAGTCCTCTAGTTCAAATCCTGGGTAAACTCCATCATAAATAAGAAGATGATAAGGCGGTATTATCTTAAGTTACTTGTATTAAGAATTTAGTGGGACCAGAGCTACACATGTAGCAGAATGAGGAGCAGATGAGGTGGTAGAGTTTTGAGATGATAGCATGGTCTGCTCCATTTCCGACTACAGGGGTTGTGTGGATAAATTTTTTGAATATTTCCCTAAATAGGAAAACTAGTAGAGTACACAGAAGAAACACTCTCTCATTTATTCTGGGTCATCTTCTGGAAGGGATTGTTTTTCTTTAAGGCAAGGGAGCATTTGTTGTGTTCCTTTATATTTTGTCAGGTGGGTGGGGTACAATTCACCACCACCACCACCACCACCACCACCATCAAATGGCATCTTCCTGCCTCGCCCCTTGTAATCTGAAGTTCTGTCCTTTACTGTACTACCTCAGAATGGTTGAATGTGCAGATCAGAGCTGAAATAACTTTACATGCAGGTCTTCGGATGTTATTAGCCCTCAAATATTTCTGATAGCATCTCACATGCATATATGGTACATTGATTGCATATAAGGGGGAAGGGAAGTATACCAGACAGAGAAGCTTATGCACTAAAGTTAACTAAGTGAGTGGCTACTAATTATTAGGTGGCGGCGGGGTGGGGTGGGGGAGCAATATTGAAATGATGTCTGGGGAACTCATGGCTCCTTTCATTATCCAAAGGCATAGAATGCTTCCATCTTTTTAAATAGATGTGGTCAGGGGATGTGGAGTGACATATTGAGCACATGAGTCTGTTGCCAAGCATTTGCTTCCCTGCCCCTCCAGAGTTACCTTTTCATGGTGGTGCCATTTTATCAGTATGTTGTTTATAAATTGAGTTTTTAAAACTTGGACTGAAACACCTTCTTTGCCTTACAAAGTATTGAAGAAGTTATGCAAAAGCATGTAAGTAAAATAAAAAACACACGTTTCCATGCAAATTTTAAAAATAACAATAGTTCAATGGGCTGAAGAGAAAGGAGGGTAGGAGTAGAGCAAAGTGCTTTGCATGTAAAAGATCACTGACATCTCCATGTAGGACTGGGAATCCTGGAGAACCACTGCCAGTCAAAGTAGACAGTAGTGAGCTATATGTAGCAATGATCTGACTTGGCATATATTCCTATGTAAATGACACGCTCAGGTTAAATGGTCCCTTCCATGCTCACATGACTATGTTATCCCCATTAGTGTGGCTGGAGCATAGCAGAATGTACACTGTACACACAAAGTGCTATATCCCCAAAGTGTGGAAAGTATGCTTTTCTTCTTCATCATGCTTACGGTGGAAGAGCAATTGCTGAATAGGAGTTGCTAGTCTGAAAACACCCAATGTCCTCCTCTCACAGATAAACACAGATTTGTCAAGTTTTAGTTGTTAATGCCTAGGTCACATCCACATCATACATTTAGAGTAGCCACAACACTTTAAGTGGCGTAAATGTATGGCGTGGATCTGACCTTGTTGTGAAACCTGCAGTTCTTGGCTGTTGATTTCCAGAGAGCAAAATTGATAAAAATCAGTTGTTTGGGCTTTGCTCTCCTTATCCGATAAGCATTCTAGAACCAAAGGCTGATGCTTGAATACAGCTGCATCTCCCGGACCAAAATGTGATGTGAAGCCTCTTGAAACATTTGGGTTCTTTGGGATTAGGTTTGTGAGGAATTCTGCCAATTAAGCTGTGTGCATTTTCCCTATTAGCGATTTTCAAGAGGACTCCTAGATGAAACGTAATTCTTGCTTATGTTGAAAGGAGCAAGATGATTAGAACCTCTTAAACGCTTGACTTGCGATGCGATCTCCAAACCAAAGTTGTAGTGTTGTTGCAGTATCCTTCCAGTGATATTTTGATCAATGTTCAGGCACAATTAGCATAATGCTGTAATTATGGCTTATGGAGCTGGTATTCCCCAAGCTGACAGTGCCTTTTCATCCAGGGTGTGCTGACATACTAACTTAATACACATGTGTCCATTCCCCCCCACCCGCCCGCAATGCCTCATCTGATGAAATGAATACCCACCAACATGCTATGTTCTGTTCCAAATCTATTACCATATGCCTGTCTTTTTACAGTTCTTTGGTGCATGATGTTCATAGAGTGGATAATTAGCTAAGTGAATTAATTGACATTCATACGTGCAATTAGCAAATGGTTACAAGCAAGCTATTCTCTTTGGGATGACTAAAATTTCTAGGGGACTAGTGTAAAAATACTGTAAAATCATTAAGAGTAAATAATGAGGGTTGATTACTATGCATGATTATAGAGGCTGTTTTCTTTCCTGAGCCATAAAAGTGTACACATTGTAAACAAGCCTGTGGGAGCAAGGGGGTGGGAGGGAAGAGAAGCAATACTATAAAATGTTCTGGAGCACACCACTTCTGGAGAGATGCACTGGATATGTATTCTAGATAAAATCTGAGCCAGATGGATGGTATGCCATAAACAATGTGGTGATATTTGCCCCCCAAGCTCTTCTTCTTCTTCAGTGGATAATGCCATCTTTTACTTAACAGGTTTTCTGTTCGATATTTATTATGGGACAATGGAAGATGTGCAGCTCCCTAAATAAGAATAATGTCAAGTCTCTGGGCTGGAGGCTCTGGATTTCTTAGACATTTTTCATACGCCCTTCTAAGAAAAGATGCAATTCCTTGCGGTAAAGGAAACTTAGGAATGGTGATTCCCTTCAATGTGTAAACAAGAAAAGAAGAGGAAAGCATTGTAATATGACTTTGCACATTAAGGCATAAGACACATCCCATCCTTGATATTACAGGGGTACCTCGGGTTAAGTACTTAATTTGTTCCGGAGGTCCGTTCTTAACCTGAAACTGTTCTTAACCTGGAACACCACTTTAGCTAATGGGGCCTCTTGCTGCTGCCGCGCCATCGGAGCACGATTTCTGTTCTCATTCTGAAGCAAAGTTCTTAAGCCGAGGTAATATTTCTGGGTTAGCAGAGTCTGTAACCTGAAGTGTACCCGAGGTACCACTGTACCAGGGAAGAATTCATAGTGGCAACTTTTATCAAGGGGCACATTTTCACAAGAGTCTGTTTGAAAAAGGGATCTTAAGAACATAGAACAACTCTTCTCAGAATTGCTGCCTCCAAACTTCAGCCCCACACCTAAACCCGGTCTTGATTTTTTGCTGCTTCTGTTACCCCTGAGTTCTGGATCTCTACTTGCATTATAAACACAAGATCTTCATGGGTCTGTATTCTAGAACGATGGTAGTGTGCTTGCCAGGATGGCAAATCCTGGAGATTATGAGGGTCTCTTGCTGTTTTTCACACTGAACAGCTGATCCAATGCTTGTGCTCTTGTTGATGACACCAGGACAGCAGAGGGCTGGTCAATAGGATGTATTATGGAAGCTGCTGGAAGTGCTTTCCCTATGGAGCAGCTGCTCCACACAGGAATTAGCAGTGATGTGAAGATGTTCCATGATGTGGATGCTCTGTAGAGGGATCTATGAGACACTTTATGGCTGATGTACATAACAGCAGTTAATAGGCACATGTTTAATCATTGCCCCTACAATGATTGGTAAGTGTGCTGCACACATCTCAGTATGCAAACTGGTGGCCTGCGTCACCTCTGCTTGTCTAAGGAGCTTTTCCACATCGCTCATAGTAAAATCAAATGGCGAGGACTTGCACGACACGGAGAGCTGGAAACTAGGGGAAGTGAAGAAACCCCCCCCCCAACACCCACTATACATTTAAAGCAGATCCAACATACATTTAAATCACATGATTTAAAATTCTGGGGACTGTAGTCCATTAAGGGTACCAGGAGTTGTAGGTCTGTGAAGCTACAGTTCCCATGATTATTTTGGGAAAGTCATGTACTTTAAATACATGGTATGGATCATTTCACATTGCTGTCAGAAACAAAATTGTGCAATCAGAAATTAAAAGTAACACTTAATGCATTTATAGGAACCCTATAAATAATAAATAAAAGTTGCCACTATAAACTTAATGTGTTTATAGGAACCCTAACCCTATTGAATTTACTTCTGAGTAACATATAGAGTTGTGTTGTAAAGGCTGTGCGGCAAATGCTTCCAAACCACATGGGAAGTTCAACCACTGCAACAGATTAGGCATGGATGTAGTAGATGCACTATCCCAGAGGAATCTTGAAACTGAGGAGGGATATTTTTGCATCTAGTCATACTTTACTTCAAGCCAGATGTGGATGTTGGATGCTGTAATTCCTGGATGATATTCTAGAGCAATTCAGAACAAACCTTTTTGCTTTTGGAAATCTAAGTACTTGTGAGGAATTTTATTAATGCATATTTCAAACACTGAAAAGGTTAAAAGGAATTGAACAAGGCAATAACATCCCCTTGTCATGATCCACAAGAGGGTAAGGTCTTGGCTTCCAAACCTTTCTGCTAGTTTTTACTATAAATGCCTTTATATTTCTTTAGAGTTGCTTTTTCCTGTACACTTGGATATTTACTCTTGAGCCCTCGGGTCTCTCAGCTGGGTGTTGCCTGACTGCACATATTTGGCTTGAGTCTGAAGGGAGGGTAAGAAAAGAGGGCAACATGCACAGCGAGGAATACGGGTCTGAGGGACAACGATATCCAGATGATCTGAACCATCTGCAAAGAGCTACATTTGTTCCCTATTATTCAATCAAACTTAAGTATATACATTTGATTTGTTTAAGGATGAGACTAAAAATGAGAAGCATGACGGACTAAGGGGGTGCATAGCACAGGCACACAGCCGACATTTAAATACATTTAATACTTTAGACGCATTTAAAATTATCATGTGGCATGGAGAAAGTGGACGGAGAGCAGGTTTTCTCCATCTTTCATAACAATAGAACGCATGGACATCTCATGTTGGATGGTTCAGGACAGATAAAATTACTTATTCACCCAGCAGATAGTTTTAAACTACGGCACTCACTCCCACAGGAAGAAGGGATGGCCACTATTAGACAACTTCGTGGAGGATAAAGCTATCAATGGCTACTAGGCTCTGCCTCCACAGAAACTACAGGAGCAGGGAGAAAGCTCTTGTGTTTGCGTCCTGCTTCCCAGAGGCATCTGGGTGGCCACTGTGAGGGCCGGGTGCTAAACTAGATGGACCACTGACCTGATCCTGCAGGCTCTTCTTAATGTTAGTGTGTGTGTAAAATGGCAGTCATGAATTCACAGTTGGTAGTTCTGCGAGTGCAACAGCTGCAGCCTCCACTTACCTCTTGGTTTGCTCAGTTATTGGCTACACGTAGAACATGTCTCAGTTCTTTGGAGATTGGCTTTCATCCTTCACACTGTGGCTGTGGCAGGTTTTTACAACTTTGGTCTCATAGGTAATGCTGGTGGGGGAGGAAGGATATATCTTGGAATAACTATTCCTTACTGCCATGGTCAACAAATTCCTCTTCACATTTATATGGCTTATTGGCCATATTGTCCAACTACGTAACCCCCCCCCCCTATATTTATGACTTAGGAAGATTTTGTAAGGCTGAAATACTGAGATTTGTAATAGAATATAAACTTTAAATTGACTTAAAATTTATCACAACGACAATTTGGCTTCCAGACAGTCACTGGCCAGTTCAGGCTGTGTGTTAAAGCTCATTTGGAGCCGTTGCAAAACAAACGCCAAAGAAACGGACTTGCTGTGATAAGGAAAATGACAGGGACATGCACTGGAAAGTATTGATGCAACCTTAAGATCCACACCGTGCATTTAAGGCACAGCCAACTCACCTTTAAAGCCCGTGAGTTGCCCCAATGGATTGTGGGAACTGTAGTTTGTTCAGGGTACTGGGAATTGTAGGTCTGCGAGGGGGACGCCACAGATCCCAGGATTATTTGGGGGAAAGTCACGTGCTTTAAATGTGTGGTGAATGCACTTTGAATATGATGGATGTTTGTTAAAGGGGCAATCTCAGGAAGCAATCTCAGAATCAAGGCTCTTCTGCTTCTTTGTTTATTGCCTACAGATTGGTAAGGAGTAGTATGTAGCCAATGTTCGAGGTTCTTGAAAATTATGGAGAAATTTCTATTACTTTAAAAGGAATGGGAGAGTGGATTGATGAAAGAGTTAGGAAAGTTGGCTAACGATGAACAGTTCTACAAAGTTCCACCTTAAGAAAACTTCAAAAGACTTTTTTTTTTTACGGAAGTTGAGGGTTTACCACTCCCCAGTGATCCGAAGGAAAGCCCTGCCAGTGGCTCTGCCTGGAAAGCCCTAAGGACTCACACAGAGAGAATAAAAAGCATGGGGCAGAAAAGTCCTGCGTGCAGGTGGCCTGGGCTTCCTCCTTCACTTCGAGTCGCAGCCTGAACTGAGATCGCTCAATGCAAGTAGCCTGTCGGTTTCACAGGAACAATCTTTGGCAGTTTTCAGCTTCCTCTGGCGAAGGTGAGAGGGGCAGAGGAGATTGGGAGAGACCTAGCCACGGCTAAGAGTTTTCCTGGGGTGTGAGAAACGTTATTCTTTTTGGGTAAAAATAATAATAAAGGGTGGAGGAAATGACCAGTGAACTCCTGATCTTGGGGAAGGCTGCTAAAGCGGTGTGTGTTTAGTGCTAAATACCTCTGCACTGATGAAGCTGCCTTAGGCAGAACTCGAAGCAGAACTTTATTGGTGCGCTGTTGTGATAAAAACAGCAACACTTCTGTGGTTAAGAGGGAAATGCACACTTTATTTTTGAAGGTTCCTGGTGGAGCAGTGGACCATCTTATTTCTCTTCCATGACATGGCATTTATCAAATAAAGGAAGAGGACATCTACAGACTTAGCTTTTTCAGCAGTAGTTTCCAAACTCCCTGACAGTCCCACAACTGGCCTTTTTCAGGATTCCTACCTCCACTTTGCATGTTACCCTCTCATGCTAAATTTTCTCATATGGATGACAGGATGGTTCTTCAGGTAGCTGGGGTTAGATTTCAGAATCTCTGTTAAGTATATAATCTACAAGGTGAATGAGGCTTGCAATTTTTACCAGCTTGTTTGTTTGGTGTAGAGAATTACTGCTAAGTTGGTTCTGGAGCCAAAAAAAGAGTCTAAACTGTGCCTTTCACTTTCCCCACCAAAAGCTGGTCCAAAGTTTCCGCGCTCCACACTTTCTAAACATGGCTGAGTCACAATGGAAACTGCTGATAGATCTGACGTTTCTGTAGACAACTGTGTTTTTCATGCAATGAGTTGCTACTCATTGAGCAGAAATAGAGCTAAGCTGGGAACAGAACTTTCCCAGCATTTGAAGAGCAATATTTGATGAACACTAGTTGCTTGCGGTTTCCATCTGTGGAAGATGCAAGAATATCATGGAATTCTGTCCCAGAAAAATGCATGGCTTCCCTGCAGTAAATGTGCTCTAAACTGTCCATTTGGAAAGGTCCTTGTGGGTCAGGAATGGCATGACCAAATGCTCTCCATAGATTATTCCCCATGACTAGGTGGAGATTTATTTGGCGCTTGGGATGCACTAACTCAGTGCCAATAATTTCTGGGAGTGACACTCAGTTATTTTCCCTTTTGCCTTGTCTGCTGCATTGGCAGACATGAATGGAAGACGGTGTGTCCAGTGTGGACACACGTAAAGCAACACAATCATACACTGACCCTTATCCAGAAGGAAGTGTCTTATATGTACCTAGTTAGGTGTTAGTGCCCTTGCCTTTCTAGATGTGTGGTTACTCTCTGGCTGGCATAGCTCTTGGGACCTGGCTGCCACCGCTGCCTCCTCTTCCCTGCTGCTGCTCCTTCTTGCAGCTCTTGTCCCTCTAGTGATGAATAAGGAGATGGAGCAGCACCTAGCACAGAGGGCAACTTAAGGGACAGCTGGGAGGAAGAGGAAGGTTTGCTGAGAACAAAATCTGAACCTGGCACTGTCCTATCTCACCAACATTATTATTTGATATTTAATCTTCACAGGCTTTTCTATGCTGCAGGCTTACAGAGATTCGTTTTAAACTGTTGACTGGTGATTTGTGATTCTGGTTTATTTTGTCTGTTATTTTATTGTATAGATTTTTTTGTACACAGTTTTGATATTTTAATGAAATTGTGTTATTTAAGTATTTTATAAATAAATAAATGATTAGGCAAGCCGCAGTTTGACTTAGCATGTTGTCTGAACACAGGTTCATAGTTTAGCTCCCTCTACACTAACCACAAGCTGTAGCCAAGGTATGTCCTGTGGTTTATGGTTCCTTTATGCAAGGACTCTCCTGTCCCTGAGCCACACATCCATATACACTCCTCCTGTTTCACTAGTTATTTATAAAGTGCATGACAGGGACTTTGAACCTCCTTGAATGACTTTTGAATGACTTTTCTGTTTACTTTCTCAAGCATGTTATTGCTCTTGTAGTGAGATGGGAAACTGGCCCGAATGATCTCCCAACGTCTTCCTCATCCCAGCCCTGTGACTCTGGTTGTTAAAAAAGAGATTGCCACAGAGGGCAAACCAATTAGGCAAGTTTAGTTGGCCAGTTTCTGTCTACTGGGAGGATGGACCTTGAGGGATCTGAATAGCTGACCTTTGCCAAGTATTCTTTCTTGAAGAAGGCAGCTGGAGGCGGTGTCAGACAGGTTCTTGTGTGTGCATGCACATGAGAACAGTAGACCAGTCATCTTTAGAAATAAATGGGCTGGAAAAAGTGTGTCTGTTTTAGAGTCTGTAAGTCAACAGCATTGTCGTGGAGACTGGCTGTTCTCCACACTGAAAATCTGAGGGAGAGAAGTAAATTTACAATATCTTTAGGAGTTATGCTGTATCTTTCCCAATGCTCAGTCTCTCTCTCTCTCTCTCTCTCTCTCTCTCTCTCTCTCTCTGTGTGTGTGTGTGTGTGTGTGTGTGAGAGAGAGAGAGAGAGAGAGAGGGAGAGAGAGAATAAATAAAAATAATACAGAATGGTATAAGCTTTTTGGTGGCCTCATTTCACCCCTGGAATGTAATACTCTCTGTGTACACACAGGAACCTCCCCCACAAAAAAAAACCAGAATCCTGCAATTGTCGTTTACTCCTCATTGAGCTACAGTTCAAAGCACGCTTCACAAACTACAGTTTCCAGATTTCTTTTTTGGAGCGGCTGCTTTAAGTGTATATTGTGCATAAAGTAGTTACACATTTTCTGAGTCACTGAGGGGCATCCTTTGGGAAAATGGAAGAAAAAAAGTAGAGTGGAGTAAGAATATGTATGTAGCTGGTGGGTTTTGGAGGAATTTAGCAGGAACGGTGAATTGTGGTGGCTGCAATTTTCAGCTAGACCCAAAGAATATTTGCATAATCTTGCACAGGCCATTCATATGTGAATGTTTATGCAGAGAAGTATCATCTCTGTAGGATTTTGTAATATGTATTTTATTTCACAAATTTATTCCACACCTTTCCAAACTGTTCAAGGTGGCATAATGATGTGTTCATCTGTGAAGCAAACACAAGTTTGGGATTTCCCTTCACCTTAATAACTTATACAGACATTTTTTGAAATTATGTGAACAGAAAATTACATAAACTCACTCTGTGCCATGGAGTTCCTAGTTCCTTGTCTCTGGCTGCCTCATTGTTGGAAAAGTCCTGCCTTTGTTGTGCTTTCAAAGTTGGGGGTACTTTGGGAGATAATATGTCATTGTCCCTCAACAAGCTGATGGAATTTTTCAAACTAGGTCAGGCTAATGCAGATTTGCTTGTTACTATGGATATTGCTTAATTATACACCAATAATCCCCCATGAGAATCTCACGATTGCTGCTCATCTTTCTGTTTTTAAATATTCCCAGAATGTGTAAAAGAAGCTCTGATGGTTGAAAACTGGGAATATATGAGCTGAAGCAACTGAGAATCTAGGTTAAGATAAAAGGTGGGGAAGCAGCTGTCTCCGAAGTGGAGAGGAATGGTTTTGCTTGTGCTATTTTAAACCTCCCCCAGGTCCCCATCCAGGCCACAGGTGGAGAACTGGTGGGACTGCAGATGTTGTCGGCCTACAACTCCCATCATTCCTGATCATGGAAGCTGGAGCCCAACAACATATGGTTCCTGTCCCTGGTCCTGGTCTGGGCCAGTCTTCCCCAGCCTGGGGTCCTCAAGATGTTTTGGGCTACTAATCCAAAGGGCTGGTTATAGTCCAACAACATATGAAGGCTTGGAGAAGGCTGATCCTAGGGCAATACCCTACTGCAGTGAAGGGCCATCCACCCAGAGACCCCCTAAGCAATTCAGAAATGTGTGGCTCCACATATGTACACCACGAAGGTGCTTACAAAGCAAGTAAGGTTTGCACAAAGGAGGCAAGTTACATGCTGCCTGGTGAGGTAGAAAAAAAATGGCAAGTACAATTTAGGGTTAGGATACCTAAGGAACTACTGGCTCCCAAATGAATCTGCAGGTGGAGATCTATCTTAGAGGCCCTTTCTTGGATCCCCTTGCCTTTTGTGATGGTGAGGGGACCTGCTCTTTCCAGGAGTGTGTGTTTGCCTGGACCTTTTAGATTCTATTTTAGTGAGTGTCTTACCTTGCTTTCTAAATATTGCAGCTCTGTCTTATTGTTTTGAGTGTTTGTTGTTGTTTGTTAATTTGTGAGATGCTGCAAGAACTCTTCAGGGTTTATGAACAGTGTGGAAATATATAACAGTGATCATTCTGGACTCTCTTCTGACCCAAACAATGTTAGTTAGATGCTGAGTAGAACTCCTTCCATTGACTGGGTGAACTTTGTCCCATCTCTATGCTGTCCAATATATTGTACCTGCCTGTGGCAATTAATTGCCTCTAGAGAAAGTGGGGTATCTGTTGCATACAAGACCCACCCCATCTCACTGTCAGGTATAAAAATTTCCCATTCTGCATAAGGGTTCCCTCCACATGTAATTTCTAACTGGCATAAGTGCAATAATTTCATTTGGACTTGGCTCTCTGATTCTGTGTTAGCTGACATTCTCTATCGCTTCACCTTAGCTGACATCTTCTATCATTGTGAAAAGGTATGAATTGCTATATCAGTGGAAAATTTAATTGCCTTGCCGGATGCCACAGTGGAAGTGTGGTGGAGTAGACTGGTTGAATGTTTTTTTCATCTCCTTATGTTTCATATGTCTTGAGACCTGGAGATTCAGTTGCTGCAAAGGAGAAGTTGGGAGCTGGTGAAGCTGAAAGTTGATCATTCACTCTGCGTTCTGCTTCTCCTGTTTGCCGGTAATTCTTTGCAGATGCATACCTAGGAGTTGGTGTCAACCCCCCCCCCCCGTCAACTATCAGACTATCTATGGAGCATATAACATAAAAGGGCAAAAGCTGAGTGTGTCTCAAAATCAGGCCTGAAAAAACTTGAATTGAATATAGTCAGTTTCATCCAAGGGTAAAAAGAGTTGTCCAGCCGCCATTCCTCTGCAATTGACATTCAACATTTCATGGCTGCTGAGCATACTCAGTCTCCATTGGATGAGGTGTTTTTCTTCCCATGGCCTCTGGCTTAGGTTGTATGTTGTTTGTATTTCTGTAAACATCAAGGTTTCCTTGAGATGCAAATACACTCCCCTTTACTCGTGTCTGTAATCCCATTTTGACCTTATTTCTGTCTGCAGCCAGCACTTGATGTTATTAGGGGGAGCTTTAATGTTATTTAAAAAGTCTCTTCCAGCCATGTAACTTCTTTTTTTAAAAAGAGCTCCTTGCTACATGCATTCAGAGATGGTACAGTCTTATAAAGGATGGCACTCTGCGGCTTGCGTGAATATCTCTGTGACCTCGTTGCCAGTCAATATGACTGCTTGCTTCGTGTAGCATTGCTTGTCATACTGATTTGGCATGAATCTGGAAAATGACAGATAATTTCCTGAGAAATTTGGACCACTTAAATCGTAACTTCCCAGTAGTGTGTCCTTCAAATAACTTAAAACTACTCATTGTTGATTGGATACTTGTAAACAAAGAGAATGCATACTGTTTACAAGTGAAATGAACTTCATGCTTGACTTGTGACACTGACCTGAATGATCAGGCCAACTTTTCTTCTTTTATTATATAAAAAAATCCTGCCCCCACAATACATATATCCTGCTCTTCTTAATTACCTCCATGACTGGTGCAATATTCAGCTTGAAGGCTTATATCCAAAATATAATGCAAACAGTTCTTCTTCTTTTTTGCAAGAACTAGGTCACCCAAGGGGTGACAATGTAAGAGCGCCATCACCTAGGTAATGTATCTTGTTGCCATGGTGACCCTAAAGGCTGCATCAGTCAACAGCTTTCAAAATTTTGACAGCTGACTGAGACTGAAGGTTTTAATGAGGACAGACACTTGGTTAGTTTCAATAGCCAAGTACTCTAAAAATATTCTTCCACCTTGTTAATGTTTCTAGAATGTAAATTAATAATTTAGGTCTCCCTCTGTGCAGTTCCTGACACTCCAAAGCAAGATTGTTGAAGGATAATAATGTTAGGCTGGTTCTCCCATTTGATATGGATTCCGCTGGTCATGAAACCCCTGAGGTCATAATGTGGTATTTGCTGGTCCTTTTGTCATATTCCTAGGATAACTATTGTGCTGGTACAGAAAGACCTCTGTATCTTCGTTGCTTTCTCAGATGGATAACGCAGATGTGAATATCTTGTAATACTTGCGGAGGGTAGTTAACACCATAATTTTCATAATGGTGGTCTTAATTGCAGATTATTTGTCTTTGTTTGCTATTGTGTCTTTATATTAATTGTTAGTACACTGCAGCATCTCTCAAGCAGTGTGTTTTCCTATTGTTGCTTTTAAATGTTTGGACCACATCTGTAAATCTGAGCGGCCTGCTGTCCTCTCCTAAGAACAAGTATATCCATTAAAAAGGGTTATTGACCAATTTACATTTTTCTACTGTCTAACTTTTAATTGAGTTTCATTGGTTAAAGCAATGTTATATTCTAATATTAGTAATTCTGAGCCCATCCACAATTCTGTTTGTCTCATGATTTCAAGTGATTTCAAGTCAGGGTTCCAATAGGGGGTATTTTGTCCCTCCACTTTCCACAGGAAAACTACTGTTTACTGCTGAATTGGAACAAACATCAATTGGGTTTTCTGTGGCTTGACATTTGTTCCGACTCAGCTGTAAAGAACGTGCATTCCCAGAGAAGGCGGCAGGACAACAACAACAACAAAATCAACCCTCTCGTAGCCGTGACTTGGAATCAAGGGACAAACAGGACTGTGGATGGACCCACAATTGAGGCGATTTAAGCCAGCATTAGTTCTGTTTGCTAATTGATGCATGAAAAACACACATTGTTTAAACCCATGGTCTAAATCCATCAAAGGGAGATGTACAGAAATCTGTTAACAATGAAAATTGGCACTGAGTACTTACAATGAACAGATACTGCTGATTTAACACATGTCATGAACATTGATTTTCTAAAGGATTTTTTCCAGCCCTAATTTTCCTATCTCAAGGAACTTTTTGTTGTTGCAGATAGTTCCCAGTCAACATCAATAACCACTTATACTCCTACCCCTATTTCCCTTTTTATGTGCTAATTTTCAAGAAGGGTGCTCTCACAATCAAGGAGCTTTGCAGCCAGATTGCTGGCCCTGCCTCCAGGGTTTCATGGTTTTCTTTGTCTGGATCTTATTTGCGGCCAGTGCTTTTTTTCGGGGGGAACGCAGGGGTATGCATACCTCTGAACATTTTGTGAATCTTTGTACTTTTGTCCATTTACTGTATTTATTTCCCCCAATTTGGACTATACAATGGTGTTTTTCTTGAGTCAAAGTGAGAGTACCCCTAAGCATTTTTTTAAGAAAGAAAGCACTGTGCGGCTGTCTGCAGAGGCAAAGCCTGTGCCCATAGACCTCATTTGAAACCTTGGTCATGCTGGCCCTGGGGAAGGTGACATGTGCAGATGTGTATATGTGTCGGTTCCCCCTGCAGATGTCCATTTCTAATACTCAGATAGGCTGGTTGGTCTATGAGGGCAACTGGAGCAACGTCCCACAGCCTCAGCCAGGCCTCACCCACTTGTTGTGTTGTTTACAACCAGTCCAAGGGATGACCCAACCTGCCAGCTTCCTCCTCCTTAGTCCCAGTGTTGCTGTTATAGAACTCAAAAGGGAGGAGTATGAGGACAAAACAGAATTAGTTGGCTCTGGCCGCCATTGGCTTTGGCTCCCTGCTGTCTGCCAATCCAAATGGGCACCAGCCACTACTGGGAAACAAGGCCAGGGGTGCCCCCCAGTGCCCCTTGAGCGTGTGAAAAGCCCTTCATGTGAGTTAACATGTGAATGTGGCACACACCTATTATCCTCTTCTGTGCTTCTGAAAGTGGTGAATTCTCCACAACTCCTGCTTTTCAGAATATAAGTATAAGAGAGAAACCAGGCAAATGTTACACAGTTCTAATCATAATAGAATGACCCGTCTTGGATAATGTCTTAATAGGGAATTATACATTGTGTAACTCCTAGCCATATAATGGTTTTCCTCCAGCTAGTGTGCTTGCTATGTCGGCAAGTGCTTTTCGGTAAAACTGCACAGCCAGGAAAGTTGCTTTCATCATGTCCCCGAACTAAAAACTGGGATGCAACAAGTCTTTGTGGAAAGCAAAACTTGTGTGTGTGTGTGTGTGTGTGTGTGTGTGAGAGAGAGAGAGAGAGAGAGGGAGGGAGGGAGTGTGTAACTCAACAAGCAGCATGGAGAAGCAGCACACAGAGAAGATGGTTTAATGAGGCATGTTTAGTACGAAAGCTTTGGAAAGCACAGTGGTCAGAGTTTGAATTTGTGTGCGCGCGACATGCCCACAAATGCTGAGTGCTTGGATTACTCCGTCCGTAAGCTGTAAACACAAAAAGCAGCCTGTTCAACAAGTCACTGAAATAGAAATGCTGGCCTTTGTGGAATCACATATGTATGTTCCTTGAAGCACAACTGCTGTTTGCTTTGCAGCCAGTGCCAAAAGCTGCCAGCCTGCAGCCAGGAAAGCGGTGGTGGTGGTGGTGGGGTGGGGGGGAGTAAAAGCCTTCAACAGCTGTGTATGACTAGGGCTCCTGTTTCCCATTCTGTCTGCCATTTCTTAATGCTGTTTTTAAACCTTCTCTTTGAGCCCTCCTGAGGTTGACAGCCATGAGGCTGATCCTGTGATTAGATTAAAGTTAGCAGTAGTTCTTGGTACCTTTCTTGCACGATAGCGGTGTATTTATTTTACTGCATTTATGCACAGTCCATAGGTCCATATTCAAGACTACAGTTCTGTTGTGTTCATATTCAGTGCTTTTTAAGAGGAAAAAAAAGGTGTCAGTACTCACCATGAAGTTGTTATAGTAAGTGCTACACTTTTAACATTTGGGGAGGAAATGGTGCCGGAACTCCGTACCCTTGAGTATCTCCAGAAAAAACACTGCCGTATTGCATTTTTCCAGCTCTGGAAGT
The DNA here is from genome assembly GCF_965112155.1 of Podarcis liolepis. NCBI lineage: Eukaryota > Metazoa > Chordata > Lepidosauria > Squamata > Lacertidae > Podarcis > Podarcis liolepis. The sequence continues at coordinate 57,758,897 of NC_139559.1, forward strand.
GCTATATTTTGCAGTGTGTGTGTGTGCAATTTTTCACACAAGTTGCACATTAATTGCCATTATGATCACCATGTGTCAGGAGGACCACCAGCTGGTAAAGTAATTTTTGTAAAGCAGTCAGTGATGAGTGATCCAAATCAGTTAGCGGTTTATGCCTGTTGTTGCAGCCACAATGTAGAATGAGCCTTCTGGCGAACACCAGCAACGCTGTCCCCATCTCCTACAGCAGCAGGGCCTGCTATTTTGTCAAGCATTTCTAGTTTGATGTTCATTAGCTTTCTAGTCAATTGGTTCTAAAAATAGTTTAGAGCTTGTACCTGTCTTTGCATGAGGAGGCTTAATCTTGCGCCAGCCTGGTCTTCTCTATCGAGAAGAGTGAGGAGGTCAGACTTGTAGGGACAAGTAAAAATGCCCTTGGCTCTCCTGAGAACCACTGGGATTGAATTATTGCCTTGCCTGTTGTACAGGCATTGCCTCGGTGCGCTGAATAGCAGGCAAAAGATGCTCAATTTTGGCCGGTTGCTACAATAACTGTTGAGGAGCTTAGATCCGTTTGCTAAAAACCCCAGTTCAAAAAGCCCCAGTAACTTGAACTTGAAAAGGGACTTGTAGAAGTATAGTGCAAAAGCTAAAGCACAAGTGGTGCGTGCATCATGTAAGCTGAAGCCACCCTCCTGTAGCACAGCTCAGAGATTGAATTTACAAATTATTGAGTGGCAAAAAGGCACCCGTAAGAAACGCTCTTCAGATGGCAATTTTCTGTGCCCACCAGATTTCTGAGCATAGGCTGTTGTTATGTAATGTATGTAGGTGTTTTGATTAGTCCGTGACGTGCTAATTGATTTACTATCGGCAATTAGCTCTTTATGGCAGCTTCGGCAGGTCCGGCACACTTCCTCTGCGCGAATCTGCTCCTTCTTCTCCGTCACGCACAGCAGAGTAAAACACAGCAGCAACTTGTCACTCAGTTTCCCACAAACACACAGAGCATAGTAATGTCCATTTACAGCTCTTTTATTGCATCATTTTCTCAGATATTTCCAGGACTTCTCGCAGACATGGCAAACACCCTCTCTCTCTCAACGATCGGAGAGTAACAGACAGGAAAAGCTCCTCCCAGCTTCCATTCCTGACGTCAGAATGCTGAGGCATCATGGGAACAACTTAACCTCTTAAGTTCCAACTCCCATACCCCCTCTGCCACACATTCTGACAATACCTGTGGAACATCCACGTAACTCTCAGGTTCACACTGTGCGAAACTTACCAACGCACCCGTGGCTTGGTATCTTTCCGGTGGAACACCCTTCGTTGTGCGACTGGATCGCCTGGGCACAAACTCAGATGTTACCTCTGACTCACTGCCACCAGGAACTGTGTCCTCAGCATCATGGGATTCCCCCTCTGACTTAAAGCGTTTTCGAATCCTCTCCATTATACTCACAGGAGAACTGGGCTCACTCTTGGCCTCCCTTTTAACAACTTGTGGAGAAGCCCCACCCTGCTCCAGACCTTGATCAGTGACCTGACCGTCATCAGCAGACTCAGCCGCTTCTTCCTCCCCCTCAGAATCTTCCTGTTCTGAATCAGAGAGACACTCTGAGAGAACATCACGCTTGACAGCAGCCTTTGACTTTTCATCCTGCTCATAGAACTCAGCGTGTTTGCTGATCAGCAGTTTACTCTGATCACCTGATGGAAATGCGAACCTCCATGCATTCGCTGCTGGCTCATACCCACAGAAGATCATTTTCCGGAACTTGGATCCATCTGGCCCCTGCAAAACTTTAGCCACTGGCACAGATGCTTCCGACCCAAACTTGCGCAAAAAATGAATCTGGCGTTTCCTGCCATGCAACAGCCCAAACGGTGTGTCACCTACCACTGAATTGTAGGTCCGATTCCAGGTGAAGCTCACATACCTGATTGCCTCCAGCCAAAACTTTGGTGGCAACCCAGAATCTTTCAGCAACACCTTTGCAGTCTGGACCAGAGCCTCACATCGGAGCTCTGCCTCCCCCCTCTGATTGGGTGAAGTCACTGTGTGACGTATCCCTTTCTTGCGAAAGAACTTCTGCAAAGCAGAACCTGTAAATTGAGCACCTCTGTCACTTGTGACAGCTTGCACTTTGGTGGCAAACCTTTGTTCCACCTCCTCAATCCACCTTTTGATCAGCTGTGCTGCATCATCCCTGGATTTGAGACCATGGGTCCAGGAATTCTGCGTAAAATTATCCTGCATCGAGAGCAGAAACCTTGACCCTCCCAGACTTGGTTCTTTTACAGGACCCAACAGATCTATGTGAACTAGCTCAAAAGGTTTTTCGGTTACCCTATCCACTTTTGGGTAACTGCACCCTTTTACCTTTGCATGTCTGCATGCTTCACAATCCATCGCACATCCACATTCTACAATGTGGCAACCGTTTGCGACCTCGGGTAGCGTCTGTAGTTCTTCTACAGAGCCATGAGCTGTCCTAGCATGCCAAGCGTGTACACATGCATCATGATTGGGAATTGTAGCACGCAGTGCTTGTGCTTTCTCAACCTTCCCCTCGCCCTCCAGAGACGTTTCCAGAATGAAAAGATCATTCTGCCCCTTTTTAACCTTGGCAAGCATCCTCCCTCCTTTGGAGATTGTGCACACATCACCCTGAAAACAAACCGTAAATCCCATTTTCAGTAGATAAGGCACAGATAAAAGACAGTGGTTCATCCCAGGAACGGTACAACACTCCAGCGTTTCCTGTAAAATACGAAAATGCAGATTTACAACGTTAGTTATACATTTTTTCTGTCCATTTGCAAACAGCACAGTTTTCCCGGCAGGAATTGCCTTGCAATTCCACCCCTCGACGGCAGGGGTCTCTGGAATCAAGTTGCGATTAGCTGCAGAGTCTATAACGAAACGAAACTTTGAGCCTTTCTCACAGCTGTTTTCAAACAACGCCAGACTCGCCGTGATCTCATACGTCTCTTCCTGGCACCTGGCACGTACACTAGCCTCAGTCCCACGCCTGGCTGTTTTCCCAGACTTGTTGCCATGGAAACCCGACTGATTCCCATGAGAGTTGTCCTTGAAAACATCCTGCCTTGCCTCTCTGCTCCGGTGGGGGCAATTTCGACGCAGATGGTCAGTTGAATTACAAATGTAACACCGACGAACGGAAAACGCCTGTACCGTGCATTCCGCGGGCTTGGCTCCGCCTCTGCACCCCGAGCTCCCTGTGCCAGCTCTGCCCTCTTTCTTGCGTTTCTCTTCTTCGTCCTGCAAGCGTCCCGCCACGTAATGCAGCGTCAGCTGTTGCGGATCCTGAGACTCCAGAGTTAGACACAGATTGTCATAACTCTTGTCCAGAGAACTGAGCAAAATGTACACTTTCTGCTCCTCTGGAAAATCGACACCCAACAGTCTCAGCTGGTTAAACACGGCCAGCATATCAGTTACATGCTTCCTGATGCTATCCCCAGGACGTAACTTCATCTCAAACAAGCGTCTGGTGGTGTGGATCTTTGCCCCAGCCGTGGTTCTGTGGTGCACCCGTTCCAACGCCTGATAAGCCTCACAAGCATTTTCCAGGCCCTCAACCAAAGGTAGCTGCGAACCATCCAGGCTAAGCACGATTGCTCCCAGGGCCCTCTGGTTCCTCCTCTGGGAATTTCGGGCGTCTGCTATCTCAGCTGCTGTAGCTCCAGCCCCTGGTGTAGGAAGTGGCGGTCCCTGCACGGCCTCCCACAGACCCTTCGCCACCAGCCATGCCTTCAGCCTCCTGCTATATTCTTGCCAATTCTTTCCGTCCAATTTTTCGAAAGGTACGGAATAGGAATCGTGGCCTTCTGCCATGGTTTCCTGTTTCCCCCAGGGGCCCCAAGCTGTACTCACAGAAACACCAGCTCTTCCGGCTCCTGCTGCATGGAGAAACGATTTCCGCTGTTCTCAGCACTTCTGCATTCAGCACAGCGTCTTTCAGCCTGCTTGCTTGCCTTAGACACAGACCTCCGCTTTCGCCAACTCCACTGCCATCCGAACGCAACTTCAAAGCATTCCAGCAGCCTCTAGTGACAGGTTTACAAGCGGTAATTTATGGGTCCATAACCTGTAGGTGTTTTGATTAGTCCGTGACGTGCTAATTGATTTACTATCGGCAATTAGCTCTTTATGGCAGCTTCGGCAGGTCCGGCACACTTCCTCTGCGCGAATCTGCTCCTTCTTCTCCGTCACGCACAGCAGAGTAAAACACAGCAGCAACTTGTCACTCAGTTTCCCACAAACACACAGAGCATAGTAATGTCCATTTACAGCTCTTTTATTGCATCATTTTCTCAGATATTTCCAGGACTTCTCGCAGACATGGCAAACACCCTCTCTCTCTCAACGATCGGAGAGTAACAGACAGGAAAAGCTCCTCCCAGCTTCCATTCCTGACGTCAGAATGCTGAGGCATCATGGGAACAACTTAACCTCTTAAGTTCCAACTCCCATAATGTATACATTGCTGAATGCCAAAATAGGCTTCTAAGCGGATGGAGAAATAGAGAGAACATTTTTACCTTAAGGAAAAGTTGCAGTTCTATCAAGATACAGTGGTACCTCAGGTTAAGTACCGTATTTTTCGCTCTATAACACGCACCAGACCATAACACGCACAAAGTTTTTAGAGGAGGAAAACAAGAAAAAAATATTCTAAACGAAATAGTGGATATATGATTTTTGTGGTTCATGCTGTGGCCACAGACATGTGATCTGACAGTGAGTTTGGAGTAGCCCAATGCAAAAATCCTGAGGATCCATGTGGATCCATGCTTTGTAACCACGGAGGAGGGAAGGAAGGGGAACCATGGATCCTCTGCTCACGACTGCAGCAGATCCCCCCCGCCACCCGTAGGCGTTCGCTCCATAACACGCACAGACATTTCCCCTTACTTTCTAAGAGGAAAAAAGTGAGTGTTGTGGTGCAAAAAATACGGTACTTAATTCGTTCCGGAGGTCCGTACTTAACCTGAAACTGTTCTTAACCTGAAGCACCACTTTAGCTAATGGGGCCTCCTGCTGCCGCCGCTCCGCCGGAACACGATTTTGTTCTCATTCTGAAGCAAAGTTCTTAACCTGAAGCACTATTTCTGGGTTAGTGGAATCTGTAACCTGAAGCGTATGTAACCTGAAGCGTATGTAACCTGAAGCGTATGTAACCTGAGGTACCACTGTACTATTACATACTGCCCGCTATTGCTCTCTCTTAATGAACAGTAATTAAAAACAATCTCTCATGCTAGCTACCACACCCTTCACTTTCTTAGGTCAAGGAATGCTCTGAGGCATGACTTTCAAGGAAACAGAGCATGCTTGAACTACCCTTCAAGGCTACCCTAGTAGACCAATACAGTGAATGCTGGTGAACCGTCATAATAACAGACGGAGTAGGAGTCTTCCGCACTGGGCTGACTTTCCAGCAGCTTGATCAGTCACATGGTTTTTCTGTTTAGATGCACATAGGAGGGACCTCTTTGCCATAACTATACTTTTGAAGTCAAATTGGCTGAACGCTGCAGAGACCTTATTGGCCAGATAACAGTAGGTGGAACAAGATGTTTGCAGAGCTTCTCCAAATATACTTTGAAGTGTAAGATGTGTATGGGACAGGAAGGAGCATGATGCTTTGAACTCTTAGGGGCGCAGCAGCAGCAGCAGCAGCAGCAACAACAACAACAGCCTTTGCTTGACATTCTCCTTGGGCTGGCTGTGACCAAGCACCTCTTGTGGACTAGTATCCACGGCATGGGGCTACCTTTGAAGATGGGAAACTGCAGCTAGAGAGCCAGTGAGAGCCAGTGAGGTGTAGTGGTTAAGAGCGGTAGTCTCGTAATCTGGTGAACTGGGTTCGCTTCCGTGCTCCTCCACATGTAGCTGCTGGGTGACCTTGGGCTAGTCACACTTCTCTGAAGTCTCTCAGCCCCACTCACCTCACAGAGTGTTTGTTGTGGAGGAGGAAGGGAAAGGAGAATGTTAGCCGCTTTGAGACTCCTTCGGGTAGTGATAAAGCGGGATATCAAATCCAAACTCCTCCTCTTCTTCAGCTAGTGCAGAATTTAGGGGCTGGAAGGTTGTTGGCTGGAGGTAGGTTTGATTGTATCCATCTCTTCCATGCTGCCCACTGTTGCTGTATAATTTCTGGCCTACAAATCAGCTGATGTGTGATGGCCCCATTAAAAACAACTGGGGTGGGGGATGGTCATGCATAAAATAATGTCCATATACAGTATGACCCATTTGACATGCAAATATGCCCGTTTTTGACACATGCCTATTATGACCCTCCCCTTTCCACAAGCTTGTTTACATGAATTGGGCCTCTGGAGTTTCACATCTTGGCTAGCATGACTTCATGTATGAGAATTTCTAATCCAGATAGGTCTGTTTTGCCAGCGTTGCTTTCCATATCCTTTTCTGTGCCTCCTTCCACTTTCCCTTCCCTCAGATGCAAACATCTGCATACTGCCTCTGCTAGGCCAGGGAAGAGTAAAAACTAGCTAGCCGTAAGCAAAGCAAGCCCACCCCCCTTCACAACAATACTTGGGGGGGGGGAGCTGTGCATAAATATCCAATCTCTGCAGTGGCACAGACGTGCTGTGACTTCTTATGAATGTTGCACCGTGAATATTAAGTTGCATTCCTGCACATTCAGAGTCTGTTGCCCTGATCCTGCACACTCTGAAGGGAAGAGGAAAGGCCCGTTAGGATGCCTATTTCCTGTTAGGAATACAAAGTTTTCTATTGCAGTGTGTTCTCTAGAATTTTGTCCACTGGCTTTTAATGTCTTCTCTGCAGAGACATGCTGTGACATAAAAAAGGAAAGAATCGGACTTACTGACTGACTCCTGCTTGGCTAGGCCAGATTTCAATGCCTTGGCTTTCAAAGGCTTCTGTCCTTTCTAATCACACCCCATGTTAACACCAGATCCCATTCTTTAAGCAGGATTTGTTAACTTCAGGGGAAGGCACCTGATTAATGGCAGAGATCCTGTCGAACACAACCTCTCTTAAAAAGAAAAAGTGAAAAGAAATTTCTTGCAGGAGACTGGAGCAATTAGAACCTGTCCTTAATTCCTTTTTATGTAGCTAAATACATTCAAGAGAGGGCAATTTAATATGACAACAAAGGTGATGTCAAGTTTCTGTCTTCATTACATTAAATGTTCTTCATTTTAAAGCCTAATTTCCAGAACTGAGACATTTTGCTGTAGCTCCAGAGTCCTTGTTCTCTGAAGGGGGGGAAAAAATCAACCTCCACCACCAGCTTGGCCTTAATTATACAGCTTGTCTAGTTAACAGCTTGTCACTTTTTCTTTCTCTTATTGTTCATATTGAATAGTCATTTATTAGTGTCATTAGCTTTCCTTTCCTGAAGGGCAAGTAAACAAAAGCCTATCTTCTGAGAACTGATCAAAACCTCTGTTAGAATTAATTCTCAGGCAGGGAAAATTAGCATTTTGCACCTCTTCCATTTTTATTCCTAGGTGTGCATTTCTTTTTACATTTTTGAGCTGGCATCGTAGAGCTGTCTAAAACCTATCAAATGGCCTAGCTTGCTTGTCGACTCCCACCCAGGTCTACATTTTTAGAACTGATTGGTGACAGGGCTTCCAAGCACATTATTGAATGGGAATTTCACATGCTGCTGCTTGCTATACTATTACTACCACTGCCTCAGTGTTTTGGCCCTAAAACAGGACCACGAGGGGCTCTGAAAAAGCACAAAGATCTGGAAGATCTTTGTTGAATGATGGCTCGAGTAAAAGCACTTAGCCGGTATAAAATTCCTGCAAATATAATAATAATAATAATAATAATAATAATAATAATAATAATAATAATAATATTCCACTGTGATGTAGGAGAAGAACCAGCAGGAAACTGACAAAAGATTTACCAAAAGTGTTGGTGTTGACCTTTAAAGCCCTAAACGGCCTCGGCCCAGTATGCCTGAAGGAGCATCTCCACCCCCTTCGTTCTGCCCGGACACTGAGGTCCAGCGCCGAGGGCCTTCTGGCAGTTCCCTCACTGCGAGAAGCTAAGCTACAGGGAACCAGGCAGAGGGCCTTCTCAGTAGTGGCGCCCGCCCTGTGGAACACCCTCCCTTCAGATGTGAAGGATATAAGCAGCTATCCTATCTTTAAAAGACATCTGAAGGCAGCCCTGTTTAGGGAAGTTTTCAATGTGTGACTTTTTAATGTATTTTTAATCTTTGTTGGAAGCCGCCCAGTGTGGCTTGGGAAACCCAGCCATATGGGTGGGGTACAAATAATAAATTTCTATTACTATTTACAGGGGAGGAGGAGGAGACAAGAGGACTGTGGCTGTTGGAAGATGAATTCTCAAACGCACAAGAGTCAGGTGGTTTGGGAAGTCATGGAGGTAGTGACACTGAAAAGGGTTCAGAAACACAAGATCTAGTGCCCTGTGGTCTTTGGAAGGGTCACTGTTGTCTGTTGTCCAGTAAGGACTCCCACACACGTCTGCTTTCCCTGTTCTTTACAGATGAATCGGAGCAAATGTCCCTCAGGTTTCCTCTGGATTGACGTTTGCTCTGATTTAGCGCTAAAGAGCGGGGTTTTCAGGGAAAAGTGGTGGGGCAAAAACAGAACTGCTTGAACCCATGCCTAGTAGGCACGGGACAAATGGAAAACCGATTGGATTCATGCTTTCTAGGCATGGGGCAAGTAGAAGTGTGGCGGAGCCCAAAATCTAACAGCATTTAGGACTAACAGCATTGATGGTGTAACTGAGCCCTGACATGAAGCAACAACAGCCAGTGCTGTTGCTAAAGGTGCTTTTATTTGCCTGCCTTGTTCAAGGGTGCTTCCAGAAGCTGGCTTAATATTGTAAATGGACCACTGAGGTATCACAAACGGGTCCATAGGCTTCATAATAACAGCAATGTCAAAACAGCAACATACGGTAAATGTTACAGTACTTCATTAAAAAGCACTTCAGTACATAAAATGTAGCAACATTACTCTTCCTGGCAATAGCAAAAATAGCAAAGGAGTTTGAATAGTTCTGCCTTGGTCCTAGATGTTCCAGCCACTGCTGTTGTGTCTGCTGCACATTAGCCAAGGATCAAGTCAGTGTGATCAAATATATTGATATTCCCCCACAAACCACTGCCCTGTTGACGTTACCAGTCAGGCAGCAATTCCTCTTGTGGTGTTACTCAGCTTCCCCTCCTGCTGCAGTTTCTTACAAGGCAAGGGCATGGGAGCTGGAAACACTCCTCCCATGATGTTACGACATATAAGTCGTCATGACCAATGTCAGGTCATTGAGAAGAGTCTTAACTGTGTTTTGCAACATATCGTTGATTAAGAATCTCATTTAGTGTAGGCTTCCTTCAGAAAGAAATATGGCAGCTGCCTCAAGACCTGTGCATATGTTATGGCTGCAATGTGGGAGCTGCTTTAAATACCTAAAAAGGTGGGTCTCTCCACATATCAAGCTGAAGGCATATAAAGCTCTCTTCACTGCACTGCAATGGAGGCCTTGCTGACAGTGCCACCACTCTTTGTTGTTTGAGGAGCAGTGTTGTTGGGAGTTGGCCTTATTGGTAGTGGCCCCCACATTGCAGTATGGCCTCCCTTCTGAGGAGCCTCTTGTCAACTGTATGATGATTGGTCAAAACACAGCTCTTTACCCAGGTCTTTGGTTGAATAGGTGTCTTCCCTCTGACTATATTGCTGTTCCCTGCTGCTGTTTCATTAATTTTGCTATTGGTTAGTTTTGTAGTTTTGCTGCTATGATTTTAGTTTGAATTGTGCTTGCTTCAATTGTGACAGTTTTGGTGGGCTTTAAATACAAAACAAACAAATAATGAGTATTTAAAGTTGTGAAAACATGGGCTTTTATGCTTATTGTGAAGTCATCATGTGACAACTTATTTGTTTATTGACAGCTTTTATATGCTACCCAAACAATGGGTAGCTTACAAGCAATGAAAGCATTAAAATCCATGAACTGCGGAACTATAGAAACATTAAATAAATTCCAGCGTAAAAAACATTCAGCAGCAGAACAATGCCACTAAAACTCATCTAAATTTCAGTGGATTTAGAAACTTACAAAGCCTGGAAATATAAGGCTTTGTAAGTTTCTTGGTGCTGTGTAAAGTCCATAGCGAAGACACCTAATTCCAAAATTAGGCTGCCACCACTGAGAAGGCCCTTTCCACATGTTGTGCCTCACCTGGTGCGGGCACCAGGAGAAGTGCCTCCTTTTCTGCAGGCATGACTCCCAGTCCAATCCAATCGCTTTAAAATTAGCAAAGGCAGGCAGCGCTGAGGCAAAGGAACTACCCAACTATTTCACATTGATCAGAACTCAAGTATGCCTTTGCTTGGCACCTGCAGTCCTTCTTAGAATGGTTGTTTGAATGGTCCTGAAAAAAGTCATTATTCGAGGGTCAAATCACATCGGCAGTTGCCAGGGATGTGAGTTTCACATGCAATTGGAAAATCTAGACTCTATTGCTTGCACGCTATGTACTTGCAATGTATAGAATTCTTTATGACAGTCCACTGAGCCCCTCCCTGTACTTAGTTCATTTCCAGGGAGCTTCCTACTTGGGGTTTAGCTGCTGGAAGATCAGGAATAGCAGGTATCAGGCATGCAGCTATGCATGTTTGCTCCGAAGCAGCTTCCACTATATCCAATGTACATGTGATTTCATTATTCTTTTTTAGATACGACTGGGACAAACCTTGTTATGTTGAGTTCGTATTTTGCACAATTTGTATATGGTGTCTGTTTGATAATGTGTGGTTTGCTATGCCTAATAAAGGATCTTGATTGATTATTCTTTTTTTCCAAACATGGCGCTTCTCAAATTTTTGTTTTGCAGCCTTTCTGTTATGTACTTCAAAGGTATGCTCAACACGTGCCATGTGTTCTTTGTGGTTTGCTGCTTTCAGGACCCTGTAGTTTGGCAGAACCACCACTGAAATCCGTAGCTGGGAAGGTTTGCGTTGGTTGTTTCTCTGAGCCAGATGAAGGAGCTCAGCAGGGCTGGGGGGGGGGGGTAGCAGTTTCACACACGCATGCAAACATGCACATTGCCCCTCTCACTCCACTTAGCATTTTGTTGTGTTAGCAGAGGGGGCACTGGCAGTCTCACCACCTCGCTCTGAAGAAGGGCCAAGCGTGATGAGCCAAGACTAATAGCAAACAAAGACGAAGAGTCGAAGGGGCTCATAGGACGTGCTAAGGTTCACAACGATGGAAAAGCACAATGCCCTTGAAATGCAATGATAGTTCTTTATCAGAACCTGGCACCAACATTTCACACTGATTCCACCTTGTGGCCCACTTGGCCCAGACGGTGGCATGCCTATGGGGCAGGTGTTTCCACATGGCTCCAGACAACTCTTCACAGCCCCTTAGGGCTGCTTAGGGGAGGCATGCAAGAGTAGAGGCTTCTTTTTAAAAAGATGCACTATGAAAATACCAAATGTTGGTATACTTGTGATGTGATGCGCTTTAGCTGCACAGTCGTCACATCTAGACTTCATAATGCAGACAAAGACCCTTTCTCTGGAAGCCCTTGGCATAGAAATGCGAGCTGTCCTGTGGTCAAATAATGACGTCGTCTTACTGTGTGCTCTTTGTATTCTGTGGTAAGCACTTCTCACTTATTTCGCAGTCCGCTGAGCAATGGTTTCAAAGTGGCTGTTGTAGGAATTTGGTTCTACTGAAGCTGAGTGAAGCCTTTTCGTTCATATGCTGAAATAATTCAGTTGTCTTGAATCCTGCTGCCACAACAAAAAGTAGTCAGTTGACATTTCAGTTCTTAAGAAAAGCTCCTTCCTCGTGTTGCGTAGTTTCAGGATGTGATGACTCGCCTGGGAAAAGAGCTGTGTTTCCTATTGAAATTGTGAGTTGGGAAAGTCTGCTCTGAATGACTATTCTTCTAGGGGTGGTCTTGGTCTGCACAACTGATCTCTTCTTCTTCTTCTTCCCAGGTGCTAATGAAAGTGCAAAGGTTGGTGGTGGGCATTCAGATTTTTAATTTAATTTCCTCCTGCTTTTCCTCAGCCCACATGATGACCAAAGGATTAATAGACAGGGTATTAGAACAGTGAGCATTTAAGCTGGAGGATCCATGTTGCAAGCCAAATGCAACTGCTGTGGCAGCCTATGCATGCAACTGAAAGCAGGAATACTGCAGAGGCAAAATGCAAAGTAGAAGCAATGGCAATATCTGCTGGAGCAGTACCTGCTGCCCTGAGCTCGTTTAGGAGGAAGGGCAATATATTAATTTATTAAGTAAATAAAATTTGCCAGTGGGTCTCACTTTGGGGGTTGGAGGACAGTTCAGGCCTTACCTGTGATGCATTTTGTTAGACAGACTAGGCTCAGACCAGTAACTGGGCCAAAGTCGCACTGCCAACTCCATGGTTCATCAAGAATGTGAACTCAGTTCTCCACAGCCCAAGTACATCATGCTAACCACTACACTGCTCTTTGCCAGCTTACCATTCTATGGCCCCATCTGCACTATACATCTAAAGCAGTATCATACCACTTGAAACAGTTATGGCTTCCCTTCAAGAATCCCGGGAATTGTAGTTTGTTAAGAGTGCTGAGAGTTGTTAGGAGAGCCCTCTTCTCACAGAACTACAGTTTCCAGAGTGGTTTAACAATCCCTCTTCCCAAGGAATTCTGGAAACTGTAGCTCTATGAGGGGAATAGGGGTCTCCTAACAGCTTTCAGCACCCTTAACAGACTACAGCTCCCAGGAATCTTGGGGGTGGGTGGGTATGGACACTATTTGAGGGTGTGGTTACAGGGGTTGTCACCACTGGTTTAGAAAATTGGACTGCCCCATACCATCCTTGATTTTCTGAGCCATTCCCTGTTGTGCTGGAGCCGTGGCAGTTGAAGACAGACATCTTGCTATACAGGACTTGGATTTGCCCTAAAACAGACCTTTTGACTCAATATTGTTGATGGCTGCTTCAAGTTACGTCTATAAGGGGAAGCACAAGTTGGTGCAATCATCTTTTCGGTTCCCTCTTGCTCCTTCTAAAGCTTTCTTTCCTGATTTGTGCCAAGACTGCCAGCTTCTAGGGATGCAAACAGCTCTACTTCTACTGCTAGACTCAACAAGAATCCAGGTTACAAAGATCAGAAATAAACCTGAATTTTTCTCTTTCCCTCTCATACTGCTGCATTTGTGTCTCTGGCACTGGCCGGCCTGTTTCCAAAACAGCAGCCTGAGGAAGGAAGGTTGGTGGAATGTCAGATGGTGAACAATTTGGGCTAAAGTATGGGCTTGAGGTTTCTGTTTTTGTCCAAATCTTCTCTTCTATTTTTAAACGCTTCCCATGCTTCATTTCAGAAAAACAATGCCCTTGATTATCTCCATTTGCTGTTGCAATGACACCCAGCAATCCTTTTTCAATTGGAGTACCACCCTAGAGGCTCGCTCTGATTCACTCTCATGTGGGCGCCTGGGCTGTCACTAAATTGCTCTCCTTCGGCAGCTCCTGGACGTTTCACTCCTGGCATTGCAGCTGAAGTCACGTGAGGCATGTGGAGATTTTTAGGCAGAGCACAAGACAAACTTGTTCGTCAAAGAAAGCAGGCGGCCACTGACCTGCTCTCCAAAACACACCCAGAAAGCTTGATCCATGTGTCACTGCTCAAATCTTTTATCTCTGTTAGGCTGGAGTAGTTTGATTAATAAGTCTAAATTATTGTTGCCATATTGGAGAATGCAGTATGGGAAAGGAAAAATAGGTAAGGTAGGAGTGTGCTTTATTCCTTTTTTGGGAACTTAACAAAGTGGTATAGGAGAATGTGTAAGTTTTTGTGTTGCACATTACTCTTCACTAGACTTGGCTGGCGGGTAAAGGAACCACCATTACTCCTAATCAAATCAAACATGCACTGTACAGCATGTTTAATGCCATATCAAACGTTCTTTTGTTTCACCCACATAAATGCTATTAGATCATTATGATTGCAAATACTCTTGCACAGAAAAGTGGTTATGGACCTAAATTGCTTATTACTTGTAGGTGAGCACTAGACCACTTTAATCTCTGTCATAGTAATGTGTATTCAGACAACCGGAAGCCTCTGATCTGGTAACTGCTTCAAAGTAGGGGTGGCCTGTATGATTTTAGTTTTTGTTTTGAAGCTGGTGCTTTTGCAGAGAGCAGAACTATTTCTCCCTAAAATCCATGACTGAGCATTGATCATTTTCTCAGTCCTGTTCACTGCCAACGTTCCCTTATGTGTGGTCACTTCTGTGCTGCTTATATTTTTTATTGCTGTATTGTTATGAGTTTGGGTGCCAGAGTTTGTGGGCGCAAAGCACCCACAATTCCTGGATTTAGTAAATGTTAGAATTTAATCAAGGCTTGGAGAACACAAACCCTGGGCAAGCAGCTGGACTCCTGGAATTTTGCACCACACAGAGGTTGGGGTGGCGTGTAACGCTCATGTCAGGAGTTGGGTTTCGTGCTTCCAGGAGAAAAGACCTGTGAGCAAGGTGTGCCTTTAGCCGAGATGGAGAGAGGAGCAGCAGCATTCCTGGAGCAGTTCAGGTTGTTGCTCCTAAGAGCAAAGCTAGCAGCAGACAGAGCAGCAGTGGAACAAAGCAGCTTGACTTCTTGCTTTGGAAAGGAAGTTGTATGAAAACATTATTGTTGAATGTGTACTTCAAAAGTTTGCTTGCCTTTTGTTTTTCCAGTAGAATTTTGTTCTCATAACAACTTGCAACCTGCCCATTACAGTGGTACCTCGGGTTACATACGCTTCAGGTTACAGACGCTTCAGGTTACAGACTCCGCTAGCCCAGAAATAGTACCTCGGGTTAAGAACTTTACTTCAGGATAAGAACAGAAATCATGCAGTGGCGCCGCAGCGGCAGCAGGAGGCCCCATTAGCTAAAGTGGTGCTTCAGGTTAAGAACAGTTTCTGGTTAAGAACAGACCTCCAGAACGAATTAAGTTATTAACCCGAGGTACCACTGTACATCTATGCACTTGAATGTAGCAAAATTTTTAAGAACCATATTGCCAAGTTGACAGTTTACATGACATCAAAAGTGTGTGTGTGTGTGTGTGTGTGTGTGTGAGAGAGAGAGAGAGAGAGAGAGAGAGAGAGAGAGAGAGAGAGAGAGAGATTTGGTTGGCTGATGTCTCTGTAAGTGGCCCCAAAGCTGCTAAATATAGGTATCCTGGTTTATCACTTGTGTGTAGGCATGGAATTGACTTGAAATTGGATAGTAGGTTTGACTTAAGTGGCTGCCAGTTACATACAGTTGTAACAGACGTTTGTTCAGCCTGGTAGAATTCTTGTGGCATGTCTGTATTGTTAATTATCAGCGAAAGGGTCTTGGCTTCCCTGAGTTAATCAGTGGCTGGAAGAGAAACTGGAAGTGATTTTTGCTGCAGGATGGTGAGATCTACCTGCCTTTGGAAACACCAGTCCTTCTAGAACCTTAGGTTGTATCAGCAGTTATCTAACTGGAACACTCCTAGAAGTACTGAGAAAAGTAGGATCTGTCTAAGAGGAGGGGATGCGTTCTGTTGTTGTTGACTCAGAGAAACTGTTTTAATGGGAAGATTGCTCCCACTGCAGCCTGTATTTGCTTCCTTTTATTTCCCTGTTGCGTCAATTCCAAGCTGTTACGACAAAGAACTCCTGATGATACAAGTGAGTTGGGGACATCTAGGCCTAGATGAGGGAAGTTCAGGCCAGAATTCTAGGCTAGTGTCTGATGTCTAGTGAATTACTCATCTTCAGATTAGTTTGCTGCAATATTGGTATAAAAAGGGAACTGTCGGGTCAAAATCTAAAAATTAAAAGACAATCAAGAGATCAAAGTCTACAAGCACTTCTCCCCATTTTTCCTGCAAGGTGTTTTCTGTAGAAAACAATCTGAAGAACAGACAATGTTTCTTTTGTTTATATTGGACTTTTAGAATTTTAGAATTTGTGAAATTGCACTGTGTGTGTTTGATTATATTTCCATAGCTACTGACATTCCAACAAGACAACTGATAATCTTTATAAGTATTTAAATTCTACGTAATGTCTGTGTGTCTATATGTGTGTGTAACATATATGAGAGTGGGGAGGGGAAGGGAGAGAGAGAGACAGAAATCTAAATGCAGAAGCCAAAGCTGGTATCCTTTGCACAGTTAGGCACCTTCAACCTGGCTGTAGTCAGTTGGATAAGAGCAATTTAACTGTGCAGGACAGTAGCCAAAGAAACTATCTGGGCAATTGAAAAAACACCAAAAACATTTGTTAATGTATAGATGGTTTGTTAGAAACAAACATGTATACAATTTTCATTTGGCTCCAACTCTTCAACTTGCATGCCATACAGAAAAGAGAAAGGATTTCAGGCTAGTAACTTGATCTACCCTAAATAGTAGATGAGTCATTCGGAATGATCATGTGCTGATGTATCTGTTAAGGATTCTCTACATGTACAGTTCCAATACATATCACAAAACACACTCCAAGCTTACAGTTTCTTAAAAACTCTAAAATTCACAATTGGGCAGTACCTTTATTGGGACCAATCAAAATGCAACAAAGTGTGTTATTTTAACATTTTTTTAATGAAAAAAATCTAATCTTTTGACCAAATGGGGCCCTTCAGGGAGAATATATGCTTTTTGTTTCTTTTTTCTTTTTACTGTAACACTAGTATGTGGGCACCCTCATATCTGCTATTTGGATTCCCTGTTATTTTTTCCAATTTAAACATTATGACTATTCTTTTCGAAAGATTCCGGTTTTACACCTCCCCACACCGCACCCCCATACATTCAAAAACTCAAGCCCTTTTAAAAAACCGACTTTTTCCACTGTCTTCCAAAACCCTAGCAAAAATAATGAGAAAAGGTCTGTGTGGAAAAGTCTTTTCTGCTTATACCCCCCAAATGCATATTTGCTCCAGGGTCAATTTTGGGTAGCCCATGTTGCATTACTCCAGCACCTTTCTCAGTCAGGAAAGGTCCTTCTGTAAAGTGATGCGGTGATGGAGGACCCCTCTACAGTGGTACCTTGGGTTAAGAACTTAATTCATTCTGGAGGTCCGTTCTTAACCTGAAACTGTTTTTAACCTGAGGTACCACTTTAACTAATTGGGCCTCCCGCTGCCACCGCGCCATCATCGTGCGATTTCTGTTCTCATCCTGAAGCAAAGTTCTTAACCTGAGGTACTATTTCAGGGTTAGCAGAGTCTGTAACCTGAAGCGTCTGTAGCCCAAGGTACCACGGTATATAAAAAAGAGCACTTCCGAGAGTTCAGGTGCTTATATGAATTAATTTTCAGGTAGACCACAGTGGGGGGTTAACCCCTAAGCCAGGGCAACTCCCGCTTTGTGTGTATGTGGCTTACAAGAATCACTGAACTTCAGTGGCTGTTGAGCGCCTAACCCTCTCAGCAAATCCCAGCTTTTGTGTTTCAGCAAAGCAAATAATTGCCAGCTTCTCGTGTCCAAGCTTATGTGAAAGGGGAGTCTGTTATAACAGCAGTGAAGTGGAATAGCTTATGTTTAGGAAGGGTGTAGTAGGTTTGCCAGAGAGAAGTTTCGTTTCAATGCAAACCCCTGATGGCCTCCCTTTTACCTTTTCTTATTCCCTTCTCCGCCTCAGGGCTGTTTTGGTGCCTAAAATAATACTGTATTGTGTTTTTTTCTAATATACAAAACAAATGTATCCTAGACAAAATGTAAAATAGAATAGGGTAATGATGTCACAAATACCTTCTAATTCTGAAACACTGATCAGGAAGTCACTATATATACCGGTAGTTGCCTCCCAGCACATATATCAGAAACAAAATGGATGTTTGTACCGTCAAATATATTATTTTCCAAAGACCAGTATTAATATCCATATTGGGTGAAAGTAATGCTGAGCAATCCATAGTCTTGTCTGAAGTATATCCTGCAAGTTTGTTCCTCTGCTCAAACTCCCAGTGCCAAAAGGAAGATTGCAAGGAGAGCCTGCCTCCCCCTTTCTTTCTCTGCACCCCCATGTGCATGGCTGACACTTGCTATGGATATTTTTTTTAAGTTCTTCATGCCATCTTTTTTTGTGTGTGCATTAAAAGTGCATGCTTAAAGCATGCTGCCTGTACTCCACAAACGTTCCTTTTTACAGCATGCAATTGTTTCAACACACTCTCATTTCCAAAGGGTTAAAGAGCAAAGGTGATCCTTTCCCCAGATAACTCATTCATTGTCATCTTGATTGCATCAGGGAATGTACTTGTGCAAGTCTCATAGGCGCATTCACTGTTCAACACCACTGAGGCTCAGCACAGTAACTTGGGGGCTAGTTGTTCAAAGATGCTGTGCCATTTTTAAACCTTTTCTTTATTTTAAGCCTTTCCTGTGTTCTGACATGGCACAGCTTGTGTACAAAGTGTTTGCCCACTTCGTTATTATAGCCAAGAGTGCCACTATCACATTCTGCTCCACATATTCAATCAGTTTGTGGAGGGGAGTGAGATTGTGCCCTTTGACCTCCATGGGTTAGGCACTACATGAGCAATGTATGGCCTGTACACTCAGTTGTATACGCTATGTATGATACAACCCATTCTTGTGCTCTGCTTGATGTGCAGAGGTCACTCCCTCCATGCATTGAACAAGTGGACGGGAGCATGAGAAGAGGGTGAATTCTGTGCTGCTGTTTCTGAAATATCCTGTTGTGAGCAGGAAAACAATTCTCTCCATGTCATGAGGACTACTAACCATTATCATTCCAATTAGGAAAGGACACCCCAATTAGTCCACTGAGGTGAAAGAAAAGCTTCCACTCTTGCTTTTATCCCAAAGCTGGTAAAGTTCTGGGTTTTTTAAATTGTGTTATTTGTTTTAGTAGTTTACCAATGCCAAGATGTTTGTGTTACTACCAACCCTGCTTTGCGAGTAGAATCCAATAATGCAAATGTTATGTGTGCATATTTACCTTCAGTTTAAGGATTACATTTCATGCATCTGATGGACTGTGTTGTGGCATGCACTTTCGTAGACTAGATTTGATAAGTCTTTTTTCAGTTTATTTTTATTAGTTTTCAAATTAAGATAGAACCACAGATAAACAACAACAAAACCATAATATATCCAACTAAAGCCATAGCATACAGAGCCCAAAACATATTAAATAATAACAGCCAATCTAGGATCATGACATCCATATTTATCTAGACTGTGCAGGGAGAGATACCTATAAATCTGAAACTATAAACTATATGAAATAAATCCCACCATACTGAGTAGAAATGGCCAGAACATTCCTGTCCCTTTGAGACCCATAAGTTATGTTATTTCCCTCCACAATAACTAAATGTCAGAGATTTTATGCCAATTTGCTGGTCTTTAAGGTGCTGCAAGACACTGTGTTTTCCTGAATGGACTAACACCAATAACCCTCTAGAAACTGTTGCAAAAAGTTCCTCTTTGGTTTAAGGTGGGTCATTGGGTAGGAAATCACAAATGAAAATCAGGAAGCATCAATAATACACTAGTCTTGGGAAAGTGTTACTGGCTGTTATTAATATTTTCAAAAGTGGTCAGCTGGGATTCAATAAAGCCTCTTCCTGCCACATCTCTTGTACAGGAACTAGATTTTTTTTTGGGGGGGGTGCAATAACAATGCTTGCACAAGCATCAAGTCGCTGAGCAGGCATTATGCACAGTGCTTTCATGGAAAGACAGCTGGAGAGACCAGCCTTATCAAAAAATAATAATTGTGCAACTCAAATTGGTTCAGACTATTTTATATTTTTTTGCTTCTTGGTTTGTGGAATTGCATTGCCACTCGTGTTGTCCTTGTTTATTCCTTGCATATGCATCAGGAATTCTGGCGCATCCTTTGGCTCTCAGTTGACAGCTGCTTTTGATTTAGCTCATGCCAAACTTGCCCCAAAGAACAGAGCTGGGGAACCTGTGGCCCTCCAGATGTTGTTGGATTCCCAACTCCCATTGGCCCTAGCCAGCATGGCTGGTGTTTGGGGATGACAGGAGCTGTAGTCTAATAACACCAGGAGGGCCAGATTCCCTATCCCAGGATTAGGGTTGGTAAATGTTGGAGGGATTTTGGGGTGTAGAAGTGTTTGGTTTTGGGGATGTGGTGGAAGTGTTTGGTTTAATCGGAAGCTCCTTTTGCCTGCGATTGGTTAGTTGCTAAATAGTTTTCACTACTGCCTTGAATTTGTGGGGCAGAACAAAGAAGGTGCTTTACAGTGGTACCTCGGGTTAAGTACTTAATTAGTTCCGGAGGTCCGTTCTTAACCTGAAACTGTTCTTAACCTGAAGCACCACTTTAGCTAATGGGGCCTCCTGCTGCTGCTGCGCCGCCAGAGCACAATTTCTGTTCTCATACTGAAGCATAGTTCTTAACCTGAAGCACTATTTCTGGGTTACCGGAGTCTGTAACCTGAAGCGTATGTAACCTGAAGTGTATGTAACCTGAGGTACCACTGTATTTGGGAAATAATTCCTTTGGTGGAATTAATTAACCTTTTTTGAGGTGGCTTCAGCCCCCCAAAAGCACGGGTTTGAGGTTTGTGTTGCCATAGATATTAAAAAGCATGTGCCCCACCCCTAGGTGTGCTCAAAGTGAGGGTTGTGGGCATGGGTGTAGAGCCGGGATTTATGTTGGGGGGTGGCAGGTAGCCCGGATTTATGTTGGTGGGGGGCAGGACACCCACCTGTCACCATCCTCTGCTTGGCTCTGTCTAGCAGATTCAGAATGAAATATATCAACAACAGTGGTTTTTAATTACTTTCTTTTGACCCCAAGTGCTGAGAAAAACCTGTCAAAATCTTTTCACCATTCTACTTTTAGCTAAGTATTTATATTTATTTGCTTGATTTGGGGGGCAGATGCCCTCCCTGCTCCCGCTTGGCTAAGCCCATGGTTGTGGGGTTTTCCCTTTTTGATGGGTCCAGAAGGGATGTAGCGTCCATAGGTGTGTGAATAAGTGTGCTGAACGCGCTGCATAACACACTGGAGGAAATCGGGCATCCAGCCGGGCGGCGGCGGCGTCTTGCTTTCTCTCCACCCTGACTCTCTGCTTTGTTCTCTCTCTCTCTCTCTCTCTCCTTTCCCCCTCAGAGCTCGCCGGAGGGGCCCATGGAGAGTTACCGGAATGCCACCGAGGTGCAGATGAGTCAGATGGTGCAGCCCTGCCACACCAACCACCGCCGCGAGCTCAGCATTGGGCAGCTCCTCAAATGGATCGACACGGCCGCCTGCCTCTCCGGTGAGCCGCCGCCACTCGCCTCGGGCACGCGGAGGGGCGGGAGCTCGTTTCTTGGCAACCTGCCCTCGGCTGGATCTAAAGCGCGCGCGCGCACGACCTCGGCTTGCTCATTGCTCGCTCTTAAGGGGGACCGAGCGAGTTCGGGGCATAAGCCCTCGCCGCGCAAGGGAGAGGCAAAAAAAAGGCTTTTAGGGCAACGGGCGGGCCTCGCCTGTTTCCCTTCATAGCCAATCAATCTGGGGGCGGGAGCGCGGACGGAAACGTCGGAAGGGACGCCATACCGTGGGGAAGCCTGTACACGTGAAGGCTCCCTGCATTCGTGGACTTTCAGAGGGAAAGAGGAAGGGGTACTACTTGGCGATCCCCACTTAGAGACCTCTGTCCCCCTTCTCTACCGCTCTGAAAAACAAAACCGGGAGAGAAACTTCTCTGAGCTAAAGTCAGTCTCCTTTGGAACTTTGTCTTTTTTCTTCATCTTTTATTCCCTGAGCTAGTGGTGACTGTGAAATAAAAATAATGTTCGTGCACACATGTATGGAGAACAACTGAAGTGGCAAACAAAACAAAACATGAATGAGCAGTCGGTTAGTGTAGTTTTGAATTGTAAATTAAACTGGGCTGGCAGCTGGAGGCTTTCTTTGGCACCAAGAAGAAGATCCCCATTGACAGTTCAAAGGCAAGACAGAAGGGCATGGAGGGCTGTGACAAGAGGGTTCATGGGGTGCAATGGTGGTAGTGGGGAGCATGTCCCACCAGTGTCCCACAAGCTTCATCTCAAAGCTTCCCTATCATAAAACTAGTGGCTGATCAGCAGATCAAGAGTGTAACTGCACAAGCAGAGAATCCCCCCCCCCCCCCAGGGAAAGGCCACCAGGCCAAAAGTGCTGGTGGAGAAAAGCCATATATCTCAAAGCAAGCTAGGGGGAAACCACCCCCAACCAAACCAGAGCAGCCATGCCCACTGTTATTAGTCCTTATTATAGAATGCAGCTTATTTGTTTTTCCCTCTGGGCATGTTGCCTTTAGAACCTTTAACTACATTGTAGAAGCACTACTAAGGAACTTCATAAAGGAGCTTGCATTTTGAAAGCAGATGAATCTGAGGGGCTTAATCCACTTTAAATGTGCCCAGGTCAAGCTGTTGTAATGATCAGAGGTTTGGGAAAGACTTAATGCACTCTAGTCCTGCACACTGACAGGCAGGATTGCTCACCTGCCAGACGTCCACAGAGGAATCTGCACAATCCATAAGAACAGCCCCATTGGATCAGAACCTAGGCCTATGCCATACAGCAACCTGCTTTCGCACAGTAGCCTGATAAACACTACTTATACTACTGACACTTCCAGGACATACAGGCAAATGCCCCTTCTTCCTTGTATATACTTTGCTCGGCACTGGGCATTAAAAGGTAGACTGCCTCTCACCTGGGAGGTTCCATTTAGCTGTCATAGCTAATAGCTTCCAATATGTTCTCTCAATTTGTTCAATCTTTCTAAAGCAATCTAAGGGCTCATTCACACTTTCTTTCGTGCCATGTTTCTGAGCACAGGTCTGAGCTTTAAAGCTCCGTGTCCAAATGTTGTTGTTTTCTCCTGGCGCTTTCCCCAGAAAAACCCTCCTTTTACTGCTGCATCAGAGCAAATGGTTCAGAAGTGGGTGTCCCTAGGTAGACACCTTTAGAGAGGCGACTTATGCAAACACTTCTATTGGGTTCTCTTTAGCACTGTAGCTGGTACTTGCTTAGATGGAGAGCGTTGTGTGTAGAAACCTCTAATTTCTGTGTGAGTGAATTTTGGAATGTAGTCTGTCATACAAAGGTAAGTATTCCACCCATTGTCCCACCCACTTTGGCTCTGCTCTCCCCCCCTTGAATGTACTATGGAATGTTGCTCTCGGTCAACAGAAGATTTCCTACCCCTACCTTAACTCCACAAATTAAAATTTGACCTTGCTAATTAAATTGGCACTCACCGTTAATCAAGTAAACCTTTAATTGATTAAATCTGTCAATTAAAACTGAATACAACTTACGGGCTTTTTAGCGCCAATACTTCAACTGACCTGAACTTCCGATGCAAAGAAAAACTATTGAGAAGGGTATATTGCTGTTTATGGAGCTGCTTGCACAGTGGAAAGATACCTTCTTAAATTAAAATGAGGCTTGGAAGGTAACAATAATCATACAATTAGAGAGATCACCAATCTTTTTGGGGACCCACCCGCGTGTTCAGAAGTCTTTGGTTTGGGCACCACAAAATGTTCACCTCCCGGAAGAAAAGCTGACAGTGCTCAGAACCACCACCCCTCCACCCTCCCTGCAAGAAGAGGCAAAAACACCTACACGTAGGCCAAAATAAAGCACAAAATAAAAGCATTCCACACCCTCGAAAAAACTTGGCAAAGCTTGCAATAACTTCCCAAGCCAAAAAACATGAGTAAAAAGCCTGAGGTTGGTAGGGGGTATGTTGGGGGCTCTAGATATAGGCAAACCACCATTCTAGAAGAGAAGTGTAGCCTTTTGAATACAATATTTCAGATACCAAAGACCCAGCATCAAATCTTTAGGAGTCAACCTTGCAAAGAGCTGAAAAAACATTTTGAATGCCTATGTTCCAACAGCAGCTTTTTAGGCAATTGGGTGATCACCTGCCTGGGATTCCCCCCCCCCCCCCAATTCTGCATGTGGGGATAATTGTGAGAGTGCTTCTTAACATAGCAGGCGCATGTGCTGGACTCTGCAGTTTTATGCGTCCTACCATGGTGCCGGTTTTGTTCCTGCAACCAAGGCTTCTTGTTTCCATTCTAAGCCTGCAACTGTAATTACTGTGAACAGAAAGAGCCCTGTTTGCTGCAATGATGTACATAACCAATGTGGTTTGTTTGCCTTTTCAGCCGAGAGGCATGCTGGCTGCCCCTGCGTCACAGCTTCAGTGGATGATATCTATTTTGAGCACACAATTAGGTAACTGCCTCACTTCCTTGCCTCATTGCAGTTTAACTGGATTTTTAACTGGATTTTTTAAAATGTGCCTTTAGCAAATGCAGAAGTAGTAGAAATATGTGCCATGTTAATTAGCCCTTTTGAGCCTGGGTAACTTCTCTGGGTTGTTCCCCTCCCCCCTCTCCTTTCCTTTTACTGGGACAGCCAATGAAAAATATTAGGTTGAAAAATCAATGGTTTCTCCTTTTCCATTAAGATGGGGTGTTCCAGCTCTGCTGTTTCAGTGCAGCATTGCAAAACAGGCCTCACCTTTGGCGTGTGCCCTTAACAAAGAATGCAGTGCAGATGTGGAGGGTCTGGGAAATTTTGATTCCCTTGTTATAGCATCCCTATTCATGTGTTATGCCTGCAAATAAAATAGCACATTTGGGGAAGACAGGGGGACAAGCATGTTCCCTCCAACCCCTGTTTGTCCCATCTCCCTCCAACTCAGGGAAGAGTGGCCTCTGAAGTGGGGAGTCCCCTGCACTTTAGGGGTCTCCCTATGCATTTTAGAATCCTGTTTTTCTAGGGTTTCCTAAGGTGTTCAGGGAGTCTCCAGGACTACATTGACTATTTGGAGGGTGATGAGGCCGGGGGTGTAGCACTAGCACCCATGTCCCCGTTGTCCCCCTACATACTTACTCTAGCTCCCTTCAGGTATTATATTTAAGAGTAACATTACACACAAGTTGACATCCCAGATAGAAGGTTTAATTGGAGCAGTCTCGGGACCTGTTTTGAATTCGGTTCTGTTTTAAGGTCGGTTCTGTTCCAAGAATGAAGAGAGTATTTGGAGCATTTGCAGGAAGCTGCCTTCCCTACTGACCACAGCCCACCCGACACATCTGGCGTTTGGGGAGGACGTTTGGGGGATTATAGGATTACGACTTCTCAGAGGGCTTGAGCCTCTGCACCTCTCTGATTTAGAAAACGAGCCGGTGCCAAAATGTGCAGCTGCATCATCTTACACAGTGATATGTGCGTCAGCTGCAAGAACATATTTGTTCTTCTGTTAACCAGCTTTATTTATTTCAATTCCTGTTAAATATACCAGGTCAACGTATTTGTCTCTCTAGCCCTGTATGATGTCCCTTGACTGGCAATGGCTCTCCAGTGCACCAAGCAGAGGCCTTTCCTGAGGTCGTCTCAACTGGAGATGCCAGGGATGATCTGCATGAAAAGCATGCTCTCTGCCACTGAGTGATGACCCCTCTCCATCTTCTTCTAGAGGAAGGTCACAAAACAAACTCCTTCAGGGCACAGGAATGTGCCTTGTACTGAATGAGGACGATCTGCCTATCAAGCTCAGTATTGCCTTCACGGACTGGCAGCAACTCTCCAGGGTTTCAGATGGGTCTTTCCCAATGGGGGACTTTTGATGATGGGCTGTTATTAGGCGACAGAGCAACTGCCTTACGTGCAGAAGGCATATGGTTAAATCCCAGGCAACTCCTGGTAGTGCTGGGAATTTAATTAAATTAATTAATTAACAGGATTTATATCCTGCTTGATCACCCATTGGTTCTAGGTGGTTTACACAGAATGTCCCCCGTCTGAAACCCTGGAGAGCCACTGCCACTCAGTGTAGACCAGGGTTCTCCAAACTTAGGTATCCAGCTGGTTTTTTTTTTTTTGGACTACAACTCCCATCATCCCTAGCTAGCAGGACCAGTGGTCAGAGATGATGGGAACTGTAGTCCAAAAGCAGCTGGGGTAGACAATACTGTGCTAGAACAGATGGACAGTCTGACCTGGTATAAGGCAGCTTCCTAGGCCTGCGTTGAGATGCCAGGGATTGAACCTGGGACATTCTGCATGCGAAGCAGGCACCCTACCATTGACCAACGGTCCTCCCCCGTGGTGCTTATATTTAAACTTAAAGCCTTGAAGCGAATTTTCTAAAACAGAACATTCACGCTGAATTTTTATTATCCTGGCGTTCGTATTTGAATATATTCATGTGTTACACAAATGGCATGAAATCATTATGGTAAGCGCAAGCTCTGTGGCATACCTGTCTGTGTTAAAAATTAATAAAGCACCTTTTAGGCAGCGGTGAGAGATTAAGTGGGCTTCTTTTTCAGAGGGCAGGTATGTAAAAACCTAGGTTCTTTTTTCTAGCTTACGGGGTGGGTGGGTGGTCGTGTCCTTCTTTTGGGAAAGCTGTCGGAAGAATGGGTGAATTTGGAGTTTTGCCTTTTTTTGGTAATACTTTAAGCTTTTATATTCCACCTGAGTACCCATCATCTTGATTCTTTTAGATGTGTGGATTTACTAACAATCTGCATGACTCTCAATATGGCTTCAGATCAGGAATGGGGAACCTGGAACCTTTAGTCCTTCAGATGTTGTTGGACTTCAACTCCCATCAGCCCCAGCCAGTGTGGCCAATGGTCTGGAGCAGAAGGGAGTTGTAGTCCAAGAGCCTCCGGAGGAGCATCGGTTCTCTATTCCTGCCACAGATTATTATGTCCCATTTACTACCGCCTGGATACCCTCTCTCAGCCAAAGTTTGTATGCTTGGGAAAGGGCATGTCTCCTCCTTGACAGCCTTGTCAGTGGTAGCTAGCTGTGAGCCTCTGGTACTTCCTTGTCATTTACACAGACAAACAATGTACCCTGGCCACTTCCAGCAAATGCCGCCTAGCCTTTCCTGTGGTTGTAGGTCTGTCTGTGGGCTCTGGAGCTTGCCAGAACGTGGCTTTCATATAGCTTTTAGGGCAGGTTTCCCCAAACTTTGGTCTCCAGCTCTTTTTGCACCACAGCTCCCATCATCCCTAGCTAGCAGGATCAATAGTCAGGGATGATGGGAATTGTAGTCCAAAGACAACTGGAGACCTAAGTTTGGGAAACTCTGTTTTAGGGGAACCCAGGTGCCCTGTCAGCCTTTACAAATTTCTAGAGAAGCTATGCTTTGGAGATCCTTTATTTATCTCAGATATTTCTACTCTGCCACTTCAGGCCCAAAGGATCTCTGAGTGGTTTACAAATGAAACGGTAAAAATACAAGTCGCAGTAAAAGTGCAGCAGAGCAGCAATAGTTAAACAAGGAAACTTTTTTTTAAAGAACCCCATGGCATATAAAAAGGTCTCTACTTGGCACTGAATGGACATCAGATTTGGTGCCAGGAGAGGTTCTCTGAAATGAAGAGGGCATTCCAGAGTTGGAGCTGAAATGCTACTACCTCCAGCCACCACTTCCCTCTCCTTCCAAGGGGGAGAACCCAGAGATGGGCCTCTGTGGATGCTCTTAATGTTTGGACAGGTCCATGAAGGAACAGGCAGTCATGGACCCAAACAGATCATGGTTTTAAAAGGTTAATACTAGCATAGTGGTTTGGGATTAGAAAGGGACAAGGAGCCAGTCCCTTTTTTTAAAAAAAGGGCATTCTATCTGCCTAGTCAGTCCTCTAACTGCTCTGGGTTGAACCAAGAGAAGTTTCCTGTCTTCAAGGCCAGCCCCATATAGCAAAAATTACAGTAGTCCAAATGGGATATTACTAAAGTGTTGGTAATTATGACCAGGCTATCTCTGTCAAGGAGAGGCTGCAGCTAGTGTTGCAGCTGCAGCTGCAGCTGCAGGCAGGTGTTTCAAGACATGGAAGCCTGGATCAAAGAGCACCCCAAACCTTGAAAAGATTGTCAAAGGGAGATGTTTCTGAGCCAAAGTGCATGGCTGCATATGCTGTGGAAGACAGTAAGTTATGTTTTGTGAGTGCTCTATTAAGTGATAATGACCATGGTTAGAGTGTACTATATATAAAACACTGGAACTTCTAAACAGTACTTTAGTACTTGAGCAGTGGTAGAACTCGTATCCATGCTTATTACGCTCCAGGGAAGCAAATAAAGACAAATCAAAGGTGCAAGACTTCCCGTAAGCCACATATTCCCAGATCAACGCCAGCATGCAAACAACATACGCAGATTGGAAATAAGCAGAGAAATATGAGCCAGGATTGTCCTCACACCTGAGAGCAGCTTGAATGGTGCTAAAAATGAGGGCTAAATTAAGACCAGTAGCCCACTAACTTGGGTTGGGTTCTTGGGTACAAGCAAGGTGTGTCTATGCAAGAACTCTTGGATCAGTGTTTTGTCTCAGGATCAGAAGCCCAATAATGTTCACTTTAAAAACATGGGGGGAGGGAGCAAGAATCAGCACAGGTTATTCAGCACCTTTTAATCGACACAACAGACTTGTAAGGTGGGCTAGATGGAGACTAGACCAAGGCTAATGAATTGTGGGGTTTGGACTCTGATCTGGGTTCATGTCAGACACTGTCCAGTAGACTGAACTTTCCCCTTCTGATATGAATAGAAAATATGGGCAGTGCCTGCTGGCCTTTTGTCTGTCCACGTTTAAGCCTGTCCTTCTCCCTGTTCTCCCAAAGCTGCAAAGCATCTATAAGAATGTTCCAGTGCCACTCAGTTATGTTGACCTGGTGGTTTGGACAATTAAGGTCCTGTAATGAAACACACCCCTTAGGTCCCACAGAGTTTATGCAAATGTATATTTTATATTGCGAGAGGCAACTTCTTTCTTTTTCAGCTCCACTTTGCTTTGTTTCCCTCCTTATCCTTTTGTATTAGACAGCTGCATGTAAAGTCTCCTTGGTGCCTATGTGGGAAGGACGAAGCCTGGTATGAGCCTTTGCAGTACAAATGTTTACAGCAATAGACTAGATTGCTGATCTCCTAACCCACTGATGTCCTGAGATACTGGTGTTAATTAACCTAACTGACACGGTATTCAGAATGCACCTACTAGCCTGCTTTTCCCGTGCACAGAGACGGTTCTCAAAAAGTGTAATATTCACTTTTTGCAGCTTGCAGATGTTCTTTCCATCTTTCCAGCTCTAAAACAAACTGTAACTCTTCACAGGGTGCACATGGGACTATAAAATTGTTGTGTGAAAAATGAAGGGATGCTTTGTCCATCTGCTGTTCTGGCTTCTAGAAAAGATGCAGTTGCCAGATGAAGGGCTCGTTTTATGGGAGCAATTTAATTTTCTTCATAGTACTCTATGAGTGGATGGAAAGGGAGTAGGTTGTGTTTTGTGGGACGAAGGAGGGACTTCAGCCCCTAATAGCTCTTTACTTCTATGTCCCAAATCCAGATCAGGAGTATTAAAGGGGAAGAGTGAGTAGTGTCGGAGCCTGTTAGTTACCAGAATGAAGAAAGATTTTCAAAAAGGCAGGGATTCAAACTGTTATGTATTAACTGCAATTAGACCCCTAAGTGCAAAGTAGGAGTTCAAAAAAGCTTCATCTGACCAAATCATCCGGAAAATCTGAAATCCACACAACTCTCTGGGAGTTGTGCTTCAGATGAGCAATGTTTTCTACTTAATGTCATATGAATGCATTTCCTGAATGTCAACTGACGGCAAATGTAACCCAGTCCTGCAGTGTCATCCAGAGATATTAGCAATACTCTGGTCATGCACAGGGACTCTAAAAATAGCTTCCCCCAACTATTATTTTTTTTCATTATGTATTTTCTTTATACATTATGCAAACCATTGTTTTAAACACACACATACATACATCTACATGTGCTAATTTTTTTGGTAGAAGCTATACCCCAAAGCATTGCTGAAATCCTTTCTGCATTTTCCTGGGTTTTGCGGTATAAGTCCTACAATGGGACTTTATTATTTCTGCAGAAGCATGCATCGGATTTTGCTTCATGAGAGAAGTCATGCTATACCAGGTGGGGCAAAATTCTTTCTTTAGTCCATCATTCAGATCAGACATCATTTTATAA
Organism: Podarcis liolepis; assembly: GCF_965112155.1. Lineage (NCBI taxonomy): Eukaryota > Metazoa > Chordata > Lepidosauria > Squamata > Lacertidae > Podarcis > Podarcis liolepis. Next base: position 57,788,947 of record NC_139559.1, read on the forward strand.
TTCACACAAGAATCAATATGCACGCATAGCATTTAGTAAAACTGAGCCAGTGCATGTTTTTTGGCTACCTCTGGGGTTTGCAGTTCAGAATGTGGTTACCTTCAGATGCTGTTGGACTACATCACCCATCAACCCTAGCCAGCATGGCCAGTAGCTAAGGATGATGGGAGCTGTAGTCCAGAAACATTGGTTGCCTCTGGCATAGCCTGTCAAAGAGCTGAATAGTTTTGTTGCTTTCACTTTTCTGGCTTAGTTTCTTTACTGTTCTTTCCAGTTCAGAATAGTCAACAAACTACCAACAACTCTAAGAAGAAGGAAGTTGATCCTCTCTAAATCTTCTGTGGTTTTTTTTTTAAAATGTGCTTTGAAGCAAACTGTTTTGGAATAACATTAGTAAATTGTTCACTCCCTGATTTAAGTAACACATCCCTTTGAAATGGGGCAAAATCTTCAATATTCTGACAGAGACATTTAATTTAGTTCTTGATCTTACTTGCGTGCCTTTTGCATGTCAAATGCCTTTATTGCAAAATAATTACTTGTCTGCATATAATTTCTGAGAGTTTAGTCAATGAAAGGAAGGGTTTGTGTGAAAGAAACTAGGTTAGTGGGTGAATCTTTGCTTGGGATCTGTGTTTATTGTAATAGTATACCTTTTGGGTGTTTTAAGGCCAGTATGAAGGCAGTTCCCTTTTGAAATCCATTGTTTCCACGTGTGTGTGTGTGTGTGTGTGTGTGTGTGTGTACGTGTACACCCCCACCCACCCCTGTACCCTGAGACAACTTCCATTTCAGAATATAGCACTTAAACTGTGAGAGTTACTCTCCAGCTAATGGCATGTGATTCTAAATATTATTAATTCAGTTTTTACCCCGCTGTTTGATACTACTTGAAAAACATCACTTTGAGTTTCATCAACAATTGCACTGGTTGGCAGTAATAGGATGTGTCCTTAAAGAGGCTGTCTCTACTCATAAGGTGCTTCCAGACGGGGGCTCAGTTTTCTAAATGGGTCAGTGGAATATTGTAAGTGGGTTGTCTGCAGCAGATTTAAATGGGAGAAATTGTGGGCTGGGTTTTTAATGTCAGTGATATTGGCGGAAATGTGCATGCACGAGGAGCACAAATTCCACAAGGAACAGTTGTCTGGAAGCACCCCTAGACAAAACACCACGTGGGAGCACTTGAGCCTGGCTTCGTGCCAAGCAGATTCACTTGGCTTGTATAGCACGAGGGTGGTGGTGGCATCCTTCACTATCCATATGCTTAACGAACTCCTACATCTCATATCTGGGCTGATCTGAAGGAGAAGCTTAAGGAAAGTCCTGTGTTGAAATGAAGTGTTTAAATCAGGCTGTGACCATCCTGCCTAACCTTTCCCCTGTCAATTCTGTTCTCACCATTGGGGGATTTTATTTTATTTTTTACTGAGAAACTGAAAGGGGAGAGAGACTTGCCATTGCGCTTGAGAGCTTATATTAAAGCCGAGCATCTCTGAACCCAGGCAGATAACTTTTTGAGGGATGACACATCCCGCTTCCTTTATAGAGAGGTAGATATGATTTAAATGTGTGTTTAGCCATGGGTGAAATCTTATCTATGTGCCCTTTTCTGATGAACCAGAAAACTACACGAGGCCTGGGCCTGCAAAGTCTTCCACTTGGGACCTGGTGGGGAGGGGGAAAAATAATTTCCATCCCATAAATCTCTAGGCCTATCCAGTGCTTCCTCTCAGCCGTTCCATGAACTGTCCGGGTGACCTAACTTACAGGCCTCAGGAATTAATCTGACTGTGTTGCTTCTAGACACCCGGTGGGAGTGATTTGAGCAGAAAGCTATCTTAACAAATGGACCATGACAGCAGTATTGTCGAGCAGGGCCCACCAGTCAGGTAGAACTCCTGCATATCAGAACCACAGGATGCTTTCTACCAATTGCATTTTAATGTTTCTCATCTTATTTATCTTTTCTCCCCTATCCCTAGTGTTGGGCAGGTTGTCAACATCAAAGCAAAAGTGAACCGAGCATTTAACTCTAGCATGGAGGTTTGTATGCTTCAATGTTCTATCTTGGAGGACTTACTTTTGTTGCCCAATAAGCAGCGAAGGTTGCAATCCTAACCCCACTTACCTGGGAGCAAGCTCTGCTGCATTCAGTGGGACTTACTTCTGAGAAGGCTAGGATCTCAGCCCTATAGTAGCCAGTACCATGCACTCAAATTTTGTTCTCCATAAAGATAATGCAAACATGCAGTTATTGAGTTAATTTGAATTGAAGATGAGTTGCTGGGATATATATATATATATACACACACACACACAGTCATACCTTGGATCTTGAACGACAAGTCGAACGTTTTGGCTCCCGAATTCCGTGATTGTTCCAGTTTGCAAACATTCTTTGGACCCTGAACATCCGTTGCGACTTCCGTGGCTTCCAATTGGTTGCAGGAGCTTCCTGCAGCCAATCAGAAGCTGCGCCTTGGTTTCTGAACCATTTTGGAAGTCGAAAGGACTTCCGGTGCAGATTCCGTTCGACTTCCAAAATACCACTGTACCAATATATCTCATTAAAAGTTGTTATCTGTTTTTCTAAGTTATTTAATATATCAAAGGATGGTCACAACCACTTGTAGAGGATGAGGATAGGTGGTGGAGGGTAAATGAAAATGTGCAAGCTTTGTTATGTGAATACTAAACATTGTTTTCTTTGTCAAGCTTGAAATATTTTTGGCAAAATAAGGGGTTCGATAGTTTAAAGGAAAACAGGGAGGGCAAGCAATGAGGAGTCCTATAGGAATAATGCATGACACAGAAATAACATTCAACTATTTGGAGTGAATGCTACATAAGGGAAAGGCTGTTTTCTGTGTCTTCCTGTAGAAATAAATCTTGGTTTCAGGTTTATTTTCAGCTTCCTATACCCTGTCAATGGGTTGAAATTCACTATAGTGCAGTGGATAGGTGGCTTGCATGGCAGCCCATTTCATTTCATTTTTTTAAACATACCGCACATATCTGGCAAAAATCAAATCAAATTCAGGGCACTTACATGATCTATAAAGCAATAACCATAAAAACAATTGCAAAACCAATACTGTATGAAACAAAAGCAATATGAACCACATGAGAAAATTTAAAAAGCGCATATAGGCTCAGAGCAGCAGCTAATAAAACCACAAGCAGGGACAATACCAGCCACAATGAGGACTTAAATGATACAATTTAACCACCACCAAAAACTTGAGTGAACAGAACAGACTCCAACAGGTGCTTAATAAAAGACTGCAAATACGGTGCCAGGTAGATGTCTCTTAGGAGGGAGTTGCAGAATGAGGTACAATAGCAGAAGCAGCTCTGTCTCTGGTTATGGCTCACTACTCATGGTGGGAGCTTCTAGAAAAGGGTCTCCAAAGACTATCTCAGCTTTTCGGCAGGTTCATGTGAATCTGCACCAGTCCGTGCAGAGGAACATCCTCCATGTCAAGCAACGTGTAGAGTAAAATGGGAGTTTTGCAGGAGAGGACAAAATCCACTTGCTAGGCACAATGATCATGCTACAGCTGAAGTACTATTTTACTTGTGAGTTGCTGAGCTTTTGAAGCATATTGGCAAGATTTGTGTGCCAGAATGGTGTCACATTCCTGTAGCAAAGCCTTGTATTTCTTGGCTATTTTTCCATGTACATGTGAATCCTGGAATATATCCTCAGAACCAGTTATTGTTATATGTTAATATTATGTTAAATACTCTATTGAATAATAATATTAACATACATGAATTCGTAAGGTTCCCCTCCCCCCCCAAATGTAATATTTCTGAAGGGAAGTAGAGCTGTCACTGTTTCTGTGCAATTGGTCCAGTGTGGTATCCTGATTGTGATACTATTTCCAAGTCATCAAATTGTCCTTCATAATCATAAGGGCTAGAAACTTGGATTTTAAGTAAAAATGAAAACTTAAAAGCAGCTATTCCTGGAAGCTATATAGAGACCACATTTTGCAGGGCACAGAATATGTATGGCCCTGGTTTGTGGAATATTCATTTCTCCCATCAATTGTAAAAGCTTTTCTGTAATTCACAGAACAAGAATCTATCCAGGCGAAACCCAAACAGCACCCTGATTCCCATAACTTGGCTTCTGTTGCTGGAAAAGGGAAGAATGTTATCCAGGGGATGTCTGGTTTTCATTTTTCTGCCCCAGGGAACAAACTTCTGTGATTCATTTGCTTAGGAGAGCAGCAGTACATAGAATGCAATAATCACACCGCCTGTTCACCTTTAAATATTCAGAAGTATGACTTGCCAAACCAGAGCTAAGAACTAGAACAACACAGAGAGCTATTATGCAGTGCAACTCCTTCAGGTGCTACAAAGCATTCTTTTGAAATATTATCCAGTTGTTTCAGATGTTCCTTTTTCTGAATGGAAATAGTTGAGGGTTTTTTCTAAATGCAACTAAACTCTTAATTCAGTACCTCACCTTCGTTTTATTTTCCTCCTCCCCTCTGGTGATTGTTTCTAGGTTGGTGTACAGGTCAGCTATGAAGACCTGTGCAATGGGGAGCAGTGGAATGTCTGCAAGGCCTATGCAACTTTTGTGGCACAAGGCAAGCCGTCTGCTAAGGTAGGCAAAGAGACTTAAAATCTTTAGTTTAGGCATTTGGGGAAAAATACCACTGCTGCTCCATCCCTTCAACTCCCTTTGCCCCTTGAGATTTGCTTTATAGAGACTACCCTGTGCATTTAGAGAATGTATAAAGACTCTTGTTGATTGCTTTAGCTATGTTATCATGGTCCTTAACAACTATTTATAAAAATTGTGTGTGTGTGTGTGTGTGTTTATACAGTATGTTGCTGGTGCAGCTCTGCTGAGGTCTAATTTGTAATGTTGAGACTAGGAGAAAAATAAAGATATTTTAATTCAATCATAACTTATTAGCTGGTCTAGAGTTCTGCAATACAGTGGTACCTCTGGTTGCGAACAGGATCCATTTGGGGGCCCCGTTCACAACATGAGCAGAACACAATCCGCGTCTGTGCGGATCGCAAGTCACCGCTTCTGCATTTGCACGTGCCGTCATTCTGAGTGTCTGCGCATGCGCGATCGGCGAAACCCGGAAGTAACCCGTTCCGTTACTTCCGGGTCGCCGTGGGACGCAACCTGAAAAGACGTAACCTGAACCAAACATAACGAGGTATGACTGTACACAAATGGGATAGCATTTCGTGGTTTTAAATACAAATTGGGACACACAGATATAAATACAGATTGCTTTCATGGTGACTTGTACTCCTCCTTCCGGCAACTCCTGCAGCCAAGCTGGTGCCAAACACATTGCTCTGCTTTCCTTTGGACCACATCAGTGAGGCCAAGGGGAGGTTCTTGTCCTCTGGGCAGCCCAGGACCTCCATACATACTGCCCAGGCTTGCACCCTGGAGAGGTAACTTTGGTGCTACTAACGCAGTAGCTTGACTTCACCCTTGGAGGCACACTCCATTGCCAACAACGATGACGTGATTGACTTTGTGGCATACAGAACTTTGGCTGATTGTGCAGTGGATGAAAGTTATATGAAGGCTGCAGTTTTCTGCACACTTGCAAGAATTGAACGTGCTGGACTTATGCGAAAGCACGCCCAATCTGGGGCTGGAAACCTCAGGCCCCTCTATTTGAACTTTGGGACTCTCCTCAGACTGCACACCTCACTGAATCTGCCCCGCATTCTCCTTGAGTGCTTTTGCCTGGTCAGAATGTGGATAATGCCTCTTGCTTGCCTGTATCGATTAAAATAGAAAGCTTGTTGCACGCCTGTAATGTAGCCTACTGTACAAAGGTGTTTGAAAAACAAGGCCATGGTGCCATTTGTTGTGAACTGCAAGGTCTTCCTTGACATGTGCACACACACCCGCCAAAGTGAACAACACATTTATTGTTTTACGCTAGAACTATGCAAACTACAGAGAATATCAAAATAGGTAAAATGTGGTTTGGTAATGCTTTGGGCAATCACGGGTATGTCCTGAACTTTTTCGTTCAGCAAGTTTCCAGAGCTAGTAGAACTCCCTCCAAAGTGATTTGTGTATTGCCCCATCTCTACAGGCTTTTAAATGGGCCAATGAAAAACTCACTTGTTCCAGTTCCCCTTTCCTTAAAAGGATTTAGAGTGCTGCTTTCCCAGAAACTGTTTAAAGGTTGTTTTATTTAATTATAATGGTGTGATGGTGGCCTGTGAATTGTTTTCGAGTGACTGTTGTTGTAAATTGGGGCTGTCATTGACATACTGTATTAAATATTATTTTATGGTGGTTTTATGTCAACAGCGTTGTGAGGTCTGTGCCCGAAGAGGCAGCTGAAAAATACTTCCTTAGCTTCTAGATTTAAAATAAATGGAAGGTCATTGCTGAACTACTTTCTCAGAATGCGGAAAATCTCAGGTCAGGATGCTTAACACCGGCAAAGGCTCTCTACTGAAAGGTACATTTTATGCTGTTTTTCCATAATACACTTAGATCAAGTTAAAGCCCCTGGTTCCTCAAACTGAAGAGGAGAAGATTGAGTACAGCGTTGCAGCTGAACGCCGCCGCATGCGACTGGCCCACACAGAGACCATCAAAGACCTTGTTACTAACAGCCCTGTCCAGTCCGGAACAGAAATCCCCAGGCTCCTTTCAGGTACTTTTTGCTGATGGGCAGCACTTGTCTAGTACATCAATCCTGCCACAGGGTTGGAAACAACAAAGTGTGCTCACAAGCAGGAAAAGGGAACCACCAGCAACTGAACATTGAGAGTTAAAGCTAGCCCTGTATCTGAAGAGCGTGACACTACCTATAATTGTGGGGTGGCCACCACAGAATATAGAAGCAGATGTTTATGTAGTAGATGGATTCCTCACACTTTGTCAGGCAGCATTGTCTCTGGCAGTCACCTGGTGCATGAAGCAGTATGTATCTTTGACCACATGTTTGCATAGCCAGCTACAGCTTCCTACCAGATAGATATACATGGATGTATTTCTTTTTCAAATTACAGTGATGTGCATTGGGGTTTCCCACAGCGATATTTATGTAAGGTATTCTCACGCATAGAAGAAGATGATTGGGTTTTGCTAAAGATGTAATCTTCAGCTGCAGTCAGCCTTGCTTTCTGTGTTGTCCTTGCATTTAGAGCAGCAGCTGTATTTCCTAGCGGATAGGGATACTTGGAGGTTTTGCCAGAAGATATCCTCATGGGTGGCATAGTGGAAGAAGCTACTGCCAGCATATTGCTGGCCTGTTGTTAAATCCCTAAGGGGTCACAATTGCTGCAGAGAAGGTGCTAAGCTGTCTGTGCCATGCTGTTTAAGGAGGCACAACAGTGGTGCCAGTGGTTGTCAGTTAGGGGCTTCACCTTTTGTAGACCTTACCTTAATCATCACTACCTTTTAAAAAAAAGTCACTAAACCCCTAACAAAGAAATAAGCACTTTGAATTACTACAGATGGAACCTAATGGAACAGGAGTGAAGTATAAAGCTTGGGCGTGGACAGAAGTAGAGATGAGAATGAGCCCTGGTTTGTTGCCTAGAGAAGAAGAAATTGGCAAGCTTGACACCATGCACCTTTTGAAAGAGATGGTGTAGAGCAGGCAATGGGGCTCATGGGTCCTTGATTTTATTTACTGGTTGCATTTATATCCCACCTTTTTCTCCAGGGAGCTCAAGTGGCTCTCCCTCATCCCAATTAATCCCTACAACAACCCTGTGAATTAGGTTAGGCAGAGATGCAGTGAGCTTCATGGCCAAATGGGGATTTGAACCCTGGTCTCCCAGTTTCTAACACTCTTAACCACTGTATTACACTTGCTGCCACTTGTTTCCTAGCTCCTGGTATCTGCATTCCTACCAGTTTATTCATTTAGACACATCCCAGTTTATCACAAATGCTGACTGTCCGTGGCTTCCTAGGGTTGTATGCTGTAAACGGGAACCACTGTGTCCTTCTTGTGCCGGATAATTCTGCAGCAGTTCCTGCCCACTTCCCTGCCAGACTGTGGCTCCCAGCAAATTGGAAAGGGTGTGGGGATTCAACCCCGAGAAGATTGTTCCTCTCCAGACACCTCTCTGATAAAATTGTGTCCTTTTTTTTTCTTACCAGAGTTTGAGAACAGAGAGTGTGGCATGATGGTACCTGCAGAAAAGACCAGAGTGGAAAGTGTGGAACTCATCCTGCCCCCACATGCCAACCACCAGGGGAACACATTTGGAGGACAGATCATGGCCTGGATGGAAAATGTGGCCACAATAGCGGCAAGGTGGTCTACTTGGTTTGGGGGGGGGGGAGAACTAGGCAGGATGGTGCTACCTGGCTGTTTAAGTTTGGACCCTGCAACTCCTACTTTGTGCATGGTTAGGACTGGCCTCCATATGAAGAGATGTGTTTGTCACTATGACGTCTACTCTTTTCATTGGAGTACTTCTGTTCCATCATTTACTAATAACAGAGGTGTTATTGCTTCCATAGTTGTAAAACTGTCCTTCAGGAATCATTGAAAGCATTGCTCTCTAACACCTATTTAGTTACCTACTTGCCAAAATTTAGCAATGTTTCTTGATGACCATAGGAAGCTGCCTTATGTCGAGTCAGACTATTGGTCCAACCCTAGCCCAATATTGTCACTACGTTGACTGGCAGCATCTCCCCAAGGTTTCAGAATGGGCATCTCCCAGTCGTACCTGGCAACGCAGGGATTGTACCTGGCACCTTCTGGGTGCAGACAATTGCTTTGCACCGGAGCTACAGCCCTTGCCCATTGGCAAATGTTTAGCTCCTTTCCATAGAACTTCTGACTAGGCCTGCACAGCACCATAACGCACATTATAGCCAGTTATAGCAACATCCTGGTCTCAAAGGGTATGGACGAGGCATCCTAATGGTTTAGACATCCTGGGTGGTAGTTAACTAAGTTTTACTGAGAGAAGACCCGTTGACATTAATGAACCTAACTTAGTCATATTCATTCATTTCAGCAGGTCTGTTCTGCGTAAAACGTAGTAGAATGCCATCCCAAATCTTTCTCTGGTACTGCAGAAGCCAAGCAGGACTTATTTTACTGCAGAATTCCTCATTGAAACAAGTTCCACTGGTTCAGATAGGCTAAAAGAAAACAGTCCCCCTCAAGAGTGCTGGATTAAACCATGTGGAGACTCCTAGGCAGCTGAAATCTTGGGGTCCCTTGCAAATTATCTTCTAAAACTGAGAAAGCCTGATTGTAATTTTCATTCAAGATCAGTATTATTTTGATCCATTTTTAGTGGGACCCCTAAAGGTGTGGGGCTCGTAGGTTGGTGCCTACTCTGCCTATTTACATTTCTACTTCCTAAATTAAATTCTATGAGTTGTTGCTCTAGTGAGGAGAACATATACACTGCCTTATATCAAGTCAGACTATTGGTTTGTCCAGCTCAGTATCATCTATACTGATTGGCCCTGGATCTTCAGGGCCTCAGAGAGGAGTCTTTCCCAGCCCTGCCTAGAGATTCCAGGGGTTGAACTTGGGGCCATTTGCATTCAGATTGCATGCTGGATTGTGGCCCTGCCCAAATATTTCCCTGGCGGCTGCAGAAATGCATCTCTATGCACTTCACTCTGGCTGAGGCTGGTGTGCGTAACCTTTGCCTTCTCCCCATAATTAAGCAGATGCACTGCATCTCTCTTCACCGGGGACAGTTTGTTGTAGCACTGGCAGCCTTCCTTGTGTAATTGTTTAGGGTCCAAAGCTTTGAGCAGTGCCAAAGATCGCCCTTCACTGTTAGCAGAGACAAGCTAGCTGCTTTCCTGTAGGTGGCACAGTGACACTTAGTTTTGGGGATCTGGATGACATAAGTTTGTGAAGAAGAGAGATGAAGGGAAACTTAAATTGGGCACTTCCCAAGCTTCCCAAACTCCCTCATTTTTAGGGACTCCATGTGTATTCATGGATTGAGAAAGAGCTTCTCCACAGCAACGAGCCAGGGGGAAAATAAGGTCACATCCACACTGCACATTTAAAGTGCATGGCTTCCTGGGTACTATTGTATACCCCTCACAGAGCTACAATTCCCAGCACCCTTTGCAAGCTATGGTTTCCAGGTGTCTTTGGAGGAAGCTATGCACTTTAAAATGTATGGTGTGGGCTTGACCGTTGCTGGATAGCCTAGGTCTGACTCTCGCTGTGTCATGGTAAAAATGTGTGGTTTTGTGAATGGAGAACTGATAATATCTCTTGTGTGAGAGTACAGCTTACCCATTACTAGTTGGAAGTAGTATTTGGATATTTTGTCCTGCAGAAGAACACTGGTTTCGATTTTTCAGTGCTCATAATATCCTCTCTCTTTCCTAGCCGATTGTGCCACGCTCACCCCACCCTGAAGACAATCGAAATGTTCCATTTCAGGGGACCATCTCAGGTTGGGGACCGCCTCCTGTTCAAGGCCATTGTCAACAATGCATTCAAGAACAGGTATTGCCTTTCAGAAAACTTTCTTCACTTGTATAAATTAGACCATTTTATGATCCACTAGAACAAATGCAAAGTCATTGAACAGGAAGATGACAGATTGAAGCTTTTGGTGTTTTATTTTCTTTTACTTTCCCCCTCTATGTAGCACATAAGAGATTTCACCAATGAGATCTAAAAGTTGTCAGTTACTAACATCTTCCAAATGAATCAAAAGACAGAGCTTAACTCGTCTGTGAATAAATAAAAACAGCACCTTTTTGGGGTGGGGGGATTGCCTATTTAAAATCAATTTGGATAAATTCACAAGTCCAAAAGAAACGGAGTTAACAAAAAGGCCCTTTAAATAAAAAATGGAATCTATTCCTGCTTGTCACAGTTCTACATATACTTTGATCTGTGCCAGCTAAAAAATAAATGTCTTGTTCTTAATTTCAGCATGGAGGTTGGGGTGTGTGTAGAGGCTTATCGACATGAAATGGAAGTCAGCCGAAGACACATCAACAGTGCCTTCATGACCTTTGTGGTCTTGAATGATGAGGGTCAGCCACGCACACTTCCAATGCTGAAACCAGAGCCTGGGGTAAGAAGCAGCAATGGCTTTGAGAGTGATGGATTGTGGTCCTGAATCAAATTTGGTAACCCTGCATGAACTCACTACAGCTGCACACTGTAGCATGTTAGCCAGGCAAACCACAAAATTTGTTTTGTGTCAGCTTAGAAGTAAGAAGAAATCTCTTAAGGAAGGTGTGCAATAGCACGAGGACCACCATTTATTATTAGTATTATTTATATAGTGCCATTCAAGGCCAGATGGTCGGTGGCCACACGTCAATTGGACGCACGCAAAATGGTTGCTGCCTTTATACATGGGGGGGGGGGGGGGAGAATATCATTCCTTCTATATCTTATGTTCAGGCATTAGTACCACTGCTTGTGTAGTCAAAATGACACATCTCACACAGAAGAGGGAAATATTGAGAGGGAACCCCAGGGTTTGCAAAATATATATATAAAGGCAACTTTTTAGAATACACCAGGGTGCGGGAAGAGACACTTAAAAAGTCTAATTAACTGACTGGAGCATTCTGTGCTGCAACGTTTTTTGCAGATAACAGTTCACGGTGTTGATCCTATTTGTCCGTGGATCCAGCCTTAGTGGTGGTCTTTTCTGGCCCATAATTTTTTACTGCAGGAAAAGCAGGGCAACCTAAACGCTTTTGAGTTAAACTCTTAACATCTGGCCCATCTATTTAGTTTAAAGCCTCGCTTTGTTTGTTCCTATGCATGCTTCATATATCTCCCAAAAGTCATCCATCCATTTTATTTCCCTTTAACAGGATGGAGAAAGACGATTCAAAGAAGCTAGCGCTAGGAAAAAAATCAGACTGGACAGGTAAGTGAAAAAGTATTATTCTGGCAACTTCCTTGCATCGCTCTCTCCATAACTAGGACCATATGTGATTCCTCCTCCTCCCTCTTGGTACATTCCTGCAGTAGAATTGCATTCATATGTTGTAGACTGAAACAATTACGTATCAGCAGGTCTTCCTGCACATGGGGCCCCTGGATTTGATCCACAGGTAGTGTTTCTGCTCTTCTCCATGGCTCAGCAAAGTGCCCATGGTGGCGTTCTTGGAAACAGCAGAGGTAGCAGCTACCAAGTGGAGATGATTTTGAGGGGAAGGAGGTAGGAGTGAGGATGAGGTGTTTCTTGTGAATTTATCCAAATTGACTTTAAATAGGCCATTTCCAAAAAAACAAAAGACAGAGTTAAGCTCTGTCTTTTGACTCATTCTGATGATGTCAGTAACGGACAACTTTTAGATCTCACTGGCGAAATCTCTTATGTGCATTCAGAACAGCATGCCTGGGTTTCTCTCCCATTTCCTTCCTAGGAAGGGACACATACTTTGCACATGCTCAGACACACACTTCTTTTTTTGTAATTATTTCACATTCTAAGGTTGAACTTTGGCCTTGCAAAGAGGCTGTCATTAAACCTTTGGAATAGGAGGATGGTGGGTTGAACAGCACTGCCTGGCCGGAATGCAGTCATGGCATAACTGGAAATGAGGCAAGGCACACGGACTCCATTTCTTCAGCGCTGGAGTTTTTTATGGGCACTGCTGGTTTGATCGCAAGCCTGTTTCCACAATGAAGGAGGATACAAATTCGCTTTTTAATTTTTTTTGCAAGTGTTAAGATCCTTCAGAATCTCTATTCTGTGCTGATTACTAAATTTGATGCAAAATACGCTTGCTGAAAATGTAGGGAAGTTTCGAAAGGCAATCGCAAGAATTTCACTGGCCCATATCTGGCCCATTGTGTTCTGGTAGCAAAATTTGTCAGAAAGGTAAAAACTTGGTAGGAACGAAAGTGTTAAGTTTTCATGGAAGAAAGGGAAAGCTGGGAAAAGTGACCAGCAAAGCTCAGAGAAATGTCCCCCCCTCCCCATTCTCAGTCGGTTCCTATTTATAAAACAAACCCTCGTCCAGCTCTTTGTTTTCATTCTGATTCTAGTTTTGCCTTGTGGTGACATCAGAGCCCCTTCCAGTTTGCCTCCTGTTATGTCACTAAAACCTCATAGCGTATTTATAGCCTTGTTCTTTGGTTGTCTCTAATTCATAATTTATTGCAGAACACAGACTGAGACCGCATGCATTATCCTTAAGGCCACAGTTCTCGGAGCATTAATACCAGATCAATGCGTTCTCTTGAGAGCAGCGAAAGAAGGCAGGGAAGAATAAGGCAGGCTGCCAGAGCATCATGAGCAGTGCTTAGAATGCTCTGACTTAGGGGTCCGTGGCACCTTCCTTGCTCAGGAGTCCCCTCTTTTCTGGCATCTCGGTGGTTTGGCCATTTGTCTCTGTCATTCTCATGTGCCTTCTAGTGAACCGCAGCTACATCATCCTATCAGGAGAGCGCAGCAGGCAGAGCAGTCAAATAATCTACAGGGTAACTTTATTTATCCTAATCATTGGGGGGATATACAAAATGCTTGGCTGAGCAGCAGTGCCGATTACTGCAAAGCCTACTTAGAATGAAATACCCTTCTGTGGTGGGGAGAAGAGTCAGTTCAGGATAACCTCAGGTTTAAATATGCCACAACTTCACGAGGTAACTGGTGAGTAGCTGTGGTCTCTGGTGTCTGCCTGTCTCCTTTGTTTCTCTGGCCCATCTTTTTTAGGACCCACCTTATTTCTGTGATTGCAAGTTGTTTTAAATTGTTTTTACCATTTTACTTTAACCTGCACTGGGACCTTGGGGTGTAGGACAGGTCACAAATTTTCACAATAGTAACCTTTACTCTTCTAAAGCTTTTCTAAAATCTTTATTAGGGGAAAATGTTTTTTTTTAAGCTAATAAAACTTTCTGCATATGCATACTTAAGAGATGCTCAACTCAAAGATGCATTGTACCTTGCAAAAAAACTTTAATTTGAAAACAATATTAAAATAAAGTTTGTGTTGCCCTCCACCCTTGTGTGAAAAACCCCCTACAAGTCAAGGAACTAAGAACTAATTTTTCATGGGGGGGGGGGCGCGCGCTGTAGCTTAATAGTAAAGAATCTATTTTACATGCAGAAGGTACCATATTCAGTTCTCCAGCTTCTTTGTGCTGGGAAGGTTCCCTGCCTAAAATCCTGGATGACTTGCTGCTATTTAGTATAAACAATACTGAGCTGGATAGACCATTGGTCTGACTCTCTATAAGGCAGCTTCCGATGTTTCTGTGTACTGGTGTAGAGACTGAGGCCTGTGGCTTCTGCATCCATGCTGGTAGCTTAGCTCTCAATATCCTGCCACACAGAACTCTCCTGCAATCTGTTCTTTGCCCTAAAATTCATTCTAGACAGAGCACATACACAGAGACCACAGAAGCCCCACACCTCACCTCAGACCTGCCTGCTGCCTGCTAGTAGGGGTTCAGAAGTGCATGTGTAATCCTCACCATCAAGGCAATGACCAGATTGTCACTTGGAGGGCCTCCTTGTGTCGTCTGTGGTGGATACAGAGAAAGTTGAATAAGTCCTGATTTCTGTTATGGGGCTGCTTCACGTTCGATATTTCTTTTACCCACAGAGAGCCTTCTTCTGGGGAAAGCATTTGTAGTACACTTGAAAACCACACGGGGGCCTGTTTTGCTGTGATTACAATATATTTGGAAGCCACAGAAGCTCAATAAGGCACTTGTGCAACTTTCACCCTCCCAGGAGCGTAAGCGCATATATGCCTCCCTCCCACTGCCCCCTCACCCTGGTCGGGGCTTACCATAACCCTATCTTGCAACTGGTGGGTTGTCAAGCAAAGTTTTGGCCCACACCAATGCATGACATCAGCCTGGCCGCCTAGCTATGGTGTCTGAGTGGAAGGGAAGGTGCACATTCGGGAGAAATGGTCTCTGCCACTACAAACAGCTTTTAGATTGTGCTTCCTTTACTCTTAAAACCTCTGCTCTGTTTGCATGTGTGCGTGAGTGAGAGACTGCAAGCATACTTCAGCTTGGAGGTACCATTTCCCTCTCTTTTCAGTACAGCTGCAGGAGGATCAGGTTGGTGCATGCTGAATTGAGGTGCCCTCAGTCAGGGAGGAGAACCTGTAGCCCTCCAAATGCTGCTGGACTACAACTCCCATCATCCCTGCTGGTTGGCCTCACTGACTGGGGATGAGGGGAACTGGAGTCCAACAGCATACAGAGAGCCACAGCTTCCCCATCCTGTCTCTAAGCGATTTAAAAGGGGTTGTTTAGATTTGTGTCCCAAGATCATGATTTTACTTCATCTTGCGTTAGGGCTGGTCTTGCAAGCTGCAAATCCAGGGAATTTATTAGAAGTATTTATTTATTTTTAAAACTCCTAAACACACACACAGAGCGTTATTTGATATGAAACACAGAATAGAGCTGTAACGGAAGGCTTGCAATCTAAATAGTAATGTCTGTAACTTACTATATATTATGTGACCAAATATTCTGTTTATGATGCTGGGGCTCCATGGGTGCCTTTTAATATGGGGGAGAAAGGAATATGAGCAAATTCCTTTTCTCGAGAACTGATGTGCAAGTGTGCATTTTGTGTATGTACCTGAATCTCCTTGTTCCACAAAACCTGTGGACTTTGTTCCACCTGATCTCCTCTTCCTAAGAACTTTAAAATGTCTCTAAGTCATATGGCTTGCCAAGGCGAGACCGCTTATTATTGGGTACTTTGGACCACTTTACCATGGCTCTGTCACCTTGAAGGTCATAGATCAGTTGTTATCAGTCAGATCTCTCCTCCTCCTCATTTCCTTATCTTAGGTCCTGATAATGAGATTGTATGGGAGTGATACAGTTGAGCAAAGAACAAGAGCATCTTGTGACTGTCAGTGCCCTGCTGTTAGCACTAAGCAATTTTTCTGTCACTTGAGTCCAAGGCTACTGCTGGCTCTATAGCCGAAATGCACTCTACCAAGCCGAGTCACACACACCATACTAACCAGTTTCCATTTCCTCAAGCCCCTACATTAAATCCCATTACATTTCACCTGTGTGCAGCAAATCCTCTCTGAAAATAGACCCAAATTTAATAGCAGCGTCTAAATTTGAGAGATGCTGTATCCTGTGCAAGGTTTTATTTTAGTGCAATTAGGTGATACTTCTGACTTTAACCCTGCAACTAGGGAAAAGGAATCTAGGGCACTCTGTGTTGGGGGATGTGGCAGGAAGTTGCATAAGTAGTTATTCACAAGTGGGCCTCTTGATCCACATATGAAAGAAGTCAATACCTGTGATTGTGGTGTGTTAGAGCGAACCTGAATGTGATTTTCTCCAGGTGTTTGCCTGCCTTCACTCCCTAGCACCAGCAAAAGGCCAGAATGAACCAAGACAGATTTTGCCAAAAATTACTGCAAGCAAAGGAATTCACTTAACTGAAAAACAAACCCAAAACTATACCTTGAATACACAATGTGCCCTACAGTAGAGATAAAAAGTATCCCAGATCCTAACTAGCACAGTGTTCCCCTAACACATCTATAATCTCATACTTGCTCTCAGCTGGGGAGTATTTACCAGTCTTTGATTTGTTCCCTTTTGAGAATAATTTGAAAAAGGATTCTTGCTGCAGCAAGAATACTATTAGCCCAGCGATGGAAGCAAGAAGAACTACCAACAAAAGAAGAGTGCAAGATGAAACTGATGGACTATGCCGAGTTGGCAAAATTAACTGGGAAGATTTGGAACCAGCAAGACCAGACTTTCCTGAAAGACTGGAAGAAATTTATGATATATTTGAAAGACAATTGTAATCAATTGACATCGCTTGTAGGGTTGCAAGAAGTTTTGTAAGGAGAACTATATGAATTATTGCGAAAAAGGACTAATAATAAGGAATAATACTCTGTGTACAAAAAGAGAGAGCTGTTGACACCACTATCTTGTGTAACTAGCTTGCTCTAGAGTGCCTCAATTAAACTGGCAGTCAGGTATTCTCCTCCTCATATGATGAGGAAAGTGGGGGTGAACTCCTCTGTGTGTCCCTGTGCCTGCCCTTGCAGTCCTCCAGGTGCAGGAACTTGCTGCACCTGTGGAGGCTTCCTGTGCAATTTAGAGTCCTGATCATGCAGGGAGGCACCAGGAGTGCAACAGGCTCCTGCTGCAGTCAGTTTGCTCTCCCAGTGTGCAGAGAAAAGTGGGCATGCGGCGCTTTGTGGGCCAGCCACCCTTCCTGCTCTTCCTCATGTGATTCTAGTAGTAGATAGGTAGCCGTGTTGGTCTGCCATAGTCAAAATATAAAAATTCCTTCCAGTAGCACCTTAAAGACCAACTAAGTTAGTTCTTGGTATGAGCTTTCGTGTGCATGCACACTTCTTCAGATACACTGAAACAGAAGTTGCCAGATCCTTCTATATAGTGAGAAGGTGGGGAGGGGTGTTACTCAGAAGGGTGGTGGGAATGGGAGATAGGCATGTGATTCTAATCACACGTGGAAATTGAGGGCCCAGATCCCAGATCTGGTAACATGCCAATCTGATCTGGCTGAAAATGAATGACTCCTGCCTCTGTATCCTATGCAGATTTCCCTAAGGGTATTTAACCTTAATCATTTCTATGTTTCTGTGATGACCATATAGCTGTCTTGCCCAGCGAGTCTCTGTTGAACCAAAAGATTTATTCTCCCTTCTTCTGCACATACCTGGATTCAGTCTGGTGGCTAATTTAAAAGCTATACTTAAAAACAAGACAATGTAAAAACAAGATAACCTATTTCTTTTAGATAATATCTTTGGAAGGTCACGTTCAAAGCATACTTGCCATTTCCTTTCTAGTGCCAATTTTATGAGGAGCGTTTTTTAATTACCTTTTGTTGACACTCAACATTCAGCGTAACCGATGCATTCTTTTCCTTTTTGCAGAAAATACGTCTTTTCCTGCAAGCATACAGAAGTACCTTTGTCTGTGCCTTGGGATCAAAGCAATAAGGTAAAATAAACATGGAGGTTGCTTGGTGCCCCACAAGTTGCTAACATCTGCATCTCAGGGGGCCTTTAGACTCCTCCAAAGCAGGAGGGCCACATTCCCCGTGGAGCAGCCTTCCAGGGGCCACATGCCAATGGTGGGTGGTGCCAAAAGCAGAAGTGCACAGAGCAACAAATGTGGATTTTACCTTTGTACAGTAGGCTAGTTTCTACGCCCACCCATGGGATAGCCGCAGGGGTGCAGCTCCCCCCCCCCATCAGGTAAAACAATAGAAATACTTAACTGACCAATCACATCAGTTATGCACCCCCAATAAAAGTCCTGCCCTCCCCTAACAAAAATCCTTAGTTATCAGAAAGTTCATTTGATGGGTGTAGAGTGGACAATAACCCCTTCCCCCTTCAGTTGATCTGCACAAATCAGCTTGGGGTGTGTGTTGTGAGTCCCATCTGTGTACAAGTGTGGGTGTGCCAATGGGAGGTGCCCATTTTTGGACATACTCGCCATCTGCATACTTCCCTGAGAAGGTTGACCAAGGGGGACTGCTGCCCCCAGGCCCCAAAAACTTAACCGTACCTGCCATGGAACTTGTTTGTGCCTCAGATGTCTTAAGGAATAAGGGCTCTCTTGTGGGAGGGAACGAGAAATGCTACTCATGAGCAAAGAAAAAGTTAGGAAGCTTTGTGTGTTGGTTTAGAACGGTAGGAAAGCCCTGCTGGATCAAGCCAGTAGCCCATCTAGTTCATCAACCTGTGGCTAACCAGGTGTTTTGGGGAAGCCCAAAAGCAGGATGTGAGTGCAGTAGCGTCATCCCCACTTGTGATTCATTGGAAATGGCATTCAGAGTCATACTGCCTCTGATATTGGAGGTAACATAGCCCTCACAACTAGTAGCCATTTTCTCCAGGAAGGAGGCTCCATGCCTCAGAATGCAAGCTGGCCTCCAGGTAGCTTCTATATTGGCTTTTCACAGCCAGACATGACATTTTGCCTGTACCTTGGGAAATTAGATATTTAGAAGCGGACATGTGTCTGTTGCTATGCAATCAGGACAAAACCCACTGAAACCTTGGCTGGTGATTAAAGTTAGAGCATTTGATTTGTTAAACCCATGGTTTACTTTTTGTTTGCTTAAAATATTTACTTATACCTCCTTCAGTCTGACAGCAGGTCTCTTAGGCAGCTGATGCAAGAGAAAAGTAAAACAGAATAAACGCAAGAAAATATCATCACATTCCATGTAAACACTCTTTCTCTCTCCCCCGAAGGCTTTCATAAACTTCTTAATACCTTCAGAAGGCTATTTTGGGCCTTGCTGGGAAGGAATTCCATACCACTGATGGAAGGCCTTCAGCTTATTGCCCTCCTAGTTTGCTTCCAAAGGTGGTGGCAGAGCTTCTGGTGATGACTGAAGATCTGCCTAGGTGTTTAAGGAGATGGACTATTATTTAGAATGTTCTTATCCTAAGTCACTTCAAGATGACTGCTCAAAACAAATTATGATGAATGCTAAACCAAGTTTGGGGGATGGTTAGGCAAAGTCAGCTATTTATTCAGTTCAGTATTCATTCTGATTTGTTTGTGAGGACATTACATTATTTTTCCATCACTTGCCTTGTCTCAAAAACAGTCCCAATTTGGGAGAGAAGCAGGTTTGTTGCGCAAGACTTCCAAATAAGCTTTAAAAGTTAAAACGATCAGTGAATTAGGCCTGGAAACCAACTAGGAGCCAGTGAATAAGTTTAAGAACAGTGGAGAGAGTTGCTAAGATGTATTTCGTTATCAAAATGTGAACAGTATTTGGCACCTCTAGAATTCCCCCATTCCTCAACAAAGAAATACACATGATGGAAAGTAAATCAGACTCTCTTGCCTTAATATATTATGCAGGTTAAGGGGTGGGAAAGAGGAAGACCCTTTACAATCTTCTTGTGGAAGGAAGTTTTGTTTGAAGTTGTGAATATTTTGACAGGAACTTGGTTATACTAGATGGTATAAAGGAGGCTCCACGAAGTATAGGGGCCATTTGCCAGGGTGGATGGAGGAGCAATTGGAAATGGAAGAGGAAGATGTATTTATTTTTGCAAGCTTTATTAGCACAGAGTCCTCACTGACTCCTAGCACTCAACTCCCTGCAACTTCTAAATAAATTATATAAAGTCTGGCTAATTCTGCTAAAAAATTCCAAGATTTCAGAATTGTGAAATCTCTGGGATCAAAACTATTTCATGGAACTCCATGTCAGAAAGAGCATATAAGGCAAAGTTTTAAAGTGGAATGAAGTCCCCATCACTGTCTTTTATTTCTAGAGCAAGCAACATGTACTAGGACCCTCAATACTTTACAATAATAGAGAGAAGTTCACAGCAGTCCCTGCACACCAGTGTGTAATTTAATAAGGATAAGAGGAACAGCGAGAGGAAGAAATGGGAAAAGGTCATGCTGGTGCTGGACACATTACACTTAGAAGCTCTTTTTGATGGGCTATTTTCTTGTGTTTTTTTAAAATGCAGGTTTACCTGAGTTACAACAATGTTACTGCACTGAAGACATTAGTAGCAAAGGCCAACTGGGTGCTTACCTCTGAAAGAGACAAGGTAGCTGACCCCATCCTCAAGCAACTGTTCAGTCTAAAATGCAAAACATGAAGTCAAGTATCCAAGCATCTCATCCCATTGTATCTTTGTTGTGGGAGGAATCATGGTTTTCAGACTGCAAGCACTATTATTTTTGTTCTCGTGAATTGTGTATACAATGAAACTTGTTGGGCTACATTTGCATTGAACTGGAATGTAGATATTTTTTGTTGGAAGTGCCATTTTTGTGGTTTTAATCACCCCTGCCTTCGCTCTCTAAGGTCAAGATGTACACACTGGAAGAGGACAAATTCCTCTCTATCCGAATAGAGATGACCATCTGCATTGATGCAATGCAGGCCTTTCTGCTGCTCTCGGACCTGCGACACAGGCACGAATGGGACAATCATTATGCGTAAGTACTTTGGTGGTTAACAATTGCTTTTTAGTTAGGGATGGTGTCCCCAATTCCCATTCTCATAGTTTAAGAGATCTTTCTGCTCATGCAGTTAAAAACAAACAAACCCAGAAGCTGAGATTCTTGGAACAGTAGATTCTGTGTACTTTCTTTTCTGTGCTCATGTAGAATCTCAGCATAACTCAGATCTGAGGTTATCGAGCTACTCTACCAATGATACTAGACACAGTACCAGGCCTCCTCCTTTATGCCCTCACAACTTTGATCACTCCCAAAAGTTATCCAATTGGCTCTTGTTGCTCTTTATTGTTGCGGTTGCACAAATATAAGAACCTAAGATAAGGTCTCCTGGTCAAAGTTCAGCATCTTGTATCACACAGCGGCCAGCCAGATGCGAAAGGGCAATTGTCATCTCCAATTGTTCACCTTCTGATTTCCCTTTTTGCAGGAGTTCTGAACTTGTCCAACAAGTTGATAAAGAGGACATGATCTATCATGTTGTTAGCCATACTATGAGCGAGGAAAACAAGCCTCAGGACTTCGTCATCCTCGTGTCACAAAGGAAGCCTTGCAGCAAAGGGTATGTTGCCTTGCCAAACATCTCTCCCCTGCAACTTCTAGGGCGCCTGTTCCACTTCAGATATGGTGCACACACATCTGTAAAGAGACCAGTGCCCAGGTGGCCTTTCAAAATCCCTTTTGCAAACTTCATTTCACCAGTTTTGAACAAAAGCTAAAGGCAAGAACTAGGCTAGCTGAGGGCAGGTTCAGCCTATTGAGTAAGCAGAACAAGGTTTCTTTGGGGGTTGTTGTGGGCATGGTGAACTTCAAAGCAGAGGGAAAAGTTCAGTGCACTTGTTCTAACTGGGTTTCCTTTCTTTCCAGTGATCCATATGTTGTAGCATTCAGATCTGTCACACTGCCAGCACATCCAGCAAAGCCAGAGTATACCCGTGGGGAGACCTTGTGTTCTGGCTTCTGTATTTGGCAGGAAACAGATGAGCTCACTAAGGTAGGCATTTAGCTTTCTAAAAGTGCAGCAGAGGAATGAGTGATAGTGGCTCAGTTTGGACATGGATTATGGGGACTGTCCCATGGATCCCCTTTCCCTACTTACGCAATGATTCTGCTCCATTTCCAGGTTTTGGGCACCAGGTGAAAACTTTTCTCTATAACCAGGCTATTGACTGATTATACAAACTATGGCCCTTTAAATGTGTTTGTGGGGAGTGGGGTTATTGGTTTGCTTTTGTTTTTTATTACGCATTTTGTGTTCTCATTTTGTATTTTTAAGTTGTAAACTGCCCTGTCCAGATGAAGGGTGGTATGCAAATTTAATTAATAATAATAATAATAATAATTTGCCATTATTTCCAACTAGGAACAAACCATGGTTAGTGCTAAATTCCAAACAATGGTTTCTAAACTCAAAGTTTGGAAGTCAGCACTAACTGTAATCTGCCCAATTTAAGAAACCATGAGAAACTATGGTTAAAGCAACTCGGAAGTAGTGGAGGCTGGAGGCTATGAGCCTCTGTCCTCCAAATTGGTTCAGTTCCCAGGGATGTATTTTATAGCATGAGTTCACCCTATTTGTTCTGAGAGTAGCTTTGTGTACCAGATTACCTTTATAAAGTGTCACAAATCCTTTTTTTTCTGATGTCAGAATAGATGCTGTTTGTGAAACATTGAGACATAGCAAATCACTTGCTGTGAATTCCTTTTGTGTACCATTGGTCAACGCAACACTTTTCTCTATGCAATCACATATACCAATGTATTTGGGAATGGCTGTGCGGAAAAAGAAGTCAGGGACCTGCGTGTGTGCGCCAGCTTTTAGCCTCTGCCCATTTCTAGCTCCAAGGTTTTTCTGGCTGTAGGTTTTTGTGATTTAAAATGGGCACAAACCCTAAAAACAATAGGAGATGCACCACCAGTGTAATGGTTTGGATTGAGTTTGTGGGTTGCTATTCCAGGATTCTTGCAATCATTTCCAGAGATGGCTCAAGATGTTCTGATGCTTAAGGCAGAAAATCCACATGTTGTCTCTCCTGATACATGCACCCACAGATGTATACTAACTAGTTCCTTGTTTGCTGCCCTTCCATGGTACCCTGAAGCCTGCTTTGCATTCCTCTGAATAAACCAATGTCTTGTGCAAGTTAGGAATTAGAACTGAGTTCAAGGAGCCAAAGGTCCTCTGGCATTGCTGTCAACTGTACATTGAGGACAGAAATCCATTCTTAGTTTGGGGTCAGTAAACTGAAGCCTTCCCAGGAACTAATTGATAAGATGCTTTTTTTGTTTCCAGGTGTCATATTACCACCAGGCCACTTCAGGTGTTTTGGCCTACATTACAACAAACATTGCTGGCCTCTCTTCAAGCTTCCATTCCACCTTTCAAGCCTGTGAACAGTTTCTCCAGAAAAACAAAGACAATCTCTCGGTTGGGCTTCAGAATCTTTAGTTGTACAGAAACCAGTCATCTTTGTCTGACAATGAGCATTGTTGTAAATATTGAAATGACGGCTCAATGTATGGGATAAAAGGAGAGGAAAGAAACAGGTTTATTCAAATGCACAAATTGCACAGCCCTCACTTGTGGAGGGAAGTCACTTTTATTGGCTTATGATCAGAATGAAGATTTTTATGCAGTAGGATTTAATGATCAGTAACTTAGCAATCATGTTTGCACTTCAGGAAGCAACTTGTTCTGATCCGTCCTGGGTTTTACATATCCTTAATTGCACCTGTGTTGGCTTCTGTTGAAGCCTTGTATATATTTGATTGGCAGAGAAATGTGATGTCAAGAAAAACTTGAAAATGGACTGTTTCTTTCTGTGTCCAGAACACTAGGTGGGAGAACAGCTTTCAATTGAAAATCAGTAGCTTAAAAAATGACTTTTCATATAGAGGTGAAATGTTTTTTAAAGTGTTTTTTAATGAATTTCACAAGAATTCAGAACAAATTCATTGCAACAATTGTTCTTCATTGGAAGAATCTACAAACTAATTTTTGAATAGGTGGAGGGCATTCTTAACTACCTACAGTGCACACTGCACAAAATCAGCACAATATTAAATCATGTCACATGTTAGCTTTTCTTTAACCATTATTTAGTATCAATGTGTCTTTCTTGAATGTTGGAAGTTTTTTTTATCATCAGTCTGAGCCTGAGGGAGATTAAATTATTTTGCCCTGGCGGTGCTGTCCTTCTCATGTAAAAAATCATTCAAACTTGCCCTTCTGGTACTTGGAATGAAGGGGGATGAATAATCTATTCTTTGATCCATAAACTAAGTACCTCATTTTCTGTTTTACTAGGTGGGTATTTTCTCTTACTCTTTTGTAGTAAAGTTTGCCAGTTCTGGTTTTGAATCTTTTTGACAGAGCTGTGGGACTTTATTGACATTTCTCTCAATAAAAGAATATTTAAAAATTTAAAAGCTCCTGAGTTTGCATTTATTGGGCACAAACTGGTCAGGTGCTATTGGAGGCTATGGTGGCATGCCTCCATTTTATAATTATATATGTGCATGTTAACAAATTCTCATTTCATGCTCCACAGGGTTTAGCGCTGACACTGTTAAGCACATAACACATATTCCTGGGTTCTGAAGCTGCCCATAACATGGGTGGTATATCAGTGAGGCTGTTAACTCTGGTTAAGGATTGGTTTACATGCTTCAGCAGCAGAGCTGAGAACTGCGGTGGATCTCTTTCTTGTACATGAGATCACACTGTATGGGTAGCAGTTGTGTCCCCCAAGAACCACTGATGTCTGCCAAAGTCAGCCTGCTTCTAGGGTTTTCTTGCTTTGCTGCACATGTATGTCAGGCTTCTGCATTCACATTATGCAAGCGTGAAAGCTGAGGTCAAATACAGAATTCAGTACCTTGGGATTAATTTAAAATAAATCAAGTTCCTAGTACTTTAAGGTCCAGAAAGAAGATAAAAACAGGTAAACCAATCAGTGTAAGTGCACAACTTGTGATAGAGAATATAAAATTGTTTATTTTCTTCTAAACCTTAACTATCAGCTAAAATGGGACATTTTAAATAAATGTCTAAAGCTACTGATTTTTGTAATGTACAAACCCATTGGTGATGCTCCAGCCATGTCCTCAGAACGTCCACATCCACAGTCTGAGAATGAGTTTAGTTCAACTTCATTCATTTGTCATGTATCTTTTCTGCTAGTTTGAAAGTTGTCTCAGCCAAATGGGATGGCATTTCCAAGCTGTTTACGCAGCAGCACTGTCCAGATGGCAAGAAGCTGAGGATACTATTTGTTGTAGAAGTTGCTTCAGGGACTATGAATCGGTTCCTTTTTTGTGTGTACACATTGACGGAAGTAGCAGAGTTTAAACATATTAGTTGATCTGGTGATATCAGCCTAGGTGCTTGCCACATTGAACTTCCTGTTGTGCTGAGAACCAAGAACAAGCACACTTGGACCTGAACATCTAGTCCATGCGCTAAACTGCCAATCCAGCTGCAAAACAAAGGAAGTCAACCCGATTCTGGAGCATACCACTGCTGGTGATCTGACTCTGGGCAGGAAAAACTGCAAAGCAAGAAGAGCCTTGCCCAATGCGAGTCTCTGCTGTGTCAAAGGTATTCTGGAGCTCTCCAGTTGGCCAATGAGCCCAGAGAAACGTTACTGGTCTCTGAATTAAATGAAAAACTCGAAACTTTGCTGGATCAGCGCATATCAGATGTATAACAAAGAGCGGGACTTGGATGAGGTTGCCCTGATTCTTGGTGCTTAGTCTCAACTGAAATGACAGGGAGTTGGAATGTTTGTTCATGAAAACAAACACAAATGACTTTTATACTATAAAACAAGTCCTTCATATGTTCTTGGATGGCCCATTGGCCACACGGGCAGGGATGTTGGGAGTTGCAGTCCAACGACACCTAGAGGGCCACAGGTTCCCCTCCCTGGTAGGTAAGGGTCACAGCTCAGTGGCAGAACATCTGATTTGGACGCAGAGGGTTCCAGGTTCTCTTCCTGGCCAGGTAGGGCCTACAGCTCTCATAAACCCTAGCCAGCATCACCATGGTCAGCCTTAGTCATTTGTTGTCTAAAATGGTTTTTAGAATATGAGTCAGTGCAGGAAACTAGGCAAGTGCCTATTTACAAGCCTGCTGAATTTGTTGCTTAGACGAGGGGTGTGTGTGGCTGTGGCTGTATGATATGCAAATATTTCATACCCTTACTTGAATTTTGCCTGTATCTTGGTGCATTTTCAAAAGTAAAATTTAATACTCACATGCCAAGTCCCGGAACTGAGTCAACACAGGTTCAAAAAGGTCGTAATAGATTTGTTCAGGTTGGCTATTCTTTCGAATAAAGAGGAGATCATCCACTGTAACTGGGTCAGTCTTCCCTTGCCAGAGAGTCAGGCTGTACCTAGGAAGAGAAATCGTTTGGGGGGTACAGGAAGTTTTTGGAAGCTGTGTAGTCTAGGATGTTAAACAGGAAATCATTCAGTGCTAAGGTCCAAACTATACGTTATGTGGGTGATCCATGATTAGGCTGCAATTGACTTGATACCTGAGAGGCTTTGGGGTGTGGGGTTTGATTTGAGGAAATGGCATAGAAGGGAATGGGAGCCAAGAACAGTACTGCAATATTCAGAAAAGTCTGATTAGTATATATTTTATTAAATTTCTATTCCTCCTCCCAAAGGAGCCCAGGGCAGCAAACACTTCTGTGATAATTATTTAAAAAACTGTTAAAAACATCTGAAGACAATAAAACATCTAACACAAATTTAAGAACAGATGTAACCAAATCAGAAGCTGACCCACCAAAAGAGAAGCATTTTCAGCAGGCATCTAAAGGATACAGCCATGACACCTGCCTAATATCAACTGAGAAGGCATTCCAAAGTACAGGTGATGTCTCACTACAGAAATGACTCTGTAGGATATGCCTACGGGGATGACTTTACAGGGATGCAGCTCTGAAGGACAATAATGTTCCAATCTGCACATCAGTCCAAGAGATGTAACCCAGCAGGGCAGTTAGGATCAGAATCCCCAAAGATCAAATTCCTCAAGCATCCCGAGTGCCTTAGCATCCACTTCCTCTTCCCCCTACTCCCATTTTGCTGTGATTAATCTGGCTGTGTCCTTGTGTTGCACTGTGGGGAGATCAGTGTTGTACCTTGTGGGCAATGCATTCTTGGTTCCCAAGACAGCACTTTTTGAAAGGTGGTTGGCATGTTTTGTGACTGGGAATATGTAGATTCATTCTAATATTAGCAGTTCTGTTTTAATCTGACCTACTGCATACGGTTTGCAAGTTTCTAGTGCGTGAGTAAACCAAGATTTCTGAATTAATCTCTGTGTGTTGCAGGGGGGGATAAACAATAAGCGTGCTGTAAATCTCTTACCTGTCAGACTGGCTGAGAAGCCAGCTCAAATGAGGCCAGGCTGGTCTTGCCATGACGGCTCTTATGGGGAAGGTGATTCGCTGAGGCAGGTTCCCTACGAGGCTATGCATGTCCTCAACCATTTTCTGTGTGTAGGTCTTGTTTGGAAAGAAAGGTAAATAGAGGGTTGACCATCCTGGGGAGAGAGTGCAGTCTGGGAACTTCTCCTGGATGAGTGAGAGGAATCTGAGGACAAACAACAACAATATAAGCTGCAACTGCAGACATCTAAAGCCATTCTAGTTTCTCTTCACACAAGGGTAGCCAAGACTCAGAGCCTATTTGGGAAGCCTCACTAATGACTGTGGCAACTAATGACTCTGGGACTTGATCTGCCCCCAGTAACCTTCATACCTGGCTTCCAGCACCCCATATCCTGATCCCAAAGCCTTCCCTTATTACAGATATTTGCATTCTCTGATCTGCCATCTTTTGCCAATACAAGCTGAGACACTACTAGCCTGCGAAACACAGTCTAAAATCTAGAAGGAAACCCTGCTTGGCTTAGTGGTGATTTAGAGATGGTCTCAAGGCACAAGCCAACTTGGCCATTTGACACAATCAAGTAGACACTTGGCATTTATCAATAATTGTGTCGTTGCAAAATTGGCTTAGTGAAGTCTTGTGCTAGAAGAAGACTATAGAGACTGTGGGATGATTTGGAAGCTTTTCAGATGGAAAATGCTGGCTCCATTGCAGATCAAGTTGGGTGTGCCTCAGAAGAGAATTTATGCCACATATGCAGAGAATAGATGGTTGTGGGGTTACTGGGTTCCCAAGCTATCTGCAGCAATTGATCCATATTTTTCTGATGTCTTGCAATGCACTTTAGTGCAGTGGGACTACTGAGTACACCATGTACTATATTTGCCCACAGGTGTCCCCTCTTGAGCAAATATAGGGCTGAATCTGACTACATGGGACGGTTTAATTATACCATTTCTATAATTTTATTTATACATATCCCCTCTAAGGAGTATACAGAAAACTAAAGCAACAGACAACTTAAAACAGCAAATATTACAAAAATACAGTTAATATATAAAAGGGGGTCCCAAGGATATGAAAAGGGCACCCCTCCTCTCATAGTTCTTTCTCCAGCCTTTGTCCCCTTCTCCTCCAGCTGCTTTTCACAGGGTCCCCTGTATGCACATGCTTTACACAAGTGGAGGCTTAGGAGAAAGTCACAGGTTTTGATTCAACTCGACTCCTACCATGTGTCGAATGTTAGTGTGTGATAGAGCTGTAGACAGGTACTTCTGGATACAGATGCTCCATCCCAGGATAGAAAATCCATCCTGATACAAATACAATAGAAGTTCATTTTACTCACCGGCTTGCGTTGACTGCAATATTAATAGGTACATTTGGGCCTCTCAGAATGTCTGCATTTAGCCAAACAGGTCTGTGGATATTCATTTGAGAGGAGGTTTTTACTAATATATCCAGAGATGGGCCAACAGCTTTGATGCTTTTGAAATCCAGCTTGATGGCTAATTGGAAAAGGAAGAAACTCCTGTGAAATCCATCAGGTTCAGTTAGTGCCTCTAACTCAACCAGCCCTGCTTTGTTCTAGAATGAATGGATGGATGGAGGCAACATATGAAGAGGTCTGCTGTAGGCACAAGTCACCCTTTGTGTGGATCTCTCCCACAGTCAGGTAGGCAGCCTTTGAGAACATACTTTCCTAACTTTCTACAAGAAAATGGGCGCATAACAATAAATAGCAATGACCAAGTAGAGCTCTGGTGCAACAAATCTACTCCCCTCCCCTCCAAAACAAAAACAAAAACAGATAGAAGACCACAAAAAGTGTAGGATAATAATCATCACTGGGTAGGGGGCATGTTGGTGACAGCATAAGACTTCTGCACAAATTTTGTGAAAACAAATCAGGACAACTGCTCAATAAGTTTCCATCTGGAAGTGACCTGTAAGTTGCTTTATTATTGACCAGGAAATGGGATAACAAAAAGCAATCTATAAATTAAATAAATAATGAAACCTCCATTCCTGATTGCAAGTTTTTTGCTTGTTTTCCTGCCATGGGTCAATGGGTACATGTTCTTTTTAAGGTGTTTCGACCCAGTAATAAATTATGCTGCTACATCCAAGCTCAAAATACTCCTACTCTGCTTGGACTGCTCTCAGAGAAGCTACCCAGGGCCTCTTTTATACATAACTTCCTCCCCCTTCCTGGAAGATGCTTTCAGCACAAATGTAAAGTACTGGATATAAGATCTTAATGGTGTATAGTCTCAAATCCATATTAAACATGGGCCGTTATGCACCGTCTCAGCCATTTCCATGCATGTGACATATGGCAAGATCATAAGGCTGACAATAATAAATATAGTTAAATAAAATAATTTATCCCCGACAAAAAATTATACTTTTCAGATGAAACAATCTGAGTAAAAACAAACCCAATACCATTGGCTTGAAGCTTATAATTTCCTTCCCTATCCACTTCAATTGGCACGTCTCCTTTCAACCAACATACCTTTATTGGATGACTTAAGGACTGCCTCCAGCCATTCCTGAAGAGTGTTATCACTGTAGATGTCAGGTGGGTGGGCCATGATGGGCGTGTCTGTCTCATTGGGTGTGTTGTGTGCTTCAACAGTGACATCAGCTTCCAAGGCCATAACGTCACCTGTACGTACGTACACACACAAGAGAGAGAGAGAGAGAGAGAGAGAGAGAGAGAGAGAGAATTCATAGTGAAGAAAGTTTTGTGCACAGTCTATTTGCATATGGTGGGAGTTTGGCATGGGCAGCTTTCACCCAGAGGCACCATTTCAGATTTTAGGGTCTGGGATTGGAACAAGGTCTAAAGGCCTGCTTCTAGATGCATTCAGTCAACTGTGGAAAAAGCGCTATATTTAAACAGTTTGCTGCACTTCTCTTATCTTTGTTTTAAGGTAATAATTGTAGCAAATATTATCAATACAGAACAGACAATAATTTTATAAAGCAAAGGGATTTATTTATAGTGCATTTATTATTAATATTATTTATTTATTGCTGTTGTTAGTTGCTTTTCTTATGGAGTAACTCAAAGTGATTTACATTAAAACCAGTTAAAAACAAAACCAACCCCCCCCCAACCTACCTACGTATATGAATAAAAGGCAGGACTCTAGGTCCTAGCCACATTAAAGAGGCCAAAATGAAATTAATGGCTGAAAGTCCCAGGCAAAGAAAAAAAGCTTTTGTCTGCTTCCTAAAGCTAGATAAAGATGGTGCCAGGTGTGCCTATCTGGGGAAAGCATTCCAGAAGCAGGAGGCCACCACCAAAAAGGCCCATTCTCATATTGTTCCAGGGCGTTTTTTCAGCCAGAGCTTGACGGAACTCATGGAGGGGGGGGTCACACAAAGATGGGTGTCAGGTGATGATTGCAGGGTTCAGGTCAGTTTATGTGGGGAGAGGCAGTCCTTGAGGTACTGTTCTCATTGCAAGGAGGGTTTAATTTGAATGAGGACTCAACACAGTTGAGTTCTGGAAATTTCAGTGGTGTTATGAGAAAAATATCCACCCAGAGTTCATTGTCACCCGAGTCCTTTTTCTTACCCAACAGCAACTACGAGTGAGGCCAATCAGACACCAGGATAGAGCAACCAAAGGAGTTTAATTTCTCACTTGATAAATTATTATTTGTATAGTTTTAATAGATTTTGTGTGTGTGTTTGTTTTTAGAGGTTATTATTTTTATCTGTAAGCTGCCTTAAGTCCCTGTCAGGGGAAAAGGTGGGGTATATTTGTATGTATGTATGTATGTATGTATGTATGTATGTATGTATAAATAAATAAATAAATAAATGAAAATCAACTTTTTATTTTAAAGCTTAGTTGGGGAGCCTTTAGTTGTTGGACCACATCTTGTTGGACCAAACCATTGGCCATGCTGGCTGGGGTTGAAGGGAATTGGAAGTCAAACAACATTGGGAAGGGCTTCTACTCCCTCCAATTTAAACAATATACAAAGTGCTATCTGAAGAAAAGAAGAAACTAATTGGGTTCACACCACAAAGAAATAGAATAATATACCCAACACTCAGCATATTAAATTCCTACTGAAATAAATATATATTGGGTTTCTGATCACCAGGACAGCAGTGTTCCTGAAAGTGCAGAGGCCCTCCAATTTTATGCCATGTTCTTTTGATTCCTCTTGCTAACTGATAGACAACTCAGTGGAAACCTCTCTCTTCCAGTTCCTTCCTCAAGAAGGATTCCCAAGGCCCAATGAAATACTCGATTTTTTCAGATAAGATGTCTGATGTAAGTTGTGCCTGAGCTGATAATGGAAGTGGAAGAGTTCTACATCAGCCTGGAGCTTTCTGCCCATTCCTCTAGTTTCATTATCACAAGGTGATAAGCCCCTTCAGACAGAACGCAGTAGGAACCATGTTGATGGAGTTGTCTTATCTCACACAACTAGAATCAATTGCTCATTCTTATCGCTACAATGTGAGCCATCCTATCCCCCTTATCATTACAGATTTCTCTGCCTTGATTAACTGTAAGGAATGGTGTAGTTAATATGTTAAAGTTTAGCAGAACTTTTAAATCATGGTGGTTAACCCACCTTAAAAAAAGAAAAGGTATATTGGAAGAATGTATTAAAATGCACTTTTGAACCTAGAATGAGCTCCTTAAAGTTAACTTCTGTCACTTGCCCCTCAAGCACATAAATTGACAAATAAACTGCAGCTGTTTTTCTGTCAGTTGAGGGATATTGACAAGTTCTTACACTCATTAGCAAGTCTATATACCCCTTTATCCTCCATGTGGGTGGTTGAATACAGACTTACTCTGAATTCATAGCAGTGATGTATCTGTGAAAAGCATTATTTGAGGGAGGGAAAACCCTCAGCTGGACTTGAAACTCAAGCAGTCATCTTCCCTGCTACTACGGTACATACTTGAAAGGAAAGTTTGTTCCTTGGGAACTGTACAGAACAACACTTGCAACAAATGAGACCAATATCTCCATAAGTCTAGTAAAGAAATAATGATGTCTAACAACTGTAGAGCAGTCGGTGTGGAAGCACCTTCACAATGTGCAGTTAAAGTCCAAATGTACCTCTTTAACCACCACCCCCTTCCCAACAAACACTGCCAAAGTCAATGACATCAACACGTCACACAGTGTGCGCACAGCATGCACACTTCACAAAACACCAACCCCACACAATCGAAGGGGCGAGCTGGTGCACTTGTTCCCAACTATGGTACTTTTAGCCAGGCATGATCTAACCTGGGAGAAGAAAACAGTGTCTTACTCTTCAATGCCTCTTCCATTTCACTCTTCCGGTTTGCAGCATGGTACCAGCTGACCAGCAACCCATCTTTCCGGTCTATTCTCCTCAGATTGAACAAATAATCCAACATATCTCCACCTGTACTGAAGGCCTGAGAATCTAAACAGGAAATTGAACACAAATAAACATGGGTTACTCCCAGTGCTTTTTTCTCTAAAAAAATGTTTAGGGGTACTCTCATATCACCATTTTATAGTTTAAATCAGGGAAAATAAATACAGCAAATGGACAAAAGTACAGAGATTCACAAAATGTTTAGGGGTATGTGTACCTCTGCGTCCCCTGAGAAAAAAAGCACTGGTTACTTCTAATGAAAACTAAACCCACACACAAAATAAAAGCTTTATGCAAATAAGAAAATAACGCAACTTCCCGTGTCATTCCTGGTAGTTAGACCCAGTTAGTGCATATCTTTGGTGTTGAAGGAACATACCATATTTCATTCATTTAAAGAAGGGAAGGGTCCACATTGCCTTTCTAAATAAATATACATATGGCTGATAACAAGATGACATTTAACAGTAGGGCCAGAATTGGTCCAACAAATGTACAGTATGCCATACCTAAATTTTCCAACAATACGTAAGAACAGTTTTGTTGGCAGGTTTTAACATTTTATCCTCTATGAAACTAGACATCAGAGTTGCCAAAGTTATTTTCAAGGATAGGAATTGTCCTTGCAACCAGTTAAAGCCTGAAACGGTCTCTCGTGTGTCCTTTTACTATAGATTTATCAAGGGGTTTGAGAAAGCATAATTTATCCTATTAACAGGTGGATTTCTGGTCAAACCTTAGAGAACCTTTTGAATAACTTCCTTGAGGGGTGGTGGTGGTAATAATATATCTGAAGGTTGTAATATCTCTCAGACTTGCTGTGATTCTTATTTTACTAACTTGTCACCTTTAGTAATTCATAATCAGTTCTGCTGAGGTTGTGATTTTGAATTATTTTGTATTTTGTACTTTGCCTAATGGTTAGTTGACTGTAATAAACATTTGATTGATTGACTGGTTTAGCATCAGGTATCCAAATCCTGTGAGGAGGGGTCTTATGTTCCAGTTCACATCTCGGCTTCCCCTTCATGGGCTTACGAGCTCTTGGCTTTACTTTCTTCCTTGCTACGTAGAAGTGCTTTTGTCTTAGCCCCCCCCACCCCACCCCCAAAAAGGGCAAAGTCCCTAATCAAAATTCTGTGCAAATTCCAAGTAATGAAGAAGAAAGATGCTCAACCTGTCGAGTGTTATAACTTAAGAAACTGCTTGATACAGAGTCAGACCATTGATCCATCTAGCTCTGTGTTGTCTACACTGACTGGCAGGGCTTCAGACAAGAAACATCTCCAGCCCTACCTGGAGATACACAGGGACTGAAACTGGGGCATGGATGCTCTGCCACTGAGCTTTCCACTATAGTCCAGGGAAAATATCAGGCAAGGTTGTGAGGGTTTCACAGGGGTTGGGTTGAGGCTGTGCACATCTTAGGGAAAACAAAACTGAGTTTGCTCACCTTCCCACTACCCAGCCACCTCTTGGATTTCATGGAACCAGCCCCAGAAATATCCTGTGAGGCTAAAAGACCTGAAGTAATACATTTCACTGAACCAACTGGCCTCAAAATAAGTAAGCATTCACATTTTACCTGCCTGAGGAAGAATTCAGCAAAACAGGGAGCTTGCATACTTGTGCATCAACCTAAGCCAAAAGCAGTTGCAATCTAGTTGGACTAGATCAGGGGTCTGCAACCCGCGGCTCCAGAGCCGCACGTGGCTCTTTTACACCTTTGCCGCGGCTCCGGGGCGGATACTAGCGAGGGGAGGAGGCGCATTGTACGTCCCGACACTTCCCACTGTGGCGGGCGCTGTACTGGCTGTGACGTCACATGGGGGTGGTGCGTGCATTAGTTATGCACCGTCCCGACGTCACCTTCCTGCCCGCCCGCCCGCTACATTGTAAGGGGCATGTACGCTGGTCACTGCATTGAAAGGGGGCATGTACGCTGGTCACTGTTTTGAAGGGGAGTGAAGAACACACACACACACACAAAGGTAACTTGTTAATTTAACATTTATTTCTATGAGGAGGAGTAATTCTGAGGGGTCAAACAAAGAAATAATAATAAAAAGTGACAAAAAAGTTATTTTTATAATGACGAGTTTTGCGGCTCCCAGTTTTTTTTCCTTCGGAAATGGGTCCAAGTGGCTCTTTTTGTCTTAAAGGTTGCAGACCCCTGGACTAGATGGCCCTTCAATTCCCTTCCAACTCTACAATTCTATTCTTATAGCTGCAACCAAGAGCCTGTCCTGTCAATGTATAGAATATGAATTCTAACCCAGCAATCACAGCATTTATGTGAAATTCACTGGCCCCCACCTCCAGCAAACCCTGGTCTTCTTGCTTAGTACCTTGTGGGGATTTCCTGTTGACTGTCAGGGTTACAGTGAGAGCTATGCAAACGGAAATCACTGCCATGGCACTGATCACAGCAATGACAACTCCTTTTCTTCCAATGGAAGGACACTTCATGCTGGAAGCTGTCATCTTCTTTAAGTGTGCCAGCTCCTTGGCAGCTTCACCTATACAATTGCAGTTTCCTTCCAAAAACAGGATGAGAGAGTAAATGAAGGTGAAGAGGCAATTCAGAATGTTTAAACTCCAGCCAGAAGCCTTGGCCCCCCAAAAACAGAAATCAGGACGAAGGGATCTTAATTCAGTAAGTGGTATTCTTTTTCTCCTTTTAAAAATCCAGAACAGCTCTGAAGAAGTTTCCTTCCAATAATCCACTGCTGCCTTGAAGGGATTCTCTTAATAACTTGTGATTTTTCTCACTTTAATAATTATTGCCTTGGACAAGTCACTTGTGATACCATGCTACTGTCTTGGAGGAGATTCCTTCTAATGATGTTTCGCTGTCTTGCAGGTGTTTCTTTTAAACAAGCTGGTACTTTCTTGAAGAATTGCTTTTCTAACACACCTTCCTGGCCTTGTTTTTCTTCTGATAATCTGGCACTGCCTTAAAAAATAATTATTCTTCTTTAAAAAAATGGTTCTGTGTTCCTTGAAGGATTTACCTCCTGGTAATCAAAGATCACCACCAAAGATCACAGGCTAAGTTTCTGTAATAGCTATAGGTTGTCTACCAAGAGGGGGGGAAAGACACTGGTGATGATCTCTCTAGCTCAGAAATAATTTTACTGAAGTTCTCTGAGGTTGTTCTCCTATGAAAAATCCATCAGGGCAATATTTTGAGGCCAAAGTACATCTACTTGATATGTGCTGGGGGGTGGGGGGAACCTTCCCTCCAAGAATTAGTTATATTAATGCCATGTGTGTGAAGGCAGCTGTTCTAAGATTACGTAAAGATGGGTCCTCCCTCTTCAGATCTGCGCATACAAATGCTGGATCACATTAGACACCACTCCCACCACCAGGGAGGAAGAAAGAAAGACTATGCCTGCTGGTTTTAAATTAACAGGTTTGAAATAATACTGACATTATCACTTCTAAGCTTTCCTGACCTTACTAGATTAAGAGAATATATTCCTCTGAAAAGCTTCTGTTAAAATTACAGCATTAGCCACACACATACACATACACACACACACACACACACACGTAAATGCAAGAAGTTCAGGATCTCATAACAATTGAACTCATCCCACTGTAGATACAGGAGACCTGAGACATACCTCTGCAAATCCCACTAAAGCCCTTAAGTACTGTGCTTGCTTTACATATCCCAAGACAGGGTTGGGTATACACTGTGTATGCTGGGCCAAATCCTCATGGTGCTCTCTTGCTTTGCCTAGTGAAAACCATGACAACCAGGTTCAAGCCGATTCAGATGGCAGGCATGTGCGATGGCTACAAAGGAGGTGTTCCTGCCGCACGAGTTTGTGTTTCCTTTCTCAAAGTCCCAGTGGGCTGCTGCTGTCAATCGCCTTCTTTCCAATAAGAAGCAGAGGCGACTGAACCCCAGCTTGGTGGCCTCTCGCTAAGCAGAAAAGAAAACTGTCCAGTAGTTTAGTTTGGGGCACAACAGTTTTTGTTAAGGTTAAACTCTTGAATGAACGTCTTGGAGACAGTTCACATGATCAAACAATCTGTTCTATATGTGATAGGCAGGAAAGGTCAGTGTGCAATGCCAAGTGGCCAAGCGATTATTCCATTGACCTGCCAGACTGAGACTGCCTGTAGTGTGCAGCTTACCCAAGCCCACAGCTCATCCTCGGATTAAAAACAAAGGGAAACCACAAAACTGGTGTTGTGCTGTGTTTTCGTGGGTGTATTCTATAACATGTCGTTGATGCAGTTAACAGTGTATTAGAGGTGGATTCATACTGGACTGTCCAAATTTCATTCTGCTTCATTCTGCAATGCTTCCTCAGTGTTACTGACTTGTTACCTAATTATAGCCATCTGGAGGGGGCCGCACTTGAGCTACAGCACAACGAAGGTGGAACACACACACACACACACACACACACACACACACAGCATGGGATGAAAAGTTACATGACTTCAGCAAGAAGCTATGCACTGATTGGAAACCTAGCTGTTTGTTTACTCCCAAAACTTTGGCAAGCATGAATGGTATTGGAATGACGCAACTGTCCCGATACCACCATAAGCACAAATTCTTCTGAACGCACAATAAAAAGGACACTTGGAGAGGCCCAAAGGCTTCCATGTGGCTGAGGAATCTCCTTCTCCAGTGGAGTGCAATGCCAGCTCCATGTCTCAGGGACAATGTGCAGTTAAATGCAGTTAAACCACGAATCAACAGCCTGCGTGGCTTATTTGGCATTTTTTATGCAGTTTCTTTACTCCCTGTTGTAGTTTACATAGAATCGGCATCTTAATATTCAAGCAGCACCTCATTGCTAGGGATAAAAGTAGTGTCCATCACAGATCCAGTAATTCCACCCTGTTTACAGCATGATCTGATCATTTTTAATTGCAATTTATATTGTTAGAATCATCATGTAATCAATATAGTGATCATGCTATCAATACATTTATGAACACACATTTGCTATGGTAGCATGACATTCTTAAGACTACTACATCCTTTCCAAAGCTGTCACCCAAACGCAGCAGACACTGGTCCATTTAGGCCACATGGGGCACTGCTCCAGCCAACCTCAGTCTGCCATCAGCCAGGCCCCACCTGCCCGCCTTCTTACTTGCAACCAGCCAGAAGGCAGCTCTGTTGTCATTGGCTCTGGTTCCATCAATGTTGGTCTTCCTGCCTTCTGCCCCACCAGCCCCAATGAACACAAGCTACCACTGTCCAAACATTGTTCCATTTCTACACCACAAGCATAACACAAGTGTAGTATGCATGCAGACCAGCAGAATGAAAATAAAGCCGAATCCAGGATTTATGGGCTGGACAGGTGGCTCCTGAGAAGCCTCGTTTTAATTCATTTCTAAGCTTTTATGCGTCAGATTCACTTTTCTCAAAGCTTCCCTTCTACTGCCACCTTCTGGCTGACATGCTGGGACAAGTTAATCAGACCTTGTTCCATTTTACAATATTCTTTACAGGACTCTAGTGGTGTACTGGAAAAAAAAATGAAGTACAGGAGATCACCAGGACAGTCCCCACAGCAATATCCTAAAGGA
Source organism: Podarcis liolepis (assembly GCF_965112155.1). NCBI lineage: Eukaryota > Metazoa > Chordata > Lepidosauria > Squamata > Lacertidae > Podarcis > Podarcis liolepis. The sequence goes on from NC_139559.1 coordinate 57,827,277, forward strand.
GAGTCCAAAATGTTGGTGCAAAAAGGGGGGGGGCGAATTAAAGAATGCCAAGATCCAAGTTTGGAGCAAGTACTCTTTGGTGAGAGAACCCCAGCAGAGATTTAAAATCACAAAAAATGCAGCAAAGTAAAGCATGGAGATATAGGCTGTTAGACCTTTATATATATATATACCCTTGTAAGTTCTAAAACTTCCCACTTCCCTCAGCATAGGAAAAACCACGTTTGGTAAATAAAAAATTAGTTTACTTACAAATTCTTCAAAGGTTAGGTCCATGTATTTTTTCATACTGTACATCAGTCAGAAAAGTTGTACAGGCAGCAAAAATTGGCTTGGTCAAAATGGAGAAAGTTCTTAAATTATTGCTACAAGAACACAAGAATGGCTTGTGAGAGCAATGTGACTAAGCTGGAGCAATCATCTTAGCCTCCTCACAAGCTGAGCTTCTTAAGTAGACTGGAAGGAGAATCAAGGCTTGATTACTAGTCCCTCCCAAGGTGAGCTAAGCCTGGCAGAACAGCTTACTCTATGATATTAAGCCCTTCATGCATTAATTTGACTTTAAGAATGCTGGTTATATGAGGTTGGTTATCCCACAAAAAATGCAAGCAACTGTGTTAATCCATTATCTATAGACATACACACACACAAACAAACAAACACCACATAATGTTCTATTGATTAGGCTCATAATCCTTTGCATAGTTTACCTGGGAGCAACCCTATTGAACTCAGATGATTACTTCTTATCAGGTCAATTTGTAAAATATAGTGAGCTTTAACCAAAGATCTTTTATTAGGAATGCAAACCATCTTGCAAGATATGTTTCCATTTAAACTGATACCATGAAGTAGGAACCCCCCATCAAAGGAAAGAAGAAGCCAGTTTCTGCTTAGATATTTCATCCTATTCCCTGAATTTCTTTATGGGAATATATTCAGAATAACAAACACAGGTTGCTATTATGAAATCCTTCAGTAGGCTTTTAAGAATCAGTTGCTCATTACCCTTTTTGACACAGGTGAAGATAGTAAATTCAGTAAATGGTAGCTCACGTTCTAATACAATTGTCTCCTGCACTTGTTGAATTTCTCTTAAAAAAACAACAACTGTGTTCCATTGCTGCTGCTTTGGTGTGTTCTAAAATAGTAAATGAAATACTGATGCTTCCCCCTCTGCTTTTTGGCTGCCTTTATCTAACTGCCATGGGGGGAGGAAAGAAGAGGGAGGGGAGGTCCCAATGGGCGTAATGGGGCTTACTCACAGGTAAACAGGTAAAGGATGGCAGCCACAGGGTTCATGTGCCTTTAACAGCTGTATGGCAGACAGAAATTCAACAGGTTAAACATTTTCTAGTACAGAAACACATACATGGCTTCACCATGATTGCACCCTCCCTAATTTTGTGTTGCGGCATGTCTCCCATGGCAGAAATGTTGTGAGAATTAAAGAATAGAGGGACTGTCATCCACCAGACTAAAAGTGACAGGTGCGATGCCCTCTTTTCTGTGTAAATTTTATCCCCTTTTTGGATCACTTCAGGATTCCCCACCAAAATGCTGTTTTGGGGTAATGCCCTTAAATGTTGTTTCGGGTGGTTTGTGATCCTAATGTACATTCATCTCATTGACTTGGACCATACCGAATGAGTGTTGAGTCTCCTCAACCTTCAGCATGACTCTGGAAGCAATGACACAAAAGGCTGTTTTGGGGTATCATGACCGGCTCGGTGCCCCTGATCTGAAGAAACAGGCTTAAAGTCCCCCTGGTCCAGTCCTTCTATTATTCTGTTGTCCTATGGCAGCCATTTTGTGTTATGCCACACCTCCATGGCAGCCATTTTGTGACTGGCACCCACAGCCTGCCCTCAAAATTCAAAATATGTCCCTGGTCCAGAGAGGTTGATGACACCTGCCATACTCCAACTATTTTCTCTGCCCACCCCCTCTTATTTTCCCTCATAGTGTTTGGAGGAAGGAAAATAAGCAGCAAGTGTGACAGGGAAGGAAGTGATGGTTCTTTTAGTTTAGCTTTTTGAAAAACAAGAAAATGCCTAAATACAGTTGATTTAAAATAATAATAACCACCTGTTATTCTGGTTTCTGTCTGTTACTTGTGCAGTGCTTCCAGTATATTGCACCTTCCTGTCTTTAGGAGAATTCCAGGCATGCTTCTGCTTTGTAGAAGCCATTTAGCAGCCATTAACTTCTCTGGGGGAAAGTGCAGGCAGAAGAAGCACTAGGCTGACAGCTTCTTTGTCTGCAGACCAGATTTGCTGGTAATTTTTGACAATGCAACTCTCTCTCTCATTAGAGTGCTAACATGACAGTCGCTCATGGAGAAAGTAAAGACTTTTTTGTTGCAAAAAAACAAAAACAAAAAAACCAACTATAGACACAAAGAAACAATTTCTAACCTTTCCAAACACTGGCCTTATATGTGAAAAAGCATTTCTAAAATTGTTTCTAAAAACAAACTGTTCAGTACTATAGACCCTGTATAGCTGATGGACAAGGAAAGGGGAGGTTGTGATATATTATGTACATGTGATGGGAGCTGGGAGGCAAATATTGAAAATGTGGCTTACTACAACCCTGCAATGTCTACCGTATATCCCCATATTGCAGGTGGATAGAAAAAGCTGCAGCCAAGTAACTTATAATGATGTAATGCTATCTGCCATTTATATGCCTACATAGTAGAATGGAGTGGGAATTATAACCGTTGTGTATCATGAGCTCTGCATTTCAGATGGATGCTAAGGTTGACAGACAATGGCTCATAATAGCTCTCTAATAAACAATCCGAAGAACTGCCTCCTATTCAGCCTCTTATTGGTGAATTAAAACATCCAACATGCCCTTTTCATTGCCATACTACAGAGTACACAGGTATTGCCAAGATGCAGGCAGTTCTGTAGGTGTCAGAGCTGCCCGAGGTCCCAGCTCACAAAGGACCAACGCCAGTTCGTTGTTATATACAAAAGTCTTTATTGAAGTTCAGTTTCACTTTCACTGCCGCGGCGTGCAGCTCTACGTCTGAAACTCTAGACCGCTGAAGCTCCGTCTGAATCTCCTCCCCCCAGACACCAGTTTAAGACTCTAGCCTTGCTCCACCTCTTCCTTTGCTCTTTCCTCCTCTGGTTCCGCCTGTCAGCTGGGGTCTCGCCCTTCCTAGACTCTTCTGACGCTGAGTCCCCTGAGTCTTCCCCCTGCCTCCGGCGGGCTTTAGGACCTGGTTCCCAATCCGGGTTTTCTGCTGTCCCACGCGCCTGTACATTCGAACTTGGCGCGCGCGCCCAGCCGGCTACCTTCCTCCTGACCGTTACACTGCTCCTGTCACCAGGGGCGCCGACTTATAAAAAATATTGGGGGGGCCCATACCGGGGTCCTGCCGCTGGTTCGCTCGGGTAGCCGGGAGAACGCACTTCGAGGTGGCGGTGTTGGGGAGAGACCCTCGCTCAGGGCGCCACTAGACTTGGCGGCCGGCAGCCTATCTGGGGGGTTTTGGAGCGTATTTCGGCGGAGCGATTGGGGAGGAGGGGGCTTGTTGCCGGATTCTTCAGCTGAGCCGGAGATCCGCTGCTGGGGGTCCCTGGGCCGAGTTGTGAGCACGGCCTGCTGAAGGGAGATCCAGCCGATTGCGCGACGGGGACAGCCGGGGCTCTCCGGCTAGGGCGCGCGGCTGGCTGGCTGGCGAGGGAGCAGGTGGGGAGGAGGCAGGGGTCCTCACTCTCTTAGGAAACGCACCCGTGCGCCCGATTGCCACGAAGTCCGAAGGGTGCGTGTGTGGAATTAAAAAGCAAAAACGAGATACGGGCAGGGCAGGCAAAGAGTTTTCTGCAAGAGGATGGAGGGCAGGTTGAAGAGAAAATCACTCAGGATGAGACAGTCAAATCAGCCATGATAAAATGGGCTCAGGATATTGGGTATAACATCATGTTTGAGGACTGGGAAAGGTTATGGACCACCGGAATGAAATTCACGGCATGTAATGCCTTGAAGGAAAATATTATGAAAATTATTTATAGGTGGTACATGACCCCAGTCAAGCTTGCAAAAATATATCACCTGTCTGATAATAAATGTTGGAAATGTAAGGAGGCTGAAGGGATATTCTTTCACCTCTGGTGGACTTGTCCAAAAGTGAAGGCCTTCTGGGAAATGATCTATAATGAGTTAAAAAAGGTATTTAAGTATACCTTTCCCAAGAAACCAGAGGCCTTCCTCTTGGGCATTGTTGGCCAGAAAGTGTTAAAGAAGGATAGAACTTTCTTTATGTATGCAACTACAGCAGCAAGAATACTTATCGCAAAATATTGGAAGACACAAGATTTGCCCACACTGGAAGAGTGGCAGACGCAATTGATGGACTACATGGAACTGGCTGAAATGACTGGCAGAATCCGAGATTTGGGAGAAGAAACAACGGAAGAGGACTGGAAAAAATTTAAGGACTATTTACAAAAACAATATAAGTTGTATGAATGTTAAAAATTTACATGATTCGGAAACTATAGCTTCAGCAATTAGATTTGGGAAACAGGAAATTATATTTTAAGTAAGAAAAGGTCAAAATCTAAGGTAATACTATGTTTAATTTAAGATATAAGTAACTGATGAAAAGTATGTTAAATTTAGAGGTATAGTATTTGAAAAGTACAAAATAAGGTACGAAACAAGGTAATAATTTGCTGATATCTTTATTATAAAGAATGCAGGGTAAGAGGAGGGATGCGAGGAAGTCCAGTTAGTTATATAAAAAATGTGTTGAATGGTTGGTTTTCTTTTCTTCTTTTTCTTTTTTCTTTTTCTTGTTCTTTTACTTTTTTCTTCAGTGTATGTTTCTAACTTTGTATTTGAAAACTTAATAAAATATTTATATAAAAAAAAGAGAAAATCCTTTCGCTTTTCTGGGGCGCAGGGAAGTCTCAGAGCCGGAGGTTGGGGAAGGGACCCCCTTTGCTCTGCCCTCTTCTCCCGTCTTAGATTCGCATGGGGGTCCCCGCCCGAGCTTGCCTGGCCACCGGGCCACACAAGGACCGCGCTCTACGCGGCGCACCTTGCTAGCCGCACAGCTGTCCTCCGCGGCTGTGGAGCGGCCTGCGCCGGTGCCCAGCCCCTCTGGGCGCCCGCTGCGCTGCCAATGACAAGCGGGCGACGTCGCGGGCGGGGAAGGCGTCGCTTTCTTTCCCGATCCTGCATCCTCCCAGTCTTCCAGCCCTTTTTTGGGTTGGAAGCTCGTCTCGTTCGCCCTTCTCCTTTCTTCACCCTGCGCGCAATTTTCCTCCCTCGTCTCCCTCCCCATTTCTCCTTCCTTCCTTCCTTCCTTCCTTCCTTCCTTCCTTCCTTCCTTCCTTCCTGACGGGCTTGGGCTCGGGCTCGGGCTCGGGCTTCGGGTAGGGCTCGGGCTCAGGCTCGGGCTCGGGCAGCCACAGCGTCGGCGGTGTTGGCGATCGGCGGCGCGGGGGGATGGCCCTCCCGGGGGAGCCGGCGCTGCTCAATGGGGTTGCCAAGGAGACAGGCCGGCCGCCCCCCTCCCCCGGCCCGGCGCCCCCCGCCGCACCGGTGCCCGTTATTGAGCTGGTGCGCGCCGGGCGCCCTATAAAAGCCGCGGACGCGCCCACCGCCGCCTGAGATTATTGGGGGGGCTGAGCCCCCCCAAACGAATTTTTGAGGGGGCTCGGGCCCCCTCAGGCCCCATGGAGTCGGCGCCTATGCCTGTCACTGCTTCCCCCTTCGGGGAGGCTAGCTGGACCTGACCTCCCCTCCGTTCCCCCACTCTCCGATAGAGGCGTGGTCAGTCCTGACTCATCTTCTCCCCCTGCTGGAGGAGACGCTGGCCCTGACACATGGGACTCTTCCCCCCCACTACGCTCTGGTGGGGAAGCTGGTCCTGATCTCCCGCTGCTGCTTTGGGAGTCCCCGCTGGCCCCTTGTTTCTGGTGTGTTCCCCCTGGGACCCCCCTTGCCCTGACCATCGGCGCCTCCTTCTGGGAATCTTCTGATTTGCTGGAGAAGCTCATGGAATCTCTCGGGTCACTGTCATACTCCCCTACGCTGCCCTCAGATTCTTTCCCTTCGCTCTCCATTTCCTCTCTCCCCTGTGCCTCTGTCCCTGAGCCCCTGACAGTAGGATACACAGATATTTCAAATAAATTCATTTCGTCTCACAGTTATGCTGGAAACAGACACCACAGCAAAATATATCCTCCAAAAAGCAAAACATATAGTATGGGGAAATTTAGCTAAATTTGCTGCCTCCTTTGCTTCCTAACCTAAAGCTCAACTGAACACAGACATGCTGGGCTCAGCTCACAAACATCAGACTGCACCAACCTGTTGACCTCCAGATATTTTGGACTACAACTCCCATCAACTGCAGCCAGCATGTTGTATGAAGCATCACACACACAAACACAACCACTGTGCTCTTAGCAGTCTTACCGTATAAATGGAGAGCCTAAAACAGGAAACCAGGGTATATGTGTTACCCTAGACTTTTCCTATCCTCATGGGTTGTACTTGGGGAACATGGGGATAAGATGTGAGGCTGGTGATGCACCCCCAGAACAGTGTCCTCAAATGCAGGGCGCTCCCCCCCTCCCCATGGCAGAGAATCATTGTGGTTCTTTTTAATTCAGACACCCCCATTGCATCATTTTGCTAGCTCTGCAACAACATGCAGAGGGAATAGTGTTTCTCTACCTGCACAGTTTTTGGATATATAGCATAGCACTTGACCATCCTTTACGCCTGAACTTTCTGCACCACGTTACCCACTGGAGAGTTATGACCCCTCTAGTTACTTGCTTTTGCAGAACCAAACATGACTCTCTGCTAACTCCAGCTGCCCAATGCAGGGGTACTTTCCTCCCATCTGCAAAGCTCTGCCAGCTCTATGGAAAGCGGCTTAGGGCTGAGGTGCCATAAGTGAAACCAAGTATGACCCCCATGGTTGAGATGCATGCTAGCTTTTACTAGACCAAGGTACTGAAGTTGGACAATAAGGCAGCTGAGCTGCACAGGACTCTTCTTCAAAAAGGGCAGGCGTTCTGTGCTACTGAGAAGCTGCCGCTTTGAATATGGCGCAACTCCCTTGTTTTTGTCTTGGGTCATCTGTCCTAGCGTTTTATGGTGTCGAGAGCTTCCACCTCAGCAAAGGAGCAGCTGTAAAAGCCTCGGTGATGATGGGGGCTCAGGAAAAATAAACTAGGGCAAAGGCGACGTCTCTCCAGAGGCCGAGACTCCCACCCACCGCTGGCCCCGCCTCGGAGTGGGAAAAGGAGAACTGGGGAGATCCGTCGGAAGAACGAGGTGGGCAACCCCTAACTCAGTCGGGTAAGGGAGGTTCGCCTCCACCCAGTCAGGCTAAGGTAGGTGGGGGACCAGCAGGATCTGGGGTGACCTGTGCAAGCCCCGCGCCTACCAGTCCTGCGCCCCCCCTTGGCTGAGCAGCCCAGTAGTGTGGCCTGGCCAAAAGACCCCGCCTGAGCAACTGCCTGCCACGAGGGGGCCGCTCCCCTCTCGGATTGGCACCCGTTTTCCCCACGATTGCTGGGGTACGGGCTGAAGTTTCCTCCAGTCGTAGGTAAAAGAGCACTTGCAAAAGAGAAAGGTCCCCCTGTGCAAACTTGCACATCGCGACACGCCCCCCTCCGCTTGCGTTTCTGGCTTCTTTTTAGCACTAGCACGAGGATTTCCCTATCGCCCAGTCCAGTCTGTCTCTGCATTCCCGCCGCAAGGGGGACTTTCCTTCCCAGTTCCGGGATGTAGTTCCGTCTGTTTGCACAGCGAAATGCTTTCTATGCAATTATCTGGCCGCGCTTGGGGACCGTTTGATGTGGGATGTGTGGATCCGCTGCTTTTGAGTGTTGTGCCCGGTTCTTGATCGTATCCTTTCCGACCCTGCTTATTTTGATGGTAAAGATGCCATTCTTGTTTTGGGATCTGATCCGGCAGCTTTGCTACTGTTTGTGTTTCTGAGATTCTAGCCTTGGGCGGCGGGGAGTCTGAGTGACACACTGAAAAACGCACCAGTGCAACGTTATTCATCGGTGGTAAGGAAAGTTTTGTTTTGAAGTTAATATTTCAACTTGCTAGTCGCTGAAAACCCGTTTGAAATGTCTTTGGCCACCCACTCGGCTGAAGCACCTGCTATTCTTTCAGCCTGAGGGTACCGTGTCACTACCGCTATACTAAGGGGAATCAAAGAGTGCAATTTATAATCGTGGGGTTCCTTTATGCAGAGTTCTCGCTCATGTACTCCTAATTGCAATTTATCTGAGAATCCCTTGGGGAATACGGTATTTGTCTTTTACTAGCCTCCAAGTTTCCCTTTTGTGTTGCAGGTTGAAGGGATGAGGAAGACAAGTGTCAGCTTATGGGTTTCTCTGAAAGTAAACTACCCATCTTGAGGTACTTGGAAGTTTAAGGAGTGGAAAAAACCTGTTACTCTCCTAGTTTGCTTTTCCTATATTATATGCAGTATTTTGTTCAGATCAGGATGTGTGTTACCTTGCTGAAAATATTTTACTGCTTGGAATAAGGAGCATGTTGCTGCAATCCATAGCAATTTAAGAGTCACTTCCCATGAAGCCTCTCAAAGCAGTTTCACAATGCAATAAAAACCATGTAAAACCATTTAAAATAAATTCAGGTATGGACTCTTTTGTTATAGCAAGTGGCTTTGGTGAGCAACTATTAGTTGGGATCTACATTTGTAGTTGATTCTCCACCTGAGGGTCTGTAACAGCAAGTGTATTTTTGGTAGGTGATTGGAGGGTGACCGGGTGGGATGGCTGCGGGACCTGTTATAGACAATTACTGAGTAATTATTTTCATTCCTGCTTGTGGGTTTCTAGATACTAATGATGTAGGAGTTTGAGTTTCTGCTAGCCCACACCATTCTAATGGTTTTGGCCCATACCAAAATTTACATTATGCCCTTTGCATCCACTTTGTTAGAGCACTCTGGACATTTAAAGAATTTCTCCATAATAATTGATGTGCCCCTCACATGGCAACCACCACACATGGAACATTTCCTCTAGCAGGGTTTCCCAAACTTGGGTCTCCAGCTGTTGTCGGACTACAACATAAATTTGTGACAAGTGGCCCTAATTTTTGGTAGGCTGGAATAATTGCTCCAGACCTACTTTACCCAGCCTAAGCATTGACTGGGGTCAGAATTTACCTGAAGTAACAGAGAAGCTTCCCTCCACTGTAATTTGAAGGCCATGGAATAAATGCTGGGGAAAAAATGAATAAATAAGAAGTCTGTGTTCCAAGTCCTTATGAATGCAACCCACATCCCTCTGTAATCACTGGTTAAATGCTCATTGGCATTAATGGTTCCAGATGTTGCCCAAAGCCTTTAAAACCTGCTCCTGGCTTTATGGTGGCATATGGTGTGATGACCTGGCCACCTTTTTATCAGTCTAGTCAAAAGGGGAGGTTATGAGCGCCACTGTTCACAGATGTCTCAGAATAGCTTTCTCTTGGGAGCACTGGCTGAGAATTTTGTTAAGCACTATTAGCTGGTCCATTTAAATTCAACTCCTTCACAGCAGCAATACAAAACATATACCCCTAAGAAATGTGGTGTGAGAGAGAACAAATGTGACAATTACACTTTAATTTTGAGGGGACAGGACATTTCTGACTACTTTGAAGCTAAAGTAACTTTCTTTTGCCTCTCAGTGTGTCTGAACAGGTAAAACGAGTGTCTCCCAAGTTGAAGTTTGGCCAAGGGAGTTGCAAGCGACTATCTTCTTGAAGTACCATGTCCACAGATGCTGATCCCTCGACCTTAGTGAAAGTGCTCCACTTGGTTTTCCTTTCAACTTTCTGGGGAATGCAGATCTGGGTGACTTTTATAGCCAGTAGGTTGGGACCGTTCCACAGCCCCACTCTTTGCACGGAGATGCTTAAAGGTCAAATTAATCACAGATAATTTATTTAGGGAGGGATTTGACATTTGGAGAAATGGGAGTGCTCTGAACTGGCATATGCAGTGAATTCAGAAAGGGAAAAGGGTGTACTTTAGCTTGGCAGTAAGATGTAGGCTGGGTAAATAGGGATAACACTGGTTGGCAAGATGATTTACTTTCTGGATTGGTGAGTCTATATTCCTAGACACCAAGCAACTGAATGATGATGATGATGTGAAGGTAAAACCACCAAGTGTGGAAAATCCTAATAAACAATGGAAATAAGCATAGCTGTCAACTTTTGGATTTGAAAATGTAAGGGCTCAGCAGCTTCACCAGTCCCGGGGCCAGTCTATGGGATATCTAACAATCCGGGATAGCGGCGCTGAAATAAGGGAATTTCCCGCAAAAAAGGTAAGGTTGACAGCTATGGAAATAAGCCTTCTGAAGCTAGAAGAGATTATCTAAAACTGTATAGGTCTGTTAATTTTGCACCCAATGGTTTTTTTAAAAACAGCTATTCATTATTATTTTTAGCATTTGTATCATTTAAATAACCTTGTTCCTTTGTGCTCGCCCCACTTGTTCTTGCAGGTTTTGTGATGGGCAACAATCTCTCACAACATACATTCGGATTCATTCAGAGCTGCCTCTTCCCTTATTACTTCCACATTGGCTCAGCTTGTGCTTTCATCAACCTGACCATATTTGCCATGTGTCACCCCAGCGAACTTCTCAACGAGGAAGAAACCATGCAGGTAGTGGGCTCCCTCTTTTAAATATCACGTGCATCGGTTAGTCCGCCATTCTGCTTTGTTACATGGCCTCGCTTGTGATGGCATGCCTGCCTTAGGAAGAAGTGGTCAGACTGAGAAGCCACCCACACTTAGTAGCAGGGCACTCTTTCTGTTTCCTGTAACTACCACCATGGCTGGTAGGGGGTAGTATTCAGACAGTAGGTGGTGGGGCAGAGCAGCAAAGGAGCACAGTTTGGTGACTTGGCACAGGAACGGAACATCTTGCACCAAAATATACCCTATTAATCCTATTTTGAAAATGCAATGGCAGGGCCAACCTACAGGGTTATTTTAAGGATGATATGCACTGCTGGGGCCACAGGAACCTGCCTAGGTACCAGCCATGAATCCGAATATTATTCCTGCAGAGTGATTGCAGCTACATGTGGTATGAAAACCCCCCACATACTAGCTGATGCTACCCGACAATAAATAGTTCATAGCATAACTATCTTTCCTTTCCAGATTACAGTCTTCTTCATTTGTGTCATAGTTGCTGCTCTAAACGCTCAGTGGTTTGGGCAAGTGACTTCAGATATTATGGCCGAAATGCACCTGATTGAGCAAAGCTATGGCTTGGGAGAGGATGCTGGGTGGTTCCCGCAGAAGTCCTTTATGCGGCTGCGTCAACTGGATTCTCATTATAGGGAGCTGACAAGCAGACTGAGCATCTATCATGGTTTCTCTTCCCTCTGCAACCTGTGCTGCATCGCATGCAATGGCTTGAGCCTCTACTATATGGCTGCTCACCTTTCAACATTGTAAGCACATGGGTAAATAACCTGCATGGGCATGGTTGTGAAAAGATGGACTGCAAATGGCAGAAGCCATGGCCTGGGTTGCTGTAGAGTGCTCCTCCAAGCAGGATTCACAGGTGCTTGGATCAGCCTGTTCTGCTATAACTTTTCCAGCCATCATTGAATTGGCAGCCCATGCACTAATCAACCTTTCATAGAACACTGGACTCCTTGTTGATCAATGAGACATCTCATTGTAATAGTAATACTTGGTCATACAATTATGAGACAATATAAATGCCACCAAAATACTTGATGCAAGTAACAGGTTTCTTTTTGAAAATGAAAAATTCGTAAGCAGATGCCTATAGCTGAAAAAGGATTTGTCAATTTATTTGCCCTCTGCTCCCCCTAGTCTTCTAAAGGACCAGATGTTAACCTTTTAAGGTGGCTGCAGCCTTGCTAGTTATGGGTATCAGCTTAAGGGCACCTATGACTTCCTAACTGTGCTTGGTCCAATCTAGGGAAAATCTCTTCTGATATCAAATATATTTGATACCAAGTTCTGAAAAGGTAAAATGCTCTTCCCAGCCAAAAGGTGACTGTTTTTTAATTCTACCACGGATTATATTAAAGCCTTACGTTCCAAAGAGCAACAACAGATGCGGTAATAAAACGAAATCTAAATGCAGTACAGTAATGAATTTGTTTCCCAGTCAAAAAGTACCCTATTGTAAAACGCTCCTGTTCTTTATTTGCTATACAACAGAGGTCTAGTTTCAAAAGTCAAGCAGCAGTTTGGTACCTCCTTTTCCCTGGAGACAAGCACTAGCCAGGTTTGTTCAGGTAGTACTTGACCTTCTATATAGGTTGAACTCAGGAGTAAGTTGCTGTACAGCATATCCGTAGCCTTATGCCTTAAGTTGCGTTTACTGGATCTTCCCACCTCCATGAAAAGTGATGCGAGTTCCAAGTTCAGAAAGCACTTGCATGAGAGCACTTCAAAAACAATTAAGCTGTATACAGAGGGATGCCACAGATAGACTCAGTGTGAAGGCGCATCCTTGAGATATTGTACTCTAGAAACAAGTCATTTTATGTTGTATTTTTACTTGTTGTACATTAGCAGCATGGAGAAGGATGCTACTTTGGCCACAACTTTAGCAACTGGGTGGGTGTAAGAAATGTACCTCTAGAAATTAAAACCATAATTTAGAACCTATAAAATGTGCCCAGCTCCTTTTAAAACCTATTTTGGATAGGTTAATACGAACTTGTCACAGCAAAAAGCCAGCAAAATTGTAAAGCTCTCAACGATGGCATTCCACATTCCTTTGCTGAAGTGCACAAGACAGTAGTGAATAAATCGCAGCTGTGGTTTAATCTCTGTGCCTATTGAGCAGGCGAACGCTCTGTATGAATCTATTGGAAAAGTAACAACAGGTGGCGGGCATTTAGGGGTCCCCCCCCACATTCTAACTATTCCTAAAACAGAATTGTTAGCTGTACTTGCATAGCATTCGATGCAAGTATGCTCCCTGATCCCTAGATACACTTACTTTATGGCACTTAAATCTGTAAAGTTATACTGTGTTGCCCTAAGCTGCTAGTAGAAGCCCCATTGAGATTAACATGGTTTATGGCAAACATGGTTTATGGCAAACTAATCAGATATGGGGGGGGGGGGGGAGGTCTGTTTCTCTAAAGCAAAACTCAGTGTATTAAATATCTAGGTGAATAACGAAACAGAAGCCCTACCAGATCAGGTGAAAAAGAGGCCCATATAATCCAGCATGTTGTACTCACAGTGCCCAAGCAGATACGTGCGAGATGCCTGCATGCAGGGCCCAAGTGCCACAGCATTCTCCCCACCTGTGATACTCTGCAACTGGTATTCAGAGACATAACTGCCTTTGACAGTGGAGAGTGAGGTTTTCTACTTAACGTATGCCCCATTTTGTTCTATTCCTTTACTTTTAGGAAAATGTGAATGATGCTTATTCACCCCAATTAAATAGAAGTGCAGGTGCAGTTTCTGTGGTTAGGATTAGGAAATCTGCCATCTCAATTGTTGTAGAAGAAGATACATGTGTACAAAATGTTGATCTTTCAGTTTATAAAGGCCATGTTCCATTATGTGTTGTATTCCACCCCAACCCCCTCAAAAAATGTTCATTCACTTTAGCCAGTGGACCTTCTTCCCAAAGAAGTAGTTTTTAGAGAAAGGTGCAAGTTTCACCAAAACCAAAAAGGTAGGAGTCCCAGCTTTTATGAAGTACCTGCAAAAACAATTAGAAAGTCAACCTCCAGTCTTGGCTCACAACATTTTAAGATAACCTATATGCTTGTGTTTGTGCATGCATGTTTGCTTACACTACCATCCCGTTTCCCCACCCCATTCCACACTGAAAGATACTGGAATAACTTGATAGGTTAGATTCTCAGCCTGCTCTACAAATCTGGAAGAAGATAGGACAGAAACATAATATGGGTGGGATTCACCTAACAAGCCCAGTCAGCAGAAGCTCTTATGCCCAGAAATTGGCTCTGGGCAGGGGTCAGGAGAACCTGCAGAATAGTGCACAGTGGAGAGAAAGGTGGGCTTCATTCTGTCTGGCAAGCTGAAATGTTTGCACAGAGGGAATGCTCACCACAGCACGATGCTCAAGTCCATCCCCTGCTTTGATTGTTGGAAAATCTAAAAGGCTAGGTTGGTAAGAAGAGATGTCCCCACTGCGAAGATCCATGACATTCTGAAAGTTCAGGCAGGCGCAACTGCAGCAAATTACCCTTTCTTTAGAAGCTGGTCACCTAGCCTTTTGCTGCAAGGCAGTCTAAAAATGCAGCCACCTTTCAGTGCAATGGCTATGCATTGTTATTTCCGTAAGTAACTGTCACGTCTAGCTGGTGCCACCAAGAGAAAACTGAGGCAGCCCTGTAGTGAAATGGATGAATAAGCTTCAGCTGAAGCTGATACTTCTAATCTGAAGTGACAACATATGGGCAGTTTTGTTGGCTGTGGATATCTAAGACTACTGTATCCTTAACAGCAGAATCTGCTGACGAACAATTATTTCTCTGTCAGATTACTGTTAGACAAAAAAAAAAAACCCTTCTTGTTTTTTTGAAGCAAGTAGATGGATCCTGTTGATTCAACATTACACACGTGTCATTTTGACAATAAAGGTGAGTAACATGCAGTCCCCAGCTCAGAATCTCACCTTTGGTGCTGCAGCGCTTGTAGCAATGTGGTTTCTGTGTTTATCTGGTATATCTCTCCTTTTTCTTCATCCTCAAAATATAGCTGTGCAATTTAATTTGAGAAACAAATCAACTAAATATGTGAACAAGGACAAGCAACATTACCTGTAAGGCTTGGTACGTTATTTATGCAGGTCAGCAGGGCATCCATAATACTAACAACCAACTACTCATGTGATGAAAAACCCTTTCTATTGCTTCAATTTGAGACTGCAATTTATTAGGGCAAGTTCTGGGAGTCCAGAATTGTGGTAGTTTAGGGGTGGTTTTTTACCGGATTTAATTTTATTTCTATTTATTGCTTGCCATATACAGTGGTGCCTCGCAAGACGAAATTAATCCGTTCCGCGAGTATCTTCGTCTAGCGGTTTTTTCGTCTTGCGAAGCAACCCTATTAGCGGCTTAGCGCTATTAGCGGCTTAGCGGCTATTAAAGGCTTAGCTGCTAAAAGGCTATTAAAGGCTTAGCGGCTTAGAAAAATGGGGGGGGGGGAGCGAAAAAAAATATCAGGACTCGCAAGACATTTTCGTCTTGCGAAGCAAGCCCATAGGGAAATTCGTCCTGCGAAGCGCATTGAAAAATGGAAAACCCTTTCGTCTAGCGGGTTTTCCGTCTTGCAAGGCATTCGTCTTGCGGGGCACCACTGTACTTCAAGCCTTTGGAAGAGCTAAATAAATGAATTTTTATTCATGCCTACAAATCTAAGTACTTAATGAAAGTTTAAAAACAATTTTGCAGTTGTTTACGAATAACACAACCCTCTGATTTGAGATTATTCTCTGCCTGTCTGACCTATCTGTGGCTATATCAGGGTTGGGGAGTCTGGCCCTCCAGATGTTTTTGGACTCCAAATCCCATTAACCCCAGCATACCCAATGATCAACGAAGATGATAATTTTAGACCCAACAGCATTTGAAGAGCCATAAGTTTCCCATTCTTGGCCTGGGATGCAGGTAGAGGCTGACTTAGGCTCTGTCAAACTCCATGATGAAGCTGTTGCTTAGTATACTGTTGTGTGAAGGCAAAGGGTGGTTGCTCTCTCAGTCTTTGCTGGAAGGCTCCTTTTTACTCCCTCTAACCTCAATCTTCCTGTCCCCCCTCTCTCTCCACCTCTGCTAGAGCCCATTGCTCCCCTCCTGCACCTCCTTAGGGTACAAAAGGTCTAGGCTCCAGGCATCCCACATGGGGCTACACTGCTCAGGGTTATATATATTAGAATATCCATTTTAAGAAAGGACAGATAAATGCCAAAAGGCGTTGTCTCTTACCTCCAGTTCACTAGGAATATATTTCTTTTCTACATCCCAGGGAGGTAGTTCTTCAAACATGACCATTAAGTGGTCAATAAATCTGAAACAGAAGATGCATCATGTTACTCTCCAAGCCATTAAGTTCAGCTTCAGCAACTACTAGAGTTGGATTCAAGTAGATACTGTACACTGACGCCTTTCGAATTCAAAGCAATGTAGCTTCATTAAAGGCTGCTAACCAACACAGTATTTTTAAAAATTAAATTCTTCAATGCTTTTTTTCAAAATAGGCATGCTCAGGAAGATCATAAATCTATTCCCTTATTTAAGGTTAATCCAAAAATAACTACCTTCTCACTGATCAGAGTCTCTAAAATAGCTCACAAACACCACTTCATATAAACATGCTCTAAGACTCCAAAACCTTTGGACCACAACTTCCATCACCCCTGTCCACCGCCCATGCTGGCTGGGGCTGAAATGAGTTGTAGCCCAAAACATTTGATGGGAGGCATCAGGCCGGGGAAGACTTGTTCAGACATTACTCTGAGATTAGCAGATGAGGCTGGCAGGCATGCTCCCACTCCTACTCTTCACATTCAGAAGATCTGAATGGTCTTACCACAGTACTGGAAAACACGGCAAATAAAATGTGTGAATTGAACCCACTGCCTCCTCCCTTCCATATTATGTTCATTTGGATTTATATAAATTCAGCTTTACAAAACAACCACCTCGATTCTTCATGAAAAGAGGAGATGAAGTCAGATTGCCCATGCTCAGGATACAGGAATAGCACAGGCCAGGTTAGGCTGCCATTCTCATCTAAACAGACTTTGGCACCGATATCATTTTCTGAGCCAAGTCCATCTAAAGACATCTCAGCCAGGTCTGCTGATATCGTCGTGTCTTCCTTAGAGGATGCTAGAGACAATTTGATGTTCCGATCCTACATCAGAAGAGAAAAGAAAAAAAATATGAGGCAAGTATCCACATCTTTACACATTTAAAATATCCAGGGGCAATTCTTCCCATCAAAAGAAAAAGCTACCTTGATAGCTTTGAGTAAGGCCTCCTTCCGAGACTGTTCCCTCTTCTCCTGCAATTTAGCTTTTCTGAAATCCCTCTCTTCAGTGCGCTGAAAGACAGACAAAGCTACATCGTTGCTGTGGGGAGGAGAATGCTGTTCCACCAGTCTTAGTCTACTGTATAAACAGGTCTCCATTTGCCCCCTTCTAACCTTTAGTCTATCAGCTTTAGCTCTTGTTTCCAGAAGTTTCTTTTCTTTTGGATCTATTCTCAATCCCTCCTCACACCATGTTATGGCTTCAGAGAAGTGTTTAAGTTCCAAATGGCACAGTGCTCCTAGAAAAGCAATACAATGGTACCTCAGGTTACAGACGCTTCAGGTTACAGACTCCGCTAACCCAGAAATAGTACCTCGGGTTAAGAACTTTGCTTCAGGATGAGAACAGAAATCGTGCAGCAGCAGGCCCCATTAGCTAAAGTGGTGCTTCAGGTTAAGAACAGTTTCAGGTTAAGAACGGACCTCCAGAACGAATTAAGTTCTTAACCCGAGGTACCAATGTAGTTTGTTTCACATATGTCCGCAGCAAACACAGATACACTCAACTAATTTTTAAAACATCAGTGTGGCAAACAGGGAGGTACACTTACGCTGGTCAATTTGTTTCCAGACTGAAGGCACTGAAGAGCCATAGAGGCCTCAATTCTGGGCTGACATTTATTTATTTTCTTACATTTATGCCCTACTTTTCTTCCATCATACAACCTAGCATGACCCTACATTTATCATTACTTTTAGAAGTATTTATAACCCACTCTTCACTGACTATTTTCAATCTCAGAGCAGGGAGCAACATAACAAATAATAAAAACATGTCCAGTAAATAGTAACAAATTTACAGTTCCATTATAAGGCAAACAAAGCTAAACTACAATAAGGGCACCAATTGCAAAGATCTCCCACTCCTTTTCCAAAGTAGCAACACCACAAAAAACATCAACAAAAAAGACAAAGGTGGCAATAAGCCTCAACTCTTGTTTCTTTCTTCTTCCTGGTCTCAACAAAACTCGCAGGGCTCAAAGTTGGTAGGGCTGCTGGGAAGGATGCGGCAGGTGGATTTGCGAGCATCTTCCATCTCCCTCCTTACTAGTGAGCACAAACAGCATTCAGCATCCTCCCGTGGTTCCCAGATGCTAACTAGACCAAGACCTGCTTTGCTTCATTGGAGTGGTGGTCTCACGTGCCTTCAGACCACATGCTGCCCCTAACATACTGCATATAACTTTGCTCCAAGGTTCCCTTGCTTCTTCCTTCTCTTTATCTCAAGTAGACACAACCCTTTTAAGTTGCATTATGTTATTATTTCAAGGCACTTTGAAAGTTTACTTTTCAAGAATATTCTATACAAACTTTTATTGCTGTTATATAGTGCCCCCACTTTCTTAATTACATGGAGGCCTCTATTAAAATGCAACTGTTGAACATTCTTTTACCTCTTGTAATTGCCTTGAGGTGATCGGGTTTCAGTTTTCTTGCTGCGATAGCATCATTGAGAGCAGAGCGATAGTTACCTAAACAAAACATACCTCTGTAAAACCTGGGTCATTACATTGGATTTTTAAGGGAGGCTGGCAAATTGCTCCCTAAGAAACACTGGGCTACACTGAGGCAAGACACGTGAGGTCTTCAAATATGACATTAATTTATAAGGATAATGAAAAGAGGAGGCATTATAACAGGTAAGATACAGATTCCAAAAGCTGCCCCTCTTTTTTAAAAAAATGTATTTGGTAAATAATAATTTGATTTTGCTGCAAAAACTTCAACACAACCTCTTACTTCTTGGCTTTCTTTTCAGAATCTGCATTTGAGGCTATTCATCCCTATTAAAAACCAACAGCACTCAATTCTTTTTTTTTATCCAGACTAGCTGCTCAAGAGACATCTCTGCTTGCACATACTGAATCTTGGGACCTGGAATACATTGGATCAAATTATGTCTAAAAAAATTTAAAGCACTGTAATGTGGACAGTGACAGCCAAACCAGACGCAATATTATGCATATTTGAGAGTAAGTCCCAATTAACTCAGTGGTGCCTATTTTCTTTGGGAGCTCCACATACACTGCTAAATTAACATCTAACAAGGATATGGGTCTAAAATTTAGCATCCTCAATACTACTTGTTTGTTTGTTTAAAAAAATTCAAAAACAACTTTATGACTGCTGGAACATACAGGAGAAAGTTCTACCTTTGATATTTTTCTGCTATATAGAATTTGAGCTAGGCACAATTTTGAATGCAATACATTACCCAAATAAAACTGGGCTGCAGCTCTGTTTGTATGAAGAACAGTATTCAATTCTAGGTCATTGCACTTCTTTTTCAGTCCTTCTGAATAGGATATCACAGCCTTCTTATAATCCTTTTCCTTGAAATAATCATTGCCCTCATTCTTATAGGTCTGGGCTTGAAAAACACCAATAAAGATAAACATTGCAATGTTAGAAAAGCAATCATAAGCACTCCTTTAAAAGTCAAGTTATCTATAACAGATAAAGCACAGATCTTATGCTTCCCAGAAAACTCAAGCTAATCAGCCTGCTATGCTATTTTTTTTCTTTTACACCAAAGGGGGCCAAGGATATTTCTGCAGCTATTAAAGTTTTTAATGCTACGATAACCTCTCGATTTTTTATGGAGCTGCGTGTGCCGGCCAAGTTAAATTTCTACAAGTCCTATGAGCCGCCAATATGTATTTTTTGAAATGGGACGGTGCCCTTTCAATATAAACACTTGGTTGCTAACCTTAAAGCTCTGGCTTAAGATCTTTATTTTCAAAATGGGAATACAGTAGGGCCGTCAGCTCATTTATCTGTGGACACCTATTGCAGCATTTGGACAACGGTTGTGACAGAGGCTATACTGGACTGTCAGCCTTTCTCCTTCAAATGGGACACAACAGAGCACCTGCCTTGTTAAGACAAAGCTGGGATGTCTCTTTTCAAGACATTGAACTGATTGAGACAAAACAATTATGCCCTTTGATTCCTAGAGAAAGTGTTGCGAGAACAACGTAAATTTCATCAGCTGATACATTTACAGTATGTAAGTGGAGACTACCTTCAGATGTTTGGTCTTCATCAAAAATAATAGACTGAAGACAAGCAAGGTCAGGATTCTGCTTAGGATCTATTTCAGCAGGAGCTTTCTTCATGAACATTGGGATCTGGTCAAATTCCTGTCAACAAATGCAGACAGCCCAAGTTACCAAGGATAGAAGGAAAGGGTTCAAAATAGCCACATGTCTTTGGAAATATAGCCTTTATTCGAGATACTTAACAAAAGAACTTGCATTTCCCCCCTCCATACATTGAATTTTGTCCCTGGTTATTTCTAAAGAATTCACTTAATTCATAGTTCTTGGCTTTCTAGGTAAGTAATTTCAGACTTAGCATCAGCCCTTGCTAAACCTTCAAAGCCACCATTTTCCTGTTACAAAAAAACAAAACCAACAGGAATGTAACAGATATACATCCTGTAATATCCGTCATTGAATTCTATTAAATTTCTCTATCCTCTCAAGCCAATTCTTGTTTACCAAGAAAGACACATTGGCCAGGTTAGCACATAATGCTAAACCATTGTTTATTAAACTACCGTTTATTAAATTACAGTTTATTAAATTGTATCTTCAATAAATTAATTAATAATAAACTAGTTTAATAAACAGTATAGAAAAATGTGACTAGAGAATTCATCATCTTATTCAACTAGCCCTCCCTCCAGAATTCAACATCTGGCCCTCCCTCCAGATGTTGTTGGATTCCAATGCCCATCAGCCACAGTCAGCATGGTCAAGGGACAGCAAAGAGGAGAGTACAGTCCAGCAAAGTCTGCAGAGTCACAAGTTCCCAAATTCAAGTTACAATTAAAAAAAAATTTTTTTTTGATACACTGACATGTATTGTCAACTTGCAACCCAATATGCAGGTTTAAAATGCTACCTACTCTAATGTCACAACACACATCCCACCCCTTGGTTAGAAAGTCAACATCCACTGTACATGGTCAAGTTGTAAGTTTCAGTTGCCAAATTGTGTTGACAACATTGTGCCAACCTAATAGTTACAGTTTGCAGGTGTCCTCTATTGTTACATGCAGATTCAGTATATACCAGCAACTGCTCCATGATAAAACAATGGTGACAATATTTTAAATGTCAACGTGAAACATTAATGTGCTGCAAAAACCCATGGCTGTCAGGAAAACCTGTCCAGAAGTCGGTCATGTTCTTTAAACTGCTCTCTTATATCCAGGTGTGGGAGATGACTGGTTATTAACACTGGAAGCAAGGCAGTCTGCACAAGCTCTAGAGGCACTCTCATCTTTACTGTTGGCTCATATGCCTTGAAGTTGAAAGCAGGCTCCAGAACTGACCTCTGGCTCAAACATAATTTAGTAGAGCTAACCAGCAATGCTCACAACAAATAACCCTGTTAAGATCGGTACCATCAACCCTCGCCCTGCAGTGGTCAGGGGGAAGACTGGGAATTAGTGGTTTGCAGAAGGCTAGCCAGTGTTTGTTTACTTTATATCTTACCTTTCATCCAAGGAGCTCAAGACTGCGCGCATGATCCAAACCCCTTCCACACGTCATCCCAACACCAACAACAACCCTGCGAGGTCGTATAGGCTGAGAGAGGCAGTGACCGGCTCTGAGCCACGCCAGCAAACAGCCCGGGCGACTGGGAGATTTCGAACCCGGGTCCTATCCCGACATTCAAAACTGCAGACCAATTCCCCCCAAATGCTCACCCTCTGCCTACCTGGCAGGGCTGTTGGAGAGGATGGAAAGGGGGGGGGGGGACAAGAGGCCGGTGAAAAGAGGATAAAACTAAAAGGCTGGAGACTCTTCCCCAACTTGGCATCTCCCCAGGAGCCCGTGCAGTCGAGCGCGACCATCGGGTCCTCCCTCGTCCCGCCGCCCGGAGAGACGCACCTGCTCCCAGTTCTCGGGGCTGAGGGCGCCCGCGTAGCGCTCGGGGCCGCGGAACCGGTCCAGGAAGGCATCCCAGCCCGCCTCGTGCTCTTCCTCCTCCTCCGCCATCGTTTTGCGCTCCCCTTCCAGTCGCAGCCAGGCTCGCTCGCTCCGCCCTTCCGGAGGCGGCGGCTTCCCGCCCCTGCTGAGCCCGACGCTGCTTCCCTGGGCCGGCAATGGGGAACGCGGCGCTGCAGCGGGGCTTTTGCAAGCTCGCTCTATCACCGCCCCGCTTTGTTTTAAATTATTTCGCTTGGGGGGGGGGGCGTCAGTTGTCTGGGGTTGTAGGCGGGAAAAGGCGAGCTGAGGAAAAACCAGTGCCGGATTAAACCACAGAGCCTAGCACTTGCCGATCAGAAGGTCGGCAGTTCGAATCCCCACTACGGGATGAGCTCCCGTTGCTCGATCCCTGTTCCTGTTAACCTAGCAGTTCGAAAGCACATCAAAGTGCAAGTCGATAAATAGGTACCGCTCTTGCGGGAAGGTAAATGGCGTTTCTGTGCGCTGCTCTGGTTCGCCAGAAGCGGATTAGTCATGCTGGCCACATGACCCAGAAGCTGTACGCCGGCTGCCTCGGCCAGTAAAGCGAGATGAGCGCCACAACCCCAGAGTCGTCCGCCACTGGGCCTAATGGTCAGGGGTCCCTTTACCTAAGACGACTAAACAACAACATTGGTATTTAAAAGGGGCTTGCAGGAGTGTTGTATACAAGCTAATAAGTGACTAGGGCATGCATGCCTTGATCTTCATAGAAAAGCCTGTCATGATGTAACTATAGCAAGCAAAAGTCCAGGAGGCTGGATTCTGTAGGGAATTGATGTTCTTTATTATCCAGGTAGCTGGTAAATTATCAATTCCTTTTATGGTCCTTTATAATGTTCTTGCTGAGGTTCAGTATAGGAAGAGTGATATTCACAGCCTTTTTGTTGTTGCTGCTGTTAGGAAGAGCTATGCACCAAGATCCTTTCTCCTCTTCCAGTCCAATATTAATTTCCATTGGCCGATCTCCAGAGGTTTATAACAGCAAGAAGTCTGGAAGGGGTGTGGCGGATACTATTCAGGGCTCTGGAACTCCTTAGAGCATTTTCAGCAGCAGTGTCACCGGCCTCCGTCTTGCAGTTGCTTTCAAGCCTCTCCTTCTGATTGGAGAGAACAGAAGAAACGCGCTCATGGGCATGTGCTGCAGCTATGCACACAGAAGCATCTGGGTCATGCATCAAGCCTTCAAGAGCTGAAAATGAAAGGGAAACATTAACACATAAGGGGGCTCTGATCCAAATAAATGCTAAACCTTTCACATTAAACCTTCAGCTATTTAGTGTCCTTGTGGTTGTTGTGGACATCTTTAAAAATAACTCCACAAATTTTATGATTTGCACATATTTAGTGAATTTGCTTATTTGTGTCTTTCATTTTAGGGTGGATCAAAACAGAGAAAACCCCCCGCTATAAGTAAGTCAGAAATTAGATCATTATAACAAAAGGGAAAAAAAACCTATGGAAAATCGCATTTTAAAATTTCTTGCTCTCTGGCACCATCTGGTGTTGTGTGTTTGTAGCACATTCAAATCACTGTTTCTTTAGTAATATGCCTGAGTCCTGAGTTGCACATTATTATTATGGAAGTTATTATTAGGGACCGATATAATAGAGAGATTGGATGTAGAGAGAAAAGGCACAAGTCCTGAAGGGAAAGAGCCTTACCTACAACTATTAGCTACCAAAACATTAGCCGTTATTTCTCTGCAACTGTGGAGATCAGAGTTTACATTTTAGGAAGGAAATATGACAGTCCCATAATACTGCAGAGCTTTCGGCAGACTTAATTTCCTGAATTGCAGCATAATTGTGTCCAAATCATTATATGAAACCATATCATAGAACCACCCTTTTACAGCCTCTTTTTCTAAAACTGATACCCTACAAAAAACAAGACGGTAAATTTACATATGTCTAATAGAGATTTGAAAAATACTTAAAGTTGTTTATATATTACCCTAAACACACTTTGATTTCTTCCCCTCCCTAAGTATCTAGCAGCTTGTGCAATTCTGAATGCAACTGGGAGAAAAAAGCAAAGTTGATTTTTCTGATTATATTGTGTGATTTTATGTATCCCATATGAAAGGATGTGCTCTACTTTAAGCACCACTTGTTGAATATTAAAGAAAAAACACATTGCTGCCTCAGGGTGGCCCCATAATGTTTTAAGGTGCTTTCAGTATTTTAATAGCAAGAATAATTGATGTGAGTTAATTCATAAATTATCGACCAATAAGTCTTTGAACTTTGCTTATATTCTGTCTTTTTTTGTGTCTATATTATCTTTCACGATTTTGGCATTTTAATAAAAATGAAGGAAGAAAGAGGAAAATATACACTCTATAAAAGTGTAACAGTCTCTGCATCTCATATTGTCTCCTTTGTGTTCAGCTCTTCATTTAGTACCTAAAGACATGACAGCAATAATCTTACAATTTCTCTATTTAACCTACCATGAATGATCATTTCCAAGTCTGTAGTTCCTGCCTTGCTGTCCATATGTTGTACTAGAAAACCTAAAGGCAACACACAAGGATTTAGTTGTCATTTACTTGGGTCAATGCCTGGTAGCAACGCGTGTAACTAATTCTACTTGAAAACAAGCTCTTTGTTTCAATGAAATGTCTTAAGAAAGTGGGTTTAAAATTGTTATATTCTCAAGGACAAGGACGCAACTCTGTACTGGTTATCAGGGGAAGGGAGGGCTGGATGTGTGTTCTGAAGCTAGCATTTGCTGAGTAGAAGCTTTCATCCAAACAGATGTCCACAAAGCAGCTTTATCGGCATCCTTTCAGCATAGCAGTGGCAAACCTTGCTCCTGAGATGAATGAGGCTGTGCGTTTGAACTGTGACAATGCCTCTTGCTTGTCTGGATAAAAGTGTGTGTGTGTTTGTATAGAAATCTCTGGGTTTGATGTTGCAGGAATGTAGCCTACTGTACAAAGGTTAAGAGTCCTATCCCTTGTTCGATGAACCCACTACTAGAAAGCTGCTTATAAGTGAATTTGGCCCTTGGGTTTAAATAAATTCCCTAAACTTGTTTTAGGGAATTTGCATGATTTTAATGAATCCTCTCCACAGTAAAACGAAGATCAAAAGGTCCTGGCAAGAGCTAATGCAAACAGTTGAACTTGTGTTTTTCATTTACCAAGGAACACGATGGAAGCCCTTTTTATCGGAAGAAGTTCACTCTGAGTGTAGTAAAGGTCCTGGTACAAGAATCTCTGGAGATTTGCCTCTTGCTTCTGCACCTGGAAACTCAAGAAATGAAGAATTGTCTTCATTAAAAATAAAAATAAAGAGTTGGTGTGAGAGTTAGGAAAGAGCTACATAAATAAACATGCAACCATTATCATCATCATATCTGATTTTTTAAAAAGACTGTAGATGGACAAATATCAGCTTGCTGTGAAGAATCAAATGAAGAAAGTTGTGCATATCCTTTTATAGTGATGAGCAGGAGGAGGGATCTCAGTGCTGCTGCGCAACTCACAGCATGGCTTTTGTTCCTGCAACTGGCTGCACTAACAGAAGAGGAGGAGAGCATCTTTGAAAATCACCTCTTACACAGAAGCAACATTTGGATCGAAAGCCATTATGCGAGCTACATGGCAGTGTTGAATTCCACCCCAGAATTAAAAAATGTCACAATTAGGGATGTCACTCAGCTCATAATCTTTCAAAAATATTATCACCCCACTTTGCCCTTAATCTAATCTAGACATTTATAAAAAAAACAAATGAATGCAAAAAATTGTGGCTGTTGGTTTTTTTGTTTAATTCCTTCAAGGTCATTGCCCTTGCCACAATCAGGCTTGTGTTCTTGCCTCTCTTGCTGTCCTTGTCTCTAGACTCCTTTGTACCAGCAAAGAACTTTTAGTGAAGCACTGGGAAGGGTTTGTATTCAGTGGTAGAGCACGCATCTTCCATGCAAAACACCCTGGGGACAACCCCTGGCATCTGCAGATAGGGCTGGGGAAGACTCTGACATCCCGGAGAACGGATGCTGTTTAATGTAAAGCAATAGTCAGAACTTGTAGACAACATACAAGGTACTGGCAGGTTTCATCCAGAACTTCTTCATGCTCAGGCCAAGCTTTCCTGCTGACAACCTGCTTTGGTAGTTTCCATCCCAGGAACTGAAAGGATTCATTTAAGGCATAACTACATTCCTGCAAGATATGGAGATGATATATCATTTTTTTACACCATTCAGAAAACAAAACGGCCAACTACTGAATATTCTTTAGAAGGGACACACCTTCTGGTATTTGCTCATCAAGGGACAGAAAATGTGAATGTTGAGGTTTGGTATATTTACACTCAAGGAAGCATGAAAACACTGTATGGGAAATGCATCCGGAAGACAAAATGTATTGAGGAGTTAGTGATCTGACACAGAGCCCTTCCTGCCTGTTTCTTCCCCCTCCCTCACTCTTGTTAAGTTTTTTGATGGTGTGAGAACAGTCTTAGATGTCCTGAGAACATTGGGAGGAGGTGAAGCCCGACCCCCACAGCTGCCTCATCAGTTGTGAAGGATAATGATGGGTACCTTCTTTGATGTTGGACATTGTTTTGAGAAAGTGAGGCATTGGGAGGGGGGCTATCTATAAAATTGGGCAGTTCAGGCAGAGTTTCTTTGAAGCTCGGTCACAGACTGATTGGCCACAGAGCTGTGCAAACTGAGGCTACCTGGGTGAGTCGCTTCGCTGCTTCATGAGGGCTTCCAAGTGGCAGACTGAAGTGCTTGCTTGGTATGTATATGTTGCTTGCTGTTTTAGAATAAAATCTTTAATCTTCTCACTCACTTGTGTAGTTTGTATTGCTTCTGAATCTCATTTTAAAAGAACAACCTTGCCTTTGGCAAGACAAGCACTCAGATGGGAGGCAGAAAAGGCTAGAAGAGAGAACTTTTTAAATTATCTGGTTGGTGAGAACCATGATGGTTCCCCTGAAAACAAAGAAATGTTGGCAGAAGCTTGCCTTGTGGATGTCAGGGTCCTCCTCTTCGAGATGCAGAAGTAATGGAACCAAGTTTTCTAGTACCTGATGCCTCATTGAATGCTTGTTATTTTTCTTAGCCCGTTTCACCATTTTCCCAAAAAGACATATGGCGGAAGCGCGGACATTTGCTCTTTCCTGTCTCAGAAACAAAAGAAGGCAGTGAGATTGTTTCAGTAGAGAGTGACATGCAAACTGAGCCTGATTAAAAATTTGTAATTCCATTTCTCCATTATTTTTTTAAATGATAATTTTATTTCATTTATGAATCATTTCCTATGAAGCACCTCAAAGCGATTTCACAATACAACAAAAACATATGCCAAGCTAGTGCCAAACGTATTGCTCTGGTTTCCTTTGGACCACATCAGTGAGGCTGAGAGGTGGGGTCTTTGTCGTCTGGGCAGCCCAGAACCTCCATACACCCTGCCCAGCCTTGCATCCTGGGGAGATCACTTCGGTGCTGCTAATGCAGCGGTTTGACTTCACCCCCAGAGGCGCACTCCATTGTCTCTCGAGACAGACGGATGCCAGCAACAACAACAAAGGTATCTAAAACAATCACATAGAAGTAATCCAAAAGCATTATATCTTAAAAACAGTTAAAAACAATTACACATACTGCATATGTATGTAATGTAATACTACTGGGATAAAAAATCTCCACTTAGAAGGCTTGTTGAAAGTGGAAAGTCTCCAACAGATGCTGAAAAGGCCATAAAGATTCCACCTGTCTGAAATGTAATGGGAGTTCAAAAGGTTAGATACCAGCACACTGAAAGCCAGATTCCCCTTCATGTGGAATGAGCCTTCTGATAAGATGGAATCTGCAGTATGTCCTCTCCTGCTGAGTGCAGTGATTGGTTTGGTATGTAAGGGATGAGATTATTTTTCAGATATCCTTGTCCCAAGCTGTATAGGGCTATATGGAACGGTTCATACGAGTGAATAGTAGCTGCTGCATTTTGCCCCCCATAGGGGGATTCTGATTTTGGGGTATTGTTAAAGGATGACAAGTTGTCTACCTTATTACTATATTTTTAGCACCACATGAGGATTTTCTGCCTCAGACTTTAACAGCTATTGGGTTATCTCCATTTTTTTACCTTACTGAAGCTATGCAGCATCTATCTCTGGGCAGGGTTATCAGCTGTGAAATTTTTATTTTGCTCCCCTAAGCTAAGTCACACCTATGATTCTCCCCTGCTATTTTATTCTTACAGCAACCTTGTGAGGTTGGTTAGGCCAAGAAAAAGAGCGACAGCCACAAGGACACTGAGTTTCTTTAATGGCACTGCCAGATTAGGGATCTGAACCTGAGAGTCTTTAAGTCCCACACTCCAGGCACTGCACCATATTGGTTCTCATTGTCAACGTGACCTCAAGAGAAAAGCACTTTTGTGAGAGGGTAGGCCTGCCTGTCGGCTTGTAACAAAACCCAGCTAGTGTGACACTGCTTTCTTACATCACTGAATAGTTCCTGAAGAGAAAGGCTGATATCGCAAATACAGTCTGCTCCTTCTGGGCCATTAAGAATCTTCTCAATTTCAGCAACTGCCTCTACAAACAGCTGCCCATCCATCCCAGAAAGACCTTTTGTCATGGCAGGCAATACAATCTTTACTTCCTCCTGCACAGAAAGGCAAAATTTAAGTTAATAAACAGTCAAACCTTGGTTCTCAAGCGGCTCAGTTTTCGAATATTTTGGCTCCCAAATGCAGAAAACACAGAAGTAAATGCTCCGGTTTTTTAAACGTTTTTCAGAACCCGAACATCTGACGCAGCTTCCGTTTTGAGTTTCCTTATTGAATTGAGGCTTCTGCTTTCAGTTTTCGAATGTTTCGGAAGTCAAATGGTCTTCTGGAATGGATTACGTTCGAAAACTGAAGTTTCATTGTACTAGACCTATGGATAACAAGCTATCTGGATGTTATGTTTAAGCATGAAGCAGTGGACAAGAAACATAATTTTAAGGCAAAGAAAGTGAAACAGCAATGGAGAATTAAGATTTCTTTGTAATATAATGTACGGCACTCACCTTCTCCAAGTGATAAAGTCTATTAAAAATAAAGTCTTATACATGCCTGCTCAGAAGTAAGCCACACTGGCATATCAATATTTCCAATTTTGGGAAAATTTTATAAGTGCATTCAACTGAGAACACGTTAAAAAATCTTCATGCTAAACATGCAAAATGCTGGAGAGCAATCCATGTGCCTATAGATGTTTAGGGCATAATTTGCTTATGCCACGTGCTGGAGAATTTGTGGCTATAACTCATAGGCTTTGGAGATTACTGCTATTTTTTGGATGGGATTCAATTCAACATACTGGAAAATTCAGGTTGCTCAATTAAATTGATTTTGTGCTCTTGCACAACAAACACACTTCACCCAAAATCAGACTTTTTGTAATAAGGAAAATTATTGGAAAACACGCTGGAAAGTATGGGCTAATGATTGATTGACACAACAACATAGAACCTCCCCACAAACAAATCAGAATGAATGATCAGTACAGTAAATAGTTTATGTTGTCTAACTGTTCCACAAATTTTGTGCAAATTGAGCTGAATGGAATTAAATCCTCAGCAGATATTTCTGAATTTATCAACTAAATCCAGTGAAATCATATGATGGGCCGTGTTGTTTACCTTTCCTATCCAGTATGCAATGTTAACCAGTCCTTTGATACACAATGCCCGGATGACTGGGTTTTCATTAGCCAGTCCTCGCTTCAGACGATACAAAGAATATTGTTTGGGAAGTCTTCTGGCCTCTGACATACAAAGAAGCTAAAAGACAAAGAAGAGGTCCATGAGAATTTGGTTCACAAGCAACTGCCTGCTTCAGTTTCCTCCAGAGAGACACACCCCCAAAATCCTGTTCAGATGCCAAAAATGAACTAACTTGCTTCTGGCACTTGGTTATCAATCCTACCCAAAATTTCAAAGTACACAGTGGCCCTTCCAATGGACGCGCAATCTGTTTCTTCATCCATGTTAAGCAGAAATGGCCTGCAGCAGTTGCACCCATCCATTCTTCTGCCTTCCGGGGGATTTATATTGTTTATTCTTTGTGCTGCATTCAACCACAGCAGGGGTAGAGAATCTCCAGCATGTGGACCAAATTTGGCCAGCACAGGTCCCAGTTTGTCCCATGAGGCTATTTCCCCTGAGCCATGCCTACTTGCCGCACATCTGATGTCATATTTGACATGACCTGATGCCAAATGTGTAGGCAAAATAAGGACCAACCTAGCATTAGAGATCCTGCACTTTCTCAAATATTACTAGTTCTGTTGTTACTTATTTTGCCACAGTTGAACAGCTTCTGCTTTCAGGTAGGTAGCCGTGTTGGTCTGACGCAGTAGAAATATATATATATAAAAATAAAAAAATTGTCCAGTAGCACCTTAGAGACCAACTAAGTTTGTTCTTGGTATCAGCTTTCTGCTTTGAATAAGTAAAACCGTATTGTTTTAATAGACCAAATATTATTTATCTAATTTATTCTGCCAGCATCCTACACAAAATGCAACAGGATGAAGCAGCTCTTCAGATGCACTGCTACAAATATATTCTGTTTGATCCAAGTCCACTTACACCACCAGTAACAACTATCTGAGAACATAACCACCGAGTCACAGGTGAGCATTATCACT
The DNA here is from genome assembly GCF_965112155.1 of Podarcis liolepis. Taxonomy (NCBI): domain Eukaryota; kingdom Metazoa; phylum Chordata; class Lepidosauria; order Squamata; family Lacertidae; genus Podarcis; species Podarcis liolepis. The sequence goes on from NC_139559.1 coordinate 57,858,030, forward strand.
ATGTTTGTACAACCATCCTTGGAATCAAGGCCAACAAGCCACTCTGCATTCCCAGAAAGGCCTCTATGGTTCCACAGTGCAGAAGTTGCATCTTCCTTACTTCGCTGAAGAAAGCCAATCCTGTGATCTGGTGCTCTTCATCACCTCGCTCCAGGAAGGGAACTAGGAGGTACAAGATCCTCAAAAGGTCATAATTGGAGGTCTGAAGCATGATTCTGGTTAGGAAAGACAATGCAGATGCACACCGTTATGGCCAGTGGTTAACTCTACACTTGGGAATTTTTGTAAATGTTTGGGGTGCTCTAACCAAATGTTAGGGACGCGGGTGGCGCTGTGGGTTAAACCACAGAGCCTAGGACTTGCTGATCAGAAGGTCGGCGGTTCGAATCCCCGCGACGGGGTGAGCTCCCATTGCTCAGTCCCAGCTCCTGCCAACATAGCAGTTCGAAAGCACGTCAAAGTGCAAGTAGATAAATAGGTACCACTCTGGCGGGAAGGTAAACGGTATTTCCGTGCACTGCTCTGGTTCCCCAGAAGCGGCTTAGTCATGCTGGCCACATGACCCGGAAGCTGTACGCCGGCTCCCTCAGCCAATAAAGCAAGATGAGCGCCGCAACCCCCGAGTCGGTCACGACTGGACCTAATGGTTAGGGGTCTCTTTACCTTTACCTTTAACCAAATGTTTACCACTGCGCACCTTGCAATAAGGCCTACTCCCCGATGGTGATCTTCACAGCTGATGAGGAGCTCCCAGCCCCGCTCCTTCTCAATAAGAGTAAACTCACAATAGCACCTCACAGCTAGGAGAAGAATCTTCAGTGCTGCTACAATATAGCTGAATTTAAAAATAAAATAAAATATGAGACACACCAAGAAGCAGGTGTAGCTCAGGGGCGACCTCCTAGTTGGGAAGTCCCCAGTTTAAATGTTACCACTGCCACAAACCCACTCACTAGGTGGCCTTAGGCCTAGACTCAACCCTCCATCTGCAATATGGGGATAATACTAGTCTGCTTTACAGGGCCAATGTAGGATTATCGATGAAGCACTAGAGCACTTTGGAGAAATTCTATACAGTTGTACCTTGGTTTTCGAACGCCTTGTGAATCGAACGTTTTGGCTCCCGAACGCTGCAAACCTGGAAGTGAGTGTTCCGGTTTGCAAACGTTTTTTGGAAGCCAAATGTCCGACGTGGCTTCTGTGGCTTCCGCCTGAGTGCAGGAAGCTCCTGCAATCAATCAGAAGCCGTGCCTTGGTTTTTGAAAGTGTTCAGAAGTCCAACATTCTGTTCGAGAACCAAGGTATGACTGTATACACAATTTAAACACTGTTGCTCAGCACTAGCTGAAGCTTCTGAATCAGACTCAGGAGCAGCCCCATATATAACATACACTGCAGTAATCAAGCCTTGAGGTTACTAATGCATGGACTACAGTGGTCAGGTTGTCCCTATCCAGGAATGGCTGCCTAGTCGTACTCCTGAACTGCTTCTGCAGGACATACATTTTGAAAGGACACCACCCCCTCCACATCTATCCAGGAGACTACGTGGCCTGCAGGCCTTTTAAACCAGCCCATTACCCTCTCTTCAGCATCTCTGCTTGCCTGGCAACCTTTCCTCTGCCCACTTCCTGCAAAAGAGGCATCTTTGGGAACTGCCACTTTTATCATTGCAATCACTGGAGAATGCCTGCTCCTCCAATGTGTGTGATGCTGTGTCCACCCACCAGTGCCCCTTCAAGGGCATTGTCAGAAATTAAAATGGCGGCCTCCAAAACCACCTGCTTTTTTCAAAGGGAAGGGCTGGGACTCAGGGCAAGGCAAAAGTGGTGGGCCCCTTTTGTGGGGGTGGGTCCTTGCAGCTGCCTGAGGATGCTGATGCCAGGGCTAGATTATGCCCACCGCTCTCTGTGGGTGAGATTTACTCAAGAGAACATAGTGCATGGAAGCTTGCCATTACATAGGAGCATGTTCACGCGTTCTCGGGAGTGCGTTTGACCCCTACCATAACAAGTTCTCTCATATTTACCCCACAGGCTCAAATTCCTCCTGAGAATCTGAGTTCTTTATTACGCTGTGCCTGATGCTATAGTGCACCTGAACAAGCAGCGCCATCAGCAGCCGGGGGTAGATGTAGAAGGCCACTTCTGAACTTTTGGGCATAGATAACAGCTTCGAGAAAGCGCTGGCAGCCTGAGGAAGAGGGAGAAGGGAGAGGGAGAGAGAGACTGTGGTAAGATCTTTTCTCTGCAGAGCTCATTTATGTTTCTGGGGGTGTTACTCCTGAACCACTTATCTTTCCTGGACTAATTTTAAATGTAAACACCTCTTCCCGAGTCAGGTCAACGGTCTATGCAACCTCTGTATAATTAAGTATATATTATTAGGTATAATAACTGCAATTGATTTGAAAGCCTAGTTAACAAGGATGTGATTTTGGCAAGAATGGGCACCGCCTGAAAGAAACGCAACCGTAAGCCTATTTATTCACAAGTAGCAGTCACTGGATTCAATGGAGTGAATAGGCAAGCAAGCTCAGGACTGAAGGTAGCACTGATTCATGCAGTACTGAATGCCAATGCATCATTGCAGATTATGTATTAGGGATTTCAACACTTTTGCAGTAACATCACTCAGTTCCTTTACAATCTCCCTGCATGGAGAATGCTCCCTGTTGGACCTCACACGGCACATTTGTTTAATGTGACTGCTAGCAGGTCACATGGCCGACAGTTACATGAGTTTACATTTGCTAGGAAGCAGCAGTGAATGTACATGCTAGAAAATACCTGTGCATGCAATCATTATGTGATGCGACATGTATAGGCTGCATGCTACTTCCTACAAGGGATTTTGTCACATTCAAAGCAGGTCCTGTGCAGAAGGGGTTTCGGAGGAAGTACTGGAACTTGCTTTAGGAACAGAAGAAGCTGCCTTCTGCTGAGTGGACCGTTGGTCCATCTAGCTCAGTATAGCATACACTGACTGGCAGCAGCTCTCCAGGCCTTCAGACAGGGTTCTCTCCCAACCCAACCTGAAGATGCTGAGGATTGAATTTGGAACCTTTTGCAGGCAAGGCAGATGATCTGCCACTGAGCTATGCCCCTCCTTCCTTCTTTCTAGGGAGCTCATTTGCAAAAACCATCCAGACAAGTTGGTACAATTCCTTACAGCCAGAGGTGTGATATAGTTTCCCGTGACCTTTGGGCTCAGCTGCAGCTTTTTCAGCAGTACATTCACAAGGAGAGTTAGGTCATCATTCGAACACGTTTTGGTCAACACATGCCACATCTCAGAAGCATACCTGCAAGTTCAGGGGAGGGAAACAGAAACATTTCGGGTTGTACACTCACAACCATGAACCATGTCAGTTGCCCCCCCCCCCAACTGTTCTGAGTGCATAAATCAGAGATGGGGAAGCTGTAGTCCTCCAGATGTTGATGGGACTTCAGCTCCCATCTGCCCCATCCAGCGTAGCCAATGGACAGGGATGCTGGGAGCTGCAGTCCTGCAACATCTGGAGGACCACAGCTCCCCCATCCCTGGCATAAATGAAGACTTTGAAGAGTCCCCAGAGCGCAACAATGGCTGCAGTGGTGGGATCAAAAGTATACCATGGAAACCAGTCCACCAGAAATGATACGTTATGCTTAAGTAACTGAGGTGCAATACCGTTATTCGGACAAATAGAAATTATTGATTGGTCCTCAAAGGGAAACATTCACAGAGATATGGCATGCGAGGGGAAAGTCCCAATCTGCACTTTGTAAAATGGAGAGGAGGTGGTGTTCTGCAGACTTGGGGGCCAAACTAGATGTGACCCCTGAGGCGTGTGAATGCATCTCTGTCGCTTTACTTCCCCCTCTGCCCTCAAAAAATAGCCATGCCTCTCTCTTTAGCATCAGAATTCCCTTGTTCTATTTCCCCTCAATCCAGAGCCCTCCTACATTTCCATAACCAGACCAGGCTTCTGCTCCAACCCTCCTAAATCCACAAGCTGTTTGCTTTTTCCGTATGGGAACTGGTTGTGAAGGATGACCGCGGGAGGCCATTCCGGTTCCCACTCTCTCCTTGCAGGAAAAGGTGGCACTCATAAGAATCTTCCCTGCTGGCTTTAGGTATTTTCTGATTTGTATTTCCTGGAGCACTGAGGCCTAAGTGCAGGTGGGAGAGAATGGGAACCCGTGTTCCCATGTTCCCCACCCCCCACCCCAAGGTGTCCAGGGACTAAAGGCTGACCCAGCAGGACTAAGCATCACTGAACTATGTACCTGTCGATTGGTAAAGGGCACTGGAGAAGGGCACTGCAAACTTCTGCCATGTAGGTATGAGCCAGCTGGGCCAGGACCCCCATCATTATTTGCCTGTCCTGGTACTGGTAAATGGAACCAAGCTGCTGGTAGATCTTATCCACAATTTCCGGCACCTTGAAGGAAACAAGCATGCTTCAGTTAAATGCCCTGCTAGAGGGAAGCAGTGCTGGGGCACAAGGTACAAACCAGAGCCCTCAAAGAGCAGAAAGCAAACATATATTTAAAGTATGTCACCCAAAGCATCCTGGGAACTGTAGCTTTGTCAGGGGTAAACTGCAGTTCCCAGGAATATTTGAGGGAAGCCACGTGCTTTAAATGTGTGGTATGGATGCGACCCCCTGTTTTCATGGCCAAGCAACAAATCATTAAGATATTTATTATTTAAGATTATTTAAGGTATTTAAGATATTTATTATTGCTGTACTTTCACTGCTAGGGAGGGGGAGAAGTGCCTGTGGGATTTTCCATCTCAAGTGCCAAAATAATGTGACTGGACTTAGGCTGGGGAGGCTATTTGGTCAGTCAGCAAAACATCTGAGGCTGGTCCTGGAGGTGAGAAGGCACAAAGATCCCCTGGTCTGGTCATTTGGGTTCTCCTGAAGATTGGGTGGCCATCTGTCATGGATGCTTCAGCTGAGATTCCTGCGTTGCGGGGTGTTGGACTTGATGACCCTCGGGGTCCCTTCCCAGTCTGCAACTCTATGGTACAGGGAGCACGCGTCAGCTGATCAATAATTAGGTACTGACACAGGAAAACATCCTGTGAGCACTGACAGAGTCTTGCCAACACCATTAATGGTCCTTCACCACAGATAAACTGTAAAACCCATTTACAGTTTATCTCAGGGTATAAAAAGGTAATGGTGCCTCTGAAGAAGCTGCCTCTGTCACTGCTGGGGTCTCTACTAGCTCCAAACATCTCCTACCTGCCCATGTAATCTGTGCACGTATCGCTGCAGGATTACAGATGTGATGTCATGTGATGCCACAGTGGTGCTCCTATTGGCTTCCTTTAGGCAGTCTATAGCGGTCAACAAAAGCTCTGTGATCTGTAGTGCTGTGAGGTAGGGCAGAAATTCCTAAGAGAGGAGACACAGGGGAGACACAGAGCTGAGAGGACAACAGCAAGGCAAGCTCAACTGGCAGGGCTTCCTTGTTCTAAGAGACCTTTGCAGGAAGGAATTAAAGGTTCTGTGGAGGAGCCTGTTCTTCTACCACGTCACTTGGAAGTTAAATTCAACCAGCTACTCTGGAATTTGCTCCCAAGTAAAGGTGTACAGATTCAAAACCTTGTTATCAGCTTTTCATCTTATGGAGAAAACCAGACCAGTTCTTCTAGCTCAGTACTGTCTTCACTGGCTGGTAATAAGTCTCCTGGGTTCCAGGCAGAGGACGTTCACAGCCCGGCCTGGAAATCCCATGGATTGAACCTGAGACCTTTCTTACCCAATGCACGTGCTCTCCCACTGATCTTACAGCCCTTCCACAAGTTTAAATCAGAAAACTGAAAATGGGGGAGATCCCATGCATGCAAGCTCAGAAGCGCCACACAGTTCAATGGGTCTTTCCCCTCTCAAGGAAGTGCATGTAGAATTGCAGCACTGCTGACCTATGATCTGAAAGTGGAAATCTTTGCCTCAAAACTCACTACAAAGATGTAGTAATAATTAGTTCCACCCCTACCTTACACCCTGTCAGGACTAAGTTACGATGGCCTCTGCAGTTTGCATATCCTCTGTGTTGCATCATATCCAGCACTGAACAATTACCTGAATAATATGGGTGATATTTTGATGAGACGTAGTAGGGTCATAGGAACCCAGAATCTCTTCATACAGTTGGGTCTCTTCTGCTTCCAGGGAGTCACTTTTGTTTTCGAAGCCTAATGAGAAAAAGAGTGACTTTAAAGTTTCTCCAAGCGGAGAGTTTGCTCTCAGGCTGCTGTGTGGGTGCCTGGAATTCGGGGAAAAGGGAGAGAAGGAGCCAGAATGGCTGGCTAATGACACCTAATGGCCAGTGGCCAAACTGTTCCAGCCACATCTTTCATTAGGGAAATTGCAGGAAAATGGCACAGAATGGCCAACGAACACTTTGGGACTCACCCACAGCTAAGGTGGGTCTTGGGTTCAGTGTATGACAGGAACAACAGACGTGTGTTTTGGAACAGGAAAGGAAGGCAGAAAGACACAGGCTGCTCCCAAGAAGCCACTATTTTGCAGGTGAGAATCAATTGCATGCCAACTAATTAAAGTTGTGAAGGTTGTTTATTTAGATGATAGGCATACTGCTCATTGTACAAGCCACAGCACAGTTAAGTAACTAGAACAAAATAAGCTGTTTGCCTCCTCCAATGCTCCACTTGAACGTTTGCAAATAAAGCAAATATTACAGAAATGGCATATATCTCTCATCGCCTCTTCTCCAAAAGGAAGACAAACCCTGGACAGCATTGCCCCTGGAACCTGGAGATGTGGGGATGCATAACAAGAACCTGTGTTGCCCTGCCCCATTCCAAAATCCTCATTTTGAGGATTTTGGTTATCCTGCTGCAACTGAGATGTGACCATCCATGATTTGGCACTGAGCTATAGATAAAGAATATCTTCTCCACCAGGGACCTCTCTCAAAGTCCCACTTTGTAGCTACGTTAGGCAGGATCTTCTCCAGCTTCTGCACAGTGAGGACTACAGGGGTTGTCAGCACAAAATCCAACGCACTATGGCAGAGACAAAAGGAGCATCAAGGGCAAACAGACCAGTGTCTGCAGACCAGCTAACTAAATAAAAGCACTCTTTGCTGTTGAACAAAATGGGCATGTCGCTCCAGATTTTTGGAATCCCCTAACAATGATGCAATGCATCAAATTAATATTCTCTGCTGTGGATCTTTCCAGAATACTCCTTTGCAAATGAAATAATAGAAAGTTGTTTTGAAAACTTTAAGTTGGTTTTAAGTTGGTGTGTGATTATTCAGCTGCAGAGCTGAAGGAAAGCACACAGTGGCTTCTGATACCATTGAGAGGCTGCACCTCCTGCATCGCAACAAGAACATTGCGGCAATGGGAAGACCAATCTGGCTCCACTCATTGGCTAGTGAAGGTTCCTTCTCCCTCCCCTCTCCCTCCCCTCCCTGTTTCATGTCTGTTAGATTGCAAACTTGTGGTCAGAGACTATCTTGTCTTTTGATATATGTGAGGTGCTTAGAAAATAGGCACCCTATAATAACAGTAGTCCTGCAGTTATTTGTCTGCAGGTGTGTGCAGGTGTTTTATCTTTTGTTAATGTGGGGGCCTGGAGTTTCTAAGCACCCCTGTTTTTTCTTCTGTGAAATGGGTATTATGTGGTGCCAACAACAGTTGATTCTTCTTCTTTATTAAATTGATTAAATGCCTTCTCTCACTGTAGGCAACTCAAGGCGTCTTGACAAAAAATATATATTTCCAAATGTGCCCTTGGGCCAAAAAAGAAGAAGAGAGAAAATTGGGGATTCCTGATATAATGCAATACTGCCTTTTCAGTACTGGCCCCAACTTGATGGAATGCTCTGTCACAAGAGACTAGGGCCCCGCGGGACTTGACATCATTCCACAAGGCCTGCAAGACAGAGCTGTTCCACCTGGCCTTTGGTTTGGACTCAGTCTGACCTTTATGTTTCCTTCTCCTTATGGTCTTGATTTATCGGCTACTTTTAAATGAGGCTGCATTTTAATTGCATTTTAACCTGTATTTTAAATTGCTCCCCCCCCCATTATGTTTTTACTGTGATTTTATTGTGTGTTAGCCGCCCTGAGCCTGGCTCTGGCTGGGGAGGGCGGGGTATAAATAATAATAATTATTATTATTATTACCCAGATATAATAAAATACAGGACATTAATAGAGAGTGTCAAGGGCAACAAGTCAATGGCTGCCAAATAAAGTACAGCCTACTACTTCTATATAGATGCATAGTTTGGATACTGGAGTTTTCACAGCTCCTATCTTACCCTTTTGGCGCAGCATAAGGGAGTACAGGAAATACATGCCTTCCATAGCCTGTTCACCAATTTCCTCCTGGGGGTCATTGAGACGCAGACACAGCTGACCAATCAGACGCCCAAGCTTAGGACATCCATCAGGTGACACCTGAATGGAGAAATTGAGAGTGCTGTCTTTTGACACAGAGGGGAAGAGAAGGAATCTTTGTGGCTCTTTGAATGAAAAAAAAGTTCCCCTGTTTGGACGAACTGATGTTTGGAATTATATTGTCTTTTTCTGGTGAGCCTTGTACCCTGTTCAGGCTAGTCTCCTCACACAAGGAGAGGGAGACAGGGCCATGCTAGCTGCCTCTACTGGCTCCACCATGCCTCCAACAGCCAGCTCTGCCACCCCTCCACACATAGGAAGGCAAACAACTGCAGCAGGAAGTCTGCTGCACTCTTAATGAGAACAAGCCTTGCATGATCAGGGGGTTCTGAGTCATGAGGGAAGCCTCCACAGAGACAATAGGCTTTGTGCTGCAGACACTGCAGAGTGCCAGTGTGTTGTTGTGGTTAGAGTGTTGGACTAAGAACTGGGAGACCTGGGTTCTAGTCCCCATTCGACCACAAAGCTTGATCTTGCTTCTGAGCCTAACCTACCTCAAAGGACAAAATGGGGGGGGGGGGGGGAGAAACTATGTCCTTACAGAAAAGGTGGGATATAAATGTAATAATAATTTTATTTATCTGATTCCATTTATGAATCAATTCACATAAATATATCCAAGCAGCTTCACAGTAAAAACCGCAAACACTTAAAAACAATAGATAAAGCAGTTTTAAAACCATTTCAAATCCGATTCAGATAGAACTGGGGTACAGACCTCCACTTAAAAGGCTTGTTAAAGAAGAAAGGTCTTCCACAGGTCCCTGTGTGATATCTAGTGGAAGGGAGTTCCAGGGGCTGGGTGCCACCAAACTCAGGGCCCAATTCCTATATCATGTGGAATGGACTTCCTGGTGAGAAGGCATGTGCAGAAGGCTCTCTCCCTGTATATATAGAGGGTGAGATCTTTTAGATCATCTGGTCCCAGGTTGTACAGCTGACTATGGTCTTACTTTTGCCCTCCCATGTTGCATAGGGGTGGCAAGGCTGGGCAATGGGGTTGTGACGGAGGTGCTGGCTAGCTCTCTCACAGTGATCCTAATTGTGTGTGGGGCAGAACACCTTCACAGGGTTTACATTCATACCCATATCAGTTTGTAGCAGCCATACCGTGAAAAGGCTATGGCTCATAGCTTTAGCAGGTGGCGCTGTGGGTTAAACCACAGAGCCTAGGACTTGCCGATCAGAAGGTTGGCGGTTTGAATCCCTGCGACGGGGTGAGCTCCTGTTGCTCAGTCCCTGCTCCTGCCAACCTAGCAGTTTGAAAGCACATCAAAGTACAAGTAGATAAATAGGTACCGCTCCGGCGGGAAGGTAAACGGCATTTCCGTGCGCTGCTCTGGTTCGCCAGAAGCGGCTTAGTCATGCTGGCCACATGACCCGGAAGCTGTACGCTGGCTCCCTTGGCCAATAAAGCAAGATGAAAGCGGTAACCCCAGAGTTGGCCACGACTGGACCTAATGGTCAGGGGTCCCTTTACCTTTACATAGCTATAGCATGGTTTTTGTAGGATATAAGGGATTCAAGCTATAATAGGCCAGTTTTGTCTCTAATAGACCATTTGGATATTAGAAAATGTCTTGTTCATTTGCTTCTGGCCATCCCAGATTCTAGTCACTCATCCCCACCCCTTTTTAGTAGAAGAATAGTGATGCAGAAATAAAGCATCAGATTCCAGTGAGTACCAGTCCTTAAACTTGCTAGCACAGTCAAGAGAGGAGACTTAGGGTTGCTCTTTTGTTTGGTGTGTGCATCCCTTGAACCCATCCTCGGCCCCTCTAACCTTTTCACAGTCTCTATCCACTCACTTCAGAGCACAAGAGGAATGCAATATTCACACTACAGAGCCATTCACATCTATCTACCTCCATTTTCTGTCTTAAACATTTGCAGGTCTCACAAGACCCATTGCCCAGTCGCCTCAAGCCAGAGGGCAGAACTCACATGAAATGTGGGGCAGGTGGCTGCAAATTTTAACAGGGATACATAGGTGTTCGCTGCTCTTGCCCGCTCATGTGCTTGTCCTGATATCATCCAGGGCATCAAATGCTGTAAGGGTAGTGGGAGCAAACTGTTAGCAGCTGTATAAGAAGAGAAAGTGCATACTATTGTAATTCTTCAAAGTCATGCTTTTGTCTTTCAGAAAGGAACCCAGGAAGCTGCCTTATTCCAAGTCCAGCCATCATTTCATTAAGCTCGCTATTGGCTACTCTAGGGTTCCCCAAACTTGTGTCGCCAGCTGTTTTTGGACTACAACTCCCATCATCCATAGGTAGCAAGACTAGTGGTCAGGGATGATGGGAACTGTAGTCCAAAACAGCTGGAGACCCAAGTTTGGGAAAACCTGGGTGGGGAACTTCAGGCATGGACCCTTCAGGTTGCTCTCTCAAAGCTGTCAAAACCTCACAGAGAGGAAGTAAGCTAGGTTACTTCCTTCCTCATTTCCCCTCCCACCCTGACACTTTTCCTGGTTTCCAAAGATTAAAGAACATGGGGAAAGGGCACTTCCTGTGTTACTTCCCAATGTCAAGGAAATCGAAATTCCACTTTGGGTGCTTTCCTTCCGGTCTTTAAAGTTCTGAATAATGTCATGCTAAGTACTGTCAACAATCTCATGGCTTGCTGTCTGGCCTCTTATTCCCGTTGTTGTAACTCTCCCTGACCAAACTGAAAGGAGCCATTCTGAGTGGACATCTTTGAAAATTAATTTTAACACCCCCTAAGAAAAACAAAAAACCCACAAGTAGATTTCAGTGAATGAGGCACTTCTATGCTCCATGAGCAGCAAATGCCATTTCAACCAAAGATCTGTCTGAGAGAGAGTGGTGTGGCAATTGCACTGTTTGACTGTAACAGGGCACAAACTGGTTCAAATCTCTACTCAGCCATGAACCTTATTGGGTGATCTTGGGCCAGTGAGTATCTCTCATTCCACGATGACTCACATGGTTGTTGTGAGGATTGTATTGGCACGAGGAGAACCATATACACCAAGAAAGAAAAGAAAAGAAAGACTACTTCATGAACCTAGCTATAGGGCATATTCTCATCACTTGTGATTCTTTGAGCCACAAATAGATAACAGGAGCTTACTTCTAAGAGTGTGGCCAGTTCATCTATGTTTGGTCTTTCTGCCAATAAGCTTTTCAGCATTGATTCTATAGCCTCTAAGGTCTGCTTGTACAATGCCTGAGAAGGGAAAAAAAATGTTGCATAATATATTACTATAACATTGCACGTGCAACACCTTCGGGAGAGGAAAAGGCTAAAGAGTAAACTCTACACAAATCTGGAGTGGAGTCCCTAAGGTGGTTGGGTGGCACCTTGTACGCCTGTTTCCAGCAACTCCTGCAGCCAAGCTGGTGCCAAATGTATTGCTCTGCTTTCCTTTGGACCACTGCAAAAGCAACACGGGAGGCAGCAGTTACAAGTTACCGGTCTCTGTGGCCACAGCTGTGATTCTCCAGCAGTTTGACTTCACCCCTGGAGGTGCACTCCATTGTCTCTCGAGACAGATGGATGCCAACAGTGTCCATGAACTGACAAAACTAATAAAGCTGTGATTCAAAAGTGAGTGTAGCTCTCCCCCATAAGCCCTATTACAATGCATAGGGGTTGCCTAACACTGAACAACAGGCTCAGTGTATTTCGTCCTACTTTTGCCCAAGGATGGGTTAAGATGGTTGGGGGCCCTGGTGCAGTTCCCAAAATAGGGTCCCCTTCTTCCTAAAAAAAAGGAATGCATGAAGTAAGGTACCACAGAAAAGTTTTGTGATATCTTAAAGATTAACATGTTTATAATGGCATAAGCTTTCTTACACACAAAAACCCTCTTTCACACTCTCAGCAAACTGCAGGCATTTTCTTTTTCTTTTTTTGTGAACCTTGATAAACAAAAACTCATCGTTTTTGCTCACTTCCTGCCCTGGGCCAGTCACCAACCCAGCCTCACCTAGCTCACATGGTCATTGTGAAGATATAGGAGGTACAAAATGGCTTCAAAAGGGAACTTAGGGCTAGTATCATCAGCATCAAATTTGGGTTCCTTTAACCAGACTGATGTATCTTTGTTCCACATAGGGTCATGTTTTTGCCGCCCCCTTCCCCAAATCAGTACAATTCTTTCTCTTTCCTTTTTAAACCTTATAGATTCAAACAGTGAGATGTTCTTATTCGGGCACATACCGTACCCTCTCCATAACCAGTAAATTGGTTGTGAGAAATCTTATGTCCCCCCAGACTGGACGCAAAATCTCACCAGCCCCAGTTAGAATGGCCAAAGGCAAGGGATGATAGGAGTTACAACCCAGCAAGAGACATCTGGAGGGACACAGTCCCCCACCCCCCACCTGCAACAAAGTGAGAAAATACCTGTACGTCAACTTCTTCCTTGCTCTGACTTTGTAAGGTGTCAACCGAGGGCAAGGCAAAGACGCTGGCAATGCAAGTGCTGAGCAGCTTCTCTTTAGGCCAATGAGAAGGCTCCACTTGGCTGAGGAATGGCGGTCGGGGAAGAAGAAACAGAGCATTCAATGTGCGTTACGATTCTTCCTTACGGAAGTGGAGCGGTCAGCTTAACACAGAAAAAGCTCAGAGTACTGAGGAAAGAAAATAAACTATGTCTGAGCTGTGTAGTGCCTACTGGAATGGGCAGGCTACAAAGCGGTAGCCACTGACCAGAATCTGGTGTGGGTATGCCTACCTTGAGCCCATGGCTCTGACTGGAATTCAGAACTACCAGGGTAAAGATCAGAGGACTCCATGCTCACCAATATAGGTCACGTGATTCATCAGTAGCGCAATAAAGCAAGCCAATCCCTTCCATATCAACGGAGCTGAGACAGGTTTGGCTTTTCTATGTAGTTTGTTTCAAATAATTCCACAGATACAGATGATGATGATGATGATGATGATAATGATAATGATAATGATAATGATAATGATAATTGTCAGAGCTGCTTGAAGATCCTAGCTCACAGAGGATCACGCTAGCCAGCGATCATTAAGTAAAAGTCTTTATTGAGTTACAGTTTCCATTCTCACGCTGCTGCGTGCAACTCTACGTCTAGTAACTAGATCGGCGAAGCTCCGTCTGAGTCTCCGCCCCGTGTGCACCAACTTAATATCCTAGCCCGGCTCCACCTTTTCCGCCTGACTGTCCTCCTCTGGGTCCCACTACCCCCCGGGGTCTCTTCCTTCCGGGATTCTTCTGACGCTGACCCCCCGGACCCTCCTGTCTCCTTGCGCCGGGCTTTAGGACCTGGCTCCCTTTCCGGGCTGCTTACTGCGCCGCCTTCCTCTGCATTTGAACTTGGCGCGCGCGCCCAACCTTCCACTTTCCGCTTAACCGTTTCTTCGCTCCCCGATGGAGGTGTGGCCACTCCTGACTCGTGCCCTCCCTCCTGTGGTGAGCTGCCAGCGCTTGCCCCCTGGCTCCCTTCCTCTTCCCTGCTCTCTGGCGGTGACGCTGGTCCCGATTTCCAACTGCTCTCCTCTGAGTCCCCTCTGGCTCTATCTTCCTGGGGTGCCCCCCTAGACTCCCCCCTTGCCCTGGCCACTGGTGCTCCTTTCTGTGAATCCTCTGATTCACTGGAAAGACTCGGAGATCTCGGGTCGTCGTCATCACTCATCTTTTCTTCTGCCTCCTCCCCTTCGCTCTCTGTTTCCTCCCTTGCCCTTGCCTCTGCTCCTAAACCCCTGACAATAATGATAATGATCTTTATACCCCACCCATTTGGCTGGGTTACCCCAGCCTGAGGCAGTCTCTTCCTGGTGGCATTATTCAGCTCTATTCTTAGCACTTTTCTTCTGAGCTTTGCTTCAACATTTGGGTCAGGGAGGATGTTGGGTTGTAGCTCCGACATACCTTAGGTCCTGAATGAGAAGCATCCCCTGACAGCGCAAAGCTGTGGAGCGCGAGTCAATGCTGTCCAGAGGCAGGTCTAAAATCTGTGCCTGTGAAAGAGCAGCAGCAAATTCTGTGAGGAAGAACTGTTCACGTGTCTGCTCTGTTCACCAAAGTTGCTGCTACAGCTGCACTAATGTGTGATCCCCCCCCCTGCACTGGTCAAACACTTACACCAATTGTACAAGCTATTAAATACACAAATAAAGGATGTGCATTGTATCTGACTCACCATTGTTTGCTCAACCAGCTGCAATTTCTGATTCCCATGCTGATAATTTTGATTACTGTTCCCACTCATTTTTGAATCGAATTCCTGTGAACGCATATGAGACTAGCAAGAAAAGGGTGGAAGATTTCAATAGCACTTTCAAATATGACCATATTTGTTCAGAACCAGTTTCCAGAGCCAGTTGCATCGTAACATGTGAAAGGAGGGCAATAGAATGCTGAATGGCATTAGACATTTTGCTGATTGCCTGGTATTCTCTGCTTTAACACAGAAAACACGCGTTGAACATCAAGCCAGTAAGGTAAAGCTAAAGCTAAAGATAAAGATAAAAGATAAAGGATCCCTGGACGGTTAAGTCCAGTCAAAGGTGACTATGGCGTTGCGGCGCTCATCTTGCTTTCAGGCTGAGAGAGCTGGCATTTGTCCACAGACAGTTTTCCGGGTCGTGTGGTCAGCATGACTAAACCACTTCTGGTGCAACGGAATACCATGACAGAAGCCAGAGCGCATGGAAATGCTGTTTACCTTCACACTGCAGTGGTACCTATTTATCTATTTGCACTGGCATGCTTTTGAACTGCTAGGTTGGCAGGAGCTGGGACAGAGCAACGGGAGCTCACTCCCTCATAGAGATTCAAACCACCAACCTTCCGATCAGCAAGCCCAAGAGGCTCAGTGATTTAGACCACAGTGCCACCCGTGTCCCCATCCAGCCGGTACTGGGATACAGGAAGGAAGCAATACCTTTTTCGTGGAAAGCTGTTTACTAAGACTTTGAACACAATAATCGGAAATCAGTACCATCTCTGCTTCCTCTATTTCCTTCACTCACAATCAGTTCACCTTCCCTTAGTCTTCCCTGAACAATGTGCAAGAAAGTAATCCCTATGATTATACAAGGGCCAGGTCGTCTGAATGGGAAAAGGAAGACTAAGTTCTAAGAGCTCATGTCACCATAGTAAAAAGAAAAGAGGAAGACTGTTATTTTGCAAGACTTTGAAGCCAGCAAATCATCTATGAGCTAACATGGAAGGTGAGTCCGTGACTGGGATGGGCCCATGAGAAGAGGGACCCTCATTATATTGGTATAGTCAGATCTCCTCCGTTAGCACCTTACCCCAAATTGAAATTATCTACTATTCACTAAAACTTTATGCCTTCCAAAGTTGAGCTCTGGCACTGAAATAAGTTCTGAAGGTATCTAATATTAAGGTTCAGGTATATGCAGAATATTGCCGATGTGTATTTACTGTTGAGAGGAAAGGGCAATGTTAGAGTTAGCAGAGTATTAGGAATAGGTTCCTACCATTTTATCACGGTCATCAAAGGCTAGCGGTGTTTCCTTTTCCTTTCCTTTTGCGTCATACAGCATCATCCCATAGGCATTGCTGGAGGTTACTGAAGCTGTTACAAATAAAAAGTAAATGGAACTGAGGTTGCAGTTGGAATGAAAATGTCTCCTGGTACTGTTACTCTAACACAAGGGTGGATAACCTTTGGCCTCCCAGATGTTGCTGCCATCATCCTTGGTCATTGGCCCTGCTTGCTAGAGCTAGGAGTTGTAGTTCAGCAACATCTTGAGGGCCAAAGAGTTCCCACCCCTGCTGTCGGGGTGTGTGATAATGAGCCGAGGTTTACTAAGACTTGTGCAAAAATCTCCTTCCTCCAAACATAGCTCTTTTGTTCACTTCTAATCTTGAGCCATTTATTTGGGACTCTTTCTTTGAAACTCAATGGTAGGTTATCAGGAAGTTAAAACATAGTTTCATGGTGCAAATTAAGACTTCCAGCTGAGGAAGGGTTCTATGCAAGTAGAAATCCTCCAATTGCAGTCTTCATCTAACTGCATCTAACCATAGCGAGAGTATGGTGTTTTGGTATCTATCATCTACTTACCAACATTATTTCCATTCCATTTAATATATAAAATATATCTCACTCAGAGTTCTTTCACCAGTCTCTGCCCCTTCTTCGGCAGTTGCTTTAGTAGACTGGTAAAAATCTAACTATCAAATTGCCAGTCTAATTTTGGTACAACGGCAAAATCAGAGCCGAAAAGGATAGATATTTCTTGACTTCACACAGACCCTGTCTGGTTTAAAGCTGTTTGGTCAAGTACTTAGGAAGTTACCTTATAGTGAATCTGGCTATTGGTTCATCTAGCTCCGTACTTGATTACAATTTTTCACACAAGTGCCTGGTGGGCATCAGTGAGGAGCCTGCTGTTTCAATATTGTGTAAGTTCTGCCTGGTGGTTTAAAGTAGTAACAGATGCATCGTTGCAGCTGTGTTTTATTTTACCACATCATTTTAAAACTTGTTATCTCACTTTGGAATTGCCGGTGGCAATAAAAAGTGGGTAAGAAATTATTTAAATAAACTAAACTGAACTGGGTGATATCCCTCTGGAAGAATGGCAGATGAAGGTGATGGACTATATGGAACTGGCGGAAATGACTGGCAGAATCCGAGACCAGGGAGAAGAGTTGGTGGAAGAAGATTGGAAGAAATTTAAAGACTATCTACAGAAATATTGTAAAATTGATGAATGTTAGAATGATGTTGGATAGAAATTAAGTGGTTTTCAGCTGTAATATTATAAGGGAATATGAAAAATGGATTATTTAGGTAAAAACGTAATGTCATAATATTTTAAAATTAAAGACTAGGATAAACAAAGAGGGTAGGGATTTGCTGAACCAACAAATTGAATTGGAATACAAAAAAGGGAGGTGTGAGGAGGTCCGGGAAATAAGCTAATGAAAAATAAGTAATGGAAAGATGGAATTGATTTTAACCATTTTTTTTATTCTGTATTCCCCCCCATTTTTATTTTGTAATACTTTGAAAATTTTAATAAATATCTTATAAAAAAATGAACTGGGTGATATCCAATGTGAGTAAACATCAGAGTAGATTCAACGGACTTGATTCCAGTGGGTCTACTCTGAATGTCACTTAGCTGGCTTGCAGTGACTTCCCAAGGTCTTTTGGATGTTACAGTTCCCTAAAGATAAACATTTAGAAGCATTAACCTAGGCAACTAAGGTTCAAGCTTGTGCATTGTCAGACACACATTGGAGAGTGAGCTAAAAGATTCGAGTTTTAGTATTTATGCCTTATATATTGTACTTAGTTCTTCACTCTACATATTTACTCTCCAAACCCTAGAGGTCATTTGTCTTCACCTTCAGAAATTGCATCGGGCAGGCAGTTTTCCAACAGTAGGGGATTCCCGGATAATTCTCTCTTTGTCGTCAAGGGGCACTGTTGAATTGTTTGGACTTCAGCTGACTCTTCGTTCTCAGTTTTTTTAATTTCTTTTTCCATCTTTGGGATCACAGGGAGTTTTTGTTTGTTAAGTACCAGAAGAGCAACTGATTCTTCACCAGCTAGAAAAAGATTGATGGTATTGTCCTTCCCTCATTCATTCACAAAGATCTATAGTAAGAACCATTTTGAAAATCTTGACCCATAGCTTGACTTCTCCAGACTTAGGCTTTCCAGTCTTGAAGACCGATGTTCACGACATGAGCAGTGTTCCTGTGTGAGGGTCAGGAATTTAGAATGTCAGTGATGCCTCACTGGTGAACTTCAAATATTTTGCCTTGCAGATTTTCGGCTGGCTTTGGTCCTCCTGCTGTTGCATTGCTGTAAGATGGCTTAAGCCATGCTTTAGTTTAGTGTCACCTGAATCTGGGCTCATAGTTTCTCTTGCTCCAGACAAACTACATGCAACAAATAAGGTTTGTCTCCAGTTTATAGCTCAAGGTTTTTCTGAAGGAAACAACTCATGAGCCCAAACACAGGCAACATGCTAAGGCAAAGCATAGCTTACTCACAGCAGGACTTGTGGATGAACAAAGTGGCCTCAATCTGGCAGCTTCCACACTCATGCATTCCCATCAAACCATGGCTTGACTTATGTGTAAACTAGGGCATATAGAGTTGTGGTGGAATCAAGCCTTCACATTGTGATTAGGGCTGAAGTCTGTCCAATACCCTATTAAAAACAAAGCAACTGTATTGGAGACCCCAACTGCCAGACTGAGCTGATCGGTAGAGAGTTCTGTGTACATACAGAAGTTATCAGCTTTTATAGAGATGGTGATGTTATTACAACTTGATTAATTAGAGATCACAAGATATTAGCTGGGGGAAAAAAGGAAAACAGCATTCAAACCCTTCACCTTTTAAACTTTATGCAGACTTTATGCTTGTTTTACACTCTAACCAAGGAATTTAGATAGAAAATGGCTCAAGCCTACACAGTCCAAGATTCTTGCAGAACCCAGACCTATATATTTTGGTTCTATAGGCAGCTCTTCTAGTCCCTTTAAGAGAAGAAAGTATAAAAGACAGTCTAATGTCTTTGTAAAAAGAAAAGTTGACAACCAATTCAGATTTTGATACGAAGTGTTTGGAAAGCAGTAGTCAGCACTGGGAATGTGAAACCCAATATGCCTTGTGGTTGCAATCACAGCTAAAGAATCTCTGACAGATGACCATCCAACCTCTCTTGAAATACCTCTACGAAAGGAAAGTCCACCACCTCCCGAGGGAGCCTGTTCCACTGCTGAACAGCTCTTACTATTGGAAATTTCTTCCAAATACTTCATCAGAATCATTTTAATCAATTGAATTCAGGTCCCATGCTCTGGAACAGCAGAAAACAATTTCGCTCCATCTTCCATGTGACAGCCCTTAAGACGTTTGAAGCTGGCTGTCATATCAGTTCTCCTCTCCTCCAGGCTAAACATATCCAATTCCCTCAACTGTTCCTCATAAGACTTGGTTTCCAGACACTATCATACTGGTCACCCTTCTCTGCAGACCATCTAGCTTGCCAATATTCGTCTTGAACTGTGGTGCCCAGAACTGGACACAGGACTCCAGGTGGGATCTGACCAAGGCCAAATAGAGTGGTACTATTACTTCTCTTGATCTGGGCAGTATACTTCTTTTATAAGAGGCTCAGCTGATCCCTACAGAAAGCTCACACACTAGCTTACTTGTGTAACACTCACAGCCATCTGCTAGCTTCACATTCCTTTTCCTCGGATGGAAAAAAAGGTCTTGCTAGTCAATGTCACAATGGAGATGTTTGTGTCATCATTCAAGCCAACAGTGCTGGTTGAATAGTATCTAAGATCCTGAACACAATAGGTAAGGTAGCCAACCATGGTTGTAGAATAATACTCACTGTCTTGAGCAATGCCCTTTCCTTGTCCCTGTCTTGTATCCCTTAGCAGTATGCTATTGTTTTGGGTAGGGAATCATCCCTACTTCCATCTCTCAGTTTCTTGGGATTTGCATAGAAATAATCCATAATTAAACATGCCAAACAGATTTGTTACATTTATATTTAGTATCTCAGAAACATGGGACTGAAAATCAGTAGAATTGCCAAGGCGACCTAGTCATGTACTAAATGATGCTGAAACATTTGTGGATAAAGGTATTAGACCAGATACTGAGGAACTGATGGACTCAACCAGAGAGACTCAGTTGAGCAGATCAGAAAAAGAAATAAATACACTTGCTTACTTGTTGGTGAATGCTCCCAGCTGTTTGCTGGGTTCACATTCCTTTTCCTCTGAGGGAAGAAAGGGCTTACTAGTCAATGTCACAATGGAGAGGTTTGTGTCATCATTCAAGCCAACACTGCTGGTTGCATTGTATCCAAGATCCTGGGTAAGGGAGCTGAACATGGTTGTGGAATACTGTAATACTGGCTGTCTTGAGCACTGTCCTTTCCTTGGCCCTGTCTTGTATCCCTTAGCAGTAAGGTATTGTTCGGGGTAGGGAATCATCCTTACTTCCACCTCTCAATTATTTCTTCTGTCAAGAAGGATGATTCCGAAGGAGCCCTCCACTTTTACTTGTCCAGGGAGGATGGGTGAGAGAGAGCCCAAGTATATGAAACAGAGAGACACCCCCCCAAAAAAAAGGGAGGGTAAAAGGTAAAGGTAAAGGGACCCCTGACCATTAGGTCCAGTCGTGACCAACTCTGGGGTTGCAGTGCTCATCTCACTTTATTGGCCGACGGAGCCGGCGTACAGCTTCCGGGTCATGTGGCCAGCATGACTAAGCCGCTTCTGGCGAATCAGAGCAGCGCACGGAAATGCCGTTTACCTTCCCACTGGAGCGGTACCTATTTATGTACTTGCACTTTGACGTGCTTTCAAACTGCTAGGTTGGCAGGAGCAGGGACCGAGCAATGGGAGCTCACCCCATCGCGGGGACCCCCCCCCAAATTCTCCCAGTCACAGGAACACAGTGGGAGGAAGCAACCTGACACTTCATTCTCATCTCGCAGCACACCAGCAAGAGTAACTACAACCCCAGACGAAACCAGAGTCATTATCCCAGGAGATGCTGGCTTCATGCAATGGCTGCTTTTGCTTACATGCTGATCTTCAAGCAGGCCAATCCAAGCCACATTTATTTGGGGATAAATTCCACTGAATTCAGTGGGGCTTTCACCCAAAGTTAGTGGGCACAGGACTTCCTTTGCAGTAATTCTAAGCACAGGGAACCATGCCTGGTTATGCCTGGCACACCCAAGGGGAGCCAGAGCCTGGGTCACATCCTGGTCCAAAGTGGGTCACAGCAGCAGCACTATCACCACACAAATATCTGGTAAAAAAGAGAGAGAGAAATGGGTTCCCCAATGCACTTTGGGGTTAAAGGAGAGTCCTGGATTACAAAAGGTTGAAAACTACTGTCCTAAGTGATCAGTTTGCTGCTGGTTTGAGATTTGTACAATTTGACGACAACGATGCTCTAAGCAGACTGAAGCTAAATTCCACAGAATAGGATTTATTGTAAGGATGCTTTTATTCCCAAGAAAATGTGTGAGAGATGGTAGGAAAGGGGGGGGGGGGAGAACAATGACCAATAATGGTAACATCTCTACCAGATATCTAAGTTAAATGGTTATGCACTTAAATGGTATTTCAGAGTACTCAAAGCATTCCACCTATGCAGTTCTTGTTTGGATGTAACAAACTATGTTTTTACATTACATGAACAAGTACAGGGATGGGGAATGTGTGATTCTCCAATTGTTGAACTCCCATCAGCCCAAGGCCCCATAATAATAAATGCAGTCATGGAAATATGACAACATGCAAAAACAAAATGAGGCATGTGGGTGGGGGAGGAGGAAATAAGACATAATTTGATGTTTAAAAAAGAATACCTTTCCAGTCTCTTTCTGTGCAAATGCACTTATTCTTGAGGGAAAATCTTGCTTACATGCAATGTCACATTTAGCATGTGGCAAAATCTGCATCACTTAACAAAAAAGTACTGGTAATGTCTTTTATCAAATCTCATCTCTTATTTGCTTAAATTTGCAGTTCTAAACTTAGTGTGTTGCAATTTGATCCGCTGCACATAAAAACAAGTTGCAAAACTTAACAAGTGCCTATTTTTGAGGCCCACTTTAAGCTTGAGGCCCCAGGCTAAATTACCATTCTCTGATTGGCTCTGAACATGGCAAAGGGTGAGGGAAGATGGGAGGTGTAAGCCAACACCTTCTAGAGCAGCGGTTCTCAACCTGTGGGTCCCCAGATGTTGTTGGACTACAACTCCCATCATCCCTGAGCTCTGGTCTTACTAGCTTACTACTTCTAGAGGGTCACAGGCTTTCCATTCCTAGCTTACAGTGCAATCCTAAACATAGCTATTCAGTAGCAAATCCTGTTTAATTCAATGGAGCTTATTTCCAGTTAGGTGGGGCTAGGATTGCAGCCTTACTCTCTTAGCTCACAACTCAATGCTCACAACTGCTTTATCATTGGGAAAAAGTTACAGGAGTGTGGGTATGTCATATTTAAAGCAAAACAATATTCAAACTTAGCTGTATATCTTTTAATTAAGTGAAATGCTTATGAATACTGAAAATTCAGATTACTGTACATGATCTTAAAGAGGGGAAGAGCAGCAGCAGCCTATTTGGCAATCAGGTGTCAGGATTTCAGAATAATAGCCAATTTAATTGGCTCACTCAGAAGCTCAGCATTAACCAGGTTCCATCAATTTTGTTGCTTGGAATTTGTTTTCCATACTTAGAAATTGAACCCTACAGTCAGAAGAGGAAAAATTACTTTTAATCAACATGCAGATGGGGGGGGGGTAATACTCTACTGAAGAAGGCATGATTTTTCTTATATATAAAAAAAGTTTACAAAGATCAACTTGGCATATATATTTTAGCAAAGTCCATCTCGAATCCTTCCAGGAAGTATTTGACTAGTATAATCAAGACCCACTAGTATGTAAGCAGCAACTCAGTCTTTGAATTCATGTAGCTGATGATCAGATAGGACAGATCCAGTTAAGTACTCAGACAATGAGAGTCCCTCACACGGAGGCACAGCGCACCTAAAAAAAACTAGAGGTGGGGATTCGCCTTTTGCTTCCATGACCACAGCTGCACTGGCAAAAACATTACTGCAAACTTTCTTTTTACCTTAAGGCTTAATCACATCTAGCTTCAGGCTGCTGTCCCCCAAATAATTGTCAAGCAGGACACTATTATTATTTTGCATAACGAAAGGTCGGCCTTTGGTTATGCAAAATAAGCAGTGGGAAAACTGTGGCCCTCCAGATATTGTTAGCCTACAATTCCCATCACTCCTGGCCATTGGGTGATGCTGGCTGGAGATTATGGAAGGTGAAGCCAACATCATCTGGAGGGCTACAGGATCCTCACCTTTGCAGAAGACCCCAAATGTACAGATGGAACTGTCTGCTGTTGAAATCGAAGGACAACCAAGTTTGCACATGAGGCTTTGGCATATAGGCAGCACCATATCTGCCTTCGCAGTAATCCTTGGGCTGGAAGTTACAAATAAAAATAATTCCCATAGACTCCCGTAGCCATATGCTTAAGATGGCAGAGGGGAAACACTGACATTTCGGTATTCAAAAACTACACATCCAATATTTAGCGAGTCTGCACTTTACTCAGCAAGTTAACAATGGCTTCTTTGGTAAGGAACAAAGTCTCATTAGTATTTTGATTGCATACTTCAAATAGAGAAGGCTCATCCAAAACCTTCTTGCCACCTATTATAACATAGGGGTATCCAAGTTTACTTGCATCTTTTAATCTTTTACCAATGGTGAATTGTGTCCGGTCATCCAGTACTATCTCTTCCTTAAGCCAAGGGGCTGCTTCAACAATACAGTCATATAAATCCTCCAGGAGCATTGCCCCTTTCTCCTCCTTGCTCCCTCTCTTTGGGGGAATAAGGCAGACTTGATATGGTGCAATGAGGCTTGGCCACCGAATGGCGTCCTCCGTAGAAAGCACCTCAATGGAGGCTGCAAGAATCCGAGTCACACCCAGCCCATAGCAGCCCATTTCAGCCGGAATATGCTTATTTTCTGCAGTGCGGACGGTAGCATTAAAAACAGAGGAGTATTTTGTGCCCAAGAAGAAGGTATGGCCAACTTCAATCCCTTTGTACTCAGCTAGTTTCCCTTTGCAAACTGGGCAATGCTTCTCATCTGGGTTTATCGTTTCCTCATTGGCTGCAAAGTCACAGCCTGTGCACATCATCAATCGGTCCTCACCAATGTCAGCGGGCAGCTGGAATTCATGAGACATCGTCCCCCCAATGCTTCCAGTAGCTGCTTGGACTTTCACAAACCGAAGGCCTAAGGTGTTGAATATGTTGCCGTAAGCGTTGCACACAAGGGCGTAGGTCTGGAGGGCAGCTTCCTTAGAGGTATCAAAAGTGTACATATCCTTCATATAAAATTCTCTGCCACGCAGCAACCCAAAGCGTGGTTTTGGCTCATCTCGAAACTTTCTTGTTACCTGGTACAGCAAGAGGGGAAGCTGCTTGTAAGACAAATGGCCGTGGGAAGCGATTAGGTCTGTGATGGCCTCTTCATGAGTAGGTCCTAGGCAGTATTCTTGATTGTGCCTGTCTGCCAGTCGTAATAGTTCACTGCCCATGAGTTCCCACCTTCCACTGGCTCTCCAGAGCTCTGCTGAGCTCAATGCGGGCATGTTCACTTTCTGACCCCCTATAGCCTGCATTTCTCGGTCTATCACTCTGATGAGCTTCTCCAGTGCTCGAACAGTGTAGGGCATATAGTGGAAGCAGCCGGGACTGGCCGGGTAGATAAGTCCTGCTAGTAACATCAGTCTCTGACTTTTACACGTCAGTTCACCCGGTTTGCTGGTTTGCTGTGATGCTATGCTATCCTCCCGCAGATTCATCGACTGGAAGTGCTGGGATACACACTTTTGTCTTGCGTGAAGATCAGAATAAAACCTGCGACACTGTTGCTGCCTTTGGCACCAACCAATCCAAATTTTCAAAGCAGGAAGAATTGTTTTCCCTCTTCTGAGAAGCCCATCCATTTTGAGACTCACAGATGAAGCTTCTCTTTCAAATCTGCAGGCAGAGAGAGAAAATAAAAGCAACTCATTTCACATAAACAGATGCACATTTTATATCTAGCCAAAAGAGATTCCCCACATATTTTAGCTACTGTGAGAGCCGAATGCATTGAACACAGCCTGTTTGGCTAAACATGGGGCTGAATGGTTCTAGCTGATTCAGTTAATTGGCAAATAAATGAGGAGTTTCTAGAAGAATGTGCTTCCCACAACTGCCTCAAATGATGTTTAAGACCTGCTTCATCACCTTCAAAATGTATGCACAGGCACAAAAATATACATTTGCGATGCTCACACAACAGCTGTACAGCTTCCCCTGCCCCACTTAGGGTACACATCTGTACAGAAAAGGCATAATGGCCCTTCCATTATCCCTGACCATCGTCCCTGACCCATCAGTCTGGGGCTGATGGGGCTGCACCCAGCAACACCTGAAGGGCCAGAGTCTTCCTCATCCCTGCTGCAATGCAAGAAGCTGCATGTTTTAATACCAACAATGAGCTAGCTTTTCCTATAGTTGCAAAGATAACATTTGAAGAGCCACGAAAAGCAACCAAGTGTCTTCACGGTCCAAATTAAGATGTTGTCCAAATCTGTTAACGCCTCCAGAGACTTTTTGAGGAAGCAATTCCCCTGCTCGTCCCCCAATTACATTGCTATTGTAACATTCGCGTCATTTCCATCACGGGGCACCTATCTATATGGTGCCTGTTTTGACATTTCTGCGAAGAGGGACGCCGGCGGATTGGGCGCAAAGGTGCAAGAGCTGCCTCGGGGGGAAGTCCTACTGAGTACGGCTTCCTTCCGAGAAAAAACACAAAAGCACTGGACTTGCACGAACCTCGCTGAACTGGAAGCGCAGCTGAGTCAAGTTTCATACGCAGCAGCTCCTTGAGAAGAAAAGCGACCATAGGCGCCGCTGAAGTGCAGGGTGCAGTTTATATCCCCGGGGAAGCTTGCAGGGCCAGACTTGTCCTTGCAACGGTCGCCGGCGTTACCACCCTACGCTGCAACTTTCCAGCTCTTGCAGAGCCCGTGGCAGAAACCACGCGGTGGCGGGACTGCGGTGCAACAAACTGGGGCGCGTGCGCAGCAGCGATGCCCCGTCCCTTTCGGAACGGAGCCGGAACCATAGAGTTGAAGGAAACGAAAGAGCGACGCTCTTTCTCTCCCCCCCTCTCGGGCGTGCAGATGAAGTCCGCCAATAACCATGGCGATTTAGGTTCAGGCAGCCTTTAGTGACACGTGAAGAGGCCTTGCTAAATAGCATCCCTACTCTTTAAATCCTCCTCTTTTTAGGCTCCTTGCTGCAGAATTTCAGTTTGCCGGCCCGGAGTAATGGGAACAGATATGAATTAAGAAAATGACTAACTAAAAAGGCCAAAGCAGGAAAAGTTTAGAGGCTCCTTTTGTTTCTGCGCTTTCAACGCGCAAACAAGTCCAGAAGTAACTGGAGGAACACTCACGTTAATATCCTTGTAGGGATTCGCACCACTTCATTTTTTTTTTTTAAAAAAAAATATTTTTATTGCTTTTTTCAGATACAAATGTAAAGTCAGATATATAAAGAGATAACAGTAAAAGGAAAAGAAAAGAAAAAAAAGAAGAAAAAGACCATCTTTCCAAAATATTTTCTCATGACCAACCGGACTTCCCCACATCTCCCACACCCTGCATTCTTTACAATAAAGATATCAGCAAATTATTACCTTGTTTCATGCATTCCTTTGTACTTTCAAATAGTTATATTTTATGTTTAAGATACTTATTGTCTGATTACTTTGCCTTAAAATAAATATAATATTACTTTAAACATTAGTCCTTTCATAATTATAACTTAGTTTCCCATAACACCGAATCTTATTGCTGAAGCTAGATTTTCCAAGTCATGCAAATTCTTAACATTCATATAACTTATAATATTTTTGTAAATAGTCTTTGAATTTTTCCCAGTCCTCTTCCATTGGGATTCGCACCACTTCAGATCCCTTATTGGTAAACGGAAATTTGGCAGAAATTTAAGAAAGGCTTTGCCCACCGAGCCACACAAACCCCCTACACAAAGCAAAATATAGCTTAAATTTGTGTGCTTGAGGAAGAATGACAGGCGATATGGAAAATTCCGAGAGATGCTCTCCCTGTATTAGGTGGATTCATTGGGGAAGGCTGCTCCCCTTAGGCAACCATTTGAGAGACTAGGATATTCCCCATCCTCCACCCTAAATGAAACCCAGCACTGTATCTGTAGTGTTGAAATATTATGTTCTGGGGGAAGTTCTCGGAATGGGTGGCTAAAACAGTCCCTGCCAGGAAAATTACGATCAAAAACAGGTATGGGCAACCTTTGGCCTTCCCTGTGTTGCTGAATTACATCCTTCACCAGCCACAGCAAGCTGGTCCGATGGCCAGGGAAGTTGGTGGAAGTTGAGTAATACCTGGAGGGCCAAAGGTTCCCCCACACCTGTTCTAAAATACATTGCACACAAGGAAAAGGGGGTGAGAAGAGATATTTACCTTTTTGACTGCACTTGGCTGTGCCACATTTACTTGCACTTCTGTAACTTCTAGGCTTGGCTAATGTAGGGTGCTGTGTGTAGAGCTGCCCTTAAGGACAACTCGGAAGCATCATTCGGTCTAGAAGGCAGCTTTTTACGGGTGGGAAAAATGCATGCCCATATAGCCTATTTGCATCTGTTGCACTGACTATCACTATGGCTTGAGGTCCAGTCTAGATGCTATCTGTACCAAAGTAAAAATATCGCTCTTTCAGTAGCTCCATGTGATACTTTCATTTTTTATCCCCCCCCCCAATTTTTTTATTGTTTTTCCAAATTTATAACAAACAAGTAGAAAAAGAACATCAAAAAACAAACAAACAAGCAAACATTTATCCTAATTGTAACAGTTCCACTTTTGTTAACATTGTTGGGTGACTTCCTCGAATCCCCCTGGCTGAGTTTCCATATAAATCATTGTAGCAGTTTTCCAAAACTATTTTCACTAAAATTTACTTGGTAAATTAATATCTTTCTTTCTCCATGTGATACTGTACTTTCAGTTGGTTTGATGCTTGTCTCTTTGTTGTCAACAACTCTCTGGTCCTAAACCTTTTCCTGTGAAAGTCTGTCACTTTCTCCATGCTAATGATTCTTCTACAAAGCTTGCTTCACTGTTAACTGTACAATACTGTAGAGCAGTGTTTTTCAACCACTGTTCCGCGGCACACTAGATGTTGCCTGGTGTGCCGCGAGATGTTGCCTGGAGGGAGGCGGGCGAGTCGGGCGGCGAGAGGCGGGGCGGCGGCGGCGAGGAGAGGCCGCCCAGTGCGGGGCTCTCGCCGTCTGCCTGCCTGGCTGCCTGCGAGCTCGGCGGGCAGCGCCTCCGTCCGCAGCGCCCGCCTCGCGGCTCTCATTCCCTGCCCCTGCCAAAGCTCACCCAGCCAAGCCGCGCTCTCCTTCCTGCCTCGCTTTGCTGCCTCCTCCCCCCCACCCCCAAAGCTTGGAGGTTCCCCGGCGCCGACCCGCAGGTTTGACCCCCTTCTCACACCTGTTCGCGCTCCTTGCACGGAATGGGGCGGATGGGGAGGAACGGGGCTCACCGCTGCCTCCGCTTGCCCTTCCCCCCTCCGCTGGCGGTCCCGCGATTCTTGGCTTTTTGGCGGTTGGCACAGAAGGAAGGCAAGGGGGAGGGGAAAAAATTGAAACTTACACTTTCGTGCGTCCCTCCCGGCGTGACGCTGCGCGCTGACGTCACGGGGCTGTAATGGTGGTGTGCCTCGAGATTTTTTTCATGAAACAAGTGTGCCTTTGCCCAAAAAAGGTTGGGAAACACTGCTGAAGAGTATACAGTTTACAAAACCAGATTGGCCATATATTTTGGGTGGGTGGTTTTTTTGTTATCTGATCAGGCATAAGAGCAGTGAGATTTGCCCCCCCCCCTAAGTTGAAGAAGCCTGGTAGCTGTAGGATAGAGTTAGTTTTGGTAATATGGGAAAGTTTGACTTAATATTTCCTGTTTTCTCCCTTCCTTACGCACTAAATCGTTTCCTCGGGGCAACAACATGGGGGTAGGAGAAGGGAGTGGTGGGTAGAAAAATTGGCTTTCACTGAATGGACATTTTCAGACTATCCTAGGGTAATTGTTGCAAATACAGTTATGTGCGGTTATTAGGGCTTTTGTTGTTTTTGTTCCAATGTGTATCATTTTACATCAATGGGTATTGATGTAAACATTTTGGGGCTGTGGTCACATTTGGAATTTTGAATGGGTGTCATGGGTACCAATCTATTGCTTTTAAACTGGTGAGGTTTTGTTTTTATTTGTTACTATGTTTTTTGTTTGTTTTTATGTTGTAAACTAACGTTTGCTCATCAGATAAAGGGTGCTAATTATAATTATAATTTGTCAGTGGTGTAGTGTAGGGGGGTCTACTGGGGAGATTGACCAGGTTGCAAACATTTTTGGGGTGCAACTCTGCAGCTTCCACCCCGACTGGAGGCCCTCCCGATCCCCCCACCTCACCTAAGCAGCATGCTGAGCAGGAGCTGTAGTGAGAATGGGCCCTTGCATCCCTCAGCTGTGTGGTATCCCCCACCAGCGGAGGAGGTGTGTAGACAGGAGTCTTGCGGCAGCAGCAACCCACCCCCAGCACAAAGAAGCGTTCATGCATGTCCCACCACTGCTGCACAGCTCCCTCTGCGAGCAGCAGTGTGCAGTATGGAGGTGCCAGTTAGGGGGCGCAATATTTGTCTTAAGGGGCACAATGCTAGTCTTGCCATTGGCACTGGCAACCCACACTACACCACTGCAATTTGACGAGGCAATGGAGCAAGGGATGATGTAATCTGTTCTTTTTGTTTGCCGCTTAATCACATTTCCCAGAATTTACTTTTTACCCCTATTCTCACTTAAAGTTCAACCAGGTTTTGAAACACATGTTTCCGGTTCTCAGGTGCATGGCAGCTTGCAGAAAACATCATCGCTGCAAAAGAGGCACTTTCACAATTTATGCATATGATACAATTTGCTTCCTTCCCATAGGTGGATGTTGTCTTCATTTGGGGAAATCTCCATGTCATGTTGGATTAGCATTCATAGGGCATTAGGGTAGATAGTTCACATAGCATAGCTAAGAGTCTGACTTTCAAGAAATCTCAACACACATCCTTTTGGGAAGTTACTTTACTCATGGTAGATTTTTATCTCCAGAAAACGTCGGTGCAATGCATCAAGGATAGCCCTGCAATACATTGACCTTTGTTATTGTGGGTGTGCCTTTCATTGATTACATTAACACTCCTGATCCCACCCTGTAAAGTTATTCTTGCTATGATTGGTTAGGTCAGTCTTTATATAACCTTCAAGTATTTTATTGGGAGCGTGAATATTTTAGAAACTGTGGAACTTCTGAGGCAGAAACTCTAGCCCAGAGTCCAAGAGTTCAGTGTCCTATTCAGTGTCCTGTGTACCTGAAGCCTTGCACCATCTAAAATATAACCAGAACAATCTGAGGCAGTCTTCATCAACCCAAGAAGATGTCTGATGGGACGTAAGTACATTGTGTGCAATCTATATGCTTTGATTAGGATGATGGTTAAATAAAATAACAAAGTGTGCCAGTTGCTTGACTTAATTCATGTTGATTAAGCAAGCTTTATTACAGGAGAAGTTCACAAAAATAAGATGGGAAGGGTAATTAACCTGATGTATTAAGGAATAAAAAGGCAGCAATTTGGGTTTTCTTTTTTCCTGATGATAATTTTTGTTAATTTTCAATTACAATCCAATAATAGCCTCATTTGCAACAATACCAAATTATAATACAATTACTAATACCAATCATTCAAATACTGGATTATATAATTTAGGTGGCCCCCCACATGCTAGATTTGATGGTTTGGTGGTTTTCTTTATTTCTGCGTTCCAAAATCTTCCTAATTTCAATTAAATTCCAGTTAAAATAATCCCTTATACAACAACTGCAGCATTAATAACGTCTATTTGTGTTGACACATTCAATGATTTATAGAACTACAAGTGAGGCACTCAAACTATATCCTTGTTTTTCCTGTGTATGGCAATTATTCTGTTCGTGGTGTTTCTTCCTGTCCTTGTAAAATGTTATGTCTATCTTTCCCCATCATGCCATGCGTGGAGCTGATACAGTCATACCTCGGGTTGAGCGTGTTTGAGTTGCACTCCGCGGCAACCCGGAAGTAACCGAGCGTGTTACTTCCAGGTTTCGCTGCTTGCGCATGCGCAGATGCTCAAAATGATGTCACGTGCATGCGCAGAAGCAGCGAAAAGCGACACGTGTGTGCGCAGATGTGCCGTTGCTAGCTAGTCAAGTTCAAACCTTAACGACCTTTTTGCTGGTTCTGTTCCGTAGTTTATGATCTCATTTCTTCTAGCATGCACCTGTACTTTAGTCCGCAATTTCTTGATACAAAAAGGTGTGAAAAATAGAATGGAACTTTTTGATTGTGATTAGGAACAGAAACGAAAATTGGTGTAAAAAGCTTTTGTTGGATTTCTGGCAAAGCAACCTGCAAAAACTAACTTGTAAGCCTTAGGTAATGGTCTTTCATTGGAAAGAGAAACAAGACAGGTGTGGCCTCTGATTCTCAACCCCCCAATTTACTGATGGTTTAGTTATAATAAATTTGCAATAAAAGAGGAATGAGATGAAAATAACTATGATGTTACGTGAAGCTTAGCAAACACTATTTGATAACAGAAGGGGATAAGCAGAAGATGGGTTAAAAAATTAATTTAAGTAAAGCAGAGTCTACAGTACATAAATAGTAAATCTTTTTGGAATTGAATCAGTAGTCCTTATTATTTGTCAATTATTGATTTCAAAAACAGAGGCCAATTATTGGAGGCCAATGAAAGACTTATTAGAAAATTGCACCTAAATTTTCTAACATGAAATAGTCTACTAAGACAGTCCTGTGCATGCTTACTCAGAAGTAAGGACCACTGTTTCACTGGGGCTTTTCTCCAGGAAAGGTGTGCAAGAGATTGCAGCAAGGAAACCCCCAAAGAGGTAATGTGAAAGACAGACACGTTAAAATTCATCATTTTCAAGTTTGAAAAGATATTGTGAAGTAGCTAAGAGAAGAAGGGGGGGGGGATGTTGAGGAGAAGACTTGGGTAAATGAACAGAAGTGAGGAGATTGGAAATTAAAGCTGTGATCCTATGCCAAATTATCTGAAAATAAGTCCTGTTGATCAATCTGGGACTTTTGTATAGGATTGCATTCCTAAAAATACTATACTAAGGGAATCGGCTATAAAAGAAATTCATAAAGCATCCCTGTTAACCTCTTTATGTTCTGAACAAATGGCTTTAACAACTGGGACAAAAATATGGTTGTAGAGAATAGAAAGTGTTTCCATAATGAGCTAGTTAGAAAAAGCAAAGGATCTATGGGTGTTACATGACTATGCCATACTCAGAGTAGACTCACTGAAATCAGTGGACAAATTAGTCATGAATAGACCCACTGAAATCAATAGACATGTCAGTCCCTCACTTCTGGCTGGAAGGACCACAGAATGGGGTTCAGAATAACTTCCTGTGATAGGATAACAAACCGATAGTC
Organism: Podarcis liolepis; assembly: GCF_965112155.1. Lineage (NCBI taxonomy): Eukaryota > Metazoa > Chordata > Lepidosauria > Squamata > Lacertidae > Podarcis > Podarcis liolepis. Next base: position 57,890,636 of record NC_139559.1, read on the forward strand.
TGTTTGCATGTTTCAAACTCCGCACCTCCTCTGTGTTCTTTGGCAGATGTCTGCGCAGAAGAAAAGGTGCACATGAAATAGAACCCAAAACTGATCTTACTCGCTGGCGATTCAGCTCCGTGGAAGGGCGGCAGAAATGGTACTACGTGGCAGACGGTGAAGAATGTGCCCGTGAACAGAATGCACTCGAGGCTTACACTTTAGGGCTGGACACTGTAAGTGGCTTAATGATAACAGATGGTACAACACGGAAAGGCTACAAAAGGAGCACAGGGCACGAGGACTGCTGGCTTGGCCCTGCCTAGCAGCAGTTTCCCAAGGGCTGGGTCCTTTTTCTTTTGGGTTCTCATCTTCTGACACCTCAGTTAGGAGCACAGGAAGCTTGGTTATTGCAATCATAGAATTGTGGAAGGGATCATGAGGGTCACCTAGTCCAACCGCCTGCCACTTGGTGCTGTACAACTGCAACTTGATAATGTCAGGGTTGAATATGAAACCCTACTTGAAAGAAAGACAACCTTGAATAAGATAATATGCCGATCTACTGGAAATACTGAAATACATAACTTGGTTATCACTTTCTACAAGGTAGCTGCTCTGTGCTTGATACCTAGAAAGCTGAGTGAGTTCATCTGCAAGCCAGATTCAGTGTAGGGTTCTTACTTGTGCAAAGGGAGTTGGACTACGTGATCTTCTGGTCCCTTATATTCTATCTGTCATGGTTCCATCTGTCATGGTTCCAATCCTGACTACCCTTCCCTGTTATATTTATTTTTAAATGACCGATCAGATGCATTAAATGTAACAAGACATTTAACACAATGCATACTTTGTCTTGTAGATAGTCTGTTTAGTTTTTGTGCATTTCTCTTACTTTTCCTATTTTGTTTTACAGAGCAAGTTCTTTCCAGATTTGCCCAAAGTTAGCACCGCCCAGGAAGCAGTCCAGAAAGCGATTAAATTCTTCTCTGGCCTGCAAGCAGAAGATGGCCATTGGGCCATGGAGTGCTCTGGCGTTCTCTCTCTTGCACCAGGTACATGGACACTAGTGGATTTACCACATATACATTAACTGGCTAAGGAGGAACTCCCTGTATATTTTCTATAAACTTGTTTATCTTCTTTTACCAGACAGACACAAATAGGTAGACATTTGGAGAAACCTCTTAAACTGAGGCCTTCTTTTAAGAGCTATTATGCAGTGTGTGAATGTTTCTCGCTCGAGACACTTCTCCGCTCTCTGAAAACTTATTTGATCTCAGTGTCATGAATGTCTTCTTCCATGCATGAGAGGCTAAACCTTGAACCCTTTTAATTCAGAAGGGAGTTTTTGTAACTAAGATAGATATCCCTGTTATCTTCCATCACTGCATAATTATTTCTGCTGACAGGAGTGTCAGGAGTCGACACTTAGTCTTCCATTACCTTCCCTGGAAGTCCGATTCATCAGATGTGTATGTTCTTCAAGCCAGATTGCCTTGGGTCACCTGCCTGGGAAATTCTTCATTCTCAGAATTGCCTATAGTTAAATTTATATATATATTTAAATCCCTCTATTTAGGAAAACTAAGTCTAGCCTCTCTCACAAAGCAGAATACTTATTCAGTATATTCTGAACAGGGGGATAATCCATTGAATCCATTGTGCAGGATACTGTCCATCGGTGGCAGCATACAGCTGTATGGGGATGTGGTAGACCAGATGATTTAATATTTTTTCTTCCCCTTACAGTTAATCTTAATTATTTTTTTTAACTGTCTTTACTGAAAATTTTAATATTTTCTGTAAACCACTTAGCGGGATTATGCCACTGAAGTGGTATATAAATAATTAAATTTGATTTGCGTGCAGATCAAGATGAGAGAGAAATTTGATTCAGTTTCCAGTTAAAGGTCTTATTAGCACTTTCAGAAACAGTATGAGAACTGAAACACAGGCATTCTTTGAAGTTCGCTCTTCACTGATTTTTGTAGCTCATTTCCCCAGCCAAGTAGTGTGTACAATGGCGTATACTAGAGTAAAAACACAAATCTTGTTATGTTTGACCCTTTTCTTCTGTTTCAAGATGGTAAAAACAAACAAACAATGGGGTACAAAAGCATAAGTTACGTTTCAATATCCAAACAGGCGGTTTATTGGCAAATCATACCAAAGTTAAGATTGTCAAGTACTACACACGTTCTTCTTTTTTTTAACCAAACAGCTATTTTGATGTCATGTTATGCTGCCAAGATCTCACTACCAGAAGAGGTCGAGAGAGAGCTCCTGCGTTACATCCTCTCAAAACAGCTTCCAGATGGTGGCTGGGGCCTGTAAGTAGTCCAAGGAGGGTGTGAGCTTCTCTAGAGTGGCCCGAGAAAAGATGCTCTAGTTCTGCATATCTTTGTCTTGGGCTGGTCCATGATGCAATTCCCCTGTCAAGGCTTCTTTAAATCACTTCTGCATTCTGCTGTCTTTTGACTGTGAGCCTTTTATTTGCAATACTCACCATGTGAACTGGGCACCAGGGCAGATGACCAGAATGCCAGCTGGCCTCAGCATGTACTGAAGTTGCCCAGCTGTGGTGGAGAAAGATAGAATTGTGGCATGAGGAGTGGAGAGAGGCAACAATAATGAAGATATGATAGCTGACATCGCTATTGCCTTTGAAAAGCACCATCTATAGGAAGTATTACTATTGATAAATGGTGTGGTGAGGCCAGGTTGCCTCCATCCAAATGTATCCTGTCAAACCAATAGCAAACCACAAAATGGATCGGAGTTTGACTGAGCTTTGAATCTGAATTCTTAGTAGCATGGTATCAACTTTATTTAGCTGGAATGGAATTTCAACTGGTGCTCAGCTTGTGTGAGCTGCTCTCAAGCCCATGCTGCCTCATGAAAGGAAAGATTTCAAAGCACCAAATGCCCTTCCTTAAGGCATTACTTTTTTAAAAAGGTAATAGAAAACAAAAGAAGGTATTCTGTGGTGTCCTGGCTAATGGTTAGCTGACTGGGTATGGGTGAGGCAAATTCTCAGAAAAGCGTTTGAATTTAAGGTAATGCACCAGAAGAATGGAAACTAAACAATTCAAAGAGATTTCTAGACCTCTGGACTCACTGGTCCACTTTCTAATAGCTCTTTGATTTCTCTTTTAATGTAGTCACCTTAAAGAACAGTCAACAGTATTTGGCACAACCTTTAGCTACATAGCTATTCGAATCCTTGGACTTGGGCCTGACCATCCAGATGTAGTGCGGGCTCGGATAAATCTCCATAAGAAAGGTAAGGCAGAAATCTCCGCCAGGGCTGGATCAATCCATTTTGCTGGAGTGTAGTGCCCAGGCAAAGCTGGGGGCCCTGATGTAGTTATTTGGGAGCATCTTCCTATTCTGTCTCTCCCCCCCTTCCTCCCTTCTTTTTTGGGTCTTTTTAGAAATCACCATAGATTGATCATAGAAATTGTGTCTATGTCCCAAATAGAAGATGCTGGTCATATCTTCCCTCCCATTTCCCCTTCTCTAAAATTTATATTGGAAACTCTTGGGAAGGGGGAAATGGACCTGCCCTTTTATGCCACTCAATGCACAATATACAGTGATAAAATTTTATTTTACTGTATTCTTAGAAATACAAAGAATGAGGTGAATTATAACCTTCCTTTTGCAGTAGTGTTTTACGGTGAACCCCCCTCTTAACTACTGCTTAATCTTTTTGGTTTTATGAAGAAAACTCTCGGGTACTTGGAGACTTAGGAAAGTTAAACAGGGAAAGGTTTTTATTTTACAGAAACAAAGTGGTAAATGCATAGCTTCTTTTCAGTTATTTCACTTCAGTTCCTTAAACTTAAGTGAGTAGATGTTACAGCTTTGGTCTTAATACCTGGGGTCTTAAATAAGGTGGTGCTTGCTGTCAGTTTCCCAACTTTCTGTAAATCACACTCCTGAGGCTCTAATAGGATAACAGGTGATCACCCTCCAACTGGTTTGGGAATCTGCTTTTTCTCTAGAAGTTCTGTCACCTACTTTCCGAACTGGGACCCCAAGTAGAGTGTCCCCCTCATAACTCTACTTATCCTGTCCCCAATTCAGCTTCCCAGTTTTTCTCTTGTCTGTACACTCCTAAAAAGACACTAATCAATGTCTTTCAAACTAAACTCAACAGACTTCCATCTCTGGTTACAGATATTGTCCTCAGAGTTTGTTTGTATCTAGCTGAACTCAAAGAACGCCAACTCTCAACTCTTCTCTCCCCGTCTCTACGGCTTTCTCTTTTTCCTCCCAAAGTGCGGACTCCATACACACACACCCCTGCCCAGCTAGCTGTATCCACAGCCACTCAGAAGGAGGCTACAGCTCAGCACTCTGGTGGAATTCCAAGGCACTTCATCACTAAACTCTGGTCAAGCTGAGCTTTCTGTCGCACATTCACATAAGGTTTAATGGAACTAGGAGGTGAGGTGGTTCCTTCTGCATGGATACAGTCTGAGAAATACATAGCATATGTTTTCAGGATGATCAGGGCATTCACCCTGTCTCTGGGTAGCTTGTGCAGTTATAGGAAAAGTGAGGAGGGAACTCTTTGGGTTCAGCCAGTTCAGAAACACTGCAGTGAGCATAGCTTAAAGTTGTGCAACTGCTACTAGACTTCCCCTCCAATGTGTGGAGTGTGGCCGGGCCAGGCAATGAGGGTGCGATGGGGCAGGGGTGGGGGGACTGGGCCAGTAAGCCCAGTTCTCTTTCTCCCCCTCGTGTGATGAGGACATAAAACCTGCATAGAAGTAGTGTTGGGTGGTATTAAATGTGGACACCACAGCAGTTCTTATACTCATGTCTTCTCCTGATATGGGTAAGAAGAAATCTGAAAAACCACATGCCATATGGCTCTCTCTAAATGAAATCAAACCTTTATTAGGCATTATGCAAATAAAAACCGTAAGAAGGAAAATAACATGTAAAAGGAAAATAACATGTAAAAGGAAAATAACATGTAAAGCTCTCTCTCTAAATAATGAGAACAATCCTAGAAAAAAGAAAGCTAGGATTAAATGTATTTGTCATCTTCCTGTACAAAAGAGGGTCTTTCCAAGCACTATTTCCCTTTTTATAGTTTTGCAAAGTATCTTCACAGTATCTTCACAGCAAGGCAATAATCATATCTAGGTTTTCACTGTAAATTTATTTGGCTTTGTTCCCTTCAGTCTACAGAAGCAAAGATGTTGATAATTCTCTTTCCAGGTGGCGCTCTTGGAATCCCTAACTTGGGCAAAGTTTGGCTGGCCATTATGAATTTGTACAGCTGGGAGGGAATGAATTCACCATTTCCCGAGTTGTGGTATGTGTCCGAAAGTTTACTGATCCCCACCCCATGTCACCAATCATGAAATCCCCCCCCAATGTCTACAGTTTTACACAGTAGACAAATTCTTTATTAAATAACAGTGACTTGGAAATTGAAATTAATCCATATTAATCTTCACCACTCTCAGAGGTCCAAAGAGGCCTGGGTTAGTTCCAGTATTTGAGGCCCCTAGCCATAAAAAAATAAAGATAAGAATGACAACTCTGGAAAGCAAAATAATGCACCAACAATATAGTGGGGAATTTTTGCTTTGTTTGTTATTATGTTACCGGTTTTTGTGTTTTTATACTTTAAATTGCCCTGATCCTCAGATGAAGGGCAATATAACCTGCTTTTAGTGTTACCACTACATCCAGGATTCCTGACATTGTCTTCCATGAACCTGTTTCTTCCATCTTTCTGAAATAGGCTGTTTCCTACATGGCTGCCGGGACATCCCTCAACATACTGGTGTCACGCTCGCCATATCACCCTCGCGATGAGCTACTGCTATGCCACTCGCCTGACTGTAGAAGAAGATGAATTGATTCAGAGTCTAAGAGAGGCAAGGCAACATTCTCCAAACATCCCACCATCCTTGGTCAAAGTGGGACCCTCATACTCCCTTGGATCTGCACTTGGGGGATTGCTTGCTTGTATCTGACAGGGAGAAGGCTGAGCTGGGTGTCCTTTTTCCAGTTAAGGCAGAAGTCGAGCTCAGAGCATCGGTGTTTCAAAATGCCATGGGAATATTTATTTTGGAGAGAGGCGGGGGCATGGAAACATGCCACTTGGTCATCCCTATTCTAGCGGAGGGCAACTTTGGGAGGGTAGAATTTGGAGTGGAGATGGTGCTCATGGCATCACCCTACCAAGTCACATAAGTCTCTCTCCATTCATGCTTTTATTTTAATTTATTTAAATGGTTCTGTGCTTCCTGTGCCACAGAGTATTCCTTAACACTTTGCCTCTCTTCATAAAAACTGATGAACAACATCAATATTGCCTCCTACATCACAGTAATACCACAATTGCCCTTTTTGATGCTTTTCTTTCTTTCTTTCTTTCTTTCTTTCTTTCTTTCTTTCTTTCTTTCTTTCTTTCTTTCTTTTGGTGTGGTAAAAGGAGCTTTCTTCTCCCCTCTTCTGTGCTACTGGAAAAACAAATCAATGAAGAACTGTTGAACCATTAATCTCTTTCTCCTCTAATGTTTTATTTATTTATTTATTTATTTATTTATTTATTAATAATTATTTATTATTTATTATAACATACTTTTTCATTTAAGTATCAAAATGGTGATGACGTAGACTATAGCTCATGAAAGTTGATGCCATAACACAGGGAGAGGAAAATGCTAAAATGAATTTGCTGGGGTTTTTTTAAAGATCCGAAATGACAATTGTCAAGTACATCAGCATCCTTCTGCTTCTTTACTATGAAAGTCATTTTACTTCATTGTTTCCTTCCAGGAGATTTATGTGGAGGACTTCTCCACCATTGATTGGCCAGCCCAGAGGAACAATATTTACGAAGCCGATTTGCATTCTGCACACAGCTGGATGCTGGATGCTGCTTTTGGTGAGTGATTTTGGAATTGGCAAGTCTTTTTCTGGGAGTTCAGGCCTCCAACGTAGGTTTCCTAGGGTTTAGTTGACACAGAGAAAGAGACTTCTGCTGGTATAGGCAAACACTTTTCACCAGAGGATATCCATGGGAACATACAACATTTCCCAAGTTTCATATTATCATATGTAGCAAGCAAATACTTAGCCAATTACAAGGACAAGGGATATTGAATCACACTGTGAAGACAGCGTGTGGGATCCCTCACATGATCCGAATTGAGATTTCTACCCCGCCCATTACTTTTACAGTGTGAATTGGGATCCCCTGCCATTGTGATCAGTTAAGGAAAAACAAGATATGTAACTACTTGATGCAGGGGTGCCAACAGGATTATCTGGGTCCAATGCATTGTACCTTGACTGGGCTCTCTGACTCACTTGCCAAAGAGAACGCAGATCTGCATAAAATGTGTGTGTGTTGTGCAACATGCAAATTTGTGTCCTCTTTTGCAGGTAAGGTGGAAGGCCCACAAATGAAGAAAGACACGTTTTGCTTCTTTACATTCTCATAGTTTGGGGGCCCTACTGATCCCAATGAGAGCTAGTGGGAGGGACCCAGCAGCAGTTTTATGGTGCTTAATGACCCCCCCCATTTGCTTCCCAGTGAACCTTAAAACTATCAAACTGTTTCATTCCATTTCTCTAGATGTAACCTTGCCCAAGCCAAAGGAGAAAATCTGGCAGGGATTGTGATTTTGGCTCTTCAATTTTGGGGGTGGGTCCAGGGTGGAGGTTTGTTGGGAAAGATTTTGGGAGGGGATCTGCAAAAGGTTAATGGAAGTTGGGGGTAAATGAAAAGAAAAAAACCAAATGACCCCAAACAACTGGTGCCCACCTGTGGTAAACCCCTTCACTCACACCCATGTTCTTTTGCAGATTCCCCCCCCCCCAAATCATATTTGAAATTAGGGGCTGAAATCCTGCCTCTGTTTTGAGCCAAAAGATCTTTCAGAAGCAAGTGCCATTGAATTCAATGGCGCCCTCTTCCAGGTAATTGCATGGAGGATGGCAGCCCAAAACACACGAGGAAGATAGAACTGCATTAACATGATTGTGATGTTCATAGTGACTCTCTTATTCCTTCTGCAGCTACTTTCAATTTGTATGAGAGATACCATTTCACCAGTTTCAGAAAGCAAGCCATTGCAGAAATGTATGAGCAAATCAAGGCTGACGACATATTCTCGAACGCCACCAATTCTAGCCCGGTAGGTCCTTTGTGAAGAAAAAATTGTACTGGGAACAAATTCCTTTTGATGACAGCATATACTCATTCTCCTGAGGAAGCTTTGCTTCAAAAACCAAACAGAGAGCTATGTTTGTGGCAATCTTGTTCTGCCTGCTTGGAAGAGTTTCTGTGTTTGGCTGGTGAGATACAGACAGGTAGTCGTGTGGCAGATGAGAGTGCTAAGCATGCAGGTATTGCAGAGGGGAATTCCTAACTGGAATGATATTCTCTTTTGTCCTGCAGACTTGTAAAGCATTTCATGTGCTAATAAGCAGGTATGCTGATGGAGCCGATTCTCCAGCTTTTCAAGAACATATCTCCAGGATCTATGACTACCTTTGGTAAGGCTGGCATATTTATTCAAACCCATCTTTGTAGAATCCTGAACATGGTCTTGCATAAGTGTGCTTTTGCAGACCTGGATCCTTCTTCAAACCAAGGTCAATCGGACTAGGAAATGTAAATGGTGTGTACACCTGTGACAGCTGTAGTATGTGCGCACATGAGCACAGATGGTCAGATGGCAGCTTTATCACTAGGAGTTCCGTGGGGGGGAGTTGGGGGGGAGGGACCAGAAGTGGCATGCACACTCTGTAAAGACATCTCTGCCCCAGATGTGAACAACACTGTGCAAATGCAGCTTGCAGTGCAGTAGGAAAAAATCACCTTGTTGTGTTTTAAGCTACATATGTGAACATATCCTTATTTGCAGCATAGGTGGAACTCAGAAAGGTGTCATGCACACCTGTGTCCCACTCATCGTGTTGTCTGGAAGAGATTTCAGGGAGATTTTGCTTTTTGGCTGTTCTTGTGGCGCTGTGGGTTAAACCACAGAGCCTAGGGCTTGCTAATCAGAAGGCCGGCAGTTCGAATCCTCGTGACGGGGTGAGCTCCCATTGCTCGGTCCCAGCTCCTGCCAACCTAGCAGTTCGAAAGCACATCAAAGTGCAAGTAGATAAATAGGTACCGCTCCGGAGGGAAGGCAAACGGCATTTCCGTGTGCTGCTCTAGTTCACCAGAAGCGGCTTAGTCATGCTGGCCACATGACCCGGAAGCTGTACGCCGGCTCCCTCGGCCAATAAAGCAAGATGAGCACCGCAACCCCAGAGTCGTCCGCGACTGGACCTAATGGTCAGGGGTCCCTTTTCCTAAAGCCTATTCTATTTTATTCTACTCTTGTCAAGCCTTGGTCTCCTGTTATGCAATGAAGTTAGAGAACTACATGGACTTGCTTCTTATAATCTCTGCTTCTTATATCTCTGCAGGATTGGACAAGATGGTATGCTAATAAAGGTACAGTAGTGTGGACCCAGATGTTGGGAATTGCTATGGCCTACAATTTGCATTGCTTTGGTGACTCTCAAGCTGAGTTGTCTTCTGCCTGCCTGATATCAAAATATCAGGAGAATCCAGTCTTGGATCTCCTGCATATTGTGTAGCTTCACCCCAGGATTAGGGCTAGGAGGCAAGATGTAACATAACACAAGGTCATGTAGCACCTTTTAAAAATGCTGAACCAGATATTATCTAATGTGCTGAAAATCCAAAGACTTGTGTTGCTTAACTGAGTTTCAGTCCAGCAGAAAAGTTCAGATTTTTGCAAGCCATGGCTGCAGAACAAGGGGAAAAGTTCTTGAACCCAGGGGAATTGAGCAGTACAATAAAAAATCAGGCAAGTAAACATGTGGAGGAGCCCTTTAATTACTGATTTATTCTTAGTGTTCTTGCTTTCTTTTTAAATAGTGCACTGGAACATACATTTTAAAACAGAAAATAAAAATGTGAAAAAAACAGTTGTTTAAGATCTCCCACAACTACCACACAATTCTGACCACATGAAATTCAGAGGCTTCCACACCAGTCCACCCACATCTTTCCCCATCTTCCACTCAGTTAAGCAGGAGGCCTTATCACAGTTCCATGAGACGTTCCAGCCCTTCAGGAGTGTGCAGAGCAAGGCCAGTGGGGGAGGGTGTAGGCCGGGAAGTGGACATGACTGGGGAAGCATCCAAAGGGCTGGTTAGAGAGGACTGCCTTTAGATCCCAGGCCAGTGGTTCTCCACCCCTGATCTAATGGACAAAACTCTTCTTCCTTTCTTTATATCAGGTCATGGGATCACAGACCTGGGATACATCATTTGCCATTCAAGGCTTCTTGGAGGTATCATTTTATATTGTCAAATATTCTGCTTTTGTTCTCTCCACAATAATTTCCATTTACATGTATATTTTAGATGAATGAACTGGCATGTAGATGGTGTGTGTTCATTATTTAACCAAAGCACACACATTACGAGATCCGAACACCTCGTATGCCTGTCATGGTTCACCAGGAAAGGCATGTTCTCCAGGTGATTCTTAGGACATGAGGTCCAGAAATCCACACACTGAGTATTCCTTTTGTAGCACTGAAGTTATCCCTGAAGAACTTGCATTTATTTTTGTGGCTGTCCAAAGTGATGCTTTTATGTAAGTGTCTGAGATTTTCTCTGTGACTTTCCTGGGTCAGAATCCTTAAGCATAACTTCTGTCTTTTTCTAGGCTGGGGTTCAGAACAATCCTGACTATGCATCCTGTCTGAAAAAAGCCCATGAATTCTTGAAAGCCTCTCAGGTAAAGCACTGATCCTTGGAATAACATACACAGGGAATCAATACTGCTTTCAGCTGTCTCAGCAAAAGAATCAGGAGGGAAACACTTGTCTCTTTTTGCAAAGTAACATGTGTTACTCATCTTTCATGTGTTACTCATCATGAGAAGGAGCTATTAGGGTATCAAAGGCAATGGGCCTACTTGACCTAGATGTTGAAGGGCAGCTTCCAAGGTTGTATGGTTTCCCCCAGCCCTGCCTCTGATATCCGTGCATTTAGACATGGATGCCTGCATAGGCAAAGCTTAATGTGTGGGTGTTGTGGTCATGGGAAGCAGAGCCAGAGTGTGGTCCAGCTGCCTCTTGATTGCATGAGATTCATTCAGCTGAATAATGTGTCATGGCAGGACTATAGAATAATAGGTTTTTAATCTGAAGCCCATGTGATCCTTGACTGTAATGTCAATTCGGTTCTATAGTGTGGCTTCAGTCCTGTGTAAAACCTTGTATATCCACTGCAATTTACCTCAACCGACACTATGGGTTGTACACAGTATGAATCCTATTCACAGCAAACCCATTTAGGTTAATAAACATGCCCAATTTGAGTTCATAAATTTCAGTGAGTCTGCTTTGAGTAGCGCTGGCCCTGACACAACCCTATGTGCTGCCATTGTATCAGGTTGTAGCCATATTCTGTCTTCTAAATTGCAGACCATATTTCTGACTGAGTTAATTTATTTTCTATTGTTTATTAATTATTGCATAGCCCATCTTTTTCTCCAAGCAGCTTAATGAAATTTTCTTCCTCCTTACTGAATCCACACAACAACCCTATGAGGAATTTTAGGCTGAGAGGAAGTAGAGATTGGCATCCTGGTGTCTCAGGTCCATCACTCAAACTGTTATGCCACACTAGCTTTCTCTGGTTATAAATATAATCTGATTGTCTTTTATTAATATGCTGCTAATCTGTTTTTCAGATTGTAGATAACCCACCTAACTACCAGAGATATTATCGCCAGATGAACAAGGTACATCCAGAATTGTGTCCTGTCTGTGTGACACATAGCCAGCAAAAAAAGAGTCTTTAAGTGTTAATTCTGAGAACCCAAGGAGCCTGCTGGTTTAGGCCAGGGCCCATCTAGTCTAGGATCCTGTAAGAGAAATGTGGATCACCTGTCAAATCCCTGGTTGCTTTATTGGGATCTTTTTGGGAGGAGATTATTCTACATTGATGGCTGCCCAAGGAGTCCTAATGTATTTTCTTCAATATCCAGGGTGGATTCCCCTTCAGCAATCGAGAGAATGACTGGATAGTCAGTGACTGCACTGCTGAGGCCATGAGGACATTGATGCTACTGGAGGAAAAATGCCCCTTCATAGAAGATCATGTGGCACCTCAGCGCCTCTTTGATGCTGTCAATGTGGTGAGAAGGGGGAAAGCTCAGAAGAGAAAATGGGGAGCAGGCAGGAGGAAGCTATTGTGGGAAGACTGAAGTCATCTAGCATTCAGTAATAGTGCTGAGGAGAATATTGGTTTTGTGGGACTGTAGGCTAAGAGAATTGGTGGAAGTGTCACTATGGCAGCATTGTATCCTCTGTGAAGGATGATCAGTCTTGAAGTTTGAGTTTCTTAAGCTCAGGTAAAGGGTTGTAAGGTAGCAGGACTGAGAGCAATCTTCCCCAATAAGCTGGATCGAAAGCTCACTGGGGATTAGGATTGACAACAGACGGACTACTGATTTTGTTCAGTGGAAAGCAGCTATTACATGCTTACGTTTTACTTAATCAATTTGAAGTCAAATATATAATGAGTTAATCTCCTTCCATATAGTGGTAATTTGGAGTTAAATCACATTTGATAGAAATACGCAAATTAGCAAATTTTCTCCTGGAATCCTCATCATAGTCGCAAGGAGCAATGACACTTTCTAGTGTTTGCTAGGAGAACAGAATCTCCCAATCCACTGAGTTCTCCATTTGCCTAATATGGTGAGAGAGGGCCAACTGGCATGACTACATGTGTATGGAGAACTACTCTCCATTTGTTTAACTCCACTTGAAGTAAAGAGATTAGTTTTTCAAGGTGTGATTTTACATACCCCTATAATATTTGGGGCTTTTTAGTTTAGGAAAAGAGCAAGTGAAGTAAGGGCACAGGAGTGGCTGGTGGGACTGGGCAGGAGTGATCATCGTGCACCTCTGCAAGTAAGACAAAGCACACCATGCCCATTCTTAAACCCTTTGCTTTGCTCCCTCCCCAATCACACTTGTACTTTTTTTTGCAGATGCTGAACATGAGAAATTCTGATGGTGGTTTTTCGTCTTATGAAACCAGGCGTGGGAGTTGGCTACTGGAGATAATGAACTCCTCAGAGATATATGGTAAGAACACAGCCTTGGTATCAGAACAACTTAAATGGGAATCTTATGTGAATTTCTGGTCATCTTCACAAGCAAAGTCTGTTTCATAGTTTGGGGGATAGATGCCAAGTCACGCAATCACAGCTTTGTATGCGTGGGAGCTTTGGGAAGGCAGTGCAAGGGTTCTGGCAGCATCCCAGAGCCTTTGCACCACGTTTCCCAAAGGTGGGGGAAGCACTTACTGGGCTTTGGGAAGGAGGCATGAGGGCTCATGCAGTGCCATTGATAGTGGCTGCCAATGAGTCTATGGACCTAATTCAACATAATTGGTTTTCAACTACACCACATGGGTCTTGCTTATTTTAGAAGCCACCTCTCCTAGGATGACCCTAGCACCTCACAGCCTTCAGGGAGGGGACACATTACTTTGAGGGTATTGCTGGGCATGCCAGCTGTGGGTGTGGCCAGAGTCACCTCCTTTTGCCACACCCTTTGCACGCCTGTTTTGCTGATTGGATGGCACGTTTGGTTGCTAGGCTTTTGGTGGTTAAGAGCTGGCATTTGACCTGTTGCTTTTATAGACATCCTCCCCCCCCCCCGCCCGCTGTTTAAACTGCTAGGTTTTTGCTCCCTTTTTAAGGATATAAATCTGTAAGCCATCTTGAAAGGTAACATTCTGGACTTTGTTTTTTAGCTGATTGTATGGTCGACCACACCTATATAGAATGTACTTCATCAGTAATGCAGGGATTGAAACATTTTGGGAAAAGATTCCCAAATCACCGGGAAGATGAAATCAGGTAAATATATGAAGGGAAATCAGGCAAATGTATGAGCTGAGTATGATGTTATTGTTACGTTATAATACACATATGCTCTATTCTAGAATTCTGTATTCTAATGCTGCAACAAACCAGCACAGCTCTGGAAAATGCAGTGCTTTCCCCCCCTAAAAAAATGTTTAGGGGTACTCTCATTTTCCTACTCACATTGAAATACTGCCCCTCAATGAGGCCAAACTTGGATTCACAAAATGTTTAGGGGTATGCGTACCCCCCCCCAGAAAAAAGCACTGGGAAAATGTATATGTATATGTATATGTATATGTACACATAGCATGCATGTTATTTCCAACATGGAAGTGATACTTTTGTGAGATATTCATCTCATGTACAGCTGTTGCTGGTGGTTTAAATATCCTTAAAGACTGATGAGGAACACTTTTCATCTTAATTAGCAATCACCTGCTAGGCTGGGAGGTCCTACTACTGGGTCACAGCCTGCTCTAAGGTGGGTCACAATAGCAACACTAACGTCGCCGTTAAAACATTAAGAAGTGGGCCACTAAATGCATGTTTGGGGTAGGTCCAAGTTCTGAAAAAGTCGAAGGCTACTTTAGGCGGCTGAATGCCATTGTTACAAGGGACTTGGGTTAATTATTGTCTGTTTAGCTTGAAATATAAGAAGACTCCTTTGTTTTTCTTCTCAGTGATACTCTAAATAAGGCTTTGCAGTATTGTCGTAATATGCAGAAAGCTGATGGCTCCTGGTTAGGGTGAGTGGCTTACAAATATTCCACACTGAACTTGACTGCGGCACGGGTTGGCATAGTTTCTGAATGCATACATAGCATTCTGAAAGTAGGACTTGAAGAGGTTGTTGATGGGCTGTGGAAACCTTCACCTTTCGAATGACTTTCCTGCACAACAGTTTGGCAGACTGCTGCCTTGCGTGGAATGTGACACACATAGTGGAACTCTTGCCTTTAGTAGCATCCCTAGGCTGCCTGTTACCTCCAAGAAGGAGACCTCCAGAGCTTCGTCTGATTCATCTGCATTTGCACAGTCTGCAGTTTGTGCTTTCAGTATTCTGCAAATATGAAACATTTCTGCGATGAAGGGTAAAAAACATGCACAGAATGGGATTTCTCACTTCCCACTGTGGAGGGTTGTGCTGCAGCCTAACTCTGTGCATGGTAAAGAAAACACAGGAGCACCAGCCTCTTTTTAGAGGTAATGGGATCCTAAACTGATGTGTAAAATGGGCAATTTCAGAATGTGACACCTAAGAGGGCAGTTGGGAATCTTGTTCACCACAAACAACTGATTGCTAGCGTGTCTAAGGAGTGATTAGAGACCTGCAGCCTAAAATGTAGTACCAATATCCAGGTGTCAGCAGCTTGCTCCACCCTCAGTTAATCTATGTTCTTAGGCAGGATTAGGTAGTTGCACAAACCTTCACATTGTCATTAGACTTAGAGAGAAAACATACTGTACTGTTGGTAACACTATGTACTGATCCCATACTGATCCCTACATGATTCATCAGGAGTATTCACACCATAAGATCTACAGCCACTAAGTAAAATAACTGGTTATATAAATTAGATCTAGTTAGATCAATAGCAAGCAATGAAAAACGCACAACTAGTTATAGCAACAAGAGATTCTGGCTTTGACCAGGAATTTCACTGCAGGTTTATGATGAATGAACTTGGCTCCATCCCTCCTTTCACTACTTTGAAGAGAGTCCTGTCTGTAGACGATAAAACTTTGAAAAACTGCCACCAAGAAGAAACCTTCTCCTCATCTAGTTGTTCACTGTTTGGTGCAGCTAATGGAGGGATGTGAAAGTTTTGGAAGAAATGCAGAAAAAAGCATAGCTGCGATAGCTCAGGTGATAAAACATGAGACTCGAAAGATTCTTGCATTGCAGGGGTTGGACTAGATGACCCTCATGGTCCCTTCCAACTCTTTGATTCTATAAAACAAACAGTGAATGGAAGGGCATACTCAAAGGTTGTAGTCTGTCATTTGTCTCAGTATCTTTCATTCAGCGGCTGATGGGTTTTTCCTCCCTGACAGGCGATGGGGCGTATGCTTCACATATGGCACCTGGTTTGGACTAGAGGCATTTGCATGTATGGGATACATCTACCGTGGTGGGTGAGTAAGCAGCCTTTCGGGTAGAAGATTAGTATGAATGTTGCTCTGCTGGGAGCCCTTGATGGAGCTGAGCTTCAGGGGTGTGAAGCGGAGAGACCGTCAGGCTCCTGTACCCAAAATATCGAAGGCAGAGGAGTCATGTGCATATAATATTGACAGCGCCAGCCCCAATGCATGCTTAAAAAGGTAAAGGATAAAGGGACCCCTAACCCAGTGTTTCCCAAACGTTTTTGGGCAACGGCACACCTGTTTACCGGAAAAAAATCTCGCGGCACACCACCATTAAAGCCCCGCCCCCGTGACATCATTCGGGGAGCCGGCGGCCCGGGCCTGAGCTGGAAGGAGAGGCGGTGCTTTTCAGCACAAGGCAATCGGCCTGGAATTGTTTCCCGCGCGCTGCGAAAGGGAACAGCTGCGGTCGCGCGAACCCTCCGGCGCTGGGAGGGGAAAGGGCGGAGTCGCAGAGCACCAGCTGGCCGAGCGGTTGCGCGCAGCGTTGCGCTTTTGGAGAGCGTGCGGCTGCTGCTAGGGGATCCGGGGACGTGAGCAGGCCTGGCCCGACCCGGGTTGAAGGAGGACAAGCCGGCAGCGCGCCAAGTGAGTTCGGTTGCGCGCGACGGCCCCCGCTCCCCCCACCCCCGCCGGATCCTCGCCGCCGCCGCCTCTCGCCCGCCTCCCTCCCACGGCACACCAGCCGATGTCTCACGGCACAGTAGTGTGCCGCGGAACACCGGTTGGGAAACACTGCCCTAACCATTAGGTCCAGTCATGACCGACTCTGGGGTCTCGCTTTACTGGCCGAGGGAGCCGGTGTACAGCTTCCGGGTCATGTGGCCAGCATGACTAAGCCACTTCGGGCGAACCAGAGCAGTGCACAGAAATGCTGTTTACCTTCCCCTAATGCATTCCCTAATTTACTCAGAAGTAAATCCAACTGAGCTTAGTGGGCCTTACCTGTAGGTAAGTGTGCATAAGATTATTTGGATGCAGTCAAGGCCAACAGTGGAACAAAACCCAACGAGGCATCTCATGGGCTGTTTTTTCTCTTTCCTCTCTCATATTTTCCAGGGAGGCATGCAAGGAAGTGACCAAAGCGTGTGAATTCTTAGTCTCCAAGCAAATGGAAGACGGTGGCTGGGGAGAGGAATTTGAATCCTACAGGTTTCGCAAATATATTCAGCACACTGTTTCCCAGATCCACCAAACCTCCTGGGCTCTGTTGGGGCTGATGGCTGTTAGGTAAGCACAGAAGATGGCAGTTACTTACTTTAGCAAAGGCTTCTGTCTTTTTGTGCTTTTGCCCAAGTTCTTTCTGTGCTTTTGCCCAAGTTCTTTCTGTAGCAGTTAGACAAACCAATTAAGGCGTACTAAAGAAACATGCTAACTTTTGGAAACTTACAGAGGACAGAATTTTCCTGCAGCTTCATATGTAGATGTTCCCACGTGCTTCTTAGTCCAAACAATTGAAATAATGCCAAACAAAGAGGCAGTTAAGGCTGTCTTAAGGACTGGATGAAGGCCTCACAATTTCATTTATTTAGCTTCTTCACTTTTCTGAACTTGTGTGAAGTACTCATGCACTTACAGGTCTTTCCACTAGGGGGACCCATTGAGTTTCTGTGAGCTCCTGAGAAGAAAACTGATAGGCTTTCCCTGATGATAACAGAACTAATGACCAATATTTTTGTGGCTTTGCAGATATCCTGATGTTCGGGTTCTGGAAAGAGGAATACAAGTTTTGATTGACAGACAGACATCGATTGGGGAGTGGCCTCAGGTGTGTTACAACTTTTAATTTCTTTTCTTAATCTAATATCCTCATAGCAATATAATTTCAAGGTTGACAGGAACAGTATATTTCAGCCACCTATGGAATTGATCATGTCCTCCAAATATATGTAAAATGAATGAACACAGAGCATTTTCCACCAAGTACTGAGAGTGGGGGTGGCTAAGTTGCCTTCCAGCCTACATAGGCAATTCAGCAATATTTGGAGGACCAAAAGTTTTCCACCCCTCACTTACTGAATGAGGCAGATCAGAATGTACTCTCATTGGCATTGTTGTTGTCATAAAGATGCTTCTCGTACATGGCTGCAATGTATTGTGGACACACATGGACACTTGTGTGGCATTGGCAGGTAAGATCTTACAAGTGCTTCCCATATTCTCCCTCTATTGGACACTCTGATGTTCCTGTGGGAAGTATTCTGTTGCCTTAAGCACCCAAGTGATTCACGCACCTGTCTTGTTCCTGCTGTGGCATCAAAATGTGTCATCAGGATTGAGTTTGTGTGGTATCAGAGCACAGGACACAGCTGGCCCTACTGTTACATACATGTGGCAGCTCAGAGGGGTGCCTTTAAAAAGCCATAGACTGCCAGTTAATTATTTTATTTTTTAATCATGGAACCATTTGGATATTCTGCCTGAGATGCTACAATGTCTTTAGTCGCCTTTCCTACATTTTAATTGGCTCTGGTCTCTGATTCCTGCTTCCAGAGTCTTGTTTGCCAAACAAAAGCTCAGTGATACTGTATGTGACAGTTGCTCTTGAAAGAGGTTGCAGTGATCATACAACCGGGTTCTCAAATGGAATTTAGTCACCATGAAGTCAGGACAGAAGACTGCATGTTGGTTGTTCAGGAATTTCTCTTTTGCCTCTCCTCAGGGTGACATCGCTACAGCGTTCTACAAAGCTGGTACTCTGCATTACAATGCCTACCGAATCATCTTCCCTATCTTTGCACTTGCCCGCTTTACTCGGCTGTATCCCAGCAGCCCTGTCGCTAAAGGACTCCTGAAGAATGGATCTGTGCATTCAGAGCAGAGTCAGAATGGAGGGTGCTGACCAGAGGTGCACTGTCATTCCTGAGAGCTTGGGTTTCATCCTTCTCAACATCACCCAGTGCTTTTCTCTCTTGGCTGATATTCCCCTTGTAGCACGATTGCACTTTGAAATGCACAAACATGCCCCAAAGAAAGTGGACAAAGAGGCACGTTAGCTTAATTTCCTGGTAGCGATTTGCACCACTTCAAATCCCTCACTGGCAACAGAAATTTAGAAAAGGCTTTGCCCACTGAGCGATTCATAACCACGATCCACATTCCTACACAAAGCAAAATACAGCTGAAATTTGTGTTCTTGAGGAGGAATAACAGAGGGTGTGGAAAATTCAAGATATGTTGCTCTCCCCTTAATAGGTGGATTCAGTGGGGATACCGTTAGGCAACATTTTGAAGGTACAGGATATTCCCCACCCTCCACTGTGAATGAAGCCCAGCGTCTCTGGGTTATTTGTGGGGCCTGCCTGGTGCTCGTTCATTCCCGCCCCCCAAAAATAATGTCCAGCCCATCACATGGTCTGAGGGATGGTGCACCAGCCCACAGCTGAAAAAGGTTGCTGACACCTGTGCTAAGTATTTGGCCCCCTTATTGAAGGAGGGGATTTATCACACTGACTCTTCCAAGGGGTCTTTTGTGCTGAATAATTGTAGTGGAGAATGTGGCAAGATTTTTGAGTGATGCCATGAAATGACGTTACCATAGGTCCTAAGAGCCATTTTTGTACCTCATAATGTCTGGGCAGTTTTATGCTAAAGTATCTCCTACTATGTTTTGTTCTCTGTGTTGTGTTCTGATCCATGTATACAATGCACTTTTTCTATGCCAATAAAGGAGATTGATTGTTTGCATCAAAATCCAAAAAAAGTGTACATGTGCACAGGGGGAATAGTGATTCAGAAATCTGAAATCAAGTATTTCAAAGCAAGAGATAATCAATTCTTAGTAGGTTTTCCTAGTAGGTTCATGGATGCACAGCGCAGGATCTCAGCATGAGACAGTGATGTTCAAACGGGGAGACAGCCCTGTAGATCTTTGAATAAGATTAATTCCTCAAAAAAGTAATGTTTAGACTACATTGACAGCACTGAGCAAACGGGATCCCTGACAGTGATTAATAGTGGGAATACAATGCATTGCAAACTAACCAGTTTGGCTTTACCCCCAGATTAAAACATTCTGGCATAAAGCATATAATACTGGTTCTATCAACCTAATGCATTTGTCTTGCAATCACCTCTTAATCTGAAGCTGTATGAGTGTAGGATGGGTTCTCCCAGTACTTAATAGTGAGCTGATCTCTAGAAATGCTTTGTGCTTGATGCAACTATGAACATCCAAAAAAGCTCTTAACAGCAGAGCACTGTGGCAGTGGAGCAAGGGATAAAGTTACTTGTTCTTCTGGTTTGCTGTGGGGTCAGATTTCCCAGATTTTTCTTTTACCTTTGCACTCTCCTAGCCAAGTTTTAAGATACAGGTAAATACATTTTCATGGATCTCAAGTGCTTGGCAGCTTGCAGAAAGTGCCATCACTTCAGAAAGGCACTCTCACAATTTCTGCATATGATACAATTCTCTTCCTTGCCTTATGTGGATATAGTCTCCATTTTGGGGAATCTTCATGTTAGGTTGTATAAGCATTCATAGTGCACTAGGGTAGATGGTTCAGATAGCATAGCTAAGAGTTCGACCTTGAACAAATCTATACATACATCTTTGGAGGAAGCTATTTTACTCATGATAGATTTTTATCTTCAGAACCAGTCCCTAGGCATACTTTTAATTTATTACATTAACACTCCTGATCCCTGTAAAATTATTCTTGCTATGATTGGTTAGGTCAGTCTTTATATAACCTTCAAGTATTTTATTGGGAGCATGAATATTTTAGAAATTGTGGAACGTCCAAGGCAGGAACTCTAGCCCAGAGTCCAAGAGTTCAGTGTTCTATTCAGTGTCCTGTATGCCTGTCTGGCAACATCTAAAATATAACCAGAACAATCCAAGACAGTCTTCTTCAACCCAAGATGATGTCTGATGGGACGTAAGTACATTGTGTGCAATCTATATGATATGATGGATATGCTAGGCAGAGGCATAGCAAGGTCAGGTGGTACCTGGTGCTGAATTTTTTTTGTCACCCCCCCCAAAGAACTACTTCCAACCTCCACCATCAGTTAACTCATTATTATTTATTTGCTGCAGATACTGATACCTATTTTCAACTTTCCTTCCACCCTTTCAGTTTTGCAAAACGTTTATGAGTTTTTACAATTCCTTGCGGAAATGTTTTATCAAGCACTTTTCTTTTCTCTGATTTTATATCATGCACTTGTACATGCACATACAACTTTCATAGCAGCATAGAAAGGGGTCACATGAACAGATTTTACATGTCTTGTAGTCCACTTTTATGCATGTCAACTTGAAAATAAATTTCACTTAGATAACGTGGCTTATTTATTTATTTATTTATTGAATTTATATTCCGCCCTATACCCTGATGTCTCAGGGCGGTTCACAGAACAAAATCACTTCTTGGCTTAGTCCCAAGTGTGCATAGGATACCAACTTTAAAATAAATTTTGAAAAAGCACCAGCAGGACACACTGGGGGGTGGGGGGGTGGGAGGTGAAAAACTAGGAGAAGGAGGAAAAACTAGGAGGGGAGGAGGTGAAAAACTAGGTGAGGAGGAGGAGGTAGGCCTTTCATAGGGTATAAGGCTTACATGCATGCATACCAAAGAAGATTCAGAGCAAGAAGTCAAAGTATGACCATAAGTATTCCCGCAATTTTTTTATATTTTTATTGTGAGCACATGAGGAACAAGATTTACCAGCACAGCAGGTAAGTCTGTGTGTTCCAGTAGTGGCTGGCACCTGTTGGGACTGATAGGGTGGAAGGGAGGGAGCCCAGCAGCGCGCGGCACCAGAGCAAATGACAGGCAGAGCCAACTAATTCTAGTTTTGCCTTCATCCTCTTTCCCTGCTGAGTTTTACAAGAGACTAACAAGAGGAAGCTGGCACAACCAAGGCCACCCCCTGCACTGGATATTTGTAAGAAGGCAGGCAGGTGGGTGCTGGCTGATGTTGGTGGAGCACTGCCCCATTCAACCTGACACACCAACTTCCATTGCCAGTGTGTACTTGGTCTCCAGCAAGCAGAAGACCAGCTGAATGTTCCTCTTCTGCTCCCTCACCCTCCCCACCACTCCATTTTGCCTGAGTGACAGCAGAGATCAATCCGCTGGCAAGAGATGCCCATGTGTTCTATGGCACAAAACCACTTCCTTTTGATCACTAGAAATGTAACCCAAGGTACCACTGTAGAAACAAAGACAAGTGTGCAAGGTGAACAGGCCAATCTACTGGAAATACTGAAGTACCTAAGCCTGCAATTCTTACCTTTGGAAAGGGAGTTGGGCTTCATGATCTTCTGGTCCCTCCTATCCTATGGTTTTCTGATCTGAGAGTTTAGTCATGTTCTCCTAGAAAACAGCCACTGTCTTGCTCTCGATGATCAGTCTCCAATATACTGTGCCTGATACTCATTTCCACGATGCACAGATGGTACACTTGCATGAGGCATTTTGATGTGTGTGTGAAAAAATACAGAGAAAGGCCTCTGACTGATTGCTGGATTTCTGAACTGCTGTGATCTCCCATTGATGTGAAGCATTGTGAGATGTTCGCAGCTGTAGATTTCAATTGAGGAATCATGGTATGGTTGTAAAACATTATTTTGGAATGGTCTCTCACAGCAAAACCATCCATTACATCAAACAACTTATTGTATTTAGCATGACTGTTTTTCTAAACCAAAACAACACACGCATTGTGGTGGCTGGAGAAGAGCAAGTTGCTTCTTTCCCAGCCTGCTGGTATCTCCAGGCAAATATAAGTAGCAGCTGGTAAGGGGCAGCGTTTCATTGCGACTACTTCTGGGAGAAGAAGTGTTAAATGACACCTCCCCATCTACCATGGTCCCAATCCTGACTACCCTTCCCTGTTATATTTATTTTTAAATGACCGATCAGCTGCATTAAATGTAACAAGACAAATGTTACATTTCCATACCTTGTGTTGTAGATAGTGTTTTTAGTGTTTGTACATTTCTCTTATTTTCCCTATTTTGTTTTACAGAGCAAGTTCTTTCCAGACTTGCCCAAAGCCAACACGGTTCAGGAAGCACTCCAGAAAGCAATGAAATGCTTCTCTGGCCTGCAAGCAGAAGATGGCCACTGGGCCATGGAGTGCTCTGGTGTCCTCTCCCTTGTGCCAGGTACAGGAACACCAGCAGATTTACTACTTATATATTAACTGGCTAAGAAGGAACTCCTTGTATATTTTCTATAAAGCTATTCATCTTTTTTTTTACCGGATAGACTAGGCACAAATAGTTGGACATTTGGAGAAACCCCTGAAACTGCTTAAAACTAGTTTTGACTGTAGCAAGCTGTTCATCGAAATAACTACCTTATCTCACTGGTCCATTCAACTGGTAGCAACCCTCTGTGGTTTCCACAGCTCTATGTGGAGATGCCCAGGAACGAACTTGGGATTTTCTGCAACAAAGCAAAAGCTGTCACTCTTTCCAATGAAGGCAGAATAATCTAGAAGAATAGACCTGTGAGTCTTTAGCTATGAAAGGAAAAAAGAGATCTTACCTGTGACCTTACAGCTAAATAGGTTTTCCTCTTCTTGGGTAAGCAGAGATGTTTATCTTATTCAAGCCAGTTCAGACTGCCTTTGGTCACATTTTTGGAATATTCTCGAGTCTCAGAATTGCCACTAGTTAATGTTTTATCCTTTAAACAAAACAATTCACCCCTGTTTAGGAAAACTAAGCCTTTCTCACAAAGCAGAATATATTTTCAGTACATTCTGAACAGGGGGATAATCTATTGAATTCATTGGGCAGGATATTGTCCATTGTTGGCATCACATAGGGGATGTGTTTTTTTAATTTTTACTCTCAGTCTGAATTATCTATTGTTTTTATGGATAATTTTAATATTTCTTGTAAACCACTTAGAAGTTTTACTACATCGAATTGGTAAACAAACAAATAAACAAATATATAAATATATAAATGTGATTGGCATGAAGATTGAGATGAGAGAGAGGCCTTATTAGCACGATTGGAAACAACTCAAGAATTGAAACACAGGCATGTTTTGAAATTCACTCTTCGCTGAATTTTGTAGTGTAGTTCTCATGCCAAGTAATGTGTCCAGCTGCATATTCTAGACTAAGGTGTGCATATAAATGCATTTATTCATGAAAATAACATCAAAAATGCATAGTATCAGGAAAATTGCTTTGCAAAAATGTGTATATTAGGCAGTCATCTTTGAGAATTCCTGGAGAACAGGCGAAGTCCCGGCAGACTGGAGGAGGGCAAATGTTGTCCCTATTTTCAAAAAGGGGGAAAGAGAAGACCCAAATAATTACCACCCAGTCAGTCTGACATCAATACCAGGGAAGATTCTGGAGCAGATCATTAAGCAAACAGTCTGTGAGCACCTAGAAAGGAATGCTGTGATCACCAATAGTCAGCATGGATTTCTGAAAAATAAGTCATGTCAGACTAACCTGATCTCGTTTTTTGACAGAATTACAAGCCTGGTAGATGAAGGGAACGCAGTGGATGTAGCCTACCTTGATTTCAGCAAGGCATTTGACAAGGTGCCCCATGATATTCTTGTAAAGAAGCTGGTAAAATGCGGTCTTGACTATGCTACCACTCAGTGGATTTGTAACTGGCTGACTGACCGAACCCAAAGGGTGCTCATCAATGGTTCCTCTTCATCCTGGAGAGAGTAACTAGTGGGGTGCCACAGGGTTCTGTCTTGGGCTCGGTCTTATTCAACATCTTTATCAACGACTTGGATGATGGACTCAAGGGCATCCTGATCAAATTTGCAGATGACACCAAACTGGGAGGGGTGGCTAACACCCCAGAGGACAGGATCACACTTCAAAATGACCTTAACAGATTAGAGAACTGGACAAAGACAAACAAGATGAACTTTAACAGGGAGAAATGTAAAGTATTGCACTTGGGCAAAAAAATGAGAGGCACAAATACAAGATGGGTGACACCTGGCTTGAGAGCAGTACATGTGAAAAGGATCTAGGAGTCTTGGTTGACCACAAACTTGACATGAGCCAACAGTGTGACGCGGCAGCTAAAAAAGCCAATGCAATTCTGGGCTGCATCAATAGGAGTATAGCATCTAGATCAAGGGAAGTAATAGTGCCACTGTATTCTGCTCTGGTCAGACCTCACCTGGAGTACTGTGTCCAGTTCTGGGCACCACAGTTCAAGAAGGACACTGACAAATTGGAACGTGTCCAGAGGAGGGCAACCAAAATGGTCAAAGGCCTGGAAACGATGCCTTATGAGGAACGGCTAAGGGAGCTGGGCATGTTTAGCCTGGAGAAGAGGAGGTTAAGGGGTGATATGATAGCCATGTTCAAATATATAAAAGGATGTCACATAGAGGAGGGAGAAATGTTGTTTTCTGCTGCTCCAGAGAAGCGGACACGGAGCAATGGATCCAAACTACAAGAAAGAAGATTCCACCTAAACATTAGGAAGAACTTCCTGACAGTAAGAGCTGTTTGACAGTGGAATTTGCTGCCAAGGAGTGTGGTGGAGTCTCCTACTTTGGAGGTCTTTAAGCAGAGGCTTGACAACCATATGTCAGGAGTGCTCTGATGGTGTTTCCTGCTTGGCAAGGGGTTGGACTCGATGGCCCTTGTGGTCTCTTCCATGATTCTATGATTCTATTCTATGATTCTATGATTCTTAAAAATCACAAACTGATGTGAAAAGGTGAACTGAACTTTGAAATGAGGAAGTGAGAGGAGCTGAATTCAGGGTCAGGTTTGTCCTGTGGCATCTCCTGATAGGACTGGGTAAGACTTCTCTGAATCCCCAGATGGACCAGCAGTTTGAAGGTGCTTCACAGAGAAGCCTGGCACCTGCAGTTCAGTGGTTCACCACACAGGGGAAGTGCATATACCTCCAGGCAATCTCTGTAAGCAGCATCTCACATTGAAAATTGCAGGTACAAATTATGCACCTTCAAGTAAAGTGACAGAAGCGATGATCTTTTGCCTAAACTTGCTGGATGATGAAATATTGTTATCCTTGACCTTTTTCTTCTGTTTCAAGGTGATAAGAAAACCCAATAGTGATACAAAAGCACAATATAATTTTTCATATCCAAACAGGTGATTTAGTGGCAAATCAAACCAAAGCTGAGATAGTCAAGTATTATAAATTGTTCTTTTTCTTTTTTTAATCAAACAGGTCTTTTGATGGCATGCTATATTGCCAGGATATCATTGCCACAAGAGGTCAAGAGAGAGTTCCTGCGCTTTGTTGTTTAGTCATTTAGTCGTGTCCGACTCTTCGTGACCCCATGGACCAGAGCATGCCAGGCACTTCTGTCTTCCACTACCTCCCGCAGTTTGGTCAAACTCATGCTGGTAGCTCCAAGAACACTATCCAACCATCTTGTCCTCTGTTGTCCCCTTCTCCTTGTGCCCTCCATCTTTCCCAACATCACGGTCTTTTCCAGGGAGTCTTCTCTTCTCACGAGGTGGCCAAAGTATTGGAGCCTAAGCTTCACAATCTGTCCTTCCAGTGAGCACCCAGGGCTGATTTCCTTAAGAATGGAGAGGTTTGATCTTCTTGCAGTCCATGGGACTCTCAAGAGTCTCCTCCAGCACCAGAATTCAAAAGCATCAATTCTTCGGCGATCAGCCTTCTTTATGGTCCAGCTCTCACTTCCATACCTCACTACTGGGAAAACCATAGCTTTAACTATACGGACTATGTCAGCAAGGTGATGTCTCTGCTTTTTAAGATGCTATCTAGGTTTGTCTTTGCTTTTCTCCCAAGAAGCAGGCGTCTTTTAATTTAGTCTAATTAATTCCTGTGCTATATCCTTTCAAAACAGCTTCCAGATGTTGGCTGGGGCCTGTAAGTAGTCCAAGGAGCTTCTCTAGACTGGCCTGGGGAGAGATTCTCTAATTCTGCATATCTTTGTCTTGGGCTGGTCCATGATGCAATTCCCCTGTCAAGGCTTCTTTAAATCACTTCTGCATTCTGTTCTCTTTTGACTGTGAGCCTTTCATTTGCAATACTCACCATGTGGACTGGGCAGCAGGGTAGATGACCAGAATGCAAGCTGGGCTCAGCCTGTACAGCTGTGGCAGAGAAAAATAAAATTGTGGCATGAGGGGTGGAGATAGGCAGCAATAATGAAGACATGATATCGGACTTCTCTATTGCCTTTGAAAACCACCATCTGTAGGAAATACTAAAATTGATAAATCGTCTGGTGAAGCCAGGCTGGCATCATCCAAATGTATCCTGTCAAACCAATAGCAAACCACAAAATGGTTTGCAGTTTGCATTAAGGTAATATATCAGAAGAATGGAAACTAAACAATTCAAAGAGATTTCTCGACATCTGGAGTCACTGGTCTATTTTCTAATGGCTCTTTGATCTCTCTTTATGGTAGCCATCTTACAGAACAGTCAACAGTATTGGGCACAACCTTCAGCTATATAGCTATTCGAATCCTTGGACTTGGGCCTGACCATCCAGATGTAGTGCGGGCTCAGATAAATCTCCATAAGAACGGTAAGGCAGAAATCTCCAGCAGGGCATGGTCAATCCATACGCTGGAGAGCAGGGCCCAGAAAAAGCTGGGTGGTTCTGATGTTGTACAGTTATTCGGGAACACCTCTCTATTCTTTCTTCTTTCCTTCCTTTGTGGGCCCTTTTTGAAATCTCCATAGAAACAATACACTGAGCATAGTTGAAGGCTGTGCAACTGCTACTAGATTTGCCCTCCAATGTGTGGGGCAACGAGGGTGTGACAGGGCAGGGCTGTAAAAATGTGGTTACAAAGCACGGCTCCACATGGATCCTCAGGATTTTTGCATTGGGTCACCCCAAACTCACCATCAAATCACATGTCTGTGGCCACAGCATGAACCACAAAAATCATACATCCACTGTTTCGTTCAGAATATTTTTTTTCTTTTTTTCCTTCTCTAAAAACTAGGTGTGTCTTATGGTCAGGTCCGTCTTGTGGAGCGAAAAATATGGTATATCTCTTTTTCATTAAGTGAAAAATATGGGGTGATGGTGGTGATTTTCTTCTAAATGGAAGAGCACACCCTCAGGTTGCTACAATTAAGTTGAATGAATGTATATATACAAAATCAGGTTATAAGGATATAAGTATCAATATATGGCCACATTAAGTTTTATTATATTTTATGGCTGGTGGTTAACTATTTATATGAAGAAGTGACTGGAGAAATGTGAGGGCTAATGATATACTAATGATACCTCTTTGATATGTGCAAACACGCCCCAAAAGGAACAGGACGAAGAGGCACATTTACTTAATTTCCTGGCAGGTATGCACACCACTTCAAATCCTTTCTTGGAAAATGGAAATTTGACAGAAATCTAAGAAAGGCTTTGTTCGCTGAGTGGTTCTTGACCATGACCCTCCCCCAGCGCAACACAAAATATAGCTTAAATGAGTGTGCTTGAGGAAGAATGACAGAGGGTATGCAACATTCAAGAGATGTGGATTCAGTGGTGAAGGCTGCACATGCTAGGCAATAATTTGGGAGGACAGGATACTCCCCACCCTGAATGAAGCCCAGGACAGGGGAAGCTCAGCAGTTAGGACAGTCCCTGTCTGGAGAAAAGACATCACACACAAGGAAAGGAAGGTAAGAAGAGAGGATGATATTTATTTTATTATGCATTCACATATAGCTTGTTTGCATCTGTTGCACTGACTATCACTATGCTTTGGGGCCCATTTAGGTGCTATCTGTGATCTTTAAAGCTTTACATGATCTGGGATCCATATAGCTAAAGGACTGGCAGTCCTTTTATATGGCTGTGTACCAAAGTTAAAAATCTTGCTCTTTCAGTAGCTCCATTTGATACTTTCAGTTGGCTTGCTGCTTGTCTCTCTGTTGTCAACAACTTTCTGGTTCTAAACCTTTTCCCACTGAAGTCTGTCACACTGTTGTTCTCCATGCTGGCGATTCTTCTCCAAAGCTTGCTTCACTGTTACTTGCACAATACAGTATACATTTTTCAAAACCTGATCAGCCATCTATTTCAGGTTTGTTTTTTCGTTATCTGATCAGGCATAATAGCACTGAGATTTTTTTCTTCAAATTGAGGAAGCCTGGTAGCTGTAGGATAGAGTTAGTTTTAGTAATATGGGGAAGTTTTACTAGTTCCTTCTGTTTCTTTCTTCCTTAAGCACTGGGTGGTTTCCTCAGGGCAGCAACATGGGGGTGGGGGAAGGTCGTGGATGGTAGCAAAATTGACCTTCCTTCACTGAGTGGGCATTCTCAGGCTATCCTAGGGTAAGTGTGGCAAATTCAGTTATGTGCAGTCATTAGGGCTCTTGTTTTTGTTCCAATGTGCTTCATTTTACATCAAGGGTTGACAACATTTTGGGGCTTGTAATCACTTTTGAATTTTGAAAGCTTGTCATGGGTACCACTCTCCCTGATTGCTTCTCCCTTCACCAGTCATTCCCCTTCCCCAAGACAAGGCTCAGGTTAATTTGCTGCTGGTTAACCTTTGGGTACTTAATCAATCAATGGCTTTTAAACTGTGGTGTGTGTTGGGGTATTGTTTTTGTTTGCTACTACGTTTTGTGTGTGTGTGTGTGTATCTATCTATCTATATGATATGTTATATATGAGTATAGCAAGATAGCTTGAAATAATGTCTGTGTCATAATGTAATTACTGACATACTGTAATAAATAGCCCCTGAAGATTTGGAGTATGAACCAATGAGCAATAGGCATGTATATTCCTAATAAATCCTGCCTTATATAACATAGTATGAAATCACTATGTCCCAAGTGAATGACCAATAGCTTTGGATAAATGAGGAACAACAACAAAACTCCTGGCTTTCCAAATTCTTCACAGAACTGTTCTGGTCTTTGGACGCAATTCTTGTTTTCCTTGTTTTTAGACTAAAGGCTGTGTGACATGCATGAGCAAAAAGGGGTAGGAGTGTGACAATTGAATTCATCTGGGATTTGGGTATAAAGGCTAAGTCTACTGTAAAGATTTGAAGAGGTAGGATTGTGCATTGGAGCATAGTGATTAAAGTTATATGAAGGCATTCACCTTTCTTGAAAGACGATGGAAGAGTGCACCATTGGGGGTAAAGTCAAACTGTTGGAGAGGTATAGTGCCTGCCATGGCTGTAGAGACCAATATGGGAGAGATACGTTTTATTGCAGAAAAGATATCTGGCTTCGCTGGTGCAGATGCAACATGGTGTTTTGTCTATCTGCACTCTTCAGTTTATCTGAACAGTAGTACATCAGGGTAGAACCAATTCAGAGAAAGTTTTCTTATTAGTAGGAACACAGTGTTGGGTGTCAACACGGGAGAGCCATATTCAAGTGCAGATTCACCCAAAGTTGCATGGATGACTTTGGCTAGACAGTGCTTCTCAGTTAAATCCACACCACCAGGTTATGGTGAGGACAAATGAGATAGGAATTTGGATTCCCTTTGTAGCTCTCTGTCTTTTCCACCTCGGCTACATACGCACCACACATTCAGAACATCCTTCCCAAAGAATCCTAGAAACACTTAACAAACAACATCTCCCAAGATCCTTTGGGAGAGGGAAATGTGCTTTAAATGTTCAATTGAGGGTTATTCCACAGCCAACTTTACATGGAAGAATAGGGCTGCCTCCACATCATAAGGAACATGCAGCCCCATTCTTCCATGAAGAGTTGGCTCTGTGGAAGAATTCTCAAGTGAACAATTACAACAGAATGGCATGTGAAGAAAATGGGGAAATTAAGATATCAATAAATTGAAACAGCAGATTCACATGAGTGACAATAGTCAAACATTTAGCCAGCTGTAGAAGCATATAATCGCTTTGCGGAAGCAATCTAGCAATACACCCATCTTTGGTATCTCTTTGACTTCTGTTTTGGCCCTGATACGCTCAGAACAACACAGTATAAAAAATTCTTTTATGAATTCCCTGTGCTACAGTGGTTACAATGAAATAAAAGCCAAAGCCAAGCCTAGATTATTTAGTCAGTATAGCGTATACAGAAACGAAAAGGACTACACCTAAATCCGTGATTATTTACATCAGAATTGAATGTGTGCAGGGGAAACAGTGATTCAGAAATCTGAAATCAAATATTTCAAAGCAAGAGATAATTCCTAGTAGGTTTTCCTTATGTTAATGGATGCACAGTGCAGGATCTCAGCATGAGACGGTGATGTTCAAATGGTGACCCAACCCTGTAGATCTTTGACTAAGATTAATTCCTCAAAAGAGTAATGTTTAGACTGTATTGACAGCGCAGCGGCAATGGAATTTCTGAGAGTGATTGATCCTGGGAATACAACACATTGCAAACCAACCAGCTCGGCTTTACCCCTGAATTAAAGAATTCTGGCATGAAGGAGATAAAACCGGTTCTATCAACCTAATACATTTATCTTTCAATCATCTCTTAATCTGAGGCTGTAAAACTTTGGGTGGATTCTTTAGTGAGCTGATATTTATAAATGCTTTGGTGGTTGATGCAACTGCGGACATCAAAAAAAGCTCTTAACAGCAAAGCACTGTGGCAGTGGAGCAAAGGATAAAGTTATCTGTTGTTCTTATTTGCCCCTGGGCCAGATTTTCTAGATTTTTCTTTTACCCTTGCACTCTCAACCAGGTTTTCCTAGATCTCAGATGCATGGCAGCTTGCAGAAAGCATCATCACCGAATAAGAGGCACTTTCACAATTTCTACATATGATATAATTTGATTCCTTCCCATATGTGGATGTTGTCTTCATTTTTTTGGAAATCTTCATGTTATGCTGTATTAGCATCCATAGGGCATTAGGGTAGATAGTTCACATAGCATAGCTAAGAGTCTGACTTTGAAGAAATTTCAGCACACATCCTTTGGGGAAGTTACTTTACTCATGATAGATTTTTCTCTCCAGAAAACGTCAGTGCAATGCATCAAGGATAGCCCTGTCATACACTGACCTTTGTTATTGTGGGTGTGCCTTTCACTGATTACATTAACACTCCTGATCCCACCCTGTAAAATTATTCTTGCTGTGATTGGTTAGGTCAGTCTTTATATAACCTTCAAGTATTTTACTGGATGTGAGCCTGAATGTTTTAGGAATTGTGGACCTTCAGAGGCAGGAACTCTAGCCCAGAGTCCAAGAGTTCAGTGTCCTATTCAGTGTCCTGCGTGGCTGTCTGCCAACATCTAAAATATAACCAGGCAGTTTCATCAACCCAAGAAGATGTCTGATGGGACGTAAGTACATTGTGTGCAATCTATATGCTTTGAATTAGGATGATGGTTAAATAAAATAACAAAGTGTGCCAGTTGCTTGACTTAATTCATATTGATTAAGCAAGCTTTATTACAGGAGAAATTCACAGAAATAAGATGGGAAGGGCAATTAACTTGATGTATTAAGTAATAAAAAGGCAGCATTTTGGCTTTTCTTCATTCAGAAATACTGTGGAAAATAGAACAGAAGTTTTGTATTGTGATTAGGAACAGAGATGAAAATTGGTGTAAAGAAGTTTCATTGGTGTTAATAACTTTGAAGAAAAAGATTTGCAGTTGAGAAGTGACATGAAACTAGATGTGTTGATGATGTTAAACTTAGCAAACCCAATTTGATAAATGATGGGAATAACTAGAAGATGGGCAAAATATCTGGCTGCATATAAATTAATTATTAAAGCAGAGTGCAGCATAGTACATACATATTAACTCTCTTTGGAACTGAATCAGTGGTCCTTATTATTTGTCAATTATTGATGTCTAAAACAGTTCAATTAGTGGAGGCCTATAATAGGCCAATTACGAGAAAATCACCCCTAAATTTTAAACATGGAATAGTCTACTAGGACAATCCTATGCATGCTTACTCAGAAGTAAGTACCACTGTTTCACTGTGGCTTTTCTCCAGGAAGTATGCAAGAGATTCCACCAAAGAGATAATGTGAAAGACAGACACTTGAAAATTCATCATTACCAAGTTAGAAGAGATATTGTAAAATAACTAAGAGAAGTTGGGGGGGGCAATTTTAGGAGCAGACTTGGGGAAATGAACATAGGTGGACAGACTGGAAATTAAAGGTGTGGTCCTATGCCCAATTATCTGAAAGTAAGTCATGTTGATCAATCTGGGACTTCCATACTTAAGAACCCTAAAATGATCTCTGTCATTGGAATGAAGCGGGATATAAAAGAAACTCATAAGCAACCGCTTTCTGCTCTGAACAACTGGGACAAAAATATGGTTGTAGAGAATAGGAAGGGTTTCCATAATGAGCTAGTTAGAAAAAGCAAAGGATCTATTGGTGGTATATGAATATGCCATACTCAGAGTAGACTCACTGAAATCAGTGGACAAATTAGTCATGAATAGACCCACTGAAATCAATAGACATGTCAGTCCCTCACTTCCGGCTGGAAGGACCACAGAATGGGGTTCAGAATAACTTCCTGTGGTAGGATAACAAACTGAAAATCTGCTTGCATGTTTCAAACTCCCCACCCCCTCTGTGTTCTTTGGCAGATGTCTGCGCAGAAGAAAAGGTGCACATGAAATAGAACCCAAAACTGATCTTACTCGCTGGCGATTCAGCTCCGTGGAAGGGCGGCATAGATGGTACTACGTGGCAGACAGTGAAGAATGTGCCCGTGAACAGAATGCACTCGAGGCTTACACTTTAGGGCTGGACACTGTAAGTGGCTTAATGATAACAGATGGTACAACACGGAAAGGCTACAAAAGGAGCCCAGGGCATGAGGACTGCTGGCTTGGCCCTGCCTAGCAGCAGTTTCCCAAGGGCTGGGTCCTTTTTCTTTTGGGTTCTCATCTTCTGACACCTCAGTTAGGAGCACAGGAAGCTTGGTTATTGCAATCATAGAATTGTGGAAGGGATCATGAGGGTCATCTCCCCCAACCGCCTGCCACTTGGTGCTGTACAACTGCAACTTGATAATGTCAGGGTTGAATATGAAACCCTACTTGAAAGAAAGACAAGCCTGCAAGATGAATATGACAATCTACTGGAAATACTGAAATACATAACTTGGTTATCACTTTCTACAAGGTAGCTGCTCTGTGCTTGATACCTAGAAAGCTGAGTGAGTTCATCTGCAAGCCAGAGTCAGTGTAGGGTTCTTACTTGTGCAAAGGGAGTTGGACTACATGATCTTCTGGTCTCTTATATTCTATGGTTCTCTGATCTAAGAGCTCAGAGATGTTCTCTAGAATGATTATTCTCCAGTATACTGATAATAATTTCCATGATGCACATATGATGCATTTGCATGAGGGATTTCATGTGTGTGAAAATACTGAGGCGCATGCATCATCTATGCAGTTTGTTTAGAGAAAGACTCCTGGATTTCTGAACAGCTGTGATCTCCCACTGATGTGAAGCATTGTGAGATGTTTGCAGATGTTGATTTCACTTTCCGGAATCACGGTGTGATTGTAAAACTTTATTTTGGAATGGTTTGTCAGGAGTAAACCATCCATTACATTAAACAACTTTTTGTATTTAACATGACTGTTGTTCAACTACATGAGGACCCAGTCAGGATGGGGATTGTGGTGGGTGGGAAGGAGGGAGTTTGCCTTTCCCCACCTGCTGGTGTCCCCAGGCACATACAAATAGCAGCTGGCGAGGGGCGGGGGGATTTCATTGAGACTATTGCTGAGAGGGGAAGTATTAAATGACACTTCCCCATCTGCCATGGTCCCTATCCTGACTACCTTTCTCTGCTATATTTATTTTCAAATGACCCAACAGTTGCATTATATGTAGCAGGACATTTAACACTATGCATACTTTGTACTGTAGCCAGACTTTTAAATTTCTGTACTTTTCTCTTACTTCCCCCATTTTGTTTTACAGAGTAAGTTCTTTCCAGACTTGCCCAAAGCCAATACGGCCCAGGAAGCAGTCCAGAAAGCAATTAAACTCTTCTCTGGCCTGCAAGCGGAAGATGGCCATTGGGCTATGGAGTGCTCTGGTGTCGTTGCTCTTGGACCAGGTATAGGGACGCTAACAGACTTACCACAAATACATTAACGGGCCTCCCTGTATATTTTCTATAAATCTATTTCTTTTTTTACCAGATAGGCTAGGCACAAATAGGTGGACATTTTGAGAAAACTCTGAAACTGCTTAAATCAGTTGTCTTTCTTTTGCCTGTACAAAGCTGTTCATCATAATAACATAGGAAGCTGCCTTATCCCACTGGCACATCTATCTCAACACTGACCAGGTAGCAACCCTCTGTGATTTTCCCAGCTCTATGCCCAGGATCCAACTTGGGATTTTCTGCCACAAAGCAAAAGCTATTGCTCTTTCCAATGAAGTCAGAATAATCTAGAATAATGGACCTGTAAGCCTTTAGTATGAAAGGAACAAAGAGCTCTCACCTTTCAGAAACAGCATGAGAACTGAAACACAGGCATCCATTGACATTTGCTTTTCACTGAATTTTGTAGTGCAGTTCTCCAGTCGCATAATGTGTAGAATGGCATATACTAGAGTAACAACAGCAGCAGAAACAACAATAATAGCTTTGCACAAATTTGTATATTGGGATGATGAATTTTCATGAGAACTAAAATGAAATTGAAAATCACAAACTCATGCGAAAAAGTGAACCAAACTTGGAAATGAAGTGAGAGAAGCTGAATTCAGTTCAGTCCTTGCATGCAGAAGGTCCTAGGCTTGTCCTCTGGCATCACCTGATAGGAGACCCCAGCAGTTTGAAGAAAATTCACTGAGAATCCTGCTGCCTGTTGTTCAATGGTTCACCACACAGGGGATGTGCATACAGCTCCAGGCAATCACTGTAAGCAGCATCCAACATTGAATAGTCCAGAATGA
This sequence comes from Podarcis liolepis, assembly GCF_965112155.1. Lineage (NCBI taxonomy): Eukaryota > Metazoa > Chordata > Lepidosauria > Squamata > Lacertidae > Podarcis > Podarcis liolepis. The sequence continues at coordinate 57,926,569 of NC_139559.1, forward strand.
AATCATGCACCTTCTAGTAAGGGGGCAGAAGTGATGATCTTTTGCCTAAAGTTGCTAGATAATTAAATCTTGTTATGTTTGACCTTTTTCTTCTGTTTCAAGATAGGAAAAAACCACACACCACCTATCAGGGGTACAAAAGCACAAATTACATTTTGATATCCAATCAGGTGGTATCCAAACAAATCAAACCAAAATTGAGATAGTCAAGTATTATACATTGTTATCTTCTTTGAAAAATCAAACAGGTTTTTTGATGTCATGCTATGCTGCCAAGATCTCACTACCAGAAGAGGCCGAGAAAGAGCTCCTGCGCTACATCCTCTCAAAACAGCTTCCAGATGGGGGCTGGAGTTTGTGAGTAGTCCAAGGAGGGTGTGATGTTCTAATTCTGCATATCTTTGTCTTGGGCTGGTCCATGATGCAATTCCCCCATGAAGGCTTCTTTAAATCACTTCTGCATTCTGCTGTCTTTTGACTTCTGAGCAATACTCACCATGTGGACTGGGCAGCAGGGCAGATGACCAGAAGGCCAGCTGGCCTCAGCATGTACTGAAGCTGCCCAGCTGTGGCAGAGAAAATTAGAATTGTGGCAAGAGGGGTGGAGAGAGGCAACAATAATGAAGACATGATTGCAACGTTAACATATGAAAGAGTGCTGTAGGTGAAATAGTTAAACAGGTTACCCAATCAGGACCCAGGGGGGTGGAGTGAGAGGGACTATAAAACCAGCTCTGGGAGGGGCAAAGGGGGGAGTTTGTTGGGAGTTGGGTGGTTGGTTGGAGTGGGAGTGAATTGGGTTAGAGTTTGTGGGTAGGTTGAGTTAGTGTTACGAAATAAGCTGAATCAGGAATACTTAGGGGCTAGGAAGACAAGTAAATATCTGAGAGGTGGTTTAGTGAGTGGGAGCAGGTAGCAGAAGTTATAGGTCTGGATAGGCACCCATGTTTGTAATTGACTGATACCGTTTATTAAACCACATGCTTGTTAAACTGCAATAAATAAACAAAAGTTTATGTTCCAATTTAACTCTGACTGGGCTCAGTATTGCACCAGGTGGGGCCTGGGTGGTGGCAGCGGGAAATAAAGTCGTGGCACAGGGATCAATAGACGGTGAAACGTCCGGGGACCCACCACAATGATATCTGACATCACTCTTGCCTTTAAAAAGCACCATCTCTAGGAAGTATTACAAGTGATAATGGCCTGGTGAAGCCAGGTTGCCTCCATCCAAATGTATCCTGTCAAACCAATAGCAAACCACAAAATAGTTTGGGGTTTGACTCAGCTTTGAATCTGAATTCAGAATCTACATTCTCACTGACCAAGATCAGCTTTATTTATCTGGAATGGAATTTCAAATGGTATTCTGGCTGTATGAGCTGCTCTCAAGCCCATGCTGTCTCCTGAAAAGAAACATTTCAAAGCACTACATGTCCTTCATTAAGGCATTACTTTTTTAAAAAAAGGAAATAGAAAACAAAAGTAGGTATTCTGTGGTATCCCGGCTAATGGCTAGCTAACTGGGTATTTTTGGAGTGCAGTGGTACCTCAGGTTAAGTACTTAATTCGTTCTGGAGGTCCGTTCTTAACCTGAAACTGTTCTTAACCTGAAGCACCACTTTAGCTAATGGGGCTTCCCACTGCTGCCACGCCACCGGAGCACAATTTCTGTTCTTATCCTGAAACAAAGTTCTTAACCTGAAGCACTATTTCTGGGATAGCGGAGTCTGTAACCTGAAGCATATGAAATCCAAGGTACCACTGTATTCTGACAAGTTCTCAGAGAAGTTTTTGAATTTAAGTTAATGCACCAGAAGAATGGAAACTAAACAATTCAAACAGCTTCTTAGACATCCAAACACTCTGGTGTACTTTCTAATGGCTCTTTGATCTCTCTTTATGGTAGCCATCTTACAGAACAGTCAACAGTATTTGGCACAACCTTTAGCTACATAGCCATGCGAATCCTTGGACTTGGGCCTGACCATCCAGATGTAGTGCGGGCTCGGATAAATCTCCATAAGAAAGGTAAGGCAGAAATCTCCAGCAGGGCTGGATCAATCCATTTTGCTTGAGCGTAGTGCCCAGGCAAAACTTGGGGGTCCTGGTGTTGTACAGTTATTTGGGAGCACCTCTCTATTCTGTCTTCCTTCCTTCCTTCCTTCCTTCCTTCCTTCCTTCCTTCCTTCCTTCCTTCCTTTGTGGGTCCCTTTAGAAATCTCCATAGACTGGCACATTGACACCATTTCTATGATCAAACAGAAGATGCTGGTCATATCTTCCCTCCTGTTTTTTTCCACCTCCAAAATTTATACTGGGAACTCTTGGGAGGGTCTGGACGCAGGCCCTTTTGTGCCACTCCGTAAAGCACAAATGCAGTGATAAAATATTATTTAATAAATACAAAGAATGAGGTGAGTTATAGCCTTTTTATTGCAGTAGCATTCATACATAGGTTTTAATGGCACAGTGGGAGGTGAAGTACAGTGGTACCTCGGGTTAAGTACTTAATTCGTTTGGGAGGTCCGTATTTAACCCAAAACTGTTCTTAACCTGAAGCACCACTTTAGCTAATGGGGCCTCCTGCTGCCGCCGCACCACTGGAGCACAATTTCTGTTCTCATCCTGAAGCAAAGTTCTTAACCTGAAGCACTATTTCTGGGTTAGCGGAGTGTGTAACCTGAAGCGTATGTAACCTGAAGCGTATATAACCCAAGGTACCACTGTAGTTACTTCTGCATGGATACAGTCTGAGAAACATATGCATATGGTTCCAGGATGATCAGGGCATTCACTCTGTCCAATATAGAAATGAAGAGGGGACCCTTTGGCTCAAACCTGTTCAGAAACCCTACACTGAATGTAGCTGACAGCTGTGCAAGCTGCTGCTAGACTTGCCCTCCAATGTGTGGAGTGTGGCCAAGCCAGGCAATGAGGGTACGACAGGGCAGTTAACATATATAAATACATTAAATTCAGTCGTTGTTACAGGCATCTAAACAATGTGGAAAACACAGCTTATTTTCACTTCAATTTCTTCAGCTAATTGCCTAGGTGTTACAGCTTAGGACTTACGTAATACTTTGGTTCTGAAACAGGGTGGTAATATCTTTATATATATATATATTAATATTTTATTTTAAGAATTTGTTTCTTACATTTTACATTCATATCAACACAACAAAACACTACCTTTTGGAGGTTCTCAACCCCCAGACTTGCCCCCATCCTCCCCCCCGGTTTCCCATCATTACCACTTATCTTTTCTGCATTTTATATATTTCTCTAATTTATTCATTTCCCTTATTACAAAATTTACCCTAATTATCTCACCAGTGCTATTCTAAGCCTGCTAAAGTTTTTATGTGTTTACAATGCTCCTTCAGATATTCTACAAAATTAGTCCATCTTTAAAAAAATATTTTGTCCTCTTGGTGTCTGATCATCCCAGTCAATTTCGCCATTTTGGCATAGTCCATTAATTTCGTTATCCATTCTTCTTTTGATGAGGTTCTTTCTTCCTTCCATCCCTGGGCATATAACATTCTCACTGCTGTTGTCGCATACATAAATAAGACCTTTTTCTCCTTTGGGATTTCTTCTCCTATTATACCTAATAGAAAAGACTCTAGTTTTTAAATAAAAGTTATTTTAAACATTTTCTTTAATTCATTATATATAATTTCCCAATATGCTTTTGCTAATTTGCAGGTGCACCACATATGGAAAAATGTGCCTTCTTTATCTTTACATTTCCAACATGTACTCGACATTTACTCGGCATATCATTCCACACTTTTACATAATTATCTTGAAATAATTTCATATTTTTTTGATGTTAACCAACCCCTAAATATTTTACTTTTTTATCTTTAATTCTGTTATTTGTTCAAGTTCATTTTTATTTTGTTCTGTCATATTTTTAACCAGCATTTTTGATTTTCCTTTATTTAACTTAAAACCTGCCACTTGGCCAAATTCATTCAATTTCTCTAATACTTTTGGTACCGATTCCAAAGGATTTTCTACTGTTAATACTAAATCATCTGCACATGCCTTATGTTTGTATGACCTAGTTCCAATTGTGATGACTTTGATTTCTTCATCTGTTCTTATCTTTCTCAACAAAGTCTCTAACACCAGAATAAATAACAGGGGTGACAATGGACACCCCTGTCTTGTTCCCTTTGTTATATTACATTTTTCAGTAACTGTATTGTTTACTATTAATTTTGCCTGTTGCTCAGAATAAATTGCCTCAATACCCTTAGCAAAGACCTGTCCAAAATTCATTATTTCAATTACTTTTTTCATATATGTCCATGATATATTATCAAAAGCTTTCTCTGCATCAATAAAAATCAAAGCTGCTTGCTTATCAGTTCTAACTTCTAGATATTCAATCACATCAATAATGTTCCGTATATTATCTTTCATATATCCACCTGGTAAAAAACCGGCCTGATCTCCATGAATTCATGGGTGTAATTCAGGGTGGTACTTTCTGTCAGTTTCCCAACGTTCTATAAATCTTACTTGTGAGGCTCCTCTAGTATAACAGACCAGGGGATCAGCTCACCCGTCCGACTGGTTTGGGATTCTTCTCTTTCAAGAAGATCTCTCCCCTTCTTACTGAATTGAGAATCCAAATAATATGTCCTCTCACATGTGCTGTTCCCAATTCAGCTTCCCAGTTTTCTCTTGTCTATATACTCTTAAAATACACTAATCACTGTCTCTCAAACTAAGTTCAGAGACTTTTTTCTGATTACAGAGTGGATTTAACACACAGCTCAGGAGCTATACAACTATCCAGCTGAATGCCAGAACGCCAATTCCTTAGCTGCTTTTTTCTCTTGCCTACGCCAAGTGCTGTCACCACCTCCCTCTGGCTACCTGTACCCACAACCAATCAAAAGGAGGCTGCGGCACAGCACTCTAGTGGAATTCTGAGGCACTGCATCACTAAACCCTAAACAAGTTGAGCTTTCAATCTCACAAGGCTATAAACATATCTCGGTTTTCACTGAAGGTTTCTTTGACTTTGCCCCTTCAGTCTATGGAAACGAAAAATTTGTTAATTCTCTTTCCAGGTGGTGCTCTTGGAATCCCTCATCTGGGCAAAGTTTGGCTGGCTACTATGAATTTGTACAGCTGGGAGGGAATGAATACACTGTTTCCTGAGCTATGGTATGTGTCCTAAAGTTTACTCATCCCCAACCCACCCTGCCGATCATGAATTGCCAGAGAAAGGTCTCTGCTGCAATAGTATTACACAGTAGACAGATCCTTCACTAAATAGCAATGACTTGGAAATGGAGACATCCATATTAATCTTCACTACTTTGTGTCTTTGTGACAGAACCTGTTCCTCACAGGATATCATGTAGAGATTACTCAGATGAAGAACATCTACACATGAGTCAGAGTGAGGTATGGCTGCTTGCCATACCTCTGCCTGATTGATGAGCAGACATATGTCACGGATGTGGCATATTCTGCATGTTAAGGAGCAAAAACTGCAAGCCACAAATGGAGCTCAAACTGCAGCCCATAGGCCTGGGAAATGATTTTAATGAATTTAGGACTGCTTTAAGCAGTGCTTTCCCCCCTAAAAAATTGTTTAGGGGTACTCATTTTCTGACTCATATTAAAATACTGCCCCTCAATGAGGCCAAACTTAGATTCACAAAATGTTTAGATCAGGGGTGTCAAACTCAAATTCATCGGGGGGCCGCATCATCAGTTTGGTCACCCTCAAAGGGCCGGTTCGAGTTCGAGTGTCTTCAAAGCCCATGACACCTTTAACAGCTGGATTCAGTAATGCAGAGCTTCTGGCTCATGGAACACTACACCTTGATTTCATTTGAATACATATATGAATATAAAAATTGCTTCCTGTTTGGCTTGGTGTTTAAGTTACACAAAATGTGCAGGTTTTAATTTTTCTCATTCCCCAAATTTTAATCGAGCATTTGTTTGGATTTCCCCCCCTTTGCTACCTACCCTAAACCTTTGAGGAGGGCGGGAACTGATGGCCGGACCCTGTAATAACATTGAGGAAAAAATTGCATGATGTGTAAATACCCTAAAAAATAAACCAATTCCTTATCAGCTTTTTTTCCATATATAAATTTTTGCAATGCGCACCCTGCGGAAGCCATGCCTGACGTTATTTACAAAACATGCACTTGCGTATCGAATTTGCTTTTGAATCGCGAATCCCCAGAGGCAGAGGATGCTGTTCATTGGGCAGCGCGGAAACGCGGCTAAAGAAATAAATAAAGAAAAGCAAAAGCACGCCGCCCCGAGTATTCACAGGGCGCGCTCCCGAAACACAAGTGCGCTCTCGGTCTCCCTCTCTCCAACGCGCGCGAAGCCGGCTCTGCCCTTCTCTGCGTTCCACCTCGCGCAGGCGCGCTGGGCTCCCGCCGGGACTTATTTCACCCCGGCGAGCCCGAAAAGAAGTTGAGAGCAGCAGCAACGGCCTCCCATATCCAACCCCGCCCTCGCCATGTCAAATAAGTTTCGGCTAGGTAGCTGGAGGAGGGGGAGGCCTGCGCAGAAGGGACCCGAGGCGCCCTGTGCGCGCGCCGTAGCCCAAGCTTCCCTCACAGATATACGGTATATAGACCAGACTACACGGGCCACAAGATGAGGTCTGGCGGGCCGGATTTGGCCCGCGGGCCTTGTGTTTGACACCCATGGTTTAGATGTATGTGCTCCCCAACATACCCCCAGAAAAGAAGTGCTGGTTTTAAGAAAGAAGTAACCAGAAGCTTGCAGAAGATACTAGGTTTCAGGAACTATGTGTGTAAAGAAATGCTGAGACCATTTGGTCTCTGTGACGAGTGAATTCTTGTCTATCACATTTTTTTTTTGGTAATAGGGTATAACAGGGTTTCAATCTGTATATATAAGAGACTATGGACTCAGCTATACAGCTGCAAATAAAACGTTTTAAGTGTGTTTTAAGTGCAATATACAACGTGCCACAAGATGGTGATGGTGAGCCATATGGAATGTCTTTTTAAAAGCATTTTCAGAACATTTTTTATATGTGTGTAGATTCTACCTATATAATAGTTTGCTCATGTGCAACCATCTGACTTTTTGATGTGCTTGGGATTACAAAACACAGCTACAAAGATGTTTGGTGCACATTATGCCAATGTGCACATCATGGCAATGCTGCACTGGTGCCCTCCAAACTTTATTTCCAAGCTCAGAGTGCAGCCACTCTCAGAGGTCCAAAGAGGCCTGGGCCGCTTCCAGTTTTTGAGATCCCTAGCTGTGATAAAAATGAAGATAAAAACGACAATACTGGAAAGCAAAATAAGGCACAAAAATATAGTGGATTGTTTTGTTTGTTATTATGTTATGCATTTTTGTCTTTTTATACCGTAAACTGCCCTGTGATCCTTGGATGAAGGGCAATATAACCTGCTTTTAGTGTTACCAATACATCCAGGATTCCTGACATTGTCTTCCATGAACCTGTTTCTTCCATCTTTCTGAAATAGGCTGTTTCCTACATGGCTGCCGGGACATCCCTCAACATACTGGTGTCACGCTCGCCATATCACCCTCGCGATGAGCTACTGCTATGCCACTCGCCTGACTGTAGAAGAAGATGAATTGATCCAGAGTCTAAGAGAGGCAAGGCAACATTCTCCAAACATCCCACCATCCTTGGTCAAAGTGGGACCCTCGTACTCCCTTGGATCTGCACTTGGGGGATTGCTTGCTTGTATCTGACAGGGAGAAGGCTGAGCTGGGTGTCCTTTTTAATGGCTCTGTGCTTCGTGCTCCACAGAGAATTGCTTCAGACCTTTGCCTCTCCTAAAAACTTCTCCTAAAAACTGACAGACAACACCCATGTTGCCTTCTCTATCACAGTTCCGTAATACCAGACTCCCCCTTTTTGATGCATCTTTTTCTTTCTTTCTCCCTTTCTTTTTGGGTGGTAAAAGGTGTTTTCTCCTCCCCTCTTCAGAACTACTGAAAAACAAATTAATGAAGAACTGTTGAACCATTAATCTATGGAGTACCCTCCTCTAATATTTAATTCATTAATTCATTAATATATTATTTATTATAACATACCTCTTTTCATATAAGTATCAAAATGGTGATGAGGAGGACCATGAAAGCTGATGTCATAACACAGGGAGGGGTGGGCTCCCTTCCTAGCACAAAGCATTGCGTTATGTGGGTACAGAGCAGATTTTGCCACACTAACATGAATTTTCTGGGTTTTTTTAAAGCTCTGAAATGACAGTTGTCAAGTACACTAATATCCTGCTTCTTCTTTACTATGAAAGTCATTTCACTTCATGGTTTCCTTCTAGGAGATTTATGTGGAGGACTTCTCCACCATTGATTGGCCAGCCCAGAGGAACAATATTTACGAAGCCGATTTGCAAGCTGCACACAGCTGGATGCTGGATGCTGCTCTTGGTGAGTGATTTTGGAATTGGCAAGTCTTATTCCAGGAGTTCAGGTCTTCAGCGTAGGTTTTCTAGGGTTTACTTGGCACAGAGAAAGAGAGGAAGAGACTTCTGTTGGTCTGAGGAATAAGACATGCATGTCCTTGGCCCAGACATATATCCATGGAAACATACAACACCTTCCAGGTTTCATATTATCACAGCTTGTTAGCTGGAAGCAAACAGTCAGCTCTGAGAACAAACACAATACAAACCTTTGTAGCAAATACAAGAAAGAGCCTTGCTTTGTGAGCAAGAGGCCTGAACCATGCTGTGGACATATGCCATGGCATTATGGGTTTTGTTGTCTTGGAACCATTCATGGTGATCATCACTGTGGTTTTGCCTGTCAGGCTACAGGGTAGTTTGGGGCAAATGATCGTAGAAAAGTTTTTGAGAAGGGGATCTGCAAAATGTTCGTGGAAGTGTGGGCGGGGGTTACCACAGATGGAAGGCATGGCATTTGGGGGTTTTCCTCTGTGTTAAAAAATTGATTGTTTTGTTTTTAATATTTAACTTTTGAAAGCTAAATTGTGTTTGTCCTAAATTGTGTTTGCTAAATTGTAATTGCATGGAAAATTGCAGCCCAAAACACACGAGGAAGATAGAACCACATTAACATGATTGCGATGTTCATAGTGTCTCTCTTATTCCTTCTGCAGCTACCTTAAATTTGTATGAGAGATACCATTTCACCAGTTTCAGAAAGAAAGCCATCGCAGAAATGTATGAGCAAATCAAGGCTGACGACATATTCTCAAATGCCACCAATTCTAGTCCGGTAGGTCCTTTGTGAATGTCTTTCAGAAATAATTGTATCGGGACCAAATTACTTTTGATGGCAGCATATGTTCCTTCTCCTGAGGAAGATTTCCCTCAGAAACCAGTATACTTCCAAAGGTAGAACTATGCTTGTGGCAATCTTGTTCTGCCCACTTGAAGGAGTTTCTGTGTTTGGCTGGTGACATGCAGAGACATAGCCACGTGGCAGATGAGTGTGCTAAGCATGGAGGTATAGTGGAGGAGAATTTCTAACTGGAATGATATTCTCTTTTGTCCTGTAGATTTGTAAAGCGTTTCATGTGCTAATAAGAGGGCATGTTGATGGAGTCGATTCTCCAGCTTTTCAAGAACATATCTCCAGGATCTATGACTACCTTTGGTAAGGCTGGCATATTTATTCCTCCCATCTTTGTAGTGTCCTGAACATGGTCTTGCATAAGTGTGGTTTTGCAGACCTTGATCTTTCCTCAAAAAAAGGATCAATCAGACTAGAAAATGTAAAGCACATTCACATCGTACTTCAAAATGGTGTGTATATCTGCGACATCCGTCATATGTGCACAGATGAGCACAGATGCTCAGATGGCAATTTCATCACTAGGAGTTCCAGGGGGTTGCAGGGGGAGGGGCAGAAAGGGCATGCACACTCTATAAAGATATCTCTGCCCCCTATCTGATTTGAACAACCCTGTGCAAATGCGGCTTGCAGTGCAGTGGGATAAAATGACCTTGCTGCGTTTTAAGCCAGTGATGTGAACATATCCTTATTTGCAGTATAGGCAGATCTCATGCACACCCATGCCTCACTCATGGTGTTGTATGGGAGAGATATCAGGATGATTTGGGTCTCCTATTATGCAATGCAGATAGGTAACTACATGGTCTTGCGTCTGCTATAATCTCTGCTTTTTATATCTCTGCAGGATGGGACAAGATGGTATGTTAATAAAGGTACAATAGCGTGAACCAATATGTTGGGAAATATTATGGGCTGCAATTTGCATTGCTTTGGTGACTCTGAAGCTCAGCTGTCTTCTGCTTGCCTGACAGTACCAGCTTCATTGAAGTAAATATCAAAATGTCAAAATATCAGGAGATCCAGTCATGGCTCTCTTGCATAAAGTGTAGCTTCACCCTAGGGTTAGGGCTAGGAGATAAGATGTAAGATAATACCAGGTCATGTAGCACCTTTTTAAAATGCTGATTCAGATCTTATCTGATGTGCCAAGAATCCCAAAACACATGCTGCTTAACTGAGAGAACAAGAGGAATTGATCAGTACACAATACAATCAAAACAAGGGCCAAGCGAAGGTGCAGAAGAGCCCTTTAGCTACTGATTTACTCCCGGTGCTCTTGCTTTCTTTTAAAATAGTGTATTATAAAATAAAAATGGGAGGATAATAATACAGATATAAAATCCTTTGACTCAATACACAACAGAAACCAATTGTTCACCACTCCCACACAATTCTGACCACACAAATTTCAGAGGCTTCCACACCAGTCCACCCACATCTTTCCCCATCTTCTACTCAGTTAAGCAGGAGGGCTTATCACCATTCCATGACACATTCCAGTCCTTAAGGAGGGTGCAGAGCTGTCGGAGCAAGGCCAGTGGGGGAGGGTGTAGGCTGGGAAGTGGACATGACTGGGGAAGCATCCAAAGGGCTGGTTAGAGAGGACTGCATTCAGCTCCCAGGCCAGTGGTTCTCCACCCCTGATCTAATGGACAAAACTCTTCTTCCTTTCTTTATATCAGGTCATGGGATCACAGACCTGGGATACATCATTTGCCATTCAAGGCTTCTTGGAGGTATCATTTTATATTGTCAAATCTGCTGCTTTTGTTCTCTCCACAATAATTTCCATTTACATGTATATTTTAGATGAATGAACTGGCATGTAGATGGTGTGTGTTCATTATTTAACCAAAGCACATGCATTACGAGATCCGAACACCTTGTATGCCTGTCATGGTTCACCAGGAAAGGCATGTTCTCCAGGTGATTCTTAGGACATGAGGTCCAGAAATCCACACACTGAGTATTCCTTTTGTAGCACTGAAGTTATCCCTGAAGAACTTGCATTTATTTTTGTGGCTGTCCAAAGTGATGATTTTGTGTAAGTGTCTGAGATTTTCACTGTGACTTTCCTGGGTCAGAATCCTTAATAATAACTTCTGTCTTTTTCTAGGCTGGGGTTCAGAACAATCCTGACTATGCATCCTGTCTGAAAAAAGCCCATGAATTCTTGAAAGCCTCTCAGGTAAAGCACTGATCCTTGGAATAACATACACAGGGAATCAATACTGCTTTCAGCTGTCTCAGCAAAAGAATCAGGAGTGAAACGCTTGTCTCTTTTTGCAAGGTAACATTGACAAGTAATATCAATTCGGTTTTATAGTGTGGCTTCAGTCCTGTGTAAAACCTTGTATATCCACTGCAATTTACCTCAACCGACACTGTGGGTTGTACGCAGTATGAATCCTATTCAGAGCAAACCAATTCAGGTTAATAAACCTGCCCAATTTGAGTTCATAAATTTCAGTGAGTTTGCTTTGAGTAGCGTTAGCACCGGACACAACCCCACGTGCTGCCATTGCATCAGGTTGTAGCCATATTCTGTCTTCTAAATTACAGAACATATTTCTGACCGAGTTAATTTATTTATTCTTTTCTATTGTTTGTTAATTATTGCATAGCCCATCTTCTTCTCCAAGGAGCTTAAGGTGGGCATACATGGTTTTCTTCCTCCTTACTGAATCCGCACAACGCTGTGAGGAATTTTAGGCTGAGAGGAAATAGAGATTGGCATCCTGGTCTCTCAGGTCCATCACTCAAACTGTTATGCCACACTAGCTTTCTCTGGTTATAAATATAATCTGATTGTCTTTTATTAATATGCTGCTAATCTGTTTTTCAGATTGTAGATAACCCACCTAACTACCAGAGATATTATCGCCAGATGAACAAGGTACATCCAGAATTGTGTCCTGTCTGTGTGACACATAGCCAGCAAAAAAAGTCTTTAAGTGTTAATTCTGAGAACTTAAGGAGCCTGCTGGTTTAGGCCAGGACCCATCTAGTCTAGTATCCTGAAAGAGAAATGTGGATCACTCATCAAATCCCTGGTTGCTTTATTGGGATCTTTTTGGGAGGAGATTATTCTACACTGATGGCTGCCCAAGGAGTCCTAATGTATTTTCTTCAATATCCAGGGTGGATTCCCCTTCAGCAATCGAGAGAATGACTGGATAGTCAGTGACTGCACTGCTGAGGCCATGAGGACATTGATGCTGCTGGAGGAAAAATGCCCCTTCATAGAAGATCATGTGGCACCTCAGCGCCTCTTTGATGCTGTCAATGTGGTGAGAAGGGGGAAAGCTCAGAAGAGAAAATGGGGAGCAGGCAGGAGGAAGCTATTGTGGGAAGACTGAAGTCATCTAGCATTCAGTAATAGTGCTGAGGAGAATATTGGCTTTGTGGGACCGTATTGGTTTTGTGGGCTAAGAGAATTGGTGTAAGTGTCCCTGTGGCAGCAGTTTATCCTCTGTGAAGGATGATCAGTCTTGAAGTTTGAGTTCCTTAAGCTCAGGTAAAGGGTTGTAAGGTAGCAGGACTGAGAGCAATCTCCCTCAGTAAGCTGGATCGAAAGCTCACTGGGCTTTAGGATTGACAACAGATGGACCATTGATCTTGTTCATTAGAAAGTAGCTATTGCATCATTACAGTTTACTTACAATTTGAAGTCAAATACATAATCTGTTAATCTCTGTCCCTACAGTAGTAATTTGGAGATACAGTGCAAATTAGCAAATTTTGTCCTGGAATCCTCATCATAGTCATGAGGAGCAATGACACTTTCTAGGGTTTGCTAGAACAACAGAATCTCCCCATCCACTGAGTTCTCCATTGGCCTAATATGGTGAGAGAGGGCCAACTGGCACGACTACATGTGTATGGCGAGCCACTCTCCTTTTGTTTAGTTCCACTTAAAATAAAGAGGTTGGTTTGTCAAGAGCACAGACTCTGATTTTACACACCATTGTAGCCGGGTGGAGTGGCGCCTGAATTGCATTTGGTGGCAAAAAAACCGCCACCCTGCGAGACTTCTTCACCTCGCAGGGGGTTGACCTGGCTTGTGTGACGGAGACCTGGGTGCGCGAAGGGGAAACTGTTACCTTACGAGAGATGGCGCCCCCGGGTTTCTCCGTCCTCCACCAGTCGCGGACTGTGGGCCGGGGGGGAGGGGTGGCATTATTAATCCGAGAAGACTGTTCTTTCAGGGCTCTACCATCGCCATCGATCCCCGGCATTGAATGTGTTGGCCTAGTGTGGGGCTCTGAGGTGAGCTTGGCTGTCTGGCTGGTGTACCGGCCACCTAGCGCACCAGCAGCCACCCTGTCAGGCCTGTTGGAGGTGGTGGCCGGCTGGGCCTTGGAGTTCCCCAACCTATTGGTACTGGGGGACTTCAACATCCATGCTGATGCCACTCCCTCCTCACAGGCTCTGGACCTGGTGTCTTCCATGGCGACACTAGGGCTCTCCCAGTTTGTTTCGGGCCCCACACATCAAGCAGGCCACACGCTGGATTTGATCTTTGGCGCCGGTATAGATGTGATCATGTCTCCCTCGATGAAGGTGTCATGGTCTGATCACTACGCACTGAAAGCCAGGATTGATTTTCCACCCCCACCCTGCTTAGGTGGCGAGCCAATTTGGGCTCGCCCGCGGAGGCTGATGGACCCTGATAGATTCCGTCAGGCCTTGCGGGACCTTGCTCCCCCTGGCGACTCATTGACTGAGCTTGTTGAGGGCTAGAATATCCAGCTCCTAGCAGCCATCGATGAGATCACACCTAGGCGCCCTCTGCGACCCCGCAGAAACCGGGCTCCCTGGTTTACCGAGGAGCTTCGGAAAATGAAGCAGGACCTCAGACGGCTAGAGCGAGTATGGCGGGGTGCCCGTGATGGAGCTTCAAGAACATCTTATAGGGTTTTTATGAAAACCTACGAGATGGCAGTGAAGGCCGCTAAGAAGTCCTACTTCTTGGCCTCCATTGCATCCGCTAGCTCTCGCCCGGCGCAATTATTTAGTATAATTAGGTCTTTAACGTCCCTCGAAGGACAGCCAAATTTAAATAACAATTCGACACACAGCTGTGAGGCATTTGCGAGCTTTTTTGCGGAGAAGGTCCTGTTGCTCCGCCATGACCTCCCTGCCAATTTGGATACAATGAAGGAACTGGAGGCCCCTCGACTGTCCTCGGGTCCAGTATTGGACCACTTTGACCGGATATCCCCAGCCGATGTGGACAGACTCCTCCAAGCTGGAAAGCCCACCACTTGTCCTCTTGACCCGTGCCCGTCCTGGCTGATAAGAGCGTGTCCAGATGAGGTGCGGGCCCCCCTGGGTGATATCATCAATTTGTCCCTTGGCACTGGGATATTCCCAGGGGAACTGAATGAGGCAGTGGTGCGTCCGCTCTTAAAGAAAACATCATTAGATCCTTTAGATCTATCCAATTACCGCCCGGTTTCGAATCTGCCATTCCTGGGTAAGGTGATTGAGAGAGCGGTTGCTGAACAGCTTGGTAGGTTTCTGGATGAAACATCTGCTCTCGATCCATTCCAGTCCGGCTTCCGCGCTGGTCATGGGACCGAGACGGCTCTGGTCGCCCTAACAGATGATCTCCGCAGGCAGCTGGATCGAGGCGGGTCGGGGCTGCTGATTCTTCTAGACCTGTCAGCAGCCTTCGACATGGTCGATCACGAACTCCTGGACCGCCGCCTTGCCGACGTGGGGATACAGGGCACAGTCCTTCAATGGCTGCGCTCGTTTCTCTCCGGTCGGGGACAGAGGGTGGCGCTTGGGGGGGAATTGTCATCGCGCCACTCCTTGGTGTGTGGAGTGCCTCAGGGTGCGATTCTCTCCCCGATGCTTTTTAACATCTTTATGCGCCCCCTCGCCCAGCTTGTCCGGAGTTTTGGGCTGGGTTGCCATCAGTATGCCGATGACACCCAACTCTATCTGTTGATGGATGGCCATCCTGACTCGGCCCCAGATACACTGACCAGATGTCTGGAAGCTGTGGCTGGATGGCTACGTGGGAGCCGGTTGAAGTTAAACCCTTCGAAGACAGAGGTCCTCTGGCTGGGACGGAGCGATATGGGATCGAGGGGGCAACTCCCGTCTCTTGCGGGGGTGCAATTAGTGCCAGCATCGTCCGTGAAGAGTTTGGGTGTAATCTTCGATACCTCCCTCTCTATGGAGGCGCAGATTACAGCTATAACAAAGGCGGCGTTTTTTCATCTCCGCCAAGCTAAGCAGTTGGCTCCTTATCTCTCTCGCCCTGACCTAGCCACTGTGATCCATGCGACGGTCACCTCCAGAGTGGATTATTGTAACTCGCTCTACGTGGGGCTGCCCTTGAGACTGACCCAGAAACTCCAGCGGGTGCAGAATGCCGCGGCGAGACTCCTTACGGGGTCTTCGCTGCGAGATCATATCCATCCGGTGCTGTACCAGCTGCACTGGCTCCCGGTGGAGTACAGGATCAGGTTTAAGGTGCTGGTTTTAACCTTTAAAGCCCTATACGGCCTAGGACCCTCGTACCTACGGGACCGCCTCTCCTGGTATGTCCCACAGAGAAATTTACGGTCTGCAAATAAAAACACCCTAAAGATCCCAGGCCTCAGAGAGGTTAGGCTGGCCTCAACTAGAGCCAGGGCCTTCTCGGCCGCGGCTCCAATCTGGTGGAACGCTCTGTCACAAGAGACTAGGGCCCTGCAGGACCTGACATCCTTCCGCAGGGCCTGCAAGACAGAGCTGTTCCACCAGGCCTTTTGTCAGGACGCAGCCTGACCCCCTCCTCTGGCAATCTGCACAAAACTTTGCTTGATGGTTGCCATTAATTTGATTTTAATTTGATTTAATTAATTTTATAATGAATGTTTTACAATGTTGAACTATTTGATTGTTGTTAGCCACCCTGAGCCCAGCTTCGGCTGGGGAGGGCGGGATATAAATAAAATTTATTATTATTATTATTATTATTATTATTATTATTATTATTGTGGCAAAGTCTGAAACGGCAGGAATCTATCCAGACTTGAAAAACAGAAAATGGCCACATGAATCATGGGAATTCTTGCATAGAAAGGGGCAACTAAAATGATGAAGAATTTGGAGGATCTCCTCCATAACATTTGGGGTTTTTTAGTTTATAAAAAAGGCAAGTGAGGAAGGGGCACAGGAGTGGCTGGTGGGGCTGGACAGGAGCGACCAGCCATGTTCCTCTGCAAGTAGGACAAGGAACACCATGCCTGTTCTTAAACCCTCTCCCCGCCCCCCCATCCCACTTGTACTTTTTTGCAGATTCTGAGCATGCGAAATTCTGATGGTGGTTTTGCTTCTTATGAAACCAGACGAGGGAGTAGGCTACTGGAGATAATGAACTGCACAGAGTTGTATGGTAAGAACACAGCCTTGATATCAGAACAACTTAAATGGGAATCTTTTGTGAATTCTGGTCCTCTTTACAATTTCATAGTTTTGGGGATAGAGACCATGAACTGAAGTCACATGTTTGAAGGCAGTTTGTTTTGGCCATAGGACCTTGGCAATTGTTCACGTTGTCAGAGTCCACTGTAGGTGCTGATAGGGGAGATGTTCTAAGGCAGGCTGGTGGTTGGTTTCTGGAACAGGCAGAACAAAGATGGCGTGATACGGACAGTCCATGTGGCTCTGACCATGGAACCAAAATGATAAACAGGTACACAAAGTCAGCTAGAAATCAATGGTCTCCTCACATCACACATCGTCTGACTGTCAAAACTCTGAAGCCACCTCTCCCAGGATGACCCCACCACCTCACAGCCTTCAGGGAGGGGACACTTTCCCTTGAGGGCATTCTGCTGTGAACTGCATGCCAGCAGGGAGTGTGGCCAGAGCCATCTCTCCCTCCTTTTGCCACACCCTCTTCTCTTCCTCTCTCTCTTTTGCTGTGTGCCCAACAGGCTGCTAGGGGAGAGACCACTAATTCTTGCAGGCTTCTCAACTGTTTGCTTGCAAAGGGATTTCCTCTCACATCACCCCATCTGTTTCACCTCCACCACCATCTTCCTCTCCCTTTGGGCTCTTCCTGCGCTTCTAAAAATAGGCTGAGGCCTGTATGTGACCCTCTGGATGCAGGTTGCCCACCCCTGATCTAGACAAAGAAGGATCTCGCTGATAGTCCTCTGCACAAAATGCATGGCCGGTTTTCCTGATAAGCTTTTGGTGGGCAGAGGGCTGACATTTTGACTGTTGTTTTTATAGAGTTTTTTTTCTCCTCCTGTTTAAACTGCTAGGTTTTGGCTCCCTTTTAAAGGATATTTTCAGGGATGCTAGCATTTTATAAATCTGTAAGCCACCTTGAAACATAAAGTAAAATACTTCACTTTATGATTTTCAGCTGACTGTATGGTCGACCACACCTATACAGAATGTACTTCATCCATAATGCAGGGATTGAAACATTTTGGGAAAAGATTCCCAAATCACCGGGAAGATGAAATCAGGTAAAGGTATGGGGGGAATCCCCAGAAGCTGAGAAGGATATTATTGTTACAGCATGAATTCATATTCTATAGTCTTGAATTCTGTATTCTAATAGAATATTCCATGTTAAGAGCTCAGGAATTGCAAAGACTGAATTATTATTTTTTGTATTTGATTGCAACTCCAGTCATTATTTAAAATATATACATATACCTCCATCTGCTTACATCCCTGGCAACTAATGATCACACGGTACATCTGAAGTGGACTCCAGTCCATAAAAACTTTTGCCACAATAAAACGTGTTAGGCTTTAAGGTGGCACAAGACACTTAGTTGTTTTTGCTGCAGCAAACCAGCACAGCTACCCCTCCGAAAATGTTTATGTACATGTAACTTACAGCATACATGTTATTTCCAACATAGAAGTGATACAGTATGTAAAGTTGTTGCTGGTGGTTTAAACAAAGACTGATGAGGAACACTCTTGATCTTAATTAGCCATCACCTGGGAGGCTGGTTGGACCACTACTGGATCACAGCCTGCTCTAAGGTGGGTCACAATAGCAACACTAACGTTGTTAAAACATTAAGAAGTGGGCCGCTAAATGAATGTTTGGGGTGGGTCCAAGTTCTGAAAAAGTGGAAGGCTTCTTTAGGCCGTTGAATGCCATTGTTACACGGAGCTTGCCTTAATGATTGTCTTATCCAGAACCTGGTTAGCTTGAAATGTAAGAAGACTCCTTTGTTTTTCTTTCCAGTGATACTCTAAGTAAGGCTTTGCAGTTTTGTCGTAATATGCAGAAAGCTGATGGCTCCTGGTTAGGGTGAGTGGCTTACAAATATCCCACACTGAACTTGACTGTGGCACTGGTCGGCGGAGTTTCTGAATGCATACATAGTGTTCTCAAAGAATGACTTTGCTGACTGAGCTGTGGAAACCTTCACCTTTTGAATGCCTTTCCTACACAACAGTTTGACAGATAAAAAGGAGAGAACTAGCTAATGCAACACACTGTTCCATTGTTTCAGCTGGTGTGTCATCCTAGTAGACGAAGTGCTGTGGATCAGCTGACCACTTGTAGTGTAGTTGACAGTCAGCTGTCCTATGTTGATACGGCCTATGATTGTGGCCCAGTGCAACCCCTCGGGGGACGTGGATGGGGCAGGTCCTTTGTCCTTCATGGCCAATTGTTTTCTTCAACTGACCAGAGGGGATGATGGGAACGTCTGTCAATTTTTTAAATATAAATTGGCCAATAGTGACCTGATAGTGGAGTGGGGCTTCAGCAGCAGAGATAGATACTGAGGGTTCACTCCAGTCCTCCGCTGGAGTATTTAAGCCATCTGCACTGGGAGCCAGCAACATAGTTGGCAGCTGATCATCCCACCCATCTAAAAATTGGCATTGCCTTTGAGGTAAGTGGGCAATGTGTATGGAGGACCTTGCTGTGGAGATAATCGGTCACTGTTTTCAGGACCAGGAAGGAATTTGCATGCAGACAAATTGGGCCCAATTGGTGGTTTTGCCTTCTCATAACAATAGTCACAACTTTCAGTGGATAAGGCATGGGATGAATTTTTGGTCTATTTCTTGGGGGGTAAAATGGCGCATCACCCCCTTCATTTGGTGCCTTATCTCAGGGAACCCTGGTAAAGGGGTTTGGGTAGAAGATTCTGTCCAGAAGTCCAGATGGGGGCAGACAAGCATAGAACTTTCATTTGGTGGCCTGGGGGGGTGGTCAGTTTGGTTGACCTGTGTCTTGAGGTGACCAATCACAGGCACAGTCCTGTTTATCTGCATTTGCACTGGCGACAGCTTGCTCTTTTGGTATGATCTACAAATATGAAACTATTTTGGGATGGAGGGTAAAACACAAGCAAGGAACGGGATTTCTCATAAATGCACAGAATTGCCTTCTCGCTATGGAGGGGAATGCTACAGCCTAACTCTATGCACGGGAATGAAAGGATGAGTATGCAGCCTCTTTTTTGATGCAATGAGATCCTAAAAATAAACACAGCCGGATCAGACTTAACCCTGATGCATGAAATAGTCAAATTCAGCATGTGACAGCTAAGAGGGCAGTTAGGGGTCTTCTTCACAACAAATAACTGATGTTAGCCTGTCTGAGGAGTGATTTGAAACCAGCAGCTTAAAATGTAGTACCAATATCTAGGCATCAGCAGCTTTTTCCACCCTCAGTAAATCTATGTCTGTTCTGAGGCAGGATTTTGTGACCGTTCAACTGAGCAGTCTTTTAACAATGTAGTTGCATTAGGTAGTTGCACAAACCTTCGCATTGCCATTAGGCTTAGAGAGAAAACATACTGTACTGTTGGTAACACTATGTACTGATCCCATACTGATCCCTTCATGAGTCATCTACAGCCAGTTAGAAAAATAACTGGTTATATAAATTAGATCTAGTTAAATGTACAACAAGAAAAAAAATAAAATAACAAGTTATATAGCAATAAGAGATTCTGACTTTGACTAGGAACATGAAATTCAAAAGATTCTCGCATTGCAGGGGGTTGGACTAGATCAGGGGTCAGCAAACTTTTTCAGCAGTCCCCTAGACTTGTGGGGGGGCCAGACTATATTTTTTTGTGGGGGGGAGAACGAATTCCTATTCCCCACA
Source organism: Podarcis liolepis (assembly GCF_965112155.1). NCBI lineage: Eukaryota > Metazoa > Chordata > Lepidosauria > Squamata > Lacertidae > Podarcis > Podarcis liolepis. Next base: position 57,947,030 of record NC_139559.1, read on the forward strand.
AATAACCCAGAGATGCATTTTAAATAAAAGGACACATTCTACTCATGTAAAAACATGCTGATTCCTGGACCATCAGCGGGCCAGATTTAGAAGGTGATTGGGCCGGATCCGACCCCTGGGCCTTAGTTTGCCTACCCATGGACTAGATGACCCTCATGGTCCCTTCCAACTCTTTGATTCTATGAAACAAACAGTGAATGGAAGGGCATACTCAAAGGGTGTAGTCTCTCATTTGTCTCAGTATCTTTCATTCAGCGGCTGATGGGTTTTTCCTCCCTGACAGGCGATGGGGCGTATGCTTCACATATGGCACTTGGTTTGGACTAGAGGCATTTGCATGTATGGGATACATCTACCGTGGTGGGTGAGTAAGCAGCCTTTCGGGTAGAAGATTAGTATGAATGTTGCTCTGCTGGGAGCCCTTGATGGAGGTGAGCTTCAGGGGTGTGAAGTGGAGAGACCGTCAGGCTCCTCCACCCAAAATATCAAAGGCAGGGGAGTCATGTGCATATAATATTGACAGCGCCAGCCCCTATGCATGCTTACTCAGAAGTAAATCCAGCTGAGTTTAGTGGGCCTTACCTGCAGGTAATTGTGCATGAGAATCTTTGGATGCAGTCAAGGCCAACAGTGGAACAAAACCCAATGAGGCATCTCATGGGCTGTTTTTTCTCTTTCCTCTCTCATATTTTCCAGGGAGGCATGCAAGGAAGTGACCAAAGCCTGTGAATTCTTAGTCTCCAAGCAAATGGAAGACGGTGGCTGGGGAGAGGAATTTGAATCCTACAGGTTTCGCAAATATATTCAGCACACCGTATCCCAGATCCACCAAACCTCCTGGGCTCTGTTGGGGCTGATGGCTGTTAGGTAAGCACAGAAGATGGCAGTTACCTACCTTAGCAAAGGCTTCTGTCTGCTTTTGCCCAAGTGGTTTCTGCAGCAGCTAGACAAACCAATTAAGGCGTGCTAAAGAAACATGCTTCTAAGTTCATGGGGTTTGGCAAGAGGGGGCTGATCTGCCCCAAGTCCATTTCCTCCAAAGTCTTTTTCACAAAAACACATTATCCATTCACTATGAGTGCATTGCATCACTTGCATAAATTTGTTCTGGACCTGTTGGCTGAAGCAGGCTAGCCGTGGGAGATGGAGCTACCAGCACCCAAAAGCAGTGAGCTGTGTACCTTTAAAGCACATGACTTTCCCTAGAGAATCCTGGGAACTGTACTTTATCCTTCACAGAGCTGCAGTTACCAGGATTCCTTGTAGGAAGTAATTTGCTCTAAACCTACGGTGTGTTTGCAGCCTAATCCTCCATCACAAGAGGCGCCTCCTTCTGGAAGTATCTTTGGTTGTGCTTATTTTCGTTGGGTGCCATTACTCCTTTGAAAACCTATGGAAAAACAGGCCACAGACTTCCCTCTCGCATGTTGTGTCCCTCATGCTGCATAGCTAGCTTTTGTGTGTCAAGGTCCCCAGGTCCACCCCAATAACTCACACATCACACAGAAGTTTTTGTTTAAGATTTTTGGCATAATTTTGGTTACAACTTTATTAAAATACAAATTTGTGAGTGGTTGCGTAGGCATTGGTTGTGACTATCTGCCCCCACCATGGGGGACAGACTGACATTCCGCACGACGTGAAAGTCAGAATGGGGGAATACACTTGGGGGTTATGCGGAGCAGGGAACCTGCCCTCACCCCAAATGCAACCAGGTGCTCATTGCTATGGCCCGAGCCCCCTTGACAGAGTGGACAAGCAATAGTTAGCTCCCAATTCCTTTAACGGAATCCCTTGCAGCAGCAGCATTAGAGGGGCAGGCACAGCCAATCCATGCCCCTCAACCAACCAAACCATAAACCAATGCCTAACCGCAAACCTTACAAGTTGTGACGATTTGCTACGCAGTAGGCAAAAGCCAAATGGCCCCAGCCAATCAGCCAGATGGACAAAATTCCTACCAGGCCCCCGCTCCAAAGCAGACGACCCCATGACAGGCATAGCAAGGTCAAAGCGAACAACCCTATTCTAGGAAGGGAGGGACGGGCGATCCGATGCACGGGCGAAAAGAGGAAGCCCTAGCCTCGTGCAAGGAGTTTTACTATTTCTGGCTGTCAATCAATAAATGGCAACATTAACTTCTTCCCAACAACAAGGGAAGCCCCAATCGCATCAGTGGCCAACGATCAATTAGCCCGCCCCCCAACTTTGGAGTGTCCTGGTGGCCCCCACCGCAACACGTGCTCTCCATGAAGGAGAACACGCTTTGTAAACTTACAGAGGACTGAATTTTCCTGCAGCTTGGTATGTAGATGTTCTCAGGTGCTTTTTAGTCCAAACAATTGAAATAATGCCAAACAAAGAGGCAGTTAAGGCCGTCTTAAGGGCAGAGGAGGAGAAATTTCATTTCTTTAGCTGCTTCACTTTTTGGAACTTGTGTGAAGGACTCATGCACTTACAGGTCTTTCCCCTAGGGGAACCCATTGAGTTTCTGTGAGCCCATGAGGGTTTCTTTCTTTTAAAAAGAAATTGTAGTCATATAGGCTTCTTCCCAGAAGAAAACTGATAGGCTTTCCCCTCGCTCCAGCCCCCAGCCCTCACTGGGTGCTGATAACAAAACTAATGTCCAGTATTCTTGTGGCATTGCAGATATCCTGATGTTCGGGTTCTGGAAAGAGGAATACAAGTTTTGATTGACAGACAGACATTGATTGGGGAGTGGCCTCAGGTGTGTTAATACTTTTAATTTCTTTTCCTAATCAAATATCCTCATAGCAATATAATTTGAAGGTTCACAGAAACAGTATATTTCAGCCAGCTATGAAATGGATCATGTTCTCCAAATATATGTAAAATGAATGAACGCAGAACATTTCCCACCAAGTACTGAGAGTGGGGGTGGCTAAGTTGTTGCCTTCCAGCCTACATAGGCAATAGACAGGGATGATGGGAGTTGCAATTCAGCAATATTTGGAGGACCAAAAGTTTTCCACCCCTCACTTACTGAATGAGGCAGATCAGAATGTACTCTCATTGGCATTGTTGTTGTCATAAAGATGCTTCTCGTACATGGCTACAATGTATTGTGGACACACATGGACACTTGTGTGGCATTGGCAGGTGAGATCTTACAAGTGCTTCCCATGTTCTCCCTCTATTGAACACTCTGATGTTCCTGTGGGAAGTATTCTGTTGCCTTAGGCACCCAAGTGATTCATGCACCTGTCTTGTTACTGCTGTGGCATCAAAATGTGCCATCAGGATTGAGTTTGTGTGGTATCAGAGCACAGGACACAGCTGGCCCTACTGTTAGATGTGGCAGGTCAGAGGGGTGCTTTTAAAAAGCCATAGACTGCCAGTTAATTATTTTATTTTTTAATCATGGAACCATTTGGATATTCTGCCTGAGATGCTACAATGTCTTTAGTCGCCTTTCCTACATTTTAATTGGCTCTGGTCTCTGATTCCTGCTTCCAGAGTCTTGTTTGCCAAACAAAAGCTCAGTGATACTGTATGTGACAGTTGCTCTTGAAAGAGGTTGCAGTGATCATACAACTGGGTTCTCAGATGGAATTTAGTCACCATGAAGTCAGGACAGAAGACTGCATGTCGGTTGTTCAGGAATTTCTCTTTTGCCTCTCCTCAGGGTGACATCGCTACAGCATTCTACAAAGCTGGTACTCTGCATTATAATGCCTACCGAATCATCTTCCCTATCTTTGCACTTGCCCGCTTCACCCGGCTATATCCCAGCAGCCCTGTCGCTAAAGGACTCCTGAAGAATGGATCTGTGCATTCAGAGCAGAGTCAGAATGGAGGGTGCTGAGCAGAGGTGCACTGTCATTCCTGAGAGCTTGGGTTTCATCCTTCTCAACATCACCCAGTGCTTTTCTCTCTTGGCTGATATTCGCCGTGTAGCATGTGCTGTTTTTCTTCTATTATAATGCCACATTAGATCGCTTGAAACATTCCTATAAGATCAGAATGAAGGACGCATTGACAATTTAGAGACTGTCTTTTCCTTGCCAGGCTAACAACATGTCTTGCGACCAGGAACAGCTTAAACTATCACATGAGCTAATGTCCAAGCATGAATCAACAGGTGTTGGCTATTTGGAGAGTCCCGCAAGAAATTCATTATTTAAATGCAGTGAGTATATCTCAGAATAGCAGCACCAATGTAACTGGTTGCACAGGAGTGCCAGCTTGGTGCCGTGGCCATGGGTGCCATGCAGCGTGTATGGCCTTGGCACTGAAATGTGTGGGTTCCCGTCCTCTATATGGGGAATTTTGTAGGTGCTCAGCCATGCAGGGTCTCAGGAAGTTGGCACCCATGGGTTGCATACTTGATAAGATCAGTAAATAAGTTACTGGATATGTGATTCTGAATATGACTGTTAACATATCTGGTGGTTTTAATTAATTGTTCTGGAAATGTGGCAAAAGAACAGCCCCACAATCCGTTCAGAATTAATCCATTCTGTGAGTTCAATATGTGGCCTAGCAAGAAGCCCACGTGATATGTGAAGACAACGATTGATTCAAAGGCAGGTGCAGAAAATGTAAAACATACCTAACAACAAAATATAGTGAATTTGGAGGCTTTCATTCTATATTTTCAACAGACAAAACCAAACAGGTACCTACATATTCTTGATTTTTTTTAAAATTCTAAATAAACATCTGCTATTATATCTCTTTTTCATTAAGTGAAAAATATGGGGTGATGGTGGTGGTTTTCTTCCAAACGGAAGAGCACATCCCTAGGTTGCTACAATTAAGTTAAATGAATGTATATATCCAAAGCAAGGACATAAGTATCAATATCTGGTCACATTAAGTTTTGATGGTTGAGCCCCATATCTCTGGCCCAATCAATCATAACTGATTTTACCTCCTCATCCTTCGTGCACCATTCCAATAATATCTTATACATTTTTGCTAAAATCTTGTAGTCATTATTCAGTATTTCTGTCTGAAATTTTGATTCTTTATCAGCAAAACCCCTCTGATTTAGATCTTTTCTGAACATCTCATTAATTTGAAAAAAGTGCAGCCAGTCATTCACATAATCCTTGACTTCTTCAAATAATCTCATTTTCCATTTTCCTTCGCTTTTACACATTAACTTCTCATATGTCACCCAACCCCCTGTCATATTGACTTTCTTCACACTCATCGCCTCCAATGGCGACAACCAATATGGAGTTTTTTGTTCCAACAAGTTTTTATATCTTTCCCACACTTCAATCAGAGACCTTCTTATAATGTGATTTTCAAAACCGTTATGTACCCGTTTCTTGTCATACCACAAATACGCGTGCCACCCAAATCTATTATCAAAACCTTCCAGATCTAACACATCTGTGTCTTCTAATTTTATCCATTCCTTCAACCAACAGAGGCAAGATGCTTCATAATACAATTTCAAGTCTGGCAGGACGAAGCCTCCTCTTTCTTTAACGTCTGTCAATATCTTAAATTTTATCCTCGGCTTCTTACCCTGCCAGATATACCTTGAAATTTCTCGTTGCCAATTTTTAAAAATCAGAGTGTTGCTGTAAATCACTTACACCTTACCTGCTTCCCAGTAATAAATGAAGGCTATTTTATCTCCTGTTGACCTGCTTCTGTGTGCTATGCATACATACATACATACATACATACATACATAGTGTAAATGTTTTGAGCTTGTTTAATGTTTTGCTTTGGAAAAAATTAAGCATGCTCATTTTTTAATATGAGCACACATACCTCGACTCCTCCATGTATATGGGAGAATAATACTTGGTGGGTGCTCTAGAAAGTATCACATTTTATTATATAGCTTTTCATAATTCTTTCCGCAAACTATGGGGAGAGCTAAACCTCTTGCTATGCCACGTGGCTGAAAAGCAAACCAGCCATTCAAAAGGAGAGTGAGCGTTCATTCCGTCTACCTTTGTTAAAGTCACACTTCATGGTCTCAAAGAGCAATTTCACCAGCTCAGTCTTCCCTCTGGCCACCATGGCTTTGGAGAGCTCAAGTACCTCAGCTGTGTAGTGACGACACACTAGCCTAAGCTCCTGCTGCACTCGCTGTTTGGGATATTTCTCCTCAGCCTTCTTCACCCACAACTCTACTTCCTTCATCAGCATCTCTGTATTCATCCTCTTCTGACTGAACAAGGCAAGCAGCATTTCCATTAAGCAACGGAAGCTCTCTGTGTAAACAGAACCCACACCATCCAGCTCTATTGCCTGCTTGAAGCATTCCATGGCATTCAGGTCTTCATTTTTTATCCGAAGGCATTTCCCCCTCAGCAGCTGGATTTCAGGCAAAACATTCCCCAGGTCTAATTCCATGGCTTTAGCAAAGAACACGAGGGCATTGTTCACGGCATTTTCATCTACAAGTAAAAGTTCCTGCATGGCATCTACTCCCATGTAGTAACATACCTAGAAGAGCAGTGGATGGGCAGGGAGGGAAAGGAGGAACACTCAGTATTTATTTAAACAAACATGTCAAAATAACAAAGATGGCTTACAGCTTGGAGAAAACAAATCCATAAATGTTCACTGTTGAGTAACAGCCAGAAAATACATTTTTTAATATAATGGTAATGAACCATAATTTTTTTTCTTGAATATCTTGTACTTTCTCTTAAAGCACGGGGGGGGGGGGGAACCTGTGGCACTCTGGTAGTTGTTAGGCTGCATTTCCTGCCAGCAATGGCCAATGGTGAGGCATGATGGGAGTTGTAGTCCAGCAACATCTGGAGGGCCATAGGTTTCCCCTCCCTTTCTTAAAAGCTTGTAGAGTGAGGCTGTGTGTTAACAGTGAGGCTGTGTAATAACAGAGTTATAGTCAAGAAGCCCCTGTATGATCAATCATTAAAGAAACTAAAACAGGACCTCAGTGACATTCAGCTCTTCATTTTTTATCTGAAAGCATTTTCCCCTCAGAATGGGCAAGTTGAGGGAGAGAGCACACCCCACAGAGACAAAGCTATTCCAGGGCAACGTCAGGGCTTTACATAGGTCAACACCATTGGAACCTTGAGTTGGTTAAGTAGGCTGCTAGGCAGGAACTTTCTATTAAATTAATGTATTATTTTAGAGAAGGGAACAAAAGATTCACAAACTATGGCCACTTCGACAAGGCTTCCTCCCAAGCACCTGGCTTGTGGGTGAGTCACACCAAATAAAACCATAGCAAGTAGTCGAACTGAAAGTTCAGAATAGCTCCTTATGTTGCTCATCCCTTCAGAGATCCATGCACATACAGGAACGTCTCTAGATGTTACTAGTGGTTAAAAATGGATATGCTCTCATCACATTCTGATTACATTTCTCAGATCTCTCTAGAATTAACACTAAAATTAAATAATTAAAAAGTGCAATGCTAACAATGTTTACTCAAAAATACTATTGGATTCAAATAACGCTCGCTTCCAAGGTACTGAAGTTAAGAATGCAGCCTTAGCCCTGTTAAAGCTTGAATGAACAACAACACTTTATTATCATACAGATAAAATAAAGTGAAGACAATGAATATGTCTGGACAAGGTGGTTGCTTTCACTCACCTGGCCTAGGTCAAGGTAAGTCTTCAGACACGGATGCACCTTCATGACGTTCTCAAGATCAGCTTTGGCATCAGAGAGGTTTCTCTGGTCTGGCATTCCTCCCAGGCCCATCTTCACACGATCCAAATCACGCAAATATAGTTTAAGCAGCATCTAAAAATAAAGAGCTATTAAACTATTTTTTGCCCTCCCCTCCTTACGCATTAGTTTGTATGACTGTTCTCCTCTATTCCCCAACCTCTCTTGTTAAAAGGGTCTCAGGGCTCAGAGCTTGGAAAGACCTGGTGGTACAGTCAAGGTAGGATTTTGGGACTGAAGTGTGGGACCCCCCCCCCCATTCCTCAGAATGAGAAGGGGAGGCCTCAGACACAGCAAGGCTGACTCACCACATATGGAAGTTAAGTGAAGTAATGCATACGACCATCTGAAGCCCCCTCCCATAAGTCCATTAAGTTCAGAGTCTAAATCAGTAAATTACTGCCTCTGCCAGATACTGCCCTTCATTCACTTTTAATTTGTATACCACCTATAATTACTATACACAAGGTGGTTTACAAGCTGAAGAGGTAACAAAACAGACAACAAAGATTGCATACTTAATAACAATCTGATCAAATACAAAAAAGTCACAATAACTTTAAAATAAACAGCTTATATCAAATAGACACAGAGATTACTAAGCTAGATGGACCAAGGCAGGTTCATATGTTCTAACAGAGTTGGTGGCACTGGAATTTAAGCAGTGCCCTCGTTAGGAGAAGTTGCAAGAAGAGACTTTTTGTTTATGCAGTTAAACCAAAATAATTGATGCTGCCCAGATAGGCAGCTGCACTGATGGCTTTTCAGGAAACACAATGCTGACAGACACCACCACCCCTGCCCCTATTAATACAAAAAAACCACAACCCCCAGCTGGTCTCCCATAGCACTTGTATGTTACAAAGGCCTTGTTTTTAAAGGAGAAATACATACCTTGGCACGCATGCAATATGCCTGCCAGTTAAGTACTGGATCTGGCAGCACATCTAAGGCCATGTTGCAGACTGCCATTGCCATCTCTTGCTTGCCAAGGAAGTGGAAGATTTTTGCTAGGCGGTTCAGAACCAGTGGGTTTTCTCTAGCTATCTCTATTGCCTTAAAAACAAACAAATCCACAATACATTGTTCCATTAGTGAACTTCTCCTTGCTCTGTTGAACAATGGGCAATGAAAGGAGAAATTTATGTGTCAACATTCAGCTTGGCCGCCATTGTACATTATGCCCTTTGGAAGGACTGAAGTGTGTGAGGACGTGAATTGAGGTGGCACCTTGCTCTGGATGAGAAGGAAATGAGCAAAAGAGGGTATCTCTTCCCTTCTGTCAACTACGTACAGCACTGCCTTATATATATCTACTCATAAGCAAGTGGTAGCTGGCACCCATTGGAAAGGGGGGAAGACAGGGAAGCCAATAATAGGTACACCCAGAGTCAACGAATTCTAGTTTTGTGTTCATCCTCAAGGGTAGAAGGGGTCTTTGTTTTATAATACACCCGCATACATCCATAATTATAAAAAGCACCACTTGAAACACTCACAGCATTAACACCCCAACAGATCTTGCTTCTCCACTGGCCACAGCCTTGGATCTAGCACAGGCCAAATACATCTCTCTCTGCAGCTTCTAGCTTCAGCTTTGCAGCTCCACCCACTCTGGCTATTGTTCTGCTAGCAGCAGGGCAGGGCCAGATTAAGATAATTTAGAGGGCCTCCATATATATCTTATTCAAAATATAAACAGTTATAAACAGTAAAATAACATTTTATCTTTCAAGATGAAACAAAACCCACAGTAAGGTGGAAAACAATGTTTATTTTTGTATACTTTTTGCATACTTTTTGTATACTTTTGTATACAGTACTTCCACTTTATTTATATTTGACAAATTTTTCTCCTACTTTTTCTAATTGCAAAGTCTTTGATCAGATCCTCAAAACTAACCTTACGCAACACATCTGCTTCTAAACTTAGTAGAAATAAGGCACCCAGCCTGCCTTATTGCATAGTTGTTCTGTTGGGATTTTTGATATAAGGTACTTCAAGTGAGAAAATGGAAGCTCAGCTGAGCAATGTGTGACTATTAATGTTGAAAACCCATCAAAGGAGAATTTCTGTGGTGCCCCCCCCCCATTTTGCTTAATGGTTAATCCAGCCCTGCAGCTGGGTGAGGGGTGTGTGGGAAAAATCTCACCCATTTGTTTTATGGTACAGAGCAACTTCTTTGATTATGCTAAATCATGGTCCTTAACTAGCCAGGTAAAGCCATTAACCTGACAAAGGAACTGGTTTGGAAAGCGTGTTCTTAAGCATTCCTCCCCCCCCCCCCCCCAGATAGGGGCCCATGGTATCATCCAGACAGGACCCCCCCCCCAAAAAAAACCAACAACTCGTAACCTACTTTTCCAAAGCAGTCGAGGGGATCTGTCCCAGAGTACCCACAGTCATGAATAGCCATAGGGGTATCTGAGAAGGAATCTTTCCTTTCAAACAATATCCCAAGATAGCACCAGGCCAAGGCTAGAAGAGAAGGAGGACAGAATTGAAAGCAGGGCAACATATTACAAACGGCATTGTAAATTCCACTCTACCTTCTCCAAAGCAATTCAAAATGATTTACAGACAGTTACTGAGGTTGGGTTATAGTAGAAAAGTTCCAAAGGAACGTTTTATGCCACCTTAAACCAAGCACTGAGGTTTCCTAGCTGATGAAACAAACCACTTGTGAAAATAAAGAGCACAGTAGCTTGCCTCAGTGGGCATGGAGATTGCAGCAATGAAGACTCAGTTGAACTTCTGCTAGCTGAGCTGAAGAGCCCAATTACACACACCTGGGTTGCAACAGTCTTGCGGGATGCAGAGCTGCATGTGTGAATTACACATGTAATTACATGGTTTCGATTGTGCAAGTGACTTCTCCTACCTCTATAATGTAGGCTGGAGCACTTCAGGACTTGCTGAAGCAAAACCAAGGTTCTGTTGAAGGCTGGCAACCTTTTCCCCTCATCGTTGCCCTTGTTCATCCACATCGCATCCAACCTGAAGTGAAGAGAGAAAAAGGCTATTGTGATTTGTTGTTCTGCATATACAGAGCTCTAAAACTGGCAAGCAAATGATTTACTCCAAATGCCACTCCCCATCCAATGGGTTTGGCAGCAATATTTCAAAACAGTTAATATAAAATACAAAAGACATAAAATGCAATATATAGTTCCCCAAAATAACCACCATCTGCTGCAAAATAACCCTTTGAGCAGCGTTTCTCAACTGGGGGCCTTAAGGATATTCCAAGGGGGGCACAGGTGAAAGTCGTGTAAATGGGGGGCCATGGAGGGAAGTGAGAAGTGAAGAAAACAGAGGAGTGACTGAGAAAAGAAAAAGAAAAGAAAAAATATTTTTAACAAGAACTTTACAATTATATGTCTATCGTAGTATAGTACCCCATATAGTGAAGTCCCATTGCTCGGACCCAGCTCCTGCCAACCTAGCAGTTCGAAAGCACATCAAAGTGCAAGTAGATACCTTCCGGCGGGAAGGTAAACGGTGTTTCCGTGCGCTGCTCTGGTTCGCCAGAAGCGGCTTAGTCATGCTGGCCACAGGACCCGGAAGCTGTATGCCGGCTCCCTCGGCCAGTAAAGCGAGATGAGCTCCGCAACCCCAGAGTCAGTCACGACTGGACCTAATGGTCAGGGGTCCCTTTACCTTTACCTTTACCCCATGTAGTATGATTAATCTTTTTTAAAAAATATACCATTTCTACTTCAGTTATAGGAAGGAACACTTGTTATAGCTAAACCATTGGTTGTAGCCAATAGAAGGCTTTTTTCTAGGCTAGTTGCAGTGTTGGGAAACAGCTTTGGGAGTGGTCATAACTGGGGAGGGAAAGATTAAGGCACATCTTGTTTTTAAAACTTGTCAAATGTTGCGCCTTATACAGTAATGAATGATGCTTTGGCAAGTCTTTCTGCAAAGAATTGTTCTTTGTCCTTTCTAATTTTCATGTGTCTATATTGTTCACACTGTGCTTTCCACGACAATTGATTTCTCTCTGATTTTGTAACAAAATTTTGTAACAAAATTTTGTAACAAACAAACAGATTTTGTAACTGATTTTGTAACAAAACCCCCATAGGGAGGAAAGATCGTGGATCAAAATCTCTGTGGTTGTCTTTGATCTAATGCTGATTGGTTCATAGTTCTGTATGGTGCAAGGTGCCTACCAGCACAGTATATGAAATACAGCCAACAAGAAACATAGCAGAAGTAAATGGAAAACAACCCCCCACCCACTCAACCTAGCCTTAACAACAGTACTTATGCTCATTCAAAATAAGTATTTCCCTGTGCGCTATGGTGGCTCTAAGACTATAGCGCTGATAAATTAGGCCCTAATCCACAAATGCTTAACTCTAATAATAGTGCAATAGTGCATCTACTCAGAAGTAAGTCCTACTTCAGTTGGGATACTGCCAGGGAGACAAAGTCCATCATGGCCCCAAGCCGTCTGCCGGACGATCCATCGATCTCCCGTAGGCACGCAGTATCAGCAATTAGCGACATGAGTTTCTAGAAAATATCTTGCCACATTCTAGAGCTCATGCACACTCTATCAGCAGATAATTCCCAGCAAAAGTCGCACGCAGGAGAGCATTATTTACAAGTTTTATTCAGCGTTGATCAGAACAAAGAAAGACATGACTGCCTGCGTCAGTGTCTCCGACACAGAGAGAAAACGAAAGCAACAGAAACAGAAACATCCTGTGAACAGGAAATACGCAGACTCTGTGACTCATGGCCTGCTCCCTTTTAAGGTGGAACGGAAATATCCTAACAATTTCCAGGTAAGTAACTTTCCTTCCAAGGCTAAAAAGGTAAAGGGTGATTTTTTTTTTGCTGCAAAGTCCATTCACCCCTCTTGGTGCAGCAGCGTTGCGGGACAGCAGAGGCTTCACTGGGGCACCGACGAGGGAACTGGAACAGCGGTGCCCTTCCTGGATCCTAGCCTGCACCCGGCTTTAGTGAATAGGAATGCAGGCTAGGGACTCGTGCTGTGCCAGGGGGCAGAGCTGACAGCTGCCCCTCCTGAACCTGCCTTTCTCCTTTTCTTTTTGCATCTGAAAGTGATATGCTTCGTCCATGTTGGGCCTTAACTCACTCCAGAAGTTCTTGTGTGGTATAGTGGCCTTTGCCAACCTGGTGCCCTTGAGCTGTTTTGAACCATGACTCCCCATCAGCCATGCTGACTGAGGTTGATGGAGAGTTGTAGTCCAAAACAGCTGGAAGGTACCTGCTTGGCGTAGGCTGGACTACAGCACTGGACTATGGGTCAAACCATATAATTCTGGGAGGTCTGTGATCAGATGTCCTCATGGAGATCTTGCAGTTATGAATAATGATAAATGCGGTCACAGGAATCCTGATTCAGATCAGGGCAGCAGTGTTAGGGTTTTTTGTTTCTTGTTTAACTCTTTTCTAATGCTGCTTTCCTGACCTGAATTGCTCCCCCATTACCTGCAACTCGTCCCTTGTGAGACAAATTTCAGCCAGGGTAGGGGAATAGGACATCATAGGACCACACCTCTGATCCAAGTCTGGCGATGGCAGAATTTATGATTGAAAAACATGCTAGGAATCTGATGCAGTGATGTCTAGTTGGGCCACTCAGCCACGAAACTCACTGGCATTGGAGCAAACGGCAATCCGTAGAAAACATGAGTTGCCATTTACTAGGGCTGCTGCGCGTCCAGGATTTCCTGGACATAGTCAGAAATCACTGAAATGTCTGGGAAAATCTGGACATATGGCAGCCCACGTCGGTAGTGTAGATTTTGGCGAATTTCATTAAAAATAGCTCAAAAACTATGGCAACCCTACCATTTGCTCTAATTCAACAGTAAATATTGGGTTTTCCTGGGGAAAGCATCGGGCTAATTTTTATAGAGCACTCAGACAGAAACCGGGGAAGCACAGACCTGTGCCCAAGAAAGCACGGGGCAAAAAGTAAATGTGGATAAGCCCTAAGTGGATTCCATCACAAAAAGTTCTAGACTTGCCCCTCAGAGCCCATCTTGTTTCTGTTTCCTCTGAGGTGGCTTTTCATCCTGGATTCTTGCCTCACCTGATGTGCAGGGTGGCCATAGTGAAGTACCAGCTTCGTTTCTCCTCCAAAGGGATCTGAAAGAGGGAGAGAGAAGTTCTTAGAAAAGCAGTATTTGCCTCCCTGCAAATACATTTTAAAATATCATTGCCTTCTATTTATTTTCCAACCATTCTTTGGTTGTGGAATCCAAGGTGGCATTCATGTGGTTCCCAAGCAGTGGCCACCCAACCAGCCACCTGCTTAGCTTCTCTAAGGTGATGGGCTTCAGGTGCCTTCAGGTCTGTGCTGAACACCAGTTGCGCCATTAAATCAAGGACTTTGGCAGCTACTCCTGTCCTTGCCATGTTCAATAATGTAATATTAATAATGCAATGCATATTAGCAGAGATGCACATTAAATGGTGACAAGAAAATCACAAACTGATGCAGGAATGTGATGAAATGAACTTAAGACTGGGAAAATGGGAAACTAAAAGAAATCAAAACTGACCAATTCTTTCATTTCTAGAAGTAAATCCCACTGATATCAGTTGGATTAATTCCAAGGAGCACAATCCAGAGAACATATTCTTTTTCTTGTCTCTCTGTGTGTCTGTATATATGCTGATATATACACATTGATTCACATTCAATTGATTATTGATTGATTGATCGATCGATCAATAAACAACTCAGACTAATTAGCTAAGATTTATTTAATTGGGCAGCCATGAGTAACAGGAAACGGGCTGTAGCTAAAATAAGCTCTGAGCAAAACAGGTAGAATAGCAACATTTTTATGTGACTCAAGGTGGCAATTATTTTCTGAAACACTTTTGTCGTTACTAGTATGGTTAGTTTGATGTCCCGTCCCCCCCCACTGCTGCTGCTTTCTCTAATGTCTTAAGAAGTTTGGACTCTGTACAGTTGTAGTTTAAACATAAATATAGCCCTGCCCCTGAGTGCAAACATTTTGCTTTGACAAACAGTGCTCCAGTTCAGCCACCTGCATATTCCCTGTTGTCTGTCGCTGCAGGGGATGATAAACTGGGTGTGCAAAAGGTTGCACCTTTGTTTGGACAGCTTGAGCCAAGTAGTCCAGAATATTTAAAAAGCATCTAATCAGAAAACTGGATAGTGTTAGAAATTGGTGCAGAGGGCTGTTCAGAGACTTCTTGGGAGCACTGCAACCACTTGTCTAATAGGTTTGAACATTCCAAATAAAATATTTGAATTGGCCTCATCTTTGGTTATGTCTGGTTCTTTCTTAAAGCCACATGTCTAAAGCATCTTAGATTTATTTTTTAAATTGATCAAGGTTGCGCCCAGTTACAGAATCCTTGTTTAAATTTACCCCCTCCCCTCTGGCAGCATGCTCCTCCCATCTGGGAGGATACCAAAACAAGCCCCACCTCCACCAGTGTCCATAGCTGTTTCCAGTCCTCCAACTTTTTTTTAAAAAGATTTTTTTTATTATTTTCTTATTACAAAAATTGTACATGCATATCATAAAACATGACATGACCAACCAAAAAATGAGTCACTAGAGGTGTAGAATTCTAAACATATGATTTTAGAGTGCATAATAATGAGGTGATTACAGTTAAGTTCCTCCAACCTTTCCCTGCGATTCTGAAGCCACATTTTCAAAAGAACCTAAAGACCTGAAGCTCCTATGCAGCACTGTGCTAGAAAGGTGAGTGTCATGCCCTGACTTTGTACCTGTGTGTCAGCTTCATGGTGGTGAACGAGGCTAGCAGAATGCATTGCCCGGCTGGCAGCTGTTGCTGTAACCTGATGTGTCTGAGCAATGCCCCAGAAAGCTATCATGGGCTGGTTGTGACACATGTGCAAGCCATTTCATCTGCTGCAAAGACTATGGGTCTGACATATTGTAGCAGCTTTTTCCTAACAGGGTGGTTATTAACCACACACACATACAAAAAAGCTTCAACCCATCAGGTCAAATGCCTGCTGGAACAGAACAGTCTTGGTCAAGCAGTGAGAAGCCAGGGGAGATAGAGAGCAGAGACACCTCCATAGGAAGCTGCCTTGCACAGAGTCAGGCCATTGGTCCATTTAGCTTAGTATTGTCAACACTGACTGGCAGCAGCTCCCCAGGATTTCAGACAGGGGCCTGTTTGGAGATGCCAGGAACTGAACCTGGGACCTTCTGAACACAAAGCAGATGCTCTCCCTCTGAGCCACCTCCCAAAGCAGGGAGCTTCACAATCGAACTGAGGTGCCGTTGAAGCATAGCAGGACAAAAGGGCCTCTCAGCCTCACAAGAGGCCATGAGGATCTAGGGCTCTGATTCTAAAAGTTGGCTTATCAATATTATCCATTGGCATCTCCTTTTGTTTGCTCTTGCACATTTATGCAGGATTAGGTGTTTGAAGGCTACAAGTGGTTTAAATGAAGCGGTGGTTCTTAATGAGAAGAGCTTTCTCTTGGCCTGACTCAGCTCCCAGAGGGGTTGTTTCCCTCCAAAATAGCCTAGCATACAAAAAAGCACCTTTCCCTACACAGATCAACAGCTAAGATGCCTAACCTACCTCAAAGGGTTGTTGTGGGGATTAAATGATGAGGGGGAGACCTTGAGCTCTTTGGAGAAAAAGCTGGGATATAAAGGCAATAAATATATAACAACAACTAATGCAGCACCCACACTTCTAAAATATTTCTAGACAACAGATGGGTATGGTGTGCCTTCTGAAACAGAAAATGAAAAGGGGTGTGCGTGTGTATTGGCTAGTATCCCTCTTCCAATGAATGACCCATTGAATGGCAAGTGACATCAGAAGGTAAAACAGCCTGCCTACCTGCTTCCCATAAGCAAGAGCCTTGCCGTAGAGAGTGAGGCCTGCGGTTAGTTTCTCCATCTTCTCTTCTTCGTTCACCAGCCCAACGTCAAAGGCATAAGCATAGCCCTGCTCAGCCAAGCAACGGGCTGTTCTGAGCTGGGGGTCCCCTTGCGGCTTGTGGTCTTCTGAATCCAAGCCCATTAAGAGGGAGAGTCTTTCGGTGCACCTAGCCTCTTCTTGCTCGTTGTTTAGCCTGTCATAAACGTAGGCGAGGTTGGCCCAAGTGTTCAGATTCTCAGGGTCCTCCTGAGAGATGCAGAGGAAAATCTCCTTGGCTTGCTCCACTTCTTCCAGGTAGAAAGAAAAGACCCCAAGGAGGTTTCTGATGGCATACTGCTGCAAGCCAGTTTCGAGCTCTAACTCATAGGTTAGGCTTTCTCGTTTCAGCTTCAAGTCTCTCCCTTGGAAATTCATAGGTGAAGAAGACTCAAAGTTCAAGTTCATATCTAAGTGAAAGTGACCTGGAATGTAATCCATCTCGTCAATGAGAGTATCAATGTCCACCTCGGCTTCTTCCATTTTCACGTTGGAAAGAGTATCAACCACTCCAGGCTCTCTCGAACAGCTACTTTCCCCTGTTATTTTTCCATTCAAGCCGTGGTTTTTTTGTTTTTTTACTGTCCTGTCAGGGTATTTGCCTTTGGAAATCCTCCACCTCTTTCTCTACCTGTATTTCTGGTTTAGCTGATTCACATGAAGTCTGGGAAGGGAGGAGCAAAATAGAACGCTTGTCATTCCACAGCCAACCAGCTGGTTCAGGGTTCTCATTTGGTCAGTGAATCGCAGAAAGCAAAGACAAGAACTGCTTAAGGAACCCCTCATTTGTCAATAAAGGAGAAAGCTCCAGGTCCTGGAAGGCTACCGGTGTATGGCAAATACAGTGATCGTCTCCTTTGAACAAACTTGCATTTCAAGTACGTTATTAACATGCCTTTGAAAAGGCTAGCAGCAGGGAGAGCAAATGGTGCTTCACCCCCGCTACCCATAATGTCAACCCATTACGAGAAATGCTTTAGGATGTCAAGTTTCGAACTGAGTGGGACGCAACCTAGTACAAACCATATTGTTGCACAGCACTCCAATCTCCGAGCAGTGCAAGATCCCAGAGTTTCCGGGAACTTACCCAGGGTTTGCATTTCCTTTTGGAAATGAGACACAGCGGAGACTCTAAACCACTGAGCCTCTTGGGCTTGCCGATCGGAAGGTTAGCAGTTCGAACCTGCGCGACGGGGTGAGCTCCTGTTGCTGTCTCATCTTCTGTCAACCTAGCAGTCTGAAAGCATGCCAGTGCGAGAAGATAAATAGGTACCACTGCGCTGGGAAGGTAAACGGCACTTCCATGCGCTCTGGCTTCCATCATGGCCAGAAGCGGTTTAGCCACGCTGGCCACATGACCCAGAAAGCTGTCTGTGGATGAACACCAGCTCCCTTGGCCTGGAAGCGAGATGAGTGCAGCACCCCATAGTCACCTTTGACTGGACTTAACCATCTAGGGGTCCTTTACCTTTACTTTTCCCCAGTGCTTTTTTTCTGGGGGTATGCATACCCCTAAACATTTTGTGAATCTAAGTTTAGCCTCACTGAGGGGCAGTATTTCAATAGGAGTAGGAAAATGAGAGTACCCCTAAACATTTTTTTAGAAAAAAATGCACTGCTTTCCCCTACCTTGCATATCTATACACAACCTAAGCCTACAATGGAGGGGTTCACAGCATTAGCGTCTCAAAAGGGCCTTGTTTCTCCCAAAGCTGCAGCCTTGGATTCAAGCAGAGATCAAACATGGTGCTCTGCCTCTCTGGCTGTCCAGCCTGCAGCTTAACTTTTAGGTCACATTGCACACACTTTCAAGTCTAATCTCTGGTTTTTGTCTTTCTTACTATCTAAGAAGTAGGAAAGGAGGGGCCCCACCCATTTGTCACCTGGCACAAAGCCCCTTTTCTTGGTTCTCTTAACAGCCCATCACCTAAACACAGGAAGCTAGCCTGCCTTCTATTTTAACACTTGCTGGGCCCAGGGGTTAGAATGGGTCTGGCACCCAGTTTAACAATATCAGCCTTGATTAAATGCTAACGCTTGCTGGATCCAGGGGTTATAGGAGCCTGACACCCACAAACTCACAGAAATATAAAAGACAAATTACCATTCCTTGTTCCTTTTCCCCTAGGGGTGGGAAGTTCCAGAGGTAGTCTTGGGTTTCCTTTGGAGAACCCTGGAGATTGATGGTGTCTTCATGAGAATTTTATTGCTTGTACTGTATTGTGAAGACAAAAACATTCCTTCAGCAGGTAGGGTAGCTGCTAGCCTTGCATCAGAGTGCAGCCGATACAGCCTCAGACTGCACCCCCATTTACCTACCTCCATCTAAAACAGGGATGGGGAACTGGATCTGTCTATCAGGTGACTGTACCTTCAGGTGTGAAGGAAAAAGCTCCCTTTGCAGCTGGAGCTCCTTAAGAAGACTCTACCTTTGCCTCCCTGGCTTGAATTCAAGCTGTAGCTGCAAATAACGAATCAGAAATGCGCTCCTGGTTTTTCCTTTGCAGCCAAGACTTGGCTCTTTTCATATTTGGCATCTTTTGAAAGTGCCAGTTTTCCCTACCAAGGAAGAAATGAGGACCTCATGGCTTGAACTTCTCCTGCTTGATGTCATATATGACAGCAGACATGGGAAAGGTAGGTATGGTTTGGCAGTCCAATTTCTGAGGCCTAGCAGGCCTGAATAGTTCCATGGGCTGGAGGTTCCAAACCACTGATCTGAACTCTCAGCCACACTACCATCACCACCAGGCTGGGATGTGGATAGTTTCTGTTATCATCTTTCACTGCTCCGAACAGCATAGTGTCTAATTCAGGCATAGGCCCTCCAGATGTGTTGGGACTACAACTCCCATCATCCCTGACCACTGGTCCTGTTAGCTAGGGATGATGGGAGTTGTAGTCCCAAAACATCTGGAGAGCCGAGTTTGCCTATGCCTGATGTAACTGCATGTGTGAGGAGATGCCTTTCTCCCAGTGATTGAAACACCTGGTACTACCTGGGCATGGTTGCTGGGGAGCTCTCATGGATGGGGGTGCTAGTCTCCTCTGTGGTCCCCACGGAACATCTGAAAAGCGGCAGTTGAAACTGCCACATCAGCTGAGGCCTGGAGAGGGATAACTGCCACTATCACCTCCCCACCCTGAAGTTTATAAGTCACCACTACCTTGTCAAAGAACCTCGTTGTTGTATTATTTTGTACTATTATCACCTTTCAGTTACTGTCATCTAGCCTGGAGGCCACGCAGAAAGGTCTTCAGAATATATATATATATATATATATATATATATATATATATATTACAAATATATAGAAATCTTGGTGTATCATAAACATATAAAGAATTCTTTATTTGCTGCAAAACTGGCTGCAGACTACAACTGTTTCTCTGCCTCTCCCTTTAGCTGAAAGGCGTTGGCTCCTGAAGGTTGGATGGAGGGGCTGATCCTTCCACATGTCACGATCAAGACAAGTGGTGACAGTCCTGAAAGAGCAACCGTTGTACACCACCTCTCCCACTCCCTAAACCTTTCCCATATTTTTCCTTCAGCTTGCAATGCGAGATAAACTGTGGAAGACTCTTATCACCTGGACATGCCCTAATTCACAACAATGTCCTTTGGTACCACATGGGATTTCTGGCACTGAACCACCACAGGTGCCTTCAGCACTGAGAAATCCTCATGAGCATATCAGGCTGTCTGAAGACCTGCTCCTCCCAGCCACATGGAAACAGAAAGCCAAGCATCTAGTGTTGTCATGGCAGTGAAGTTCCAGAGTTCTTCTCAGAAGCAATCTCCAAGAAGGAAGGGGGTTGTCCTTCTTCTGCTCCAAGCATCAGAGGATGGAGGAGCCAAAGGGATTCACAGGTGCCCCCTTTTGGAGTCAAACGGCAAGGTAAGGGCTGCTCCCACAGGAATCGGGTTGGTTTCTTTTTTAAAAATAAAAAAAGATTACACCTTCTCGAAGACAGGGCATAACTTGTGCTAGGGCTTATCAACGATCAGTCCTGAAAGACGGAAAATATAAGAGTCTCTGAGCATGTGGTGAGTGGCTTTCCCACTTGAGAAACCACAGCCATCCTTCCCTTAGGAAAAACACCAGAAGCCTTTCTTTTGGGAATTACAGACCTGGATATTCCCAAAAAAGCAAAAGAATTTTTTTTAATATGCCATGGTGGCTGCAAGAGTTCTTATAGCAGCAAATTGGAAGAGTGATAAAATACCCTCAAAGAAAGAATGGATTTCAAAATTAGTGGAATATGCAGAATTAGATAGCCTGTCTGAAAAAATAAAGAACAAATCAAAACAAGCATTTATTTCAAAATGGGAAGCCTTTAAAATATACTTGAAAAATAATTATCCCAGTTTAAATTCTGTCACAGCATTTGAATAACTTTAGTAGCAGTTTTAAGTTTGCAGTGAGAGATAACATAGTTCAATCGTATTTACATTTTGATCAAATGTATGGTGTAATGGCAGTAAACTAATGAAGATTATCTGAGGTAAGGAGTGGACAGGAAGTCGGGTCTATAGTAATAAGACCATTTTCAGTTTGTCATTTTGTGTTTAACATCGTGCTTAGGATTTTTTCTTTTTGATGTAGATGTTATTGAGGATGTTGTTGTTGTTTTTATTTTTTTCTTTTATGTTCTTGGGATGCTGTATGTGGATATCTGGTTGAATTTAAAAAAAAATGAGAGAGAGAGAGACACCACAGCCATTCTTCCAGATTTCTGGGATTTTGAGCAGAGGGCGCTCTTTTCTGGCAGCTTTGAGTAATGCAGGCATTTTGTGTTTTAAAAACCAAGCTACAGTTCATATACCACTTGTGTTCGTGGTACAATGCTTAAAAATAATTCACCATGGATTTTAATTTTGCAAGAAATGTAAGTTGTCACATACAAATATTCACACAAGTATGGATCATATACAGTTTCTGTCTTGTAGATCTGTATTTATCTTGGTTCAAAGTCCATGTAGACATACCCTAAGTCACAATCCTACACAAGCAAACAAACATACCCCTGAACCTGCTCAGAACTGAATTCTGCGCATCACATCAACCTAGAACACAGATCTGTTGGCTCCTTAAGAGAAGACAACTTCAACTGCACAAATGTACTCATAATAAGACATAATAGGGTTGTAGTTTCCTTCCATAGCGGGAGTGTGCAACCTGTGGCCTTGCAGATGTTTGACTCCATCATCCCAGAACATTGGCCACACTGGCTAGTGCCAATAAAATAATAATAATTATACTACTAATAATAATTTTATTATTTATTCCCCACCCATCTGGCTGGGTTACCCCAGAAACTTTGAGTGGCTTCCAGCACATATAAACGCATCATAATGTTAGGATTCCAGCCGCAGTCAGAGGTAACTGGCCTCACTCCAGGCATTCGGCTGGGATCCTTGTTGACCTTCCCGTCTGCGTCTCCCGGCAGGCAAGGTCGTAAATAGGCGATCCTCCTCAAACGTGAGAAGAACACACCCTCCTCCTTCTCTCCCTCCCTGCACTCCCCCCAGGGAGGGGAAGAAAGACAGACAGGAGTCCTATTTACATGTCTTTATTCCTGTCATTCAGCAGTACAGAGAAAACGTGTCTGTACTCTCCAGACTCCGGCAGTAGAGTCACAACTCCACCCCTGTACTTCCAGTACAGGTCAGATGACACTCTGAGCTAACATCCGGTGCTCAGTACAGAGAATGGACTGCCCCTTTTTCCCACCAGTACAGTTCCAGACAACAACATCCTGTTTTGCTTTCCAGCCACCTGCAGCTGGCTTTTGCATTGCTGCTTTTTCCTGACACATAAAACATCAAACATTTTAAAAAGGAGTCCAACAACACCTGCAGGGTCACAAGTTGGGCGCCACTAATTCACACCTTAGAGGGCTTCCCATTTGCCTCAGCTGTTAGACACTTCAAATTCAATTCAAATGTTACTTCTATTACAAATGCTTTATCTCTGTAAGCACACCAGCTTGCCAGATGAAACAAACACCCCCTTTCATGTGCTGTTCTGGGGATCCTCCCAACAGCCCCTTGAACCAATTTCAGGGGGCAGGGGGGCATATAGGGGGAAGGATTTTAATGTAGATTACCCTGTGCCAGAATTCTGCAAGTCAGATCGAGCTCTGAAACAACCTCATACAGGGCTGGTCCTACTATTAGGCAGACAGGCAAGTACCTCAGGCAGCAGATGCTGGTAAGTAAGGAGTTGTGTGAAGGTGTTGAAGGACCAAGTGGCATGTACCCCCTGCTGCCCTCAGGTATGATGGGGGGGGTGCTGCTCATCATTACCAGGCAGCACTGAAGTAAGAGTCAAGTGCCCACCTGCTTAGCTTCTGTATATGGAAGTGGGGGGAGGGAGGGAGGGAGGCACCATCTTGTCCTCCAGGCTCCAAGTCAGACAGCAAAACACCTGGACTGGTTCTAACCTTATAGACAAATTAACTGGAGACCAGGGCTTTTTCTCAGCTGGAATTTGCTGGAACTCAACTTCCAGCACCTCTCAGGTGGGTGCCATTGCCCTTCTAAGAGAACAAGGGGAGTTCTGGCACCTCTTTTTCTCGAATAATAGCACTGCTGGAGACACTGAGATGCAGGATCTGGATTTTGAAGCAGCACTCTGCATCATTCCAAACACAGGTTGGCTGCCTATATATACCCTGAAGCTATTATTGTGGTTATATAGCTAGAGTGTCAAAAATTGTTTTGAAAGCAACTGTGTTACATGACTTTGATTCAAATGGCCCCAGCAGGATCCTTCAGCTCTCCATATTTGTATTTCTCTGGCTAGATTTGATGTGTCAGCAATTTATCCAGATGTCAAGAGACCAAGTACTTACCTGCAGGCCCCATACACCAAAACGGTCTGCTCAGACTTGGTGAGTCTATATCTCAGGGTGCCTCACATGCACAAAGCAAACCTAGTCTTCAGTTTTACTGTATGCGTGGTTGAACAATATTTTTTTAATGTACAGTATTCCCTCCTCCACCACCACCCCTACCCTGCATCTACTTTAGACCATCCAGAACTTTGTCTCCCACTATAGCTGCAAACTGACTATTTACAGAGGGACAATCTCTTGGGAGTTTGCTGTTGTGATGTCAAACTATTTCATTTGAGTAGTCTGCTCATAGAAGCAGTTGCTTGCATGCCATCCATGTGGAGTATCATACAAGCCAATTTAGATGTACATTGCCTAGCCCTAGAGGGATTCCATTCCTTGATCATTCTAGAGCACGGTCAAGACATACTTGGCTTTTCTCTAATGAAATGGACTGGGACTCCGAGTCCTAATAGGAGTGCTCTTTTTCATGGTTCTATCCAGCCATGCTTTCCTCCAGGATATGCTATTCCACACCCACTTCAGTTTTTCTTTTCCTTTCCAACTGATACTCAACATTCTGTGGCTACTAAATGTGCTTGATCCTCCCCCCCCCTTTTGGCGGATATTTTGCCCCCTGAGGGTCTGTTTTAATATCTTTTATAGTCAGTGCTTTTGGTCAAAAAAAAATGTTTAGGGGTGTTCTCATTTTCCTACTCATATAAAATACTGCCCCTCAATGAGGCCAAACTTCGATTCACAAAATGTTTAGGGGTATGCATACTCCTGCATCCCCCCAGAAAATAGCACTGTTTATAGTTCTGGAAACCTCGGGGTCTCTCAAAGCATTATGACGCCACCTCCTTGTTTTTCATTGCCTGCGTTTTAGCCTCATTTCTGTCAGCATTCACAGCCCGAGTTTGCTATTGGAGAGGGTGAAAGTTGTCTTCTCCTTGAGCAGAAGGACGACGGCATCATATTGTTATGAGTTTGGGTGCCAGAGTTTGTGGGTGCAAAGCAGCCACCGTTCCTGAATTTAGTAAATGTTAGAATTGAATCAATGCTTGTGGGCTGCCAGATGCTGGATTTAGCATGTTAAAATACACGTCAAACCAGCTTCCCATGGCAGGTAAATCACCTGGGGAGACAGACTATTAAAAGAGGACTAAGAGAAGGGACAGAGCCATCAAGAAAGCAATGGACTCTCTGGCAGCCAACAAATGGGAAGAGCCCCTCCCTGAGCTCTGTGATGGTTAATCAGAAGCTAATGCCAGAGTTTTTGTTAAGAGGAAGTTTTAGGATTTCAGTTGGCTGTGGTGTGACCGAGGGGAAAAAAGTGTCAGTCTGTTAAATGCAACAAAAGGGTGGTCAAAGCGTTATGTGGATAGAGAGATTGAATCCAAGGCAGCAGCACTGGGAGAAACAGGACCCTCTGGGAGTGTAATGCTTTGAACCCCTCCTGTCAAAAACCTTAGAGGAATATTACCACAAGAAAGCTGTTACAAAGTAGAAGGGATGGTAAACAGTGGGTTAAATTTGAACTACTTATAGGTACCGGTACATACTAAATTTCCAGTGTTAAATGGAATTCTTCATAACTGTCTCAGTAGTGACCCCACCTATCCTCTAAGTCCCTCGCCTGGTAGCGGAAGGTAGCGGAAGGAAGAAACTTATTATACCCTCTGTTTCCCCCCCCCCCACTCATTTTATTACTTGCTTCTGCTCTACAATGATAGCTCAGTCGGTAGAGCATGAGACTCTTAATCTCAGGGTCATGGGTTCAAGTAAAAGATTCCTACATTGCAGGGGGTTGGACTAGATGACCCTCGTGGTCCCTTCCAACTTTACAATTCTGTGATTCTGTGTCTTTCCCGCTGGTGCAACTAACCTCATACCATTCCGTTCTAGAATATGAATTATGCTACACTGGAGAGGGAGTATTATGGTTTCATTTGTGGATGTTAGAGGTACTGATGTCAGAGGTATTGATGAGTGATGTGGGTAGGTGGATTGAGATCCAAGAGCAATATCTGTAGTTTAACAGATATCAGTCGAGGCCTTCATTAGCATATTAAAATATCCTGCTGAAATGGGATAACTAATGCTGAAGGATACCCATTGAACCAGGGTGCTTCAGAATGTACAGACTTTTTACCTAATAGTTTATCTAGCCCTGGTGATGCCGTTTTTCGAAGGAACTGTAGCTATGCAAGCAAATGCAGAAAATAACCATATCTTTCTTTAGAACCGGAAATTAGGACCAGGCACCTACAGTATTGACTATGGAGGCTTCAGTTCTAGTCATCTGCATAAGAAGATGTCAAGCTCTAGTTGGGCGAAAGCCCAGGAGGCAGCAAGGCTCACCAAAATGCCACATTTCAATTTTAAGGAAATATGCAGCAGGGCGAAAGCTCTGGTGAGTGTTTGGCTTCAAGCTCTTTGTTACATGTTGGTTTAGTCAAGGGGTTAAAATATCAGCCAGTTTCATTTCAGATACAACCGAGGACACGGGCCCACAGTTTTCTCTGAGACTGGTATCATCTTTAAGAGTATTTTCCAAATGGCATGTGGTTTGTCTTTGTTACATACCGTAACCAAGAATGTTATCATTGTGAAATATGAAGGAAAGGCCCATCAAGCGTAACAATGGGCATCAGGCAAGTGTATGGGGGAATCTTGTCACCGCTGTCTATTTCTCAGGCAAATACGCGGGTGGCATTGTGGTCTAAACCACTGAGCCTTTTGGGCTTGCTGAACTGAAGGTCAGTGGTTTGTATCTGTGTGAAAGGGTGAGCTCCTGTTGCTCTGTCCCAGCTCCTGCCAACCTGGCAGTTCAAAAACATACCTGTGCAAGTAGATAAATAGGTACCGCTGTGGCGGGAAGGTAAACAGCATTTCCATGTGCTCTGGCTTCCATCACGGTGTCCCGTTGTGCCAGTAGCAGTTTAGTCATGTTGGCCACATGACCCGGAAAGCTGTCTGTGGACAAACGCTGGCTCCCTCGGCCTGAAGTGAGAGAAGTGCCACATGCCATAATCACCTTTGACTGGACTTAACCATCCAGGGGTCATTTACCTTTACCTTAACCATAAGCAGTATTATTTAATATTAATAAAATACTATCAAAAACTAAGTAGGAAGGAAGCAAAAACAAAAAAAAAGATAAAAAAGAGGTGCTTCCACTCTTCTATCTGCCAATTATATATAACACAGTTATTTCCAATATTTGGCATATACACTCCAGAATAACTCCTGATGAATTATGACATTCATATCTGAGCCTGGCTTCCCTAACAAAGGGGTCATGTACCAGGTCAGACCTACCTTTCAATCACCCCCACCCTAGTTTCTGCCACTAGCCGGGGGCACAATCTGCTGTGAAAAATAAAATAAAGCCTGGAGCTATGCTCCACCTCATTCCTGTGCTGCCACAAACTCCACATACCAGATGGCTGTTTTAAAGCTGCACATGCCATCTCTTCACCCTATTCACGTGCATCCTTTCTCTCTCCAAGAAAACAAAGCTGGGTCCTGGGACTTATGAGTACTCAGATTTTCTACAACTCCAAGAGAAACGTCCACACAGCATTAGAGGAATATGTGACACCGGAGCAGTGAGATTTAAAGACCGCATCAGGGTAGGCATCTGTCCTTGTCGGAATGAATTGTGTGAAATGCATCATTCTTTGCGAATGGTTTTTGCCATATCTACTTTGAATTTGCTATTTTTAGTATCGTCTTCAACTTTGCTACCTGGATTGTGGGGTTTTATTTGTTTGTCTTGGTTCCTTTGATCCTGTCTTTCAAACCACCAGTTGTGGTGCAATTCCGTATTGATGCAAAACATATTCCCGCCTCCATGATTCACATGGAATGGAAGATGTGTGGACAGCTGAATCTTGAGCCATTCACCACGCCAACATATTCCATTATGAAAATAATAGAGATTTTTATTAAAAGAAATTGTCTCCATTTTAAAGGAATCATAGAGTTGGAAGGGATCCCCGACTCTATGCTCATCTGCTTCATCCCCCTGCAATGCAGGAATCTCAACTAAAGCATCCATGACAGATGGCCATCCAACCTCTGCTAAAAAAGGAGAGTTGACAACCTACCAAGAACATTCGGCCTTTAAAAACTACGTTATGGGTCTAGGTTGAAAAGTAGGCTTAGAGAAACCACACCATGAAGCCACTGTCCCCAGTAATGTGAGCCTATGTCTCTCCAGAGCATCAAGAAAGGCGGGTGGGACTGCAGCATCAGCATACAGAAGTCAACCATTTGGGTTTTGTTCCTACCATTGGGGTTACCAGAGGTGGACCGTGGGTTCTCAAATTACAGTGGCGCTCTGTGTGACACTAAAATTTGGCACCTTCCACCTCTCTTGCTCCGCTCTACAGCATTGTTGTGATGCCTCCAGCAGCACAGTGCCCAGTGCAGCCGAACTGGTCACACTACCTTAAAACCGCCTCTGGGTTTACATTTGGCTCAACATCTAAAACCCCCTTGTTCTAACGTGTCATAAATGAGATTGCAGCCATTATGCATGTACTAATGGCTGCCATTGCTATGGTCACCTGCTTTGTGCTCCTTTCAGTGTGTACATTCCTCCTTCCTCCGCTCCTATCACCTGTAGAGTCCACCACCTGCTCATTACCTCAGGAGTCCGTATGTAGGGGTGGGAAGCCTGTGGTCCTCCATATGTATTGGGCTCCCAAGTCCCATTATTTCCAGCCAGAATAGCCAACAGTGAGGAATAATGGGAGTTGTAGTGCTACAACAACTGAGCTTGCGTCGTAAAAAAAGAAAGGTTTTGATGTAGATGGAGAGTTGGCGTGGTGAAAGGCTCAAGATTCAGCTGTCCGCACATCTTCCATTCCTTGTGAATCATGGAGGTGGGAATGAAGGACAGATATATTGGCTGCCTTCCAACGGTTTTGTGGTTTAGCACCAGCAAAATAAAAATTATTCATCACCGGACTGACACATTTATGAAGCAAGAGTGACTCACAGTGGATTAGTAGGTGAAACACATTTTTTAAAAAAAGTACTACAACTCTTAACTGCTGGAAAGATTGCTTTGCCTGCAAAATACCTTTAATCGCAGTATTATTCATTGCGTTGTACTGCTTTCTTTGTTCTGAACTATTGTGCAGAATTTCCAGGAATTGTTTTTGTAATGTTTTTCTATAATCAACATATTCCAAAAAGCCAGGTTTTTCAACCCTCACTTATGTCACAGTAGCGAAGATGATATCAATAGTACCACAAAAGGGAAACTGTCTTAAAGTATCAAAGGATATGGACATATGTAATACTCTAGTCTGTGCGAGGTTTTGGTTGTTTTTGTAGCTGATACAAATCTCAGTAAAAGTGTGTGTGTGTGTGGTTTTTTTTAAAGGGTGTTTTCTCATAGCACCTCCTTGCTCCTGAAGTCAAGGGAAGGCTCCTTGCCTTCCTACACGAACCTGAGCTATTTCCTCCGCAAGAGGCAACTAGGAAGCAATTGGTAGACATGAAGAACCAGCTTATGTACATGTAGCAGAAAACAGCAAGGCAGGGATTCATAACCTGTGGCCCTCCAGATGTTGTTGGACTCCATCAGCCCCAGCCAGTGTGACCCAGGGTCAGGGATGATGGGAGTCGTAGCCTAACAAAATCTGAAGGGTCACACCTTTCCCATCCCTGATCTAGAGTTTTTCCTCTGGCAGGCCTTCTGTACCTTTAACAGCAGTGTGACAAGCAGAAATTCATTCTGTAGGTGAAACTTTTCCCATTGCCCCATCCAATTGCTGGGGAAAGCTCCACCCTTTGAATGCCTGCTGTTTTCACACGAGCCCTACCAAATAAGAACTGCCAGCCGAAGACTTCGCTAATAATTATTGAGTATTCTTCCTAATTAGTTTGCCAGGTGATTAGTCAACACTAGCTATTTAATGAACATAGAGTCTGATTTGTTTGCAGGAAGGTTAGATGACATGGTGTCATAATAAATGTGACTATGTATGTGCTTTCTAGTGCAATTCCCCATCATTTCTCTTAATGCAAAATGTCCAGTATTTTGGTAAGATGCACTTGGTGAGCAGAAGCTCAAAATCAAGTATAATTGCATAACATGAAATTGCCAGCATGTGGTTGCATTCAGCTCAAAAACAGCAGCAGTCTCGAAGCACCATTGGAAACAATGTGGAGTCCAGATAAGAGATGGGCATTGCTCTGCTGTGGTTATGTTAATGCTCTCTCTCTCTCTCTCTCTCTTTCTCTCCACCCTAACATCCTAGGAATGTTATCCTGGCCCAGGAACCTATGGAAATCCTTATGCTGCCCTGGATAAAAAGGAAAAACGCTCTGTGACTGCACTTGGAATAATGGACAGTAAAACTTCAAAATGCTTCGCCTTTCCCAATGTGGCAAGTTTAGTTTCTTAGTTCTCTGCTTAGCTGCTCTCAATCTTCAAAGTCTTCCTGTTGAACTGGCTGGAGAAGGCTTGTGTTGCTGATACGGGATCGCATTCCCATGCCACACCTTTGGCACGGGATTATTATCCCATGTAGTTTCATACAACTACAGCCACATCAGGACCAAGTCCTCACCTATTCAACGCAACAGATGCTACACTTTTGCAAACTGCTTAAGAAGGCTCTCCCTAATACTTTCTTAATCCTTGATTTCAGGGAAGTGGTTTGGGACCTGGCACCTACAATATCAAAAATGGGATGGATGAGATGCTGAAACGCGTGGTCAGCTTAAAAGGCCCTTATGAAACCTTCACAGGAGACAGGTCAAAGCCTATTGTCTGTGGGCATTACGCTACTGATGTATGTACGCTCATCTTCTTTGCTTGCAAACTTTTTTTTAAAGCGTCATGTTGCTGGTTAGTAATTCAAATGATAGAGTTGCCAAACTTCAGATTGACTGGCAAAACATCAGAAAGTCCATGAACCTTCCCCACACTGCTTCTTTTAAGCCTCCAAGTTTTGGAGTAATGGAATTAAAGAAGATTCTGATTGTCTTTAAAAAGAAGAAAATATAGAAACACAAAAAGAAATAATTTTGTATGTGTTAAATTTTGAAGTTTTGTGATCTGTCAGGTTCTGCTACTTGGAACACTGATGATTCAGATGAAAAATGTCTAAATTATTAGACAGGCATTTGTAAGAGTTCAAATGTCTCCACTGTAATATTGTTTTTAATGTTTCTAACACTCCAGACCAGGGTGAGCAAACTATTCCGATTATATTGATGATTAAGTACTTATTTAGCATTTTGTCACAAGTGTTCCAATACACCGCATATTCCATTAATTATCTCAGCACCCTTACAACAAATCTTGTATTATACAATACTACAGATGGATCTGAGGCTAAGCAATGCAAATAACTGCAGCTGTTTGGAGGGGGGTGGGCATAGGAAATCTTGGGGATGGCCCTTTCTTCTAAATTTTCTGCCAGTGATAAATATTGCATTGCTTTCCTTTTCCAAAATGGATAAATTTACAGGTTGAATGAAAACAGTATAGAAAAAGCAGTCAATCAGCGGTGGTAGAGGAAAAGCAGAATCAGGGCAGATTCTACAGTTCAACAAATTCAATTGCATTACGTGCATTTTAACTGTTGTAAGCCTACACAATGCATGTTGAAAATTCATTTTATATAAGATCATTGAACCTGATACAATCTTCCTTCAGATTATTGAGCTTGTGTGTATGTGTGTGGCGTGTGAAAATTATAACTGTATTCCATGAAAGAACAGCAACAAGAGTACCCTCAGGTGACTTTCTTCCTCCTCCTCCTCCTCCTCCTTTTGTAAAATTGTACAGATTTGATATACAGTTGTACCTTGGCTGGTGAACGGAATCTGGGTTTGTGGCATTTGGGAGCCAAAACATTTGAGTTGCAAGGTGTTTGAGATCCAAGGTACAACTGTCTCCTTTCCTTGTTTAATGTTTCTAGAAAAAGTCCATCGAACTGAGTGGCACCACATTGAAGAGCTTCCTGGAAGAACTAGAATCAAGGGATAAAAGGAAGCATGGCACTTTCGGCAGTCTTGTTTGGAATCCCAAGTGCCCCTCCGATCGGATCTTCTGGGCCACTGTCAGCCAGTGTCCACGTGAACAAGTAGGTGACTTTCCATTGCTTCTTGGTTGCAATCACAGTGCCAGTTTCTTCCGAATGGCAGGGTTGGGAAGTCATGTGAGGTGAAAATGGTGAGTGGGGAACAAACATCAAAGAACAAACAGGCTGCTAGGGCAGTCTACTACGGGCCCCAGGCTATTATAGAACTAACTCCTCAGCTTTAGGTAGATGCCGAACTGCAGCTAATCAACCAAGCAGGGTTGAGGGCAACCAGCCACACACCTGGAATCTAGGGGTTTGGGGGCAGAGTCCATTGTGAGATAGCATCAAATTAATATGTTTTGGTGGTTGTGTTTCAACCTTTGTTTCATAAATGTCATAGGCGCATCTTGCTCCAAGTACATAGAAGCCAGTATTTTATGTGACTTCCAAACTGGTAAGCACTCAATCACACAATATTGCTAGTCAAGTGAACAAGGGGAATCTCTAGCAAAACGTTGTGCTGTATCTCCCCCAGGATACTTTTCTATACTCTTTGTGCTGCTACACAACTGTTGTATTCACTGGTTCAAAGTAATTTATTTTACTTGTTACAGTACTCGACAGGGCCAGGCTCATACGACATAAAGCCCATCAAGAGAAAAGAGTATGAAAATCAGCCACCGTTCTGGATTGGTGCAAAAAGATTTGACAGGAAAGCATACCGTCTGTTTGTTGGAAATGCTGTGAGTGGGAAATTATATGATCAGAGTTTGACTAAGAAAGACCGCTTACCGTAATTTTCCCAGTGGCAGAAAGGGAGAGAATTTGAATTCAGTTTGCATATAAAGGTGCAGCTACCTAACTTGCCCTTCCTGAAAAACTATGGAAATCGAAACACAGCCATCTTTCAAAATGTGCACTTCTCCAGATATTCCAGTGCAGTTCTCCTGCCAAGTAATGTATGTACTAAATGGGAAAATGAGAAACGGAGAGAAATCAAAATGGATAGATTTGCCTGTCCTGAGAAGGGGCTCAATGGAGCAATGGATATCTCACATGAGCCCACCAGGAAGCATGGCAAAGGCACGAATGGTGAAGTGGCAGAGAATTGGATTGGTTGGAAACATTTCCTCTGCCACTGCCAAGTTGCAGGTGGGGCCACACACACATCCGGCCATCCCTGCCTTATACTTTGACCACGCTCCTATGTGTACTTACTTAGAAGTAGGACTATTTCCCCCCAAGCAAACACATTTATGATCAGGAATTTTGCAGTGCTCAAATAAAATACTTTTGTCTCCACTAGGCTCAAGGGCCCCTTACTCTGTGCTGGGTTGAGGGAATCTATTTTAGATTGTTTGATAGTGCCGCATCCCTTTTGCTGATAGGCTAAAACTCCTTTTAGTAATGATGTGCCAAAGGGATGGCTCTGGCTCTGTTCCTCCTTCTCCTTGTGCCCTTTCTTGTATCATCTGCATTCATCTTTTCTGGGTTCCTGTGGTGAACTGGAACAAAGCTGGGAGGACTCAGTCAGCGAAAGCTTTCATTTGAAAGAGTTCACTTCCACTTAGGGAACAGGTAAGGACTCCCAGGCAGGGTTTGTTCTCTCTCCTTGATCCTGGAGAGCAGGGAACTTAAAAGAGGTCAAGAATGAAGGGCTCTTTCATAATTGATGGGGAACTTTGCTGGTGGTGATTAAGTGTCGCGGATAAAGTTGGCAGAGAACTGAACTTACCTGCCGGCGGTTCGAGAGTTTTTAATGCAATGGAGGAGCAAATCGTTTTGCTCTGGCCACTGGGACATCTAAAAAAAGCCTACTTCAGAGGGGCCTGCTCAGTGATCTGGGTTCAAATAGCCAGAGTTAGCAAAATGAATGAGAATTCTTGTACACATATGGAAATGAAAGAGGGGATTGATGTTCTCAAGTACAAAACATGCAAATGGGGTGTTGTTGATAGCCGGAATAGCCTCTCTCTGTTCTACTGCCATTCTTACCCCAAGGGGACGGGGAGGACCCTTTGCAGAGGTGTTTTAGATACATGGCCTCTCCCTACAGCAATTGTACTAATGGCAACATTGGAAAAGAGGCATAGCTCAGAAGAAGAGCCAGTGTTTGGCATGCCAAAGGTCCCAGGCCCAATGTTTGTCATTCTCTGTCAGTGGGTGGGTGGACTTTCACCTGAAACCCTGGACAGCGGCTCCCTGTCAGTGCAGACAGTGCTGAATTACATGGGCCAATTTATTTTTTAGGCAACTTCCTAACAGCAGCAAGGGAGAAGGCTTTGCCCCCAATAAAAGGCTAGGTGGATTGTGGAACATTTCCCTCTAGCAGGGCCACTGACATTTCTGGTGACAGGAATCCCAGTGTGAAATCGTGGGGGGGGAGGGCTGTTGGAGGACTAGATGGCATGGCCTAATATAGGGTCAAGCCATTGGTATATTGTCCAAATAGATTGGTTTGAAATCATTCTACTCATTAGACTAATCCACTGCACTTATAGAGATTCATGAACAAGTGGAGTGAGCCTTTGGATTGTGATGTCAAAGCCTTTAAGGCTATGTTCACAATTCTTTCAACCCATTCTCCCTTTGAGAGGATCAGAAGTCTTCCTTTAAGACATGTGGGGGGGAGTCTGTGGCTTGACCAATGTCCACGGACGATGGAAGTTGTAGTCCACCAACATCTGGAGGACCTTATGACAAGATATGTAGATATATATTGGGTATCAATGAGGTGGATGTCTGTTCCAACGTTATAAAGATGAGAGGTGGTATCATCTTCACTATAGTGCAGCTGAACATTCATGATGTCACTCACAAAAATCAGAAAGTCTCAGACATAACAGGGAACATTAACAAGCAGTTGTGAAAGTAGTCCAAACCTGTGCATTTTGCCCTTCTACTGTCTAATGCCAAAAGGGGATTTTGCACAGAGGGGATGCTTAATGCCCATTCATCTCCCCAGCATGAGCTTACTTTCATTCCATTGGCCAGACAAGAAGTGGATGCTCAAGGGCTTTACAGATCTGCATCTCAGGATACCCAAAGCTGCTCCTTGTCTGCTTTCCTGTTTATAGAACCCAGTTGGAGTTGGCCGCTATGATACTATGAAACATGAGAAATACCGAAAGAAGATCAGATACCGTTCCCTTTATATGCATGATACACAGCGTTACCTTAGTAACCTGGAGAGGGACAAGTGCTTACAGTAAGTAAAAAAATTACAAAACACAGAGAAGCAGCAACTTCTAAGTTCTAGCAGTACGTGAAATTGTGCTTGAGCAATTCATTCAAATTTGTACACTTGGCCTAATTTGCATGCCTTGTTTTGGATGACAAGTTTTGATTGTAACTTAGTTTTAGAATTTGGAAACTTTTCAGGATCTAGAATAGTAATAGAATTGGGCTTGTGAAATGTTGAGGATTTGGCTCAGGCCAGTGGGACAGGAAGCGTTTAGAGTGAAAACGTCTCATGTGGAGATAAAAAGATGTTGCCCATTCTGCTTCCGTAAGGCTAAACAAACCAGGGGAACAATAAACTAGAACCCAGAAGGAGTGGAGCTTAACTAGAATTCCTAAAATTAATTCTTGAATTGGGTGCAATTTTCAGCTCATTTGCATCTCTTTGAAGGTAAACATTTTGCTGGCTTATTCTTCTAACAATTCGATCTTCTTTTTCAGGGAGAGGATTACGCCTGTTAATAAAGGCCTCCAAAGACTCTGTTAAGCTACCTGAAGACTCGTTGCTTCCTGAAACATAGTTAAGTCACCAGGTATCAGCTGCATTTCTGGTTAATGTTCATAAAAAATCCTGCCAAGAGGACACAGACACCTCAACATTTGCTATATCGTATCCCGTACCCACCTACAATCATTTCTTGGTAATTATGTATAACACTCAAATCAAGACACTTGGTGGAATATGGTTAATGTGTTTTTTGAAAACCAGCATGCTGATGTAATTATATCAATATTAAAAATGCTAGACACAAACTGAACTGCTTACTGTTACAAGTAGTCAACACCAACAAAAAATAATAATAATTGTACTAGTCAGTTGTATGAGTAAAGAAAGCACAGTTTGCAGTTGCTACTAGTTCCTCCAAATACTGCAGACAATCAGGGTCAGGTGTTTTTAAAGTGCCTCTCCTCTGCCAGGGATCTACCTGGAAAGTCTGAACTCGTATCAGAAGCACCAATACATGCTGGTTGATGGTGATGGAGGAGGAGGAGGAGCTTCTTGGCTCCAGTGTAATACCTGAAGTTAACTTGGCAGGTGTACAATGTATGTGCACATATAAACCTTGTGCAATCCTTCAATGCAGTCACACGAACAGAAATAGCAGCAGTTGCTAGAGATATAAGACTGTATCCCGACAGGGATGATTGGCATGAATACAAGTAGTTGTGTTTCCTATCAATTTGTTGTTTCATTGATGATTAACACCACTGAACATTTTCATGCTTTTTTGTGGGTGGGCATATTCCCTAGCGATCTCATAGGGTAGCATTGACTGTCACAGCATTTGAACACTAAATGGTTCGATCCTATTTGGTGTATGAAAAATTCTATTTAACTAGACCAACATGAGCCAACAGGATGCTTTCCAGATGTTGATGCAACTACAAGGACCATCATCCCCGACCATGAGGTCAACAATGTTAAGAGGGCACATATTCGTTACTTCTGAATTGGATAGTACTGAAGCACAAGGAATTGAAGTATTAATTCATTTTGTAATTCCTTTAAGGACATTTTATTATACTTCTGAATAAATGTTAACTTGCACATAATGTGGTAAAATAATGCCAGGCAAGACCCTGTAGGAATTTATGGCAAGGTTTACTTTTGAGACATTTTATAGTCTAATGGAGGCATAAATTCTTTCTTCTTTTTTTTTAAAAGGATGCAATACAACATATTCTATAAATATGGATGTGATCCCAGGATTAGAAATAACAGTTAAGTCTAGGAAAAAGCTAAAGATTGAATTTTGATAGCTTCAAAAATCCTATGAGCACTTCAAAAAGCTCCTGAACCCAGCTTCTATGAAGACCTACTTGAAAGTTTTCAAAGAGTTCTGCCCAATAAATGACATTTCCAATGCGTCTTCCATTCAAAGTGACTTGAGATAATAGAGACGTACAGCAAAGATCTTCTCAACACCATTTTATTCAGTCACATCAAAATAGCATATTTTTTTTATGGTCGTAGCGCAAGTTCTGCCTGAGAGCAGCAGTACAAAACAGCTGACAGTTGCAACGTAAGTACACTGTGGCTGCTGGTATAAAATTAGGACATCTGAGTGGTTGGGACTCTTTTTCACTATGGTTGTAGCAAGAGGACAAACACACTTGCAGATACAGCCTGTGATGAGAAACAGAACTGTGTGCGACACAAAGACATACTCTACAGATTACAGACTCTGGCACTTTCCCCCCCTTTGCCTTTAGAACTCATTCCTGCACAGATAAATAATGGCAAGCATGGATTGCGCTGTCAACTCTCAGTCCCTTTCTGGATTCAACCTATGCCCAACACGCTGGCACAGCTACAGTGGCTTTTTACTGCCACTGCCACTTCCTACTCTCACAAACATTACGAGAATGGTTTTCAGATGTGCTACAGCAGTGTATGCAGGGCTCTCCCCCATCAAGGAATAGTTATCAGATGGATCAGTCTAAATGCATGTGCATTACTGAGTAGCTAAAATATGCTCGTTTATTCTCTTCCAATAAATAAAACCATCAGCTGGTCATAAATAAAACCCCACAGACAGTAAGATGTTTTCATATTGTCTCACCAAGCCGAACATTTCTCCCTATGTTCAGATAAATAATTCCACGTGAGAATTTTTGAGTCTTGACTAGTCTTTGGATCAGATTTTGGTTAAACTTGGTGCAAT
Source organism: Podarcis liolepis (assembly GCF_965112155.1). Taxonomy (NCBI): domain Eukaryota; kingdom Metazoa; phylum Chordata; class Lepidosauria; order Squamata; family Lacertidae; genus Podarcis; species Podarcis liolepis. The sequence continues at coordinate 57,984,415 of NC_139559.1, forward strand.
GAAAAGGAAAGAAGAAACCCAAACCCACTTAACCCCTGTAAAACTGATTACAGATGTGAAGCGAGTTTTATTATGGGAAAGTTCATGGCCCCAGCTAAACTTAACCTATTGCTATTACATTAAGTTTTTAGGAAGCATTGATGTTAGAGGCGTTGGGGGCTTATTGCTTCAGTGCAGAAGCTTTACCCTAACAGAAAAACCACTAGCTTGTAGAATTGTGAAAAAGAAAACAGCCATGTTAACATTTTAACATTAATCAGAATGTATGGAAGAGGGGGGCACACATAAAAGTAAAGTTGAGGCCTGCTCCTCTCTCTAGTGTGCAACCCAAACCCCTGGACCACTAAGGCTAGGTTTAATGAATTGTAGCCGCTGCTACTTCCACAGCCCTACTGACAACACACCAGCCAGTGTGGAAGAAGCAGGGGGCAAAATTCCCCCTCACTAGAACAGCTCCCAGGGCTGGGCTGGTGGCCTAGTTCGGGCCTGTGGCTGCCAGCAGCTGGGATGGCTCAGGATCCAGTTGATCATGTGTTGGTCTCTCAACCCCAGGTTTCTGCTGAATATCACCAGCTGTATCTGTCACCCACCTTTTGAGCGAGCACTTTGGAGGGCTTGACAGATGGCAACAGATCTCTCTTGCTGACAGATTTAGGCAGAAGGACAGCTCTGCTTCATCCAAACCCTCTGCCTTTTGTTGGGCAGGATGAGGGTAAAGAGGATGAAGAAATGGTATCCGTCCTCCTACAAGGCTGGCTGCATGCAAGTTTGGCTTCTGGATGTACGTGGCTCTCTTAAGGCTTACTGAAAGTGGGACTTGTGGGTAAATGTGCATAGGATTGAGTTACATCATACAAAAGCTTAAGTTTCCTTTCATCTACATGTGGGGTGCATGTTCCGACATTTTAAAAATCTGGATATCTATTCCTACCCCACCCGCATTTCCAAACGCTAATGAAGTCTAAAAAATAGGATGGCTAAAATGATCCAGGTCTCTTCCAGTTGATTAAGGCACTAAAAATAAAAATAAAAACTTCCTAAAAATAAAAGATACCCATGGTGAATACTGCCTTTCAAACTAAAGTTATGTGCATCATCTACCACACAAAACCCATAATTTGCTACACATTTCAAAAACAAAATAAAGCCTAAATTAGTTAGGCAACAAAATGAAACCACTTTGCTCAGTGTCTGATCAGTGTTGATCTTCTCCGTGTATTATGGAAAATGAGGCCAATCTTGCATTTCTGACAATCCATTTAAACTGCTAATCCAGTGTTTGTTAGCCAAAAAACAGATAATCATAGCATATTCTGTATCTTGTAGCAGCAGCAGCGATACCAAAAAGCAACACAGGAAAACAAACAAACAAACAAAGGCCACCCAGCGGCAGTTTGCCCTGAAGACTTGTAGAACTGGGGGCAGGAGGGAGAACAGACAAAAGCAACATCATTTATAAACAGGAAAGATAAATGCACCAATCCCTCCACAGTGCATACCAGCAAGTCTTCCCCTGCATCAAAGAAACCTTGATGGACACAACTAAAGAAAAATGTAATTCAAAGTAAAAGAGAGAGGCTGAACAATTCAAATTGCCTGCAAACCATAACTTCCAACGCTTTCAGACAGACAGGTCTACAACTGTGAATCTAATGCATGGTTACTTTTAACAATTCAAATGGAAATCCTGGGAAAGCTTAGTGATATGGTATAGGCAACAGTGACGTAATTTAAAGGCAGTCTCATTTGGCAGGTATTTGGCACTACCCTCGCGTAGAGGTGATTTTCTAAATTACAGGATCCCATCCCATTACATTTGTAGTAGTGAAGCTCCTATCAAACTCCCACTGGCAATTGCTAGCTAGACTGCAGTTCTAGCATCCTCAAAACTCAGATTTTTCCCATTTTTCTACAGGAAACCACTAAAAGATCTATAGCAAACCTATAATTAAACCTTATAGGAATTTCCATTTCTAAGCTATAAGATTATTAAGTGTAGATTTTTTTTTTCATATAAAGGCAGGAGTTTATATCTCTTAAATCACAAATATGCTTGAAGTCTTTGGGACAGCAACAACATGCTTTCGTTAAGGGCAGAGCAATTAGTTATTGTAAAATCCAACTTCACCCAATTTCTTGCTCAGGTGAGTCCGATTTAATGTCTTGCAGATTTGCAGATTTTATCATACACCTCTGGAAAAGCATCATTACAATGAAGTTGCTTCCTCAGCTTATGGTACAGCGAGCCATCAAACATTTCCCAGAATTCCTCACGGGTCATATAGCAATCAGCATACAACATCTGAAAACTAAAAGGAAGAATGAAAAACAGATCTTAAAATTGTTGCATCAGAAGGCGGCAGAAACTATTGCTCATTTCTTAGAGCAGGCTATTTTGCCAGCACAAACGTTCAGATCTTGTCCTAAAGGAACCCTTTTGTCTAGTCCCCAGTACTCCAATAGAACCCCATGAAACCAATTCTGAATTTTAGAACAGAAAACACTTCAGACTGCTCAGTAGCCCCAAAAGGGAAGTCTGTCATAGCAGCCTTATAATGAAGCACATTTTTGTTAAATTATATATGTCTTCAGGTAAAAAGGATCCTTAAAAAAACCCTGACCAATAAAAAATTAAGTTAAAATTCTTTTTGTTTTTGCAACATCGTCATGCAGCAAGCTGAAAAGTTAACTGCAAGAGAGTTCTCCTAACAACTTGAGAGAATGCCCTTTCGGGACTTAGACCCTTACCCATGAACACTCCTTACAAACTTTTCTATTTGCCTGGTGGAAGCCTTAGCTTCGAAGTATTTTGTTTTGGGCTCTCCGTAGGCTCCTACGTCCACATAGAGCTCTGCTTCATCTCCTTTTGGGTGAATCATGCCAGGGTTATTGGGCAAGATGAAGGGGCAGAGCCACAGAGGATAAACCTAGAGACAACGGAAGAACAAAAAAATTCACAACAAAGCAATACATGGGAGCCACTACCCAGCCCTTCTGAATCCTGTAGTCGAGACATGTTTTGTTTAGCTACTGCTACTAAGAACAACCTGGAAGGTAGGAAAGATGCTCTTACTTTGATGTCACTGTGGAAGGTTTCGATACATTGCTCAAGGCTTTTCATGGGGACCATCATGTCTTGTACAACGTGATGCTGCTCATAGAGCTTCCGAATTGCTTCTCCTTGGGTCAGTTTTAAGAGGGAGATTTTAGGAGGAACCATCCAACCAAACAGGTAGCGGAAAACAGGGTTATTGCCAAATGGGATGATATCCTAGAAAAGAGACCAAATGCATGTCGTGAGAAAACTACGCATTTCAAATCTGGATCGCCGACTTCAGAAATAACTGTCTGCCTTAAAAAACAACACCTCAACACTTTTTCATCATTCATTTATTTTAACAAAATTCACATGCTGCTTGATTGAAAGAAAACCTGTACAGTGGTACCTCGGGTTAAGTACTTAATTTGTTCCGGAGATCCGTTCTTAACCTGAAAATGTTCTTAACCTGAAGCACCACTTTAGCTAATGGGGTCTCTCGCTGCCACCGCACCACTGGAGCACAATTTCTGTTCTCATCCTGAAGCAAAGTTCTTAACCTGAGGTACTATTTCTGGGTTAGCGGAGTCTGTAACCTGAAGCGTATGTAACCTGAGGCGTATGTAACCCGAGGTACCACTGTATGCAGTTTACAAAAATCAAGTCGATTACAATTACTAGTGGCACTAATTAGTACATACAATAAAATAAAATAAAATAAAATAAAGCTACAGCACATATGGATTTAGCTAATTAGCGACTAATCCCACATAACATTGGAAGGATCTTCTGTGCAGTGAGCTGCAGCAATATGATGCTTTTCAGTCTGGGGAATGACCGCAACCATTTTTCCAGTTGGCTCACACTGGTGCTTATGACAAGCCCTAGGGGGAAATGCCTCCCCTTTGCTCCCGTGGCTTGAAATCAAAGGGCGTGGGCAAATGAAATGGGGTTTTTGCACTAGCCGCTGATCAACTGATATCAGGCAACCAACAGGTAGGCAGCTGTCAAACTGGCCCATGGGAACTGGGACACGTCAGCTGGTCAGATCTAGTTCCTACCCTGATATATAATATGGGGAAGAAGTTCGGCCTAGTCAGCTATTTCGCTAACTAGGTTTATCATTACCACAGAGAGGGTTGAATTGATAAGGATGTGTCTGTGAGCTTGATTGACAGCTAATATGGCATGAATTGGAACCTTACCTGGAGCTCCCAGAATATGCTCCGTGTATGCCTGTGATAGTATTGCCTTGCAGGGATATATTCCGTTCCCATCTCGTTAGCCTTTAGATAGTTCTCCACATGCTTGAAAAACCATGGCTTGTAGTAACACCCAATTCTGTTGATCTTAACATAAACAGAAACACAATGAACACACCAGCACAAAAGCAGCTTTGCCTGAAGACAAAGTTTCATAACGTGGCTCTAATTACAGCTGCAATTGAATGCAAGTTCTTTTAATGCTCAGCACATTTCTGCAACTGTTAAGAGTAAGATTGCCAAGGAAACACCAACAACAGGTTGTGTTGATCAAGGGTCGCTATGAGGGTTGCTGCTCCAGATGTTGCTGCACTACAATTCCCTCCCCCCCTAAGCATTGGCCAGCAATGGCTGGGGCCGACTGGCAGTTCAGTCCAACAACGTCTGTAGGGTGACACACTATCTATCTTTGATGTAAAGTCATGCAATGTACATCATTTACATGCAAATGTCTGTATGCAATCAACACTGGCAAATTTTTTTTGTAGATAAGAACTGCCTACAGGCCAATTCTGTGCACTTCTATCAGGCAGATTGGTTTGCCCCAGGCCTGTGGGAGAAATAGTTTTGTAGAATGACCTCTCCCACCAGATTAATTATGTGCAAGACATTCCACTCATGGAATTGATCTGCCCAGTATTTTGTTAAACTAGTTTAACAGTCACTCCTCCATCCAGAGAACCATGGGAACTACTGTTCTGTAAGGGAGGCTGAGCTCCAAAAAAGAATTCACAACACTCTCAACAAACTACTGTTCTCTAGGGGAAGCTATGGCATTAAAAATACCATAAAAACTAAAGGAAGCCTGTACTGCAGATGGGCTCTCTAAACTTTAGAATCAATGAAGGGCAGAGATTGGTTTTCAGAGGCAAGTTTGGCTAGTTCTCCCCCCGCCGGTGTCCTATTTACCTGAAGAAGTGAAAGAATCAATGTTGTTACCTTACTATGATCAGCTTCATTGGTCAAAACTCCGGTCATTATGACAGCTTCTTCTAAAGAATAAACCAGACCCTCCACAAAATGGTTTTCTTTCTTCTCAGATTCTTCAGCAAATCTCTTGCAGATTGTCTTCAGTCCTCTCACAGGCTCATAATGCAGCTTCACATATTTTTTCGCTGGGATCATTTTTATTTCAGCTGCCACCAGGAAGCCCAGTGTGCCACAAGACCAAGGAACCGCATAAAATAGGTCTGAGTTCTCCTCCTGCAAAAGGCACGCAACACTAAGGCGCATACAGATACAGAGCAGGAATAATGTCACAAACCACAGCAAATTAGAATGTTATCTTACCGGTGTACATCTCACATGGCTCCCATCAGCAAGAACAAGTTCATAGGCCACGCAGGAATGCTGAAACAGTCCATAGATGTGGGAGGACGATTCAATACCAGTCCCCATGATCAAACCACCTGAACAAGAGATCATTGCACAACAATCACATGAATTGTATTTTCATTTTCCAGAGGACTTACTTAAATAACAGGTGAATTTTCACAGCTTGGGAATCATACAGTGAGCATTAGATCTTATGCATCACAGAAAAGTATAAAAATAATTTGCTTTTAATTGCTAAGTGGAACTGTATTGAAATATTTAAGAGTTGTAGTTATATTTTACAAATCCCAAGACCTCTCACCTACAGTAAGGTCATCAAGTTCTGGTACCACTGGAACAGTCCAGCCTATGGGGTTGAGGTGTGCTGTTAATTGTCCCATTGTGACCAAGGGTTCCACACGGACAACCTAAGGAAGAACACATTTTATATGCCAAGACTGAATGCCACATCAATACAAATCTGATGCCGAATCAGTAACACAGAAATGCACTCTGCCCCATCATTTGGTGCACACCTTAAAAGTTACCTCGGTCTTTGTGAATCAGGAAATCAGTGGAAAAGAAATACTTTAAACAGGTTAGTGTTGCAATCATGCTTGCCTATCCTGGATGTAATTAGGCAAATTACAACTAGGAAACCCGTAGCATGAATGCTTTAAGACTGAGCAGCACAACAGTACTTTCTGCAGCAGACAAGGCAGCTAAGGTTGCACCAAAAACTTGAAAATTTGGCCCAAGAAACTCCTGTCTGCACTGTTTATCACAAACATATATACTAGTGCATGAACAAAGTGTAGGGTCATGCCTCTGTTCCTGGCTATTGTACCTTCCACTTGCTAGGAAGAGTTGTGTAAGCCAACTTCCCATGAACAGAAGCCTCATCCTTCAATTAGCATACAGAAATGGCAGGTTTCATTTCTTTCACAATCAAGCAGTTATCTACATTGATCTCCTTTAATAATAATAAATGCATTTTGCAGTGGTTCCAACCCTATCTTTGGAACTGAGTCCAGAGAGTAGCACTTGAGAGTGCCTTTCAACCCCTTGGTGGCTACATTATAAACCTGCCACAGCTTACTATCTTACAGGTACCTCCAATGCTATTTACCATATTTTTCGCTCTATAAGACGCACTTTTTCCCTTCTAAAAATTAAGGGAAAATGTGTGTGCGTCTTATAGAGCGAATGCAGGCTGCACGGCTAAGCCAGAACAGGGAGAGGGAGCGCTGCGCAGCGCTCCCTCTAGCTATTCTGGCTTTTGGATGGCCCCGCGAAGCTCCCCGTGCCCTGCGGAGGCTTCGATCAAAGCTAAACCAGCTATCCCACCGGCTATCCCAGAAGCCAGAACAGCAAGAGACTATCCCAGAAGCCAGATCCCTCTTGCTGTTCTGGCTTCTGGGATTCATAATTCCCCCCCCCCTTGTTTCCTCCCCCCAAAACTAGGTGCGTCCTATAGAGCAAAAAATACGGTAATATCTACATGAAGCTATTGGGATCGGTCATTATGAGTTTTGGGGTAAGGTGCCATCGGTATGCTGATGAAACTCAGCTCTATCCTCCGTAACATCTGAAGTGGGAGAGGCTGTACAGCCCCTGGGATAGTACTTAGATGCAGTGGTGAAATGGATGAGGAAAAACAAGCAGAGCTTGAATCCTGCCAAGATGAAGGCACTGTAGGTGAGTAGTTTCCGCATCCAAGATGCGTAGGCAACTCTCCATAAACACAGAGAAGTAGTGGTCAGTGGAATGGCAGCATTTACTTGCCCTTGCGTCACTGGTGTTTCTACATATTACTGGGAGGGAGATAGGAAGGTGCAAGGAGTGCCAGATTGGTTCCACCAACGAGTTTGCACTGCACCAACCTGGCCCCTTGCCGTAAGCTGGAGTGACATGAGGTCAGGTAAGTGCTGCTGCCCCACTGCCTGCTACTAAGACAGAGTGAGCAAAAGATAGCAATTCTGAAGACACCAGCTAGTGGGGAAACATCCTCAGTAGTACTGCCACACCAGAGGTCCTGTGTTCCAAGGTCTGATTCTTCCGCTTCGAAATCATGCGCCTCATCCTTGGTCAGGCACCTCAAAGAGGACCAGAAAGCACAGAAACAGGCTCAATGATGTTCAGCAATGGCCACATCCCTTGAACAAAAGCTCATCACTTAAATACAGTGGTGCCCCGCAAGACGAATGCCTCGCAAGACGGAAAACTCGCTAGACGAAAGAGTTTTCCGTTTTGGAGGTGCTTCGCAAAACGAATCTCCTATGGGCTTGCTTCGCAAGATGAAAATGTCTTGCGAGTTCCTGCGGGTTTTTTTCCTCCCCCCCTTTTTCTAAGCCGCTAAGCTGCTTATCAGCTGATCCAATAAGCAGATAAGCCACTAAAAGCCGCTAAAAGCGCTAATCCGCTAATCCGTCAATGGGCTTGCTTTGCAAGATGAAAAAACCGCTAGACGAAGAGAATCACAGAACGGATTCTTTTCGTCTTGCGAGGCACCACTGTAGAAGGATCAATTCCAAGCTTACCATTCTCTCAGTGTCCACTTCCAGAACATCCATCAAGTTGATTGTTATATTCTTAAGCGTCTTCTTGTACTTTCCAACACGAAGAGACACTGTAAGCCAGCCAGGACGTCCTGTGCACATATATGTTTTTAGCCCTTCTTTTTTCCATTCTCGTACCTGCAAGAAATGAAGATTAATTTAACACCTTATATATAACAACTTGATGTTGTTTTTGCAAGTAAACAGATCTGCATCTGAGAAAGCTGATTCTGACTAGAAGAATCCTACATACACTTCCCTGGAAGTCCCATTAAATATAATGGGGCAACTGAAAGCAAACATTTACTTATCAAAATTTATATACTGCTTAATTTAGAAAACCTAAGCCAACAGTTCCTGAACTCCCCCTCCCCCAGATTACTTGAAAATTCTTGAGGGTCTTGGTGGACCACTTAATGGCTTTTCTGCCTGTTCTCAAGAAAGTACCTTTAACACAAAAGGTTTTAAAATTTGCATTGGTATTGCAATTAAGGCAGAATAAGAGCCTACTAGGGCTGTGTTCACACTCCCACCGTGCTCACTGCCATTCCGGTGCAAATGCATCCTGGACTTTGTTACACTACTGTTTTATGAGTTTCTCCCCAAACTAGCTTCACACTGATTGAGAGTCCTTAAGCCATTCGCAATTCATCTCCAGCCAAGGTGTGAACACTTCTACATAGGGAAAAGGTGTCACTGCCTGCCAGTGCACTCTAGTGTGTACACAAACAGACACAAATCTTACACTAGTGGAGCCATGTTGATGTGAAAAGCTGGGGAGGGGGGACAGAATGAGCTGTGCTGCGGAATTCACTGGGGCAGCAGAAGGGACTTCACTGAGCTTTAAAGTGGTAATGTGAACACACTCTACTGTCTGAAAAGCATGACAGCACAGGCCAGTCTGACCTTGTTTGCACTGTGATGAGCAGAAAACTGCAGTGTGAGGTTAAAGTATCTCATGCTAATGAACCCCATGATGATGATTATACAGTGCCATTGGTGTGCACCGTGTTCTTCTAGCTCTAGCATGTCTCCTCTTAATGGCCTTTTCTCTACACTAAAAAGCCCCAAGTGCTGTAACCTTTCTACACAGGAAGTTGCTATTTTCATCAACAGGAACGAAAGAGTAAAGGCTTGTTTGGTATAATGTTGTAATCATTCAACTTGTTTTTATTATTGCTTGTAAGCTGCTCTGAGCCCGGCCTTGGCTAGGGAGGGCGGGGTATAAATAAAAATTATTATTATTATTATTATTATAATGACCTGTCAGGGAGACACATGGCACAGAATAGGCTCTCTGCAATTTGAATGCTTGCTGATTTATGGTTTCCCTAGCATCAGGCACATACCTACGCAAGCCACATACGGACTCCACTAATGTTTATGCCTGTTATCCATAAACAAGAGGACCACTGAAGACTAGGTGTCCCTTGTGGTCCTTTCCAACTCTACAATGCTATGATTCTATGAAGAAGATACTGTCTAGAGAGCAATAATGTGCCAAATACTGGCACTGCTTTCTTGCAGCACCTTTCCTTCCACTTACAATTTGTTTGTGTAACAGTAATGGAATGCCTTCTCTGCTGAAATACATCACTATTTGTATTGACGATCTGCCGGTTTCTGAAAACACACCTGTTTGCAAGATGTGTCCCTTGATATCTTCATCTGGGGCAACCCACTTAGATGAGCATCATCTGATTTTCCCACCTTTTAATTTTAATGGTACTGTTTTCTAGTGTATTTTAATGGCTGGGTTTTTTTTAATATTTTCTAAACTGCTCAGAAACCTACTCTAGCATTACATGGTATATAAGTAAATAAGATATTAATTTAGCACTGTATCACTGCTACAGGCCCACAGCTGATTGGTCAGGAACGGGGAAACTGACTCCAAATCACATCAGCCTCAGCTAGCAAAGCCAACAGCTGGGATGATTGTAGTTGTAGTCCAACATCATCTGGAGGGCCACAGGTTTCCCATCCCTGCTTTGGTCCAAGGGTGCAGCCAGAGATGCAACCCAAAGTAACAGGGCAACAACATAATTGTCAGGATATCTCCTCTGAGTTTTTGTATGAGAAAAATTTCCAATATCAGCAATATCACAAAACTGCTAAAAGGGGGGGGGGGACCAGACTCAATGGTTGCTGTTAGTAGTCCTGATCTGCAACTCAAGACTTGTATTTAGCTTCATTCAAACCTCTGGCCAACTTCCATGCTTGAAAACCTCTGCTCCAGGGAAGGAAGGCCAGGAACACCCGGAGTCTTACTAGGAAAACTGAACAGCCTGCGCTTCTTCCAACTTGTAAACCCTTTTGGGGGTACTTTCCCCCTCCGCCCGCCCTTCTCACCTGTTCCTGGATGTTGCGAACACGCAGGTTGTGCTGCCGAGGCGCGCTGTGCATCTTCTGCACCATCCAGGCGCGGAACTGGTAGTAGATGTCGAAGAGCACGGAGAGGGGCAGCAGGAAGAGGCAGACGAAGACCCAGCGGTGGTGGACCAGAACGTACGCGAGCCCCTTGTAGCGGGCCCACAGGATGAGCAGCAGAAGCCCGACCCCGAGAGACAGCAGAGGACCCATCGCGAACCCTCGCCGGCACTCACTCACACGCAACGCGCCTAACAACCCAAGTCGTTCTCCTAATCGGATCCGCTCGACTCCCGCAGCACCCAACAAGCCGGCACAACTTGTTTTGCACAGCTGGCCTCTTCAGTCCCCAGTTGGCTCACCTAGCAGCCACCTGTTCCAACAACCCCCGAGACCCCGCTACCCTCCGCCGCCTCTTCCCACGTACTACGGTCAGCACCGTCTTAGCAGCGCCGCCGCCCTGTGCAAAGCAAGGCGGGCACTCGCCCCTCTCCTTTCCTCGCAACGGGGCAAGTCTCTTTACAGAGTATGTTTGGAGACCCGGGTTCAGAAGAACCGCGTCGGGGACACGCGCGCGCGCCTTCCCCACGACCGTGTCACACCCGCTCGCGGACCGGCGTCACCCCCAGCTCGCGAGCCGACCGTTCCTCGCGCTCCCCTCCGCAGCCCAGCCGAGCCAACGTTCGGCGCTTGACACCCGGCGCTCCGCCCCCGGCCCGACTCGAAGCGCAGCCCACCTCCCTCCTGGTTGGCCGGTCGGGCTCCTCGGCGGTGAGGAGAGGGACGGCGTCCAACCAATGGGGTGGCGCCGTTTGGATCGGATCAGGCGCCGAGTGGCGGGATTGGCTGGCTCGGGAGGCGAGGGGGCAGGGAGCTAAACACCCGTACCGGCCGGGTGCCTCGGAGCAGCACGAGGCCAGTTGGCCGAGCGAGCGCCGCGTGCCGCCTCCCCGCCCTAGGCAGGCATGCAGGCTGGGTGCTCTCGCCCTGGGGGGGGGGGGGGATGACGCTGCAAGGCAGGTTTTTTTTGTATGGAGGACCCAACCCCCGGTTCTGTTCGTGAACTGACGAATAGTGACCCGTCTCTGGTCCTGTGGAGGGTTCCCCGCAAGCCATGCAGCGGGGGAATGCCCGTCCTAAATTGCAGCCAGAACAAAGAGGCCTCTTGCTCGGATACCGAAACAGGAGAGGGAAATAACGTTGCAATCCTTTACACACCTGAGAGTTGATCGGTATAGGATTGCGCTTAAGTATTTTTGCAAATGTGCCTCCTCCTCTGCTCATGGGACAACTCGCATGCCAAGGGAGAATTCCCCCTGCCCTGCCTTGCTTGCACACGCAGATACAGTTCTGTGGGCTCGGAAATGCAGTTGGCACGCTGGGGTGAAACGGCAGCCAGGGTCTGGAGCAGCACCAGGGGGGCATCCTTTCAGGCCACGTGCTGCCTGGTGGCACCTCGCCTGGAACGTTGTAATCCTGCCCCCTTTGTCCGGGGCACAGTGCCGCGGCACGAGGCGAACCATCTGCAGCCTTTGGGCGTTCGCCATGTTAGAAGCCGTGTCCAAGTTCTGAATCTTCACGTTGCTTGCTAAATAGAGAGCTCTTGGTGAAAGCAGAACTCAATCCTACGCATTATTGTTATGATCGTTTGATTATGATGATGCTGCGTATTGTTATGCTGTGCATTATGTTGTTGTTGTTCTGCTTAAATTATGCTTGTAGTGTTGTATTCCGCCCTTGGATCTTTGGATAAAGGGTGGTATATAAATTGAATAAATTAATAATAATTAGCAGAAGGAGAGGGATGAGTGAGTTGGCAGAATTCTTGGTCTGCTCTGTAACAGTACCCCCTAGATTGCAGGTGGGGAACTGCAACTTTTGAAAGTTTGCACACACAGCAAGATACAAACATACTGTGTTCTTCTAAAATTAAAATAAAATAAATGATGTACCAGTTCTCATATCTTGGTAAGCATGTTGTGGGTGCCATGGGCAGCAAAAAGAGAGGTGCTTGTTTTCTGTGCCTGTGAGTATTGTAACAAAAAGCTCTGCATGCATACAGTTAATGCCAAAACATTCTTCTAAGCAGTTCTAAATAACCAGTTACAAAACATTAAAACAAAAATCCATAATTAACTACTTTTATATATTTTGGAAAGTTGTTTGGACATCTGTTAATATACAACCAAATTTTGCAAAAGGCTTCCTGCAATCGAGCAGGTTTTCATCTATGTATGGATGCAACTGAGCGGCACAGAATAAAATAATTGTAGAGTTGAAAGGGACCCTGAGGATCATCTAGTCCAACCCTCTGCAATGCAGGGATATGCAGCTGTCCTTTATTGTGATTGAACCTTCAACCGTGGCATTATGAGCACCATGCTCTAACCAGCTGACCTATCCATTGAAACATTAGAAGATAAACATCCATCATTAAAACACGCAATAAAACAATCCCATTAAAACACAGAAATGAAAATAGGAGATTCAGATAAAGTTATCAAAGTTAAAATCATCTGGCCTTGTAAGAAAGCCTGAAAGGGAAGATTAAACATAAGCACTGGATAATTATATAATGGATGGTACAAGATACAGTGCATCACGTCTTCAATTCGGCCTTTCTGCACAAGCCCAAACCATCCTTTGCTAGTCTGTTAGAAAATCTACAACCATATCTAGACATCAATAGGCATGGCTTGGAATCCAAACTCGGTAAAAGCATATCTGGAACAAGGAGAGGGGCAGAATAAATTTTGATAGATAGGTGGCCCTTTCATGGTCTGGTTTGATTTCACTATACCAGACAGCAGACTTAAAATTCTTCAAGTATTCAATATTTCGTTTAGCATCTTTGAAAAAAATTATATCCCAGCTCTTACAGTCAGATGAACCCTGCATTGACCTTGTTGTGAGAATCAAGTAGCTTACCATCAAATATCTGCTAAATTGTGTCCAACCTTCTATATTCTGTAAGTCTTAAAAACACAATTTTGCTAAGCGTTGATCTAGCACCACTGATAGTTTTTTGTAATACATTGGTATCTCAGGTTAAGAACTTAATTCATTCTGGAGGTCCGTTCTTAACCTGAAACTGTTCTTAACCTGAAGCACCACTTTAGCTAATGGGGCCTCCTGCTGCTGCCGTGCCGCCGGAGCACGATTTATGTTCTCATCCTGAAGCAAAGTTCTTAACCCGAGGTACTATTTCTGGGTTAGCGGAGTCTGTAACCTGAAGCATCTGTAACCCGAGGTACCACTGTACAGTATAATGGGTTTGTGTATACATAGAATCATAGAATCGAAAAGTTGGATGGGACCCCAAGAGTCACCTAGTCCAATCCTCTGTTGTGCAGGAATCTCAACTAAAGCATCCATGACAGATGTCCATCCAACCTCCACTTAAAAACTTCCAATGAAGGAGAGTCTGCACCCTCCTGAGGGAGTCCATTCTACAGTACTGTCGAACAGCTCTTATTGTCAGAAAGTTCTTCCTGCCTGCTGTTTACTTGGAAACCCCTTTCCTTTAACTTGAATCCATTGGTTTGAGTCCTGCCCTCCAGAGCAGGAGAAAACAAGCTTGCTCCAGCTTCCATGTGACAGCCTTTTTGATATTGGAAGATGGCTATCATATTTCCTCTCAGTCTCCTCTTCTCCAGGCTGAACATACCCACTTGTTAGAGAAGGGAGGCCTACTTCAATCCTCTATAGTGCACCGGCTGTAAGATACTGCCACATGCATGTACAAGAACATATACTGAATTACATAAAGTTCATCTCTACAATGGCTACCCTAAATTGCTACATACCCTGATTTTCCTTCAGATTGCTAGATAGATATAGACAATTGAACCTCACATTCTCACACATGGGGTGAGGAGCATTTATATATCTTTCAACATGGAGGTATCAGCATGTCAACAAATGGTTAAGATGAAATTTGGCTCATACTCTCTGAGTGTTGATGACATTGAAATGAACTGTGGGGGCTCTAGCAATAAGACAAAATTTAAGATTAAATTAACAAATAGATAAACTAAGGACTATGAATTTGCTGAACCAACTTTTAAAAGGGATACAAGAACGGGGGATGTGAGGAAGTCAGGAAAATATGTGAATTTAAGATATAAAACCAAGAAAGGGATTTTTTGTGTTTTTCTTATATGTGCTTTTTCTTTTTTATTATTAGTTTTTAAAATGTATGTATTTTTGTATTTTTGTGTTTAATGTTTGTAGTGTTGTATTTTGTAGTATGTATGTTGTGTTTTTATATTCTTCTTGTTTTCGTCTTTGTATTTTTCTTGTTATATTGTGCATTGTTAAAACTTAATAAAAAATTTTATATATAAAAAAAAAGAAATTTGGCTCATACTCTGACTACTGGAAAGTTTACCATATAATAGATATCAGCATTCTGGCACAGAATAAACCAAGTCATACCTGGCAAGGGACTCTTCTACTAGCAGCTAAAGAGATAGATCTACAGTTGAAGAACGGAAACCTCATTTATGAGTAGACAGATATGGATGCTGCTTGTTGGAGCCTGGTATCTTTGCCCATTCCCAAAGCTCTGCTTTTAAGCCATTTCTGCAGACTGAAGGCTGGGGAGATGTGAAGTCTTTATATTGCCTCTTTGTGGGCTGCTTAAATGCCTTTGTGAAGAAAACAAGAAGTTGTCTGTCAGGCTGCCTACCTGTGTCTCCACTGTCTCAGAAAGCAACTTGAAAATATATTTGTTTTCTTTCCCTGGTCCCCCCCACCCCCTGGAGGAGAAATGCTGCTTCTTATGTCTTAGTTTCAGTTGGAAGGTTAAGGCTAAAGTTTCAAGGATTGCTCAGATCAGCCTTGTTGCCACTGGTTTATTGAAAAATTACTTGGTGTACTCTCAGGAGTACACTGAGTTCCATAAATAATTACTTGAAGCATTCTCTTACCAGCAGTCATGTATTGTTTTGCTAACCTTCCAAACCAAGGGCGTGCGCACAATATATTTCACAATCTTACTCCATCAGAGCACTTTCCACATTCCATGATAACAATATGCCACAATCTCATTCCAGAGCTATACACGAAATAGTGTGTATCTGTGTGTGTGTGTGTGTGTGTGTGTGTGTGACTCTAAAAGAGCAGCCTCTCTCCTTGCCACAACAAATGATGCCTGAACACTGGGTCTTTTACTCTGAGCCCCAGATCTGCTTCCCTTCTTCCCCTTTTAAACTTCTTTGCAAAATCATTGTTTATACGCCAACTGGCAGGGCCAGCCAAAACAGAACCAGCTTGGGGCAGAGTGAAGCAGCCCACCTTAGGCAGCAGAAACCTACAGGGTAGTGTCAGCCCTGCTGCCAGGGATCCATAGTGATGGCTTCCGGTGACATCTTGCGAGATCTTTGGAACAGTGTTTGAAACTCCCATTGTTCTAGGCACATTTTGTGACAGGGAATTTCATCAGCGCGAGCAGTTTCTGATCTATGGGCGCAGTATTGCACCTAAGTTATCAGATTAAAACTGCAAAGTGGAAAGAAAGGAAGGCCTTTTTCTGCCTCCCTACTTCCTGCTACTGTCTGAATGTGTAGCACACAGGTGCTTGCATGGTGTACTTGAATATATCCAGTATCCTGAATTTGCATAAATGGTGTATCCTCAAGTTGTGGAGAAAGGAGGGTTCATCACTGCTCAGTGCTTACGCCTACACAGGTAAGCCACCTGAAGCTTACTTTGTTTCAGGTACCTAATGGGTGGTGGAGGAGCATGCAGATTGAGTTCAGTTTGATTCTGATGTATCCAGGTGTGTTGGATTCATTATCTGTAATTGGCTTTGTGTGATCTGCTCTGTGACGGTTTTATGGCAAAAGGTGGGATTGGAACACCCAGTGTTCAAAACTCCCATTGTTCTAGGCACATTTTGTGACAGGGAACTTCATCAGTGCGAGCAGGTTCTGAGCTCCGGGAGCAGTGCTGCGCCTAAGATTTCAGACTAAAACTGCAGAGTGGAAGGAAAGGAGGAGCTTTTTCTGCCTCCCCACTTCCAGCTACTCTCTGAAGGCTGGAGAAGAGACCCTCTAAAGAATATTAGGGGGGCGGGCAGGGGAAGGACTAGACCATGTGAAAGATTTTAGCTGCAGTTCATTCATTTTCAGCTTTGTATTCTTGTTTTTTTTTAAAGCGCACCTATACATTCCACTGTTGCGCCCATAACATAGGTTTAAGGTGCCACTTAGCTCCTAGCTTTCATATCTCTGATTCTAACACTGCTCTGGAATGCATGGAGTTGATGGGTTCCAGGCAGCAGGAGTGGTGGATGAGAAGTTACTGAAGTCATCATTATCGTAAGGTCTTTGAATCTGAGTGATGCTATGAAATGGTTTGTGAGACACATTTCTGGTGACTTTATGAGCATGCCTCTGCAGTGAACCATTGTGCCATTTATCATTGTGATTTCATATGGAACAGGATTGAAAGGCATTGAAAGTTTGTTGCAAAACTCTTAACATAGATCACCTCCCTCTCTCCTTTATGAAAGGCACTACTGTGTCTCGCTTGCATTGGTCTGTATACTTTTTAATTGCAAGCTTTGCCTTATTATCACGTTGGTGCAGTGTGCATCCCTGTGTGGGAAGTCAATTTGAGCAAATGTTGTCCTTACCTTTCCACCAAACATGGTAGCTGGTGCCATGCAATAATAATAATAATAATAATAAATTTTATTTATATCCCGCCCTCCCCAGCCGAAGCCAGGCTCAGGGCGGCTGACAACAATAAAACAGTACAAAAGTACAACATAAACAACATTCTAAAATCATTCATTGTAAAAATTAATTAATTCAAGCCACTAGCAACCATTGGGCCAGAGCTCTGCGAAGATTGCCGAGGGAGGGAGTCAGGCTGTGCCCTGGCCAAAGGCCTGGTGGAACAGCTCTGTCTTGCAGGCCCTGCGGAAGGATGTCAAGTCCCGCAGGGCCCTGGTCTCTTGTGACAGAGTGTTCCACCAGATCGGAGCCACAGCCGAAAAAGCCCTGGCTCTAGTTGAGGCCAGCCTAACTTCTCTGTGGCCTGGGACCTTCAAGATGTTTTTATTTGAAGACCGTAGATTTCTCTGTGGGGCATACCAGGAGAGGCGGTCCCGTAGGTACGAGGGTCCTAGGCCATATAGGGCTTTAAAGGTTAAAACCAGCACCTTAAACCTGATCCTGTACTCCACCGGGAGCCAGTGCAGCTGGTATAGCACCGGGTGAATGTGATCTCGCAGCGAAGACCTCGTAAGGAGTCTCGCTGCAGCATTCTGCACCCGCTGGAGTTTCTGGGTCAGTCTCAAGGGCAGCCCCACGTAGAGTGAGTTACAATAATCCAGTCTGGAGGTGACCGTCGCGTGGATCACAGTGGCTAGGTCAGGGCGAGAGAGGTAAGGAGCCAACTGCTTAGCTTGGCGGAGATGGAAAAATGCCGCCTTTGTTATAGCTGCAATCTGCGCCTCCATGGAAAGGGAGGTGTCGAAGATTACACCCAAACTCTTAACGGACGGTGCTGGCACTAATTGCGCCCCCGCAAGAGATGGGAGTTGCCCCCCCAATCCCATATCGCCCCGTCCCAGCCACAGGACCTCTGTCTTCGAAGGATTTAGCTTCAACCGGCTCCCACGTAACCATCCAGCCACAGCTTCCAAACATCTGGTCAGTGTGTCTGGGGCCGAGTCAGGATGGCCATCCATCAACAGATAGAGTTGGGTGTCATCGGCATACTGATGACAACCCAGCCCAAAACTCTGAACAAGCTGGGCGAGGGGGCGCATAAAGATGTTGAAAAGCATCGGGGAGAGTATCGCACCCTGAGGTACTCCACACACCAAGGAGTGGTGCGATGACAATTCCCCCCCAAGCGCCACCCTCTGTCCCCGACCAGAGAGAAACGAGCGCAGCCATTGAAGGACTGTGCCCTGGATCCCCACGTCGGCAAGGCGGTGGTCCAGAAGTTCGTGATCGACCATGTCGAAAGCTGCTGATAGATCTAGAAGAATCAGCAGCCCCGACCCGCCTCGATCCAGCTGTGTGATGGCCTGGGATTCCGATTCGGAGGATGAAACAGAGGAATCCCAGCCTGCACAGGAGTCCCCGCCTCCAGGGCCGGCTGAACTGGGGCAAGGCCTAGATGCTGAAGAGCCTGCACCTGTGGCAGTGCATCAGGAGCTGGTCTACGAAGGTCATCTGTTAGGGCGACCAGAGCCGTCTCGGTCCCATGACCAGCGCGGAAGCCGGACTGGAATGGATCCAGAGCCGATGTTCTGAGGGTATGGTTTCGGAGCTTCAGAGAAATGGAAACAATTCTTGTTTTATACTGGCTGCCTCTGCTGTGACAATTCATAAGTCTTTCCCAAGCGTCCTCATAAATCTCTAAACTTCCCCATTTGCTTGAGACCAACGAGAGGCAATGTTTTTGATATTTGAATCCAAGATGGTCTGAAAAATGAGGAAATTACACACTTTGAACAGGTGGTCCATTGTCACTATTTACAGTAGTAGGCAGGCCATTAGATGAAAAGCATTTGTCCAATTTGTGGGTGACAGCATTCGCTGAAGTAGTGATGACCATTTCTACCTCTTGATCACTGCTGTGCTCATCCATAACAACCCAAAGATGTCCTCCATTGGCGAGGTCACAGAAATCAGCACTGACTCGACCAATGGTGATAGAGGACAAGGGGAAACATGCAGTGGCGCAGGGTGGAGTTTCTGTGGAATATTTTTTATGTTATATTTTAATCCCAGGGAGGCAGAGACCGAAACCAAAAGTGGGTGGGGCGACCCCTTTCCTCACACTTTCTTTCTGCTACCTCCCTCCTTCTACCCAGATCTTCAGCTGATTGCATACAGAGGGCTTTTGAAATTATGGCCACATAAAATTCGGCTAAAGGCCTCGTGTGGCCCTAGGGCTGCTGCAGTTTGCCCACTCCTGCCCTGGTGGTTGCATCTCTGCCATGGAAGCAGAGCATTCACAAGTTAGAGATTTGTCAGTTCAACGGAGATTCTTCTTGAGGTTGCTTATTTACACTATTCTCCTTTTATGAAATAAGTTTTGCAAGGGTAGTCTGTGGCCGCTTCCCTTCCTGTAAACTGATACATATGAGGCATTTGATCCTTGGGGGTGAGGAAACCCCCCCTATAAATTCAAGTTAGTTGGGCCTGGGTGAAAGGAAGGAGGGAGGAAAAAGCGCTGCATTTGTGTCCCCGTTCAATTCATCACTGCAAGGGCCTGAGATAATGCCTGTCACACAAAACTTCCCAAAATAGAGCTCTTTGCTGCAGAGAAGGTTGCGGGGAGGGAAGGTACAGTATATGAGTTTCAGGAGGCAGAGTCCTTTAGATCTATTAAAAAAGCTGTAAGAATTATTGCTGAGTAGAACGCTTGATTATGCAACATGAAGCCTTCTCTCTGGCTTGTCATATAGCGAGTGACCGAGAATATGGTCCTGGTTTAACACTTTTGAGGGCAGCTCTGCCTTCCCCATCCCTTTGATGGCTGGGTGTGTGTATTAGGCTGACACACAACACATTGCAGGGGAAGGGCCCAGCTTTTGCACTGCATGCAGAAGGTCCCAGGTTCACTCTACTGGCAGTCAGTACTGAGTTTGATGGACCACTTCTCTGATTCAGAATAAGGCAGCTTCCTATGTTCCTACATAGGTTTTTCTTTGCCAGCCTGGGCTGGGAGAGAGAACTGTTGCTGGTGGGGGGGGGGGGAGGCTTTGCTGTGGTGGAGGACCCAACTTAATAGTGGTGGTAGGAGAGCCTGTTGAAAGCATGTACTGTACACTATTTTATGACATTTTTGTTGGCGAAATAAAGATATTGCCCTGGTATGGACTTTTTCTTATGGACCAACATAGCTACTTTTAATATCCTTGTGTTTATCCTTTCCACAGTTTCTTATAATATGGAATCTTGAGCATTAGTATTATGTACTATTATGTGCTTATTCTTACATTCTAGTAATGGGAGTTGTTTCTTCCAGCTTTTTGCCAACTACTCTTTCAGCAGAAGCTAACTTATTCCCTACAAATTGTTTGTATTTAGATAGCATCCCACCCATCCAATCTACCAAGCGAAATAACTTTGGGATTGGTTTATATCTTATTCTCTTTAACATTGTATATTACATTAATAACTTTATCCCAAAAGTTTCTTATTTATTTTCAGTCCCATCAAAGATGCTTGGAACATACAGTGTAGGGCCAAACTATGGGATTACCAGCCTCATATAACCAACATGCTTAAGTTTAATTAACACATGAAGAGGTTAATACCATAGAGTAAGCTGTCCTGCCAGGCTTAGCTCTATGTCCACTTCCCCTCACCTGGGAGGTAACCAAGCCTTTGTTCTCCCTCAGTCTACCTGAGAGCCTCATAGTGTGAAGAGGTTTGAAGAGGTTTGAGCTCAGCCACATGGCTTTCACCAGCCATTCTTGAGTTCCTATATGCCAATACAGTGGTACCTCGGGTTAAGTACTTAATTTGTTCCGGAGGTCCGTTCTTAACCTGAAACTGTTCTTAACCTGAGGCACCACTTTAGCTAATGGGGTCTCTCGCTGCCGCCGCACCACTGGAGCACAATTTCTGTTCTCATCCTGAAGCAAAGTTCTTAACCCAAGTCTGTAACCTGAAGCGTCTGTAACCCGAGGTACCACTGTACTTTAGGAACTTTCCCTACTGCATAACTGAGCCAAGTTCTACTGCCTCTGAGCAACTTTCTGAAGCAATCGAACCTGACCTTTGGAGAGTTTGTAAGTGAACCATTTTAAAACTTACCAAAGACGTGTGGTCTTTTAGTATGGTAGGGAAAGAGGGAAACTTTGGAAGGAAACTTTTCCAGGGGCATTTTGGAACTCCCATCACCCCAGACCAATGGCTGGGCTGGCTGGGGCTGACAGGAGTAGGAGCCGAGCACCTCCTTATCCTTCTGGCAGCTGCCCTTTCTCCTTTCCTCTCCATGTCTGATTTATGCGAGGCACTCGCCAAAAACAGGCGTTATCACCACCGCCATCCGCCTGCCTGGCAGAAAACACGTCCAGGTGTACTTCGGGGGAAGTTCTCCCTTTGTCCTCCGGAGGGCGCTGCTGCTAAATGCAAGTTCCCCGCGGGAGCTGCGTTTGCAAGGCGGCATTCTTTCGCCAGCCGAGCTGCTGCGCGCGCGGCGCTTTCTCTTTCTGCCCCTCGGGAGAGTCGCCTTTTTGCACGGCTGCGCTGGCTGCCTTTGAAGTGCATGGGGGAAACCCGCGAAGCTGCCGCCGAGCGAAGTAAGTATCGCAGGGCCGAGGCTGCAAGGGGACAAAGCGCGACGAGGAGTTGCACGCGTACTTCGCAAGCTCGATCTCTTGCTGAAGCACGCTTGGATTGCGCGGGGCGTTGCAGGCGATGCTACGCTGTCTTGCTACGTTGCACCAGCCGCTTCGGTTAGTTGCTCCTTGCTCCTGGCTCGAATCGTTTAAAAGTTAGCCGTCGTTGACGCTGCAACCAGTAAGGGATTCAGAATGGTCTGCAAGTCTCCCAGATCAGTGGCAACTCTGGCAATTTATTTTATTTTATTTTAGCAAGCACGATTATTTTGCTCTAAGCATCATTCGTTTGTGTGTGTGTGTTTTTTGTTTTGCATGTTTGCTTCCAGCTGGCACTCGCGGAGATCATAATAGCATTAACAGAGCTTTTTCATCCTGTATCTTAAAAGCCCAGTGCATTTTCTTTGTAAGAGTTGAGTACAGCTGGGGCGGGTGAGAAGGGGGGGGGGGGAGAATACAGAACCCATTTCCAACTAGGCTTGATGGGTGCTTTCGCATCGCGCTTCTTCGCCTCCCTGCGGTTGCTAATAGCGTTGGATGGACGCAGAAAGCAGAAAGATTGGCGGGGGAAGATGCCATCATCACACTTGCGTTTTCTGAGTGGGACGGAGGAGCCAAGAATCTCGCGTCCTTAGATTTTGTTTAGTAAAGAGTGCGATCCTCCAGCCTGGTGAAGCCAGTTTAGACCCATATTTGTATAAACCCAGTTTAATCTGTTTGCTGATGAATCATAAAGCTTAGCGGAGCCTCTCGACCACATTCTGCACAACTTGTTCTGTGCACTTACCCTGCAACAACTACAGTATTAAGCTTGTTGGATTGACCAGATCTCTTCTTCCTTCCCTGCCATGCACACAGTGACTTTAGATCTATTCCTGCAAGACATTTCCCATTAAGAATATCCCACACTTGTAACAGAAAGCATCTCACAGAGCTGTAATTAGTAAAATACAGAGCTAGGTTTCCTAAACGTGTAGCACACAGGTGGTTGCATGGTGTACTTGAATATATCCAATATTCTGAACTTGCATAAATGGTGTATCCTCAGTAGTGGAGAAAGGAGGGTTCAACATTGCTCAGTGCTTACACCGACACAGGTAAGCCACCTGAAGCTTAGTTTGTTTCAGGTACCTAATGGGTGGTGGAGGAGCATGCAGATTGAGTTCAGTTTGATTCTGATGTATCCAGGTGTGTTGGATTCATTATCTGTAATTGGCTTTGTGTGATCTGCTCTGTGACGGTTTTATGGCAAAAGGTGGGATTGGAACACCCAGTGTTCAAAACTCCCATTGTTCTAGGCACATTTTGTGACAGGGAATTTCATCAGTGCGAGCAGGTTCTGAGCTCCGGGAGCAGTGCTTGCGCCTAAGATGTCAGACTAAAACTGCAGAGTGGAAGGAAAGGAGGACCTTTTTCTGCCTCCCCACTTCCAGCTACTCTCTGAAGGCTGGAGAAGAGACCCTCTTAAGAATATTAGGGGGGTGGGCAGGGGAAGGACTAAACCACATGAAAAATGAACATAAGATTTTAGCTGCAGTTCATTCATTTTCAGTTTTGTATTCTTGTTATAAAAAAGTGTGCCTAGCCATTCCGTTGTTGCGCCCTTAACCTAGGTTTAAGGTGCCATTAGCTCCTAGCTTTCATATCTCAGTTTCTAACACTGGCGAGACCTCAAATAAAGAAATGTGCATGCTAATGTTTTGTTTCCCCTGCTAGGATGGTGTTATCTGGGGGGATAACCCTACATATTAAGGATCCTGTAGCTGTTTATAGAAGCCATACACTAGAAGAGGGCAGTAGCTCAGTGGTAGAGCCTTGATTTACAGGCAGAAGTTCCCAGGTTCAGTTTTTGGTTTGGGGAAACCCAGTCAGATGGTGGGGTATAAATGATTTATTATTATTATTATTATTATTATTATTATTATTATTATTATTATTATTATCTCCAAGTAGGTATGGAAAACTCCTGAGTGAAATTCTGGGGAGATGCTGCCAGTTCGTGTCAATAACATTGACCTAAATGGAACTCATAGCCTAATTCTTTATAAGGGAGCTCCTATATTTTACACAATATGTTAGCCCCAGCATGCCCTCCACCTTCACTTTCCACCTCCCCCAAAGCAAAGGTTTTTCTTCTTCCTTGAGTTCAAGAAAAGAATGTGGCATTGTGTTGCTTTTGACTGGGCAATACGTAGAACGGGCAGATGACAAAAACCCATCCAAAAATGCCTCCACAGGAATGGCATTTCAAGTAATTGTCAGCTGCTGAAAAGTGGTCACTAATAATAACACTAATAATAACTTGGCCCTCCAGATGTTTTGGGACTACAACTCCCATGATCCCTAGCTAACAGAACCAGTGATCAGGGATGATGGGAATTGTAGTCCCAAAAACATCTGGAGGGCCAAGTTTGCCTATGCCTGTAATAACGATTATGGAAGCCTGAGTGCAACCCATCTTTAGACACTCCCAATATGTTCTCCTGTGGCCCCCTGCCCATGAAAACTTTTTAAAGTTTACTTCCATCCAGAATTTGCAGCAGGAGGTGAGTCTTAGTAGGTGTAAAAAGTACTGCCTAGTGGCAGAAAGGTTTTCTTTCCTCAAAGGCATCAGCCCCATGGGCATAGCTAGCTGCTCCTGCCCCCGGAGCAGCGGGGGCAGGGCGAGCAACTCATGGGGCGCCGCGGCGATCCGCCCAGGGAGTCTGCCTGGCGGACGCAAGCCCCACGCTGCCATTTTGGGCATTGCGGGGCCCTGAGCCACTACGTCACTCCCAGGAGCTACGTGTGGCTCTGGCGTGCTGCAGGCCAGGCCCTGCAGTAAGTGCCGCCCCCCTTGGTGTGCCGTTTTGTCACTCCCTCAGGGATGTCACCCAGGGCGGGCCGCGCCCCCTGCACCCCCCTTCCTATGCCCCTGATCAGCCCAAACCGTTATGTATCTGAATGCTGATTTAGAAGCCGCCAGCATTCCCCTCTCAACAACCTTGGCCTTGGTGGGCCCATGCCAGTACTGGGTGGGGAACGTGGCACCAATGGGCAGAGGCTAGTTTCTCCTACATACACACACACCCAGCATACTTGGGCAAGCGAAAGGTCCAGTCCCAGTTCAGGGACACATTCCTGCCAGTCCAGAAGACTCAAAGGTGGTGTAAAGGCCTGGGCAGAAAGGATTGTGGCCGGGCAGGGTGCATGGTTTGAGAGAGTCCCAAGAATCAGATAGAGAAGCTTAGAGGTCTGTATCCCACCCACCCCTGAGCCTGAGGCCCCCCACCCTGCAACTTAAGTCACGCCCTTGAGTGTTAAGCCTAGTATCTGCAACAGCACAATTTTATGCATGTTAACTATGCTCAGTGTTCTTTAGTAAGTGTGTTTGGAATGGAAGCCTGGCAGCAGCAGCCTTATTCAGAAGTAAGACCCATTGAGTTCAATGGCACTTACTCCCAGGTTAAGTGGGTTTAGGATTGCAGCCTTACTAGCTAGTCTATTGACACATAAGTGGGGACCCGTGGACCTGCCATTCCTTCCATTAAGCAGCCCCTTTCAAGGATGCTCTTACCACCCCCCCCCAGTTTTTCAGTATTCTCCCTTTCCATATCTTTTCAAAGCTTTGAACTTTCTCAGCCTTTGTATTTACGTATTTTAGTAAATGTATACCCTTCCTGTTCATCTGGTGCTGCCTAAGACAGCTAACAAAACACATGGATATGAGTATGTGTGTGGATAGCTCTCTCTCTGTGTGAAAACAAGATGAAATACAAATAAATAAAAAAATGCAGATCTCTTATCAGGGCAAGGAATAGCTGAAACAAGACTGTAAAGGTGCAGTTCTAAATACATGTAACTTAGCAACTAAGCCCTGGATTGAGTAGAACTGACTTGAGAAGTAAGTGTAGGATCGCGCTGCTAAGTTTTGGGATTTTGATCTCGCAGCCATTGGTGTGAGGAGGGATCCACTACAATTCCCCTCCTCCTTTTCTGGAAGCGTGGGCTGAGGATGCTGAAAATGTCACTGCTGCAGCTTTTATGCAAGGGGGAAGAGAGGACTTTTTTCCTTATGAAACTGTCAGTCTCCCTTATTATTTTGTAAGCGATAAAAATTGCGTTAAGCTGTTAGCCTCCCCCACAAAAATCATCCTAGAAGGCTGAACTGGAAAGTGTTCGCTGTGTTGCCTCAGATGCAAAACAAATAGCAAGCTGGTCTTCAGCTGACTCGTAGAAAAACTCTCCGATTCTAACTTCTCGTACCTGACTGAGTCACCATCCTTCCTGTCCACAAAGATGGATTCCTCCCATGCCTCTGTGGTTGCTTAATCAATATTTTCACCCTCCTTATACCAGTTCAGACTGTCCACCAAGCCTACTGTCCACTGTAACTGGCAAAAGCTCTCTGGGATCTTGGGCAGAGATCTTTCCCCATTACTACCACCTGATTTTGTTGTTGTTGAACGTGGGACTTGGGTTGAACTTGGGACCTGCTGGCATGCAAAGTGTTAGCAGTAACCAACAGGCTGTGTACACAACACTATACCTTTAAAACACAGCCAAAGAACATCATTCCCTCAAAGAATTATGGGCACTGTAGTTAACCCTTCAAAGAGTTACGATTCCCAGGAATTCTTTACAAACTACAGTGACCTGTATTCTTTGAGAGAAAGAATGGGCATTTATTATAATTATCATCACAATCCCTCCACATTTATATAGTGGTTAAAGGCTTAGGTTCTAAGCCTTTTCCTCCAGCCTGTAAATGATATAATATATTGCTGCGTGCTGCGCCAATTTCCAAGCGGTGCGAGATTTGAGGGGTTCCAGGCACTTGCCCAGGGTTTGTGTTTCCATTTGGGAATGAGGCACTGTGGAGACAGGAGTGTCTTGATGATATATGGTTTGTTCACACATACTGTATATGCAGCCTGAGCCTGCGATGGAGGGGCTCACAGTATCAACGACCCCAAAGGGTCTTGTTTCTCCCATAGCCACAGCCTTGGATTCTTGCAGAAATCAGCCATGGTGCGCGCTCTCTCTGCTTTTCCAGCCTGCCACTTTTTCTTCTAGGCCACAGCAAACTCTGCCCTCAAACCCCAGCTTTCTCCTTCTAACTATCCGAGAGCTGGAGGAGAAGCCCCCCCCCCCCCATTTCACATCTGGCACAGAGCCCTTTCCTTTGCTGTCTTAATGGCCAGTTACCTCATCAGGAAGCTAGCCTCCCTTGATTAGCTGGCTAGGATTACAAGTGTCTGGCACCCACAAACTCATAACAATATGATCTGTTTTTGCCCTCTTTGTTTGGTGGAGAGGGGCCTGAAGGGGGGAAGCATTGATTGAAGCATCTTAGTTAATAAAATGGTTGAGTCGCATCTCTTGGCTTTGCTCCTGGTGGCCACAGAGGCATCCCACGAAATGTGTGGTATGCAAGGAGCCTGATCCTGTAATCCAATTTATTGTAAGCAGACTGTCTCTGTAAGGTTAATTAACTGGTGTTGTTAAGACAGGCACCGTACCACGGCTTAAGCCCCGTATAATCCTTCAAGTGGATTTAAGAAGGATTGACTCACCCACATTTTGTAGACCCAGCAGGTAGGTAGATATTCCTTTGAAACCGGTGTGAGTTGTTGGCGACGAAGCTAGATCTTGAATCGAGAAACAAAGGTAGCTCACATTTTAGCATCTCTTTATATTTGCAGCATATCTGAATATTATTAATTCAGTTATTTACCAAAAGGGACCAGGGTGGGTTGCAGCAATTTAAAAATATTGGGATGAATTCAGCATTGTGCTTTGTTGAACATTCTGTCAGTGCAAACTTTTCAACTTGCCAGACAGAACAATCCCCCTCCCCTCTTCGCTGTGCTGTTTTCGGGGTTCTCCTGACCCTTCCCCAAAGCTCTTTTTTGGGGGAGCAGGGGGAAGCCCATTTGCACAAGTAGAATACCTTGTCCAGGGCTTCTACAGTTGGGACTTGTTGATCACAGGACTATTCCATTCTAGGGGTTGGATTCAAATCTATTGCCTGTCTTCCAAAGAACCTTTGAATATCAGACAATCTTACCACCTTATTATTATTTCTGCGATACCCCTTTTTGACTGTTCAGGCTGTTGAAAAGCAGGAGCACACAAGGCAATGTCTTCTGGGACAGCTTGTCTCTGTGGTCTCAGACCACCATTTCCCACAGGGGCACAAACTAATATAATTGTTGGTGCTGCGGGAGATCCTTTCATAGACTTGGAAGGTGTATTTCCAGGGCCTTAGAGACTGCAACAGACAATGCATCAGTTCTGCTGACCTTGCAAGGTACAAACCTGAGAGTCCCTGACAGTAATCGCCATCTCCCCTCTTAATTTCTCTCTGACATCAAGTACGTTACTATGGGAAATCTTACTGCAGGGATAGGCAACCTGTGGCTCTCCAGAATTCAGATGTTGTTGGACTCCAAATCCCATTAGCCCTAGCCAGCATGACCAAATGGTCAGGGACGGTTGGAATTGTAACCCATCAACACTTGGAGGGCCACCAGACTCCCTGGCCCATACTGAGGATCCAAAATTTAGAGCATCTTTAGAACATCTTAGTAAAAATTAGCCAGGTTCAGAGTAGAGAGAAAGACCTGAGCACATTTGCAAAGGGAGTCTGGAGGTAACCTCTGCAGCAGCCCAGATGCCAGTCCCCAGATCCATCTTTTTAGGTACCAGCGATGGCTAGGCATTTTTGTTTTTGCACTCCTGACACAGACCATTGACTTGGCCTTGTCATATGGGACAGACTCAGCTCCAGAGTAGTCCCATGTTTATGTGATTCAAGAATCATTGGGCTGTGCCAGGGATGCATTCCCCAAAGCTGAAAGAGGCACTAGATTAATACACTTCAGATTCATCCAATCTGTCTGCAGCTTTAATAAATCTGATTTCATCACATCTCTTCATTAAATATGGATAAGATCATCCAGGATTTCTTTCACTGCCTCGTAATTCAGTTTCCCAATTAGCTTGCCCAGCTCATGTGAAAAGTGCAGTTTCCACTCGTCCTGAAGATGACAAATTAATCCCAGTTTCTAGGTTTCTCTGCCTCTGCATCAGATCTGAGATTGCATATTTCAGAACAAACACAGGGCTATTCACTCTTAGAGATTTATCAAAACAATTCCCTCCCCTTTCTCTCTTTATAGGTTGCCGTTAACCTTCAGACTGGGCCATGCTTTGAAATACTGTAATCTTTTGCGCATTGTCTAATTGTTGCAGGTGTTTGAAAATTATAATGAAAAAAATTAATAGCCAAACAAATTTTTAAGGTTCCCCGCAGCAATACAACTTGTACGCCTTTTAAGATAATTGCTAAATCACTTAGTCCTCGGAATACATTTTTCTCCCATTTCATCTTGCGCTTTCCCTTCACTCGAAACCTTGCATATTATGATTAACACCTGATTCATACAAAGCATATTCATTTTTGCATGGTTATCGACTCAACTGTGCAATTACAGTGATTATTACACCCTAGATCTAGGGGTACATCCTGTGCAGCCTCCACTCCAAAATCTAGATAGCATGAGTGGCATCAATAATTATGGAATTATGAAGACCTGGGAGCTATGGCTCTCATGTCATAAATAGACGACAAGTAGTCAGTTGCCATTATGTGTGAATCTGCTGGTAACGGCAGGGGCCTTCAGCTCATGCATAAGAAGAACCCGCTGAATCAGGCCAATGGTCCATCTAATGATCCATTGAAGTCCAGGATCATGTTCTCACAGTTGGCAGTTAAGACACCTGTGGGAAGCCCACAAACAAGACAGGAGCACATCTGCCTCCTTGCAATTCCCAGCAACTGGCATGCAGAGGCAGCCTGCCTGGGACGGTGCAGGTAAAACACAGCCAGCATGACTAGTAGCCATTGATAGCCTTGTCCTCCAATCCTTTTGTAAAGGCATCCAAGATGGTACCTGTCACTGCCTCCCATGGGAACCAGTAGATTAGGGTTATTTTAATACTCGTCCAGTCTGTTCCACACAATGAATCTATCTTAGTTGTGAACTGCAAAACTCTTTTATTTATTAATAGGATTTCTAACACACCCTTTATCAAGTAAAAAATAAAATCAAATCCCAGGGCCAGAAATGAATAAAATATAGTCACAGATGGAAATTCAGCAGCGCTGAAAACAGAGAGTCAGGGCTATAGGCACAAACAATTTAAGCACCACTCTAAACAATAAATGCCTGGGCAAGCTCAGTGGTAATCTAGGATTGGAACCTGGTTGGTAATTTGGGTCACTTCCAGATGACCTGTTTATTGAGCATTCCTCCTTACTTGTTTGCACCAAGTTTGCAGGGAGGTTAGATGGCATTGAGCATTTGTTCTGATTTGTTTGTGGGGAGGTTATACCATGTGGCATCAAACAGTTGTTATCCCACACTTTCCAGTGCATTTTCCTGTCACCTTATCGCAAAAAGTCCAATATTGGGGGCAGTGGGTTTCTTGAGCAAGATGGCCAAATCAGCTTTCATTGGGCCACTCGAATTTGCCAGTATGTGATTGAAGACAGCGCTAGTCTGGAAACGCCCAAAGTCAGATATTGGTTGATGTTCACACAGAAGGATCAGTCATTGTTATTATTTATTACATTTCTATAGAACCCTTCATTTGAGCATCACGGGGCAGTTTACAATATAAAAACGCAAGAATACATAACACAGTAACAAGCAAAATGGTTTGCTTTAGCCATGGTCTGTTTGACAGAAGGGACGGCATCAACACGTTTAATGAAAAGTTGTGACAAAAACTGTTACCTGCAATAATTAACTGGCTGTTACGTTGCTCCTAGTGTGTTGGGAGGACAGCATTCCTTTCGTCCTCAGTTCATGCTTTGTGTTTTTTATTTCCCCCCCATTCTTTCCCCACTGTGATGGTTTCTCTTCTCCCCTTCCCTTTTTTTCACCCCCAGCATGAATCAGAACATCAGACCTATTTCCTGGTGAAACTTTAGATGACCTGTATCTTCAGCCTCTGTTTTTAAAATGGCAAGTGGTACTTTGCGCCATGGAGTGACCATCACTGGAGCTATCCTGCTGGTGACGGGGACTCTCTGTTTTGCTTGGTGGAGTGATGGCGAGATGGGAGCCGCCCCATCTAGCAGTGAGCCAAAGATCATGCCTGATGGAGAGGTCGGACCAGTGGCAAGCTCTTCTTCCTCCTCATCTAATGCAATGCTCAGGTCCATAAGCTTCTTCTGCTGTGGAATTGGTGGTCTCCTCCTCCTTTTTGGCCTTCTGTGGTCAGCCAATGCAGGGATAATTTCTCGCCGCTATCAGTACCATTTTTCCAGGGACCTTCATTACTCCACCGTGGAGCCTCTTGAGAAACAGACCTGCAGGTCAGCACAATCTTTGCGCCCAAACCTGATGGGGGTAGATTGATGCTTAGCTAAAACTAGGATACGACATCTATGATGTACAATGATAAAATATCACTTTGTGGTATCATTTTTTTCCATTTGCTGCTTTTGATCTACAGCGTAGCATTTTCCCTGGCTAGCACTGTTTCAAGGTGAACTCTGTGATCTCAGTATATTGTTGCTTCCCACATATAAACCTTTTACCCCTTGGAAAAGAAAAGGGAAGTCAAATGATCAAAGGTTATGTGAAAGTTTCACCTGTATACAAGCCATGTTTGCTTAGCAAAGCACAATGGAAAAAGTAATCGCTGCGGCCTGGTGATGATCAGTGGCCCATGAAATGCACATTAACCAGTGGGAATGTGGTCAAGTTTGACACTTGATATTCTAAATATTGTGAAAGGGCACAAGTCTCCGTAGTGTACGGGTACTGCTAAAGTGCTAGAGGCATCTGATGCAGGGACAAATTCTTCACTTAAATTGATGTTGTATACATTTATTAGTATTTTTTGCACTTCCGGTCTGTGTAATTCTAATATACCCACAGAAGGTACATTCGACTAAAGAAAATTCTCTTGTGCTTTCTCTATACCCAGTGCTTTTTTCCTAAAAAAAATTGTTTAGGGGTACTTTCATTTTCCAACTCTCATTTTCCTACTCAATGAGGCCAATGATTCACAAAATGTTTAGGGGTTTGCGTCCCCCTGCATCCCCCCAGAAAAAAGCACTGTCTATACCTATTCACGTGGGTTTTCCCCACAAGAGGCAGCGATGGCCAACAATTTGGATGCCTTTAAAAGAGGGTTAGGCAAATTTGTGGTGGATGCAGCTGTCTGTCACCGCTAACCCTGATGTCTGTGTTCCATCTCCACTGTCAGAGGCAATAGGCTTCTGAACACCAGTAGCTGGAAACTGCAGGAAGGCAGAGTGCTCCTGTGCTCAGGCACTGCTTCTGGGTTTCCCACCAAGCATCTGCTGAGAACTGGATTGGCCCTTAGCCTGACCCAGCAGGCTCTTCTTATGTTCTTATATAATGCACAAGAGACCCACAGTGCAATCCTGTATATACCCGCTAAGAAATAAGGTCAATAAGATGCATATCCCAGGTAACTGTGCATAGAATTGCAGCTGCATTTACATGTCACGTGTGACATTGTCCTTGAGGAACACATGAAAAGAGGTCGGTGGGGTTTTCTTCTTCTTCTCTCTTCTCTCTGACTTTTTCTCTCTACATTTGACATTGAGACTTCAAGAGTAATAGCTACAGCTGTGGAGTAGAAAGATTACTAATTGTACTGAAATTATTAATCTTGCTTGCATATGCCCTTGCGAACCTTATTTTGCATCAAGATACCTCTTTCGCTGTGGGTTAAACCACAGAGCCTAGGGCTTGCCGACCAGAAGGTCGGCGGTTCGAATCCCTGTGACGGGGTGAGCTCCCGTTGCTTGGTCCCTGCTCCTGCTCACCCAGCAGTTTGAAAGCACGTCAAAGTGCAAGTAGATAAATAGGTACCGCTCTGGTGGGAAGGTAAACGGCGTTTCCGTGCGCTGCTCTGGTTCGCCAGAAGCAGCTTAGTCATGCTGGCCACATGACCTGGAAGCTGTACGCTGGCTCCCTCGGCCAATAAAGCGAGATGAGCGCTGCAACCCCAGAGTCGGCCACAACTGGAACTAACGGTCAGGGGTGCCTTTACCTTTACCTCTTTTTAAAAATAATGATTAATGGGTTTTTATTTTGCCTTGCTTTGTTGCAGCACCTGGGATCCAAGCAGTATTCCCTCCTATGAAGAAGCCTTGAACTGCCAGCCTGCTGAAGACACCCCAAACTGCACAGAGCCCAACAGCCTAAAGGAGAGCAGGCCCCCCTTGTATCAAGTGGTGGACGAAAATGACACACGCCATGCTGGCCGTAGGCGCAGTTCCTCTGATAGCGTTTTGTTCCGGAATATTCTGCCGAGGCTGGAGTCAGCATCGTGGGACGACTCGAGCGTCGCCTGCGACACTCCGCCCCCTAGCTATGAGAGTGTTCGCTCGTGCGACGGATGACCTTGGGATCAGGTTCATCTGTCTTGGGAATCTCTAGATTACTATTGAGCTGACACCTGCCTTTTTCTTAAATTAGTTATTTGTGGCAAGCTGGAGTGGAAAAGCTAAATAGCTATTAAAAATACGAACAACTGTTTTGTCTTTTCGTAGGGGTCCCTGCCGAATTGTCAGAGGTCAGTCTCGACATTGCTTTTTTTAGTGTGCGACTAATGTGAATACAATGCTTCATGTGCCGAGAATGATGCTTCAGAAGCACATACTAAGTGCATAGAAAATTCAAACTTGCGCTAAATGAAAGAACTGCTTTCATAGGTTACACTGCTACAGGCCTTTAAGGACAGTACACAGCTAATTTGGGTAACCAGGCTATGGATATATGACATTTTGAAAATGTTCTGAAATGCTCTTAATAAAATTACTATCAATTCTGAATTGTTTTATATGCATAGCGGGGATATAGGCAAACGTGTTTGAGTTCTGAACACCAAAGGCAATATCCAATGCATGCAGTGAAACTTCCTCTTCCTCTCCTGTGCCCTCCAGCTTCTCAAAATCACCTCCAGAGGGCTGGGAACCTCGTGAAGCGGATTTCTTTTGGGGAGGGTTCGGGGGAAGGAGGAAGAAAGGAAATGGAAGTCCCATGGCATTGGTACAACTTTGCTGGATTACAACCCCATGTATTGTGGCAGAGAAAGGTTTCTTTCAGTGCTGGAAGGTTTCCTAAGTAGCCCCTAGAAGCCATTCTTTGATTATATTTGGCCAAATGCTACTCTTAATGAGGTCATACTTAATGGGGACAAAATTCAGTTTCAAGCCAGCATCCCAGTCTTGAATATAAATACCATCTATCGAGACCACATCATCTTTCATAGTTATGATGAGTGAATGGTCATCAGTAGGTCTGGGCTCCGGCGTGTTTCTGGGGGTGCTTTGCAGATGTTGCTGATGAGCTCCTGAGAATGTTTTTGTGAGCTGGGATGGAGAGGGTGTTGGTGCTGGTTTCAGTGGTTTTTATGCATATACCTCTCTATGCAGGCAAGCAAGAGGCATTATCGTAGTTCAGTGACGCCTCATCCAGGCAAAAGCAGGAGGATGCAGAGCAAACCCAGTGAGCGGCATAGCCTGAGAAGAGGGCATGGCTGGGGAAAGTCTCAAGGGCCGGCTAGAGAGGCCTTGGATTGCTGCATTTGCCCCTAGGCTGAGATTGCCCATCTCTGCCTGAGGACATACAAGTCTTAAGTAGGCCCAAGGAAGATGTGGGAGGGAAGACAATCCCCAATTCGTATTAGGATGGTTACTCATAAGTTACTAAAGATAATATGCTTCTTCTGCTGCTGAGGAAGAATCCCATGTCATCTGAAACATGGGGGGAAGGAAGAGGGCAGCAGGATTGCCTTCCCTGGAAGTAACACGATTTAGTGGAACCACTGCGTGCATCTATATTTGGATTCTGTGAGGATCTAACAGATGAGAATGAACAGTTTATTTTCCTAGGTTTTTTTATGTTAAAAAAAGTAATTGTTACGGGGGAGTATTAGGACTGAGTCACATGTTTATTTTGAGGTGATAGAAGTCTTCAAGCAATGACTTTACTGCTTCATTTTCACATGGGAAGTTATTTGTCTCAAATATTGCCCACATGAAAATCTCCAGATAACTACGTAAAAGGAAACCGTTTAGAAATAACATTTTCTCTGATGACACGGTAACTTTGGTGATTCTCACACAGGAGAAATTTCAATTTCATGTGAAGATGAGGTGGTCAAAATCTCACAAGCAGGGGATTTATCCATACCCAAACCAATTCCTTGAATCTTATAATGGGTAAGGAGAAGTTTTTTCTTCTTCTCTTAGCCTGCCTTATCTCTCTTCAACTCATTTCCACCTATTACTCCCCTTTTTATTTCCCCCCAAAGTATTAACAGTAGTCTGTTTACCCTTAAGCTACAAAAGACCTCTGGACGTTTTCCAGTACTCTGTGCAAATACCTATTTCCTATTAATCTCCTTATTTCATAAAATGTTTAATGACATTTATTTAGTCAGTGTATGGACAAAGGATACACCAAGACTTCTGTGTTTTTACCAGTTGCAAAACAGGCAGGAATCCAACAGGTAAATATTTCTCAATTGCATCTCCATGCTGGCAAAAGAAGTTACGGTTGAATTTATGCCTATTCTACAATAGTTCACTCCTGATTCTAAAGTGTGACTGCTATGGAAGTTCTGATAGGAAGTATTTGGAAGTGGGCAGGCTGCGGTTTTGCTCCCAGTTAGCTGTGAACCCTTGCCCTGTCCTACCCAAGACAGGAAAATGGTAAGAGCTTGTTTGTGTCATAAACCTGGCTTTTGTGTAATGTGATCAGATGCAAACAATAAGGATCAATTACTGGTCATATAAATGGAAGCCATGAAGCTAGGCTACTGTGAGAAATTAAAATGGCGGCTAGGCCTGAGTTATTGTTGACACCGCTCCCCACCAGATAAGCCCTTGAGGACCCACAGGCGGATGAGGGAACCAACCCAACAGGTCATGTTGTGAAGAGCCCCCTCCATGCAAGAGTTAACTGGCTGGGTGACAGGCAAGCATTCAATAGGTGAAACATCACTACATCTCCGCAGTGCGAAAAAGAAATCACCTGATCTGAATGTTGCTATCGCACAGTTATTAAAGTACAGAGACTCTCAGAAACAAAGGTAGCAACCTTGTTCAGGAATTCAGAGCACAGGATGTCTGCTGCTGCTTTTTTTATTTTGGATAGGACACCATAACAAACTTTACTGATATAAAACCTGGTTTAATATTGTAAAAAGTAAGCTAGCGTGGGTGGCATAGCGCAATATTTAAGCCACAACACAAACCAATGAAACAGAACATGTGCTGTTGCTCCCACACTATGCCAAAAGGTGGTCTAAATGTTAAGAGAGAGGGAGGGAGAAAAAGATTCCCTCCGCTATACATAAAAATATAACCAATAGTTGTATGTTGATACAGTGCCTAAGAAGGGACGGAGTTCTCCATTTGCAACCCTAAGGTCACTTAGCTCCATGGAAGACAATGCTGGTGTTGAATCGTCCTGAAGCCAAGAACCACTTTAGAGAACAGAATTGTTCCTGTGTGTGTCTCAAGGGGGAAGTTGTAACCTTTTCGCATGACACCTTTTTTCCAAATGTTTGTTTACTAAATAGTGAAGAAACAAGAGATCGCTGTGAGGGATATAGACGGCCCAGCTATTCAGGTTTTCTTATGTCATCTGCCTGTAAATGTCAGTTTGAGATAGTCCCCTCCCCTTTGCAACACCAGCAGTGGAGCGGTTACAGCACACTGCAACCATTGCTCCCCAGCCTGGAGAAGGTGTCTAGGTGATAATACTCCACAATGATTCATTATGTTAAGAAATTACGGGTGTCCTTGTTCAGTGTATGAAATATACTCAGAGTCGAGTGTGGATTTCATGCTCTTTATTCAGCTCATACTAGCGAGGAATGAATGTTCCCCCACAATATCTGCTTTATATACATTATTTACACAATGGGCCACACGTGATTGGCTAATTCCGGGATTTTCCTGTAGGCCAATCAGGTTGTGGATTCACTTCCACCTGGAGCTGGATTGGGTGGCTCCTGCGGACCCATCATACTGCTGCATTGTTCTAGGACCAATCAGACTGCTGCATTTTGGATCCTATTCAACTCAGTACATAACAGTGTGCAACTCAGCCCACCCCAACATTAGAAGCATAAGTATACCTTAGGTGGGGGTGCAAATTTATGAGGAAAGGTTAAGAAGGACAGCAAAAAAAGGATACTTTCCAACAAAAATTGCTCAGGCAAAAACAATTGCAAGCAAAGAATCCAGAATTTAGCAAACGGGATCAGAACTACAAAATTAAAGGTTTGAAGGCAAAAGGGGCGGGGGGGGGGGGAGAAACCCCCAATGTTAAGAAGGAGTTGATTTGATTTTAAGAATTAGGTCAGTGTGTATGATCAAACTGCCATGATGAGAAATGTGGATTGAGTGGAGCGTGGCCGAATTCAGTAGGAAGTAAAGCAGCACTGAGTCTGCGGACATCTCATAATATGCGCACTCAGCTCACAAACCAACCCACGTTTATGGCTCAGCCATGTTGGGTGGCTCTGCAGTGGATAGTAAATGTGGGTTGATCTGGGAGCCAAGCGTGAAGTTATCCTAGGATGCATCACTACCACATAAAAGACAGCTTGGATTACTCAATATTTGTAGCCTGCCAATTTTGTCACATAAAATAGAACCCTTACAAAGCTTTCTTTCTTTCTTTCTTTCTTTCTTTCTTTCTTTCTTTCTTTCTTTCTTTCTTTCTTTCTGCCTCAGCTTGAGGATTGCTTACAATAAATAACTGAAATTATAATTCCTTAAGGGGCAAGGTGACACATATTAATGTTCCTTTAAGAAGTGCCTTCAGCAACCAAAGATCTGGCAAACTTCACATCTGGAACCCTCAAATTAAGTTTCAGGTAATTCGAGGAAAGGCAGCATTGTGTGCAGCGTGGTATTGTCTGTCACATGTTCGATCAATTCTTCCTTCAAACTAAAGAATAGGTTATGTGGGTGTTAGACAATGGATCTGGCAGCATCGGGAACGCAATTAAGTCTGGTATTTTTAGCAGGGTTGCACCCTTTTATTGGTTAAAGGGAAATATTCTACTCTGAAATTAACTGCACACAATATTAGATTATCTTCTCTATATGCATTCTTGTTTAATCTTTCCCCGTGCTACCTAGTTAAATGTAAAACACAATCCTATGCAAGTTTACCCAGAAGTAAAGTCTACTCTGTTTGATATTAGATCTTATAAAACCGGTTCTAAAGGATCTCCACTGGCTCACAATATGTTTTTGAGCATAATTCAAAGTGTTGGTGCTGACCTTTAAAGCCCCAAACAGCCTTGGCACAGTATACCTGAAGGAGCATCTCCACCTCCATCGTTCAGCCTGAACTCCTCTGAGGGCCTTCAGGCTGTTCCCTCACTGCGAAAAGCGAAGTTACAGGGAACCAGGCAGAGGCTCTTCTCAGTAGTGGCGCCTGCCCTGTGGAGCACCCTCCCTTCAGATGTCAAAGAGATAATTAACCATGCAACTTTTAGAAGACATCTGAAGGCAACCCTGTGTCAGGAAGTTTTTTTAATGTTTGATGTTTTATTATGTTTTTATATGTGTTGGAAGCCACCTAGAATGGCTGGGACAACCCAGCCAAATGGCCAGGGTATAAAACAACAGCAGCAGCAGCAGCAACCACAACCACAACCACAACCACAACCACCTAATGCATCCATGAATAAAGGGCTGCCAGTGTGTTAATAGCCCTGCTCCTGTGCCTTTCCCCATTGTTTTGTTTCTCTATGAGGCAAGCATAACTTGTTTCATTTCTTCACTTTGGGCTGTTGCTCAACGCTCAAGATCAGGGCCAGGAGAAAAGCTGGCAACCCTGACATGAAAGATGCCAAGCCAGTGAAATCACTTCTCTTCATCTGATTTACCCTCTCTAATTTCATTGAAAAGTTAATCCTTCTGCAGTAAAATTACATTAGTGCTTCAGAGACAGAATATAATCTCTTCATAAAAAGCTGAACGGGGAGGGGAACATCAGCTCTTAAAACATGCTGGATTTTGCTAGTGATCATTTCAAATGAAATGGACTTTAAATGCAGCTCTGAAATTTATCAGGGGCTTCCACATAAACCTAGCATGGATACATTTCCTGAGTGTGAATTTCATGCTCTTTATTCAGCTCATAGTAGCAATGAATGAATCTCCCCAAAACATCTAATTATATATACATTAATTACACAATGGGCCCCGCGTGATTGGTTAATTCCAGGCTGCTCCTGTAGGCCAATCAGAAGAAGAAGAAGAAGAGTTTGGATTTGATATCCCGCCTTTCACTCCCCTTCAGGAGTCTCAAAGCGGCTAACATTCTCCTTTCCCTTCCTCCCCCACAACAAACACTCTGTGAGGTGAGTGGGGCTGAGAGACTTCACAGAAGTGTGACTGGCCCAAGGTCACCCAGCAGCTGCATGTGGAGGAGCGGAGACACGAACCCGGTTTCCCAGATTACGTGACTACCGCTCTTAACCACTACACCACACTTGCGGATTCACCTCCTTCAGAAGCCTGATTGGCTGCTCCTTCAGGCCAATCAGGTCGCTGATTCACTTCCACCTGGAGCTGGATTGGGTGGCTCCTGTGGACCAATCAGACTGCTGCATTCTGGATCCTATTGTTCTAGGATTCAGCTCAGTACATAACATTTCCCATGATACTTTACTCCTGATTTGTTGCTGTAATTATTGTTGAAAGCTCTCCTAACACTTTAGGATTGGTAATTCTTCAGTGGCTTGCAGGTGTTATGTCTGACTTAACTATCATGAAGATCAACAGGATTTGTGAAACACTTTATGAAAACAGCTTTAAAGGGATGGTACAAATAGTTCTGGAATCCTAAATAATTATTACTCCTTTCTTCCTTGAGTGAAATATCCAGCTAGACCAGCCTCAGCAACAATAATTCCCATGCTTCCTTACTGAAAGGGAATGTGGGACAGCCATTTGCAGCATAAACTGTGAGAAGGGAAACCCCAGATCAAGCGGAAAATAATTATAGGAACGTCTAATCTTGATTTTTCAGCTTTCTGTGCAGAGGAGTGACTACTTCACACATTGCAAAGATGCCTCTTGCGGATCATGCACTCAGCCGGCAGCCAACTTTTCGGTTCATTGTGAGTTTCCTGCATTCCATTGTGCTGGATTACACACATTTTCAAGAAGCAAAAGTTCAAGAGACTTTTTAAGATAAGACTTTGCTTGCTTTTAAAACAGAGGATTAACCTTGCGGGAAACAAAGGACAATGACTTTAATTCCTTTGCCCTTAAAGTGATTCAGGCAAAATTTGGAAAAGATTTAAGGATGGATTTGCATAACCTATACTACGCCAAAGGGTGGTATGGGGTGCTGGGGAGGGGTAGTACCTCTGATGGGGGACACGTCATGCTTCTTCTGGGGTAGTTTGTCCTGTTTTGGTCCCCACCCTGCACTCAGCTCTCACCTATGGCTCCTAGAAGCAGTCAGCATGCAACAGCAGCCCCAGGAAATGGTTTCAACTGGCCAGCTAACCAGGTGAGGGTAACCGATTGGCCTCAAACCTTTGGTGAGTTAGGGATTTCCCTTGCATGTGAAGACAGGCTCTGGCAGACTGAGTGAACAAGACCAAGAGCGGTCCAATGGTCAAGAAGGTGGTATCTTCATGTGCTATAGAGGAAAGCGAGGTACGGATGGGGTTTGTCAACCTGGGAGGGTAGCCCATCTAAGAGAAGGAAACTCTGATCCTAAACCTCTGCTGCCTTCGCAAGAAGAAAAGGCTAAGGAGTAAACCTTACACAATCAGGAGCAGAGTCCCTAAGATGGTTGGATGGCGCCTTGTACACATCCTTCTGGCAATTCCTGCAGCCAAGCTGGTGGAATAGTATTGCTCTTCTTTCCTTTGTACCACATCAGCAAGCCCAGGACCTCTATGCACACTGCCCAGGTTTGTGTCCTGGGAAGGTCACTTCAGTGCTGCTAACACATTGGTTTGACTTCACCCCTGGAGGCACACTCCATTGTCTCTCGAGACAGGCAGATGCCAACAACTACACCCAAGTCTGCATCCCCCACCCTACGTGGCATAGATGTATCCCACTCCTTCCTCCCATAAACCTGAAAGGATTGCTTGAGATATGATACACATATGATATACAGTGCTGAAAAATGCTGCACATGTACAACCCAAATGCAGTCCCCAAATCCAAAAGCTGTAAACGTAGCAAAACAACCTGAAGCAACTGAAGTGCAACTACTGCTGTTATTGGCAGTTGCTCACCACCCACTTGAATCTGGTTATAAACTTAGCCGCATGATTGATTGATTTTGCTTGTATGAAATCCCTTTTATGATGTCTCTTTCCTAAGGTGCATTAGATGGTTTGTTCACCGCTTGATAACCTGGGACAGAGTGATATGAAATGTGCAGGCACCTCAAGGCCTGGAGAGAGGCCACAGAATCCATGATTCTGTGGAATTTCCATTTTTGGACACAGAGCGCACCACTGCATAACCAGAGGAACACTTGTGGAGAAGGCCTATAGCTTCCCTGCCCTGCTTGCAGGGATTGGGAGTTTGTGGCCTTCCAGATGTTGCTGGACTCCTATTCCCATCAGCCCCAGATGTCCCCACTGTGGAAGGACGTGTGGATCCAGAATTGGCCTCCACAGTCACTTACGGACTCATTGTTAAAACCTTGTTTATGGAAGACGATCTTACTCGGCTACGAGTGATCGTCAAAGATAAGAAGATATCCAGCATCTGGAGGACCACAGGTTTCTCACCCCTGCCTTAGAAACATATGTTTGGTCATGGTGGGATGCAAGATTGAGGACCACTTCACACATCAGCTTATATTGGCTCAGTTGCATCCATCTTTTTAAAAGCTGGACTTCCCAGACTGCTCTTCAGGGTCTATTGTGTATCTAATGTGTGCTGTAAAATCTGTGAGTAATGTCAACAGCTGATAATGGTGTGTTTCAATGACTACTGGAGCAAGATTCATGCCTCATCTGGTGTCGACTCTCTCAAGAGCTAGTCTTGTTAGAGAAGGATATTTCCACTGGGGGCTAGTAAATGAAGCCAAAGCTCCAGAAATATGAACTGAAAATATATGGATGGCCAAATAAAGATAACTTCTTAGGAGCTTGGGGAGCTACCTTACTCGGGGTCTTCCTACATTTACCTCTATGGTAGAACAGTTGCTGTTCAATCAGATTCTTTTAAGAGTGAATTTGTAGCTGATTGTCTGCCCCTTTGGTCATACGCCGCTGCTAATAGAGTGAATGTGGGGTTTTTCTTTCCACACTAATGGAGGGTTTTGCCTGAATTGAGGGAAATTCCACGGTTGTCATCGCAACTCTTACATACCCCTATATTCATCCAGTCAGTAAATATTGGAAGTTATGAGCATGAGCAGGGGGGGAATGGACCTTTCATGGCTTAAAACAAATTTGTGCCTAGTATTCCAGGATTCTAATCTTGTGGGAGTATGGGAGATTAGAAGAGGAACTACATGTCTTTGGTGAACCTGGTTATTGTGATGAAATGTTGTTTTCTGCAGCTTACAATTGCTGTCACGAACAGTGCATGGATTCAGTAGCATCATCTTCATAGGCCATGCCTTTCCTCTGAACTGAGCTCACAAACTGACTGGTCAGAGGGAGGTGGTGTAAAACAGATGTCTTCCAAGCCATACCCACCAACCCCCTCAACCAAGAAACCAGGATGGTGCTTGTTTACTGCACAAATGAAGATGTTGGGGATCCATTACAGATCTTTCAGAAAAGTCAGGGCTTTTTCGTGGTAGAAAAGAAATGTGTGTTTGTGAGTTCATTATTCTGGAAGACTCGGCTGAATAATGCTGACACCATGTGCCAGCATGGCAAAATATCTGCAAACTTCTCCCCCCAGCAATTATAGCTATAAT
The DNA here is from genome assembly GCF_965112155.1 of Podarcis liolepis. Lineage (NCBI taxonomy): Eukaryota > Metazoa > Chordata > Lepidosauria > Squamata > Lacertidae > Podarcis > Podarcis liolepis. Next base: position 58,027,254 of record NC_139559.1, read on the forward strand.
TGGTAAGTTTACAAATGCCCCAAATCAGACAATTTGTCCATCCAGCTCAGCATCATTCAGACTGACTGGCTGTGGCTCTCCAGGGTTTCCCCCACTGTCAATGTAGGTTGCTAATACACTGGAAGGGTATATATGCACTTGAAGAATCAAGAAACAATAAGAAGAAAGGTGTGAGGGGAGGATTATTTAGATTTCTGATTTGTGAACAACTTCCATTTTTGGAGGTTCATAATTTAGGCTGGCTTTCTTACATTAGGCTAGCTTTCTTCAGCTTTCCGCAGCACTTTTGGTGGCGCAGCTGTGTAAAATGCCCACTAGATGGCAACCTACTCCCAAAACTTTTTCCTTCTACAAATCTCAAAGGTTTTAAGGAAAGGAGGGGGGGGCAGCAGAATATTATCAGCTGCTTGAGGAGAAAAAGCCATAACCTAAGCAATCTCCCTTGCCTCCAAGCCCATTCACCTAACTATAACATAAAAAAATGAAATCCGTATTATTTCTGATTTCACTAATATATCCCCTGACAGGTGGGAAAGAAGATACGAGGAACTGCATTTCAAAGCCACGCAGAGACAAGAAAATTGTAACAATGGACCGATTACTAAAATCCTGCATATAAACTCAAAACTAGCAAGCTCCAACAAGGACTGTGAGGATGGTTCCTAAGGCAGGCGGGCAGCCAGGCAGGCGCGCGCGCGCGCGCACACACACACACACACACACACGCACAGAGAGAGAGAGAGAGAGAGAGAGAGAGAGAGAGAGAGAGAGAGAGAGAGAGATTTTTTTGGGGGGGGGGAGGATGAATAGAAACTTCCACTCTATCAACATGCATTAGCAGACTATTAAAGCTAGTCAAATGACTTATAGTGGAATCCTATACAGGTCTACTCAGAAGTAAGTCCCATTGAATTAAACAGGGCTTCCTCCTAGGTAAATGCATACAGGCAATGCAGCCTGAAGTTTGTCAATATAACTGTAAATGAATGATTTTGAGAAAGCACTTTAGAGGGTGGGGCTACAGTTGACATTTGATAGTGAATGGCTCATCTCCGTGAGGGATTATATTTATCCTGCCCCACATAACTGAGTTATTGTGAAAGCCTGTGTGAAAGCAATGGGGTGGGAAGGGGGTGACAGGAGCAAAATGTAGCCATTGTGATAACTGGTCTGACTGAAAGAACACATTTTGGGAGGGCAGGGGGGATAAGCGATCTTGTAAAGCCTCCTTCCTATTTGCCTTTCATAAGCAATAACTTCATTATCCAGAGCCTGGGGGAGCCACCATTGTCATCCGTGCAAGACTGCACACTACGAAGGCCATGCCATCTGACACCACACAGAGGCAGGAAGGTTATTGTCCCACCAGAGAGTCCCCTTAAGGTCTAGACAAAGGACCAGACTGTGGAGCAGTCAGTTGGCTCTCTGGGTACTGTTTTCCTAATTCACCAGTGAGCCTCTGAAACCTGTCAACTGGGATCCCGTTCTAGAAGGGTCCTAAAACCTCCCCTCCTGAGTCCACACCCCTTTGGCAAAGCATGCTCAGCTTTTGCGCTGTATATACCTAGGGGGAAGGTTATTGTGAAGTGTCCCTGGGCAATGTTACTCATGTGTGAATGGAAGGATCTTGTTTGCATTCATTACAAACCCATTAAAAGCTGGCTGGCTGAGACCTGGGCAGGACTGGTCTGAAGGTTGCAGCTGACACTTGTCCCCTTGCTGGCTCCCTGCACCATCTCCTTGCAGTGCACCAGAGTGAGGAGGGCTGCTGTCTGGGTCAGGGACAGGTGAAGGGCTGCCCAGCCTTTCTGGACTCCCCACCACCACCCACGCTTTTCCAGTGCAAGTTCTTTCCATGAATTAGCCTGCCCAGAACTTACCTCGATTTCAATCTCTCTTCCTGGATCCCAATGGCTGAAGAGAAAACTTTTCGCCATGGGCTCATCGTCTTGGGAGTTTTTCTCGTGATGATCGGGATGTTCATCATGAGTGTGGATAAGCCCCAGATCTACATCACTTTTTGTACCTTAGGGGCCTTGGTCATCGCTGCGGGGATCATTTGGAGCATGTGTCAGTGCTACCCGAAGGTAGGAAACAGTCTACTTTTCCTTTTTTCTAAAGAATGTGACTTCAACAGTTGCATTTTGGGGGTATCAAACTCAGACTTCCCAAGAATATATTTGGGCTCTTGGAAACGGCGGGATTATATGTTCCCTACTCTTTATTGAGCTTGTTAGCCTTTTAAGAAGTAGAAACTTAAAAATATTTTACTTGCAAAGCAATCAAATTTTTTGGTATCCTTTACTTTACACATTGGTTTCCTTACTGTTGCCACAAAAATAATGTTGCCGTCGCAGGATAGATATTAGAATGATGTCACAATATAATGCAGCGGGAACTGTAGAAAGAATAAGTTAGGTAATGGCGAATCTAAGGCTGTTCCCTGTTGGAGTTGCAGCTTGAATCTTCTTTCTGGAAATCTAGGATTTGATTGAAGACACAGTTCGGAATGTAAAAATAAAAATAAAATGCCTTTCTTCTAGGGAACCCCTACATCTCCTTGGAGATAGATGAGAAAGAATCACTTTGCCCAGGGTGGACTGCCTCCTGAGCTTTATTTGAGATCCAAATGATACATCACATTTTCTTAATTAAATTCAGTATTTGTGCATGTGTTTGTGTGTAGCTGCTCATTTGATGGGAGGAAATAACCCCCTTGTTCCAAGGAGTTATCTTCCCTTACTTCCCCGCTTTCCCTCCCCAGATCAGAGTTGTTTCTGTTGACGTGGAGTCTGAGAAGTTTCTTGTAAAGAACACTGCTGCTTCATCTGTTCAAAATGAGATTCCCGAGAAGAACAGGTATGTTTGCGGAAACCAAGCCTGTAAGCTTCAACTCAACAGTCTGCAATCTACTTTTTAATTAGAATACAGTACTTGCCTGTGCATATTGCAAACTGTGTTCCACAGGGGGACAAGGTCAACGTCTGGAAACGCTGGCACAGGGCAGTGAATTGCACAATTTAAGTGTATTTTTAAGCAGGAGAAATGCGGTGTCTTTAGGGAAAATATAAAGCTCCTCAGAGGTGTGTGTGTTTGTGTGTAAAGCATGGAACAGCTTTGGAGACCTATGCATAGGAAAGCAAAAGGCAGCAGTATTTGCAGCACAATCCTATGCTTGTCTGCTTGGAAACAGATCTCATTGAGTTCAATGTGGCCTACTCTCAGATGTGTGTATAGGATTGCAACCTCCATCTCATTTCAGTGTCTAGCCCTGCTATATATAATCCAATCCAGAAAAAGAATGTGGGCCTCCTTAGGGTTCATTCTGCACTGGCCATAAGAACAGCAGCTCCTTTGGCCTTGTCTCTCTGGGCTGTGCAGAAGCTATAACTGGTTAATCAAGATAAAATTATGGCAGCTTAAAAGAACTTATTCTCCACCTCACATCCAAGCTTCTTCAGAACAGTGCCTCTCTCACCCTAGAGATGGATAAATCCTGGTGAAAAGTTATTTGTAGTAGGTGGTCTCCTGCAGAGTGCAGTGACAGGTTGGGTATATATAGGGTGGATCTACACACAGGGGGAAACCGCTATAAATAAGCCAGAAATTAGATCCGTTATAATAAAAGAAAGATAAAACCCTATGGAAAATCGCATATAAATTTTTTCTGCTCTCTGGCACCATCTGGTGTTGCATGCTTATAGCACATTCAAATAGTTGTTGCTTTACTAATGTAGCTGAGTCCCAGGGGTGAGATAATCTTTGGCTATCCTGGTCCCAAGCTGTATAGAGCTTTGTACCAAGTTCATTAGTCACTTCTTCCCTTCCTCTCAACATTGACTAAGGGCAAGAGCACAGCCTGCTGCCAGAAGGCCTATTTTATGTACTTCATAAGCAGTTGTTTTTCTGATTGAAAACCTGGACCCGGCACCAGCCTACTGTGCATTAGCCCAGCCTCAGAGGCGTCCATGGGCCACTCCATTCCTGGCTATATGTCATTTACTTGCTCATATCTCCCTTCCCACCACACTCCATCCATCAACTTCCCTTAAACAGCACAAGACAATTTTCCATAATACTGCAATTGCCAACAACAGAAAGGAAAGTGAAACTAAAGTAGCTGAAGGCAGCATAGCCTTGGCATACAGACTGATGGATTTTGCATGTCCCTTTCTCCTAGTCATCCAGGAGGGAATGGAGGACAGGTAAGAAAAGCAGGTCTCCTGACAGCTCATATCCAGATAACGAACAACTGCAACACGCTTAAGAGGAAGCAAACTTGACTAGAGAAATGCTAGGTCCTCTGAAGCTGCTCAAATTTCTGAATCAGCAAATAATCAGATTCCTGTCCCCTGTTAATAACAGATCTGGTGAAGTAATATTCCACTTTCTCATGTTGTTTGCTCAGTTCCCAGACACCTTACACCAGCCAGAAAGAAGCTGAAGTCTATGAGAAAAGCCTGCCCTCTTATGAACAGATCCAGATGAAAGTGGCAGGTGCAGAATCTGTGGGAGTTCTGTCTGCCCCAGTCCCACCGGTCAGGGCAGAAGGATGTACCCAGCCTGTTGTACAGGCCAAGGCAGAGGTCCACAGGGATTCAGAAAGCGATGGAGACTCCTGCAAGGACCCAATGTCCCAGAAGGACTCTACAAGGTTGTACTGGTGAGTAGCTCATGCGGTGCGTTCAGGGGCTGGTTTGAATTGCACACCACCCTGAACCTTATGGTCACTCTTGGTGATTTCTATTAGGCACTCTGGATAGAGAAAAGTTTGCAATGGTGGGATGGTTGTCAAATTATATAAATATTAGTTGGTTGTATGCATTTTCATTGCTTGATTAAACAAAATGAATAAATGAACATCTGCATAAAACAATGTTACTAATGCAGGTGTCAGAACCGATACAATCTTTGTAAATATGTAATATTCTATGTTAGAAATTATATCCTTTTCTATGTGTGAGATATGGTGCAATGATATATATGTACTACACACACACACACACACACACACACACACACACACTGTATATATATATAAAGTGCATGAGAGAGAGAGAGAGAGAGAGAGAGAGAGCGCACCACTGATTGTTTATCTGGGAGCTCCTTTCGAACTGAACAAATCTGAACAGGGGTCGGCCACTGTGACAAGAGGATGTTGGATTAAATGGACCACTGGCCTGATCCAGAGCAAGGCTCTTCTTACGTTTTTATGTTCTTTAATTGATTAATGTAACAGATTAGCAACATTAGTTGATTAATCTGTTAGATTAATCAGCTAATGTTACCATCCCCATAGAAGGTGGAGCTAAATATAAGATGCATGCTAGCTCTGTATCAACGAAAAGCCAACACAGTCTGTTCTGCCCGGTGTTGTTCCTTCTAGTTAAAGCAGGCATCACAAGCCCAATACCTTCCGGGTGGAGTGCAACTCCTGTTAACTCAGACCATTGGGCATGCTGGCCGAGGATGACGGGAGTTGGGTCCAAGAACATCTGGAGGGGACCACATTGGTGACTCTTGAGTTCAAGATCAAAACAATGCTGTTGGGCTGGCATGGTCAATAATATTTAATTTACCCTTAGAAACCAAGTTAAATAAATCAACAACAGCTGGTCATTCCAGAACCAGGGATGTGCCGGTGAAAAGCACAGCATCTGCCCGGCTTGATTTACTATAAACGTCCTAGTAGAAACACAAAACAGCTCAGCAATCAGCCTTGGAAGCTATGTCCTTCAATGAACCTTCTCTTTAAATTCTAGTGAGTCGGAAAAGTTTCCTAACCAGGCGCCACTGGCTTCTTTCCAAGAGGAAGCTGACGCCTCTTCCGTGGAATCTGCAGCCAACAGTCCGTTTCTACAGAGGAGGGAAAATGTCTCGAAGCCTATGTCTCCAACAGAAAGCCAGCTCAGATTCAAGCTTCCTTCCTATGAAGATTTTGCCCTGATCGATTCCCTGACGGCGGAAGGTCAAGGTCAAAACAATGAAAGGATAACGGCACCTAACCAAAGCCGTTGCCCTATTCCTGCCCCCAGAGGAGATGGGGCATTGGCTACAGTAGGGCCTGAACGACTGGAACACAGAGCTACGCATAATGTAGAAGAGGATGACATGTACTATGGAATAAAAGAGGGAGCAGGAGACGTCCCCTCATCGGTCGCTGCTGTCTCTGAACCAAAGGACTAAGCATTAAAAATTAGGAATGAGCCCGGGAACATTCTCATGGGAGTCCAAATCCAAAGAGATGAAAGGTTGGGTGGGGGTGGGGAGTGGCTCAGACAATAAAAGGGATGCCCAAGCCATGGTAGATTGGTCCTGCTCTCTGGGGATTTATAGGAAGTGATGGAGAATATGGGTTAGGACCAAAGCAGAAGAACAAAAGTTTGGCTGTCTGTTGAAGTGTCTTAAGCTGTCCCTCCACTTATGCTCAACCTGTATATTTGTAAATAAAGTGAAATATCACCAAATACCATAAGCCCCCTGTGGTTTTCTTCCAAAGGAAATCAAACCTGGGTAGCACTGAACCCCTAAAAGTTCTCACCAGCCAGAGAGATGATTCAGAAAAACACTATAAAGGAGAAACAGACTCTGTATATGAGAACGGCGCCCCTGCTGAGAACATATATATTGTCCCAAGGGGCAGAGTCATGACTTTTCCCAGGGAGTGTGGATCGAGGATCCATGACTCGCCTGAACATCATCTTTTAGCGCTTCTTTGCCATTTATGAAATGATACTCTATTGGGATGCAGGTGGCACTGTGGTCTAACCACAGAGCCTCTTGGGCTTGCCGATCAGAAGGTCAGCGGTTCAAATCCCTGTTATGGAGTGAGCTCCTGTTGCTCTGTCCTAGCTCCTGCCAACCTAGCAGTTTGAAAGCACACCAGTGCAAGTAGATAAATAAGTACTGCTGCGGCAGGAAAGTAAACGCCTTTTCCGTGTGCTCTGGTTTCCGTCACGGTGTTCTGTTGTGCCACATGAAAGCTGTCTGTGGACAGAGATGAGCCTGAAAGCGAGATGAGCGCTGCAACCCCATAGTCGCTTTTGACTGGACTTAACCGTCCGGGGGTCCTTTACCTATACCTTTTACCTACTAAGGCTGCCATTTTCTAAATGTACAAAACTGGGAGCAAGTCCTACCGAATTTAGCAAGGTATGCTTTTGAGTGAAAATGCACAGAATTACACTGTAAATGTGTTTTTAGTCTTTTAGAATCCTTTAGCATTCTTGCCCCATCATCCACAGATACCTGACTGTATATTGGTGTGATTGTACTTCATGTCCATGGACTGCTTTGCTGAGGACATGTTCGATGGTGGTGGTTCCTGGGGATTGGATGATATATCAAACAGTGACACTTTTAACATGAAAAAGAACTGGTCAGAGGTTTACGAAGTGCTTGCGTGTGGGTGCCAAAGCAGCTCAGGGCTCACGCTTCATTAATTGGCCCGATCACTATGGAGCGGCTGATGTGCAGGAGCAGCAGCAGCCAGACAGAAGGCGGATCGTGTGCCCTCAGCACCTTTGCTTCTGAGGTCCCGCTTTCTGCTCCGATTCATGCCTTTTGGCCATTGGAGGTCTGCTTGCTGCAGTGGAAAATCCGGTGTGATTTATGTTGCTTTCGGAAGCCTGCCAACTGCTCAGCTTGTCAGCTTGCTTCTTCCGCATGGGGAGGGAGCCAAGCTCCCAGGCAGCTGTGGGACAGCAGCTCCATGAAACTGACAGCGCGAGGCAACAAAGGGGTTGGTGTTGGCTCCGTCTTAACTAGGCTATCTGAGTATAAAGCCAGTAGGGCCTGTTTTAGAAGATGCGCTCATGCCTGTTCCTTGGGGGCAGAAAGACACCATTTGGAATATGGCATCAAGTTCAACAGGACTTACTGCCAAACAACTTGTGCTTAGCATCACAGCTTTGGGAACCACACAAAATATTTTATTCTGAATGGATTAATGAATCTTAATAATAACCCCTGCACCCTAAGATAGCAGCATTCCCTCCCACATTTCTCTGGTGAAAATAGGGACGCCCTATTCAATAATAATAATAATAATAATAATAATAATAATAATAATAATACCCTGCCCATCTGGGCAGCTTCCAACAAATATAAAAACATTAAACATTAAAAGCCTTCAGATATCTTCTAAAAATTGTAGAGTTACTTATCTCCTTGGCTTGGGGGTCACATAACTCCATACCCTCCAACATTTCCCAAGTGAAAATAGGGATGTCCTAAGGAAATGTGGGACATTCTGGAATCAAATCAGAAGCTGTGATGGCTTCTGCAAATCTGAGACTATCCCTAGAAAAAAGAGGCACTTAGAGGGTCTGTAGAAGTTTATAGGACCATATACACTGCAGGCACTGCAGAGAAACCACAACCATTAGGAAAACATATTTTCTTCAGGGACTGAAGGGTGCTGCAAATCTCAGGAGTCTTCATGCATGTCTTGGCTTCTCAAATAAGCTTTCAAGTGACCTGGAAGCTGAGTATTTTTAATGTTTCAATTCCGCAATGGAACAAGACGCTACTTGTTTGTAAGTAGACTGCAGTCCAATGCTCCTGGTAACTAACAGCAGAAGAGTTCCACACAGTTTAAATATCCCATCAGAAGCTGGTTTAAGACGTGACCTGGAAGAGGTTGGTTGTCTCGAGCCTCAATTTTTACGAAACACTTGACAATGCCAGAAGCAGTCTCGTGTTGCGACCCCCTGGCTCTGTAACTTGCTCCATTTCCCATTTGTGCTTCTGATACATCACTTCCCCACCCCTGACAGCTGCAGGAAATAACGTGGACTGAAGACAGATTGTGAAAATGATGGCGTAATGATGTCAGAAGTGACCTCAATGGCTGTGGGTGGTTTTGTTGCTCGTTCCCTTCTGTCCCGCCAGCTTTAGTACTTTGCTAAAGCATTGTGTACTTGGCATAAGCTGCCCTGACAGTGGTAATCCTACTCGTGTACTGTGTCAACAGCCGTTTAAAATGCGTTGTTTGCACTAAATAGAAAAGCCCAGTTCGTGACCCTGAGGTGTCCTTCGTAGCTTCACTTGACGTTTGTAGAGGCTGCAGCCCCAGATCCAGTTACTAAGGTACATCCCGTATTCATGAATATTCCATGTGTCCTCGAGTAGATAATTGGAACCATCTTGTTCTGTTCTGCGGGTTCCCCTTCGCTTCTTTTTTTTCTATTCCCACAAGTCTTGTGAGCGGTGACCCCACCACCAACATCCCTGCCAACCTCCTTGACTGGGACAGTTATTTATGACTCTTCCATCTTGGCTCTCGTAGCTATTTTGTGCCCACGCGTTGTGTCAATATGTGTTGTGTGTGCCGCATGTGGTGTGCCTATATGTATCCCATATCAGCTCTGACTACACCCACTTTCATTTTCACCACACCCACTATTCCATTTCCTTGTTCCTCTGGCATGTGGCCCCCCAGAAGGCTGGATTTGAAGGAAGGTGGCACCTGGCCTGAAAAAATGTTCCCCGCTCCTGGCTTAGCCCATCAAAATAGCTTTTGAGGGGTGTCAAACGGAACCATCCTCTTCTGGAGCACTGTCAGGCTGGATAGAACAAAACGGAAAGCACCCTCTTGCAATTTCCAGCAAGAACTCTTGATCTGTGTATTTTCCTAGCCTTGCTGGGTGGGAGAAAGAAGTCTGCAGTAGGCATGGATTTTTTAAGGGGGTAGAGAGATTGGGGGCTTTGCAAGGTGCAATGCCACCTTCTCATCAGCTTGCCAAAATAGATAGTCTGGTGGTCCAGTTTCATAGTGCTGCCCTTTTCCGTCTTCCTTGTGCCCTGGTTCCCTCTTATATTCCATTGCATGCATCTCTTTCAAAGCTAGACTATAAATTTAGCAGGTATCTTTGTACTTTGCTCATTGTCTACCACAAGAAAGCACGCCGCCTTCCCTGCAGATGTTTGGCCCTCTGATCACGTACACAGAAATAAGCAGCCAAAGGTGAAAACAATGTCAGGGAGTTGAGGAGGATTGTTTATACAATTATAAGAAACACTTGTTGGGTGTCACAGCAAGAAAACAAAAGAAAAGAAGAAAAGCACATGTTTCCTAAACATTGTTTTCAGAAGTGAAAGCAGCACACAAAAGAAAAATGGACCCCCCTCCTTGTTTAGACCTGACTCATGTCCCTGCTCCCAGCTCCCTGACTCCCCAAGGCAGGCCTTCCAAGTCCTGAGAGGTTTGCTTGCTCTCACCCCACTCTAGGACGTGATGTGCTGGCCAAGCTAGATGGAGTTTGCTGCTGTTGGGTAGCTGAATTATGCTAAACAAACAGCAACGGCAGGACTGTGGGATTGGGATCACAGCATGGTTGTAGGGTTTAAAAAACTGCCTGCCCCTGTCGCTGTTCAATTTGGTATAACCTGCCCCCCTTCACACACATGGAGAAATTCGCTCCAGTTCACTGTTAAAGGTGAACTTGAAAGCTTTGCATTTTCCAAAACAATATGCAAACTGAAACACTGCTCTCCTTTGAAATGTGAGCTTCTCCGCAGTTTGCAATGCAACGCTCCAGGCAATTAATGTGTACAAAAATGCATATACTATGGTAAGGCGTGCATATAAATGTGTATATAAGGGAAAGTAACATAAGAATGTGCATTATTTTAGGGGAAATTGCTTTGCAAAAATGCATACATTAGGCAACATTGCACATAAAAACGTGCAGGAGAAATTTCCAGAGAACTGCTGACAATTTAAAAATAAATACATCACAAGATGACGTAGCAATGTGGAGAACTGAATTTAAGATTGGAAAAATGAGAAACAGAGAGAAACTGAAAAGGGCATATTCACTCCTGCAGAAGGGTGACTGAGCACTTTCATTCACGTTAGTGACCTAAGCCCAATTCTTCTGATATGTGCCTGGATCCCTCCTACAAAATACTGACAGTCTGGGCCCCCCTAAGATGCCAACAGCCACAATTTTCATCACAGAGACATAAAACCACCAGTGTTATTGCAGTGCATTCATCCCAACAGCCACAGTGGTGTTGCAGCCATTGTTTACATCAACCTGTAAAAAACATATTTTCATTGGATTCCTTGTCTTAACAATTAAGGTACAACTAATCTGTGCTAAGTGAACATGGACTCTGGCTTAAGAATGCAAGAAGTGCCTTGCCAAGTCAGTTGTGTCTCCATCTAGTCCTTAATTCTTTGCAAAATCACAGTGTCAAGCCAGTGTGAGAAGGTCCACTAGAGACTGGCCAGTAGTCCTCTCCTGGACCTGATTTAGGCCACTTGTGAGATGAGATCAGTGTGACGGTTTTATTGTTACTGAAAAGCAGGATTCAGCCTCCTGGACCATTGGGACAGCACTGTCCTGTTATATAGAGTGATAATTCCTGTTAAGTCTTCTGTGTCCTGCTGCTTTTGGCTGCATAGCTCAAACCTGGAATTATCACTTTTGGCAGGGGTTAAATATGGCAGGGAAGGAGACATTCCTGCATGAAATTAAAACATGCAAACAGAAATCCCTGAGCTTTTGGCTGCCTAATTGTAGAAAAGTCTGAGGCAACACCCAGAGCCCTGGTAAATAACCTTGACATAGGGCATGGGAGGCAATAGACTTTGCAGCATTACCAGACATAACTCACCTGTGAGAAAATTAAAACCAGGTGCTGAGCTTTTCAGGCACTGCAGGCTATTCCCTGTGGAATAGGCATGAGGCACTTGGCTGGGGGTTGTATATAACCTACTAAGAAGCTCCAGTTTTGCTCTGGTGATCCTGTCTTCCCAAGAACATAAGCGGTGCAGTGAAAATGGAGGACTTGCGGGAAATGTGCACCTAATATCTGGAGGTAATGTTAGGTAATCTATTCCAATCCTTTGCATTGAGGTAGAATCCATTTGCAAAGAGGCACCTTAATAGTTAGTGTTTGATTTATTTACTTAAAATGTTTTCTATGTTGCCTCACAATAAAATGATACCAAGACTGTGTACAACCCCCTGCCACCCAATTCAGTGTACAATCAAAACAATCCAGAAAACAAACACAACCCAAAAGTTCTAGATTCAGGTAGGTAGCCATGTTGGTCTGACGCGGTAGAAATATATAAAAATAAAAATAAATAAATTGTCCAGTAGCACCTTAGAGACCAACTAAGTTTGTTTTTGGTATGAGCTTTCATGTGCATGCACACTTCTTCAGATACACTGAAACAGAAGTCACCACACCTATATATAGATAGTGAGAGGGTGGGGAGGGGTATTACTCAGAAGGGAGCTTTTATCTTTGCTGTGCTATTCTACTCCTTGTTTTGGTTCCATTTAGCTGCTTATATTAAGCAGAGAGACTGTGTAATGGAGGTTAAGATGCTGGACTTGTATGAGGGAGAGTGGGGTTGTAAATTCCCGCAGAACCATGAAGCTGGCTGGCTAACTGCCGCCCAGCCACAGACTCTCAGCCTAACCTACTATTAAATGGAGCAGCCCCTGGGCTTATGGAGGGCGGGCTGTAAGTATGAGAAATAAATACGAAGAGTACAAAAGCTCCTCCTAATAGTGGGTTGTTCTTGCCTGTACCCAGGGATAGAAGCAGGCACATCTGAGAGTATATGGTTATTTACACAAATAATTTGTGTTCCATCTTTCTCAGTGGGATCCAACACACAGAACTCCAGAACTGGGAATCTTGTAGCAGCCTGCCCTCTGCTGACTACATTTGTACACACACCACTCTGGATACTTTATAATGCAGTACAATCATGCCTTGGTTCCCAAACGGCTTGGCTCCTGAACGCCACAAACACGGAAGTAAGTGTTCCAGTTTGCGAATGTTTTTTTTGAAGCCAAACGTCTGTTTCAGCTGTCGGCATTGTTTCCATTGCCAATCAGCCAATCAGAAACTGTGCCTTGGTTTGCGAACATTTTGGAAGTCGAACGGACTTCCAGAACGGATTGAGTTCAGGAAGCAAGGTACCACTATACTACACAGTTGTAGGGTTGCCATACGTCTGGAATTTCCCAGATATCGCTGGGTTTTGGCCGTCAAAAACTATGTCTGGGTGGAAATCACTTAAAATGTCGGGGGAAATCCAGACATATAGTGTGGATTTTGGCAAACATCCTTAAAAATAGCTCAAGAATTAACTCCCCCCCCCTGATATTTCACAAAAAAACTCAACATTTTGGGCAAAACTAAAAAAACACAACACAACTCAACAATTTGGTCAAAAAGAAAAAAAACCTCAACAAATTTGCCATTTTGAAATATGGCAACCCTACACAGTAGGTTCTCTTAGCTTTTAATTTGTGTTAGCATCTTAAAAAGTAGAGACATCACCTTGCCCACAAAGGTCCGTATAGTAAAAGCTATGGTTTTCCCAGTAGTGATGTATGGAAGTGAGAGCTGGACCATAAAGAAGGCTGATCGACGAAGAATTGATGCTTTTGAATTATGGTGCTGGAAGAGACTCTTGAGAGTCCCATGGACTGCAAGAAGATCAAACCTATCCATTCTTAAGGAAATCAGCCCTGAGTGCTCACTGAAAGGACAGATCCTGAAGCCCCGCATAGGCAGTAGATAAGTAGGACTAGAATTGTTCTTAGGTAGTAGAATGGAGAGCTTGATGGCAGAAGTGGAAAAGACAATGAGCTGGGGGGATCTGGACGCTCATATCGGGCCCTGCCAGAAGTCCTTAGGATTGTGCATTCAGGATAATTTGCACTCAGGATGCCATATTCAGCCCTGCTATCAATATTGTCTAACTGCTTTGTGCTTGCAGGTTTTGGGGTGGATGTACTGCTTTGTTTCTGATCAGTGCATGTCCTGTTCTTCCTGCTGAAATTTCTTCTCTCTCTCTCTGGTTTTTCTTGTGCTGTGGGGCAATTGCCCCTCCAGATGGCAATAGTGCGGTAACATTGTGGAAGCATTGCAGAACTAAAAAAGCAGAATGGTGTGTAAATGGTGATAGTCCCATATAAATGCATGCACCTTGTCAATAGCACATGGCAGAAGACAACCACAAACACACCAGTCTGCAGTGGTCCTCAGATGAAGGAGAAACTCTAATTTCTGGTCCTTCAAAAAATAACAATATTTATTGGAGCCTGAAGTCACTTTTGGGAGAACACACTTCTCCATTACCTCAGTTGCAGCTTTTACAGAACCCCCCCCCTTTGTTGTTGTTTTTCTGGAAGCTTGTCACACATATTCATTATCTCATTGTTTGTTGTCATTTCCCGCCAGTGAGGAAGGGGCTTTTCCTGTTCAATTCGTCTTTTCTGTGTGCCCATTTTATAAAGACCCTGGTGGGAAAAATCCTGGATCTGGGATTGAGAGCAGGATGCAACAATTCTCTTCCAGAGGCTGTCAGAAGGCATTGTAAGAGGGCACAAGGGGCAAATGCCCCCCAGTTGCCCCCCAAAAGTTCAGAATTTGTAGATGACCCTGTGGGAGCAATATGGACCTGGTCCCAAATATCAGTGTTCTGTATAGGTGTATCTGGATGACAGGCTGAGACAGAGATTGGTATATTGGTATTATGGCACTTGCTTTTCTGATTTTCCGATTCTATCAGTTTGTGCATGTTTATAGATGTCTGTTTGTATACATACATACATACATACATACATACATACATACATACATACAGTTATATAGCTGGTTAGCTACAACTGATGCTCATTTTTGGGTAACTATTACAGTGCTTCCAGATTGGCTGTTTATTTGCACAAAATGTGATTGTTACCCTGCACTTTCTAGTGCAATTTTCCATCCCTTTTTTAACTGCAAAAAAACCTGATAAGAAAAGTTATGGAAAACTACATTGCAAAGTGTGAGATAGCAACCACTAGGTTCCACATGAGGAATGCTTGAGAAGCAGAAGACATCAAATAAACTCCATGCAAGTTGCGGATGTTAGCGGCAGGAATGCTCAGTAATCAGCCCGCCTGGGAACTCCCTCTCTCACTGATAAGAGTCTTGCCCTGCTTTCTATATTTTTGGTGAGCTGTCTGCCTGCCTTTTCGTCTTTCTATCAAAGCTTTGCTTGGGTGCCAAAGCAATCAGGAGCTTCTTTTTGAAAGCAAGCACAGCCAAGTTTTTAAACACTGCAAAATCACTCTTGAGGAGAGAGCATTTGTGATGTCATGAGACAGCTGCCAATCAATACTGGAGAGGATTAGGTACACATGACAATGATGTGATGAGTGTGCTTCCAGAACACAGCGATGACTCTTTCTGTGTCTGTGCATCCCAACTCTACTACTAAAGTCTCTCCTATACAACTATTGAGCCCTGTTTCTTTCCCTATCCTTCACTACCCTTTCATGCTTTGATTCCCAAACGAATGGTTGGCTTATGTCCTAAATACCTGCTTTGCGCATCAGGTCTCTGGATCTTTCCTTACATTCCCATAAGCAAGCAAGCTTTGAACCAAGAAAAGTCCTACCACAAGAAATGGTTTGGTGCTGCAAGGTTCTTTGGGCTCAGCTTCATTAGTAAAGAAAAAGGCGTTCTATATGTGTTATAACTCTGTGACACCAGATGGCACTGTGGAGTCCCATCATTCTCCAACGTGATTTCCCATAATAAAGCTTACAACGCATTTTCCTGAAAGGCTTTTTTTGATGTGTCCAGCCCCAGTTGCTTTTGACCATCCCAAGTGGAATTTGTCCCTCTGGAAGATATTAATTTAGCCTTCTGATATAGAATACTCATGCATCTGAAAAAGGAGACTCTTGCTGCTGCAAGATGTATTAATTGGATTATTCCACAGGGCTCCTAATTTGCTTTTTCCCAATATAGTCTTAACATTGGCTACCCTTTTGGAACAGGCCCACTTTGCCTGTTCTGCCCTGGATCTCAGCCCACCAGGTTACAAACATGCTGATCGCTTTTACTCCATGTATCCTGTGAAGTAAATTAAATCAATTTATATTAGAATCCAGGAATATTCTAATATGACAGGAGCAATTGGAATTCGTCTTTTGGATAAATGAAAGCAGGTCACTGAATTCATCTCTTTCCAGATCTGTTGGCTTTCCTCTTATTTTGGCACAAGGAGCCTTTGCTGTTTGGTGCCCAGCAGAAGATTTCTTCCTGCTCATGAACAAAGATGAAAAGATCTAGCCTATTAACTCTTCTTGCTCCACCAAGAAGTTCCTGATGTGAAGCCTCACACACAGGCTAAGCAGGCCCCCTTTGTGCAGGGGCTCCCAGCTCCTTGTGGTCCCAAGATCCCATTTTCTGCTGTCTGGGAGGCCTTATGGCCAGCTCTCCACAGTGAAAAACTGGAACAACTCATATGTGTTTCAGGATCCAGCCAACTGCCGGCTTTCTTGGCTTGCCAGTTTGCCTCATAGAGAAGGAGCCAATCTTTCAGGGAGGCATCAAGCCAAGAGCAGCGACTGTGTGAAATTGACCGCGAGAGGCACAGAGATTCTCCCTTCCTCCTCCTTTCATTATGTAACACGATTTCAAATGTAACATGGGATGGGTTCAAATTTCCATTTTGTGTGTGTGTGCATTTTAAGCTAATCGGATAAATTTAAATCGCCCTGTTCAGAATTCTGTAGAGCAGGAATGCATGTTATTTGCTGGTATTCATTCACTGAAAAGGAGCCCTTTGTTGTTGCTGTCCGAAAGATGCAACATAAGCATCTTCACTAGCTATCCAAAACATTCTTGTAAAGAGCCCAGACATTACTTAGAAGCTCGAGGACAAAGGTGAAAGACCTTCCCAGGTGGTCATAAGTCAGGTACAGCCATTGCAGGGGAGACACACACTTTTCCTGGAGGAATATTCCTTCCCCAGAAACAAATTAAGGTGTCTTATTTCTGCCCCCTTCCATTCCACAGGTGTGAGAGCCAGATGGACTTTGATTGTAGGCAGTCCAGGAGAGGCACTTGCCTGAGTCCCTGGAAGCTGAGGTGCCTAAGAAGATGCCAAGGATTGAGCCCTAGTTCATTCAGTCTAGAGGATTGTGGGTTCACAGAACTGTAAGATTCTGATTGGATAGTACCATGTGGCATGACTTGCGACAAGAGGCGCATTTGTGCGCCTCTGAGCCCATGCCAGTTCACACAATTCACAAACACTTTATTGTACTTCTAAAAAAAATCAAAGATTAAACAACTTAATAAAATTATTCATCTCTCCCAGGCATGGAGAACCTCAGGACTGTGATCTGAATGTGACCCTCAGGCCTTTCCCAAGGCAAAAATGCCACCCCCCAGTGACAACACTGCCCCTCTTTTCTACCCAGGGCCGGATTTAGGTCTGATGAGGCCCTAAGCTACTGAAGGTAATGGGGCCCTTTATATGTCCAGCTGTCCTTTGTCAACAACAAATTGCCGCTGTTTTTCGTGTTCAATATATGCTCTACAGTTTGGTAATTTATGGACCTAATGGGTATCGAAAGCCATTTGCACATAACAAAATATG
The DNA here is from genome assembly GCF_965112155.1 of Podarcis liolepis. NCBI lineage: Eukaryota > Metazoa > Chordata > Lepidosauria > Squamata > Lacertidae > Podarcis > Podarcis liolepis. Next base: position 58,044,673 of record NC_139559.1, read on the forward strand.
TATTTTATCAAAGCAGGCGGGGCCCCTGACTTACATCACAGGAGCCTACACAACACAAAACACTGTTGCTGTATGTAGGTTTTATTTTATTTGTTTTTTATCTTATATTTTGGAAATGTACATCCAGTTCTTTTTAATTTTTTTGGGGGGCCCCCAAGAGAGTGGGGCCCTAAGCTATAGCTTGTTTAGCTTATACGTAAATCCGGCACTGCTTCTACCCCATCTCTGTGCTGTCCTTGAGTGCTTTTGTCTGACAGGAAATGTGCCATTGAACTATGATAATCCCTCTTGTTTGCCTGGATGGAGAGAGAGGGTTGTGTAGAAACCTCTGACTTGTGCAAGGCCTGTGGTACGAAGCCTGCAGTACGAAGGCAAGAATTACATCTGTTGCTCTAGCTCTGCCTTCTCCTCAAGAAGGTTGTCCCTGAGGTGATGGGGTCCTAGGACTGAGAAAGGTTTGTCAAAATTTTAGGCCTTCCCTTCTCTCTGGAGTAGTCCCATTGGGAGCAATTCGCATGGGTTAAATCTGAAGAGGCGGCCAACAACCAGAGTCACAGCAGCAACCCACAAAACATACAGACTGTAAAATCAAAGGCATGTTGTGGTTTTTGTTGGAAATGGGCTGAACTGGATTAAGCCCCAAACATCTGAAGGAGGAGCCACATCACAGGCTTTCCAACCAAGGCCATCCGCTGAGCTCTTCCTGGTGGTTTCTCTTGCCAGTTCCACCTCCCCCTCCTCCAGCGCACGGAAATTATTGCCCAGCGTTTCACGATAACACTGTTTTGAAAATGTCCTGGCCAGAACATAAAAAAGAGAGGAAAACACTGCTGTTTTCTTTTCAGTTATTCTTCCAGAAATATGACTTAGTTGAGTTTTGATCATTCCACAGCACTCTTATTTGCTTGAGAGCACATTGTGTAGCTCCTTCGGGCATGGTCTGTTTCGGCCTCGCAATTTATGTGACAGAGCAATTTGCTGCAGAACAGCAGAACCACGGAGTCAGAGGTAGGCTTGGGGGGAGAAACTTGATTCAGTTTGCATTTAAAGGTGAATCTACCTAATTTGTATTTTCCAGAGCAACAGGAAAACTGAAACACGTCTTTCGAAAGATGCGTTTCTCCTACTTTTGCAAGGCAGTTCTCCTTCCACTTAAAGTGGATGAAAATCCGTACACCGAGGTGCATAGAAATGAATATATATACGTAAATGAAAATGGTACACAAAGTGCATTATATAAGGAGACATTGCATACAAACTTGTGCATATTAGGAGAAATAGACACTAAAAGGGTGATTAATTTTCCTGAGGACCTTTTAAAAAAACAAAGCCACAAACTGCTGCAGCAATGTGGAGAATTAAATTTAAGGATAAATGAGAAACTGAGACAAAATGAAATTGACACATTCACTCATCCTTAGTAGAAAGGGGTCTTATAAGTCATCTAGTCTAATCCCAATCAGTTCAAGAAAGTCAGAGATCTCAAGTATCCCTAACAGGTGGCTGTCTGGCCTCTGACCAAAGGCCTCCACTGAGAGAGAGCCACCCCACCCAGATTAGGTTTCATTGTCAAATTGCTCTTACCACAAAGACATTTCTCCTAACAGTTGACCCAAATCTACATTCTTTGCATTGATAAAGTAATTTGATTGTGAGGCTGGTTCATTTGATCAGAAGCTGCTTCTAATTCCTTTGCTCTCTCTACTTCTGTGTTCAGGTGACGACTGCACAGTAACTCTAAGCCGGAATGACCTTCTAAGGCTGACCATGGATTCCTGTCCCATTTGTAGCAGAGAAAAGCTGAAGCTGTTCTTTGCTGCCAAAAGCCCTGGATGCAGCACTGCCTCTGCACAAGAGATCCAGAAGCACTGAAAGGGTCCTGGCATAGGGTGTGTGAACATCAGGGTGAACTCTCTGATGGTAAGAGCTGTTCGACAGTGAAGGAGGCCCCTTGGGAAGGTGGTGGGCTCTCCTTCCTTGGGGATTTTAAAGCAGAGGTTGGGTGGCCATCTGTCATGGATGCTTTAGTTGAGATTCTTGCATTGCAGGGGGGTGGACAATACTATGCTTCTCTGATTATGCTTTTGGCACAATGCCCTTCCAGAAAGGAAGGCTAGGAATTGTGTTCAGTGTTAGACCTACTCAGCAGCAGACCCAATGACATTAATGGGCAGAACTAACTTAGGTCTGTTCATTTCAATGGGTCTAGAACATAGTTGGATATAATCAAAGGCTGCAGCCTTAATTAGTGTATGCGCTACATGCTTGGTGTCTCAAAGTGATGCCACGGAGTGTGAAAGGTGACATAAGGTGATATGGAAGCTCTGTCTGTGGCAGTAGCAGCTGGTGGTGTGGGGCAGAGTCACCCTCCCAGTACTGGTGGCCCAGCAGTTTACAGAAATGGGGCTGGGGCTGGGGCTGGGACAAAGCTGGGCTGTGTACCAGATTGGTTCCGCCGGTGCATCTGTCCAGTGCCTTTGCCCTCATCCTGACCTGCCCCATCCAAGCAAGGTGTAGAAATGTCTGTATCGGGAAGGCTGCTCCCCGTGGCGCTCTGCTGCTCCGTCCCCATGTTTCTTCCTTTCTTATTTTTTTAATTGTTATCTAATCTGCTTTTATAAATGTCTGCCATGTGAGTTATGTCAATACGGAAAGCGGCAACTAATACGAAAAGCAGAATAAGAATGTGAAAAAAGGAAAGAACAGAGATATTTGCAGAGATATTTTTATTTTAACATTATATTGCAATCTGCCTCGAACATATGCAGATGGGAAGATGGGGGTTAAATGATGATGATAATAATAATAATAATTCATAATATTTGACCTGGGCTTCATAAAGTATTCATTCTGTCTCTATAGGCTCACCTGTATTTGACAGTGTCAAAGGCAGGATCCATAGCTCTGTGGTTAGACCACATGCTTGGCTTGCACAAGACTCTTAATCTCAGTCTTGGGTTCGAACCCCATTGCAGGGGGTTGGACTGGATGACCTTTGGGATCCCTTCCAGCTCTAGGAGTCTATGATTCTAAGATTACTAGGTTCAATCCACGGGTCTTTCAGCAAAGAGAAAATCAGCTAGCAGGAGTGGGCTACATATGTGCTTTGTTTTGTGTCACTGCAGGCCAGTGGTGGGTGGAGCCAGTCAGAAGTGGGCGGAGCCAGAGGCAAAGGTAGGTGGCTCAGTGGATGCCACTCTGACCCTTGTATAGCAGGCTGCATTCAGGCATGCAAAAGTCAGGGAACCCTACAGCCCGCCTCTGCATCCAGGCAACTGAGGCAAGCAAGAAACATTCTGGCAGTTCAAGGTCACATTCCAGCCAGGCAAAGACACTCTTTCAGCGAGAGGGGCTGTGCCCTAGTGAGGGCCCTGAGGTGGGGGATAGAGAGGTCTCTCAGCCTTTCTTTGTGTGCTATGTTCATTCTCGTTCTCTTGGGAACTTAAAGCTGTACTTCCTTGGGATGGAAGTACTATCGTACCCCGAAGAAACAAGAGTCTGGGGAGTGCTGTAGACATTTTTTTCCAGGTTTCCTTCAAAAAAGCTTTCCAAAGAGCATCTGTGCAATGCCACAACATGCCTATTGCTTCTCGAATTCCTTACATACACAACTGCTCCCCCTTATCCCCTTGAGACGCAGTCCTCCAATCGTGTTCATGCATAGAATATATACAGGACATTTTTCCTTCTGCAAGCTATGCAATGGAATGCGTTTGAGAAAAAGAAAGAAAAAAAAAACCCCCACGCGAAAGTAATCCTGTAATTTGACGCCAGGAAAAGCAAAACGGGGCAGCAACTTGATCTCCAGGGATGAGAGAAACTCCAATTAATGTTTAACGAGATAGGATGGTCCGATGGGATAATAGTGGCGTGATCCGGCACATCCACGCCCCAAAAAGATTTAGAGGAGCACATGGAAAGGCAAAGGGGAGGAGGGAAAGTCGAAGCGGCGAGAAAGAAGCGGGCGAGGGGGGTGTGCGTGCGCGCTGTGTGTGCAAGCGAGCTGTGGGATGCGATTCCCATTTGCTGATCCTTCGCCCGGTGCAACTGCCGCCGCGCCAAGGGCAGCTCGCGCCAGCAGCCCGCTGATTGCAGGGCCCGCCAGGTTCTAGGCTCCGCCCGCGCCGGGTTCTAGGCGTCGCGCTGCGCTCCAGAGCCGAGCCTTTCCGCGCGCGGCGGGTTCTTCTCGGTCTCTGCCGACTCCCGCGTTCTTCGCAAGCCGGGGACACGATGGGCGCTCCGCTGCTGCTGCTGCTGCTGTTCCTGCTGGGCGCGCTCTCTCCGGCTGCTGCCAACCTCGACGATCCGGACGAGGACGACGACCTGGTGGCGTCCTTCGCCTTCGAGGAGGAGAGCCAGGCCGACTTGGGGAAATACCGGAGCGCGTCCGCCGCTTTCCATCGGAGCAACAAGGTGACCATGATGGAGAGGAGGACCAGAGGGACTCGGAAGGCTCCGGCTCCGGCTGGTGCCCTTGCTTCTTCTCTCCCACTCGCCTTGGGGTGGCCTGGAGGGGGGCACCTCCGTCCTCCGAGGCTCGGGTTCTAGTTTGAGGACTCTGGTCGTTCCAGACAGGCGGGGTTTGGGGGGCAGCGAGAGCCCCTGGCTCCCGTGCAAAAGTAGCTTTACACGCTGCAATGGAGCTTATTGATTATTTCATAAAATGTATATATGCCTCTTGACTGCCGAAAAAACACATCGAAGAGATTCCCCCCCCCCCAAAAAAAGGCTTGGGACCTTAGGCTGCAGTTGCCCGGGAGTATAAGCTACAGCGAATTCCGTGGGACTTCTGAAGGGTTTGGCAATGTAAGGATTGCCCAAAGGACCCCATAGAGGCCCCGGGTTCGCATTGCACAGATGCTCGTTCCTTTGCTTGCGAGCGGTCAGCCCCTAAACCAGAGAGGATCTTGCCTGGCTCTGCCTTGCTCCCTCCCTCTGGACCACCCCCCCCCCGCGCCCCACCTGAAGCCGAGTGTGCATTATTGGGAAGCTTTGCGTGCCTGCTTCCAACCCCAGCATCTCCAGGCAGGACCCGGAATGGTTCCCTGCGTGAAAACCCTGGAGGGCCGCTGCCAGTCCGTGCCGGCAACGCTGAGTTAGAAGGGTCTGACTCAGTTTGAGGCGGCTTCTTAAATGGGCTGTGCTTTCTTGGGCGAGAAGGAAAATAATCTCTCTGCACATTGTCTTTGCATATGCCCCAGGCTGCTCTCCTCCTTATAGTCAGCTTCACTTGTTTCTGGGCAGGGCTCTGGCATTCAGAAACATTTCCATGGGAGGAACCTAGGTTTACTTGAAGCCCTGTTTCTGTGGCACTGCTTCCCCAACCCCTTCCCCTGTCTGGAAACTTGTTTTCCCCATTTGGAAGGATACTAATGCATGCTTTGGGATTTCTGCTGCCAAATTCAGACACCCGCGGTAGGTCAGGACCTGGGATGGGCTTATTATTAGCATCATCGTTCATGAAGCAAAGGCTGTTGTGGGAACAGGGACCCAATACCCCCCTCCCCTGTTATTTTGGATCTATTCTGTTTCCTTATGAAATCATTCCCCTGTCCTCTCTTTTTTGGGGAGGGGGGTGTTGTCTCTTGAAGAAGGGACATTTGAAATGTTAGGTTCAGGCAGCGGGAGGAAGAGGCTTTGTGAAGCATCCATTTTAGGAAATTTGGCCAGGCACCAGTCATATACTATTGTAACGTTGGGCATGCCTTAAAGGCTTCCAGGATATTTTGCAACGAATGCACACCTGTTGCATTTTGCCTTCACTCAGAACCTCCTCGTCTGCTGAAAGGTAGATCTGCCTATTAAGGTCTTGTGATCTCTGGTGACATGGCTTCTATTGGAACTATTCATTTTTAAAAATGCCTGCTTTGTCTTGCATGTGAGTTGAAAGATCTGGCATCCAGGGAGCGGTTGGGGAATGCAGGGGGTTGTTCTCCTGGCACTCTGCGTTGTATTGTCTTTCTTTTGTCTTTGGGGCACTTCTGAGCCTTGCCTCTTTTGATTGGATGCCTTTGTGCAGTCCACCTGCCTTGCAAGCTCCAGCCATGATAGAGAATATCTGCTGCCTTGGCTTGTGCTGTGCAGGGTGCACGGCTGACCTACCTCCTCTCAAGGGAGTGTCAGGAAGAGTCAAGGTGCTCTTGCAAATTCACTTCCCTGGCTTTTAGAGGTGGAGTCTGCCCAGCGATGAACCAGGTGGTATGGTCAATACTGGAAGCAGTGAGCAGTCAGCACCTGGATTTCTTAGATGTGTATGCAGCCCCCCCCCCCCAAAAAAAGGGTCACTGGATTTTGGTTTTGGCTTCTTTAAAAAAAAATCAGAACAGTGTAGGGGTGTGTGAAAAATGAAAAGAAAAAGGAACACAAATGGAGATTGCTAAAAGATGGGGGGCATCTATATGTGATCAACGCAGGAGATCTATAATTGGATCTCTCGGCATCTTAAGAAGCACTTATAGGTGGGGTGGGGAAATGATTTGGATCAGGATTTAGTGCTGAAAGACCGGTTTTTAAACATTTTCCCCAGTTTAAATTTCCTCTGCCCAACGCTGCTACAGAGACGAGAGAAAGCACATCCAGTAATGGTTTATGTCTTCCACGCTCCACAGCTAATAGCAGCTTCTGGGAGGTGGGGATTTTAAATCATGGAAACAGTGCAGAGAAGAAGCTCCCCGGCCCCAATTCACTCAGCATCCAACCCTGATCCAAATCGGAGGATGTGACTGCTTTTGAGCAAAGATGTTGGGAGGTCTGATTCTGGATCTCCCATGTCCCATTCATCTCAGCCCTGTGCGATTGACTAGAAGATGGGAGAATAATTTGCTGGATTCAGCAAGATTTGCTTCACAAAATTCCTGGTCCTTCCCCCTTTCTCATAGTTGCCTCTGATAACAGCTTCCTTCAAAGGGGCAGATTATACATGACATGGTGATGTGTGCAACAAATTCCAATTTTTTAAAAAAATAAAAAGCAGATTTTTAGTAGAGGTGTGTGAGCTTGTGTTTGCGCAATCCTTTCTTTGCTGATCAGTTTCCTCACTCAAAATCTCTCCCTGCTCCTGCTATTTCTTACACAAAGTTGTATACGTTTATATCCATATCTGTGGGTGGAATTGCTAGGAGAGAGAGATTTTGAACTGGAAAAACGACCAGCACATCTTTCCTTCACTTTCAAAACCACATCAATTCTCAGTTGTCGTTCACTACGCAAATAAAGATTGTGCTGCTTTATGTGTGTGCGCTTAACAAGGTGTTGTTTGCTTCTTAAAGTGGCTGTGTTGAGCCAAAAAATGTTAAGTCAGAGGAGTGGTTGAGTGGAATCTGTTTCCTTTCCAGTGAGGTGTTAAATACAGTGGTGCAGTAGTTACCGTATTTTTTGCACCATAACACTCACTTTTTTCCTCCTAAAAAGTAAGGGGAAATGTCTGAGCGTGTTATGGAGGGAATGCCTACGGGTGGCATGCCTATGGATTTTCCTCCTCTAGAAACTACGTCCGTGTTATGGTCGGGTGCATGTTATAGAGCGAAAAATACGGTAATTTTGAAATGCAGGCCCTCTTCGTGACAGCACACCCACATCTCTTCTGAGGCTGTAAAGCCAAAATGATTTTTGGATAAATGCAGGGACCCCTTTCCAAGTTTTGCTTAATTTGCAGCCTGATGGAGAATTCTGGTGGACCTCTAAAGCTTGCTCGCTATTTTGATTAGCCATAATAGAGGGTGGTTGGTTATCGGTGGTTGGTTATCTGGTCATTTTGTCTTTTAGAAAAGCTTTATTTGGTTGGCACGCAGAGGAGGCCACCCTCAGGGGGATGTCGCTGTCATTCCTGCTATGAAATCAGTGGCGCTTAGCTCCTTCTCTGCCACACCACTGGCTCATTTCATATGCATGTCAGAAGAAGTGAGCATGCAGAAGAGGCAGTGCCCAGTATGTGGGACTGGGAGCATAATCTCGCACTTTCTTAAGGGCACCAGAGCCCCACCCTGTGCTTGCGCCACCCCCCTAGTGGGGCACACGCTTCTGCAAATCACCTACCGACTCTCTACTTCTGTTTTGTCTAAACGCAGGACTTGTGGCGCCTGCCAGGGCAATACATTGTGGTGCTTAAGGAGGAAACCCACAAATCTCAGACGTCAAGGACCGCCAAGCGCCTGCAGGCCAGAGCAGCCAGGCATGGCTACTTGACGAAAATCCTGCATATCTTTGAGGACCTGTTCCAGGGCTTTCTCGTGAAGATGAGCAGCGACGTGCTGCACATGGTAAGTCCCTCTTTCTGCATCGGGGCTGGGGAACTCAGGGTCGCTCCAGATGTCAGCCCCAGTCAGCATGGTCTATGGGCGGGGACGAGGAGAGTTATAGTCCATCACGGTGCAATCAGAAATGTCCAGAGTGTGGAAGAAACTATTGTCAAAAGTATGCTTACAAGTTGGGAAAAGGCAGGCCCACCAGTCCTGTTGCCTCCTCTCATTTCCAAGTCAGTCTCCTATCTTCTCCTCCCAGTCCCTGACAGAGCCCAGCAGTATTTACAAGCACAATAGGTACTTATTTACGTTCAGATCTTGGCATGTCTCTCATCCAAGGCTCCCCTGGCTCTACAGTTTTATCAAATGCAGCATAAAATATACCTTGTGGGGTTCCACCAGTGGAATGGGTGCTCTTGGCTGCCCACAGCTCCAGTATCTGCTCCAGAGGGTTGGAGAGATTTGGAGAGGTCTGGTTCGCCAGAAGCAGCTTAGTGCTGGGCACATGACCCGGAAGCTGTACGCCGGCTCCCTCAGGCAATAAAGCGAGATGAGTGCCGAATCCCCAGAGTTGGTCACGACTGGACCTAATGGTCAGGGGTCCCTTTACCTTTACCTTTAGGGGAGCCATACTGGGGGAAGAGGAAGGGGAAAAGGGGAGGACCCATGCTGCAAGTAAAAGTCTCCGCCCGCGCCATGCCAAATGCCACCCAAACCCTGGGAAGGGAGGGTCTTGTAGGCCATCTAGTTGAAACCTCCCTGCTAAGGTTGGAGCAAGACTATCTTGTAAAAGATGGCTGTCTTTGAATATATTTTGTGCAATGCCATATCAACAACAAATATAGATATTTTAAAGAAATCTGGCTAGTAAAAGCAAGGCACCATCATCTCAACAGCTGTTAATATCTGTAAAGGGAAAAAAAAGGTTAAGAATTTGGCTTTTGAGGAACAGAATCTGCTGGGATCTTTTGCTTAGTTAAAACCAGCTGCATGTATACAGATGTTTCTTTTTCAAGTGAGATTTCTTTCAGTTTCAGACTCTTCTTTTGGTGCACTAAGCAGAATGCTTAAGTGAGCAGAAAGAAAAATTCCCAAAACACTTTGGGGGGCTAATACTTGTACATCTGTCTGCTTTTTGTTTCTGGTTTCTGTCGTCCCTACAGTTATTATTATTTTTTAATCATCTCTGTTGTATGAACTTTCACTAAGTCCCTATTCCCCATTGTGTGGGGCAATGATGTGGGTCTTCTGGCAATGTGCGACTGGCCGAAATCGACCAGGATCTACTGAGTGGTGTTTGAGTTGTTTTTAGTACACAAAACTGAGCAAGTACACCATGTGAATTCTACTTGTTGTATAAATATCTCAAATTGTTTTTCCCATAACCAGTAGTGGGAAGGCTGTGTGGTTGTGTTGCTCTCTTGTCTTCCTGGGGCTGCATATGGCCGCCGCTCATAGGCAGGAAGGGGGAACAAGGCCGCAGGAGCTCAACATGGCGCAGGGGCAGAAGGAGCAGCTTGGCTTTGCTCTGCTCCCACACCATACTGAACGCCTCCTTCTCTCAGTCAGTGGCAGCGAGGCACAGAGTTGTGAAAAGTGGGGGTCAATGTAGGCCGCCATCCCTGTGTAGCCTTAGCCGGTAGGCCAACTGTAGTTGAACTAAAATATATGATTGGGGTAAGAATAAATAAATCAGGGAAGTGCACTTTTAAGAGCTTTGCTTGAAAAATGTGCTTTAGTTGGAATGCTTGAAAGTAAGTTAAGACATCACAATTTGGCAGCATGCTCTTCCTTTATATTGTTTAAATCTTAAAGAGAAGAAAAATGAAAGATACTGGAGCTGGACCAGTTAACATTCCAATATTAGTACAGTAAACATCCAACTTAAACTTGTGGGCATTCAGCTTTATGTGTGTGGTAAAAAAATAAAGAAAAATTTAAAGGGAGGTGGTTCTGGGGAATATATGACCTTGGCAATTCCCCCCCCCCATTGAATGGGAGGGCATGACTCTTAATTTCAGGCTCATAGGTTTGAGCCTCACAGTGAGTGAAAGATTCCCTTCCAACTCTACAAGTCTGTGATTCTGTTTTCACTATATGTGACTTTGGCTTTCGGCTGTCTCCCTGGAACATAACACAACATAAGTTGTGGGCTTACTGTGTGGCCAAAGACCTGTGCACGCGCGCACACACACACGCGCGCGCATACACACTGATTCCCCCTTTGAAACTGAACAATTTTACTGGCATTGTACTCATTCCTTATGTTACTAATTGATTTTATGAAACAATGCATTTTTTAAAATGGATCTTTTTTTTCTGCAGAAAAATACTTAACTTGTTCACTGAATTTATTTCCTCCCCAAGGAGCCCCAGGGCTGCAGATAGACATACAATTTGAAAGCAAAGCAAAAACATTCTAAAGCAGTTTAAATATTCTAAAAAACAGTAACAAAAAACATCTAAAAGTTTTGGTTAAAAACGTTTGGTTAAAAAGCAGTTACAGTTAGAACATTCTTAAAGTAATTGCTTTACAGTTAAAAGCGTTCTTCCATCCAGTGATCACAGCGTTGCTGGGAATGATTTTGCCATCAAACGATGCTTCCCAATTTCCCCAATGACTGTAGTGTGGTGTTTTGGCTCAGAGTGCTGGGTTTGTTATGGTGATGTGAATACCAGTGTAATGTGTATGGGTTGCTCGTGCATAAGTTGCCGCCTCTCCAGGCTTTGTTGCCTTGCTAAACCTTTCAGTCTGGGCAGCCCTTCACTTCGTGGCTGCCTCAGTCGCTAGCAGAATCCGTCAGTGGGCGTTTCTTAAATCTTTTCCAACATAAAAGTTGTTTGACACCCAGTCTCCTCCTACTCTCTCTGCACGGAAGTCTTCTGCGCAGGGTGGGCGTGGGTAGTGGAGGACCCGTGCTCTCCCCGCTGGTGTCCGGTGAAGAGTCCTGGAGCCCTCTCGCCGATTCCCCCATCAGCCCCTCTATATACCTGGTGTTGCGCTGATTTGCTTCCCCATCTGCGGAGCTGCCTCTCTCCCTGCTGGGCCCTTCTCCAGCATCATTTGAGAGCCTTCCCTCCGCCTCTAGCTCCGATGCCAGTTCCCTGACAACCAGGTTCAGGTCCCTGCTCAGCCACAACGTTCTCTCGTTGGGCAGGAGTGCATGCTGTGTTGACTTTATGAGATTACGGCACGGCTAATGTTCTGACCTCCTTGGCAAGATACAAATAAGAAGCAGCTTTCCTGTTTGTCCCCATGGGAAGTGTTTGGGAGGTGTTTTGTGATGGTTTTCCCCCTTGCGTTCTGAGAAGGGCATATTTGCATGGACTCCTATGGCTTTTTACAGGACAACTGATAACCCAGTGGTCCTTTCCAAACATTTCATAATCTTACGATAAGGCAGGTGCCATTTGAGAAATCCAAAGTGATGCAAGACTCAGCAGAGGCAAATAGGTTTGCTTAATCACTTCCTAGCTGCTTACTATGCCAGATACGCTTCAGGCTGGTAGCTCTGTGAAAGTCGGCGAATCAGAGAACTTAAGAGCGTTGCAACGCTAAAGATGATGCCAGGTGTGCCGCTGCTTAGGGGAAATCATCCGATGCAGAATGCAAACACTCCTGGTTTGGGTTTTCTAAAACAACTCGTTGACACGGCTCTCTCTGCAGGGTTTTAGACATCCATGTGCAAGTTGCGACAGGTGCAGGGAAGAGCATCTCATGCCCTCTGTTTGGCTGTGCTTGCGGTCACAAAGGCTTGTCTGCACACGCATAAGGGAAGTGGAAGGGAAAATATTCAGGAGCGCTCACAGACGGATGTGTGCGCATGCATGCACATACCCAAAGAGAGAATGGGCGAGAGGATTAGAATTTGTGTGGGAGCATGAGAGAGATCGAGATTGTGTATGCGTGTTTGGTGTATGTTTGTGGGGGGCAGCGACCACAGAGTTAGCCTGCAGCAAGGAGATTCTCCCACAGTCCGTCAACGGTGTGCTTCCTGCATGCAGTAGATATTTACCAACAAAGGTCTCAAGCGCTGATTGCACACAGGAGAATTTATGACTTGCCGCTACAACAGTTTGAGCTGCTTTGAGAAAAAGAGGCTGGAAAGGCTCCCTAAATGGTGGCAAAGGGGAAATTAGCAAATATGAGCTAGATATCAGACGTTGGAAGGAATTTTGTCAGACATTGGAATTGCTATTAGAATTAGGAGTATGTCTTTTTCCATTTGTTAAGTACTCGCCGTAATGCTGAGTTCCATAATAGCTGCATAACTTGTAATGGTAATGACAAGAAAATTAAAAACAAAGCTATCAGAGATGATAAAATTATGAGAATTGCAGAGCTGGGACCCCCCAAGGTCATCTAGTTCCACCCCCTGCAATGCAGGAATCTTTTTGCCCAATGAAGGGAATGGACTCACAGAAAGAGTTACAGGAGCAAGTGATGTTGCTGGATGTCAGGCGTAGTTGAATACATATATGAAACAGAAGCCTGCACAATTTTGTAAGGAGGACATGTTGTGCATAGAGAAGAAGAGAAGTATTTGGTCTCTGTCCTGCCATCTTTCTGGGCCTGATGGGATTGCAGTCCAGCAACATCTGGAGGACCAGAGGTTCCCCAGTCCTTCTCTCAGCCCCTCCACCTTTCCTGCTGCACTCCTATCCTTACCACCACCAACCTTTTCATTTTCCTCTCTCATCCCTACCCTTGCCCTAAATCTCCAGCACCTTCCCACCCTGCTAGGTTTCCTCATTCCAGCATGTCTCTTCATCTTCCTCAGTACCAGCCAGACTGGCTTCTGATTCCTACAGGGAAGGAAGGCTCTGTTTGTGCTTCCGAATGAATATGGAACAAGGTTGGATGGGCAGGTCACCACACAAGGCAGGGCCTTCTCAGTGGTGACACCCCAGTTCTGTTGAGATCAATTTGAGCCGCACTCACGGCTCCTCCAGTTCACCTGTTAAGCATTCATCCTGATTTGCTTGCACAAGGTTTACACAGAGTTTAGATTGTATCCAGTCTTTATTGAGCGTTCGTCCTGATCTGTTTGAGCCACCATCTGCATGTTAATCCTCTGTTGACCTACTTTTCGGTGCATTTCCCGGTCACTTTTGAAACCAGTTTCTTTTTAAAAGTGGATTTGTTGCTCCAGGGCACTAATTGTATAAATCTGAATTTCCAGATGCTCTCTCATTGATGGGGAGGAGCTGCAGGGAGAAGAGGAAATTACACAAATGGCCTCTCTCCACATTCCATTAGATGATTTTGGACTCCACCTCCCCCTAGCCCCAGCCAACATGGCCACTGCTCAGGGTGATGGGAGTTGTAGTCCAGCAACATCTGAAGGCCCACAGATCCCCCATTCCTGTTATATGCTCTGTATACTTTTAGGAGAAGAGTAGGATGATGTCGATGATATTTCTTGCATGACTTGCACCGTTCTTCCCGTGTCGTCTTTTGTGCAGGCTTTGAGACTGCCGCATGTGGATTATATAGAAGAAGACTCCTATGTGTTTGCTCAGAGCATTCCCTGGAACCTGGGCCGGATTGTCCCTGTGCAAGACGGATCTACTGAATATAATCCTCCCAGTAGGTGATATTCCCATTCAACCATGTGTGCATGAGATGCCAAATATCTATGGAGTCAACAACAAAATCCTATGCAGAGGGATGGCACTACCTATCACTGATTGCTTGGTCTGCCACTATGTGGTTCACATCGGACTGCATTCCATGGGCGTGGGGCCACCACCAATAAGGCCCTGTTTCACATGCTTGCTGCCCTTACAGCCCTATTTGGGCCTGAGACCGTCACATGACAATAGCGAGACCAGCTCCGGATCCAGTGGATCTCAGGCTGGCTTAGTCCTGCCCCTCTTTTCCCCAGGAGAACTCCATCTGGGGGCTTTCTGCTGGCGAAGACTTGCCAGCTTGCCTCTCATCCCCATGCTTGGCAGCTGATGCAGGGCTGGGCTGAGCCAGTGGAGATAAGCAGAGGAACAGCCTTGCTGAATCCACCCACCCAACCCGGCTTGGTGTGAGGGTTGCTTTGAATTGCTCTGCATGTATTCTTTTTGCAACATAGTTTTTATTCATTTCCTTCTCTAAACATGATTGCATTGGGATACATCTTTGTTTACTTTAGAGCATATGACATGCAACAATTACATGAAATTTAAAATGGAAATAAAACAACCATAAGTACTCAGGTAAACGTTTCTGAATCTATTAACAAAGTTGTGTCAAAATGGAGACCTTCAGGTGACAAGCAACTAGTAAGTTTAATAAATGAATGAAATAAGTGTTTGTGCCAAAATGATTACAATTGTTGCAGATATGAAATTTTATATATAGTAAATTGCATTGATTGCTTTGATGGGTAAAAGGTATTTTGTATCAGTAACAATTAGAATTTATAGGAAGGGAGGAGGAAGCGGGGAAGGGGGAGAAATTAAAACATGTACTTCATTATACACATGTTTCTGATTAAAACATAAATTTAACAATAAGCAGAGTGGATTTTCTGAATATCACTTTTTGTTTTCTGCTAAAACCACTAGATGGTTAAATGCTGAGACCTCAAATAATTACTGGATAGGCTACTTCACTTTTTAAATAGCGAAGTAGACTGACTCACCCCCACCCCAATTTCCGCTTTCCGAAGATTGCAAATCTGGCCTTAACGACACAGAAACAGAGCAGCCAACTCACTTGTATTGCCTTTGATCACCAGAATAGAAGGGATAATCGTGTTAAGTCCAATCTTCCATTTCCTTGCCTGCCTGCTCCGTACAAGACAAAATTGGAGCAGCTCCCTTTATAAATTGCTTGCACAAGATAAACCTCATTGTATATTGGCATGCTGGGATGCTGCGTTGAGAGCAATGCCTTCACTGCCTCTTGGCGTCACTGACTGACTCTCTCCTCTTTTTAGACAGGGGCGACCTGGTTGAAGTTTATCTGCTGGACACTGGGGTCCAGAGCAACCACCGAGAGATCGAGGGCAGAGTGTTCATGACTGAATTTGAGAACGTCCCAGAAGAAGATGGCACTCGCTTCCACCGACAGGTACGCCAGCTCTGCTTCATGAGCGATGACGACTTTCTTGCCACCTTCCCCTTTTACCAGTGACGTTGCTAGAACCCTATGTTTATTATGATGGCTCAACCCTGAAACCTTTAGTCCTTGGAGGAGATTTGTGGGATTAAGCACCAGTTACGGTGTTTCTGTGGGAGCAGCATGTGTAATTCAATCTGTCAGTTTCTTCAGGCTCGCTTTTTCATTATGTTGAAAAGGGATGCTCGCAACTGTACCGCTGGGAAGTGGGTGAGTTCTTAACAGACACTCACCATGGTGGATGCTGAATGTGCTTCTGTGCATCCCAGTGAGATGCCATTTGTGGACAGACCTGACTGCAGCCAGATTCCCTCTGACCAAGATGTTGGATCCTAGTCTTCCCATTGGGTCACTTCCTCTCCTCCAGGGCGGGATGGCCTCTTAAGGTGGTTTCAGATATGTACATTGCATGGAGATTTCCAGACTGAATGGCACAATTGCGGTGGAAATCTGTGCACATGCTCAGTGCCATCTTAAGAGGCCTAAAGCCAGTGAGATAAGGTCCAGGGCAGCATTTTTCAAATAAAATTGAACCAAAATTTTCATACCAACTAATTTTTGCGCTGCAGTTTGACACCTGAGGCTGGGCTTTCATCCTGCCTCTGTGGGTTGAATTGAAGGGAAAGCCCACAGAAGGAGTCTGGTGGAAGCTGACTTTTCAACCCTGATGGCCTCCACCCCAGAAAAGCCACTCCTTTGGGTTGGGGTACCTTGTTGAATGGGGTGGAATGTGATGATGATGATGATAATATATTATTTATACCCCGCCCATCTGGCTAGGTTTCCCCAGCCACTCTGGACGGCTTCCAACAAAGTATTAAAATACAGTGGTCTGTTAAACATTAAAAGCTTTCCTAAACAGGGCTGCCTCCAGATGTTTTCTAAAAGTCTGGTAGTTATTCTTCTCTTTGACATCTGGTGGGAGGGCGTTCCACAGGGCGGGTGCCACTACCGAGAAGGCCCTCTGCCTGGTTCCCTGTAACTTGGCTTCTCGCAGTGAGGGAACAGCCAGAAGGCCCTCGGCGCTGGACCTCAGTGTCCGGGCAGAACGGTGGGGGTGGAGACGCTCCTTCAGGTGCAGTGGGCTCAGGAGGAAGGAGCCAGTCCTCGCAAATTGAGCAGAAGCACCTTACAGGAGCTACCTCCACCTGACCTCTGAGGATCCTCCCTTAGCCCTTTACACCAGAGGCTGCTCCATTCAGCAGGGTCCCCTTTCTCTAGGGAGAGGTTTTGGGGGAGGGGGAGGGGCTGTCAAAAGGTGGGCAGAGTGTGAAAGCCAGCTTCAGCCAGCCCCCTTCTTCAGGCTTCCCCCTTGAGCCAACCCCATGGATTATTCAGTCACAGTGAGGCTTTTGTTCAGGCATTATCAATCAACGTTTTTGTGCTTTGCTGAGTTATTGTCGCATCTGAAAGGCCCCATGTGCTCTTGTCATGCTTTAACCGTTTGTGTATGGCAGGGGAGGCCCTGTAACATTCATGACTTGCTTTTTAACGCGAGCTGTCATGCCGACAACATGTTCCCTTATTTTGTTGCTGAATTCCTCATAAAAACGTGTTACTGTGTTTGGCGGCACCACTGGGGTGGTGTTTTCTTGAAGCGGGAAGTGTCAGTTGAGCAAGTAGGCCAGAGGCAGTTCAGCTGCTTTTTATCTGTAATGACAATCACTCCTTATGTGAAGGATCAAGGGGCTTCCAGCCTCTCATATTTGCGGCACAACCTGGATCTGCTTAAAGCCCCTAATCTTTTTCTTGACCTCTGCAGCCCCCCCCCTCGATTTAGCATGTTAGTAATGGGGAGGGAGAGCAGTCAGTTCTTCACAAGATGAGGGGAAAGGGTTCAGTTGTTTTTGTCTAGCGAAGGGGTGAATAATGGGGCCGTTGGACAGCATAGAATTTCAAGATAGCTTTGAAAGGATGAAATTATGGCTCCAGTCATGCCTACCCTTTTACATTGGGAGCATCTATTCTTCTCTCCCTGCGCCTTCCAATAATGGTAGCATTTAATCAATTACTGTCCTGAATTATGTCTTCACGTCACCCCGACATTCTACCATTGCTCTTTTTCCAAATACAGTGGTACCTTGGGTTACATACGCTTCAGGTTACAGGCGCTTCAAGTTACAGACTCCGCTAACCCAGAAATAGTACCTCGGGTTAAGAAGTTTGCTTCAGGATGAGAACAGAAATTGCGCGGTGGCGGTGGGAGGCCCCATTAACTAAGGTGGTACCTCAGGTTAAGAACAGTTTCAGGTTAAGAACAGACCTCCAGAACGAATTAAGTTCTTAACCCGAGGTACCACTGTAGTTTTCAGTAAAAATTAATTTAGAATTCTGTAATATAATTCAGTACTTCACATTCTTTGGGTTCCTCTTTTTCCTCATGTCTGTTGAAGGCAACGGAACCACTTGGTTCTTTAGCCACGCAGAGGCCAAAGGGTGGTTTTAGACCCGAGGACGTGAAGGATTGCCATTCATGGTGTGCGCGAGGGGGCAGAAGCAGGTGATAAATGGCGAACTTTATGCTTTGTGGCAGGCCAGCAAGTGTGACAGCCACGGGACCCACATGGCTGGCGTTGTGAGTGGGAGGGATGCCGGCATCGCCAAAGGAGCCAGCGTGAGCAGCCTCCGAGTGCTCAACTGCCAGGGGAAGGGCACTGTGAGTGGCACTCTGATGGGTGAGTAAGCAGCAGCTGTTTGTCAAGGGGGAGCGGAACTCTGGAGTCCAATCTGTCAAATCTCAGCCAGACTTTGGATGTTGCTGATCCACCACTGCCTGGGGGAGGAGCCTGTTAGGTTGAATGGACTTAGATATTCAGTCCAGTTCTTATGAACTCAGCTCTCGCTTTGTTTGCCCCCCCCCCCGGTCAGGTTTAAAAACAAAAGGGGGAGAGAGAGAGAATGCGGTCAAAATCTAATTTATATTGAGAGACGGAGCTTATTTTGTGGTTTCATATTTGAGGACCCCAAAGGTGAAATACTTACGAATTTAGTGGAAGTATGTTGACCTCCACAGCCCACTTTAATGGTTGCATGGACCTGTCAGCTGGACTCTAGCCCAAGAAAGTTTTTGCCATAACAAATGTTTGTCTTTCAAGTCCCACAAAAGTCTTCTGGGGTTTTTTTGTTTTGTGCTATCAAGGGCTGACCCTTTTGTCCATTGCACTTGCATGGTTCCTAACTTTAAAACAAACAAGATGTTTTCTTCTCCTTCCTTTTCTGCATAGTAGGACAGATGTGTGTACAAAAATCTCCTTTCCCTCTTTCACATGTGCTCTACTGGTTTGTCTCCCCAGCTCAGAAACAGGGCAACGCACACACTGTGAAGAGTCGTGCCTTGTGCTCTCTCTTTTGAGCAAGACAGCTCAGCTGCCCATTTCCCTTTTTTCACATGACAGGATTGGAGTT
This sequence comes from Podarcis liolepis, assembly GCF_965112155.1. Taxonomy (NCBI): domain Eukaryota; kingdom Metazoa; phylum Chordata; class Lepidosauria; order Squamata; family Lacertidae; genus Podarcis; species Podarcis liolepis. The sequence continues at coordinate 58,063,435 of NC_139559.1, forward strand.
CATTAAGAAGACCCTGGATATCCAGCCCTACAGCCCTCTGGTTGTCTTGCTTCCCTTGGCTGGTGGCTACAGCCACATCCTGAACATGGCCTGCCGCCTGATGGTCCGGATGGGGGTGGTGATAATCGCTGCAGCGGGCAACTACAAGGAAGATGCTTGCTTGTATTCACCGGCATCAGAACCAGAGGTACGTGAGAGGGTTAGCTTGCTCCCTTGTTCTAGGCCAGTAGTAAAGTAGCCCAGTAATTATTTGTGGTGGCCCAAGGAAGCTTCCAGATTATCTCATCACGGGCACATCTTTCACATGGTTGTAAACACAGCGCTCTTCCATTGAGACAGTTTGCCGCACGGACCTGCCACTCATCCACTGTGCGGTTGCCAAGTACTGACTGGTGCACACACCTGGGCTAGCCTACCTGCCATTTGATGGAATATTAGCACTCCAGGGCAAGGCATGGAAAGATGGGTGACTGCTGCCACCTGCATCCTCCAAACCAAGGACTGGGCAGCTTACGGATGGAGAAAGATTCAGTTGCTGCCCTAGAACATGCTGCGGATATCTTGGCCAAGCCACAGGTTCCTTTCTGCGACTACATTGACTCCAGATATAAAGTGGGGGAGGCTGGCACTTAGCCTTGTGGGTTGTGATTCTCAGAGCAGGGTCTATACCACAGCCCACTTATAGAGTTGGCTGAAGAGGAATGTTCAAATTAACTGGGATCTCTAGTGACATTTTGGGGGAAAGATGGTTTGGGGAGGAAAGTAGCCATTAAAAACACACACGCTAATATTTTCTGGAGTCTCTGGTCACATCCACACCATGCTCTCTCCCTATAGCACTATTATACCACTTGATGATAACAGTCGTGGAGAATCCTGAAAACTTGTTCAGGTGCTGGGAGTTGTAGCTCTGTGAGGTCAGCCCCCTTCACAAGCCACAGTTCTCAGGATTCTTTGGGGGAAGCCACAACTGTTGAAGCAGCGTAGGAATGCTCTAAACCAGAGGTCGGCAATCTAAGGCCCATGAGCTGCCACCGAACCAAGCCACCCACTCGCCAAGTCCCCATGCGCTGTGCTAAACCAGAGCAGCGCAGCGTGGGGACTCTTCCACGGCGCTGGAAATCACTTCTGGGCATGCCCAGACGCTGAAAATTGCTTCTGCACAGGCACGGTTTTCGGCGTCTGGGCATGCGCAGAAGCGATTTCCGGCACCGCGGACATGCACAGACGTGATTTCCGGCGTTGCGCTGCACCAGCCCAGCCCACGGAGGATCTCGCGGGAGTGATCCGGCCTATGCCCAGTAAGCCTGGCCACCCCTGCTCTAAACACCTGGGGTCTACAGGACCTCTTCCTGGTGTTTCTGGGTGTTTTCCCATCAACGTTGCACCCTGTGCTTGTGCTGTTTAAATATACACTAGAGTTTAAAGGTAGGTTTGACAGTGGAACTAATTACTCAGGCCAATTAGCAGTGGGATGTCTCTTGCAGAGGCCAGACAGTCCACCTGCTGGAGGTTTCCTGCATTTGATGGCTTCTGCCATCTAAGACCCTCTGTGCCTCTAGGAGTTTGCCTTTCTTCTTTGCTCCACGCCAGCCATGATTAGGTCTCGTGTTGTCATAGGTTATCACGGTGGGGGCCACCAATGTTCAGGACCAGCCTGCTTCCATGGGCTCCTTGGGGACCAACTTTGGCCGTTGTGTGGACCTTTTCGCCCCCGGAGACGATATCATTGGTGCCTCCAGCGACTGCACGACTTGCTTCACCTCGCAGAGCGGGACATCCCAAGCAGCTGCGCACGTGGCAGGTAAAGACCTTACGGCAGAATTTGTGTGACTGCTGCACGGCTCCCAGCAGGGTCGAACTCACGGAATCTCTCTGTGTCTCTGGTCACACCCACTCCAAACATTCAAAGCACATGGCTTCTCCCAAGGAGTCCTCTGTAGTTTGTCAAGGATGCTGGGAATTGTAGCTCTGTGTGAGAAGTGAACCGTGGTTCCTATAATTTTTTTTTGTGGGCGGGGGGAGCTGTGTGCTTTAAATGTGTGTTAAACGTGCTTCAAATGGCCCGGTGCAGATGTGACCTTTGAATTTGTCGTTTTGAGCCTCCCATTCTCAATGGTGAAAGGCAAATATTTTCTCCCGCCTCATTTTCTATATCTCATCAAGCAGTCAAAACCCGAACACAGAAGAGTGAATTAATGAAGGTTTTCCTCATAGTGGCCCCCATCACTCAGGACTGCATGCAATTACAGATATGCCTCCACTTCTGCAGCTTCATGATTCATCGATGGCTGTTTTCCATATAGATATCCCCCCCCCGCCGTCCCACATATTAAGCACATTCATGATGGCAGGAGGAGGATTGCACTAGCTAATAACAATAACAATAACAATAATAATAATTTATTTTTTATACCCCACCCTTCTGGCTGGGTTTCCCCAGCCACTCTGGGCGGCTTTCAACAAAATATTAAAATACAATAGTGCATCAAACATTAAAAGCTTCCCTAAACAGGGCTGCCTTCAGATGTCTTCTAAAAGTCTGGTAGTTGTTTTTCTCTTTGACATCTGGTGGGAGGGCGTTCCACAGGGCGGGTGCCACTCCCAAGAAGGCCCTCTGCCAGTGCCCTGGATGTAAATGCGCCCGCTGGATTCATCCCACATTTGGCAGTAGTGTGAAAGGGACCCTATGTACATAGGGTTTCTCCATGGGTCTAAGCCTAGTTTCAAGACTAAATCAGCCTTGGTTGACCTGATGGATTACCTTTATCATGAGATAGTGGGAGGGAAACCTTGTTTCTCATACTCAGTCTCTCAGCTGCCTTTGGAAAGGTTGGCCATGGTCTCCTCCTAGATGGACCGATTGGGGTGTGTGTGTGTGTTGGAGGCTCTATATTGCAGTGGTTCTGTTCTTACCTGTGTGTTCAAGCCTGGAAAGTAACATCAGGGGAAGTGCTTTTTGGCCTGGTCCTAATGCTATGGAGCTCAGTAGGGCGCCATTTTGTCCCCAATGCTATTTAACATCAATATGAGGCTGCTGGGAGTGCTCATTAGGGGTTTTGGAGCACACTGCCGCCAGTATGTTGACGACCCACAGCTCTGTTTCTTCATAACATCTAAAAATAGGAGGGGCTGTGCAAGACCTGGACTGGCGCCTCAATGCAATGGTGGACTTGATGAGGGCCGATGCACTGAATTTGAATCCTGGGAAGACAGGGTGGATAGGTGGTTCCATGTCTGGAAGATAGGGCCGTTGCCTGTTATGGTTGGGATTGCACTCTAAAGGAGCAGGTACACAGCTTGAGGGTTCTCCCAAGTATGTATTTGTCATTTCAAACCCGTTAGAGCACGGGTTCTGAAACTTAGGTCTCTGGCTGGTTTTGGACTACAGCTGCCATCATCCCTGGCCGCTGCTCCTACTAGCTAGGGTTGATGGGAGTTGTAGTCCAAAAACAGCCGGAGACCCAAGTTTCAGAAACCCTGCATTAGAGGATACATCTTTGTGTTATTACAGCCTCTGTAACGAGAGAGGAAAACCGGGATATAAATTTCCTAAATAATAAATAAGCAAGTGACCTCTGTGGTTATAGGTGTGCCTTTTACCGGCTTCATCCAGTACACAAGCTAACAGCTGTATCTGGATTGGGTCAGCCTAGCCACTGTAGTTCACGAATTGGTAATCTTGAGACTGTATTTCTGCAATATGCTGCATGTAGGACTGCCCTTGGGCCTAGTCCAGAAATTCCTGCTGGTGCAGAATGGAGGCAAATGGCCGACTGCATGTGACACCTCTGCTAAAACATCTGCATTGGCTACCCACATGCTTCCAGGCATGTTACAGAGAACCCTGACTGGACTCAGCTGGAAGCTGAGCATACCGTGTTGCTGGTCCCATCCTGTGGAACACTCCTCGAGCTGGTTAGGCTTTCAAATTTTGAAGACCTGTGCATCTGCTTAATTTTTGGGGTTATCAGCCAGTCATTTTCATGATTATTTTTAAAAGGGTTTTTAATGGTGTTTCATATTGCATGGTGGACATTTTGTTGTACATCGGCCTGATATTTTACGAGATGGGTGGCAGAATATAAATACTTTGATAAATAACAAGTAAGTAGCTGGGAAGCTGCCCTGTGGTCCATCAGATCCTCAGTGTCTGAAAGCTGTGGCCTTGGCAGGGCACATCTATGTGAAATGACAGCCTGACCTTTACGCCACAGAATATTTTCCCGGCGTGAGCACATGCGCATGCTCTCGCCCTCCCCCGCTCCTCAGGCTCATTTGGCAGCTTTGTGCGGCTGCAGCTGGGAATGCCAGCGTGTGTGTCATGGTCTGATAGTGACATGCCTCGTGGGCTGTTGGGCCGAAGGCTGAATGCATCGAAGAGTTAACTGCTGCCAACACATTTCCTTACTAAATGGTTCTGTGCATCCTGGAGGGTGCCTGTGGCGAGTGTAAAAACAGATATTTTTAAGAAATGAAATATGCAGCTTGAAGGGGAGGAAAGGAAAAGGCATTTACTTAACACAGAAATAACCCCTCCGATTAGGCTATACTGGAGGAAAGGAGTTCCAGATGGCTGAATAATTTGTATTCTGAATTATCGGCAGAAGTAAACACCCAAGAACAACAAAGCAATTTGCAGATTAAAAGGTGGTTCTTGCTGTTTGCTTTATCCTGACCAAGACCACCTGGGTGTGTGCACCATTCCGTTCCATGGAGAAACTGGCTGTTCCATCCATTGAAATGAATGGGAAAGCTCTTTAGAGTAAAGCAGTGCACCCATCAGAGAACCCCTCTGCCCACAGTGAATGTATGTGTTGGGCCAAGTATCTTCTGTGGGGCCTTTCTAAAAAAGCAGACATTTGCCTGTGTTTGCCTCTTGTTCTCTCTCTTTGGCAAGAGCATCAGACTCAGTTAAGTAGCCTGGATGTATAACAGACTACGGGGTACAATCCAGCCAAAGTTAAGCACTTTTATGTCTCATTGAGGTCAATGGGAGAGATTCAAGCACGTGCCCAGATGAATGGAAGAGCAACGTGAATTCCATCTAAACAGCTGCGCACACAGAGAGCCCAAACACTGAGCTGTTAATTTCACAGCACACAAACATAATTCTGTGATAACAGAAAACAGAAAAAGATAATCGCCCAATCTAGTTATACACACACACACGCAGCCGCTGTCAAATAATGCAGAGTAATATGCACGTTTCCATAGGAATTGCAGCCATGCTTCTGAACTCCAACCCTGACCTGTCCATCTCCGAGTTGAGGCAGAAGCTGATCCACTTCTCCAGAAAAAACCTCATCAATGAGGCTTGGTTTCCAGAAGACCAGAGGCTACTAACTCCAAACAGGGTAGCTGGGCTTCCCTCCAAACTGGTAGCAGGTGAGTGATCCTTATTCCCGTTGGCTTCATGCTTTAGTAGAAAAGCTTTGATAGGCCATGACAAGGGTCCATTTGACGTCCCCCTCCCCCCACCTTCCAAAATGCCACTTTTCCAGCTCAACTTTTGACTGGTTCCCAAGCACCTCCCTGAGATGGGTCTCATGAATGCGTGTGTGTTCTCCAGTTGGCTGGACCAGGGAAAGAGCTGCACTCTGTGGGGCACTGCTAGGCACCTCTAATGGCCACGAGCCACTTCCTTTCAGATGAGCAGCTGTACTGTCGTTCCGTGTGGTCTTCCCTCTCGGGGTCAACCAGCAAGTCGATAGCTGCCGCCCGCTGCAACAGCAACGAAGAAATGTTCAGCTGCTCAAGCTTATCGAAGAATGGCAAGCGGCGAGGCGAGCGCATGGAGGTGATGTTCTGTGGGGGGCAAGGCTACGTTTTGGAGTTGCTGTTTTACATGCAGACACAAGCTTTTCCGTGGGTTATGGAGGCTTGCTGGCACTTCCCTGTGTCTCACTGCTGTGCTTTCCAAATTCCAGGATTACGGAGGCAAGGAGGAGTGTGTGGCTCATAATCGATTTGGGGGCCAAGGCGTCTATGCCATTGCCAGGTGCTGCATTTGGCCCAAAGCCGACTGCCAGGTTCATGCCCCCTCACAGACTGCAGAGGGCACGGCACTGCAGAGTGTCAGCTGCACCAAGGACGGCCATGTATTGACAGGTATGTGACGACAGCTGTGATGGATGCAATCCATATTGTCGTGCCAAAGCATCTTTCCCACGGGGGCTCTGTGTTGCCAAGGAGGGTTCTGTGCAGGGAAGAGCACTCCCTTACTGGACCCAGACTAATGTGGCCAATAATGTGTTGTGGCACACTTGCAGATCTTATAGTTTGATGCAGCCACAGCCCCATCAGCATTACACTGTGTGGGTTGCGATGGGCTTTCCCACCTGCCATCTTGGGACCACTGTGCGACATTTGCAAGCAACTCTTTCTGAGCTTGCATAGTTTGCACAATTAATAACTACCAGTAATGAAAATGGAACAGTTTATAAGTACAGTCGTACCTTGGATCCTAAACGCCTTGGTACTTGGACATTTTGGCTCCCGAATGCTGCAAACCTGGAAGTGAGTGTTCCAGTTTGCGAACCTTCTTCGGAACCGGAACGTCCGACGGGGCTTCTGACTGGCTGCAGGAGCTTCCTTCAGCTAATCAAAAGCACCACTGAGGTTTCCGAACGTTTTGGAAGTTGAACTTCTGGAATGGATTCCATTCGACTTCCAAGGTACAACTGTATTTGCACTTGGGGAATTCTTCAAAGCTGGATAGAATTTATTTGGAAATTGACTAACACCTTTCTCTAAACTCACACAAGCAGAGTTTATTTATTTTAAAGCAGCAGGAAAGTCAAGTACTGGTCAAGGATCCTTAAAACAGCATGTAAACCTATTGCATTGTCATGGCAACATCCGCACACATTGCTTATGCATGCACAATGCCCATGAGCAGTACAGTGCATGCACACCCAAGTGGGCAAAACAGCTTGTGGAAACAGGCCTTGCAGTAGGTCTGAACAGACAAGGCTGTATCCCACACTACTGCTTGGTCTTTTCAAGGACAGCAAATTGGGTGATTTGGGTTCTTGCAAACGACAACATGTGGTAGGATGATGATGTGAATTGGAGTGGGTGGGGACAGACAAGCAGAATGTGATGCTGATGCAGAAACCTCTTCCATACCCCAGCTAATTTCTGACATGCAGTATAAACCAAAGCAAACAGAACAAACAAAAATGGAGATTCCCAATGTGAACATTCCAAATCAACTTGTACCCATGATTGCGTTCATCTACACACACCCGTGTCACTGAGCATATACCCTAATATGATCTAAACTGGCAGGTTGCAGCTCTCATTCTCTGGCTGGAGATTTCAGTGACAGCATCAGACCTGAACTGGGGACAGAAAGCCACCGTGACCAGTGTGTTGGCCAGGCAGGTGCAACCGTGCATGCTTCCTGCTGCCATGCGCCCAGCCTAGAGTGCAAGGTGCAGGAATACTCTTCTCTGGAGTACACAGCAAAGGTATGTGGGTGTTATTCCTTTAGGGCATGAGTCACCAACCATTGTGGGTCCATGGGCTCATTTGAAACCTGGAGAAGCATGCACCCCACAACTTACTCTGCTGGCTATGACAGACAGCTTCTTTCAAGCCTAACTTCAACCTCTGGCAGAGTTTAATCACTTTTGGGCCTCAAGTGGAGGCCACTTGCCATATGATTACTGGAATTTGCTCCATGCCCAAGCTGACTAAGAGACCACGAGACCCTTCTGCACAATGATCTTGTGGTCTTTTAGCTGCAAGTCCATTTCTTTGGGCAGGGATACTTGAACCAGGCGCAGTGGCAGCAGGGTTGTGGGATTCTTTGTATAAGAGGCTGCAAGGGAGAATGAATAGACTTATTTGGGGATGCCACCTTTGGGGCTGCCTTATCTAGAGGTTTTCATCTTTGTTGGTGTTGACTAACCTTGCCTTCTCCATCACAGGTGATGGTGACTTGCGATGATGGCTGGACTTTGACAGGATGCAGTGCCCAGTCCCATGGCCCCAACACACTTGGGGCATATTCTGTGGACAACACGTGCGTCGTCCTGAGCAGCCCAAGGGGCAAAGGAGCAGCAACTCTGGCCATCTGTTGCAGAAAGAGACTCTTGGAAGATAAGCATGGTTCCAATTATAAGTGACAGACCTGTTCCCACCCCACCCTTTACTATCTATCCCTGGAACTACTGTGTTAAGACCACACCCCCATAACATCACCCTAGTGAAGAAGATATTCTTCCAGGTGGGACTCTAGAAAGCATTTGGGGTGACCTTAGTAGAATGCTCCGAGTTTACCAGTTTGCCAATAGTACCACCATCTTCACTATGGGGAGATGGTTCTAGTGATGCCCTCTCAGTAATACCAATTGAGATGCATCCACAGAATGATGTTGACAGTAGGTTAGTCAATACTTCCCCTATCTGCCTTTTATATGTATGGCCAGCCACTTCCAGCCCTTTAGGATGTGTGACAGCATCGGCTCCTTCCAAGTTTCTTCTTGTCCCAAAACTGCAGGGTAGCCAACCATACTCCTTATTGATGTGAACCCCCAGAGTGGTTTCATGAAAACAGCATGGATTGGGCAGTGCTCTGGGCTCAAAGTGACATTAATGCACATACATGCATTCACTTAATGGGTTTGACTTCTATGATTTTTGAAGAACTGTTCAGTATTTCTTCAAAAGCTGGGGATAAAGAAGAAGAATGGGAGCTTTGGAGAGGACAACAGGTTTTTGTGGGACCTCAACCCCTTCATGATGTCTGAGGTGTAACCAGCAACTCCCCTTTTGCAGTAATTAGAAGCTTTTGAACTAAATGTTGAGTATCCCCCTTAAGACATTTAATCTGGTAGCTGAAGCAGGATTTTGGATGGATATAATCAACTCAGTAACTGATGAGAGCTTATGCAGTGGGGCTGCCCCTCCTCCATATGTGCCCTGTGGTGCCCCCAAATCTACTGCAGAGGGCTGAGGGAACTCTCAGGAGAGATATAGGGTGCGGGGCAGGGGGGAAGAAGGCCCCATTATGCAAACGGAAGCTGTTCCACTCGCGCAATAAGTTTCCTACGACTCCATGTCGTGCATTGTATGCTCAGCGTCTCCCCCTCAAAGGGGTCATTCCTTGTTTTAAAAAACCATTTACTATGTTAAGTAGCATTGTACCTATCAGACCAGTCTTGTTTTGTAAACGTTTTGTTTTCACCTTCTCTCCCCAGCAAACATGGTTAACAAGGTTACTTGTCCAAGACAGAGTAGGAAAATAAGGTTAGTCCAGAAGACCCTCTCCTGGGATTCTTAAGCCATAACCTTTTACAGGAGGGAAGGGGAGCCTGTGGTCCTCCAGTTGTTGCTGGACCTACAACCCCCATCTTTCCTGACCACTGGCCATGCAACTGGGGAGTCTTGGGAGGTCCACAGGTCCCCCACCCCTGCCTAAGCACAGAGAAAAAGTTCCAGTGCCTAAAAATTCTCTCCTGTGTTAAGGCTGAGAGATCTCAGTATCTTGCTGTGGTTTAGCAAAGATGGGGGGAGTCGTCATGCCCATGGAGGGGCAGCATTCAGCTCATACAAACACACCCCTGCATTCCGTCAATATTTCAAGTTCTAAAGTGCCTTACGGACCCCATTTGCAATAATTAACAGAGAGCCTTGCAAATTTAAAACCCTCCTCCCTGAAAACAGGGAGTGGTCAGGATGACTTCTGATGCTGCCTTCTAACCTAGAAATACCCCATCTACAAGGACTGTTTACTGTGATCCCATGTTAAGGCGGCCATATTTAATTGGCCACTGTTGCCCCTACCTGTAATTGCGGAAGGCACTGCAAAAGTCATCAGCCGAGGTAGAGGGAACAGTTCAGATTTCATTGTTGGCCTACAAGAATACCACTGAGTTGTTGAAGAATAGATAAAAGTACCCAAAGCACTTAAGATTCAGGAGACCATGAACTATTATTGGCCATAAACCACACATGAGATACTGTGAAGTCAAGCACACTGTCAGCAATTTAGGCCAAATAGTTTGGTTTACTGATAAAGCACTTGGTAGCTACAATTTAATTTTTTGTTTTAAGCAGGCACAAGTCCTTCCCTCCTTTGGGTTTTTAGTCAAGTTTCCCAACTGCTTACATAATCAAAACTTTATCTGTTGATGTATATTGAAATAGTATGTTAAAAATACTCTGACAGACCAATCCTTCCCTGTTTTCTCAGAAGTGAGGTTTACTTTCCAGGTAAGTCTGCATAGGGCTGCAGTCTAAACAGCTTTTTCATAAGTAATGTAGACAGCATGTTATACTTTGTAAGTGTTTTTGAACTAACACACATATTAACTACTGTAATTGATAGGTGCTTAATGTAAAGAAAAGCTTTCCTCGTGCTGTGGGTTTTACATTTTTATCTGGAAACTATTTATTCTGTTTTATATAAAACATTTTATAATGTCATCTTTTTTTGGAATAAAGTTTCATATGAATTTTCTTGGGAACGCATAACTGTGTAGCCTCCGCTTAAGCAGAATATTAACTACAGGTAACACAACTTACGCACATTTAACTTGTGTGCATTCAGCTTGGCTTTTTTAAAAAAACAAAAACAAAAACCTGGCAGTCCTGCCAACCACTTGCACCCAATGTGTTTTGACTAGATGCATTATTTTTGTTAGTTAGACAGCTACCTGACATGACAAAGGTACAGATTTCTGCTAGTCTTCAGTGGAAATCTGAAGTATAGGGCAATTTCCTGAGTAAAACACCAGCAAAATGACACCTGACCTCTTTTCACAACCTAATGATCAGACTGGTCCTTTTTTGTGTGTGAGAGGAATAAACTTTATTCCATTGACCAGGATTTCCCCCCATGAGAACTGCCTTTTCTTTTCCAGTACCAAGTGCCTTAGGAATTAGTTGGACAAATCCACACACAGCTAAGAGTGCACAGTTGAATTGCAGCTGCCACCCCACCCCATAGAACATTCCATTAAACATATATCATATCCATTTTTCATCCAAAAAGACTGGCAGTAAAAGTGATCACAACATAGAAACATGTCACAATTTACACAGCAAACTAGATTTGTTGCATTTGGTTTTTTTAAAAAAATATTCTTCAGCAGATTCAAGTGATAGCAGCCAGAAATCAAATAATCAACCAATTGTTGTAGTTGAAAACGGTAACCATCAACTCTGTACAAGCGGAAAGAGGACCAGAAAACAGCCTGCAATAATGTTATAATGTATGGTGGTAAAACAGAACATTCCTGGGGTTGAACGTTCTGTTTCAGTCTGAAAAGAGACCATCTTTTTCCATAGGAAATGATGGAAGCGCCAATGCCTTTGGACAAACAGGAGTGATACTTTTTAATATCACCTCTGTTAACACTCGCTTCTGGTTCAACTTAAAAGTGAAGATAGGTGCTGCAATAAAAATGGGGTGGGACATCAAAATTTATTCAAAATTTTAAAACACCACATTTAAAATTTTGGAGGCTTTTGATAAAATATCTGAATTCTGCCACATTTCAAAGAAGACACGTGTCTTGAGAGAAGCAAATTCAACTGAAATGTCATTGTTTTGCACATGCAGTGTTACCAACACGATTCCTTTGACTCAAAACACATGGCAGAGAATTCCAGCTGGAAGATGTATAGCTGTTTCCTTCAGCAGTGAAGTGACCTGTAATATTCACAACCAGTGCACAACTGTGAAGAAAGCTATTGTGTCAGATCAGGTTTTGCAATAGTACATAAAAGTGAAAAGAAAAAAGAGGCACTTTTTGGCTGTTTGTGCCTTTGACTTGGCAAACCTTTCTACAGTGGAGGTAACCCAGGCACTCTACAAGTTCCCCTCAATTCATGTGCATGGTGCATTTCATTTAAATTAAGGCAAAATCCTCGAACAAAGGCAAAAGCAGTGCAGAAAAAAAATGTGAAAAAACTAAAAACTAAAAATTGGCACAGAAGAAGAAGCTAGTACCCAGAGCTGCTAAAGACATCACTTAACTGCATTTCACATGGGAAAACTAAATTGTACCCATGTAGCTCAATTGGTTTCCAGTTATTAAGGAACAAATGAACCTGTTGTATTTTCAATGCTGCCTGGCCAAGCAAAACAAAGCCTACAATCTTTGCCTGTGTTATTGTTTGTTTTTTTTAAAAAAAGATTCATATGTCCCCATGTCACTCAAGGAATCATATACAGCCAATTCCAACTCTCAAATTCAAAAGCATAAGCAAATGATTGCAGATCACATCATTAAGACTACAATTTATTCAATATGTCTCCAAGTGTTAGAATGATGATTTAAGGAGGCAAAACAGCAATAAAATTCTGTCTTAAAGTGCTTTTTTTGTTTTTTGTTAAACTTACTCATCAACATTTTTTTTAAAAAGATCCACTGATGCCACAATACATAAATGTATTCTTGGAATAAACAAAGCTACTTTATTGCTCTTATCCATTTACTTTTAGCATCAGGAAAAAAAGTTACCAATTTCAGACTTCCTTGTACCAAAACCATTCCATAAGGAATAACCATCCTTACACAAAAGGGCTGCAAACCCTTTCTGCAAAGCGCTATACAAATGACCTAGGAGACATATTAAATACAAAGGTCCTTGTGTAAACTGATTCTTAACTAATAATTTACAATGCCAAGTGTAAGTCACACATTTTTACATAATTTTGAATATCACTATTCAATATTTTCAGAAAGATTAAAAATTTGCCCTCCATACCTAAAGGCAGTCAGATTTTTTTCTTCTTCTGTATAAAAACTGAAAGTTTTTTTTTTTTGCAGCATCACAGAAAAGCAAGTTTTTTTACATTCACTCATTAAAGGTTCACATAATAAAAATTTCAACCACTTGATATTTTTCCTTAAATTGGTAAAATCTTGTGACAGATTTTTAAACTCATGCTTGGACCAGCATCCCACAAGAACCACAAAGGATGCTGGGACTTCCCCCACAGCCTGATGCTTAAACTTCTCAGTTGGAGAATCTCTCTTTAGGAAGTAGCATGGCCACTTTTTCTTAGAAAGCTTCACTTCTAAAAGATGAAAGCGATGGGATTTTAACAATATCAGAAAGATGCCAGGGGTTCAATGCTTCCGTTGAACGCTTGTTCTTCAGCTTGCAGCTAACCACTAAGGATCCACATCATCAAGGTCACTTTTAGGTTCACCAATCATCATTGGGGACACTGTGCCCTTTCAAAAACACAAAAGAGTTAGGAAAGCATATCTACTCTTCCAAGTATCACATAATGCAGGGGTCCCTAGCCTTCTGGGGTTTGAAAGCACATTTGGAAATCTGAAGCAGGCAACACAATGCACCCATTTCACAGAAGGAATAGGCAGTGCCGAGACCACCCTCTCCTAAATAAAACAGATACAGATAAAAGCAGGCAACCTCCTCACCAAAACAAGCAAAATGCCCTCCAACCAACAAAAAACACGCAAACTACCTCCCTCAAAACAAGCAAGCAGGCAACCTTCACGAAACCAAAACAAGCAAAAAAGTGGGTGGGCAAGAAGCATTCTGGTAAAAAGGAGACAAGATGAAGGTGTGGCTGGATGCATGCCCTTTTATTTCTACCCGTGGAAAGTGGGGGGGGGGGGGGAGCCAAATGCTCTTTAAAGAGTATTGGGAGGGGCAGTGGGTCTTAGCAGGTGCCAAGTGAAGTGTCTCAAGATGCTATGGAGATCATGGGCAGTACATCGTAGACCCCAGGCACTGTGAATTAGCACCGCATAGCTGGCAATTTAGAACTACTCAGCAATTATTTTGCTGATCTGAATGGCACAAGCGTCACCAGGAAGGCGCACTATGGTAAATGTATGCCGAACCAAATTAAGCCTCCAAGATGCTGCTGGTAGAGCTAATTCTTGCCTGAGTTCTTTAAAGTCTGAGAGAGTGAATTTCATCTAAGAAAGAAAGTAATTTTGCTTAAGAACTCCACTATATTGCTTAGAAACAGATGCATCTTAAACCAGGCTAGTATCAAACTTATCTTGGCTATATTGTGAAACTGTTCTGTGCCTGTTACCCTAAGTATGTCAGTATTCTGATGCTTTGTGCTTATCACTCTTTGGTGCTAGACTGGCCTGAAGTCAAATCAAGCTGGGCAACAAGGCCTTTGAAACAAAGAACACTGCAAATGGTCCTTGAGGAAGACAGGTGGTAGGGTCCTACCTGGCTTACAAAAATTTACATTTCAGCTTTTGACAGAAGAATGCACAAGCTCAATTCATTTGTACTGGGTGGGGTTCAAAACTAGGTGGAACCATGTGGGGAGCTACTTGCACGAATTACTTTCTATATGAAGCCGTCTCTGCAAAACTCTCAAGTCAAGCAACCACTCTCACAGCTTCTTGAACACATGAATGGGAATTATGGTTGTCTATAGAAAACAACCACTATTATAAAACAGGTGAGCTTCTGGGGTGGAATTCGAAAGTTTTCAGCATCAGGTTATGCAAAGCAAGAACGGTGAACGGAAATCAAACCATTTCCTAAGTATTAGTCACTCAGCTTTGAAGAGGCAATGCCAATTAGGAAGCCGACAGCAGCAAGCATGCAGGTAACGGACTCAGAACAACCTTGCCCTTTACCTGTGGTAGATGTCTGCCACCATTCTCATTGGCTGGGCTGCTCTCGGATCCGTTACTGCTTCCTGATTGATCCTTCTCATTCAGCAACGCTGTGGCATATGCCAGCGTGTCCTAAAGGAAAACCATAGGACTTCAGAGCCAAGTAAATACTTTTTACACAATGTTGCTGCTTACTAGGAAAAAGAAATGCTGTGCTTGCAAACAGGCATAAATTGGCACTGGTTCAAATATGGCAAACTGGTTTTTGTTTTTTTTTAAAAAAGAGCATGGTAGTGATACCATATCAGAGACTTAACAAAAATCCCTTGCTATACTGCAGGGCAGGGGCTCCTTTTTCTTAGCCCATGGGCCATATTCCCTTCTGTGCAACCTTGGAAGATCACATGGTAGTGGAGGGCGGAGCCAGAAGCAAAAGGGGGAGGAGCAACAAACAGCTTTCACCTTTGCATAGTAGGCTAGTTCACACACAGTCTTCACCTTCTGTTCAGGGACGCTAACGGACCAAAAGCACTCCAAATGCAAAGGCAGAACAAATGAGGAGTGTGGCCTGGGGAGAGCGCCGAGGGCGAGATGCAGAGAGAGCAGGAGAGCTGGATTTGGCTCCTGGCCCCCCAGCCCAGCTGTATGAGGTTTATTTTTTAAAAGAGCAAACTGGAAAGTTATGGCACTTCAGTCCTGTTTCAATGTTTAAAGCAATGGGCAACTTGAAATTATTTAAAAATCAGTCATGCTAATGAATTTCAAGCCTATGAAGACTGGTAATGTATGCATACACGCATGTAGCTTGCAGCATTTGTGCACCAAGTTTGCTGTGCCTTTCATAAATAAAACTTGGCAATCATCGGCCAGTATTACATAGTAATTAGACAGGAGAGTACTGCACACGACAGCAAAAATGCTAGACAGCATTACCATTTTCATTATATTTGTATAAACACACACACACACACACACACACACACACACACACACGGTAACTATAGCCCACAGAGATTCTGTGTAAAGAGTGTCAAATTTAGGCTGACCTGTGCAGAAATAGTGCGCTGAAAGGTTTTGGCGGTTGAGGTTTCATTGGATACATTACTCTGTGGAGCCCAGTAGTGTTCAGACATCTAGAGAAATATGAAAGCATCCATTAATGGAAACTGTGGAACAGTACTATAGCCACATGAATAAACTTTTGTAACGAAAGGGTTTAAATTACCTTTATTTGAAGCCACTGTACAGCCCAACTCCAATGATGGGAATTCTCCTTGAAATAATCTTTAGCAGCAGAGCACCTTTGAAATCCAAAGCAAATTATTAAAACTATTTATCTGAAGGTAATTTAGGATCACACTCCCTTTTCATACTTTATGAACTGTCTGGCTGTGCAATTCACTGCCTTTGCTTGTGTGCTGCAATACAGAGCAGGCTGGAGTCCAGTGTTTCAGAACGTCTCCAAAGTACAAATTCTTCCAGTTTACAAAACCTTTCCTTCCTTGTCACACGGGGCAATTCTTTCTTGTCACAGTCAGTCAGCTGAGCGGCTATGATACATTGCAGTGATGGGACGATTTTACAAATGACAGAACATCACTATTTTTCAAACAGCACAGGCCTCATATTTGCTGTTCTGTACAGTGTTTTCTTTGAGCCTGCTACCATTACAATGCAACTGAATGCACAGCACTGAACGTTCTTTAGGTATCCATACAACTAGTCTTTCCTGGATTACCGGTTCACAAGAAGCAGACCCCTTATCTAGGTTATAAATGGATCCTACACATTTTATTTGGGCCTGAAAAAGGATAAAAGAGAACTGGCAAAGGCTTGCTGAAGACACAGCTGCTTCTTATAATCATGTGACTTAATACAAACAGAACACACCGACTTCCGTTTCACTGAGTGTTATACTTACTTCTGAGCAAGAGTGACCAAGAATTTGACACACTGATAACAGCGACTGCTGTCCACATGGTTATTACTGTGGTGCATCAGTGCTGTTGAAGGAAAAGAAAGGAGATTAATCAGTATTAAAGACTTCAGGAGTGGGCCCTGCCATAAAGCAGGGAGATTTGGTTCTACATCCTAGTTTGGGCTTCATGTCAGACCACTAACCAGAGTGTAGAATCTAAACCATGGTTGTAGTTTCAAAACGTTCCACAGACAAACCATCATTTCAAGAAGTTTTTCATAAATATTTCTCACTTTCATTGAGCAGCACCAGCTTCTGCAGACAGTAGCTGTAACTACGGTTCGCTAACTTAGACAAAAACATAGTTTGGTGCAACGTATGAATTTAGCCTATGATTCATGACTTACTTAACAACAACAACAAAATGTTAAGACCCCCTTTCTAGTTCAAACATGCAATGAGCTGAATGATTACAACCTAGGTTATAATAGAGCACTTAAAGATGATGAAATTTGGTTATCAACATACCCCCCCCCCGTTACCTACAGGATTTCTGTTCTTTTGATGCCACCGGCCTCTGACGTAGTAGTCAAAATGATAAAAAGCGCTTCAGTTTCTATATGAACCAAGTCTTCACAATAAAAAAATAGCTCCTTTTGAATTCACACATCATAAATTTGTTTCTAATTCTTCACTTGAATATATTCAAGGACAGAGATTGTGGGCAGTATCCGTTAGCTGTGGAAGTGTAAGGCTGCTTACGCAAATTACCTCCTCCACCCGCCCCCCCCCCGGGCTTCTGTACAAAATGAAAACCCTGTCCAGACGTTGTTGTTTTTTTGGTGGGGCTGAACTGTTGTCACTGGAAGGGGGAAATTCACCTCTCCTGCATTGCCACTCTGTATCACACAGCCCCATCACCCCCTAGAGAGTTTTCAGGTGGAAAGAAGAGGAAGGTTGCTTGTGCAACCTGCCTTTCACTTGTGCGACCACTGGATTTAAGCCATTGATTTTCTTACTGCCAATTTTTTGTTTTGGAAGTTTCCCACAATTTCAAAGTGATTTGCCAGGAAGATGAGAAAAAACAAATCCTCTTTGCATGCATGGAAGAACCTACAAGGTTCTTTGGATTCATTAACACCTCACAGCAGGTTTACTCACCTAGCAATCCATTTTCAGTCTCAAATGCAAACTTGACCCGCTCTATTTGCAAAGGATCTTCAATAATCTGCGAAAAGGAACAGAACAATTAGTTTATACAGACACTTGGAATCTATCGTATAGTTATACATTTCTTGGTTGTACCCAATGAAGTCTTTCCACTAGTACAAAGGACTTCTGCCTGCACAATAGCGCTTTCTCTTGATTCTACCTTGGCTAGATTATATCCATTGTTATGTTAGCAAGATAACTAATATTATGACACTGCAAAAACCAGATAAGGGAAAATCCCTGGTTGTATAAATTGGTTGTATAAATTAGTTTCGTTTTTGGCATCTATACTCCAGTGCTTATCGACTGAGTGAACAGCGTAACACAAACAAGCAAAAAAAAACCCCTGTTTGTTATTAAAGTGTGTTCAGTTACCAATATCTCATGAAGAAGCTGGAAGGTGTTCTTCAGTTCATGGGGTGGAGCAGTCTCCAGCTGATTCTGTAAGTTGAAGACGCAGATTTAAGCACGCACATGAATATCAGATTTAGGATAATCATTCATATATGATTTTGCATTTTTAAAAACCCCTAAATTATAACAAGGTGGGGGCTAGATATCTGCACTTTTATCAGAAGCCTGTGTCATCAGAGAAATACATTTAAACATTTTTTCCCCCAATTTGTTCTGGGGAAGAATTCTTTATTTGTGATTTTTTTTCTGAAGAGCATTGGTTCAAAGGCTAGGGTGCTGGAGGACAGGCAGCAGGAACCAAACATAAAATAGGAAAATTAGAGAAGTGAGAGGTGTACAAACTTTGGGCTAAAACATATACAGATCTCCTGCTTCCTGGAAACTAAGCAATTTTTGTTTGTTTTGCTATTTCAAATATAAATGTTTTGCTCTCGTAAAAGCAAGCAAGTTACGTTTATAAATATGAAATATGCTGCACTATGATCTAGGAGACCAGGGTTCAAATCCCCACTTGGCAATGAAGCTCACTTGGGCCAGTCGCAGTCTCTTAGCTTAACCTACTTCACAGGGTTGTTGTGGGGATTGAGGAAGGGAAGAAGCATGCATGCCACCTTCAGCTCCTTCGCAAAAAGGGTGGGATAGAAATGCAATTACTATGCATGCATGGAGTGCATGGATGAATGGAGGAATATGCCAGAAGCTCTGGCTATTTGTACCTTTTTGCAGAGCCTTTTCATGTGCTACAATAGCTAATGTGTACGGTGAAGTGCAAATAAGCTCTTTCATTCTGAAGAATTGGCATCTGCCAATATGGAGATTATGCAACAGGCAATTCGATTCTGTACTGCACAGAGCTGCTACGTACACAGACATGTGTGTGCGCGCACACACACACACGCCTCAGGCACCAACGTAGAACAGGCCATGTTTTGAAAGTGTACCCTGACTGGTTTCTCCTTACCTTGATGAAATGGAGAATGGTAAAGGAAAAGTGCTCATTACAAAAGCAGCAGTACACCACCATCTCAATGAGGACCAGCAGCGACCCAGTTAGCTCCCTTAATGCGTACATCACCTAATGAAACACAAAAAGTCAGATTAGGCAGCCGTTCTTTCTTAAAATAAAAATAAAAATCCAGCTTTGGGAAGCTCGTAGATTTGCTCTTTTTAAATGTTCTTCACATTTAAGACCCAACCCAAGCCTCATAATTTAGAGGCCTA
Source organism: Podarcis liolepis (assembly GCF_965112155.1). NCBI lineage: Eukaryota > Metazoa > Chordata > Lepidosauria > Squamata > Lacertidae > Podarcis > Podarcis liolepis. Next base: position 58,082,782 of record NC_139559.1, read on the forward strand.
AAACAGTAGCTTACCTCCATTAAATAAGGCTTCCCCTCAGGCAGGAACAGTAAAGCTTCTACTTCTTCATGGAGGGCCAGGAGCGGTCCAGAGGTGGTAATGCTAAGGGGTGAATGCAGAACACACAGACCAGGAGCTGAAAAATAAACGAAATGAAATGAAATATGGAGGCAGGAAACATGCAGAGGGACGAGTGGTGGAGAGGATAGCAAAAACTTTGATCCACGTGATTTTGGGCCTTCCTGAACAAATACGAGGAGACATCCCCCACCTGCCTGCATCCTGAGAAAATAGTTGAACCACTACTCCTTTTGAGTAGCAACTTTATATGCAGAGAGTAAATAGCAGGGGTTTGCACTGGTTCTGTGTACTGCAAATTACAAGGTGAATCAGGGTGATTTGGGGAAGATTCCCACATCAGACTGTGATACTAGCATGGTGCCTCCAGATGGACTGGGGACTCCCTAAGCCTCCAGGTGGCTCTGTGCCCTTGAGTCCCACCCCTAGCCTCCCAGAAACTAAGTCAAGCTGACTGGGGGAAACTCCCAAAACTCGGAAGGGTGGAAAGGTGGTGGAATCTGAGAAACAGGTCTAGCTTTGAAACACTGATTTCTTTTCCCAGAGCACTCCAATCAGATATTTAGAGGAGGGGTTGAAAGCTATTTCTTTACATGTTCCATTCTTTACAGTGAATGGAAAGATTTCCATTGTATGCCTCAAAGTAAGTGGGAAAGGGGCTGAAGACCAGCCCTTTGACCCTTATGGTAACAGGTCCTTGCTGGGAGAAAACCCCTTTCTCCTTGGGAGAAGAGAATTTGCCTCCAAATGTCTGTGGGAGGCAGAAGCTCAACCCCCTAACTACAACCATTTGGGCACAAGGGTCTTTGCTAGGGGCGACATTCCCCACACTCGATATTTCCTGAGAATCTAGCACTTTTTTCTTCGCCCGCAATTCCTAGTGTGCCCACCCTAAAATGGTCAAGTCTGTCCTTGTGGGAGAAGCGCTGTGAAGCTTCATTCCCTCACAGAAAGGGTGACTGTGCATACAAATTTCACCCAATTCTGGAAGAAAATGAAAAAAAGTATAACTCGTCCTTTGATGGGAAAAGAATCTAACCTTTAGGTGTCCCCTGGATATAAATGCCTAGTTTGCAGCCTTAATCCATTCTGGAGGGTCCTCCAAGCAAGGACCCACTGGCATATTTAACCCACTTCTGTGAAAAGGGAAGAAAGTTACAGCTGTTTTTGGATTCTCCATTATCATGAAGGGGTTGAGAAAACAGAGCTTAATTTTTAACAGATCTAAATTGGCTCTGCTCTGAATAATAATGGGTTGAATTGGAAAGACTGGCTCCAAACAGATCAGGCTGCTTCCCAAAGCTTCAGATTAAAAGTTGAATATGGTGGCTGGTGTACACTCCTTCCAAATAGTCACTGAAAACCAGGAGTTGCTCTTGGTGGGTAAACTGAGGAAGTTTAATCTCTTTACTGAAGATCTGCCAAGCTGCATTATTAACAGCGGCCATTTAGTTTTGTCAAATAAAATACTTACCCACATTCCTTTGTGATGAGACATCAGAGTGCAAAACAAGCAGCGCCACGGTATTATGGAGGAACCCAAACTCTCGAGCTTGTGCTGAACTCCATCTGCGATTCTGTTTTTGTTAGGCAATATTAAAAAAAGAGAGTAGAAGATTATTTTGCAAGCCCTGCTTAAACATCATTGCCTGCACATACTTTTCAGTTTTGTGTCTTTTCTTTTCTTTTCTTTAAGGGAAGAGCATTTCTAAAACCAATCATATGCTTGCTTTAAGTAAGCAGCAACTGTGTTCATCTACTAGTAGCAAAGTGTAGAGTGCTATATGGAAAGCTCATTTTGAGTTTCCAAGGTAGACTCAGTTTTATGGTACAGCAGAACCTAGGCATATCGCACCATGAATCGGGTTATGTTGCAAGTAGGCACCCGTTTCTGTTTGATTAATGCAAAAAGCCTTCTATCAGCAACTTGTCCCAACAATGGGCAGGGTGTTCCAAGAGGGAGAAGCAATGCATGCGGCAAGTTCAGAACGGGGCTGAGTTGTGCTGAATCACCTACAGGCTTGAGGCAGTCAGTACCAGCAGCTGCCAAGGCAGGCCAGACACATGGCTCTGCCTCCCTCCTGCCTCAAATGCTGCTGGCAGCGCAGAGCTGGGCCCAAGGGAAGCAGCTGCAGGGAGTCTGGCTGTTTTCTTGCACATACGATTGCAGGGGGAAGAGGAGCACACAGCTTAAATTTCCTTGGCTGCTTCTGTTGGGCTCTCAGGTAGAGGAGCAGCGGTGGCAGTCGGAAGACAGAGTTCACAATGGTTTTAATCCCAATGGGTAGTTTCTGTAACTGAGTATATGAACTTGAAGGCAACACAAATATTCTACCTAGACTACTGGATGATATTAAGCACCTCATTACCTGGTTATTCTGACGGCTAGGACCAAGGAGAAAGTTGATCATATGCCTCAAGGCAGAATGCCTGAGAAGGAGATCACAAGCTCTTATACCCTGCTGTGAAAGGACAAACAGAACATAGGGTCACATCTGTTTCCATATGCAGAGCATGCCTGCACATTTTAGATTATGGTTCCTTATTATGCTTCGTACTTTCCAAAAGCACATATGATTAAATTATATACTACTGACTGGCAGGGTTTTGAATGGCTCCACAGCACCAGATTCCCTGTGATTTGCAGATATTTTTTCTTTCAGGTTTGCTTGCTTACCAGTTTAACAATAGGATGCCCTGAACACAAAGGAAGTCCTGACAGCTGGAAACACATGCCCTAAAGACTGCAGCAGACCATTGGAAAGCACCTGGGGAAAGGCATGCTCTCCAGTCAATAGGGCTTGATTTGAGCACATGTAACAAGTTTAAACTCTAAATGGCTATATAAGAAATCTTGAAAAACAATCTACCTTTATGTGATAATGGTAATGTTTACCCATAACATAAATTTGTCCTAGGACATAGGGCAAATAAAGAGAGAAGTGGAAGAGTGAGTATTTGGTTTACCTTTTGTACAAAATTGTTGAACAAGAAGAAGTACTGGGCACAGTTTTTGCAGTTCTCAGGGACGTCCTTGTCCAGCAGACCAAGCAGCACATCCACTAACTGATGCAGACTTTTCAACTGTTGTAAAATAAAGATGGGAAGATCTTGTATTATCAGGAAGGCGGATTTAATTAAGGCACATTTAATAATAAGCACAAAAGGACCTACTGCCTATGGATTTATTAGGCTTGCTTAAGACAAATGCCAGGCAGCTTGGTTCAGCTGGCCATTGGGCACTGCTTCCTTAACACCCCCCTGAACAATTCTATTACATATCCGCCTGGCCTTTGCCTTGGAGCCAATTTGATTCCCTCCCTCCCTCCCTTTCTTTCTTTTTTCCTTTCCTTCTCCTCCTGCGATGAGGCTACATTTTAATATTTTAATGTTTCCATATTTTAATGTTGTATTTTAATGTTGTTTTTAAGTTGTAATCATTCAATTTGTTTTTATTATTGCTTGTAAGCCGCTCTGAGCCCAGCCTTGGCTTGGGAGGGCGGGGTATAAATAAAAATTATTAATTATTATTATTATTATTATACATTTCAAGACTCACACATATCCTTAGAACAAAATAACTTCATTTAAGAAGGGCATCAGCGTATACACTCTTAGAATAGAAGGACTATAGCACTTTCAAGTCTGACCACTGAGCCAGCAAATTTAAGTAAAAACACTCAAGCTTAAAAAGCTCGGTATGGAGCACAGCAACGACGACTTTGGTCCGTGTGTATGCAAGGAGCTAGGCAGGACATTTAAGCCTCTTCCTCTGACCACCAACCACCTCCTGAGATTTTACCAAACGTCGACCATACATTCTCAAATGAATCGCTGCAGTTGTAAGAACAGAAACTTATTTTTTCAAGTAGGAGTTTCTCACAACACTTAATACCACACTTAGACAAAACCATCACAGAACCATAGGATTTGCAAAGGTCTGAAACTAGTTACAAGATTCTGGCAGTGAACAGACTAAAGAAATAAGATAGAATAGCAAGGGCGGCAGAGGGGTGGGGAACAATTAACATATATCATTAATGAAGCGGCAGCATACAATTTTCTGAAGTGCAATGAAATGTTTCGCATACCAGCAGTTACATATTACTGACCTTTTCCTGATAAAACAAGGCACTGTCTAAGGTTTTTTCAAGAATGGTGGCTACAGCAACTCGCACCTCTCTCACACTGCATTCCAGTAGAAAAGTCCTGAAAAATGCACACATGCAATAAAAATGAAGATGCGCGCGATAGAATCCATCTCTCTCATGTGCTAGGAGAAATCTGCAATCCCTGCCTTTTACTCAAGTGTGAAATCCAATATTTACACTTCTTTGAGAGTAGAAAGACTGGATACGGTCACTTAATAGCCAAACTGAAGGTGCCTCATAGAATGTAAATGATATCTATGTGCATCTGACAGGAATTCTTCAAATCAGCAGGACTTAATACCATAACAAAATAGACAGATTAAAAGGAAGCAGTAATTGACTGCCTAAAGCAATGTAGATAGGCTTTCCACTGAAAGTCGTTCAGTGTGACAGAGCTTGTCGTTTGGAGCAGACACATGCCTACACACACACACTGACTCACTGTGCACTTAATGGATCAAGCAATTTTTATATTCATGTCATAAATTATATTTCCTGCCAGAAAATATATCTAAAAGGCTATCTGCCTCTCCACAAGTAGATCATTCTCTCATATGGCTTATTCATCCAAGCATACAAATTTTTGGGTACATGCCTCTAATGAAGATAAGTGAGTAGTATATAATAGTTAGACTTGTGTACTTATATTGATACTTACTTTATGAGCTCTCGCCCTTCTGCCTCAACTAAATATTCAACCAACCATTGACAAGCTTCAAAACTTTTAGAAACCAAAGCATCAATGGTTGCAATCCATTCTTCTATGTCAACCCTTAAAAAACACCAAAAAACAATCACAGTAAGGTCAGCAAGACTTCAATATGTGAAATATAAGTTTTCTCTCTTTTAAAAAGCTTTTAAAAGTGTTACCTGAGTTTTTTCTTGGTTCGCAGACACGTCTGGAAGAGGAACTGGACTGCTAGTTGTAAACTTACTCTTGCCATAGATGGATAATGGGGGTGCTTTAACTTTGTCTAAGAAAAAGAAAGTGCATCACATAACACCACAAGTACTGGCCTTTCTGATAAGATTCTTAAACACAGTTTTCAGACTGGAACTGAGACGGTGCCAAAATAGTTTTAGGATGGCACAAGAAGGTAAAGAGAATTATCTGAGGTTTCAGAAAAACACTTTGTCAAATGTGTGGTGACTGGTGACTTCCACTCTTCTGCTAAGCTCCTTGGTGTTTAAAGAAAGGGGGAAAACAGCTTCTGTCCCTTCGATTATACTATGGGAGCTGCAATCCAGCACAAACTTTTTCTCATTTTTTGGACCTTCCTCTTTAGCTCAAACCAAACTATGAGTGTGTGCAGTGGGCTCAATATTTGCCTTGTAACTGTATGTGTTTTAAAATTCTGATCCATTTTCAAATTGCTTCCTGCTATTTGATTTGGTTTTGTGTAAACAAAATTCTGAGGTTCCCATTCACTATAATGGAGAATTGAAAAATGGTGTAACTGCCCCCTCCCTTTGACCAAAGTGGATGAAATTTACAAGGACGAGGGAAGCAGGTATTTGTCTCTTGTCTTTTCTCTTCATACAATAATTAAAGGTGTGTGTATTAAATGCTTCATACCAGCCTTTTCATTCGAGTGGTTGTGTCCTCTGATGGGTTTTACAGGCCTACGATAAGCCATACAGCCTTAGAGTGTCTAAAATGTTGGCCGCAGAGTTTTGGTGTTTCAGTTTTCTTTGTTAAAGCAGAGCAACACAGGAGCTAATATATATGTGTGTGAGTAGCTTCTAACTTCTTAAAAAGTCCTACACCGCTGTGCTTTGACAAAAAACACAATCTAGAGCCCTTCAACCACATTTTGGACAACCTTCTTGCAAAGAGATGTAGGAAAAAATATATATATGAGGGGAAAAGTACAGAAACAATAGGACAGAACAACATAAAGATTTGTGGGATCCTTCATCCAACTTGGTGGAGGACAGCCCCACAAATCACCCTGTATTTTGGCCCACACACAGGCAGTGAACACCCTAAAAGATATAATCAGAGACTGAACATATGTTTTACTGCAGTTAAGTAATCGAAGAGGCCATAGTATGCTATATCAACAATGCATTCATTTTTTAAAAAGAAGTTTGCTGCTGGATAGTCTTAATTTCTCCCCCTCTTCCCAATGAAGACAGTTTATCTTGTTCTGGCTCCACTGAGCCTCAGCAATTCACTTCACTTAGTATCTGAAAGATAAAATTCATCACTCACAGCATTTAATGAAGCTAACGATAAAACAAAGCTAAAATAGTCACTGCTGTAGACATCTCTGTTCTTCATAAACTTCAGGTTTTCATCTCTCACCATCTGAAATGACAACACATGTCTGGTTTTAGAAATAAAAGTCAAGGATATGTTTAGAATTTCTAAATCTTTCTTACAGAAAATATGACATTTTGTAAACAAAAGCATCATTAAAAGCAGGATGTTAGAAGCAATGTATATCTCATACTGTATGTTTGAAATGGCATGATTTGGGCTGAATTAGCTGTAATTATCACCAAGCTAATCAAGTCATACTGGAAAGGCTCACTGAAAACATCAGGCTCAGTGTGCTGCAGCAGTGAGATTAATAGCAAATTCTATGTGAAGAATTACCAGAACTCACATTTATTACAGTGCCATAAAACAGTAACTAAACTTTCACATGATTTTTTATCATGGCTTCAGCTGAGATTCCTGCATTGCAGGGGGTGGACTAGATGACCCTTGGGGTCCCTTTCCAACCCTACAATTCTATTATTCTATGTTATAGTGCTAGCAAAGATACACAAAGGGGCAGCTACAATTGAGTTGTCCACTGAAAATGACAGACATATAGGCTCACAAGAGAGAACTATTTCTTCACAAAATGTGATTAATTTATCGATTATCGATTCTTACAACATGAGGAAATGGTCTTCAATTGAATAGCTTTAAAATGAAGCGTCACCTCTAAATCTACGAGATTAAATTTTGATTTTTGTTTTGCTCCAGAACAATTCAGAGAGTAAAAGATATACCTATATCCATTACACCTAGAATTTTATCTATTGAGCTTGTGAATACCTGACATTTTTATAATGTTATCTAGCTGCCATTAACACTGTTTACCTGATATATCCGAACTGGCATTTTCTCTACAAATAAGCCTTTTTTCTCCCCTTTCTTGACCAGTTTGGTCAAGATGGACAAGCGGTCACTACTGGGTCTATGGGGCCGTGGTGATGATTGCGGTGAAACATCTGGTGAAGATGGAGCAGACCTGGGAAATAAAACGCATGTAAGCTCAATGCTGAAAATATATTCTTCCATTTGCTTGACAAAGTGCAAAGCCAAAGTTCTAAGTATGTTGTGCATCTAGCAATGCACATTTGATCATAACTTTATGTTCTGCGCGTGGAAGGCCTGAACTCATTATATGGCTGATTGTGGCTACAATCCTGCATCCTTTGCTAGGGCAGCAGGCTGTGGAACAGTGTTTTCTAAGAAGCCAGTGTAGCTTCTCCTCCTTCATCAGGTCTCCAGGGCTGTTTACTGTTTGGTGCTGAGTACACTGCTCTAAATAGATGCTCCCATGCATTCAACAACCTGCCAAGCCCTCTCTCTCACAGCTCTGCTTCTGCTACTACTAATACACTGTATCTGTAATACCCAATGATGTTCATAACTGAACCATTTCTTTTTCATAATGAAAATAGGCTTCATAGAGTCAGCTGGCCAGCCCCCTGCTAATGGGAAAAAATGAAACAAGGTAAAGAGAAAACCAAAGGTTTCTCTGACTAAATGTTTTTTGGCCATTTTAGCAGGATTTAATGGTGCAAGTATTCGCCCCCAAATGGTTATATCTTTTTCAAGGTTATATCTTTAAAAAGTTTCAATACTGTAGCTTGTACAGTCCTATTCCTTCATATAGTACCCACCTCCTAAGTGTCTTGGATGCCCCTAGTCATAAACATACTCACAGAAGCTGTCCTGAGCTTATGCGTAACCAAATTATAGCCTCAAGAGTACTCCTCTGAACAGAAGATTATAAATTCTGCAGAGGTCCCTCATGGAAGGAATAAGCTTCTGGTTAAGTAGCTTAAACACACACACACACACACAGAGAGAGAGAGAGAGAGAGAGAGAGAGAGAGAGAGAGAGAGAGAGAGACTGGAGGGGAAGCAAGATGTTCTGCTCGTGCAGGGATCAGGTAAACTTACAAAGACAGGTCCTCAGCTTCCTGACGCACGACGCTAACTCTGCTTTTCTTTGGCAAAACTGGCGAGTTCTGGTCAGAGACTCTCTGGTAGAAGAGCATGTAGGCATTCCAGTAGCGGCGGCGAACATCAGGATATGGATTTGCTGCGAAGAAGAGATATCCTTATAGTTGACTGACCTGATTCTTGCAGCAGGAATACTGGCCTAACTACAACTTTCAGGCAGTTGTTAATGGAAATCTACACATTCCAATGGGGAAAGAATAAATTGCTGATTAAGGGGGTCAACAAGCAACATTTTCCATGGCATTTTATTTTCCGAAGGCAGGTGGCTCACTTCCGTTTCATGTCAAACATTTTTCTCCCCCCGACCCCCGGGCCAAGAAAAGCAGGTCTGTGCAGGAAACAGCATAGCACTGATATGCATGCATGCTTCACAGTGTGTGTGTGTGTGTGTGTGTGTGTGTGTGTGTGTGTGTGTGTGTACACACGCACAGAAGCAATACACTACACATCACACGCACGTTTCACGTTGCTTCCTACATGGTAATGCCTTCTGTGTAGAAAAAGCATGTGTTTGTGTAGCAACTCTGATCACACCAGTTACACTCATCAGTTCTCAATTTGTTAAGGAGCCATATGAAAAGAATAAAAAACAACAGGACAGCAACCATACAGTATCTGAGTAATATTATTAAATTTTTCTGAAGACAGATGACAAACTTCCACATCAGCATCTGTGATCCTGTAACTCAGCCCTGAAGTGAGTAAGATTTAAATGAGGGGAAAAGTGATAATGGAACACAAAATTTATACTTACACTGGTCATAAACTTTGGGTCTATACTCTCCGCCAAAGCATTCATACTCCAAAGTTTCATCATTCAACTCAAATTCTTCAACAACTGTGTCATTGAATTTGAACCATTTTCCTTTTCCACATCCCCTGTTGGAAACACACAGAAACACAAGCCATGTTCACTGTCAAAGATGATGGCTTAAAAATCTCAATAAAGTTTCCTAATAGCTTTCCAATTCTCATGGCTACCAAAGAGATAATCTGCATTGAGAATGATTTCATGTTAAAATCAAATATGGAACAAAACAGATCTGAATATAAAGGGATCAGAAATCATTGCAAGATGGCAGACACATTCACCACCAGCCTGTTTCATACAATGATTCAAACTTTATAAAGATCATCCCTCCTGTCACACACATCCTTTGAAAGGAAGATTCTGGTTTTGTTTTAAGCCAGAGCTACCCCATTACATTTGCAAAAACTTTCAAGCATTCTGGTATACTTTCATAAAGGTAGAGGTAAAGGGACCCCTGACCATTAGGTCCAGTCGTGACTGACTCGAGGGTTGCGGCGCTCATGTCGCTTTATTGGCCGAGGGAGCCGGCGTACAGCTTCCGGGTCATGTGGCCAGCATGACTAAGCCGCTTCTGCCAAACCAGAGCAGCGCACGGAAACGCCTTTTACCTTCTTGCTGGAGCGGTAGCTATTTATCTACTTGCACTTTGACGTGCTTTCGAACTGCTAGGTTGGCAGGAGCAGGGACCGAGCAACGGGAGCTCACCCCATTGCGGGGATTCGAACCACCGACCTTCTGATTGGCAAGTCCTAGGCTCTGTGGTTTAACCCACAGTGCCATACAGAGGTTTAAAAAGTGCTATACAAAAATGATGCATTTGCCAATAGGAGTTTGCAAGTTTAACACTGCATGGTCTTAACTGCTTTAAAGTATTCAAGCAAAGAACTAGTAGAGCCCACCCAGAGCAGACTTTCTCTTTACCGTCTATCTTTGATAAAGGAATAGTAGTGGCCTGCATGGGCCTGGCCGCTGTGCACTATCACCCCAACCAGCTCATAGTTTTCTGTAGGGGCCACTTTCTTCCGTGGGGATCCTGCACCTCCCTGATCGACGTGTCGCCCATTGTCGCCAACTTCCGAGGAAGAATCTTGCCGGGCCATTCCTGAAACTGTATAGGGTTCCATGTTCAGCATCCAGGGGAACTGTTTGAAAGGAAACACTTCCGATTAAATTTAAACCTGAGCCCTATTACTTGCTTATAAACCTCCTGTAATTACCTAAAACACAGGGTGGCTAACCTTTAAAGGCTGAACACAGGAAATAGTTTATGGGATGCAGAGAGTCATAGAGCAAACCAGAAGGTTTGTCTGTTTTTCCAGGACTCAGAATGGAACTTCCGATTTTTTCCAGTGAGGAAGATTATGGACTTCAGCTCAGAAAGCAAGTCACAATCACTTCTTTTGAAACTCTGCAAGCACCATTAGTAGTTAGGGCAGGTAATGTCAAAGGCCCATCAGAGGGACAGAGATACACCGTGGGCAACATGCATACTTGGAACAGAATAAATAATGGTGAGAAGTAAAGATTCCATTCCAGAAAATGCCTTTAGAGAAATAAAAGAGCAGCTGTGCTTACCTTTATCTGTTCATCGTACTTAATGGAACGTCCACTTTCCCAATCAAATCCAAATCTCATGAGGTGGATCACCAACAAGCTAGGCAGCGCTTTAATGCACGTCCGCTTTACTGTAGTTCTCTTAAAAATAGAAGAGAGTCACCTCCAGCTACTCATTTTAGCATCAGGGAATGCATACTTCCTGCTCACTGTAGAGACGTTTTCTTACAATTATGGATTTAGGTTGATAGAATCAAAGAGCAGGAAAACTGTTTTCTAAAGACTAACTACTAATTCCTTATCAAATCATTTACAACACGCCTTTTCTCAAAGGCAAAAACTTTCAAACATACAAATATTTTGTCTCTGCTTTGCCTAGGACACCAATATTCTGAAGTGGCACCCCCTCCATCTATATATATACTACCCTAGTACTCATCGAAGGAAGCACAGAATATCAATGTGATAAAGACAAGAACACATTAAACTTGAGGGCTTGGACTAGACTCATTCTCCAGATCTCTAAGTGTACTAACACACCCTGGGTTGTCTCTCCCTTAGAATTTCACAGGTATTTTAACTGTCACCAGGGAAGTGGGGGAGAAGCATTACCTTTTCTTTACATTTCTCACAGTAATATGCATTACTTCCTTCCAGAATTTCTCCTCTAACAAACTGATCCAATGAAATTTCCAGGCTTTGACATGAAGTGACTCCTAGATTGAGAGCCATAAAGGCTTCCTCTCGTTCATACCTACACCAAATTGGATAATGAAAAAGGGTTAGACTGCAATACTACCAACTCTATTGTTTCATGGTTTAAGAGATGTCTCTTTTTGGCAATATCTTTAACAGTCAAACCCACTGCAGACATGAGGCTTATCATCTCCTTTGATGGTTTACAGAGCAATCTTAAGTGTAGAAAATCTTAATTTACACTGGCTTAAGTTTAGCCTATTTCCAGCTCTGTGAAGGAAGAATATGATTCACACCACCCATTTTGCTGGCTAAGTTCTGCTGGGTTGTAAGGCCACATGACTTAATTGCAAGGGGTTTGGAAAAGGTCTAAGTCTCTCCTTGCTCTGTTCCACCTCTGCCAGGCCCTCAGAATGCCTCCCTTTTTTGAGACTTCTGTTGGCAACCCTCTACCTCAGACAGGGTGAAAGACTTCTGCCAGCATATCCCCAGCTGAGGAAGCCCAAAATCTGCCAGAACCAAACCCATTCATCCCAGAGGATCTTGAGTTTGGATTGTGCTGTAAGACGGCAGGCTATAGACTCATGGCTCCATCCCATCCTCCCTGCAATTTCAATCCTGGTGAGGGTTTGCTGCTTAAAAACTAACCATGGTTACTATTTATGAAGAATTAAGAAGTAGTATAATTACAGATGCAATACTAACCATATTGACAAGAAAATGGGGTTGGGGGTGTAATACAGGATAGGGGAGACACGTGCCATAGAAACAGACCTATGGCAGCCTTCCTTCACCTGGCAGCCTCCAGAGGTTTTGGATTCCAAATCCCATCAGGCCCACTCAACATGGCCAATGATCAGGGATGATGGGAGTTGTAGCCCAAAACACCTGGAAGGCACTAGCTTGGGAAAGGGCTGGACAAGAGACATAATCCAGAGAAGGGAGGATAGAAATGGTTGAGCCTTGAAAGAGCTCTGTGCTGTTGCAGAGCAGGCAGGGTTAGGACTGGGTAGGCCATATCCCATGGAATGTTGAAAGCTGCCGAATGACTGACATAGCCCTGCCTGTGGAAAGGAGAATTCCATGCCTGAATCATGCTAATCTGAAAGAAAAAGTTGAGGGGGGAAATCGGCCATGTACTTATCAAGAGTTTTTTCTCCTTTAAAATGAAGTCACTGAATGGCACTAAACAAAGATGAAAATCAAGTACTTCTCCTACAATGTTCCAGTAGTTAACATTAAGAGTTCTTTTTTCCAAGTAGGCTACCCGTAACTAGGAATAACCTAGTTAAAATTCACCCACCTATGAGGACAGTCCTTGCAGATTTTCTGATCAGAGTAGATTCCCTGGAAAGTGTTCTTAAATATTTGGTCTCGCCCTATTTTCTGTAAGAGATAAAAAAAATGCTAATAGCAACTAGCTTATACATGAAGTGGCTGTTAATGAAAAGAATTACTGTGTAAACACCATAACCAACATAAAAATAACCTTGAGGTATTCATCCATCTGATCTATAAGACTTGTGAAGAACTCATAAGCATCTTGTTGTTCACGTACATAGAGCTCCTTGTTCCACATCTTGAAGATCTAAAATATAAAACGTATTCCACAGAGTCACTGCTTTAATATACTGAGACTCTTAAGGATAGCAGCAGATGCATCTTAGTTCCCTGGAAAAAGCTTGCCTCCTAGTGGAAGGAGAGGAGAACATGCCAGTGATCTGCACCACTGGATTGTGACCAATAGGGAGAACTATATATTACAGTTGCACTTGGAAGTTGAACGGAATCAGTTCTGGAAGTCCATTCAACTTCCAAAATGTTCGGAAAGCAAAGTACAGCTTCTGATTGGCTGCAGGAAAATAGTTCACAAACTGGAACAGTCATTTCCAGGTTTGCGGCATTCGGGAGCCAAAACATTTGAGAACTAAGCTGTTCGAAAACCAAGGTAGATATTCAAACAGGTAAGAGCCCTTTTAGTATTGCTGCGTTTCAGTATGTTTAGACCTAAATCTACATGTTAAAATTGGGGGTGGGGAGAATTACCTTCCAGAAATTTTCAGGTATGTAATACTGCAGCTTGCTCTCCATTAAGTGACCAAAGAGTGACTGAACTTGGTAGAACACATTGTCATCGGGATTGTCCATGTCATCGTCAATCGAAAGCAATGCCTTTGGAAACAATTGACAAGGAAAGTTATTGAAAATGCATCACACTGAGGAACAGTTCAATTTTGTCAGGAGTTGGTAAGAGCAGTAACCAAGGTATTTAATATTCATATTCAACATACCCAAAGCTTCCTTATTAGCTATTCCCATCTTCAACAAACATACTGGTTAGGAAGATGGAAGGGACGAAGAGTAGGGCAACATGGCTGGCCTCATTGAGAGGCTTCTCACCAAACTGCACTACCTCAAAGGACTGGAATTCATTCTGTCCCCTTATAGGAACTGGATGGAGGAGAGATCACAAGGCTACCGTATCTGTCCTCCAAGCAAAGCAAAGCAAGAGCCTGGGCTTCAAATGCCCATGTGCTCCAACTACGGCCCAGGTGGGCCCAGAGGTATTCTTCAAAGGAAGGGGAAAGAGGGCAGGCAAGCTCCAGCTCTGTGTTTAGCCTCCAAACCTTTTCAGAGAAGAAAAGGAATCATCCTGCTGCTGTCTGGGAGGCTTGGGGATGATGGACCAATTGTGTGTGTGCTTCTCCTGTTGTTTTGTTTTTGGTGCTTGTGTTTGTGTGCAATTTGCTTTTGTTGTTTGGGGCTGGGTGTTCTCCTTGCTTTTAATTATTTCCAAAGATATGCTATTTGTCACTGCTGGGGTATGCGTGTTTTGCCTGGTTTTTACTGTGTTTATTTTGTGGTGTATGTGTTTTTCTGGGGGTGTTGCATGTTTGTTTTGTCATCTACACAAGTGTTTTGCCTGTGTGAGCGTCAACAGTTTTTATTCTGTGACATGGGCATTTTATGGTGTCCCAGAAAGTTTTGGATTTCTAAATGTGCCTGAGCCAAAACCCCACCACCAAGGTTAGAGATCCCCTCATTTACTGCATATGAATCTCAGCCGTGTAATTTCTGAACTAGGTAGTTTTGGATTTACCTCAGAGTTGTGGCCCATTTTCATGATTCAGCACTCCTTCCTTCCCAGAGTCCATACTATATGTGTGAAGTTAACAGGCATTCCAAAAGAATTTGCTTTAAGAACAGTAAATAAAGATTACCTCAGGAAGTCCTGGCTGCATATAGAGCTGTTGGAAGACTGCATTCATGTAACATGTTGCACCTCCATTTTTTAGCCCCACAAATCCTGAAATGGATCGACCGTCTACAGGTGGGAGATACTGGAAGATAGGGAGGCAGAGAGCAGAAATTTGTAGCAAAGAAGATTTAAAGCATTAATGGATATAATTATTAGAAAAACTGAATATCCAAGAGACTTTCCAAAAGTATTCATTATGGTTCCTTCCAACGCTACAATTCTATGACTCTCATTGTTTAATCCATTCTGAAGATCTGACACTTAGCTTCACATATACATAGCTGGAGTGAAAAAAATTACTTCCATTGAAGCAACACACTTACATCAAATTCCTTGGAAAGAGCTGGATCAAGCTGGTGATGCATAGAGAGCAGCTCTTTTGTAATAAGCTGTAGATTTGAAGGCGAGCTATCTGCCAGCATCACCAGCACTTCATATGCTGCTAATCGGCTATTCACTGTACTGCACCTAGAAGGGAGCAAAAAGAATTTGTTCATGCTGCATATTCAGTTTTCATACTAGCAAGATATATCAAATGACCTACTTCCAATAGTTGCCAAAGGGAATCCAAGTAACGTTTAATGCCCATCTGTGCAGTCCAATTTTAAAACCGTTCAGGGCATTTTTATTTCCTGGACCAGTGGATGTTATTTATTTTGCAGAGGAAGGCAAGGAATAAAACAAGTCTGTGTGCTTATCATTCCCTCCTAAAGAAAGGGTGGTTCCGGGATGTAAATAAAATGACACTTAAGCAGAAAAGTACTTAGATTTCTGCATAAAATCCCAAGCTCAGTGGCTAAGTTAAGTTACACCCATAAGAGACATTTACGAAAACAGTTAACCCAATTTCTTTGTTTCTGGGTATGGCATTCAACATTTTGAGGGAGTTATGGACTGTGATAATGCACGGGTTAGTTACACCAGCCCTATGGTCCAATAAATTGTTCAGATGCCTTTCTGCTTCTGAAAGAGGAATTGAGCTTTGCTTTTTAAAACAACTGAGCCCTTTGGATTTTGTAATGGACCGACTATACCCATTCAAATTATGCACAGTAAAAATAAATAGTTCTGGAAGAGCATTTAAAACATTGCTTAATAATCTTCAAGAATCTGAAATGTGATTCTCCACAGATATGGAACATCATGTTCTAAAAATGTAATAAAGGACATGAGAGCAATATAGATGATTTATAATTGAGTAGTATTTCAATATGTTTCTTAATAGCCTCTCTCAGGAACCACATTTATTCTCAGTTATTTAATTTCTCGGCACACTCAAGCACTGCTTATGAAGTTTACTTTAATGTCTTTTTTTAAAAAAGGAAATTGTTCCATTCTGCACAAAGCTGATTGACTATTCAAGGATGGTAGATCCGAGCCCTCTGTGCTTCTTTGTTTAATACAACAAAAGTCCTCATGCACTCTTTACTTTGGATGAAAGTCTTGCTGAGTGGCAGCCACACTGCCAGCTGGAGAATGGCTGTTCAGAATAATCCTAGATGCTCGGAAGAGGAAGTCATCTAATAATGGTTTGATCAAAGACGAACCTATAAAGGGAATAACACTATGTTCAATGTTGACCGTTACATGATTTATAATAAATGATCATGCAAGAAAAAGGTGTCCAGTGAGGGACCATGCTTTTCCTATCATCTCCACTTAAACAGGTCATAGGAAGCAGAGCTGAGAAAGGTCTTACTGGATAACTGCTGCCAGTGTCAGAACAGATAGCTTCACCTTGACGGAACACAAGCCGGACTATAGCAGCTTTCACTGTATTTAAAGAGCACCACCATCAGAGTTTCCCCTCCCTTTACTAAAACAACTAAGCAATGATTATCAAATGGCATCACATGCTGTTCCTGTTTTATTGTAAGCTACACATATAGCTATCAGCACCCCAGATAACTGTTATTTTTGTTCTAATTGTCTAGTTTATGACCAAAGCACTACGAATCAAATGTGGAAAACAGCAAATAATTTTCATTTAAGACCACTGCTATTTGAAGTATGTTCTAAGCAGGCAGGAAAGTGAGACAACCTCTGCTCACTCAGGTCTTATCCTAAGATATAGTTGTTCATACTGCCAAATTTGCTGCATTTGCTTATTTGCCTGAAAGCTTAAACCTTGCTCCACAAAGGAGGTGAAGAACCATTCTCTTTCCACTGTGAAAATTAGAACTCTTGTTGCCCATGGCAACCAGATGCAAGCAGCCTGACCTGACAAATTAGGAATTCTGGTGACCTGAAGCCTGAGCGATCTCAGCAGTGAGGAAGAAATCACTAGGTTTAACATTGTAATGACACAACTAAGCACTGAAAGCAAGTTACCTAGCATTTCCTTCTCTGTTCCGCAAAGTGACAGGAGGGTCTTAATGAGCCTCAAATGTCCCGCCAACAACACATTGTCAGCTTCACTGGTTTCACATTCAGCTGCACGGGTAGGTTCAAAGTTATCCAACCACGTGATCTCATCCTCCAACATAGCAGCTGGGCTAATCTTTAGTTGTTCCATTTCTGAAGCTAGGTAAGAAAAACCACATGGGTTAAGCTTACAGAACAGATGGACAAACTTAGGTTAACATTTTGTTTCATATAAAAGATATCATTTAGCTTAAAATGAACACAGAATTACTTTTTGGAAATGAAATGTCAAGACACAGGTAAACGTTCCTCTTTTTTTTTAAAAAAAAAGTTATTATAAAGGCAAATAGCATTTTTTGGCTCTTTTGCCTTTCTATCACTTGCTCATATTCCTACATACATCCCCTAGTGGCAAAGAACATGCAAGCATTATCCTGGCCACTTTTCCTAGTTCTATAAAACAATGTGAAAAAAGCCAAAGTGGCTCTTGTATGTTATTTCCATCCGCAAGAAAGTCGAATGCTATGGTAGTTGTAGTGTGTAGTTTCTTATGGTCTTGAAAAGGTAGGAAATGGTAATAGTAATACATTTATTATTTATACCCCGCCCATCTGGCTGGGGTAGTACTGCTACCCACCTGTGTGCTCAGAGTCAACTACTAATCATTTGAGACAATTAGACTGCACACTAAAACTAAAGAGAAGACCCAGGCAAAAAGTTCATGAGAGAGGCAGATGATCTTTCACTTGACCTCTGAAACAGAGTTTTTGGCCCATGCAAATACAGTCCTGCACAGAACTACAAGGATACAAATAATGAAGGAAGGATAAGAATCCAAGACAAACACATTTCCCTCTCTCCATAAGCGCAATCAATATTAATTCTTGACTCAACTTCGATGGCACTGGTTACCATGTGGATAAGGGACATTTTCTTATGGTACATTAAGTTTCAAGCAGTTTTGATTCCTATTACTTACATGTGAGATCGTCCAATAACTGGCATCTAAGGTCAAAGTACTCTGTACACTGGGACAAAAGCCTAAAAGCAAATTCAGGCAATTAATACTGGGAGGGGGGGGGAATCTCAGAAGCATGCAAAATATTTACAGAAACCTTTACTTTCCCAGGTACCATGTACACATGCAAGATGTTTATTCAGACCTAGCCAACATGTTGACTTACATTCTATGCTATAAAACAAAGGTTTGCTTTTATTTTAAGTTCACAGTAGTGAATTGTTTGTAATGATGATCATCATTCATCCCAGAATAATATGTTGAAATGCTATCAGCTTAAAATCCCCTTCTCTGAAAGCAGATCTGGGATTTGGTGTTCATATTTAATGTTTAACTTTTAAAGCAAACATTGTTGCACATTCAACATCATGGATGCTTATGTTCTTATTGAAAATCAAATGGTAACAGGAAGAAGACTGAAATTTTGTTATTGGCATGTATGTAATTTTTAAACAGAACAAAAAACCCCCACAGCACTATTTTGTGCATTTACTATGATCAACAAATCTAAAAGTAAGTTAGCATAGTATGCTGGCTGATGCTACTGCCTCCGAAAGCTTATCCTCTCTTTGTACTGGGTAGATTGTGGTTCAGTGTTGCATTATGATTCAGTAACTTCCTGGCTATCCAATTCCTATTCAAGCAACCACAAGGAAAATCCTAACTTCTCAGTTCACTTCTAGCACTCTCCCCCCCCCCCCCGTTTCACAAGTTTTTACTGCACTTGTCTTAAATAAGCATTTAAGACAAATGCTTATTTTTAATTCTTACATTCTCTATTGAACAAACATGCCTCCAACTTGCCTCTGGTTGACGCCTCTCATGATGCTGGTAGGTGACCAGAGCGGCAGCTGAGCGGTAAGGACGACACTCAAAAGAAATTGGTTTGGTTTTTGTATATCAGGGTGAGCTGATGTGTCTGTCTGACTGAGGGTATACAATTGGTCACAGGCCACGCGACGAATCTGGAACAGGGCAGAAGCACATGTCAGATCACAAAACCTAATACCAGTGTCTTAGAAAACTATTAAAACATTCAAGTTACTATCGTAATTTGTCCAAGCTAGCTGAGACAGACAAGCATGTAAGGAACAGAAGTGACCATGCAGGCTCTTTCTCGAGTGGGCACTAGGACAGCACCAAGTGGTTGTCATCCTCCAACTGCTCACTTGAGGCAGGAAAAAATGTCATCAATCCATTGCTGCTTTTGAGGCAAATCTTAGTTTCAGTTTGAAACTGGCACATCTGTATAAAGTATGATAAAAAATGCTTGCAGTTAATTTAATTCCCAGAAGTCCAGTCCTCTAAAGAACACAGCTTTCTCATCCTAGGAACTTGCTTGCTTGAAAGTCAGTGGCATAGCCTAAGTAACTTCACCTGTAGCAAATGTTTTTTCAGCTGCCACTGGCATGAGCACTTGGTCCATGCTACAGGGCAGAGCATGCAAGAGAACAGCTCTGAATATAAATGCAAGCACCTTACCTCTGCACTTGGCGAGCCAAGTAGTATGTCTATGATAAAGTCAGCAACACAAGGGAGGTTGTAAAAAGATCCTAAGAAAAACACAATGTGGATTGTCACAATTTGTTTCGTGAGAAAGCACTATAGTACTTAATACTCCTAGTATTAAAATATCATTGGGAAAATCTAATAGAATCATCAGCGTTATATGGCGTTACAGTAAAATGTGGGTGCCAGATATAAGCAGAGGTTGAGAGAAAGTGAAAACAGAGTTGGATGGTAACAAATTGGGACTGGGTCTTTGTATGTAGGGTCAGGAAACAACAGAAAAGCTTCATCCACTTCTCTCAAACCTACCTAGCTGCTGACTGCGGAGCTGTAGGCATGTAACTAAGAGAGACAAGGCCTCTCCTGCAATCAGTGCATCTTTGGTGGATACAGAATGCTGCCTCACACAGATCCCAGCATGCAGAGCTGTTGGTTCTCCTTCACTCCCTGAACTGCAATTGCTTCCTGCAATATGTTAACAAGTGACAAAAGATTAAAAGAAGTGTAGATCTCTCAAGTTAGGAATGAACAGCTACAGTTGTGATAAAGTCTTATGAGCAACACAGAGCTGAGGTCATTGCCAAATCTCAGCTGTTTCAATTCTGTTAAGTCAGCGGTGTACCTGAGCTGCTAAGACGGTTACGAATGCCAACAGGGAACAGCGTGTTGCTTTCTTTGATCGGCTGACTGCTTCCCACCAGGTCAAGCCGCCCTGCAGCCGCCGCCCATGAGAGTCGCATAAAACAAGCAACTGTGGAAGTGAAGTCATTTGCTTCCATTGTCTGGGGAGAAAAAAAAGAATTCTTGTTCAAGATACCAATGTGTTAGGCCAGAAAAGCACTTACACGTGACACAAAATCCAAGGAACATAGTTGGAAACAGGAGAAAAACTCTGGTTTCTGGAAGTGGCATTTTTTAAAAAAGGTACTAAAATTCTGCAGAGCGGATGTTTGAGCTCTGCCTTTAGCAGGGCTACTGCTGCCACATTAGACCTACTTACTTGGATTGCAACCCGTGCAGCAGGAATGATCTCCTCCACTCTGATAGAGGACCTGTCTGACACAGATAGCTGGCGATAAGAGGACTTCTCTGGGGTTCCACACATTGACATCTGCCTGGTAGTCTGCCGGCTCACATTACGGAATGGGCGTGACGATAGTGTTTCCACTCCATGTTTAACAATATCGTCATCAAGAAAGGTAGGCATGGTTTGCCCAACAAGCAAAAACCTAAATATTAAAAAAAATTGTGCTGTTTTGAACAGTGAAGGCACTATGTACCTTAGGAAGATGAAACACTGAGCAGATTAGGGTCATGCATATCTACCTTTGAAAACTTAATCACATACCTTGCCAGCTGCAGACAGATTGAATAAACTCCCTGTCTTGTTTCATAATCCACTTCTGATGGGATGGAGTCTCTCTGCATAACATTCACCACCAAACTGGAAAATAAATTTAGAGATTTTTAATTAAGACAAGAAACATGTAACGCATGTAGAAGTCTGTTGGTTGAAAATATTTCCCTGTATTGATGAGGATTAATATAATGTGTTAATCACTTAAAACAAAGCAGCCTCACTAACACTATCACTAAATCAGGGGGCCAGTTGACAGGCTCCACCAAATTCTGACTATCAACAGGTGAAACGGGGGAAAGCAAGGGCTCTGATGTAAATCAACTTCTTTCTGCACTCCACAATGTTCTGGACACTGATCCAATGACTGTGCCATCACAATAATGGCAGCACCTGTCACTTCCTTGCTTTCTGTGGTCCAAAGGCATACTCTTCTGTTGGCGTGTTATGGCTCAGTTGGTTAGAGCATGGTGCTGATAATGCCAAGGCTGCAGGTTCAATCCCTGTATGGAACAGCTGCATTGCAGGGGTTTGGACTAGATGATCCTCAGGGTCCCTTCCACCTCTACCATTCTATGATTCTAAGCACACAACTACTGGAGACTAGAGATATAAGCAACTCTCATTTGCCGGTCAAGTACTGAAGGACAAATATGCTAAGAGATGACATTTAATACTTACAACCTCCAGGTTATTCTTTTTAAATTCTAATCAACTATTTAAATTTATTATGACTTTATCAGTAGGGCATAGTCAATGCCATCTCAGTGCCTCAAACTATCTACTCCCATTCAAAGTTAAGTGCAGATTCAATGGTCAATGGCATAGTACTATCTATTATCCAGAACTCTTTGACAAAGCATTTTCTGCAAACACCTTAACAGATTTTGGGAGGACAGCACCAACCACTGAAAGCAGTATTGAAAAAGCAAGGATATCCAGGTTCCGCTGCAGTTTTGGCACCTATTTGTGTAGGAAGTGCGAAGAAAGGCTTATGGAAGTGGAAAGGTAACAGGAAAAAACCCTTGCTGCAATTTATTCAACATCATACACACAAAGAAGGCAAACTACCTAGTGTAATTTATGCTGTGCCCATGGTATTTGGAATAGCTGCTCGAATACTACTATTGAGAGCACCATTTACAGATACGAGTATTAAATGTATACTGAGTTGAGAATGCTTAAAGGCTAGTTCTCGCACAGCTGGAAGGTTCCACTTCAGAGTATTTCTTTCAACTAACCTCAAGCCACCTGCTCTGAGAAAATTTTCACAGAAAGATTTGGCACAATTTCTTGCCATTTCATCATCTGCTGTAGGCATTAGCTTGGAACTCAGGACCTGAAAAATATTCAGACTTTAGGTAAGTGGCAGAGTTTCAATGGAGCAATACACTAAGCCCCTCTCTCACCCACAGGCAAAGTATGCTCAGCTGGGCAAGAGTTCATATTACACTCTAACACTGCTACTCAGAATTAACTCACCATCCTACGGCACTTGGTCATCTGAATTCAATGAGACCTTTCAATAATGTTAATTAATTCTTTTATCAACACCTGTCATATAATTAAGAACATCAACACAGTCAGAGGTCCTTGAATACTAACAAAGCTTTCACGAAGTGTGTTTCAAGGCCCATGACAATCCCTATCATTTCAAGAGAGAAGGTATGGTATATTTACATAGTATGTAAAAAGAATGGAAGATAAGGAACTACAAGGTAGTGAGGGAGTGCCATGCGACCTGGTAAACAGATGTTTAGGTAGTTGCAAGAGAGCAGGATCACTACTATGGAAACCATGCAAAAATATCCCAACTGTGGACAACTGGAAACACAGTGTCACTACAGCAGAGTTTCATCTTAAGAGAATTCAATGACTCCTTTTTGTTTGCTAGCACTGTGTGTATTCTGCATGTTGGCATGCGGCTGCAGGTGTTTTGTGTTTTTTTGTTAGTCTGGGCTGCTTTTTATTACCACATTTTTTGCTCTATAGGACGCACTTTTTCCCCTCCAAAAATTAAGGGGAAATGTGTGTGTGCCCTATGGAGCGAATGCAGGCTCCTTGGCTTTAGCGACAGCAACACGAAGCCTCCGAAGCGCAGACCTCTAAAACAAGGTGTGTCCTATAGAGCGAAAAATACGGTACTTGCCTTTTCCCCTTTTGGGGGATGGAGGGTTTTGCATGTTTCTTTTGCCAGCTTTGTTTTGTGTGTGTTGGCATCACCCCATTTTTCTTCTGTGAATTGATATATTGTGGCATCCTTTATATTTTTTTAGTTTTCCAGATGTGCCTCAGGACTCAAAATATTTGAGGACCCAAGCACTAAACTATAGTTTGGCATTAAATGGATGAGCCTCAACAAACCATTGGGTTCACAGACTGCCTTTTCTCTCTCCTCCTCCGAGTTTGTTGATACTTGCCTAAGTCACATTTTAGTATTATGGTGTAAACCATAGACTGGCGGCTAAGTTTCATACAGAAAACTTTCCCAACTCTACCTGGAGATGCCAGGAACTGAACACGGGGTCTTCTACATGCAAAACAAAAGAATTGATATTTGACCCTACCCCACACTTCCATGCCAATTTACTCCTACCTCAAGATTGTAAAGTACTCTAAAAGTAGACATTCCTGGGGCAAAAGATCTGAAAAGACTTTCAAGTATTGAAGTAGCACTAGGCTGGTGTTGATGCTTTGTAGACAAAGAAGGTGACTTTGAAGACTGGGAGTTTGATTCAGAGAGTAATGTTTTCTGAGAAAAGAATAAGCATAGAATAATACAAATAAGAAGGCAGTTCTGATATAACATGGTTATATAGCCATGACAGCTAGTCTTTGGAGTCCTGAACTTCCTAAAAGTAATAAAATCTCTTGCAAGCACCTTTTGCTATACTCTATACCAGGGACAGAGGACTCATGGCCCTCTTAATATCGTTGGATTAAAAGTCCATCCCTGACTACTGGTGCAGCCGACTCAGGCTGATGGAAATTTGACGTTTGGAGTGCCACAGATTCCCCATCCCTATCCAATACCATAAAGAACTATAAAATACAATCTGTAGATTTTTACAAAGTTTATGCCACACCCTTCCTTTTCAATGCACTCCAGTGTAAATACCATTTCTCTTTAATTAGTATTTTTTGTAATGTGCATTATTATTTTTTAATAGTTGGCATCCATCTGTCTTGGGAGACAATGGAGGAGTGTGCCTTTGGGGGTGAAGTAAAACTGTTGGAAGGTTGCAGCGCGAGAGATATGGGAGAGACATGTTTTGTGAATGCCAGATTAATTTTAACGTAGTTTGCTAACTTCTATGAAACATGTTTAGGACCCAATGACTATTTGCTACTATCCTATATAGGTAGCTAGGCCAGCCATCCTTAAGGGTGAATGTTAAATGGGCCTGCGGCTTAGGAACTTTTCGAGTAATAGATTCTGTGCCAACTTTACAGATGAAGCTAGCAAGCTAATACACGGCTGTGCTAACATGGCATTTTTCCTGCCCCAGTGGCGATAAGCACATTAGCCATGCTATCTGAATCCCTAGAAGGAAAGTAATGTGTGCTAAGCAAAGGAATCCCACCCCCCCCCGCCAAAGCAACACATCATTAATAATAAGAGAAATAAAATTAATTTAGCCAGTGATGGTTCAATTCTTGCTCCACAATGGCTAGCATTTCCCCAGCATTTTATAATGCCTACAATTTAACGCCCTATTTCTTTCTCCATTCCTTTCAATCCCAAGCTCAATCAGTAAAACTAGACTATGATTGTGTAGTTAACAAAAAAAAAATACCTTTCGTCCAAGAGAATCTAGCTGATCAAGAGCTTCCTGAATAGCTGGGTCAGTAGGAATCAGCAAAAGAAGCCTCCGTACTCTCAAAGTAATCCTAAAGAATACAAGAGACATATAACATACTCAATTTCTGCTGGGCTGGACACTATGCTTGCTTGTAAATGCTTCCAAAATTTATTTATTTTTGCAGCCACAGTATTTCTACAGTGTCTTCAATAACACTACTTACCTTGGCTCTTCTAGGTTCGCAAGCTGGTACAGCATGTCAAACACATTGCACACAAGAGCCATTACCACTCCAGGGAGGGATTTTTCCTGAGGATTAAGAACACACAATTAACTTCCCTATTTCTTAAGCAATTTGTTAGGGTTCTCAATTTTTAAAAATTGAGTGATATAAATTTAAAACCTGGCCTAGGGATGTCAGCTACTTGCCAACACAAGGCACTGAATCCTGTATCCTTCTTCTCCCCCCCTTCACACACACACACACACACACACACACACACACACACACAACACTGCAGTGTTGATCTGAAATTCTGCCAAAGAAACCACAGCTTCACATTTCCAATACTTTTAACTTTTATGTACAGAGTGAACCAAAACATTAGACCTTGGAATTCTAAACTGTGTCATCAAATATAATGAACAGCAGCAGGGAGGATGCTTTCTACTTTTTCCATTTCTGCTTACAGTTAGAACTACTTTAAACAATTCAGATGCATTCATTTCTGAAATGATCACTGAAATCCTGCGTTCATCAAAATCAGATGAGAAAGGTGTGCTAGCAGTTCCTGCTGGATTTATCAAACATCTCAGTTCAACTGGGAAAAAGTGCAGGATCAGTATAAGTAACTGCATGTAGCACTAGCTTACTTCAGTCTTTCCAACTGATTTTCAAATTCTGACAAACTAATTTTATAAAGATTTAAATCATGAATGACCAATGCAGAGTACAGAGAAATGGAAGATACTGGAAAGCATTTTTTAAAAGTGAAATGAAACCAACTTAATTAATGAAAAAGTAAATTGTGTGTGTGAAATCTATATTTATCCCCCCCCCCCCATGTTGTACCTGTTCCATTGCATATGATGAACTGAAGACATTACTACTGTTGCTGGAGCTAGTGGAGGAATCAGCAGAGCTTGCTGATGGGGTTCCACTTCCTGATGTCTTTACTGTAAGTGCTTGTTCTTCAGAAAAGCCCAACTGGTGAAGTAGCTTTTGATCTTTATTCACTGTTAGCTGAAATACAATATCTTTTCTTAGCTTCTGCAAACTGTACACATCTAGAATATTGATAAAATCATCCTAACATACCAAGCTGTCATTTGCAAATATCTGTATGTTTTCCACAGGAGCATTCAACAGCTTTGCTATCTTCCATCTGACACTCCCTATGATCTCATTGCTATGAGCCTGCAAAAATGAAGTAGAAGTTAGTTCATTCATGTTCTCAGTTCTAGGAAGTATTATTAGATAGAAACCAGTGACCCATAAGGGAAACTTTTCCACGTTATCCTGCAAGCCCCATTTACTCAGCATACCCTTGACAAATGCATCTCTGGGTTATTTGTGGGGCCTGCCTGGTGTTTTTACATGAGTAGAATGTGTGCTTTTATTTAAAATGCATCTCTGGGTTATTTGTGGGGCATAGGAATTTGTTCATTTTTTTCTACAAAAAATGAAGTCCGGCCCCTCACAAGGTCTGAGGGACAGTGGCCCGGCCCCCTGCTGAAAAAGTTTGCTAACCCCTGCTTTGCATCAGCACCCAACTCCCTTTTTGCTGAGAATTTTCACACCTTAAATTTGAGTATTTTAAAATGCAATAAAATTGAAAGAGCATACCTCTACTGTAAAGGTATCTTTGGTAGATTCATACATAACATTAAGTGTTAAAAGATGTCCATGAAAGGAGGCACCGTGAGGTAGAATAGTTCGTGGAACGGAGTAAAGGTCCTACGGAAAGAAAGGACGGTATATAAATTCAATAAATAAAATAATAATAATAATAATAATAATAATAACAACAACAACAACAACAACAACAACAATATGAGAACTTCAACAACAACAACAACAATATGAGAACTTGAAGCCTAAAAGCATTGCACTTACTGGGCTACTCAAACTAAAGGGACACGGGTACCAAAATTTCTTTTTTTTACCTCTATAGTGATGACGTAGCGTTCTGCCAACAGCAGCAGTCTCTCAATTATTACAAGCTTCGTTGACCTGGAGATTGCAATCAAAATAAATGGGAGACAGTTGGGTAAGACCTCTGTTGAGCTCCTTGAAAATACCTACCAGCCTGACAAAAGCCACCAACACTATGCCCTGTGGCCGCTATCTGATAGGTGCCCCAAACAAATTTCTCACTATCAAGGGGTATGCAGAAGCTGGAACTAAGTTTCAAGGTGGCAACAGTCAAGGAGTTAGATTTATTCACTTAACATAGAATGTTGGGGAGAAATGTGTGGCTGCCACTCCTCCCCACATCACCTCTGTAACATTTGATTTAAAAAAGAGGAAGTGTGATGTGATGTCTTCACACTGTTTTGCTGTACCTGCTCCACATTACACATTGAAGTGAGGCAGAGCCAGAGAAATTCCTGAACTGGGTCATATCATATTATGCATTCCAAGTAACCACAGGTTAGTGGTGAAGTACCGGTGGCGGTGGCAGCAAGGAGAAAAAAAATCATCCTTAACGCACACTTCCAACCCTAGTTTTGCCTAGCGAAATAAAACAATGGAGGAGTATAAGTAGTAAACTCAGTCCAGTTTTTCCTAAACTTTTGTTATTTGGGGCTCACATAATTCAAAGATAAACCTGGCAACACACTTTATTATTTCACCTGAAAAAGGCTTAAAAAGTGAGGTACAACATACCTCATAACATTTCATAAAGAAATGTTAGCGGGGAAGAAGGTGTGAGAGAAGAGCCAATAGCAAGACAGCGCTGCAGATTATTGCAGTTTTTGATGCTATTTTATACCTCCAATTTGCCCTCCTTCCCCTCAGGGCCAGGGGGAACGTGGTCAGTGCTTTAGGGAAATAGCACCAGCTTCTGCACTTGGCTGTATTCCTGGGCCAATTCATCTTTCCATTTATTTAATTAAGGTATCAATATCTCACACCTTTCCATGGTAACAGTAAACTCAAGGAAGCTTACAAATAAAAATACAGATGAGACCAAACAGCAGTAGAAAAAGGATCACAGAAGCCATATCAGCAACAGAAAACATTTAGATTTAAGATTTTTACAGTGCTGTTGCTGGTAAACTGCAGCCTCACTGTAGACTTCTCCCACTTGCATAAATGACTACTATGCTGTTGTACATTCCCTGAGAAATACTACTAGTACCAACTATGATCTTCTTTAAGCAGCTGTCCAAATCAATTTAATGGAAGTGCACATTATTTGTTCCACGATTACTACACTTGCTTAATACAGGAACAACACTTCTTTTTTGGAACTGAAACAGAGCACCACTTGATTTTCCAAAAGGTGAACTTAGGGTATATTATATTGTGCTGTGTTGTATTATTTTCCTTCTCATCACAGGCCAGAATAAGTTGAGCAAACCTAACAAAAGTGTTTACTCAACACTTCTTTTTGTAACCAGAGACTTGCACCACCCTTCTGGCAACTACCTTCTGCAGTGAATCCTTTGCAAGGTATTTAAAAAAACAACAAATAAAAACAAACAAACAAATCCCAGAAACATTCATTTGTGGGGACAAATACATTGAATAAACCTATCCTTTGTAAAGTGTTTATGTATGATGAAGCTGTGGGTGCCAGTTCTAATTTCGGTAGTTTCTTTGGCCCATACCCATTTCACACACAGACAAGAATACCTGGTTCAGATGTAACATTCTAAAGTTTAGTGGATCAGGAATGTGAGATATGACACTCCTCATTACTGAGCTTTCTTTTAATACAAGCAAGTTGGGCAAACTGTGGTTACAGCTAACCACAATAGCATGATTTAAAGAGGATTTCATACCATGGTTTTGCACACCTTAGCAAGGCATGGTTACAGAAAACTTGAAACTGAAGGAAGCTGTGAGCCTTCAGCACATTCCCAGTCCTCTAAATCACGGTTATCTAGAACAAACCAACATAGATCATATTTATCTATTCCTAAACCAAAACCTTACCTGTATGGAGACTGTACTGATGTTGCCACAGTAGGCATTGCAGTTGCTGTTAGCATTTTGGTAGCTCTTGTGACAGCATGTGTCAGCGTTGGACCACCAAGGGCTGAACTGGCTGCCTAAAATGAAATAAACATCATGCTATTTCTGGATTACAAGGAAGGCCACGTAATGGTGCGGCAACTTCTTCAGCACTGAGAACCTAAACTTTGCCTTTTATCTGCAAAGTAATTTGCTAGTGCCAAGGCATAACAGGCAGACATCTCTACAAACCTTCATTTTAATGATATTCAAGAAACGAACAGTGGCTACTCCCTGTGAATACTCTATCTAGTTAAGATGTTTGAGGGTTACACCCAAGGCAAGTAAACAGGTAAAAGATCTCTGACTCTAGGCTCCTGGCTCCAGTTCCAACCATGGCAAGAGAGAGATGGAAAATACAATTCCAAAAAAAGAATAACTCTACTTGGGTCAAAGGTGGGAGAAGGTTCAGCGTCCCAGACAAAGACAGGAAAAGAACTGGAGTTGTCTAGGGTCATAAGTCTACCATGCAGTTCCCTGCTGCCCCAGTTAATTAGTGGATATAACCCAACATGGTGGCTGCTCCATTGCTCCAGTTGAGAAAGGGCTTTCTGTACAGTACAAGGTGGAATGCTGGAAATTATTTTACAATTATATAAGAAAGAAAAAATAGAATGGGACATTTTTTTAAAAAAAGATTGACACTTACTTCTAATCTTGTATAACAATCTGCAATGAATTTCTTATGGAGTGACACTGAATCCTGAAAAGAATGAAAAGTGTTAAACTATATTAAAAACATTAGTTCACACACATGCAGAGAGAGCAAGAGTACATACAGAGAACTGCTACTATACACGTATTACTGAATTTAAGCATGAGCACGGGTGGGAGAAAGAGTGTTGGTAATACAAAAACGTACACAGTCCATGTCTCTATTCAGACAAGCAAAACCATGGCTTGCCATTATGAATGAACAGCAGTAAGTGTGTGTGTGCGCGCACACACACACACACACACACACACACGCACAATCTCTTCCCCTTCCCTCTTCCTTCCTGTGCAAAGAAGCATACAGATGCAGAGAAAGAAGTTCAACTTCAAATCAGTGACAATTTAACTTCAATCAGTGACAAGTTAACTTAAAATCAGTGGCAAGCTAATAGTTTGTAGTTCCATACAAATGCAGCAAACTATCAATTGTCAACAAGTGGAAGCTACTAATCTCTTTTCCCCGTGCACGCAAAGGAAGAGGTGGGATTGCACATTTCAGGGGCAATACTGAGGCATTCTACATTTGTTTACAACAACATGCAAGGTGGAAGAGTGAGGACAGGGACACAACCTCTGACTCCCCAGCCTTGTCACCCTCCTTGAGCTGGAGGAATAACTTCTTCTGCAGTAGAGAGCCTGCTCAACTCATTTTGGCAACCTGTGAGATTTAGAACCCTTGAAAATCACATGAGGAACCCACATAAATAGAGCAGGCTCTCCACTGCAGAAGCAGCTATCCCTCCAAGTCATGGAGACAGCAATGAGGATGGGGTGCCCACATGGAGCTACAAGGTTAGTGTTCGCTGCCTACTCTCATGTGTTCTTTTAACACAGATACCGAACGCTGGGTTAGGATCGTCTGAAGGCAGCCTACATCTCATCTTCTGGGACAAGTACAGCCACCAAAACAATTCAGAGTTGTTACCTTCTTTAGTCTTGGATTTAGATTGATGTAACTATAGTTTATTATTAGCTGAATAGCTTCATTTGCTATTTCTTCATCAGGTGACTCCATTGCGATCTTCCAAATAAAATCCATTCCTATTAATTCCAGTTTTTCTACATGCTAGACAAAATAAAAGAGAGAGAGACTAAGATTGTTAACACCCAGATCAGAGTACACTATTGAAATATTTCACATGTTGCAGAGCTTTATCCTATCACAAACTGAAGATACTTTTATTAATAACAAGTAATAGTAATATGAGTACAAATAAGGACTCCTCTAATTATGTTGGTTAATCCTAGAAAAATCCCCTCCCTCCCAAGTACGTAAAAGCAAAGAATTTAACTGTGCTCATGGATTGTTTCATATGAGTAAGTTAAAGAAAAGTGATCTGAGCCCTAATGCTAATCTTGACTTAGGACAAATTAATGTACTATAGTAGGGTTGTCATATTTCAAAAAGTAAAAACCAGGGCACCCCAAAATTGTTGAGATTATTTAAAGGAACCCCCAAAATTGTTGAGCTTTTGTTAGGGGAAAAAACACGATTTTTTAAAATTGACTTGCCTAAGATCCAGGACAAAGTGCTACCTTTCCGAAATTCCCCTGGATGTCAATTCCGCCTTTGAAATCCCAGTAATGTCAGGGGAAATCCGTAACTATAGCTTTGAAGAGCCACATTCTAACTGCCACTTCCCAATGGTCACTATTTTCCAAATAAACTTGCCAGCTGTGACCTATGAACTGCACTGGAACAAGTTTATAGAAAGCTGCTTACCAGCTGAGTTCCTTGACGTTTCAATCGATGATCACAGAGGTTCACATTTTCAAAAAAGGTCTTAAACAAACCAAAACCTGTTTTTAAAAATTAACATTTTAAAGGAATTCTGCTATTTTCATTTAAACAAACACAGAAACATTACTCATGCAAAATAAAAGCTTTAAAGTCTGACTTCATTAGTCTCTGAAGCTGTTTGCAATCTTCAGCCATTATCAAGCCCCCCAAATTTTATTCTAAGATATCTGACTATTATACAGAAGGCTGATAAAACAAAAATACTTACATACCATTCATAGTGATTTCATAAGACTCCAATTTAAGAATTTTTTCTTTAAAAAGCTGCTGCTGCACATCACTCTCGAGATCGTGCTGCCCCTTTGTAAACCATTCAAAGCACATCTGTGAAAAGAGTTTACACTATGGTTCACATTCTGTTTTTAAATGATATATTTTACACTGCTCTAAAATATCCGACATACTATGGTTTGCTCCACACACCAAAATTTGTTTGAGGATTGCTAACAATTTAAGAAAACTCTAGTATCCGTATGACTGAGAATTAAAAGTAATTTTTGTCTACTCCTGATAGCCCCTCAAACATTCATAACAGCACCTTATTTTTTTACAGATTTGTGAAACGATTTTGTTTTCCTAGTGTGTTTTGATTTTAGCCCCAGATCATCTTTAGGATACATTGTTTCCAAGTAAATTAGTGCTACATTTATTCCAAGGACAGCATCTCACCTCTCGATCTAGTTCACAAACATCTTGGCCTGTCACAAGGCATTCCCAGATTTCCCGAGCACGACTCCATCCTAAGTAAAGCGTAGCCTCTTGGAGAAAAAATGCCAGAAATTTGAGATGTGCCTCCAAGTACTGAAAAGGAAGCAAACACAAACTGCAATTAACATTTCCGAACAGACCTTTATGAAACATTTTGCAAATTTGAGGTTTGAGAGATTCAAGCTCGCTGCCTCAGTAAAGAGACAAGTTGCTTCTATACAGGGCTATCCCCAAGTGATCTGGTTTGAACGCCACAAGTTTGCTTACCTCCCGGTACGTGTATCGGCAATCCACTAAGGTTGCTCCTGACAGGCCCCCAGGACCTGCCACAGATGCGGCCAATCGGTGGCATGCTATTAAGCTGCTTGTCACCAGCTTCACTATTTCAAAGTTTTTCTTCAGATCCTGAATAATGCTCTTGGCAGAAGTATTGGAAAAGATGTGTTAAGCAGAGCATTACAACACGCGCAATTAAGACTTTCAAGGCTCGAATACAAGTTTCCCTCGCTGCACCACCCTGGCCATCTATTCAATCAGGGCCTCAAAAGTCTCATAATTTCTATCCTCATTCACCACAGTTTCCAGTCATGACACTCGTCATGCAGAAGGAAGTACTAAGCACTTCAAATACATACTTCAGTTAGCACAGCACAAAATCGTGTGCTTTCGTTTCCAAAGCCAAATCTGAACTTACTATGAATACTTAGCATTAAGAATGACACTAATACGGCATGGCATTGTGACAGCGATTGCTTTGTTCAAATAGGAAGTCTAAGTCTGATTTCTATGTAGCAGACCTAGGGTTTGATAGCTGTTTTTCACATCAGTTCCCTACGCCACAGGTGCCATGTTAAAGGGAGAAAGTTAGGAAGAGGGGGGCTAAATACAAAGAAAATTTTGGATTCAAGGATGAGACTTTAGGCCCACAGTGTCAGCCGATACGTTTCCTCTACTTAGTAGAACTTAATCAAGAATTACACAAGTAAAGTTTAATAAGGTTAGAAGGATAAAATACAGGGTAACCTTACAAATATAAAGTATTGATGCAGAGCTGAAAAACCCTAATTAAATCATAATTATCTGGATCAACAAAATAAGTAAGGCTAGAGTCTGATACAAGCTTTCTAAAGGATGCCTCTTTTAAAAAATGTTAGGAGGAGAGGAGGATACAAAGATAAAATGGGAAATAATGGAAGATCCTGCTGATGGAGGGCAGGGTCTGAGGAAAAGCAGCTCAATACAAGACAGCCTTTATTGCGAAAAAAAAGGAGAGTCAGAAGAACATCTTTAATCAGAACTAATATATCTGACCATGCCAGAGTTTACAACATGGTATGTGAACTTGTGAGTTACACCAGACCAAATATTCGGACACAATCTGAATAGTGGGAAATAGCTATTTCTGGGAGATCCTACTGCTGACAGCTCTTAAGACCACCCAAAGAAACACATTCCCCCCTTCTTTAAAAATCTAGCTTGAGAGAGTGAGTTGCATGCTGTATTGAGTACATAATAGTGTTTGCTCAATTAACAGAGCCTAAAATTACAACAATTTGTATGCTAGGGCCTGCAAAAAAAATTGAGGTTAAAAAGTGGTCCTCAAATTTGTAAAGCCTGGGAACCACTGATCTATACACTGAAAGAACAAACAAACATTTTTAGGTCCCAAGTACCCAAACCCTCAGTATTTAATGTTGTCCCTGAACGCATCCCATTTTTCAGATTCATTCCCTCCTGATCATTTCTCCCTCCTGATCATATCATATCCCTCCACACAAGACACAATTTTGTCTCAAAAATTATCTTACCTTATCTTGCTTTTGGTAGGTCTGCTTAATAAAGGAGCGTGTGATTTCATGGAGCTGACGTAAAGCTGGTACCACCCACACAAACTGAGGATTATTATGTTGGGATGACTATTAGGAGAAGGTACAGTAATAGATATGCTTAGTAACAATGACTGCATAAACATTCAAAGTTTTATTCCCCATTCCAGATTACTTTTGTAGTCTGTACTATAGCTATTCCTCAATTCCACAAAATCGATTGTTTAGTTCTCTATGTAATATATATAGATTACATTGTGAAGGACACGTGGATCTATTTGCAAATTTCATTCTTGCACCTTCCCCGCAGCAAACAGTCACTGCTTTTGGCAGAAACAAAGGCAAGATACTGGCTATGACTCTCACAAGAAGCAAACTGATACACACACTCTCCCTTTTCAAGGCGTCCTGTGAAACGTGAGAACTAATGAATATGCCAAGCTTCAAGTTCTGCAACATTTCTAATCAAATAAAGTTACATCTAGAAGATTTGGGGGCGGGGCGTGCGGAATATACATTCTGAGAGATAGGGCAAACTAACCCTCTTGATGTCTTCTATGCATTTGATGATGTAGCTTCTTTTTATTGCCTCCTTCACTGCATATGCATCACTAAGGATTGTCAAATGCTCCTCCAAGGCTTGTTGAATCAAACTGCTGGGCAATGTTGGAAGATGAGCCAACTCCCAGAGAACCTCAAGAACCTACAAGGATATACACACAGAGATAAATATCAACATTCATTACAGAAGTTAACTTCCATGTTAACTCTTAAAAGTGGAATTTATTACTCATGCCTTTCCAGTGGTTGTCTCTACACGTGCTTCCCGACCAATACGTCCTATCAAGCTTAGCAGCTTCTGTCTCACTCTATCACTCTCAGATTCCCAACTCTACAAAAGGGAAGGGGAGGGGAGGGGGGAATAACAAAAAACAAATTGAGTTTCAACTGGGCCAAGCTTTGGTTATCCATATTATGATCTTTAGATCCAAACAGACTTCAATATATATATTTCAGTTTCTTGCTGTAGTTGCCTCACCTTCTGAATAAGGACAAAGAGATGATTGAGCTGGTCTGAGCTGAACTTGACAGCAGCTGCTGCAATAATGGTGTGGATGTTCTCTATTACAGTTGACGGCTGTCCTGACTTTAAAGAGGAGAGAAAAACAACAGTAAGGAGACAGCTATGAAAAAAGGTGAACTTGAAAAAATGATCATAGATGTATATTAAACAGAAAATCTGGAATCTTAGGCATTCTCACCCTGGAGTAAACCCCACTGAAAACATAGATGTTTCTGATTAAACATGCTTAGGTTCACACTGTGTATTATCAAGCAAGAATGAGGAAGTCTGTAGCCCCATCTTAGAGACTGCAAGAAATACCACACTGACAACTTTGTGGTTTTACGTTCAGGTTTTGGACACAACAAAGGAGGTATTAGTATTCTGTGAAAGGTTTTATACTAAGTGTAAAGGGCAGATACCATTTGCTAGGTGTGTCATTGAGTAAACTGATTACTAATTCAGAAGCGCTTTCTGTTTCAGGCTCTGGGTACTCTGGAGGCTAATGGAACCAGTAGAAATGCAGGCATTGTGTAACTACTACTACATAATTAAATAAAGATGAATCATTCGTTCATCTCTAAGAAAAGATGGTGCTTTTGAGAACCTTGGAAGGTAAAATTTCAGAAATAAATGCTCAAGCCATGTCAGAAAGGACTCACAATCCTTCAGGAAGGCTGAACTGATTTGTTCGAAATCAAAAGAAGTTGCTAACATAGGTGCTAACAGCCCTTATATGAATGCAGATTAGTACAGTATTTGAAATAAACATTCTAAAGGTAATGCAAATATGAAGACTGTATGGAATACTGAGCTGCTAATTTATCAACCAAACTCTTGGTGCTACACATTGCAACAAGAAATATACTTGTGAATGGGCAGTGTGCAAATGTTATTTGTTCTCATATACAACTGAAGTTAACGTATGGCCAAAATCTAAAGAAATGAAGTCACCTTAAAATATTGTAGCAGTATTCTTAGTTATAAGTATCCTATGTAATGCTGAGAGACTGAAAACACATTGAACCACAGAAGTCATCCATTTGGAATACTGGAAATTGTGTGCTTAAAAGCAGTGGACATCACAACTTTGTACATCAACTCTACCTGCATCCCTGCTACACTGTGGCAATGATTTGCAACTCACCTTAGTCAGTCACAACCCACCCATGTCCTACAGTACTGGAAAGGGATAGACTACAAAGACATGCTATAATGTGTGATATTCAGAGACACACAGAGCCTTAAGATCTCTTTTTTTAGAACATGTCACAGGTTTGTCAGCAGAATGACTGTGCTCAAAATAAATGAAGAAGTACGTCACATTGTTGCAACAATGCCAGAAATAAAGAGCTCTGTCACCATTTTACAGACTACTGCATATTTATAAGCTTAACACTGTGTGGATATTCTAAAGACGCCCATATCTAGTTATAAAGTAAATTGGAGTTGTGGTCCTTGTGCTCATTACATTTCTGCACTCCAGAAATTTTCCAGCACAAATTTTCATGCAGAAAATTTCCATTAAATTTATGAATAACCATAAACTGAGGTATAGAGCAGGCCATAGTTTCTTAACATATTCAGCGCACAGGGAGATTTGACATAGTTGCTTCATATAAGAGTACTAAAATTAAGCAGTGAGGAGGCAGGGTAGGGAGAGAACATGCAGCCTTCAACACTTATGTGAAATTTGAATGAACATCATTTCTGCAAAAAAGAAAAGTGACAGAAGTGCCCTTGAAGATAAATGAATTACTAGAGCTCTGTTTATCAAAGTGCAATAACTAAGTAACCAAATAATGAAATGGTGTGTGGGAGGATGGATGGACTGAATAAAATGTACAGATAATGCAAAGGTATGTGGGTGTCAAACAAATTTAGCAAAGCAATTAAAAAAACTAGCAGTTCTAAAATAAGATAAAAAGAAAATTCATACATCTCTCAATGTTTTCTCTTTCACACAGAATTTGAAGAGAGATACAACTAGAAACAAAAGAGATGAACCTAGAAGCGTAATTTTTTCCAGGGCCTCAGCAAATGGGATCAGCATACTGTTTGCTTTCTTGCTCATATAGCATCAGAGTGTGGTTGTCACGCATCTTCTTGGAAACTTGCCTAAATCAGATTACTGGTCAGCCGGACATGAACAAGGTATGTCTTATGAGGTTTGAGAAAGTCACAACACAAGATAAAGATGTCAGGACTTAATATGGTGATAGGAAAGTACTGAGAAGCATGCATTGAAACAAACCCTTCTCTCTGCTTGTGGCATATTTATGTGATTTCAAATAAAATAAAATAAAATAAAATAAAATTCATTGAGGTGTTGTTTGTATTACAAGCAACAAACTTCCCTTGGGCAAGTTGTTTAACAATATGACCTACTGGCCTCCTTCCAATCCTAGGACTGATGCATCTATTTAGCATCCACGAACACAACTTCCTTCCATGAGTCCTAATTCTGTAGAATAATACATACTCCATCTCCATGGATATCTACCGTATGATCAGTCACACTATTATTAACTGCTAAGTTTGGATAGGTTTGGGATCTTTATACATGCACCTGAAAGACATTCCACAAATGCTGTCAAAAGAATTTCAAACTCTGAGACATACTGCTGCACATCCTCACCTGTATTCTCCATATTTTTGTCAGCTCATCTAATGATAACTTGCTGCCCAGGAGTTCAATAATTCCTTTTATACGATCACAATATTGTGCTTGGTCTATGTTACCTAGCGAAAGAAACAGGACAGTGAGCCTAACCAGAAGGAATGCCTTAATCAAGTCTTTGAAATGCTAATAACAAAATACATACTCCTTCAAAACAACTAAGAAGAGCTTCAGTAACATGAAGATCTGTTTTCTAACAACCCTCTCCATCTCATTCACTACACAACTAAGGCCCTTAGTATTTTTTAAAATGCCCTTTCTTACCCAATGGATTGGTGCTGGTAGCACCCAAGATACTTCTAAAAATACCAGAGAATTTGAAAGACTCAATAAATATGAACTTTTGAATATCTACACCAAAATATTCAGATACATGAATGGTTCAGACAAAGTGCTGAGGTTTAGCATTACAAGTCTTAGCTCATATACTTTGTTCTCGTACTGCAAAAAGTACACAATTTTAGCTTCCATCTTGTATTAACCACGTTTTTTTTAATCATCCAAAGCCAAACAACACTTCATCTTAACAATGGTTAAGTGAAACAAGCCAACTTTCTAAACTATGGTTTGTGTCAATCGACCACTGTTAAGATAAACCACAGTTTGCCTGGGTTTGGACAACATTCTGAATTTATTTTAATCTTATAAGTGAAAGCTTCACATCATTTCCTTGCAGCCAACCTGGAGTGAGGCAGGAGTGAGGCAGCATGCAAGTACAAGGCTCACTTTCATTAATACCAAACATAGCAGTTTAGCACTCCTTCTGACTGCAACCACAATATCAACTTTCTTTCTGTTTAAGAATTTCAGCAGGATGTTCAAAACTTACCTTCTAATGCAATTGAAAGAACAGAGTTTTCTACTAGCCAGTTTAATAACCGATCTGTATCTATTGCGTTCTTTACTGATTTGGATACAGTGCTGTCTTCAATAAGTTTTGTTACCTAAAAATTAACACAGTGTCATTCAGAGGATTTATAACAACTAGATATATCAATAGCCAAGGTGTGTAGGAAATAAAATATATAAACTTGAAAGTCAGTTGCTGTATGTATGGGTGGTTCTTGGGAGGGCTGTAAATATGTGTCTTCACTGTGAAGGTTTGCAAGGCCTGAAACACTAAATACTTGAAGATCCAGGGAATAAGCAAAACTATATTCTATTTTTCATTACTGCACTGAGCAGTGCCCAGCTCTGTAAAATCATTAATATTTCAATGGCCTCATGAAAAGTTTATTAGGCCTTTTAAATGCACACTAACACCATATATTTGCCACTTATTCCATAAGTGAACTTCAAACAGATTTATAGCCATGGATAGAATCTAAGAATGTTTTGATTCCTCCTATGCCTCTGAATTTTCTCTTTGAAAGCTTTATGATCCAAATCAGCAATGGTTATCATTAAGTTGTTACGGTTAATATGAGCTAGAGAACTAGCCCATTCGTGGGCTGCAGCCTGATTTAAGGTGGCTCGCAAGAGGAGCACTACCACCATGCACGTATATGGTAAAATATCCATAAAACGATCGCCAAATGAGTGTTTGGGATAAAAGTGTGTCCTAGATCTGTGAAAGTTGAAAATACCCGATTGTGAATGTCAATCTAATCAGTTGAAGATTTTAGCATAGCAAACTTACTTCTTTGAGAGAGTTCATTTTTGCACTGAAGTGTGGCGATTTCAGCATACGCAACAGGATATCTAAGCGCAGGTCATCTACGACTGTAACCAAGTCAGGTTGGAATCGCATGCAAAGGAGCTTGATGGCAGACAAGAGTTCAGGGATACTGACCAGCCTCTGCAAAACATAAGAATTATGAGCGCTTTTTAGAGATCTCAGAGAAGAATCAAGCAGCAAGGAAGATACCACCTAAGTTCAGGCAGCCTTTGAAACTGTACAGGTAGGGCTCCCAAATTTCAAAAAGTGAAAATCCGGACACAAAAGTTGTTGAGCATTTTTTGGGTAAAAGTTATTAAGCTTTTTTTAGTTTTGCATTGTCTATCAAACAAGCTTTGAAAAAGCAATAGCTATACAAGATTCCAGCCTCCTAAAACAAAGAGTGCAGATTTGCAACTATTGTGGATGTAGACCAGGCACAGGCAAACTTCGCCCTCCAGATGTTTTCGGACTACAACTCCCATCATCCCTAGCTAACAGGACCAGTAGTCAGGGATGATGGGAGTTGTAGCCCAAAACATCTGGAGGGCCGAGATTGCCTATGCCTGATGTAGACTGCTACACGGAAGCAACCATTCTAGCAGGGCCACTCTACCAGCTCCACTAAAATACTTGCTTTATCGAGCTCTTCCTGTCCCTGAACAATTCTATTCCATGCTGTCATTATAGAAATTATTTATTTTTTAAATGGGTATCCTGAGTTTCTTCTTCCTTTCCAAACCCTTCTTTGTTGTGCATGTGTTTTAGACTGTAAGTCTGTACGAAGGCACTTTCCTGTATTAACTGACTGCATGTAAGTAACCCAGCTGAAGAGCTGGGTAAACATGTTCTAAATAAATCATAAATATAGAACAAATTACTTTATAAAGGAAAGTGTGTACTAAGCACACTGTCAAGTGTCATTACAAGTGTTTCACCAAGCATTAGTTAAGTACACACATGCTTTTAAGCATGGGAGCAGCAGCATTAGCTAACGGAATGTCAGTTTTACACTTTCGAATTGCAGTTCAAGTTGTAGGTCATATCCAAAAAATCAGATTTTACCTTGTCTTTCAGGTCCTTCTCTTCAACATTCTGTACATATTTAATCATATTATGAATTACTGGATCCAGCATGGGCTATAAAACAAGAAACAGGCATTCTGTATGTTAAAGAGAAAATGTATCTCCCTGCTCCAAGGGCTTTCTTGAAATGGAAAACTTTTATTCCCGCACCCTTCTGAAGATCAGGGAAGTTTCCCCAAGTGAGATTTAATGTGGTGCAGGAAACAAAAATTGCAACCACTCTCCCCTGAGTAAAAGTATATTCCACTTATGCTCAGAATTTAAGACTTATGCTAGTGTTCCATTATTTGACACAAACTAGGTACAATTAAAATAGATGTAAGCCAATTTGATGTGAGTATATGTGAAGTAAGGAAACAAACAAATTAATTATAAAGTGTTGTATCCACTGCTTGCCTGAGTGGTAAACTGCTCACTCAAGCAATCTTTTCACCCCCGCCCCCCCGTAGACCCCTGAACATCTCTGGAGAGCTTTCCTATGGGCTGTGGCATAGGCAACTCTCCCTAAAATGGGCAAAGGAAGCAAGGTTCTTGTGTCCAGTTTCAGACAACACCCCCCTTCCAGGTAAACAGCCCACACTGTTCAATGAAGTCCTCCAGAAAGGCTTTTTAAGTGTCTGTAGGGAGGAGGAGAAAGATCAGTTGCACAAACAACTTTCACATGTGACTGTTAGATACTTCCCAATGTAAAAATAAATACAAGTCTATATTGGGGTGGCAAATGTTAGATTAGGACCTACTGACTGAGCTCTGGGTGGGTTAAAGTAGAACAAGGATTTCCAACTCCCAATTGTTTAACAATGGCAGCAAAATGACTCCCCCCCCCCCATTCAACTGCTGGAGGAGTAGGCTTTTATGTCGAAGGACTGCAAACTCAGTTTGGTTCTGTCACTAAACACAAATTCCAGGGTTCAGAATTATTTAATTCTAAGTTTACAAATTGGATCTCACAGACCGCCCACCTCCAATCTGTCCTATAAAGGTATCTCGCAGATTATCTAGAGTTATCCCAAACTGACTGTTGTTTTTAACAATAATAGCATCAATGTTAATGTGAGCATCATTTGGTGTTATTATATTATTATGAGTTTCAAAACAAGTATTTTGCAAATGCATTACCTGAAAAACAAACATAAGGCATAGGGCAATGAACCACACTTGTTTCACTTATTTAAAAAAATCTCAGAGCAAGTTACTAATTGTACATAATTTTAAAGAGAAAGTGCTGTGCGTTACCTGTACTACCGAAGAATTGAGATACTCTGCACAAACCCCCAAAGGCTGAACTAAAGAAGATACTGCCTAGAAGAAAGAGAAAGCATTTAAGAACATACACAGAACAGACCCGAGGCAAATGCCACAAGAAGGATGCCCAAACTGGTCCCTAGCATACGAGGCTAAGGCAAGAGAATGGTATTTGATAAAACAGACAGATGAACATGGCTAGTATAGTTTTGCTTGATGACAGCAGCAGCAAATACAGCCTAAAGGTAATGCAATGAAGCACGCCAATTCACACTACAGTTTTAGAAGTTGTGTTTGCTTCACCCAGCACATCTCAAGACTAAAATATTACTTCCGTTCCAATACAACAGAAAATTCGTAAGTACTGAACAAGAGCCATCTACTGTAAAAGATTCATAAAACAAAGGGAAATGATCGGGATTTTAACTTACCCCAAGTTCAATATCTTCTGAATGAAGCTTAGACTGAATTGCAGAAAATCCACCTAATTCTGCAAACTGAAAAAAATATATACAAACAACACCGTCAAAGACATGCACTATATAAATAAAAGTAGTGTGATAGATCTCAGAAACTGGCATGAATAGATGAGCATTTCTTTCAGTTGTCCACCACAGGAAAGTGTATCAGTAAGGTATGTGATTCTAAGGATTTTACTACTTCAGTGATGGAGGTAAAGGTACAACAATTCTCACAGGAGAATAGGAAAACTACTATTGCAGTTCTCTCTGTCAAAGACTCATATTTTTCTGAAGTTCACCTAGAAAACTCAGTTCAATGGCATTTCACAGGGAAATTGATGACAAATCCCTTTAAGAGGTAAAACTATTTTTCCATATGCATCATCCATTTCTTCTTACTCTATTACAGCTCCAGATAAATGATGAAAACTCACACATGAACATTTTGCAAGAATAATGCTGCATACATGAACATGTGTGCACACACATACAAAATGAGCCTTGGAAGCCTCTCCACAGAACTCTAGCCTCATATTTGGTGCTAAAAATACTCATCCTGCTGACAAAAACATTCACCTCTCCCATTGTACAAGTGATGACCGCTCTTCATTTCCCTTCAAATACTTCCCATTCCCTTCAGTACCACTATAAATTCATCCACTGTATCTCATTTAAAAATATATGCCTATATATGATCCTCATTCTTCCAGTGCTAACATCCTTCATTGACAGAAGTCCTCTTGCTTTAAATTACAACCCATTCATTCTCTTTTGTGATCTATCTGAATATAGACATGGTGCTAACTCTTCCACTTCAGATCCTTCCTCAAATGTATCTTATTTTCCCATATGTCTTTTGACCAGCACTTATTTCCAACTTAATCCCAGCTTAAATATTTGTAACTGTATTTCTTCACAGTCATTGTTGTTATCCCCCACTCCAGGAACTGGTTTTATTTTTGTTTAGTGAAAGTCTTTATAGTGCCTTACATGTGCAGATGGTTCAGAATAAATAATGCTTTATCATTTACTTACCCTGTTCACTAAGTCCACTAGCCATCCATGTGGTTCCTAGCCAACAGAGATGTTAACAAATTAGTAGCATTTCCCCCTCAAGGATACTTTCTAAAATAATGGTGTTTTAATTGTGTGTTTCATTTAGAGCTCTAGATTACTTCATGCATGACTGGTCACTGCAAATACAACACAGGCACTGCCTGCCAACAACTGTTCAGATAAGGCACATAACATTTCTGGATGAGATTGTTAGCACTATCCACTTCCCAAACATTGCCTAACCTATTATAATGTATTATGGTCTATGAGTCTATGATTCTATGGCAAGATTAGGATATGGAGTTGGTGACACAGAATCAGTTATATTTATAACCCATAATGGAGTAGAAGGGGTTGGGTTTTTTTAAAAAAAGGAATGAAATTAGAAGCAAGATTTTGGCAACAATAAGCTCAATGCTGCAAAAGTGTCTAAAAAGTCTCATGACTGAATTTTTATTTATCCATTTATCACTTCCTTATATCACTTCCTTAGCCACTATTCAGATCTAAAAGGACTGGAAATTATCACACCCATACGACAGTCTAAACCACAGCTACAGTGTGGTCACCACTAAGACCTAGAAGAGAGCACTGTGGTTGGAGTGGTAATTAAACCCTTATTATAGTCAAAGTAGCAGAAATAATAGCACATGAAAGGCTACTGTCAATGAGACAGATTGATAAATTGTTAGATATGGGAAAGGGGGTGGGGAGGAAATGGCAATGTTTATTTCAAGTGACACACATACTGCACTAAAACACAACTTAAATTCTGTCTGACTTCTAGTAAGAGACCTGAAGTGTACACATTTACCTTCTGGAAAGTAGATATGGGTGAGACAGCATACATATTGCCCTCTCCAAATACTTCTGCCCAGTTTCTTTGGCATACTTTCATTCGGTTCTTGAAATGGTACTCATTATCAGGATTAAGAGCCTACAGTGAAAGGTGTGACAAGAAAGCAGACATATAGGATTAGCAATTTTCCAATGTAAAACACATTTGGATCAAGTGGCTTTTCATCAGGTTTTCCTTCCGAGGAAAGAGAAGTGTTTGAACATCAAGAAGTACATACACTTTTGCAGAAGCAGGACCAGAACTTCAGAGTGAAGAAATAGAAGACATGGTTTTAGTATCTCAAAACCAATTTTCTTTGACAAAACACTGGGTGGCTATTGGAGCCTAGACTGGCGAAATGCATTGCTTCGGATTATGTTTATGTAGATATTAACATGGATGCTTAACTTTGGCTTTTAAAATGAAAAGTGAAATATTGTGAGTGAAACCTCAAAAACCAGCCCTATACCAGGTTAGACTGTTTGCTCATCTGCTCTAGTATGGTCTATTCTGACAAGGACTA
This sequence comes from Podarcis liolepis, assembly GCF_965112155.1. Lineage (NCBI taxonomy): Eukaryota > Metazoa > Chordata > Lepidosauria > Squamata > Lacertidae > Podarcis > Podarcis liolepis. The sequence goes on from NC_139559.1 coordinate 58,127,534, forward strand.
GCTCTTCAGGGTCCCAGACAGAGGGAGATCTTTCCCATTGCCTACCACCTGATCCGTCTAACTGAAGATGCCAGAAATTGAACCTCGGATCTTGAGATTGCAGACTATGTGCTCTACCACTGAGATATGGTCACTCCCTCTTCACATTTCTTAAAAACAGAAAATTGACAAGTTTAAAGTCATTGCAGACAGTAGAATACCAAGTGTCAAAGCAAAGTACGAACATACATCTTGCTAAGTAATTAATTACATTCTCTATAGTTTAGAACCTAAGTGGTTTGAATTTCCAAATATACAGGAAAGCCAAGGTTTGGAGCATTTCTTGGAAAATGACACAACAGCCATAACTGTGGTTTGTCAGTTCAGACATGGCAAACCAGAATAGTACAAGCCATGGTTCAAAAAACCACTGCAAACCAGGTTTCTTATTCTGATTCAATGGGTCAATTCAGTATGTCTTGTTAATTCAATATGTCTTGTCAATTCAAACATCACATTAAGTCATAGTTAAAAGCTTCCTTAATCATGATTTGGCGGAATGTATTCAGTATGCTAATATAACCAAGAAATGTCTTTTCTAGATTTTACATTTTAATAAGCCATGCGTTTAGGATGAACAGATATTCAGTTGTAAGATTTTCATGCTGAATAGCCTTGAGATCAAGTAACTGAAATACCATTGTGAATACAGCGAGAAGACCAACAGGGATAGGATCTTGCTTTATCCTCTCTGCAGCCAGATCTACTAGTAGCATCAACATGTTGTAGATTCCCTCATGGATTTCGGTACCCCATTTATGAACAGCGCTCGATGTCAACAGCTGCAAAGGAGCACAGTATGTGTTAAAATGCTGACATGGATCTACAAGGGGAAAAAGAGTACCTTTTTGCTAGCCTTGAAATGCTTTTGGAGCTATCTATTTAGCAACAAACAACTTCTGAAGGCAGATTTTAAACCTGGAAAGAACAGCCGGCATCTACCTTAGCTCCCCATCCCAGTTTTAAGAAGATTCCATTTTTAGGCATAGAATATTTAGAGAAAACAGTATCTTCAATACATTCCAAGACCAGAGGTGGCTAGGAGAACATCTTCACTTGGCATAACATCACTAATTCACTTTAAAAAAACCCCAAACAAACTCCTGTCCTTATTCCTACAAACTTTTCTCAATAGCCCCATTCTCCTGTCCCCATTTGCTGTCCCAATAAAAAGTGACCTATTTTGTAGAACACCACAAAATTGCTGCAACATGCAAAAGAAAAATCAAATGCAGCTCTTAACTCTGCAAATTTGAAGTGGAATAGCACAATAGTACAGTATTTGTCAACCATATTCATTATTGTAACTTGCCCTCTTCCCCCTTACTTGCTACAGTATCAGAATGTAGCAAGCTGCCACTTTATGAGTTATATACTGCCTACTCTCCTATCTACAGCACTAGATAGAATCCACTGTAATTTTCTCTTACACCTACCTTTTTAAATGCTTCAGGCATACATCTGTCCATAAACCTCCTGCAGTTTTCATCAGAATCCGAAAGCCCTTATTTAACAGAGGAAAAAAGGAGGAGTTAGGATCCTGCAAAGTTTTGCAAGCTACGGACTGAAGCTCACAGGGCTACCCAAACAAGATTTTTGTTGGTTCACACAAACACCACTACTGCATACCAATTATTTTAATAATGAAGAAACTCAAAGAAGTTATAGTTTTAATAAGGAGAAATGAATGAAATAAAACAGTGCAGATTTCTAAAAGTCAACACAGAAGCAACAATGCTTTCTAAAGCTCCATATTCTTGTGCTTAAAAGGAAGGGGCAAGGTATTGCTCACAAAGGCCAGGATCCAGAATACTATGAACAAAGGAGACTTTAGATATTTTCTTATTCAACTGTGGGACTTTCAAAAGCAGTTTATGATATGGCACTGGAGTCAGAAATTCTATGAGGGAATGAGAAATTCACATGAGACAGAACAGCTCTATGGATCCCAGGCAGAGTTTGCTGGCTGGCACAGTAGAACATTACAGCAAAGGTAATAAAAGGTAAGCATCGCTCTGTTTTCTCTGTGGATGCAGATGCTTCCAGCTGGAGTGTATGCAGTTATCAGTGACATAAATGCTCTTCACTTCATCTGAAGCACCAAGATGAAAAACGGGGAAGGGGGAGAGATCATACGCAAGAGCAGAAGACTGAATCCCCAACCTAGGAACTATTTTGTTTCTTTAATGGTGTTTACTGTCAAACCCTTGGGAAAGGATACAGACATTTCTGAGCACATCAGATGTGCCACACACCATCTGCGGCAGAAGTAAGCAGGCAATGCTTCGCGCTGAACAGCTGCAATTTAGCTATAATTTCATGATGATACTGATTATGCACAGACAACTTAAATAGTTCCCTGAAGCATAGGTCTTGCAGCATCACTTATCATCCTGAGTAAGCATCACTGCACAAAGCACATGCTGTAAACCTGAAGGGTGCAAATGCAGAGTGCTTATATTTACAGGGCTGCACTAGACCGAGGTACACATCTGTACTGTAAACAAAAGATTACACATTCAACCAGCATCTATAAGAACTTCCTTTCAAATGGAGGCCCAATGCATATCCTGTGACTTGGTGATTTTCCACAGCATGTAAAATCAGAAGAGCCAATATGTGCAGGCATGCATAGAATGTATTTATTTATAAGGCTTCGGCTGTAATGCCAGCGTCCTCAATGTGGTTTTTGTGTGCATTAGCACCTGTGAAAGGCTCTCTCAATGTCAGTGAAAGCCTCTGTACTCCCCATACCCCATACCATGCTATGACTTCACTCCCTGCCCCTTCAGAAGTAAGAAGAGAGTGATTTCTGCTTGGAAAAGAAAGCTGAGAGAGGAAGTGGGAGGAGTGCCATTCCCACTTCCTCTTCAAACTCTTTTGTTTTCTAGCCTGAAATCACTATCCAAGGAGAACACAGAGTGACCAGGAGAAAAAGTATTTTGTAAAAAAGAAGTAAGATGGGGCTAAGAAAAGAGGGACCTAGTGAGGGAGAGAAGGGAAGGAACAGAACACTGTGTGTAGGTTTTGTCCTTCTCTCGGGGGGTGGCGGTTCTGCATTTTTATTTTTAAATTCTTGTTTCAACTTCTTTCCTCTCTGAAGCTTTCTGTACAGTGGTGCCCCACAAGACGAATGCCTCGCAAGACGGAAAACCCGCAAGACGAAAGGGTTTTCTGTTTTGGAGGCGCTTCGCAAGACGAATTTCCCTATGGGCTTGCATCGCAAGACGAAAGCCCATAGGGAAATGCTGGCGGTCGGGAGCAAAGACTTTCGCCCACAGCCGGCCTTCAGAAGAGGACCTCTTCTGAAGGCCGGCGGGGGGCAAAAGTCTTTGCTCCCCCCGCCTGCCTTCCCCCCGCCTGCCCCGGGCGATCTTAAAATGCTGGCGGGTGGGAGCGAAGCGTTCGCTGCCGACCCCCAGCATTTTAAAATCTCCAAGGGACAGCAGAGAAGTCTCTGTCCCGGGGAGATTTTAAAATGCTGGGGGTCGGGAGCGAAGCGCTGCCGACCCCCAGCATTTTAAAATCTCCCCGTGTCCCGGGGAGGTTTTAAAATGCTGGGGGTCGGGAGCGAAGCGCTGCCGACCCCCAGCATTTTAAAACGCTGTTCCGAAGGGGGGGCGGGGACACCTGCCCCAGCCGCCCCACTTCGGAAAGCTGTTCCGAAGTGGGGCGGGGGGGGGCGGGGACACCCGCCCCAGCCGCCCCACTTCGGAAAGCTGTTCCGAAGTGGGGCGGGGGGGGGGGGGCGGGGACACCCGCCCCAGCCGCCCCACTTCGGAAAGCTGTTCCGAAGTGGGGAGGGGGGGCGGGGACACCTTCTGAAGGCGGGCAGGGGGCGAAAGTCTTTGTGCCCCCTGCCTGCCTTCCCAGGGGCTTTTAAATCGCCCCGGACAGCGGAGAAGTCCTCCGCTGTCCCAGGGTTTTTTAAAATGCTGGGGGTGGGAAGAAAAGCCCTTGTCCCCCCCCCCCAGCCTTCAGAAGAGGTCCGGGGACAGACTGTCCCCGGACCTGGTCTGAAGGCGGTTTCCCTAGGAACGCATTAATTGAATTTCAATGCATTCCTATTGGAAACCGTGCATCGCAAGACGAAAAAACCGCAAGACGAAGAGACTTGCGGAACGAATTAATTTCGTCTTGCGAGGCACCACTGTATTTGTCATTCTCCCCTTCCCAACCTTTTCCTCTCTGGTCATCTACATTTTTTTGTTTCCCATACTTTCCTGGCCACTGGTGTCTGCATTTGACTGTTTGTTTCCCCCTGTTCTCCAGGGTTTGTGAGCCTTTACTTGTTTTTTCTTCCTCCAGGCCTGCCTACCTCCTTCCCAGGAGACATACAATGTAAGTAAGTCGCAGGGTGGGGTTGGGGGGGGGGGGAGAGACGTACTTTCCAAAATTTGTGACTAGGCATGACACTCACAGCAGTCATGTGACCTGCAGCCTTCTCTTCCCTGCCCGCTCCACAGCAGCAATTTTGTGGTGTTATTCACAACACCTTTTGAAAATGCCAAATATGCCCATGGGCCCAGGAAAGCTAGGGGCCCTGCTGTAATTCAATGCAGACAGCTGATTGCTCCCATATCTGTAAGACAGTAATTCTTAATCTGTCCACTTGCACCCTCCTCAATGTATTCCTCTTTCTGAGACCCCATTTCAGATGAAATATTTTTTTTATCCCAACAATTTGCATTTGCTCTGATTTAATAATAAAGGAAAGTGCCTCTGAGTACATGAACAGTTAATTTCCCTTATCCCTTAACTAAGGCACATTTCATTAAGAATGTATGTGATCAGTGGGAGGGGGGAAATCTAGGGCACACAACTCCAGTCCTATATAGGTCTGAACCTCAGCAGGGCCCCACTGCTCTTGGCACACTCTGTAAGGCTGGATAACATGCATTCCTCGTCATACAAGGTTCACTTTATTCTCTCCCTCTTCACTTCCACTTCTACAAAGAAGGCTCAACACATTTACACTCCTGTGATGCAATAAAAGGAATCTGAGTGAGCCTTCCAATCACCCTTAAGTGCTTGCAGGCAGTCTCCAAACATGTTCAGTTTAGTGTGGGGAGATAGCTTATACAGTCATTGGCTCATTCTATACCGCTGTATCACCCCCAACTGTGCACCACACACACAAAAAGCCAAAAAGCCACGTTATCCTCTGTCAACAATAAAACAAGTTTTCTCAGCTTTCATTGCCTGTTTCTGACCATATGCACCAACACTCTAAGCTCAGTAACGTCTACATTGTCTGGCAGTGGTTCTACAGGGTTACAGGAGTCTTTCCTCAGCCTACCTGAAAGGTGCCAGATATTGATTTTGGGGTCTTTTGCATGCAAAGCACATACTCTACCAATAACTTTTGGTCCTTTCCTTATGTAAAGATGCCATGCTACTTCCTCACCCCCCCCTTTAACTTTCAGCATCATCAAAAGCTCAGGGGTGAAATCCAAATAAGCAGTTCTGCTGACACAAAAGATTTCCTCTTTTCAAGGGAACTTGTCTCCCCATGCTATCTCCCCAAATCTGCTCCAGAGGGTTCAGGCTATCCCCAGAACACATTTAAGGGGCACACAGGCAGAGAAGCTCTGTTGCACAATCTAATTTGTTGCATACCACCCCAGAAGTGTAGTCAATTAGACCCTCCACACCAGCTAAGCAAAGTGATTCCCAAGACTTCATTGGAGACCTAAGTTACGAGGCAGGGGCTCTACGAGTTTGGAAGCTCCAATAAAATAAAGACCCCAGTAAGGATTTAGATTCCTGAAATGAGGAAAAAGAAGGTGTGCGCGCATATACAGATCTAAGCCACAGTTATCAGTGATGCCACTGGAACCATTTTTGTGCCTCCCTTTGCAAATACCTTTCCAAGTTCCCTTTCTATGTGCCAAGCAGAAATAACTAGGAAATAATTGCTGGGCACGGTTCCCTTCAAGAAGTGGTTAAGGGACACAAGTGGCATTGTGGTCTAAACCACTGAGCCTAGGGGTTGCCGATCAGAAGGTCGGCAGTTCAAATCCCTGCGACGGGGTGAGCTCCCATTGCTCAGTTCCTGCTCCTGCCAACCTAGCAGTTTGAAAGCATGTCAAAGTGCAAGTAGATAAACTGGTACTGCTTGGGCGGGAAGGTAAACGGCGTTTCCGTGCGCTGCTCTGGTTTCACCAGAAGTGGTTTAATCATGCTGGCCAGTTGACTGTGGACTGTGACTGTTTGTCTGTGGACAAACGTCGGCTCCCTCGGCCAGTAAAGCGAGATGAGCGCCACAACCCCAGAGTCGTTCATGACTGGACTTAACTGTCAGGGGTCCTTTACTTTTTTTAATTGCTGGGTATTCCACAGTTTGAGAAATTGGTTTTCGGAAGACTTTGTGATTTTTTCATAATGAGAAAAGACCAATCTCTTTCCACACCCCCACCGCAACTTAACTAACACCAAATAATCACCTTTAGCATTACATGTATACATTCTTCCAAGTGTGCAAAAGTTCCACTGAAATGTTGCAGACTAGTGTTTCCATGTAATTATACTGCAATTATACTACAAGCATTTCCATATAAAAAAGCATTACTACTAGCCTTTTTAAATTAGCAGCTCATTTGTTCTTGCTGCAACAAAACAACAGTTAATTTTCTATAATTGCCTGAAGAGCCCTGCTCTTGGCAATATCTTTAAGCGGGTTTAGAAAATAAAATTTCATTTTCACCCCAATATTTGAGCATACCAGCCTATTCAACAGTTTGTTAACCACCAAACAAAATAATATTTAAGAAGGGATATATCTGTGCCTGTCTTCACATGTTCCAAAGATCACCTATAATTCAAAAGTGATTCTGAAACATTTGATTAAAAGGTGAAAGCATCAACTTAAAAATGCACAGCACTCTACTGAAGCCAAGAGAGTCATACTACTTCCAACAAGAAAAGATTTTGTTAATTAAACACCTGTTACCAACATGCAACGTGGAAAAAGGTGAAGTCAAAAACTATTTGAGTAGACAAGTTTTTACTGTCAAGTCATCATTATTAACATAAAAGTCAACATTTCTATGATGCTACTTTAAAAAAAAAAAAGGTTGCAACTTACCCAGCCTTGCAAGATAAGTGGATGCAATTAAACACTTGCCAAGAGATTCTTCCCGCTTATATGGAATGGACCAATGATCTGTTAATACTCTGCTCTCCAGTTCATAAAGATTTGTTGTAGGAAACTCGATACCTTCTCCAGAGCAGTTCCCATTTTCGTCATTTTTCTGTTGAAAAGAAGCCACAGTTAGCTGTATGAAGAAGCCACAGTTAGTTGTTCTAGTTACTGGCTGTTATAAAAAGGGATTGTAGCAGACCCATACCAGAAAACCTGACATTCCAACTACAAAGCAACTCCTGTGCAACAGAAATTCTACTTCTTAACTCAGAAAACAAAGCCTATTTGCTGTCCTCTTTTCCCACCATTTCTGCACCCAGCAGAAAAATAAGGAAGTGCCAGAAAAAGTAGGGAGGATTAATGCAGAATCTAGCACTGTGACATATATATGCACAGTGGTGAGACAGATGTACTACCATCATTGACTTAAAAGTTTTCCTAGATTACTGAATCAAAAGTCTGGAAAGGATTGAAGGACATTCTTCCAATCATTTTCAAACCAAAAAGAAATCACCTAATTATTTAAAAGATATAGAATACAACTTCTGATAATCACATAATTGATCCAACATGCTAACAATGAAGTATTAATTGCCCATCCACAGATCTCATCATACCAGACCCACAAGCCAGCCACTCTAGTCAGGTTCTGCTTCCCCACTATGCAACAAAAATGCAGCTTCTTCTAATCTGTCCCCACAGTGACCCATCAGATACCTATGGAAACCCCCAAGCAGAACATGAGCACAATAGCATTTTCCGGTTTATGACCCAAAGCAACTGGTATTCAGAGGCATACTGCCAATCATACAGGAGACGATAACTATACAGCCATTATAATGAGCAATCACTAATAGTTTTACCTTGGTACCAACCTCTGCTTTATGGCAGGAGGTGATGCGGAATATACAGCTACCATAGTTCTGCCTTACAGTGGATGTGTACACTGACTGTGCCTCTCTTTTCTGCCTTTACTGGACTACTCACCTGTCCAAGATCATAATGCATACAAGAAGTGAGTGCACCACTTCTGAGGTAAGAAAGAAAAGCATGACCATGCTGAAGAGCAGCTAGACCTACAACTTTGTGAAGAGCTTTTTCCACGCTGAAAGGCTTACAGCTATCTCATCTGCATCTACATAGGGATATGACAATCATATCAAACAAATCAATATTGATCTATTTGGCCTTGAACTTATCTTCTCCTTTATATCTAAATAACCAAATCATCACTACTGCAGTGAATAAGGAAACAGAGTACACCATAATCTCAAAACAAAGTTTGGTTTAGAATCTTTACAGGCATCTATTTTTTCTTTAGGTTACCGTAGGAGTGCCTTATCTAGTTTATAAACCATTCTACTATAGTTACTCTCTAATTATTTTTCACATTTTCAACAAAAGATTCTGAAATCCATAGGTACAGATCTACAAGGCTAAGGTGGATTCCCATAAGGGGAAACAAAAGCAAACAAAGAGCAAGATGGTATCTGACCCACCCCAACTAATGTAGCCCATGTGGACAGCACATTTATTCAACTTATTTATAGTAAAGCAAATAAGGTCATTTATGCCACTTTCTCATCAGTTTCATTTCCTATGGAGCCATTTCTACAAACAGAAAGCACATAACCCACATTTCATTTTATAAATCCCTGCTCTCTCCCCATTCCCCAGACACCACTTAAATTTACCTACTTCCATCTAGCAGGCCTAACAATTCAAATCATTTGTTACAATTAATGAAGAGAGGCTTTAACTTTTTTATTATTATTGCGAACAAATAGTTTGAACACCCTAGGTCTAAAGGCATTCAATGCTGCTCAGAGCAGTGGAGCCTATGAAATCCTTCACCATGTACAAGATTGGGTAGTAAGTGCTGACCATTGTTCAGCTTGAGATTTAACCTTTTTTAAAAGTGCCAACAGGATGCAAATTGATGCCAAGCATGGATCTAACAATAAAACTCTCATGGACACACATAGCTACCACAAAAAGACCAAAACCATGACTCACTGCACACTGGCTAGTCAGTGAGCAGGCTATTTTCGATCATTGTATGTACTTGGACAAGGTTCAAAACTTGTGAACTAGTAGTCACAGGTTGTTTTTCCAGTACCACTCCACTGTCTCATTTATTGCTTTCATTTCCTGGTCTAACAAGCACACTCTCTGTATTTAAAACAACTGCACATTCATAAAATAATGCTTCCTATCTGAGAATGAACATTAAGTGCTGTGGAACAGGAAACTATTATCTAGGAAAGCAACAACAAACTGAAAGCACGGACATTAAATACTATCTTTTCAATGGATTGAAATATAGAAAACAACATTGTGGTTATAGAACAGCATTTGAGAATGGTGAGCATTGCAGTAAGAATGTAAGAAGAGTCCTGCTGCATTTTCTCACAGTGGTCAGCTAGAGGTCTATGGGAAATTCAGGAGCAGTTCATAAGTGGCCATCGCTAGTTTAACAGTGTGTTACGTAAAGAAATATGGTACTTCCCCCTTTGTCTGTCTTGAAGTTTCTGTTACCCAGCTTCACTGGACAGCCATGGGCTCTGATATTCTGAGAAAAACCCTGCAGCATGAATGCATCTCTATCATGTTCCCCTTCTTCACATTTTTTTCTAAGCAAATGTTGGAATCTTCCCTCACACCCCTCCTCTTATTGAACCCTTTTCAGCATTACAATATCCACACACAGGGTCAAATTTTCATTGTGCTATCCGTCAAAACCTCAAAATTGTGTTTCTGACCAGTCACCATTTAGGATTCCCCGCCCCAAAGTGCATCACATGAAAATAGCCCTTTTATTCAAGATAACAGCTAGAAAAGCAAGGAAAACTCTTAGATATCTTTATCTTGTGATACCACATGCTACATAATCTCTCAACATTTATACTCTCAGAACATGCACTTGCAAATACACAATTATGCATCCTAAGTATGGTGGTTCAACTGATTCCCATAGAGATCAAGTGATGCTTGCTCATATTGATCAAGCTTTCATCTGGGTTTCCGTGAGAGCATCTGGGCTCGTGGCATGGCAATGCCTCTATCAATTAACCTAAAACACAGGGGGATCTTTGACTATGAAAGGAAATTCTATAAAAATGACACCCCCTGAACCCCTCCTAGACTATAGAGGTCCTACACTATATAGAGAGAGGGGGAGTGATGTTCTTGAACCATAATGCCATCCATAGGTTCATATATTCTGATGTTTTTGTAGACCCTTTAGGAAATCCCCTAGCAGTTGTCTGCCCCTTGGCCAAGCTCAATGACGTGCACAGGAGAAGAGGCAAAATAAAGACAATCATTTCAATTGAGTAAAGGCTAGAAATTTCATTTCATGAAATGCTATTATTGGGCTAAGTGATGCAATACATATACTGTGGGTTATGGAATACATGTAGGGAGGAATGCTTTTTTTAGTGTGGTGATAGTGGCATCCTGATGATAACAAAGAGAACACTTAATATTTGCAAAGGGATATTCCCTTCAAGAGGAAAAAAGACTGCACAAGCTCAGAAGTGCTCAATCTTGGACTTACCCTAACGCAGTTTCAACACAGATTCCAATCCCTTCATATATCCCCATTTATGTCCCGAGCGCCATCTACTTAACTAGGCTAAAACAAGATACAGCCAATCTTTGACAGAGCCACTACCCACGACCTCCGGCACAGTGCATAACCCTCTGAGGTTTTGCAGAAGAGCCTCCTGAGGTTAGACTGTAGAGCAAGTAGGAGAAGTACAGGGTCAGAGGTTGCTGCTAAGAGCAGAGCAGCAGTCTCCACACTATCCATCATGGCAATGAGAGCCAGAAACAACATCAGATATGTTATTCAGTCAACACTGAGCTACTGTGAGGCTGTGCACGGCATCACCACATTATTTGCAAAATTAGCATACCAAACAATGCTACACATGACAACAAAATCACAGAGCACTAAACGACACATCATTTATTTATCTGAATCATTTATAAGTCACCTTCAAGGTGTGCCCTCCCAAGGTGCGGGTTTTTTAGCACAATAAAACTACATCATAATTACTGAAAAAATAGCACAAAAACCCAGCAACAGGATCACAGAAAGCCTGATAGAACAAAATAAACTTTTCAGGGCCCACATAAAATACTCAAGTGGAGGGTTCAAACACATTTCTTGGGGGAAAGATTTTCAGAGATGTGGTGTCCCGTCTCATCCCCAAAAGCCCCGTCCCCGGTATCTGCAAACTTGATTGTTCTTTATAGTAGGCCAGACAACAGAGTCCCCCAAGGATTATCTTGCACCTAGAGTTCACTCATAAGAGCATGGGCAGTCCTTCAAACAACCTATTCCAAAACCATTAAAGGCCTTAAATGTTAAACTCAGCAGCAGTTTGAATTGAGCTTAGAAGAAACTGGCAACGAAGGTAACTGAAGCAGAATGGGTGTTATATACACACAGACTTCTTTGCTCTCCAAGCAACCTGGTGGCTGGATTCTCTACCAATTGAAACTTCTGAGCTGCCTTCAAATGTAGCCCTACATAAAAAGCATTACAGCAGCCTAGCCTGGAAGTAGCCAGTGTGTGGACGACTACAGCAACTGCAAAATAACATCTCACTATCCTAGAAGAAAATCATGTAAGTAAGTAATCTAGTCAGCAAAGTGGCAAGCATGTACATGCAAGTGATACAGTGGTACCTCGGGTTACAAACACTTTGGGTTACAGACTTGGCTAACCCGGAAGTAGTACCTCGGGTTAAGAACTTTGCCCCAGGATGAGAACAGAAATCGCGCGCTGGCGGTGTGGCAGCAGTGGGAGGCCCCATTAGCTAAAGTGGTGCCTCATGTTGAGAACGGTTTCAGAAAGGACCTCCGGAATTAATTAGGTTCGTAACCAGAGGTACCACTGTATTCTGATTCTGCACAAACGAAGTGTGAAATTTGAGGGATATTTGGATGTATCCCTGCAAGTCAGCCCTGCAAGTTATGCTTTCCTCTATAGAATGAATTATTGTTGCCTGCATTTCTTAATGCAAATGCAGGTATAGCTCTTTAATGGAAGCCTAGGAAAACACAACAGTGCGATTCATTTTCTACAGCACAGTTTTCATCAAACATTAAACCACAAGTTGCCTATTCCTTTTAGTTCATCTATATTGCTGCAGGATTATATAAGTTATGGGTACTTTAGCAGCTCTCTCTAGCATTACTTCTTTTTCCCATTCCCAAGAGAAAAGTGCTAATCACCACTGTCTTTTCCTTTGGGGTGCCCAGGATTGTACATTCACAAAGATAACACATTCAGAATTTAAATCTCATAATACCAGCTAAATACATTCATAGTGAAACAAGGATAATTTTCCATGGCATGGTAATAGGAATGCCTCCCCCTGTCAGGTGCTAGCATCCAGATCAGGATGCTGCCATAGACAGGACATTTTATTCCATACTTGACAGCCATAGGAAAAATGATTTGAAACATAGGCGCATCGAATGATTCACACAATAACTCAGAGCGTACAGATCTACTTAGTTACAATTTTATAGCTCCCTTTTATATTTGTCAGTTAACACTGAATTTGAAAAGTTCATCTAGACAGTTTTTGATATTAAGCAAAGGAAAGCAAACAATACATGCAAAAAACAGGTGAAAAAGAGTTGACACCAAATGAGGATCTGTTATAAACTGTCAAACCTCTGCCTCCGCTATCCCAGACAAACTTTTTTGTATAAGTAAGTTGTTTTCAAATAAAAGGCCTTTTCTTATAAGAGACTCCTGTTCTTATCCAGAAACATTCAAAATGTGTTTGGTAGAATTAACTTCTAACACTGGCCTCATTTTCCTTCAGCATTTCACTTCCTTATTAAGCAGCTGTCATTGAATAGAACTTCTGACTGGGAAGATGACCAGAAAATGTCTTTACTGAACATTATCTGAAAGACACTTCCTGCCCAGCTGAGCTGCTGTTTGTTCCATGCATAAATGGCCTCCCACTTCCACCAATGATAAACATTTAGATCACATCAAGTGTTAATCTTCGCCTGGAGGTTGCTTCAGTAAACAGAAAAATATTTCACATGGGATTTGGGAACCCTTTAAAGGTGGAAGTTAACAGTAAGAAATATACTAAAGACTATAACAGCTGCGGAGAAGGTTAAAAAGACAATGTCCATAAATATTTTTTATTCAAGAAATAAAAGTGCTGAAAGCATATTGAGATTCCAGTTTTGCAGAACCAGGAACCCAAGAATACCACATAGAAAAATGCTTTAATCCTGAAACGTGTTATACACAAAATGCATATGGCCGTATTTTATAATTTACACAAAAGGGTTAACATGCTGGTGGCACAGTCCTTCCATATCTAAGATTTTAAGAACTCCTCCTTTAAAAATAAACAGAACACAGGCATGACAAAGTTAAACAATGAAATCAATGCTATCACTTGACTTAACTGCAACCCATAATTTCAGAAAGCTATGAAGTTGGCACAAAAGTGATAATGAACATATCTATGGAGAATGTGAAGAAAGTACTGTATTCTTAAGCTTTTACACTATTTTTCAGGCTTCAGCTCCCCCACTTGATTTATAACCAAAAGACAAAACCATTAATATATATACAACTAGAACTCATCCTATTCTTGATTGTAATCTGCTTCAACTGTTTTTAATACTATATTTTTAAACTGTTGCAACTTGAAGGGCAAGTTAAGAAATCTGGGTAATAAAATACAGGAAAACAGAGGAGCAACTAGGTAAAAGCCAAACCATAAAAAACAAACACTCTTAAGAGCTGTGCACAAGTAAAAATTTGCACTTGGCAAACATGTGTCAGACCACTATGTATCAGGTGCTTGGCCTGATAGGAATATGAAAATTGTTTTGGTGTTTCCCAATGAGTTAGAGCTCTGAAATTTGATACGCTGTGGTCAGACCTTTACCTTCAGAGAAGGTACCACATAACTGAATATACCTGTTTTTGAAAATATAACACCTGAATCTGTGGGGTATATATTTATTCTATACAATAGCTGTTCAAACTTTCTAAGTTAACTTGTTGCACTTCAGGATGTAGTAATAAGCTATGCAACATGAACACAGACAACTAAATTCTAGCAGTACATCGCACTATAACTGGAAGGAGAGGTGACCATTAGAAGCTCCCAAACTCTTCCCCAGCCCAGATTAAAAATCAAGCCAGAAAGGACTTTCCATTTTACAACTTGCCCTGAAAGACTGCCCTACAACAGTTACTCCCATAAAGAGACCCTCTTGCTCCCAGAGCCACCTGTATGGTAAGCTTCTGTCACCTGCCCATCCCAGTTACCCTAAGAGTAGTCCTCTGAAGCAGCCCCCTAGCTCTAACCTTTAGGCCAATGTAAGCCACAGGAGTGGGGGAAGAGAAGCTCGTCCAACTCTGGTTAAAATACTCAAGTCCCTTCATCTTAAAATTAAGATAGCAACTTTCTGTCTCACGGATAAAAAATATCACTTCTGCACTCTAAACACACGATATCTTAAATTATTAGTTTATTGACAAGGATTAAGCATTCATAAAATGATTCAGAATGTTTAGTGAATGATGCAATGCTCTTAAATATATGAAGCTATGCATAAGCATAGTTTGCCACAGCAACTGTACATGTGTGAACACACACAAAAATAAAGAACATGATTATAGTGGAACACACGTTACGGTGAAGTGTTCTGCTACTCTCAAGTCTTCCATCACCCAAGATGGGATGGATGGGAAGGGTACTCTGAATATACCTGTTATAGCAACTCATCTGTGATGAACAGGTGTACAGTGCAGAAGTACAAGTAGTGGACTCTTTGCGAAAAAGAATAGTCCCGTTATTTTTTGGCCAATGTGTTATTTTAGATTATTAGTACTGGCACTGCATAGCTGCTGAACAAAACCAGGTACAGGAAACTGTAAAGGGAGCTTATCTCTGTTAGGACCAAATATTTAGATATCTGTATTTTCCCAAGAGAGTCAAACAGAACAGAAATGGACACAGGAGAGAAAGTCTCTTCTTTTCCTCAGCACTACTGATCAGATCTAATTGTGTGATTCCTGTGACAGCTTTTAAAGAAAGAATCAAAATGTTGGCTAATCCAGTCACAAATGTCCTACGTAGGTGGTTTTTTTGTGTGTTTTTTTGTAAACTGCTTTGAGGTTTCATTACACTCAAGCAGTATATAAACATTGTGAAATAAATAAATAGATAGATAGTTTGGCACTTACATGGCACACCAAAAACTGAGTAGGTAAATATTTGGTGGTTATGCGGCACTAATCACTGATGTGGCACTACAGTAATGACAACTGCGAAGAATAGTAAATGCTTAAGAATCAAAACAAGACTTCTGTGCTGGTTCCCAACATAATTCAAATTCCCAACTTACTACAAGAATATGCTCATGGATTCCTATGTTTATTTACCTTTTCAGTCATGATTCAGTTGTCAGCATGTAATTTAGGAGAACTGGGAGCAAGGAAAGGAAGGAGTTCGTACATAGCCAAGCCTGCCAAAAGACCTCCCAGCCAAAGTTCTCAGCTCTATAGCAGACAGGTCCAAGTTCTATACCCTAGGCATCTGTTTCTTTCTTGACAACAAAAACCAGCTTTTCAAATTTGAAAACTTTTTATTTATCTGTTAAAATGCTTCATACAATAACATCACTTCTGGAGTCTTGGGGTGGGAATATTATAAGGAATGTAAGTAGTATTTGTTTGTTTGAAGGATTTTTATCTCACTCCTCAGCCAAAAAAGGGGGGGCTGCTACTTAGAAAAGCAAGTAATAAGACAGTCCTTGACCTAAAGCTTACAATCTTACTTGACTCAAAAGGAAAGTGGCCTTGGAGGGAGGAACCAAAAACAAACTCAGGCACTTGTTCTTGTTGCAAAATACAACTAGAAACGTAGGGCTGTACCCAACACTGCAGCTTCACCAGTGCAATGGGCTTCTGTGCAAGCAATGGAGCTTCCTCTTCTGTCCCCTTCAGGCCATTGCCTGCTGCCAAATTCAGCTTCAGAGGTTTGGGGGGGGGGGGTAGAAGAAACAATCCCATTGTGCCAGGTGAACCGTGCTGGTACGTTACTGGAGACAAACCACAAATTCAAACCTGAATGTTATCTAATAAGCATTGCAGGTTGGAATGAGCAGAAAGTATGGAAGAAAAAGTAGAGTATAAGTTAGTTCTTTCAGTGTATGATGGATCAGAATAAGATTGTATCAGAGGTCTACAATGTTGCCATGCTGCTTCTCCACTGACAGCTTGGATGATGTCCCAGATGCATTCTGAATTCCTATCTTGTACAGAAGTCAAAGGAGTCCATGCTGTCCTTGGCCAATATTTAGTAGTGTACAGTATCTCCCTAGGAAGCCCCCATCACCTTTCCTGTAGGCAGCAGAGAATATGCACTTGGTAGAAGTGCTCAGAGTGACTCCACCAAGAAGCAGCTGAGGAAGCTGCCTACCTTTCATTCCTATCCCCCAAACCCATTCAATTGTAGGAAGGCTATTCATTTTCTTACCAATTGCAACATAGTCAGAAGCAGCGCACCCAGTGGGGAGTCGCATCACTACCAAGAGGAAGAGGGACAAGGTGGCAGAACTGGGTGTGCCCAGACAGCCCCAACCTCCACACTGCTCACCAGGCAAGTTGCTACTGAATGTCTGGATCAGCTTACACGATCCAAACATTAATTATTGCATTCAGTGAAGATCCACTGGAATTAACAGACCTAAACGGCCATTCATTTCAATGGGTCCACTCTGAGTAAAAGTTAACTGACTATAACTCTTAAGTTCCTGACACAGTATGCTTTTATGAGGTTTTGTCAGAATGCGTATTTTATACCTCTATTTATTTTTTGCCCATGTTTGAATATGTTATGACTTGCTGCTCATACAACATAGCTACCTATGTGATATAGTGCACAAAATTATTGAGCTTTATAGCTCTAAGCAATCTGGGACAAGAATATTTCAAAAATCTCCTTCTCCCAGATGAACATAACTGAGAACTTTGTTTTCTTAATGAGACTCTTTGCTGGGTCTCTCTACCATCGGAAGTATAGCAGGATAGTGCCAGAGATATAGTATTTTCAGATGTGGTGCCTAAGATTTGGAACAGCTTCCCAAAGAAGTGCACCTGGGCCTATCAATATCACTTTTAGATAAGCATCAAATCCAGTTCTACCTCAACTACTAATGATGCGATAGTTTTAAAACCTCCTACCTAATTCATGGTTTTGGATCATTTTACCGATTTCGTTGCTTGTAAGCCACCCAGACTCTTTCTAGTAAGACAATCAGGGCAGAATCGCTATAAAGAATTGAATGGGTGCTCAAAGAACTCCTTGGTTAACAAAAGCTGCAAAACTATACACACATGGGAGCAAACTCAACTGAAAGCAATATGGCCTACATCAGAGTAGACATGTAAAGTATTCGTATGGGCCCCTCATAATGAAAGAATGAGTCTGCACACACACAAGTGACCAGCTTCCAAACCCTCCACCACTACAGCCTAGGCATAACACAGCAATCCCTTTTCCTAGGCTCCAGGCTACATTCCTGTTCTGGTGACAAACCAGGGAACCCAAACGCAGATCGCATTTGAAGCTCGAGTTATGCACCTGACAGCTCATGCACAAGACGCCCAGGAAAACCCGCCTGCTTTTTGGGGGGGAGGGTCAACTCCACCAAGACCCCCAAGGCGCGCTTGGCGGGGTCCCTATTAACTCGTGGAAATTGGGGGAGGGAGCCCCTTGAGAAGAAATCGAGGTGAGGATTCAGGGCTGCGCGGTTCCTATCCTTGCAATCTCTCTCTCTCTCAAAACCAAAGCGGTATTTTAAGGCGATCCCGTCCCCCTTTCGATGCGTTTCCAACGGGCCGATGGGGCCAAAGGTCAGGCTGGGATCCCGCTTAACGGCGGCGCAAAGCACAGGCGAGCCTCGCCCGCTCCCATCCTCAGCCCCGAGACCGTTACCTCGTTCTCCACCACCTCATGGTAGGCAGGGGGCGGGTCGAAGCCGGTAGTGCTTCCCCCGCCGCCTCCACCTTGGCCTCCTCCTCCTCCTCCACCGGTGCCTTCGCCGTCCCCTCCGCCGCGGGAGACTCCACCACCGCCGCTTTGCTGGGGGCCTCCCTGTCCGCCACCGCCGCCTCCCCCTCCGCTGTCCATGGGCTCATAGTGCAGGCCGGGCCGCTCGTTGGTGAGCAGCGCCACGGCCTCGTTGATGTCGTTCTTGGCCAGGCGGAGGGCCCTGCGGATGGCGGCCGCGTCCGAGAAGCCCATGCAGAGCAGCGTGGTCATGTGCTGCTCCTCCTCGCTCTCCATGGCGCCTCGCTCCGCGACGCCTCAGGCGCTGCCGCTGCTGCTGCTCCCGCTCCGGCGGCCGCTGCCACCGCCGCCGCCCGCTCTGCGCGCCGCCATGTTGACGGGAACCTCCTCCTCCTCCTCCTTTGGCCCGCCTCCCGCCGCCGCCGCCTCAGGGCAGGACAACGCCGAGCCCCACACCCACCCGGAAGCGGCCTGCTGAAGCCCGGATGAGCGTGGGGGAAGAGGGGGGGGGGAGAGCGCCGCCGCGATCACGTGCGGAGGGAGGCGAGGCGAGGCCAATGCCCGAACGTGAATGGAGGGGAGGAGGGGTGTGGTTGTCATGGAAACGTCAGAGGCAACAGGCGGTGGAATCCCGCAAATGCCGCTTCGGGCGAAGCAGCAGCTACTATACTGAGCCCCGGTCACCCCGCCAAGCTTGAAAAGCATTGAAAGTATTCCAGTGGCGTAGCGTGGGTTGTCAGCACCCGGGGCAAGGCAAGTAATTTGCGCCCCCTAACCCGTGGATTTGCGCCCCCTAACCCTAACCCCCAGTCCCCAGATGTTGCGCCCGGTGCGGCCGGGCTCCCCCTGCACCCCCCACGCTACGCCACTGCAGTATTCATTTATCTGGGGTTCTTCACCCCCCCCCCAGAAGCCTGCTGCTCCCTCCCCGAGCGCAATGTCCTATTTACGGGGTATTTTTACCAAGAAAAGCTCAACTTTGATTTCCTAAAAGAAGCTCAACAACTTTGGCTGTTCGCCCACCGCACCCCCGAACAAAAATCCTGGCTACGCCCATGGGTGGATCTACCACCACGTGCTTATTTACTTCTTGCTGGTGTTGTTATTTTCCAGACCTCGACCTCACCGTTTTTGGAGAAAAGCTCCCCGAATAAATAAAAAAATATTGCCTTCGGGTTCGGTGACTTTGTGGCTGGGTTGTTTCATTTATATGTATGTCATATATATATTTTTATATATTGTGGCATTGTTCTTTTCTGTTTTGTAACTTGCCCTGGGACCTTTTGGTGAAGGGCAGGTACTAAATATATTTAAATAAATAAATCCCCATGAGCCAAAGTCTCAAAAAACAACGCCAAGCTTTGTCTTTTTGTTCCATCAGTACCTGGAAAGACAATGCAGGTCCTGAACTTGTTTGGAGATGCCTTTAAGGCATGTAAGGACCAGTCTCCCCTCCTAAAGAGGCATAAATTACCTCCCTGGTCATCAGAAGCTTTTGGACATATTTTGCTTTTCCATATTTCTTTGGTCCATGTGACATTTCTAAAGGCAGAAAATGAAATATTGGATTCAGGTAGTTAGCCATGTTGGTCTGACACAGTCAAAATAATAAAAAATATTGTCCAGTAGCACCTTGGAGACCGACTAAGTTTGTTCTGAGTATGAGCTTTTGTGTGCATGCACACTTCTTCATATCCTTGGTCTCCAATGTGCTACTGGACAATTTTTTAAATTTATAATCAAATACTGGTTTCTATCAGGTATTTCATCCTCTGCTACTAGTGCAGATTCCCCATCACTTCTTCACCACTCCATGGAAAAACCTGCACCTGCTCAAATTCTGCTTAAAGTGCTGCTCTTGGAGGCATACACACAACAATCATGCAGAATCAGATCTCTAAATTGAGATCCTGCTGCTTAATTGTGTATGTAACTAGCGGGCAGTCTTTGATTTCTGCTTTCAGAAGCTGCTGCAGCTTTTAAAATTCCTGTAGACCTCAAAAGCCAAGAGATACCATAATTTATTGAACCTCAAAAACCAGACCTTAAGCCAAATTCCAACACTGAAGTGTGGATCTGGATCTGTTTAACGTGTTTGATGGATTAGTTAATCATATTATCTATAGCGGTGCTTATATACACTGTCACCAGGGGTTTATATATCCTGCTGTGACTCTGAAGCATGGAATTTGTGTGTAATCAGTTATAGCCTGCTCATAGTTGCCTATCTATGCTATCTGCCATATTTATGTAGGCTCTGGATTTAAGTTCTCCGTGGTCTTGTCCACCCTATTTGAACACACACACACACACACACACACACACACACACACACACACACAGTGCCCTATCATTATCTCTGTTTCTCCCCCTCCTACATTCCCTCCACTTCTTGTTTCCTCTTCTGGGTCTCTACGGTTCCTCCCCATAGGTCATTGTTCAAGTCAGCATCACTTTATCTGCATGCTGCAGGGATCCCCTCAATTTTTTTTCTTAAACGTTCTGGGTGTTTTTGCACAAGAATAGCATTTCACGTGAACAATGACATTCTGGAATGTGCAAGTAACGCAAGGATCTTAAAATAAAATGAAAGCTGAACATGAAATATGTTTCCCTGGTGTCAACATAATTCCTGTTTGACACAGGCCAAAGCATAACCGCAAACCATATGGGGGAAACTCACACTTCTGCATACAAACAGACACAGCAATGAAACATTGAGATATGAGCAAAGTGAGGTGCAAAAAAGGAATGGCGGGAATGCAAATTACTAAAGCTTATGCATACGTATTTCTATTTTCCCAAAGCTCTTCATGACATTGTTGCAGTAGTGAAACCTCAAATTAGCCACTTGCAGTACAGATGACAGCTTGCAGTAACCTGAGCCATGCTGCATGCATTGTCAGAAAATGGCCTATTGCCTGCCTCCATCTCTAGCCAGTCTTGCAGTGGACCCATAACTTTTGGAAGCACAATCATACATGATCTAGATTATTATGTCATATGACTGTCAAATACACAGCTTTGCAAGTCTCCCTGCTTCCTCTTGTAAACTCCTGATCTTGGATGTCTAAAAGGAGGGGGTGGAAGCCTTTTATTCTTTCTTTCTTTGAACCTAATATATAATAGGAGCTGGAGCAGCAATAATAGAGATTAGATGGGTTATGGAAGATATAAGAGGCAGGGAAACTGTATGGGTGCAAAGCACTGAACCTCTAATTCTGGGGCAGGCCCTAAATTTGAACTCCTTAGAATAATATTGGAGAGTTGCCTTAACTTGAAAGGCAAAGCATGCTTTTTGGGTTGTGTGTGCAACAATGAAGAAAGCCTATGGCTCATCTGGTAAGATGCTAACTACATCATTTGTTGCATTGTTGTTGTTAAGTTGTGGGTGAACATATCAGACGACACAGCGATTCTTCAAACAGCTCTTGTTTATTCACAGGCCAGAACAGAACTGAACTGAAGGGTTCAGCCAGCCTGCTTATACAGTGGTACCTCGGGTTACATACGCTTCAGGTTACAGACTCCGCTAACCCAGAAATAGTGCTTCAGGTTAAGAACTTTGCTTCAGAATGAGAACAGAAATTGTGCTCTGGCGGCGCGGCGGCACCAGGAGGCCCCATTAGCTAAAGTGGTGCTTCAGGTTAAGAACAGTTTCAGGTTAAGTACGGACCTCCAGAACGAATTAAGTACTTAACCCGAGGTACCACTCTATAGAGCTCCACTAGAACGCAATAGTAACCATTTTCTGTAACTATCCAATCACTGAACGTCACTTTCAATCCCTTATTTGCATATGTGGACCTGAGTGAAAACTATCTACAGTATCCCCCTGCTGGCCCAGGGTGAGAACATCAGTACATAACAGTTATTGTTTTGCACATTTTTACATTGCAGGGATGCTGGAAAACACCACTTGTTTCATAATACAAGGCATATAGAAATTCAACAGGGTCTTCTTCCTTTCTGTGCTGAGAGTGCTGCATCTATTAAACTTCTGCCTGCCATGGAACTATTAAAAGAGCAGGACCCCTGTAATGAAATAAAGGCTGACCCAAGCTGCAACGGATATGAATGTTTTTGGATCTTCCAGAGACCTGTGACCTTTCAGTCTCTCTTTGGAAAGACTGCAAGAACTTGTGGGAGTTTGATAGCTAGCCAGCCTAAAAATAAGCTGTGACTGAATCAAATATACTGGCTTTTGCTAGACTAGGTATTTTTGAATGCTATGTGAATGGTTATATTTGCACTACATGTTTTAGCCAAACATGATCTATATACCTGAAGGTAGGATTTTGAAGCTGCAAAAAAACAACAACAAAAACAACAAAAGCAACAACATTCTGGCATATTTTATTCATTTATTTAGGAAAAAGTATAAATCACTTAATTGTAAAACCCAAACCCACCCTCAGATACCCATTTGAACAGGGTACAGTATGAAAAGCTTTAATAAATCCTGCCCTTTCCAGAATTTTTCTTACTCATCGATACATTTCTGCTTCTTTCATTTGAAATAACTAACATATTTTAACCAACTGTTGCTAGAGGTTCAATGTTATTAAGGCACCATAGGCTGCAATTCTGTATTCACTTACCTGGGAGTAAGTCCCATTGAACTCAATGAAACTTGCTTCTGAATAGATATGTATATAGGACTGGATTGTTGTTGTAGTTCAAATGAGAGTGTTCAGAGCAAGTGGCCAACTTCCAGATATTTAAATTAGTACCAGCATGGTAATGTTATTAAGGGCAGATGATGCAGTAAGATTATATTACAGTGGTACCTAGGGTTACATACGCTTTAGGTTACAGACTCTGCTAAATAGTACCTCGGGTTAGGAACTTTGCTTCAGGATAAGAACAGAAATTGTGTGGTGGTGGCACGGCGGCAGCGGGAGGCCCCATTAGCTAAAGTGGTGATTCAGGTTAAGAACAGTTTCAGGTTAAGAACGGACCTCCGGAACGAATTAAGTACTTAACCCGAGGTACCACTGTATCTGTTTAATGGAAAATTTCCACCTATTAGTAAAAAAAGAAAAGAAAAAAAGAGGGATGGGGGAATGAAATAAAAACCTATCATACAGTACTGCTTTTTATTTTCCACATTTATTTCAGCGTTCAAAAACTATGGAAATGCATAAGGTGAGAGAAAAGGCGGTTAATATCAAACACTATCCAGAGTATTACCACTAAAACACATTTGCCTTCAAACCTTCAACACTATGCATCATTCCCCCATAAGAATCTGTGTTTTGTCTGGGTAAGGGAAAATATTTGATAAGTAGGGTCATGTTCCTTTTGAAAAACCTGTAAAAACATGCGTCTACACACACAGAGAGATATGTATATCTGTCTGTCTGTCTATCTATCTTACTATGCAACATCAACTAAAGGCCACACCTATCAAATGGCTAAGGGTCCTTTCAGCATTATCTATTCATATTCATAGAATCATAGAGATTGAAGGACTCCTGCAGTGCAGGAATATTCAGCTGTCTCATACGGGGATTGAACCCGCAACCTTCGCGTTATCAGCACCATGCTCTAACCAACTGAGCTATCCAGGATGAGCATATTATATTAGTAACATACTGATACGATACGATACGATGCGATAATCTTTATTGTCATTGTCCCACACAGAACAACGAAATTGAAAATCTACATCAGACATTCAGAAACCAACAAGCCTGCTATCCCAGCTATCCCAGCCTGGTTAGCCCTCTAAAAACTCTGATACCCCATAATTAAATACAATATACTCCCATAGAGACTACCTTACACTGCGTTTAAAACCAAAATCGCATTTGAGTAGAAACTGTTTCTCAGGCGGCTAGTCCTAGGCTTTATAACCCTGTACCTTCTTCCAGAAGGCAAAAGCTGAAAGAGATCATTTCCGGGGTGCGCACTATCCTGCAGTACCTCTGCAGCTTTCTTATGGCACCTGGAAGCATAGATTTGATCCAAGGTAAGGAGAGTGCTTCTCTCCACAGTCTTTACCACCCTGGACAACATTGTTTTTTCCCTGATCGTACAGCTCCCAAACCACACACACAGACCATAAGTTAATACACTCTCAAGAATACATTGGTAAAATGCCATCAACATATTCCTCTGGGATCAGTAACATAGAAGATAATTAGGTGGTTTTGCACTAGCATTTTTTTTATTAGTATGTTTTAAAGAAATCAGGATAGGATCATTTATATTATACACTAGGAGCTGCCGCTGCTCTCCAACACTGCCAGCCCCACTTCCCCAACTCCTAGCAAGCCCTCCTCCCTTTACTGTATGAAATATACTCGGGAGTCGAGAGTGGATTTCATGCTCTTTATTTAGCTCATAGTGGTGAGGAGGAATGGAAGTTCCCCCAGAATGTCTGACTTATGTACATTATTTACACAATGGGCCCCACGTGACTGGCTAATTCCGGGATTCTCCTGAAGGCCAATCAGTTCGTGGATTCACTTCCACCTGGAGCTGGATTGGGTGGCTCCTGTGGACCAATCAGACTGCTGCATTCTGGAGCATATTGTTCTAGGACCAATCAGGCTGCTGCGTTCTGGTCTAGGACCAATCAGACTGCTGCATTTTGGATCCTATTCAACTCAGTACATAACACTGTAATACTCAACATGATTCTCAAATGCCATTTTGTAATCACAGTGGTCCATTGAGGGTTGATCGTTTCTGGTTCCAGTCCTCTGTCCGGATCCAATTCTCCAACCCTGTTATAGATCCATTGACAGAACACTGAGATGATGTGCTAAAGACACACACCCCTCTTTGATGCTAATGGCAACCAATAGTTTTGTTTCATCTATCCATACCCCCATCAACTAGGTGCAAAGCAGCAACGTTTTGAAACAGAGATGCTGTTTCTCCAACAAAAAGGGAGAAATCAATCATTTCCCATAGAGCTAAGGAGAGTGAAAATGGATAGATGCAGTGCTTTTTTCCCCTGGGGGTACGCAGGGGTATGCATATCCCTAAACATTTTGTGATTCTTTGTACTTTTGTCCATTTACTGTATTTATTTCCCCCTGATTTGAACTATAAAATGGTGATTTTCTTGAGTCAAAAAGAGAATACCCCTAAACATTATTATGATTTTTTTTTTAGAAAAAAAGCACTGGATAGATGTATTTTCCTGCAGGTACATTACTGCCCTCTTCTGGATGTTGGCAGATCTTTCAGATGAGCCATTGGATTGAACATAATTGCAACCTCCTTGAGATTTCTTGCTGAAACTGGTGTATGCCTTTAGATAACAAAATAAATACACAACCTTGACTAGCAAGCTAGATGAGGGACAAACCACACACGATGCGGGAAATTCATGATTGGCTCTCTGAACTTTTTTGTTTCCTTTCCTTCTTTTACCTTAAAACAGATGCAGGGGTCTCTGAAGTTGATTGGAGCACTGGAAGTAGACATATTAACCCTTGTCATGGATCTATTTTCCATTCTGAATCCCCTTGCTCTCCCAAGCTACAATTAGCCGTGTGTGTGTGTGTATTCAAGAAAATCATCTATACTTGCATTTTTCTCCCCAAAGGACAATTAGTAAGGCATTTTCCAATGCAGTCTAACATGTCTGATCCAAAGTTAAGATACATTTACCAAGGCCAGTGTGTTTGTGCTCCTTGTCACTAACATGGCCTCTTCAAAGGTCACTGTAACTAGTTTGCTTTTATGCAGTTGTGACTGTGATAGCACTAGAATAAAACATGCATGCCCCCCCTCTCCCACACTCACCCACCTGATGAGGGAAGTTTTTAATGTTTGATGTTTTATCGCATTATTATTATTATTATTATTATTATTATTCTGTTGGGAGGCACCCAGAGTGGCTGCGGATAAATAAAAAGTAGTAGTAGTAGTTGCTGTTGTTATGAATCTTATTTTGAAAGAGGGAAAATAGCATAGCGGCTCTGCCCAACCCAGCCAGCTGTTTCTGGGGA
Organism: Podarcis liolepis; assembly: GCF_965112155.1. Lineage (NCBI taxonomy): Eukaryota > Metazoa > Chordata > Lepidosauria > Squamata > Lacertidae > Podarcis > Podarcis liolepis. The sequence goes on from NC_139559.1 coordinate 58,153,768, forward strand.
TTGCAAAAAGGGGATTGTTAAGTTGTGGGTGAGCATATCAGACGACACAGCAATTCTTCAAACAGCTCTTGTTTATTCACAGGCCAGAACAGAACTGAACCAAAGGGTTCAGCCAGCCTGCTTATATAGAGCTCCACTACAACGCAACTGTAACAAATTTCTGTAACTATCCAATCACTGAACGTCACTTTCAATCCCTTATTTGCATATGTGGACCTGAGTGAAAACTATCTACAGTATCCCGCTTCTGGCCCAGGGTGAGAACTTCAGTACATAACAGGGATGAAAATCCAACTATCTAGGCAAATGATGAGAAGGCCATCAAGAACAAAGGTGCTGGTAGATACATGACAATCAAAGGGTCATAGCCAATGTTTCAGGTCTATGGGTGCAATTGACTTCTGCAAATGCAACAGAGTCCCCCCCCCTCTCTCCCCTGTCACCTCCAGCATCCCCTACCCCTGAGCAGATGTTGTGCTGTTTATTCTTTTGTGTGTCATTTCTTATTCTTTTGTATGTTAAAGGAGTACAGTCATACCTTGGTTGTCGAATGCCTTGTGACTCAAACGTTTTGGCTCCCAAATGCCACAAACTCAGGAGTGAGTGTTCTGGTTTGCAAATGTTCTTTGGAACCTGAACATCCAACGCGGCTTCTGTGGCTTCTGATTGAGTGCAGGAAGCCCCTGCAGCCAATCGGAAGCCGTGCTTTGGTTTTTGAATCTTTTTGGAAGTCGAACAGACTTCTGAAAGGGATTCCATTGGAGAACCAAGGTACGACTGAATCCAGTAAGAAGAAGAAGAAGAATTTATTATTTATACTCCACCCATCTGGCTGGGCTTCCCCAGCCACTCTGGGTGGCTTCCAAGAAAATATTAAAATACAGTAATGCATCAAACATTAAAAGCTTCCCTAAACAGGGCTGCCTTCAGATGTCTTCTAAAAGTCTGGTAGTTGCTGTTCTCTTTGACATCTGGTGGGAGGGCATTCCACAGGGCGGGTGCCACTACTGAGAAGGCCCTCTGCCTGGTTCCCTGTAACTTGGCTACTTGCAGTGAGGGAACCGCCAGAAGGCCCTTGGCACTGGACCTCAGTGTCCAGGTAGAACGATGAGGGTGGAGATGCTCCTTCAGATATACTGGACCGAGGCCGTAAAACTTTAAAATCATTTGAATCTGTCTGATCTGTCTGAACTGCTTGGTTCAGCTGGCAGGAAGAACTCCAGTAGAGTGAAAATACATACTTTAAGCAGGGTGGCGGGATCTCTGCTAGGGAAGGTTGGGACCACATGAAAAAATAGTTCACAAAAAATAAAAATAAAATCCCCACACTATTCTTTCTCTCTGTCCAAGGTGGGGTAAAGGTACACAAGGCCTGCCCTCTTTTTCACCAGGTCACACTATTATGACCTCACCCTTCTCCATCGCCTCCCATTTTATTTCTCTGCCAAATTAGGACAACACTATGCATTGGATGAAATAGGCTCTTGTTCACAAAAGCTTTTGCCATAATATGTCTGTTTAGTCTTCAAGGTGCTGCAAGTCTCTCTGTCCTTTTTGCTGAAATTAACATGGCTACCAATCTGAAAATGACTTGAAGACAATTCCCATGACTCTCAAACTGGGAAGCCAGCGGATCAGGCCCATCTTCCCACCCCATTCTGTTAGCAGTCAGGCCAGTGAGGGAGGAGGGGAGGAGGAGAATGTGAGTGGGGAGGAGAAGGCAGCAGGAGACGGTGTCCTCTGCCCACCTCAGGCGGTGTAATTTCTTGTGCCAGGTCTTTTTATGCTTTAAAAACAAACAAACACCAAAGCAAGGTACAGCTGCAAAATTTGGGTGGTCTAAAGGTAGATTATTCTCATCTCCTCATGCATGCAGGGCAAAGTGAACTCCTTCAGTCTTCCCAACCCTCTGCCCTATGCAGCGGGCCACTGAGGACTGTTATTGTCAGTGTGTGTGTGTGTGTGTGTGTGTGTGTGTCTGTGTGGCTCCCCTTATTTCATGCTGTTAACTGCCCTGAGATCTACGGATGAAGGACGGTATGCAACTTAGATAAATACATACATAAATAAGTATTATATCTTGACCCTTCCTCTTACCAGCTTGGCAAAAGCATACTCCCTTCACTGGGCATGTCTTGAATCCATGTCCCAAGGCAGCTCTGTGTGCTCTCTGTAGGCAGCCTGCTCAGTGCTGGAGGGGTGTCCCTCTTGGAATGAGTTCATTGGCTCCATCCACATGTGGGCGTAATTGCCAGCACAATCCTTGATTGGCTGGTGTAAGTGAAAGTTCAGGCATGCTGTCGATCGTTTTCACTCTATTTTTGTATTTTCTGTTTGTGCATTATCTCCCCCTCCCCTCCTGGCCTGAGCACATGTTGGATACAGTTGCCTAGTGCTGGCATATCTCCAGTTCTGGCATAAAGTGAGTATAAGATTGCTCTGTCCAAAGTGCATGTACTTAACTTTACACTGTTAAACTGATGCAATTGCCGGCGTCCAACTTTCAACTTTGGAAACAAATTTAAAGATGTCATTAACTCGGATGCCTAGCTATGATCATCCACTTAATCTGAATCAAGGTTATTTATTAATTCTAAAATGCGAGGTCATTTGCTGGCCTTCAAGGAACAAATGCTTTGCCTTCTTAATTCTTGCTGAGTTCCACCAGATGGCACTAATGGATAACATACAAACAGATTTAACCCCAAATTAGAACAAGTCAAATCTTTCTTTTGTTCTGCCACATACTATTTATCCTTTACCTTCTTGGCTTAAACAGATTTGATGTCCTTGATACTTTTTATTGTGATACCATTTTTTTCAAATCTGAAGCTATCCCCTGAATTGCTGACCATTCTATTTTGTAGGTCATGTATCACCGAAGGCAACATGCTTAAAGCTTACTCTGTTCTCCTCTTTTGCAGGAGGGAACATACTCTATATGTAGCACATCCACCTTGGGCACATGAAAGATCTCTGTGTTATATTTCAACATGCGATAGAAGTGGGTTTGCATCTAAATAACAGTGGTACCTCGGGTTAAGTACTTAATTCGTTCCGTAGGTCCTGAAACTGTTCTGAACCTGAAGCACCACTTGAGCTAATGGGGCCTCCCGCTGCTGCCGCACCGCCGGAGCACGATTTCTGTTCTCATCCCGAAGCAAAGTTCTTAACCCGAGGTAATATTTCTGGGTTAGCAGAGTCTGTAACCTGAAGCGTATGTAACCCGAGGTACCACTGCAATGGCTGAGACTTAATGGCTGGAAACTAAGCCTTATGAGGAGCGCTTGAAGGGGATGGGTATGTTTAGCCTGGGAAAGTAGAGACTGAGAGGAGATATGAAAACCATCTTCAAATATCTTAAGGGCTGTCACGTGGAAGAGGGAGCAAACTTGTTTTCTCCTGCTCTGGAGGGCAAGACTCGAACCAATGGTTAAAGGAAGGGAGATTCTAAGTAAACAGCAGGCAGGAAGAGCTTTCTGACAATAAGAGCTGTTCGGCAGCGGAACAGACTCCCAGGAGAGATGGTGGACTCTCCTTCCTTGCAGGTTTTAAAGCAGAAGTTGGATGGCCACCTGTCATGGATGCTTTAGCTAAGGTTCCTGATTCTATGACTAAGGATGCAATACTACATGCACCATTGAAGATTACCTTTTGAGCACAGTGGAACTTCTGAATGAATATACATAGCATTGTGCCCCATGAGCCAGGTGTCCATTTACTGCACATTTAGAGGTATTGAGAATTTGGGCCTGTCATAATAGATATATACATTAAGTTAATTCTATTCTATTCTATTCTATTCTATTCTATTCTATTCTATTCTATTCTATTCTATTCTATTACAGGCATGTGAGAGTTGTTATTGCTATAAGTTTTTGGTCCTCAAAGCAACTGACTACAGCAATTCCAGCCCTATCTTCCACACTTCATATGTAACCTAGATAATTCTAAAGCATCCTTCTTATGTGGGCAAGAGTAAATCAGTCAATGAAGCTGACTGCCTATCACATGGAAATCACATTTGAGCCTGCTGGTGTCTCTTTTCCGTATAAAGGGTTTGATGGCATAGTAAACAGCTGAACCCTAGGCCATGCTTTTGATAACAAGAAGCCACCATGACCTATATTCTGAAAAGTGCCACAGCTGGGGTAGAATATTGTATAATCCTATTTGGCATATTCTCTACCAGCAGGCATTTCATTTTGACTTGGAATGGATCAAGCAGGACTTGAGCATTTGTCCATTCTCCTTAACTCTTGTGAACTGATAAAAGGAACCAAAACATTCTGTGAAAAGTTACTCGGAGGGGAGAGGTTGTGGAGAGCACCAGCAGAAAATGAACCCAATGCAGCATCATTTTTGAAATCAGCTGTAGCGAGAATTTCATAGTAAAGCTTCACACACACATAGTCTCTGTGGTAACATTTTACAATATTTGTAGCAGCAAATCTTACATCTTGTGAGCATGTGTTTAGGTTACTACACCAGTGTGGTGTAGTGGTTAAGAGCGGTAGTCTCGTAATCTGGGGAACCGGGTTCGCGTCTCCACTCCTCCATATGCAGCTGCTGGGTGACCTTGGGCCAGTCACACTTCTCTGAAGTCTCTCAGCCCCACTCACCTCACAGAGTGTTTGTTGTGGGGGAGGAAGGGAAAGGAGAATGTTAGCTGCTTTGAGACTCCTTAAAGGGAGTGAAAGGCGGGATATCAAATCCAAACTCTTCTTCTTCTTCTCCTCCACATGCAGCTGCTGGGTGACCTTGGGCCAGTCACACTTCTCTGAAGTCTCTCAGCCTCACTCACCTCACAGAGTGTTTGTTGTGGGGGAGGAAGGGAACGGAGAATGTTAGCCACTTTGAGACTCCTTAGGGTAGCGATAAAGCGGGATATCAAATCCAAACTCCTCCTCCTCCTCCTCTTCTTCTTCCTTTCCTGAATTGACTTCAATGTATTTAAGAAACAAGGAGGTGGCTGTAGATGACTGGTGTTTCAGGCATCAAAAGTCTCAAACTTTTGGAACCCAACAGGTTAGGCAGAGGGGGATTTAGGGGAGCACATTCAGTCACACTGGGTGCAGAGCCTTGAGGGTGCCACAGGGGAAGTGGCAACTATTATTTAGAATGCAGTTTGAGAGGTGAGGGGGTGGCCAATTTTGACAGGACAAAGTATTGAGGATTGAGGTGTTAAGATGTAGAGAACTTTAGAAAAAATATCCCTGAATTTGCAAATCACAGGCTAGTATTCCCCCCCTTTAAATCCTGAAACTCTGGCACCAGTCTTTGGGGGTTTTTTTAGGCTTTATTTTATTTTTCACGGTTCACAGAAATTCCTATGAAGTTCATCAAATGCCATATACCTTCCTCCAGATTAAAAAAATATAACTGTGTTTTCAGTTGCAAAGAATCTCTGAGCAATGTCTTGGGAAATATGCAGAATTTCACCATTAAATTACCAAGAAAACACAGAACTATCAATTGTGTTAAAAGTTTAGTGATTTTTGTCGATGGGGGAGCAGATAAGCACAAATCCTTTAGAAGCCTAGCTTCAAGAGAGCCTCGTAATCTTGGTCTTTTGTTTTAGAGTACCTAGGGCAAATCCCATGTCAGTGCACTGGATAAGACAGGCTCTGTTGGAATGCCCCAGGGGTGCTTGTGGATTTAGCTTACAGCTTCTGAAATCTGATTTAAGAAGTGCTTGGTAGCATTTCTGTATTTATTGTACTTTGTGCGGTAAGGAAAAAGCTCAAGTGTGTGAATAGATAAATGAACTGGTTGCTTCTCACATGCTTCTCACTGTACATGAGTCCCAAAACATGTCCAAGTCAGGAAGCTCTTGTTGGCTTTGAGCCAGGAAATGACATCATTCCAGCCAGTTGTATCTCGTGTGTGTGTGTGTGTGTGTGTATCTATATGGTCACAGTAGTAAAACATTTGAGGTTGCCGGTAGTCTGAGAAAGCAAGTTCTTCCTGGAAACCTTTATAATTTCCCAGATCTAGAATGCCACAGCACATTGTACCTTTATGTGGCCACATCAGTGCCAAGGATTGAGTTGTCTACCAGCTGAGGCATTTCCAGATATGCACCTGTATCTGGACGTATCATGATGCTTTGCAACCAATTGCACTGCAGCCAGAATCCTTGTAGGGCCACACAGTGAACAACAGAGAAAATATTTATGCAGGTTAAGGCAGGGTTAAGCAGAATGATTTGGTGTATCAAATCCCACTTTCTGCGACAAACCATGACTTATTCAAAAGAGGGCGCAAACAGCAGATACCAAGTGCACACTTCTCATTAGGGTATGTGAAGACAGAAAGGCTCAGTCCTCTCAGTACAGCTTTTTCAAGAAACAAGTTTTAAGGTGGAGGTAGAGGGAGGAGGGAACCGAAGGAGTGGCGAAGCTGAAGAATTTACAGTATGTTTTTGTATATGTGCAGATTTCATTTTTGAGAGCATTTTCTAAAATGCTAAGCCACAAATGCCTGGGTTGTCGATTCCTAGCAAACAGTATGAAAAACAACGTCAGAAGCAATCAGCATCCTTAGGGCGGTGGCCCATTAGTGGAGGGCTTGCTAACTGGAATCACTTTGGGATACATAATTGTTTCTGACACCCAAGCTGATCCGACCCTGGGTATCTCTATATCCAGCAAATCACCCATGACAGTTTTGATAATTTGAATTTTTCGACCCAAATCAACGTATGCAAAATTGCTTCAAGAGAGAGAAAGAGAGGAAAGGGGGGGGAGCCTAGGTAGAGAGGAATGGCTGCTCAGGGTCAGGCTATGAAAATGTAACCACATGAGTGAGCCTACAGACATGTCAATTAGTGGAGGGGGGCCACTCTGCGGGGCTTGCAAGACTCCCTCTCCTTTCCCTTAGGCTTAATTAAGAAACGAGAGGAGGTCTGCCATGTGAAATTAAAATTTGGGGGAGGAGGTCACTTCAAACAGGACAAGGTTGGCATTGTAAAAGCGGGCTTCTGGATTTGCTGGGTGCTCAGAACTGATTAACACGCCAAATGTGATGAGCTCATGCATCAGTAACCCATCCAAATACTATACATTTCAGAAATGAACAGCATTTCTAGTGCATGTGTGCTTTCTGTTTTAATTTAGTCAAGCTAAACGGAAGAATATGGGAGATGTCAAATCACATCTTTATAGGATGGTCTTTTAGACCCAGCTTAGACAGAATGCCACCCCAATAATTCAGGACGTTGGTGTGTTATAAAGAACAGGTTAGTTTAGGATTAGTCAGCACTCCTTTTGGACTTTGGCACTTCTTTTAATTAAAGTGTCATAGAAGTTGGGAGAGTAGAATTGTCACTAGACTGAGGAGTGCCCTTCTGCTTCCTATCTCTAGGTGCAAAGTATGGGAATCTGAAATATCACAAAAGAAAGCAAGGGTAGCGGGGGTAGTGGTGAGATTTTCTAATGATGCAAGAGAACTAAACAAGGAAAGTTGGCATTCATATTCTGCAAAGTTGCTTTACATCTCAGCAAAGAGAACCTAAGAATATAAAAAGAGCTGTGCTGGATCACGCCAGTGGCCCATCTAGTCCATAATCCTCTCCTCACAGTGGCCAGTCAGATGCCTTTGGGAAGTGCACAAACACACTCTTCCCTCCTGTGGTTTCCAGCAACTTGTCTTCAAAAGCATACTGACCCCAACAGTGGAGATGGAAGATATCCGCTGGGATTAGAAGCCACTGATAGTCTTCTCCTCCACGAATTTTGCTGTTGAGAGTAAAGCATCACTGCTTGTTACAAGTTCCCTCAATCACTTGGAGGGGGAGGGGTGATATACAGAAAGACAATCTATTTTTCCTTTCCCAATACAGTGGTACCTCAGGTTAAGAACTTGATTTGTTCTGGAGGTCCATTCTTAACCTGAAACTGTTCTTAACCTGAGGTACCACTTTAGCTAATGGGGGCTCCCGCTGTGCCGCTGCACGATTTCTGTTCTCATCCTGAAGCAAAGTTCTTAACCAGAGGTACTATTTCTGGGTTATCGGAGTCTGTAACCTGAAGCGTCTGTAACCCGAAGCGTCTGTAACCCGAGGTACCACTGTACTTTCCTAAGTTAACTATATGTTGGTATGTAGAATGTTTATCCCAGGTTTTCCTTCCTTCCTCCTTCTTGTTCAGTTAGGCTACATGTATGTCGGTACTCAGAATAGATTTGTTTCTCAAGGGTAATAAACCTTAATTTTTTTTTTTATTCTTTCAACCAGCCATCTTACCAGACAAGTCAAGTCTGCATTCTGCTGCTGTACATTCAGACCTGCAATATGTATAATCCTCTTTCGAAGCTCTAGAGAGGGAGAAAAACATTTCTTTATCCACTTTTCCCATGCCATGTGTAATTTTACACATTTCTATCATGTCACCTCCTATTTGCTTTTTCTATAAACTCAAAAGGCCCAAATGCTTCAACCTTTCCCCATAGGGGAGCTGCTCTATCCCCTTCATCATTTTGTTTGCCCTTTTCTGAGCTTTTGAACAGAGAAAATGTGAGAGCCAGCAAGTCATGTTTGTTGAACAAAACGGGCTTTATCCTTTGAATCTCCAACCCAGGGCTGAAGGAATCGCTGGTGTGTTGCGCGAAACATAGTCCTCCGGTTGTGAGGAGGCCTTTATTCCCTTCATGGAGCTACAATTCCCAGAGTTCCCTGGGAAGTGGGATTGTTAAACCACTCTGGAAATGGTAGCTCTGTGAGGAGAATAGAGGTCTCCTCACAACTATTAGTATCAGCATACGGTATTAGATATGGTACCAAAAGCCTTAAAACAGTTCCCAAGATTCTATGTGGAAAGCCACGATTTGGTATGATTCTTCTTTAAACGTATAGTGCAGATAGAGCCTTATACGGTGTTAAACTAATAGAAGAAACAATTAGTGTTCCATTCAGGTATCAAAAACAGCTTTTGCACCAGCACTGGTGAAGCTTTGGTGATGAAATCCCATCCAAGATTCAGGGACTCCTAAACTCAGAAGGTTTCGACCTAATCAGCATAAGGATGAGTTGCCTTGTTTTGAAGCACAGCAGCAAAAAGCACATTGCAGATGTTGTTTGAATGAACGTTGGCAACTTTCAGAATGCTGGATTCTTGGCATTCTTGGCTGCTGTGGAGTAACCCAAAGCACTGCAGCAATTGAATTCAGAGCGTCTTCATTAGCACACTTCTCAGAGTTTGGTGGAACACAGTATAAATCCCCAGGTACTCTTCTACTTCAGGCTCAACATTCTCAAAATACATATGGAAATACTTTTGACTTTGCATTCCCTTCTCAAGCCCCTCCCGTTTAAACCTACATTTGTACTGCACATTAAAAAGGGAAACCTTTCAAGCCCTGAGCAATGTACACAGTTCAGAAATACATGAAACTCAAAGCTACACATTAATCACAGTCACGTTTCAACTTTGGAGTGGAAACTCTGAATGTTGCTTGGACTTCGTTGCACGGTTAAAAGGGAAAGGGAGATTTCCAACCTTTGAAAGTCAGAGTTCACGAGCTGCCTTAGGTAAAAAGAGAAATTGCGTTAATGGTCTTCATCATATTTCCTCCCTGGGGCACTTAGAAAAGTCTCTACAAATTTTTAGCACACTACTAGATTTCTGACTGTGGTCCTTTACAAGCTGATAGTGGTGCAACAAATACTTGCTTTTGTAAAGGCAGTAGCGAAAAAGAAAAAGGGCGCATGGTGCATTTTGAGAGCCACGTGACAGATTACTGCTTTGACAAATGAATCTGTATGCTGAAAGGTTGTTTTTGAGCCATGGGCTTTAATAATTGATTATTGTTTAATTGCAAATGTCACTATATTTTGGTACTATGTTACGGCCTATGGTAAGAAATAAACCATTGGTCTGCCTCCCCAGCCGTCAAGAGGGTACATGTTTGACCAAGGCACCGAGCTAGTATGAAGTGGAGAAGCTGAACTGTCAAATGCTAGGCGTGGAAGAAACCTACTGGGAGAAAAATGGTATCTAGCACAACAAGTAACCAAAGTGAGGGATCATGGGAACGTGGTAGAGAATATGCAAACAGCAATGTTGGTGAGCTGAGTGTTAATATTTACAGGAATTGAACTGGCGTTGGCTGCTCAGATGACAGTTGGGTTAGAGGCTACTTGTGTTACAGTTAAGATACATCCAAAAATAAAGAGTCTTGTTTCCTTCATAAGCTGCTGCTTCTCTTTGGCGGAAGCTAGAGAACATTGATGGAAAGCCTATTACCAAAGTGGGAAGATGGGGTAAGAGACAAGAGAGAGGTTAAATGTGGAGTGTCATGGTGGTTAGCTAGTCTCACCTACGTCCCCTCATTGGTTGTATATGGAAATGGTGGGCTGCATTGGAAGTCAGTTCTGATGTAGAGCGAACATAACACATTTTTGTATGCTGTTTTCATGAATATATGCATTTTAACACACACTTTACCTTAGTGTATTCATTTCTGTACTGGCAGAAGGTCTTCTCAGTAGTGGTGACTGCCCCATGGAATGCCCTCCCATCAAATGTCAAGGAAATAAACAACTATCTGACTTTTAGAAGACATCTGAAGGCAGCCCTGTTTAGGGAAGTTTTTAATGTTTGATGCTTTATTGTGGCAGCCACCCAGAGTGGCTGGGGAAACCCAACCATATTATTATTATTATTATTATTATTATTATTATTATTATTATTATTATTATTATTAAACTGCACCACAAAATTGGGGGAAGTGTGAATTTCCCCACAATATATGCCTTTTTCCTCCTATAGATTGTTTGGTTGGAGAGCTCTCCCACAAAAATTGAAGAAGTGTAAATTCCCCCCCCCCCAAAAAAAAAGGATTTGGATTTGCACATTGGTTCCAAAAGTGTGCACTGGGAAGTTCCTTATTAAAATGCAAAAAAACAACCCCCAAACAAAAAAAACAACAACAGATCTCTCCCCCACCCCACCCCAATATGCTCTATTTTATATGAAAATGACCTCCCTCCCAATTCCTGCTCCATAGCCAAACAGGCAAGCAAGTGTTTGTTAAACACATGCATGTATAGTGTGGCTTTCTGAATGAAGGAGGATGGTTCATGAAAGATCTAGCAACTTAACATGAATTATTCTTGTACAGAATAGCTTCTCTTTGATCCAGCTAACTCAGTCCAGGCGAGCTTGGGATGGGGTGGGGAGTGTTTTTAATTAAAATTAAAAAGAGCAAAAAATAAATGAAATAAAAATGAAATGGCCAAGAATTATTATTTTATTTAAAATATATGTTTTAATCCACTTTCCCCATATGTTCCGACCTGAGAGGTGGCTTTGTGACTAGCTTGTTATACAGAATTGTTTGGCTAGAAGCCCACACACATTGTGCAGCAAAGTGAGGCTTCATTTCCATGTCTCTCTCTTTCTGGTTTTCACTGCTGTGCTCCCCACCCACCCCCAACACACCAAAACGTGGCAAGCGGAGACAGGCAACATGCGAGCCATAATGTTACACAACATTTTTCAGTCGAGCAGTTGACATTTTTATGGCTGGAAGACATTTAAAAATAGGGGAGAGGAAGAATAGCCAGCTATTTTAAGGGGGAAGATGATGCCAGATCCTTGTTTAATAAGCGAAAGAGGAATTCCAGAAAGAACCATTTGCAGTTTTAAGGGGGTTATGGGCAAGCGCACTTGCCGCTGTAAAAAAAAGAGAGAGAGAAAGAGAGAAAACTTCAATGAAGCACAGGGGTTGAAAAGCACTTTTGTTTCCTGTTTATCTCAAAAGCCAGAGAAATTCAGATTGTTTTGAATTGTCAGCCTGATCTGAAGCTTTTATTTTGTGTCAAGCTTCATGGAAGTATTGATAAATCCTGTGGGCACCTAACTATATATTGACACTATCCATACATGTTCCTTGTTTACATGTAGATTGGACTACCATAGCATGCTTCACACAGCACTACTTTTGAATAGTGTCTGGACACCAGTTTGCGCAGAATATGACAGCTAGGCTGCTAGTGGGCTGCATCACATTCATTGGCTTCTGGGAGTTTATGGGCCCGGTTCAAAGCGCAGGTACTAGTCTTGAAAGCCTTACGTGGTTTAGGAACACAGCCTTCCATATGAACTTCTTTTATGCTGCTGAAATGGATAGAGGGCCTCCTCTGTACCCACCCCAAGCTGAAGTGAGCTTTGTGGGTAATGGTGGGAGCGCTTTCTCAGTTAGGTCACCCAGACTCTGGTTTGCCATTGAATATCCAGCTGATCTTCTCTCCCCCCCACCCCCGCTTTTCACAAAAAAGAGAAAATCCTGTTTTCCCCAAGGGATTTTGCTTTTAGGGTTCATAGATCCTTCTGCTTGTCCTGTGCCTAGAAAACACAGGTCCAAGCAGTTTTCCTCTTGCCCTGCTTCTTTCCCCAGGGAAAACCTGCTCCTTAGCTTTCAATAGGAACAAACGACAAACCACGAAAACCTGTTTGCTGTTTGCTCTGATGGAGCGCTAAAGAGTGGGAGGTACAGATCTGGTGAGTTTGTACCAGAATTTGCAAAAAATCAAATTCTCCAAGCATCCCAAATTTTGAGTTGCTCATTTGGACTTCTTTGGCATGGAATTTGGATATTTGGGGATGTAAGATGACCCAGTCTTGATCGTGGACCATAATTTGGTTTCAAATGGTGAAGGCAATTGACATTTACTGTATTTAATTGACTTTTTAATGATGCCCTCAAATGGACAATTGAAAGAAAGTTTAGTCTTATAGAGCTATCACAGATTTTTTTAAATCTCATCAGCTTTTCTTCTCAAGCATTTCTGTTTTACATTGGTTCACAACAGTACCAGCCAGCCTGATGATATCCAATTATACCCATAGAGAAATAAAAACCATTTTTTAAAAAAACTACTACAGGAAAATTGCTTTTCTCTAGGACGGCTGGAACGGCCAACATAATATAGCATTGTTTGATCTTGCAAAGCCATCAATTTACATGCTAGCGTGTGTCAAGCCTGTTCTTGGCAAAACTGGAACAACACCTGGTTTAGTTTTAGTCTGCTCACTATACAATTTCAAACAATGGAGGGTCTTCTTGGATCAAAAATTCAGGCTACAATCCAGGCCTGAGGATTCTGCTGTCAATAAGATACTCTAGTACCTTCAGCAATCAAGGTGCAGATTTCTCCCTGTCCTCCTCCTTCACCATCTTCCAGGGCTAGACAATGCCTCAAAAGTGTACACTCACAACTTACGCACATCTGACTTGTGCATATTCAGCTTTACATGTTTGGCAACTTAAAAAATTGAATAAAAAGAGGGCTGGCATCGGGGGGGGGGGGGACTATGGCAAACCCACCAGCCATTGCACCCAACGTGTTTTGACAAGACGTGATTTAGGCTTTATGCACTGCCCCCGGAACGTAACCTTTGCAGGCTCACTGTAGTAAGTAATAATGTTTGCTTAGCTTAGGATGCTCTGTTGGCAAGTCTTGCTTGTACAAACCTAGCTGACATCATCAAAATGGGTTCGCCTGGTATTATCTAACACTCTTTGGCTCCACATTGCCATTTCCTTCCTGACATCAGAATTTCAGATGACAAGCCAGTGAGCTTCCCTTTCTCCTATCGCAAGTCCACATGAAACAGATTATTTCATATATTCAGTGGGTTTCTAGCCTACCTTTCCTTTGACAGAACCCACAATGAGAGTTTTACAACAACAATATTACAAACACTATGTTGTAAGGCCATGCACATGCCCAAAGAGATTAACCCCCAGAAGAGCAGGGAATGGTGGCCTGGGGGAAGGACTCTTTTAAATTATGGAACTCCCCTGCCACAGCAGTGTGACCACCATCTTCGCCATATTGCTTTTTGCCGTATACTAAATACATGCCTCTTTTCGCTGACCTTTATCAGTTCAGATGGGTGGCATATAAATACTACTACTACTACTACAACTATACTGTCCATATTCTTATCTTTGTGCTATTGAATGTTGACAGTGCATCTCCAGAATGTACTGGGAGGGATTCAAGTGCTTAACAGGGAATTTAAGATTGCACAATTAAAGTGAATCATAACACACTGTTATCCTAGTGAAACAGATCCATTTAAAACACACACAGGTTCAGAAAGTGATGGGAAAATGGGCTGAAATGTGTAGAATGAAGAAATAACTCAGGGGAATACAAATCAGGATGAATGCAGGTCTAATACTCATTGTAGTTCAATCTCCCTGCAAACAAATCGACTGAATGCTCAATAAAGACCAAATATGATCTATACACCATGTAAACCTAGTGCAAGCAAATCAGGATGAATGCACAGTGGATAGATCATCTGGAGGAGCCCTCAGCTCTGTGGTCTGGATGTCACCTTCCCACCTTCCAGCTCTGTACTTCCTTTCCCCTAAAAGACCAGCAATACAGAATGCATGGGTTTTATGCAATAAGAACACTAATAAGTGGTGATGATGATGATGATTTAAAAATACTTTATGCTGTCTTTAAGGGAAATAAAGAATATTTTTTACATGATTGCATATTTTTTTACATTTCTTTAGAAATTTGGTTAATGAGGCAGATGACTGACTGAATCAAAGGGAAGCCTGTCCCATGGTAAGTCTTTGACTAAGGTCTAAATGATAATTCAGTCATGCAATCTAGACATTGCAAACAGCATTTCAACACTCTGTAATTGCATCCACATTCTTTCTCCCTGTCAAGCTTTATGAGATCTTACTGACAAACACAATATCTCCAAAGCTGTCTTCATACTTCCAATTGTACCCTATTTTCCCCTCATGTTCTGGTACCATTCTTTGCTAAATCATTGCCCCTATTTTGCTTATAGGAAATACTCCCCCCACCACCTTAAAAAGTTCTGGATGCCCTAGTTTTCCTTCCATTGTGTATGCAAACTGACCATAAGGACAACATTTTAAAAAATCCTTCCATTAGCACCTTAGAGACCAGCTAAGTTTGTTATTGGTATGAGCTTTCATGTGCATGCACACTCTTATGAGCACACCGAGTTTCATGACCCAATGTATGACAGGAGGCTATTGCACAAGAAATGAATGCCTACAGGTATGGTTGCCAACCTTTCAAGAAGGTCCCATAGCTGTGCTTTTAACAGTGATCTGCAGCAATCAGCAAGCAATAGCATTTAGCTTCATGCCACGAACTGGCCACATTTACAAGCACAACTTCAAGGGCTGGTTAGAAAGCTGGCATCACTATGCAGAGCAGGCAAAAAAACACGTCAGGGGTTTGTAGTTGTGTTGAACGAGCAAGTGTTCTTTAGTGGGTGACAAGAGTCTCCTGTTTTAATCTGTGAAGTGTCAGGTCTTCTAAGGAGGCCTGCCTGAATATTATCACAAAACTGCAAATGCAGAATTTTTTAAAAATGTACTCACTCTTGTGAATTACCCCTCCCCCTCTCCCCCAGTCTCTCCCTCCCCCCAGTGTCTATTTAGGACAATTACCTGACTTGTAATTATAAGATGTATTGCAGATGGAGGTAATCAGAGAGAAATGACTATCACACCTGCACTGGAACCCAATGTGGCATTTATTAGCCTAAATTTCTCCTGCTGACAAACTGGGAATGGGGGGGGGGGGTTGTGGGCAAGGACATGGAAAGTCAACCAAGATTCCACTGCACAGCTGGAATATAAACTTGCAGTGCTGCTCACATTCATTTTTCCTCACGCAAATGATCTGACTGTTATTGATCGAGATTACCACCAAATAAAAAACAGAATCTCTTGGCATAAAAAGTGATTGCAAGCATTCTCCAGCCTCTTCTTTTGGAATGTGCAGTGAAAGGCTCAAGGGAAGTGATGCAGCAGGAGACCCACATTAAATTGCATATAATATTGACTTCTACTACTGATGAAAACATATGGTGAAATAGCTATTTTTTAAACCGTCAGCTTGGGCATGGTAATCAGTGATTCCATGTTAGATGGGCAGTAACCTTTAAGGAAGAGGGACACAGATGGTGCTGTGGGTTAAACCACAGAGCCTAGGATTTGCGGATCAGAAGGTCGGCAGTTTGAATCCCCGTGACGGGTTGAGCTCCCGTTGCTTGGTCCCTGCTCCTGCCAACCTAGCAGTTCGAAAGCACGTCAAAAGTGCAAGTAGATAAATAGGTACCGCTCCAGCGGGAAGGTAAACGGCATTTCTGTGTGCTGCTCTGGTTTGCCAGAAGTGGCTTAGTCATGCTGGCCACATGACCCGGAAGCTGTACGCCGGCTCCCTCGGCCAATAAAGCCAGATGAGCGCCGCAACCCCAGAGTCGGCCACGACTGGACCTAATGGTCAGGGGTCCCTTTACCTTTATCCTTTAACCTTTAGGGAAGGTTACAAATGGTCAGACTAGAGTTCCTCATTACCATAGACAGAATATTTGGACGCCAGTGGCTGAAGCTGGCGAGGGCTAATTTTCCGGACATTTCATATTACAACTATGATGCCTGGTTGTATAAGGTCAATGGTGGTTTCTGCCCCCACACTTTAAAAAGATTTAAGATGAAAGATTTTCCATCAACATAAACCATTTGGGAGGCAAACATGTTTCAATAGCTGCTTTACATTGGCAGAAATGAATTCCTTGACCCAAAATATCTCTGTTTAGACACCAAATACACCTTTGCTGTTACTTCTCTAAGGGAAATATGTAAAATTATTGTTTGGTGCTGACCACCTTGGATTTTTCACCCAGCACATTTCCCACAAATTCTGGTTAGGCTCAATCTTGGCCAAATTACCCTTCTAAGATATCAAAACATACGCCAGACCTTAGACATGGTTAACCAATCACAGAATCCTACTGTTCTGCCTCTGCTACATCAAAGTATACTATATGACCTGCACAAATACAACTTCCAGTGGCAATTATACTGGTTCCCAGATGTTTTCAATAACAAATATGCTGGTCAGCTGCTAACTAAATCATTTTCAGCTCAGCACTGACCCGTGTTAAACCAGTAGTATAGGCAAGCCCCTAGACAAGAGGATTCAGTTACATATACTAACTATATTGTATCCCCATCAAAACATTGTGCTCTTCACAAACACAATAAAATCTTCCTTCCTTCCTTCCTTCCTTCCTTCCTTCCTTCCTTCCTTCCTCCCTCCCTCCCTCCCTCCCTCCCTCCCTCCCTCCCCTTCCCTCCCTTGCCCACAGGCACCGTTAAAAGGGAAAACATTTGTTTAGTTGAAACACATTGTCAATGCAACACATGATCCTCCCCTCCCCTCTGAAACTATGCTGCATAATTTAGAAGAGGGGTAATTAGCTCAATCACAATGTCCTTCTCCATTCTGAGTCAATTCATGGCTCTGGGGCGGTGTATTTTCCTTGGGTACCAAAAGGAAAGTATGGAGCTAATTTCCCTCTTTCGTGTACCACTCCTAAGAATAAATCATCAGCTGACATAAAATCAATTGGTTCCAATGGGTCTGCAGTAATCCACACCAGCAAGGGGTGAGATGGGGTGGGGCGAAGGACTGGAATTTTCTATGTATTCTGTTTGGAATTTTTCACTTGCAAAAGAGCTCAATTTGAAGCATTACTGCAAGATACACTTTACTGGTATGGGTAGCAGGAGACTTCAGTCATACTAAGATTATACGACAAACCATTTTGAAATCTCCTGTTTTAAGAGACAACAGGCCATGACTTAATGCATACGTTCAAGCCCTGAACTTTTACATTTTCTGCTGCAGGGATCTTCAAGTATATATCGGCCAAAATGGCCAGAATAGTACATCAGAGACACAATTATATAAAGTACATAAGAGTGTAGAAGCATAGAAAATATTTTAAATGCACATGCAACTATATAAAATGTAAGGAAACTTTATAAACATTTTAAACCCTAAATCAGGGGATAGGGAAACTGTGGCCCTCCAGATGTTGTTGGACTCTCAGCTCCCATCATCGCTATCCATTCACCATAATGGCTACAGCTGATGGGAGTTGGATAACATCTGGAGGGCCACAGGTTCCTCAAAGGCCTTGGGATCAAGGACCTTCTTCTCCCATATGAACCTGCCTGGGGAATATGATGACCCTCTCAGGAGCCCTTTTCCTGTTCCCATATTCTGCTGACTGCACTGCGGAAGAAACACACAGCCGGCTTTTATGCTTTGCTGCCTGACTGGGCATGGCCAGCGAGGCACTGCCCAGTAGCGGGGCTCTGTTTGGTCCAATTTGAACTTAAGTTTTGGGCAGGAAATCCCACCCCGTGACCCTGCTGGAATTCCCAAGTGGCTGGCCCACCACGTGTAATCTGGCTGTTGGGAACCGCAGCTGAGGGTGAGGAGCTGCAACCACCACCCACCTGAGAAAGGGCTGAGTGGCCATTTTCACCTGATGCTTACCTGGAGACCCCAAGAACCAAAACTAGAACTTCTGTAGCCACTGTAGCTGCTCTGCCATTTTAAAACATGAAATGTAGTTTTACAGAGAGCCTCCATTAGATTACAGATGCCGGACTGATTTCTTCCTTTCTTTAACACACTGCAAAGCCTCAGATACTTCTATAATTTCTTTTTTTTGTCATGACACTGAAAATACAGCTGTCTGGACAGAATCAATTTGCTCAGGTGGAAATTGTGCTCTCGGTAGAATTGAGCTGCAGTTTTTCTGCACAGCGTCCAACTGGTAGGCTGTGAGAAGCTCTGAGTAATTAAGTCCCCATGTTCAGATGGGGGAAAACATGGAAAGGAACAAGCTTCTGGTCCCTTCTCAGGCCTGACTGAGCAGCCGCCTTGCGAGTTTCCCATGGCAACTTCCCAACAGCTCTTTCACAAGCAGGTGGTGCTTAGTGTTCTGGCCTGAATATCGTCTTCCCATCGATGTCCGCACTGGTGTATTGTGCTGTGCTTGTTTTTGAAACATGAACCGACTGGCTGCTTCCACACAACCAGAGCTGCATACAATTAGGACCTCATCCAGTAATCTTTGGAAGAGACACCCTTCAAAGTGCTCATCCATATGGAAATCAGGCTAGGAAGTTCTTAGCGCTCCCCCAGAAGACTGGGAACTTTGGAAAAGAATTGTGGGGTATGTATATATGCATTATGAGCTTAAACCCATAGATAATTTAAATCTTCCCGCTCACAAGACAGTATAAGCCAAGCTAATCAGCAACTGCTTGCAGATATAGTACTCAGCTACTCTGGAACTGGTGTTACTCTGAGAACATTTTCAAAAGAAATTCAAAAGAAATCCACAACGTTGATCCTGAATTACAACCAGTGGTGCTGACAGCACTCCTAGAGCCTTCTGTGCTTGGGGAGTCCGCCTCCCTTGTGGAAGTGGAAGCTGATGTGACCCTAGGCCAGTGCAGCAGCACTACTGCCAGAAGGACATTATTAGTACAAGGGACAAGGGGTGGAACGGAAGTGTGGCAGAGGGAGGACCGGAGCTTAGGAGGAATCCTATGCTTCCCCCAGGCTTGTTCCTGTGCCCTTTGATGGCATAATGTTATGATGACAAAACAGGCAGTGTCGTGCTGAAACATAATCTCGGGAGTAAATGAAGAGGTCCTCCCACTTGCCCCACTCTTTTGCAAAGGGAGGGTGGGATTTTGCCAAGGGGTGGGGGAGAAAATAAATCCTGCTCGCTTGTAAAGGTGAATCTATCCAAGTCACACTTTTGGAAACAGCATGACAACCGAAAAACAGCCACACCTTGAAATTCACACTGATCTGAATTTTGCACTGCAGTTCTCCAAACAATGTTTACACAAAAAATGGACACTTATAAAAATTAATATATTGGTGAAAATGACATACAGAAATGCATTATGTTAGGGGTAATTGCTAGCAAAAACATGTATGTTAGTCAAATCTAGATAGAAAAAAATGTGATTATTAGAATAAATGCTGATGAAATTCTATTTTTTTAAAAAAATGCAAATTGGGAAATGGAATTTAGGATTGGAAAAGGGAGAAATAGAGAGAACCAAAATGGACATATGCATCCCTAAAGACACCTGCAGGCATTTTATTCATGCGCAAATTCATGCAAGTGGGAATGGGCATTCTGAGCTCCACCCCATCACTGTTCCTATCACCCTCTATGAATAGGAGGATAAACTTCTGATGCAGGGAGTCTCCTTTACTTGTGGATGCTCCCCACGTGATCTAGAACCAATAGAATGGCAAGCCTTCAAGAGGCCAGGAGGAGGCTCCCTGCTTCAGATATTCAGTCTCCAGTTTGGAGGTGACAGGGATGGAGCGCAAATCTCACTCTGTTCGCCCCTGTTTTTTTCTGCTTCTGTGTTGGTATGTCTAAAAAAGGCAATCTATCATGGCACACTACTATATATCCTTGGCCAGAGAACACACACCTCAGCTTTCAAGCCATAAAAGTGGAGTCACATCACACTGTTGCCAGGTCTTTAGAGTTATGTACACAGATGTGGAGTTGTGGAACAGGCACTGTGCACTAGCTACAAATACCCAACAACCAGCAAGGGGCGTAAGTGTTGGCAAAACTCTAACAGGTACACTGTCTCCAGAAGCAAACTTGTAACAGGGATCTGAATTCCACTGCTGCAGTTGGAGCTGGAAAAACTCCCCATAAGTAAAGCAGGGAGGGGAGTGGACCTCAGCAAGGAGTGAGATGCCATACCTCAAAACAGCATTCCTACACATCTTTCATCTCTGCCTTCCCAAGAAAAGAGCTGAGCATGCACAGCAATGTTAACATCTATGTCTGGATAGTGTCTCTCTCTCGTCAAAATATGTGGAAGCTGTCTAATGCCTGAGCAACTTTCCATTACTCAACACGGCTAGGAGTGCCTCTTGCACGTGATAAATATGCCCTTTACAGAAAGGACCAACAAACCCACAGGTACAGGTAAGGTCTCACAGTGGGCAACAGGAAAAGGAATAATAATAATAATATATATTGCTGTCCATCTCACTGGGTTGCCTCAGCCACTCTGGGTGGCTTCCAACCAATTAAAACATCAAACACAGTAAAACATCAAACCTTTAAAACTTCCCTAAACATGGCTGCCTTCAGATGTCTTCTAAAAGTTAGATAGTTTTTTATTTCCATGATACCTGACGGGCTGGCGTTCTACAGGGACGTTTTGCAGGTGCCACTATTGAGAAGGCCCTCTGCCTGGTTCCCTATAACCTCACTTTTCTCAATGAGGGGTCCTTGGAGCTGAACCTCAGTGTCTGGGCTAAACAACAAGGGCGGAGACACTCCTTCAGGTACACTGGGCTGAAGCACAACCAAACACACTACTAGGAATGGATTACTATTTCCCCAGATTAGGAAGGCCCTCCAGATGTTTTGGGTTTCAAGCCACACCTTGCTTGCCCATTGTCCATGCCAGCTGGGGCTTATGGGAGCTGGTGTCCACCGCACCTGAAGGGTACCAGGTTGTTCAGGCTGATGTACGCTGAGCAAGAAATTGATAACTGGATGCAAACTGGATGTACCTGTGCAAAGGCTTTGCAATCATGTGCAGTCATGTGACTGGGGTGCCCCAGCCACTCTGGGTGGCTTCCAACAAATATAAAAACATAATAAAACATCAAACATTAACAAAATTCCCTATATAGAGCTGCCTTCAGATGTCTTCTAAAAGTCAAAAAAATTGTTTATTTCCTTGACATCTGATGGGAGGGCGTTCCACAGGGCAGGCACCACTACTGAGAAGGCCCTCTGCCTGGTTCCCTGTAACCCCACTTCTTGCAGTGAGGGAACCTCCTGAAGGCCCTTGGAGCTGGACCTCAGTGTCTGGGCTGAACGATGAGGATGGAGACACTCTTTCAGGTATACAGGGTGGAGCTTGTTTGGGGCTTTAAAGGTCAGCCCCAACACTTTGAATTTTGCTTGGAAACATAACAGATAAACATCTGTTAGACTAATTAACCTCTGCCTTTGTGTGGCTATGGACTAGATGGGCTCTTAAGATGCCTTGGAGTCTGACGGTTCTGTGATTCTGAAAGCCACAAGCCTCTGGCTTTCATAGTCAGATGCATGAAAGTCAGACCCTCCAAGTGTCCCTATTTTCCAGGGGCATCCCTGATTTAGAGAAGATGTCCCGGTTTCTGATTTGATCCTAGAATGTCCCACTTTTCCTTAGGATGCCCCTATTTTCATTGGATAAATGTTGGGAGGGTATGACATTATCCGACCCCCGAGCCGTCTGAACGCAATCCTGTTTAGCAAAGTTTTTAAAAATATTAAATGTTTTAGTATGTTTTTATATATGTTGCAAGTTGTCCAGAGTGGCTGGGGCAACCCAGTAAGATGTGTGGGGTATAAATAGTAAAATGATCATTATGGAATGGGATGTCCTTATTTTCATGGGAGAAATGTTGGGGGGCATGGAAAGTATTTCACTGGACATTTCCTATGGCTTTAAACAGACTGCTATAAACTTCCTTTGTAGAGAGAGAGAGAGAGAGCGTGTGATAGACAGTAGGGTCAAGGGTTTGGTGAGGCCCCCAGAAGGAGAAAGCACTACTGTGCCTGTCAATTTACCCAAAGGTTCTGTAAGATGAATGATAGTGTTAACTTTAAACAGCTTTGTAGGTGATGTTTTTCACGCCTCTATCCCCTTTAGATCACCTGCTGACCCATCTGCCAGCAGATAAACTTAGAGCAGAAGAACATTACCTCATTAAGAAAGCTGGCTTAGTCTAACTGGAAACAGAAGACACACAACGTCTCCTTTGCCTTTTTTATTTAAAAAAATAAAAATGCTTCACAGATATTTTGAAGACTGCTATTCAGAAAATTCATTTCCAGGCATGTGCTAAAAGCAAAATACGGCCAACTGTTTAAAGATCGGATTTCAGCATTTATGACATAACAAGTGTCATCAGTTAACTTGGAAGATCACCATGCAGAATGTTAAATGACTGGATGCTCCAGGCTTTAATAATGTAATAATAATAATAACAGCAGGGCTAGTCCTACCATGAGGCAGAGTGAAGCGGGTGTCCCAGGCAGCTGAGTTTGGGTGTCATAGGCAGCAAATGCTTAGTTATTTAATTTATTATGGTTGCATTCTTATTCTGAGGGAGATATGCTTGTGGGGTTTTCTACCTTTGATGCCAAAACAAATTGGCCAGCCATGGCTATTATGCAGCTTGACTGGGGCCTTGAACTTAGTTGAGCAATTATTCAACCACAGCAAGCCTGCCTCCGTTTTTTCTTTACCGAAACCCTGCTTGGCCCTTAGTTTGACACTGCCAGTGGTTTAGTTCTCACATTGCAACTGTATTTTTGGAATTCACAGAATCATAGCAGGGCACGCACACGGTATTTTAGAAAAGGGGAAACCAAGCTTACATTTGTACTATGAATGTTTGCCAAAACTGACACGTGACCTGCTCTTTCCGGCAGGAAACCACAGTAGACTGCTGAACTTCTGACCACGTAATTCCCCCTTGTGGAAGTGGAACTTTATTGCTGAAGCTTTCCGTTTGAATAGCCAAGGATTTATAGTTCAAGTAGGTATACAGCAGTGTATAAGACTTGTATCTATCAGACTTTTGGGGGAAAGTAGGTTGGTATTCAGCATCTTAAAAAGCAGAGACATCACCTTGCCAACAAAGGTCCGTATAGTTAAAGCCATGGTTTTTCCAGTAGTGATGTATGGAAGTGAGAGATGGACCATAAAGAAGGCTGATCGCCGAAGAATTGATGCTTTTGAATTATGGTGCTGGAGGAGACTCTTGAGAGTCCCATGGACTGCAATAAGATCAAACGTATGCATTCTTAGGGAAATCAGCCCTGAGTGCTCACTGGAAGGACAGATCGTGAAGCTGAGGCTCCAATACTTTGGCCACCTCATGAGAAGAGAAGACTCCCTGGAAAAGACCCTGATGTTGGGAAAGATGGAGGGCACAAGGACAAGGGGACGACAGAGGACGAGATGGTTGGACAGTGTTCTCGAAGCTACAAACATGAGCCTGACCAAACTGCGGATTCTGAGCCCCTGTGTTCTGATTCGATACACGATATCCAATCACAGAACATTTCAGGATTTGGGCCTCTGCCTTTGGCCCTTAAACTCTGACTTATGATTCACAGCTTGGAAGTTTAGACAGCCAGTCACTTTGGGGGTGGGAGTGGCCCAGGCTTCCAGAATGTATATAAGCAGTTACTTTGCGCCTGTTGTCCAGTTCTGTTTGTTCAATAAAGGTTCTTGCTGTTATCACTGTGTCTTCCCTTGTGGGAAGCCACCTACACTTCACGTACCATTTGGATTGGGACTCTCCTCCCATCACTTTCCTGCTGAAAACTTCCACCACCCAATTTGTTATTGACTGCAATGGCACCTTTGGGAATCAAATAGTAGTTGGAGGGGCTTCAGCACTTTCTCCAGGCTTTTGTGGAAGTTTAATGGAATTGACTTAATTCGTAAATGATGAAACTGCCTGTACTATTTATATGTATATGTTTGTGTGCAGTCTGCTTTTTAACATCTAGGTCTCAAAGTGGTTTACAACAATAAAAAAGACAATATGCAGAATCTAAAACATAAATTAAACCTCAGAAATGGAAAATCTGGAAAATGTAAACAATCCATTAAAAAAATAAATCAGAAATCCATTCATGATGCAAAAGTCTCCTGAAATAAAATCATTTTAATCAGGTGTCTGGAACTCTGTAGACTCTGACTTCTAGTGGGAGTTCCACAGAGTCGGGCCCACAACTGGAAGGCGTGATTTCTCATTGACATGGATCATGCTTCTGATCCATAGGGGGCCAATTATAGTGCTCCCCCAGATGAGCTCAGTGATTGACTTCAGATGTACAGGGTAAGGCATTTTTAGTCTTACTGTGATGGTTTTTACTTTAAAGTGCTATTTCGTTTTAATACTCATCTTTTTATTCTTATGAATTTTGACCGTAATAGTACATTGTTTTCTAAAATTATAGATAATCTGCACTGCAATTATTAACCAATGAAGCGTGCACTACAAATTAAAGAAATAATAATAAGGATAACCTCTTTCCCCCGTGTCCTAATTCATAGCATCTGCTTCCACAGTGGCTGCTATTTTAAAAGAAAGAAAACACAAAAAAGAGATGATAATGTATTGAAATGTCAAGTCTCTTTTAGCCCTTTAATCTACCTGTTTGGAGAGATCTGCAATATAGGGGGGCTAATATATTTACAAAAACCACAATAGGCTGAGAAACCTTCCTTGCTGAGTCATCAAAAACTGCATGTCCTCTTGTTTTTCTTATTCTGATCTGATGCTAGCAGTTTAACTCTAAACCAGCTGCATTCGAAGGAACCCTGGCTTTCCACAGTTTAATTAACTCAGGACAGATGAGACTTGAAACCTTTCACATGGAATGGCTGGAGATTAAGAACCTTTTCTTCCCCCCTCTGAAAGGAAGAAAGCTGTTTCTGGAGATTAATTTCCAAGGATTTTCATTAGATTAGCTTTCAGAGATAATTTCCTTTCCTTGCCAAAGCCTACGAATGACCTTCAGCTGCCTTGGGGGATTCTCCCAGTACTTCTACTATCAATTGCTTCAAAATATGTAAAACGGCATTAAACTGACTGTCCTGTAGTGAGCTCATGTTCTTCATTCTAGGCAAAATCTCTAACTTTGTGTAATAAGATTATTAATAACACTTTTATTAGATCTCAGCTACAGTTGAAAAGAGGTGGCTTGCTCAGGGTCTGATCTGTGCATAACCATTTGTTTGTTAGTAAAAAGGAGTTGGAAGAGGATATTATCAGTTGGGTTATAATGATCATTGAAACAGACGTTTTATAGAGTGTTCTGAATTAAGGTAATTTTGATGAAGAATCATACCCTGTTGAATCTTGTGCAAAATCAGAAGTGGATTTATTTATTTTTAAAAAAATGTTTATATTTCATTTTGCAATATGTAATAAACTTCCGCTGCCTTTTCTTCGGGAGAAAATATGAAGGCCTGTATTGGTTTATTCATGATTTTACAGCCCACCCAACCAAACAATGATACTTGGATCAATGGTCAGGTTCCATGTGAGGCAGATCCCAAAGTTCCATTTGGATGTCGAGTTATCTGTTGAGGAACCCCTGCATTTATATGGCAAAACTCTTGCTCATTGCAGAACATCCTGGGTCATATTCTACAGCACACTCAGTTCCAGCGGGGCACTCATTTGGCCTGTTTGGCTTCACTTTAATTCCACATCCACTGAGAATGACCGCTGGCTGTTGTTTTTCAGCGCTCGAAATTAATTGGGAACCAGTTCCTTCTGGGTCTTTCTGGGCATTTCAAATGGCTTAGTAGAAAGGAGATGCTAAACAGATGGCACTTCAGTCTGCAGCTCTTTCATATAAATTGTCCCAGCTATAAAACAGTTAAGCGTTTGGCTTGCAAACTCAGAACAGGGAATTGAGAGCTGAAACTGAAATACTAGCCTTCTTAAACTCAGCATATTGTGTGCAAGGATGTGTGAAGTGATTTTAAGGATGAAGTGCCAATTTGAACAATTGCCCAAAACTCAGTCCCTAGTCTTTGAGATTTAGAAAAGCTCAGGTGCAGATGCATTTATTTATTTATTTATTTTTAAACCCCCCCTTTTTTTTTGGTGAACGCACCTTTTACACTTCCTGCTTTTAGCCAAGGTTATAAGCCTGAATTCCAAGTGCTGTAAGGACATCTGTTTCCAAAGCAATTCCAACAAGAATCAGAAAGCAGGAAGCAGTGGAATCCTCCAGAGTAAAGCTATCGCCATGAGACCTCTCATATAATTGCAGAAGCTCAGGTTTCTAGGTGTTCAGCCAAGCTGTGGACCTGCAGAGGCACCGCTGTCGCCACTTCAGAATCCGTTTTGCTTCAACTTCCCATCTGTGGACAACCAAGCTATAATGTTCCTATGTGCTTCCGCTCTCCCTGAATCCAGCTTTTCTGCCATGGTGTTCTCGTGCAGCATAAAATCATATATTTGGAAATGGGCTTCTGAGTAACCATAAAGTGAAATGGAGGAAGTAATGAAAAGCGATGTCCACACATATTGATAGCAGGCTATAAAGCTGGGTATCACATAGCAAGAACATCTCTCCCTGCATTTAAGATACATCCTGTTTTGGCACTCAACCTATTTGGATGGTGGTAGCTTATCTTTTTTGGGCCAATCCCCCAAGGGTGCATGCCAGTGGTGGGTGTGGCCAAGACAAAGTGGGTGTGGCCACATCACCTTTGCTCTAATAAGTCCAAAGGGAGGGGTGAGTTGCAATGGCACAGTTCCCAAACTGCAGTCGTTCAGCTAATCTGTGGCACATCTGTGGATTTGTGGTTGAAGATGAGGCATTGCACATCCTTCACATTAAACATGCACATGGATCATTAATTGTATTTTTATTTCTTATATTCTATTTATTGTATTACAATTTGAATTTGATCCTTGCCACTCCTCCCTTCCCTCCCCAACCATTTTATTTTTTAAAAAAGCAAGCCCCAGTATGGGGCAAATGAGGCGCCATCAAGACTGAGTTTACAGGGATACCCCCACTACTTTTTCCTCCCTCCAACCTTAAAAAAACCAGCTCCAGTATGCAACAAAAGAGCTGCCTGCTGCAGACTGGAGGGTAACAGCAGCTTGAGCTTCTGGGGATATTCCTGTCACCGTATTTTCTGCTCTATAGGACGCACCCGGCCATAGGACGCACCTTGTTTTAGAGGGGGAGAACAAGAAAAAAAAAATCTCCCCCTCTCTGCGCAGCACCCCTTCAGCGAAGCGGTAGGAGAAATGGAGCCCCTTCCATTTCTCCTCCCGCTTCGCTGAAGGGGTGTTGCGCAGCTCTCCCTCTCCCACATTGCCTTCGCCTTAAGAGATGGCAACCCAAAGCCTCTGGAGCGCAGCGGGAGCTCCCACCATGCTCCGGAGGCTTCAGGTGGTCAGTGCGCACTGACCCTCTGGAGCCTCTGGAGCGCAGCGGGAGCTCCCACCATGCTCCGGAGGCTTCAGGTGGTCAGTGCGCACTGACCCCTCTCGCTCTCCAGGCTTCAGTGAAGGCAACCCAAAGCCTCCAGAGCACGGCGGGAGCGTTCCCACTGCGCTTCTGAGGCTTTGCGTTGCTATCGCTGAAGCCAAGGAGCCTGCATTCGCTCCATAGGACGCACACACATTTCCCCTTAATTTTTGGAGGGGAAAATGTGTGTGTTATAGAGCGAAAAATACGGTACTTCTCCCCACACATTTCCTCCCTCCACTAGGTCCAGCATGGGGCAAAAGGGGTGCCCACTGCTGGCAGGCAGGTATGCAGCAGCCTGAGTTCGCAAGGATAAACCTGATGTGTCTTCTTTCCTTCCCCAGTTATTATTATTTTTTAATAATCCCCAGAATAGGGCAAAGGAGGCATCTGATTCTGGCTAGCAAGTAGCAGTGGCACCCTCAGCAAAATGCCAGTTTGTCAAAGTTGGATGGGGACCAATAGCAATCTGGCCCACTAGGCCAACAACGTTCTCCACTCCTGATTTAGTATCTCTCTGTCTCTCTTTAACTAAAAACATTCCAGTCTAACATATAAACATTTTTAAATCACCTGTATCGGTCTCCTAATTCTGATGGAGGGACACATTTATATTTATTTATTTATCAAAACTATACCACCTACTGCATGAGTCTCAAGGCAGCGTACAACCAAGTGTGAAAATACAACCTCCACATTCAAATCAGTACTGTATAGTTAACAAAGAAGAATGCAGCTAATAAGTTTGGATAGATGGCAAGGCTTTCTTCCGGGGATACTCATCATACAGTATTGTTGGCGACTCTATGAGTCTCTGCTGCCACAGCTGCCTGGTCCAGCTAATCATCTTTCAGAATCACTATGAGCCTCAAACCAGAACGAACTTGTATGTGGCTGACCTTTGTATTTAATAGGAAGGTGATCGTGTTACAGTAGCAGTTAACCACAGTGCTCTTTGAAGCTTATTGCAATGCATCATTGTGGTCCCAGGTGTAGGTTGGTCAAATGGGCGGAAAGGGGCCAGCCAGAGAAAGTGGAATGACGCCTGAGAAGAAGAAAAATAGAGCACAGGAGCTGCCCGGTAAAGCAGTTTCTTCACAGAAGGATGGAGGCGGAGAACACAGAGCAGTTTTCCAAGAGCAAAAGCAGCATTTAGCATTTAGCTTTATCTTAAAGCTACACTGACTGTTTTCCCGTAAAAGTATACAGTGGTACTTCAGGTTAAGAACTTAATTCTTTCTGGAGGTCCGTTCTTAACCTGAAACTGTTCTTAACCTGAGGTACCACTTTAGCTAATGGGGCCTCCCGCTGCCGCTGTGCGATTTCTGTTCTCATCCTGAAGCAAAATTCTTAACCCGAGGTACTATTTCTGGGTTAGCGGAGTCTGTAACCTGAAGCGTCTGTAACCTGAGGTACCACTGTATTCCACATTGACACAGTGCTGTTGGAATGCGTACCCACCCCCACAAAGTGCTGAGGTGTACTGAAGTGTGCTGTTTGTTCATTTCCCCCTTCTTCCTGCTGGATCATGCCAATGGCCCATCCAGTCCAGAATCCTGATCTCTCAGGGACCAGCCAGATGACCCAGGGCAGCCCCCAAGCAGGATCTGAGTGCAACAGCATTCTCGCCATCTGAGGTTCCCAGCAACGGGCATTCGGAGGCAGGAAAATAGGACACAACCATTGTGGCTAGCAGCCATTATGCCTCTTTTCACATGAACTTAGCCAGGTTATTTTGCCTCACAAATAGTGGCTATTTTCTCTCAGCTTCAACTCTCACCTTTCCAAGCTCCTAGCAGAGAGGAGGACAATACCCCTTCTTTGTTCGTTCCCCATATAAACATTGCTAGGACATAAACACAACGCACTCAGATGGAATACTTTAGTTGCCCAGGAAAGTATTTCCAGAAAAATGAATCGGATCCTGAGAGCAGGATTAGAGCTGATTTAGGCACATAAACCCGTGTGCTTTGGGCCTGCAGCACAGGATATGAACATGTATGAAACTTATTAAAAATATGGGAAGAGAATAAAAGCCCTCCCTAAATCTCCCTTATTGTATAAGCTGCTATGAATTAAAGCCTTTTCAGCCCGATTCTCAGTCATCAGCATAATTATGTAGGAACATTTTCCAGACCAGCCAAGGATTCCCCACTCCCCAGTCTTTAACAAGCATTTTAACAACCTGCAAATCAGGAAACTGTAAATCATAGAAGTGAACTGAAATCGCCAATGATTAGCAAGGCAGGATATCTCCCGCTTGTATTCAGACTGAGGGAAGTGAATTGTAACTGTCCCGTTCTCCAGGATTTAAGTGTCATGTGGTTTAAAGCAGTCATCATCCATACATTTATTCTGAACTGTACACCATAGTTGCTAGTAATGACTGCATAGTTGAACCCCACTCTTCTGCTCTTAATGCATCTCAGGTGGTGATTTACAGCACAATGCAGTTTAGAACAAAGCACATCTCAATATTTTAAGTTTTAAAGCTATGCTCCACTTTAAAAGCCGATTGAAATAACAAAAATGTTTACAATTTATCTGTCTATTTATAAAGGTATAGTGGTAAATCTTTATAAATCTGTCTATTTATAAAGGTATAGTGGTACTATAAAGGTATAGTGGAACTTAATTCGTTCTGGAGGTCTGTTCTTAACCTGAAGTACCACTTTAGCTAATGGTGCCTCCTGCTGCCGCCGTGCCACCGCTGTGCCACCGCCGTGTTATTTCTGTTCTCATCCTGAAGCAAAGTTCTTAACCCGAGGTACTATTTCTGGGTTAGTGGAGTCTGTAACTTGAAGCGTATGTAACCTGAGATACCACTGTATTTCTATTTTGCCCACTCACATAAAACATCAAAGCAGTGCACTGCATAAAGTTTCACAAAACAATACAAAAATCACAAACATGGCTGGTTTATTTGAAATAATAATAACACTAAAAAACAACTGGATAGGTCTGTCCTCTGAAAGTTTACAGTGAGAATGCCTGCTGAATCTTGGTTGAGATGGCAAGTGACACTAGATGCCCGACTTCTGGCTGATGCCAGTCAGGCTTCAGAGACATGGGGGACAACTAACAGCACTCCTCTGGATGATCTCAGCAATCAAGCTGGGCTATAAGTAAGAGATGAGAGGAATCTGTTGGACAGGCATCAGAGTGAGTCTGGTGAATCTCTACCAGAAGTATATTTCAGAGCCAGGGTGTCAATCACCAAAAAGTCCTCTTTGTTCACTTGTCTTGTGACCTCTCACAAAGCATCTCTTATCCTTTGTCATACTCCATGCTAATAGGCTCTGGAATGCTAGAGTAACATCCCTAGGCTGTTCTTGGGCATCCTGGTACCCTAGAGCAGTGGTGCCCTCAGGGCAGAACTCGGGGGGGGGGGACATTCAAGGTCCTACTCAGCAGAGCAAGCAGCAGTGTCCCCAAACATAACTGGGTTACCAAATTTTGAAGTAAGGTAAAGGTAAAGGTAAAGGGACCCCTGACCATTAGATCCAGTCATGACCGACTCTGGGGTTGCGGCACTCATCTCGCTTTATTGGCTGAGGGAGCTGGCGTATAGCTTCCGGGCCATGTGGCCAGCATGACTAAGCCACTTCTAGCAATCCAGAGCAGCGCACGGAAACACCGTTTACCTTCCCGCCGGAGTGGTACCTATTTACCTACTTGCACTTTGACGTGCTTTCGAACTGCTAGGTGGGCAGGAGCAGGGACCGAGCAATGGGAGGTCACCCCTTCATGGGGATTTGAACCACCGACCTTCTGATTGGCAACCCCTAGGCTCTGTGGTTTAACCCACAGCGCCACTTGCA
Source organism: Podarcis liolepis (assembly GCF_965112155.1). Lineage (NCBI taxonomy): Eukaryota > Metazoa > Chordata > Lepidosauria > Squamata > Lacertidae > Podarcis > Podarcis liolepis. The sequence goes on from NC_139559.1 coordinate 58,185,545, forward strand.
TCCCTCAATTTTGAAGTAATTACGATCTAATTTCACAATGCTAAAGATAAAACAGTTAAGTCCAGAGTCTAAAATTACCTAATCACCACTGCCCTAGAACATGTGAGAGAATGACCAGGACCTGGAAGTAAGTAAATACAGTACAAGTAAATAAAAGGCTGCTGTTAGCCCAAGCACTAATCTATAGAGGAGGGCACCAGCTGCTTCCCTGCATGATTCACTGTTCTGTTCTAGCCTGTCTCTGCACCCTTCCACTCAGCCTCCACTGCAAGATGCATAAATCTCTCATTTTGGGTATGATCAATCTTAATGTAATTACCCGCTATGGAGGAGGCTGTCTGTTGCAAACACTCAATTTAAAAAGCTAAGATTATAGTTCTCTATCCTAGTTTTCAAGCAGCAATAAACCACCTTCACAGTTTGAATATCACAGTAAACTGTGATTTAGCAAGTCCGAAACAGAAACCCCAAAGTTAGGTGTGCAAAGTTAGGGGATGTGTGTACAGGGAGCATGGGTCATTCCTGGACTAATAAACTGTGGTTTATATGCCTGGGGTGGTAATCTTTTACCTGGGACTATTATCATCATTAAAGTCACTGCTGCATGCAAAACAGTATGAAGTTTGTACAAATTTATAATGGCTGGGAGTGGTACAGAGAAGTACTACCATCTTAGTGAAAACAGGACTGTTGTCTGGTTTGGGCAAGAAACAATGTGTGTGCAATTATGAGGCAAATGCATCCTCTTAATGGTGTAGCTAGTAATGGCTAGTCCCCCACTGGCTATGGATCTTGTGCTCCAGTTGTTGAAAGAGTAATATCCCGTTCTGCACAGCGTGATGGAAGAGCAATGAAAACATCATCTTAATAGGAAAAGTATGTTTTCACAAAAGCAACACGGCGTGTTTGCCTGAGACAGGCCTGTTCTGAAAAGGCAGCACAAAACAGATAACCATTTAAAAGGGAATTAGCTGTTAATTGGGAGGTGCCTGGACCTCTCAACAGAGCTTGAACAATAGGCATAACAATAGGGCAGAATAACCCTGCTCTTTATCATTTCAGTCCTAAAGGCTACCAAGTCTAACTGAAGATGTATCAAAGTTCTTTCTCAAGATTTGATTGTGAGATTTTGTACACAGTGGGTGAAGGCGCACTGGAAATGATGCCGAGGAGGATCAGGATGATTATCATATTAGACACTAAAGGATGTGGGTACATTTAGCTTACGTTGTATCTAACAATGACCTTGCAATCACCATCTGAGGCCCTTCTTGATGTGCCCCCTTTCACGAGAAGTCCAGAGGATGGCAGTACAGTGGTACCTCGGGTTAAGTACTTAATTCTTTCCGGAAGTCTGTTCTTAATCTTAACCTGAAACTGTTCTTAACCTGAAGCACCACTTTAGCTCATGGGGCCTCCTGCTGCTGCCGCACCGCCGGAGCACGATTTCTGTTCTCATCCTGAAGCAAAGTTCTTAACCCGAGGTAATATTTCTGGGTTAGCGGAGTCTGTAACCTGTAACCTGAAGCGTATGCAACCTGAGGTACCACTGTATTAGAACAGGCCTTTTCTGGAGTGGCTCCCCGTTTGTGGAATGCTCTCCCCAGGGAGGTTCAGCTGGCACCTTCATTATGCAGCTTTAGGTGCCAGGCGAAAGCATTCCTCTTTAACCAGGCCTTTGACTGATTGACATCCAATGCCCTTTTAAATGTGTCACGGGATGGGGGATTATTGGTTTGTTGTTCTTATTTTTTGACTATGTATTTTGTGGTTTTTATATTGTATTTTTTTCTTACGAACCCTGAGATGTGTGGTTGAAGGGTGGTATGAAACAACAACAACAAAACAACAACAGCAACAACAACACAACAACCAGAGGGCATGCATGGCCAACTGGGAGGGACAAGCTCAAAGCCGGAAGCCAAATGAATAATACGGACCATGGTGGGTGGTGACAAGTGATGGTGCAAGATGGAAGTGCCAAGAGGAGGAACTGGTCCATGGCTCTCAGGTTCTCTTGTAATGAGAGATATGCCACAAAGTGAAGCGTAATGCACCACAAAAGACATTCAACTGCACCATGTACAATCTTTTTGAACTTTCCTGACTTCCCATGTGGCTTCAATCTCCCACTTGGGGTACTGTCAAAAAGATCGATTTCCCTCTCTGAGTTCCTCACACAATGCGCTGGATTCCTGCAGTGGCTCAGTATCCATGTCTTTTACCCGTTAGCCTTTAGAATAACAACATGTGCAATAGGTTTCTTTTGCCTTATCTGGCCAGGAAGTCCCTTTGCAGAGAATTACTCTTGGCAGGAATCATTTTGGCTGGCTTGCTGTGCTGGCTTGCACTGATGAGATCATTTGAGTTTGCCTCTGCGCTTCGTTGATGTCCCAGCAATGGCTTTGTCCAACAGGGGAAGGCACCATCTTCCTGCTGCACCATCTGTATTTGCACAAACATGTTTATTTGCAAAGCGCCAGGTCAGAGATAGCAAAACCCACTGAACAAAATCGGAAAGTTACTGTGTGTGTTTCTTTTCAGGCAGAATGGCTAAATAAACATCTTCAAATGCTAACATGTTAACGGAATGATAGGTTTACAGATGAAGGAGCTGCGACAAAATAGCTTCTGGCTGCTTCCATGTCCAGTTCACACTAATATTTCTCCATGCCAGGCTTTGACAAGCTGGTGTCCTCAAGATGTTGCAGGACTAAAGCTCCCATCATCTCCGACTATGGCTATGATGGCTGGGTTGATGGGAGTTGTGGTCCAACAAAATATGGAGGGCATCAACTTAGTCATGGCGGCCTCACATGTAGGGGCACCTGATGATGTCAACTGGACTTTAGTTCTTCAGCTTCTATCTTGCACAATTACCATTCTATTGTGCTGTGAATATCCCTTTCCCTGGTCTTATCTTAAAGTATTTTTTTGCATGTGTCCCTTAAGCTGGCTTTATATTTTAAAATCTAATCAGCTATCCTTGGTAGCTCTTGGTTCCCATGCTCCTTACTTGTAGTTTTTTGTTTTTGCCTCAGCAGCTATTTTCTCATTAGTCTCTGATAACTTCATGAACCCATTCTTTCAGTCAATAATTGTCTAGTTTTACCCTCATTGAAAAGATTTCCTTTCCATTACTGAGGCTAAATAAAAACAAGGAAATTAAATTAGATACAAAACTTTGTTGAAATAACATGAAGGTTGTGACACACAAGCCAGGAAATCCAAAGATAAGGCTCAACAAGCTGCCATCCACTTAGGAATGAAGGAGAACAGTAGTAGGTCTCTCTATTTTTTCCTCTTAGATAAAGCACAACACAGATCCTATTTGGCTCAATTGTAGGGGGCACTGTGTCCTTTTGTTGGAGAGTCCTCGAACTAGTAGGATGGCAGCCTCACCTTAAGGTTGCCCAGGCAGGTACAATATGTGACCCATGAGAACAACAATATAACAAGACTGTACAATGGTGAGGGGGATAAAATTAGGCCAATTTTTTATTGACAGCAGCAGGCAGGGCGAGGGTGGCATTCCTATCAGGCAGATACCCCAAGCGTGGGAGTGCCGAGTTCAATCCTTCCCTTAGGCCCCTTTTGTGGGGGCCCTATACCATCTTGATCCTGCCCAGTGTCATTTCTGTCCTCATACAAACGACATTCTCCACCTAACAAAGGAAGGTCATAATTTCACTGAGGGAAATGGGAGAAAACCCTAACCAAGTGCCAATCAGGTTGAGAGAGAGAAATTAATTTTTGGTCCTGTCAACCAGGGACCCAGAATTGCTCAGTGAAGGCTCTAAACCAAGGGTGGGCAGGCGCGAGCTTTCAAGAGAAAATGGCCCTGAGCTCCAGGGATAGTAGCCTTATATATGCTTTCCCTTCCCCTTTGCAAGGGCTTATTGGACAGCTTTTTCCCACTAGTCCGTCGCACAGTGAGGATAGTAGGCAAAACCTTGCCCAGTATTTTGCTGTGATCTACAGGCCACAATGCCACCAGGCCCAGGTGTCCTGTGCTTATTGGGCATGGAATGGGGCATGTAGAATAGAGCTAGCAAAGAGCAGGTCTAAAGGTATGCTAGAATATTTCTACCTGTAGTGAAGAGGCCCTTAGAAGTAGGACTGAGGCAGCAGGTGAGGGAGACTGCTCTTTCAAAATTCCTCACGCAATTTATGGGCTGTGAAATGGGATTGGGGGGCACAGGATTTTGCCAACTACTCTTGTGGGAAAAGTGGAGGGTAAATTTTCCTTAGAAAATTATCTTCTGAGAATTTCCAACTCACTTAATGTTGAATGGAACTCTGTGGATGATACTAAACGATACTAAACGATATTTAAAGCTGGATCCACAGCTGTCCCCTAAATTAACAGATTGTGAAAAAAATGGAGAATCCATTTTGCTGAATATTCTTCAGCAAAGGACTAAACATTCCCAACCGTTCACAGAGAGCTCAAAAAAGAAAAAGAAAATGAAAAGTTTTGAATATTATTATTTTTTGAGATTGAGAAACTTCATCTCTTCCCTCATTATTTCTATAGATGATCTGGCATTAGGTATGGTTTCTTAACAAGAAGGAGATAGAGACCAGGTTTTCTGGATCGATTGACAAAAGCATTCATTCTCTGCAGAATCAAAGAAGGAATTTCAGCAAGAGTGGGCAAGCTACACTTACTGAAAGTTCCAAGCTGTTCTGAAAGTTGAAAAATTCCCATTCTGTTTTTCACCTGGTCCTTCCCTCCCATTTGGGAAACAAGGACATGTTACAGTACTGTATTACTTCTTACTGAGGTCAATCTTAGAGGGGGGAAGCTCATCTGGACCCCTTGATGGCTGGGAAGTAGTAAACAAGACTACTCACACACCTTCTAAAGAGATTATTGAATGGGATTAACACCACACAGGTCTGAGGTAAGGTTACCAGATTTTTTTCAATGAATCCAGGGACACTTTTCAACTTCAATGGATTCTGTATGGGGACTGATTTGTAAATCCGGGGACTATCCCTGGGAAACAGGGACATCTGGTAACCATGGTCTGAGGAGAGCAGAGGTATAAACTCCATAGAGGTTATGCCATCCCACTGACAAAAACATAACTTTATAGCTTAAGATCTTCAGGTTCTTAGTTCAATTCTTTTTAAAAAATGGTGGTGCAGTTTTAAGTTACCATCGATTTTTGGGGTGCTATCCTAGTGGATGAAATGATGCTTATCTACACTGTAGTCCTTAAGGAAAGGCCCTTTGCTGGCTAATCCGAAAGGTGGCAAACTTATTCTGTTTCTGTTTCTCATTCTTTGTTCCTTAGGGCTTCTCTCAGGAAATGCCTCCATTAGAAACAGAGGTTATCTATGCAACCTGACCTTTAAATGCAGGTGATTAAAGATGAAGACCACCTGAAAGAAATTGCTACACTAAAGGCAATGGCCCTTTTCCTTGAAAACAAAAAACAAATCTTTCCCATTATTGCACCTGTCACTCAGAAAGGCTGTGGTTTAGAAGCCTCTTGCACCGCATGTTATCCTGCATCTGACTGATGGTGGTAACTCAGTTTGCCTTAGGCTTTTAGGGACTCATCCATCTGGAAAGAAATGCTATAGACTTTGTAGAAACTCATCCAGGCAGGAAGAAATACCCATTCCTTTCCTTACTGAATGGCAACAAGCCTGTAATTTGTGTTTTCCAAGCAAGCATTCCATTGGGCTGTTCTGCCCCCAAATCTGATAGATGACATCCTGTGTGTGTTTTCCCACAGGACACAATCTAGCCCCCTCTTGCTGCCACCCATTTACCTTTGTGCTTTTAAAATAGTGAGTATTCTTTGGAGAAAAGTCTTGGAATCGTATATTAAGTGACATTTTATAGAAAGGCTAGCAGGATGCAGGAAAAGGCTTTGCTGCTCTGATTCAGGGATTGTGTCTATCTCTGGGTCACAACACAGATTCATTTGCAAATCTTTTTACAGTTTTAGATTTTAATGCTATGTTTTACTGGTTGTTGAGACCCACCTTTGAGTTCTTGAATCCTAATAAATACTTGAAATAAAAAAAATGGCTTAAAACATCTGTTTGACAATTGTATCATTTGGGGCATTTTAGAACAAATGTCTTGTTCCTTGCAAGTACATGTCAACCTTTTTTACATGGGGTCTAAAAACAGAGGGATTTTTTGCTTGATTAGAACGACAGTTTATTTCTCAGCAGTGGGTCCTCCAGGACATGGTATAACCAAGTTGGTCCAGATGTAACAATAGTACAAAATCTTTCTTGCACACTTTTTTTTTTAATTAAGGAGCAAGCTGTATGTGAAGTTTCATGTGAATTTTACTGGGCAACTGATTCACTTGCACTATCTGAAACTGCTTACAGTCAGGCAACACATTAATCTCCCCCTCAGTAGCCACAAGTTTCCCTCCCACACTGAAAGAGTTTCTGTTCCCCTCATTTTTAAGAGAATCATTCCTCCCTCTAGAAGAGGGGGCTTTAAGATTTCTCATTGCACTGAAGTTTGATTACTTAGTCATATCTTTGGAGATATCATTAGAATGAGCTCAAGTGGAAAGTTTTCATCATGCAACAGCTTGAGACTGCCCAGCTGAATGCAACCAGGCGTTATCAAGGAGCTGGGACCAGTTACAAATCTGCCCTTGTTTCTGTGAGCCTGCAGCTGTGCACAGACCGTTCTGCAGGTTGAGCTACTATTGGAGTCTCCTCCCTGGCGTTAGAAAGTCCACCCATAGGTTTGGGTTGCCCAGTCATCTCCTCCTCTGGTTGCAGTCCAGATCTGATGGAAATCAGTGACAAAGTTCCTTGCTATCAGAGTACAACCAGATTACGGTGCTGTGGTCTAAACCACTGAGCCTCTTAGGCTTGATGATTGGAAGGTCTGTGGTTCAAATCCCCATGACCGAGTGAGCTCCTGTTGCTCTGTCCCAGCTCCTCCCATCTAGCAGTTTGAAAGCACACCAGTGCAAGTAGATGAATAGGTACCGCCGTGGCAGGAAGGTAAAGAGTGTTTCCGTGCGCTCTGACATCCATCACGGTGTTCCATTGCGCCAGAAGTGGTTTACTCATGCTGGCTGCATGACCTGGAAAACTGTGGACAAACACTGGCTCCCTCGGCTTGAAAGCTGAGGTCATCCAGGCAACTGTGGAACATTTTCTGATAACCTGTGACTTATTTTGTTGTGATGCCATTCTAGTTCTGTGGAATCAAAATCAGAAGCAAACTAACAGGACATCTGCTCTTAAGTCCCTCCATATAGTATGTGCTCACAAGAATGAACGCCAGTTACAATACTGTTAATGCTGATACATAATTATGCAGGTAAATTCCATGTATATTTCAAGAGACTAAGATCCAAAGAGGCCTATACACACGAGAAAAGCCTCCTATATGCTTATGGTTTTCCCTTGAATTATTGCTGGTAGAAGACCCCTGCATCTTTGGGAATGACAGCTTGGAAAGTCTTCCTAACCTAAAGCCAGCTTTAGGGGACGGGGAGGTGATAGGAAGGTTATATGTGAAGAGTACTTAGTATACCTTCAGATTCTGGTTTTAGGCTATACAATTGATTTTTTCACACTAAATTGCATTTCTGCTTGAAAATAAAAACATTTTGTCATCAAAACCTGAACACAGCCACACTGTAAATCAAAGTTTGAGGTTTTAAATAAGAATTTTGAATAATAAAAGGAATGTGAATTCATTCAGTTTCAATTTTGAATGCTACTTTCCTCCTTAAGTTCTGGCTTTAACATTGTTGCTGTGGCTGGTTAGTTTGTATTCATTGTGATTTCTCAATTTAAATCAATTTTAAGCTCTAGCAAATCAAAGAGTGGATTTTGAATCTCAGTTTCCTCAAATTGTTTTGTATGTCCAAATAAATTATCCATATAGTTTTCTGTTTTCTATATATGTCAGAGTGGGGTGGATTGAAGGTAGTTTGGGATCCACTGAGATATATTGGGGTGATTTGCAGTAGTTTGGCAAGTGTTTCAGTTTCCCAGTGGTTTAACAACAGCAACAGCAAAAAGACTCTCCTGCTGACCTTAAATTAGATTGCTATAATGAAAAAGGTTTGTGTCAATTATTTTTGCAAAGGACTGTAAGCTTGGTTCTGAGGCAGAGACAAATTCCTGGTTTGAACATGTCTTCCAAAGCACCTTATTCTTGAATTTTGTCTATGTCTCTCCTCCCCTCTGCCTCTACCACCAATATTTTACACTTGGCTCCAGTTGGTGGACTTCAAGATTCAATAAAAAACAAGGAAAAACCCACAAATCTGAAGCTTGCCTACTGCTATGCTATGGGCATATTATCCCTAATGCTTAATGCTCTCTTATAAATTTCCATCCTCAGTTATTACATTGTAACCACGTGATATAATTGGGAACTGTCCTTCTGGAAACATTTAGCTTCCTCTTACTCTTGCCTTCTGATGGCATTTTTGATTATCAAGTACATAATGGGAAGAAGTCTAGCAAAGTTGTGAATGAAGAGGTCAAAATAAGCAACACTCCCAAGGAAAAATGAGTCCTGTTCCCTGCGTCACTGGAAAGAGAAAAAAGATCAACGTATGAATCATGCAGAAACAGTTCCAGGCTACAAGTGCCAAATATTAATGAATCGGCTCCCCTATAACGTTCATATTGCAAGGGGGCGTCCAAATACGCTATTTAAGTATTAGTGCAGCGCCTTAGGGCTCAGAACTCTGAACTCTCCAGCATTTGGCTTTTATTATTTAATCAAAATTTCTGTGGTAGAAAAAGGTTTTTTTGGAAATATACTGTTGATCTAGAAAACATGATAAACATGTACGAAGCCCAGAAATGAATATCATTTACTTGTTAAAGCAACATTTACAAATTCCTTGTATGCTCTCCATTTTCTTCTTTCCATTTTTGTTTTGTTCTCCAACTTTGCCAGCATACTGCAAACATGTTTCTGCCTCCACGGAAAAGACACCATTTTGATCAAGGCTTTGGCATTTCTCACAAGCCTGAAGCGATGGTTCAGCTTGCAAGCAACCAAGAACATTATCTTCAAAGACAGACCAAGCACTCCCACGCAGAACAAACTTTGTTGTTGCATCCAGTCCCTAAACCAATGGCTGCAAGCAGTGTTTGGGATTGGTCATAAGGTTGACGGCAGTACAAAGATTGTTTTCGCAAGCTCTTGGTGTATTCAGCTTCACAGTGGAACGTCAACATATTTGGACCTGCTTTTAGGGTCTAGATGTGGCTGAGCTTCAAGCATCAGTCCAAGAGCCAATAGTTTAGATCAGGGGTCTGCAACCATTAAGACAAAAAGAGCCACTTGGACCCGTTTCCGAAGGCAAAAAAAACCTGGGAGCCGCAAAACCATTGCGACATTTAAAACAAATATATCTCCGGAGCCGCAATCTGACAGCAGGCGGGAAGGTGATGTCGGGCAGTGCGTGACTAACGCACGCACTGCCCCCATGTGACGTCACAGCCAGTACAGCGCCCGCCACAGTGGGGAGTGTCGGGGCGCACAATGCGCCTCCTCCCCTCGCTAGTATCCACCCCGGAGCCGCGGCAAAGGTGTAAAAGAGCCACATGCGGCTCCGGAGCCGTGGGTTGCAGACCCCTGGTTTAGATTGACTTATACAAGTGGGGGGGGGGGGGCTTGGCTAGGTCCTATGGTTTTAACTCTCTGTTTAGGCAATTCGTTCTTTATGGGCATGGCCCAAATAAATGACAGCACATTTAAATCCCATTGATTTCAACTGGAGAGATTAGCATGGCGTTTACTTTCTTCCACTGAAATCAATGGGCTTAGCTTCAGAGGGATGATCTTTCAAATTTCGTATGTGACATTTTTGTTATCTGATTTCATTGTTTTGTTGTGCTATTATGTTGTTGCTTTATTATGTTGCTATGAACTCGTTACTACTTCCTGTGATGGTTGATTCTGAGATGAATTTGTGGTTTCTTTGTTGTTAACCACTTGGAGCCTGGTTCTTTTTGTGAAATGACAATGAGGAATGAATGATGTGGTTTATGTGTGATTGTGTGTCTGTGGTAAGGGTGTGTGTTGTCCAGCCCTGCCCATTTTTGAGCCTGGCTCTATCCAGTTTTGAAATGTAGCCCCCATCAGCTTTTCATCATGGTAATGTGACCCTTGACCCCTACAAAGGTTGGTAAAAGAATCTTGATGAAGGAATACATTGGCTCCCATAGGAGCCAACTCCCTGGGGCCCTGGGTTCCTGAGCACCCACAAAATTCCCTATGAAGGGGCTGGGCACCCACAATTTTTTGTGCCAAGGCCATGAACGCTGCATGGTACCCATGGCCCTGGGCACCCACAGTTGTGGGGCCAAGCTGGCGCTCCTGTTGGCTCCTACAATGTTTTGTTGTTGCCATTATAATGTTGCAATAATGTGAGCAGGCCCAGTCTACTTGTAGAAATCCTTGTTTGCCTGGTCCTGTGCAGAATCTGTAGTAAATCAACATGCATTCAATGAGTGCAGTGTCTAAAAGTAATGCCACTGTATTTCATATTAGTATCTTCCTCTACACATTTCCTAGTAAAAAGCCAGTGTGGTGTAGTGGTTAAGAGCGGTAGTCACGTAATCTGGGGAACCGGGTTCGTGTCTCCGCTCCTCCACATGCAGCTGCTGGGTGACCTTGGGCCAGTCACACTTCTGTGAAGTCTCTCAGCCCCACTCACCTCACAGAGTGTTTGTTGTGGGGGAGGAAGGGAAAGGAGAATGTTAGCCGCTTTGAGACTCCTGAAGGGGAGTGAAAGGCGGGATATCAAATCCAAACTCTTCTAAAAAGGGGGGAAATGTTAGTATTGTACCAGAAACATCAAATTGTGTGGCTAAAGTTTATTTTGCAAATGCAAAGAACCGTTCAGCATATTTATTTACCTTGCATGAATTCTGGAATTTGCTTTTCCATGGAATGCAGGATTTACATCCCAGCCAGAAGGAACGGAACGCTGATGGACAACGTGGTGGTAGTGGTGACACAACAGAGGTAGGGAGTGGTACTTTGGGGGCAAAGGTTGCTACAATCTGAGATTTAGTAAAAACAAACAACTCATCACATGTTATAAAACTGTTCTGCCATTTCAGGATATGGATGAAAGAAAATCACATGATTATTTTTATGGGAGGCACCAGAAGTGGGCCTGGGGCGGGCATAGGCAAACTCGGCCCTCCAGATGTTTTGGGACCACAACTCCCATGATCCCTAGCTAACAGGACCAGTGGTCAGGGATGCTTCTGGAGGGCCGAGTTTGCCTATGCCAGGTCTGGGGGATAAGGAGCCATCCATACAAGCAGAGTTTCCCCCAGCCTCCAATTTATCATGCAAGACAAAGCTCACACATACAGAAATGAACTTCACCCCTTCTATACTCTCCCAATATTTTTGCCTGGTGCCATCACCAAATAGACTTCTGTTTAAAAATAAAGCAAAACTTAGAACTAGATGTTTGGGAGAAGAGTTTAGTGGTCTGACATTATAGTTTTCTATATGCAGTGTGAAGATAAATGTGTTTCCATGTATTTGTTGCATGGATAGCATGCAATCATGCAACCTACATCCATCATTCAGTCAGTGCAATTGACATTTGGTACTTAAAAATGTTGGGTTTTGTCTGTAGTTTCTAGCATGGCACCACCTCCCCATATGGATCCTTGAAGTTAATAGATTGTTTCCCACCTAATCCAGTAAGTGTGAATTTAATCTGAAATGGGGGCACCTCTATTTGGGGGTGGAGATGTGTTTCCCTCCCTCTAAGCCTGCTTTGACAAGTTTTGTCTGAAATGTTTTCTTTTTTTTAATCATTCTGAAAATGGCAGGAAAAGTTAGGTACTTAAAGCTTATTTTTAAACGGCATTTCAAAGTGAAGAAAGAGGCATGTAATTAATGTCTTTTTGCTGTTTTCTCTTGCACTTTAAAACATCTGGACATTAGTGTTGACAGACAGAGTCCTTAATCTTTTTCACTGTGTGCTCCAAGCCATATTTTTCTTCTCTGCTTTAGTGGCACCTGAGAAAAAAAAATCCAAAATACAGTCTACAGTGGTTGAAAAGGAACTGGTCCAGTGACTTTACTGCTAGAGCAACAGAAGAACAGCAGCCATGGATGCTTGAGAATCAACACTCTTATGGCCCACCTACATCCATCTTGGCAGCTGGCAGTGGGTAAAAAAACAACTCCATCTGTGTACCACTCGAGTAATTAGTCTATGCAGGTGAAATGTGGAAGGGATTACAGAGGTGCAGTCAGTAAATTAGGAATGAAACAAGTGTAACTCTAAAAGCCTACCTTTGAATTTACTTAAATAAATTATGACGGTAGATATTCAATTTCATATGTCTGGAGTAAAACGTCCCTCATTTTCATGGCTGCTTTTGCTGCCAGAATCGGTATTTGGCTCTTTACGTTTGTGATTCCCATTTCAGCTAAGAGTGAGAGTCATACTGTGGACAATCTTCATGCGGTAATGTCAATCTTCTATTAACTCCTGTGTATCAGATATTTCACTGAGGTGGGGCAATTTGTACCCATCACATAACGGGACAGCTGTAGCTTCTGTTATCATATCTGAAATGCAGAATCAGTTGGTCACTGGGAATTTTGCAGAACCCCCACTTGTCAATAAAATAAGGCCAAAGCTTTTATGTGAGACAACTTTTTTTAAAGTATAGGTACACTGTGAATGAGGCAATATCCAGTGGCCTCACAAAAAAAAAACATTGAACATCATGGAATTGTAAAGAGGCATTTTCAGTAGCTGCCCACATGTAGAAAACTCTTCTCCATGAGATTCCCTGGGAACACATTTGAGAAACACCAGAGGATCTTTACAGTTGGGACAAACATTTAGTAGCTAAGGCTGCAATCCTAATTATGTCTACTCAGATGTAAGTTCCACCGAACTCAGTGGGGCTTACTCTCAGGTCAAGGGGTTTAGGATTGCAGCCCAAAATGGTGTGTGTTGGGAATTGGAACTGCTCGTAAATCAAATAGGGTGGTTGTTGTTCTTATTATTTTGCTAATCACATTGCAGACCCTCCAGGTGTCTCTGTTTTCCAAGGACAGTTCCGGTTCTTCAGAAGCTGTACTGGTTTCTGCTTTGATCCTGGAATGTCCTGCTTTTCCTTAGGACATCCCTATTTTCATTGGCGAAATGTTGGAACATATGGAGTTATGCGACACCCGAGCCAAGGACATAAGTAATTATACAAGCTTTAGAAGACATCTGAAGGCAGTCTTGTATAGGGAAATAGTTTAATGTTTTATTATGTTTTTAAATATGTTGGAAGCCGCCCAGAGTTGACTGGGGCAACACAGTCAGATGGGTGGGGTATAAATGGTAAAATCACTATTATTGTTGTTATGGAATAGGACATCCCTATTTTTTCATCAGAGAAATGTTGGAGGGTATGATGTTGATATCTGCATGGAGCCTCCAGGAGGGTATAAGACCAAATAAATACATTCTGTCATAAACACACAACACTGGTCACATGGTAGCCATGGGGAAATAATTTGAAATCCCATGACCCGCTGGTTCTATTGTGTTCCTATGCACAGCCTGCAGCTTCTGGCACAGCACCGCAAATAACGTTTCTAGACTCCGTTTGCCAGTGACATGCCCATGACTGGCCGAGGCCTATGATGTGGGAGTTGCAACTGGAGGAACCATGTACAGATGTAGTGTTGGGGACAAGCCCAAAACTAGAGTGTGTGCCTTTAATCCCCGTTATCTGCTGGCAGATTAATTGATCTAACCCAGTTTATACAGAAGACTGTATTAAAGAGAGACATTTAAATCCTAGCTGCTCCATGTTGAGACTCATGTTTACTTAATCATGGTTATTTAAAACACTTCAAATTAGACCTTTGGCAACAGCAGTACAGTCTCAAATTGCAGCCCTTGTCTGATGCAGCTGTTTAGTCAGACGAGGTTTAGCTAGAGCTAACTATCTCAATAGATAGCATTAAAACATGAATGCAAAAAAACTGTTGCTTTTTTTGGTGGTAGGGAGAGAGGAGAATTTTTCTAAAATTGGGTCACCCTGGATGTGCAAAACATCCCATTCAATGGAGGAAAATGCATTCTTCTCTCTATCCCAAATCCCAATCCCAAACACCTGTACAAGATCAATATTCATCTGCATAGATATGTTTTGACTCATCCAATTGGCTCACATTGTTCCAATTACATGGTTGTTGTAGAGCCAGGTTAGTAATTTTTTTGCCAAGAAGAAAAGGAAAGTCATTGATATTTTGCGGTTTCAGGACAGCGTCTACACTATAAAAAGCCAGAACATTGTTTAAAAACAACCCTGTACATTAAACAGTTTTGAAACTAAAATATCTGAATTCTTTAAGGTTTAAAATATGAAACAGAAAATATGCTGCTGTCCACCTTTGGAATAAAAATGCTGAAAAGTAGTAAATTCAACTAGTTAAATCCATTCTACTTATATGTGACTTTTTTGTTCAGCAGCTTTATGCTAATAGGATGTTCGGGCCAAACCCCATGATTGACCCTGATTCTCCAGTAAAGAAGACCACACTTTCTTGTAGCTTAAGCACAAAATAACTGTCTTAAAAGTGCACTGGTCCTTTGAACACAGCCTCATAGCCCAGCAGGGCTTCCTAGACTAAGCACGTGCTCTTGCAATATCTCAGAAAGCCTTGCTTGGATGGGCACCTTCATTAGGCGTCAGGCAAAAACATTGCTCTTCTTCCAGGCCTTTGGCTAATTAACATACATACATACATACATACAAACAAACAAACAAACAATTTTTGACCTTTAAACTCCGTGTGTTTTTGGGGAGTGTACTGTTTTTGTTTGTGAGTACAGTGGTACCTCGGGTTACATACGCTTCAGGTTGCATACCTTTCAGGTTACACACTTCGCTAACCCAGAAATAGTGCTTCAGGTTAAGATCTTTGCTTCAGGATGAGAACAGAAATTGTGCTCTGGCGGCGCGGCGGCACCAGGAGGCCCCATTAGCTAAAGTGGTGCTTCAGGTTAAGAACAGTTTCAGGTTAAGAACAGACCTCCGGAACGAATTAAGTACTTAACCTGAGGTACCACTGTATGTTATGTGTTGTGTTAGTATGTTTTGTGTTTTTATATTGTAAACTGCTCTGTGATCCTCAAATGAAGGGCAGTATAGAAATTTAATATATAAAACAAGATATAAAGCTTCCAAATAAATAAAAGACAGAAAGAAACAGGACTCTTCTATTTTGAAAACGAATAGTCAGCATGCTAAGTCAGTCTCTCAGTCTGCCTGATTTTAGAAGTCTCCTAGTGCTAATGATGGGAAATGCCCCCAAATAAATTACAGCTCTTTGGACTCTGCTTAAACTTTCTTATCAGTGACACACTGACTCATTGAAATAATGCAGACACAGTGTCCGTTCTCAGCTGAAGTCAGAGTGCCCCTGACCCATTTCAGTTCTGGCTTTCTGTATTACTTAGCTGAAAGATTTCTTGTATTCTTAGAGAGAGCTAGGATGGAAAGAAGAGGAGAGGCATAGCGTTGGAAACCTGATTATCCATAAATGGACATTTCCCCGCATCCCTAATCATGAAGTCATTCAAGGACATTACTTCAGCGACCTCCTTCCAGCTTGGGTTAGTCTGTGTGCAAATACTTGCATAAAGTGGAACAAAGCAAATGATAACATTGCCCTTTCTCTCTCTGTTGGCACCATGGAACAAGTTAAAATTACCGTATTTTTCGCACCATAGGGCGCACCGGACCATAGGGCGCACCTAGTTTTTAGACGGGGAAATCAATAAAAAAAATCTCCCCAGCCCCAAAGAGCAGCGTACAGGCTGCCCACAACCTCTCCCTGTCGGAGGGGTTGCGCGCAGCTATGTTACAAGCCAAGAAAGCCAGCGGGATGGATCCCGCTGGCTGCTTTGGCTTCCTCTTTAGTCCCATGCAACCTCTCCCTCCCGGGAGAAGCTGTGCGGGGCTAAAGAAGCCATAGCACCGTGCAGCTTCTCCCTGCCGGAGGGGTTGCGCGCAGCTATGGCACAAGCCTGCCTTCGCTCCATAGGACACACACACATTTCCCCTCAATTTTTGGAGGGGAAAAACTGCGTCCAATGGAGCGAAAAATACGGTACTCAGAAGTAATGTGATAGTGCAGTCTACAGATCAGTTACACCATAGTTTTTCAGTAGAGTTGTTCAGTGGGTGACTTGAGAGTAAGCAGTTTTATATTGGAGTAAATGGTATACCCCTCTTTCCTCGGCCAGCATGCACAAATTTGGGAAGTGCTAGCTATGGTTTTCCCAGTAGTGATGTATGGAAGTAAGAGCTGGACCATAAAGAAGGCTGATCGGCAAAGAACTGATGCTTTTGAATTATGGTGCTAGAGGAGACTCTTGAGAGTCCCATGGATTGCAAGAAGATCAAACCTATCCATTCTGAAGGAAATCAGCCCTGAGTGCTTACTGGAAGGACAGATCGTGAAGCTGAGGCTCCAATACTTTGGCCACCTCATGAGAAGAGAAGACTCCCTGGAAAAGACCCTGATGTTGGGAAAGATGGAGGGCACAAGGAGAAGGGGACAACAGAGAATGAGATGGTTGGATAGTGTTCTCGAAGCTACCAGCATGAGTTTGACCAAATTGCGGGAGGCAGTGGAAGACAGGAGTGCCTGGCATGCTCTGGTCCATGGGGTCATGAAGAGTCGGACACGACTAAACGACTAAACAACAACAACAATAACAACAGCAAAACCTGTTCACCAGAGACAGAAGTGTGTTTTTGGCACACCACAAACCATCATGCCTCCTATTATATTGCATCCAACACTACGCAAAAATACCTTGTGTTCAGCTTTATAGACCCCCAACATCAAGCTATAAAAGATAGTATGGCACCTACAGTTGGGTCACCTGTTTTTAAGCAGTAATTATGTAAAATGATACGTTTGATCTTCTTGCAGTCCATGGGACTCACAAGGAGAAGGGAACGACAGAGGACAAGATGGTTGGACAGTGTTCTCGAAGCTACAAACATGAGCCTGACCAAACTGCGGGAGGCGGTGGAAGACAGGAGTGCCTGGCGTGCTCTGGTCCATGGGATCACGAAGAGTCGGACACGACTAAATGACTAAACAACAACAACAACATGTAAAATGACTCATTGACTTATTTCATAAAACTTACACACTGCGTGGTTGTAAAGAAAACCCTCAAAGCAGTTTACTAAAACTATGACGTGTATGGGTGGGCATCTGTGGAATCTACAGTGCTAGGGGAGGGCTGGGGCCTGTATATTTGATACCTGCATGTTCTTCCCCCTTCCGCAACAAATAGCAGCTTTGAGATGATACAGACTTGCAAAATAGTATGGGGCAGGGGAATTTAACTCCTCTGCAAGCAGCATGGTCTGATTACACCCCTGTAGCTTCTTTTAAAAAACAACATGGGAGACCAATCACAGTTCTCCTGCTTTCTTATCTAGTATCTTAAATAAATACAGAACATTATGAATGCAGATTAAGAAGGATGATGCTCTGGAGCCGCTCCCATTCATTTCAATGGAGTGTAGTAGAGAACTCCTCAGAGGTTTATGCCCTAGATGCATATACTGTATAAACGTTGCTCCAAAATCAACACTGGAACTCCAACATTTCCTAAATGTGTAGGCACAGGGATTCTTATTCAGATTTTATTTTCATTTTTTAAAAAACTTATTTATTGAGACTTGTTCAAAGCTATACAAAAATACATCAAGACAAAAGCACACCAAGAACTCAGGCCAATATAGGTTTCAATAGTGGGAGTGGTCCCTACTCACAATTCAATAGTCAACAGAAACAAAAACTAATCCATTCAAAAGTATGTATTATAATAAAGATTACAAACTCAAATAGAGATTACAAACTCTAACAGAGATTACAAACTAAAAATCAAAGAGATATGTATAAGACAATAATTCGTTATAAAGATTTTCTCCTTTTCACTCGACAATAATGTTGATCCTTATAATTTATCAGCTTGTAGATGGAGACTCAGTTTCAATCATTGAGCAGAAGTCAAGTTATGGATTGGAAACCAGAACAGGGTCTTGTTTTGATGTATTCACCTTCATTAGCTGGAAGTATCAAATAACACATGAAAATACATTTAAATTCTAAATTATCATAAATTATAAAACAGTCATAGGGACGCGGGTGGCGCTGTGGGTAAAACCTCAGTGCCTAGGACTTGCTGATTGTAAGGTCGGCGGTTCGAATCCCCGCGGTGGGGTGAGCTCCCGTCGTTCGGTCCCAGCTCCTGCCAACCTAGCAGATCGAAAGCACCCCTAAGTGCAAGTAGATAAATAGGGACCGCTTTATAGCGGGAAGGTAAACGGCGTTTCCGTGTGCGGCATTGGTGCTGGCTCGCCAGATGCAGCTTCGTCACGCTGGCCACGTGACCTGGAAGTGTCTGCGGACAGCGCTGGCTCCCGGCCTCTTGAGCGAGATGAGCGCGCAACCCTAGAGTCGGTCATGACTGGCCCTGTTACACAGGGGTACCTTTACCTTTTACCTATAAAACAGTCATAAATTATAAAACAGTATTATATACCAATTGTGAGTAGGGACCACTCCCACTATTGAAATTTATATTGGCCTGAGTTCTTGGTGTGCTTTTGTCTTGGTATATTTAATACAAAAATACATACCCATTACAAGATCAGATTTGAGTCTGATGTACAGGTGCATCCAATGACATGTGATCACTGATGCACGGGCCCTTTTGGACTGTAGAAGGGAAGAACGGGGGCAGCATGGGGTGGGGCATGCTTCTGTGTGCTCTGCTAATGCGTGCAGGGACCAGGAACGGAGCCCCCACACAAAATGGTCATCACCTGTATTCAATTTTCAATTGGTCTGAACTCACATAACCAAACATTGACCTATGTCCCCATTTCTATATACAGTGGTACCTCTGGTTGTGAACAGGATCCATTCCGGAGGCCTGTTCACAACCTGAAAGGAACGCAACCCGCATCTGCACATGCGCAGGTCGCGATTTGCCGCTTCTGCGCATGCGCGTAATGTCATTTTGTGCGTCTGTGCATGCGCGAGAGGTGAAACCCGGAAGTAATCCTTTCCGGTACTTCCGGGTCACCTTGGGATGCAACCTGAAAATGCTCAACCTGAAGCAAACATAATGTGAGGTACAGCTGTATGTCACACAGTGACAAATTACGGACCGGTGTTCAATTTGGTGTTTCATTTTACTCACTGAAAGTAGCTAGCATCCAACCGAGGAGGCTTCTCAGCAGAACAGGCTAAGTGGGTTGTTGCCAGCCTGCTTTAGAAAATGTTCATAAATGCATGTTGCCCTAACATGCTCCCAGTTAAAACTGGTGTTCTTGAAGGTTCACACATGGGGCAGTTGTCATTCATGACCTTAAGGAGTCTGTGAAAATGACCTGCTAGGTATATTTGTGAAATGTTTGTTGCTTTCCTTCTGCTTGGTCTCCATGATGTTTATGAGGTAGATATGGTTGATTGTTCTTTTTGTTTACAAAGTTATTCCTGTTTGGACCTTTTTTCATTTTGAAAAAGCGTTTTACCTAGTTTGATCTTTGCATATTTATTATTGTGCTTTATGAGCCTGTAAAGTGTCTGGTTGTCAAGTACCTCCTTAAAATCCCTGTGAAGGACAATGAAATAAAATTTGCAGGGTGGGTCTTGTGAGAAAGAACAGCTGCGCACTTTGAATTGTCTCTCTTCCAGGCTCTTTTTATGAACAAAAGCATCCATTAAAGAGCCATAACAAATGTAAGTCCAATGCTTTATTCGTCCATGGCATTCAGCGGGACTTACTTCTGAGTAAATCTACTTATTTGCACTAGATTCATGCATCTGTGTATATCTTCATTCTGTTCAGCAAGCTTAAGTTCGATTTAAGGATGCAGTGGATCTAATACAACATTGTGTGTCCCTTCTAGAATGAAAGGGCTGTGTTACTGGCAACCTGCTGGCCAAAGCCAGCTTGACTTTGAGAAATGGAGAATCTCTCAAGTCTTATAAAGTCAGGTTAGCTTTGTGTCCTTCCGCAGCTCTTTTGCAGTCTTCTAGTTCTAGGATTCCCTGTTCTTTACCAGGATAATTTAGTAGAATTGGAATTTTGGAATTGCTGACAGATGCAAAGAGTGGCATGATAAACTTAATAGATTATGACACCTTGCAAACTGGTGGGGGTGTGGCCTAATAAGCATACAGCCGTAACCCTGAGGCAAAGAAAAAGAGTTAAGAGCAGGGAATTTTGAGCAGAAAAATAGCCAGTGGATAAAGGCTTAACCAACCATTGTTAGGCTGCTAGAAAGAAAGACAGAAGAAAGACAGACAGAAAGAAAGACAGAAAGAAAGAAAGACAGAAAGACAAAAAAGACAGAAAGAAAGGGCTTTATGATTAATTAGTCCCAGTGGAAGTTAAATCAGCAGTCATACAATATCTTTTTTTAAAAAAGATATTTATTAAAAGTTTAATAGTTACAGAAAAAAGAAGAAAAAAACAGTAAAAAGTTAACAACACATCAAAAATAAAGAGAAAAAACAAAAAACAATACAGCAAAACAACAAGAAAAGCAAAAACATTTAAAAAACACATCCAATATCTCTATATCTCTACTTTTCATTTACTTGTATCATCGACCTCCTCACACCTCCCTTTTTTGTATTCTTGTTCAATTAGCTATTTCAGCAAATCCTTTCCATCTTTCTCAATTTTTGTTCTATAATTTATCTTAGCACAATCTAACCTTAAATTTTACACTTTGGCCCATTAACAATCTATTTTTACTTAGTTCTTTATAACATTTCTGCTAAAACCATGTAACTTCATTCCAGCATCCTTCTAACATTCATTAATTTTACAATATTTCTGTAAATATACTTTGAATTTTTTCCAATCTTCTTCCACCGACTCTTCTCCCTGGTCTCGGATTCTGCCAGTCATTTCCACCAATTCCATGTAGTCCATCAGCTTCATCTGCCATTCTTCCCGGGTGGGTAAATCTTGTGTCTTCCAGTGCTTTGCGATGAGTATTCTTGCTGCTGTTGTAGCATACATAAAAAAAGTTCTATCCTTCTTTGGCACCAATTGGCCCAGGAGAAAGGCCTCTGGTTTCTTCAGGAAGGTATATTTAAATACCTTTTTCATTTCATTATAAATTATCTCCCAGAAGTTCTTAATCCTTGGGCATGTCCACCAAAGGTGAAAGAATGTACCTTCAGTCTCCTTACATTTCCAACATGTGTTATCAGGCAAATGGTAGATTTTTGCAAGCTTGACTGGTGTTATGTACCACCTATAGATCATTTTCATTAGATTCTCTCTTAAGGCATTACATGCTGTAAACTTCATACCTGTAGTCCATAACTGTTCCCAGTCAGCCATCATAATGTTATGTCCAACATCTTGTGCCCATTTGATCATAGCAGATTTCACCGTTTCATCCTGAGTATTCCATTTCAACAACAAGTTATACATTCTTGACAAATTCTTAACTTTGGGGTCTAACAATTCTGTTTCCAGTTTTGATTTTTCCACCTGGAAGCCTAACTTTTTGTACAAATTATATGCCTCCATTATTTGATAATAATGGAGCCAGTCTCGCACTCTGTTTTTTAATTTTTCAAAGCTCTGCAGTTTTAGTCTATCTCCCTCTTGCTCCAGAATTTCCCAATACTTCAGCCATTTGGCCTCCATATTGAGTTTTTTCTGAGCCTTTGCTTCCATTGGTGACAGCCATCTCGGGGTTTTATTTTCTAACAGGTCTTTGTATCTTATCCAGACATTAAACAGTGCTTTCCGGACAATATGGTTTTTAAAACGCTTTATGTGCTTTAACCTTGTCATACCACAGATATGCATGCCAACCAAATACATTGTTAAAACCTTCCAAATCCAACACGTCAGTATTTTCAAGAAGCATCCATTCTCTCAGCCAACAAAAAGCGGCTGATTCATAATAAAGTTTAAGGTCTGGCAGGGCAAATCCACCTCTTTCTTTAGCATCAGTTAATATCTTAAATTTTATACGAGGCTTCTTGCCCTGCCAGACAAATCTAGAGACATCTCTCTGCCACTTCTTGAAACAGTCCATTTTGTCCAAAATGTGCAATGTTTGAAACAGAAACAGCATTCTTGGCAATACATTCATTTTTATCACAGCAATTTGACCTAACAACGATAACTTCAAATTTGACCATATTTCTAAGTCCTTTTTCACTTCAGTCCAACATTTTTCATCAGCAGTCATACAATATCCTTTGGGACCAACTCATCAAGTTATTATGATTCACTTAAGGTCTTTAGCGTGTCTCTGGTGTGGCTTTAGAAAAGCAGCTTTCTCCTCAGCTGCACAAGTCCATTTGTGCTACCAAACCATCTTTTCTGGCCTGTCAAAATGCTAGTTTGTCCTGGAGGGGGACAAGAAACAGGTCCTTGAAATGACTTCATTGGCACTCAGCTTTGACACGGCTACTGCTACGCTACTGTGTCACAGCTATCTGCCACGGCAGCAGCTTATGGTGAATTCCCTCACATCCTGTTGACTTTTACACTTTGGAGTTTGGGGGGGGAGGGCAGGACTCAGGTTAATGAGAGGTGGAATTGGCACAAACGCTGCCCGGTGGCTTCATGCTTATGAAATTTTGACTCAAATTACGTCAGGAGCTGTAAACCAGCAAGTGGCATGGCCTAAGCTATTGAATACATAGGAGAGGTGGTGGGAGGGGGCAGAAGTAGCCCTTACAATATTTATTTAGAAAAGTGCATCTTGTTTCCATTTGTAGGCAAGCGAATTACGAAGATTCATGCGGCATTTGTAAATGGAAAAAGCGACACCGCCCTTGTTATGAATAAAACTTATGAAATGTTTAAAGGAAAACAGCTTTTTTTCCCCCTTTTAGCCGAGCCTTGTGGTTTAACCACATGAAATGTGTCCACTCGCACGGACATTTGCCTTTGAATTGCTAATCTTCCCATAGAACAAGTGGCATGTATGGTCCAACTCACCTGAAATAAATTCAGGGCTTCGCATGTGGAAGGACCCAAGTTCAATCCCTCACATATCAAAGCAGGGCTATGAAAAATCCATGCCTAACACCCTGGAGAGCCACTGTTAGTCAGTGTTGACAACCCCAAGCAAGATGGAGCAATGGTCTCAGTCAGCACAAAGCTGTTTGCTGGGTTCGTTACTGCATGCGTGTTTGGGAAGCAGGATCAGTAATGGCCCCTTAAGCGTATTTTTCAGGAAATAGGCCATGAGAACAGCAGGAAATTTAGGAAAGAGCAGGTGGGGGAACACTTGTATGAATCAATGCGTCTCGAGAATAGCAAGAGAACAGCATACAGTGCTTCAGAATACTTCTATACTAACTATAGCATACTTAACAAAGGGGCAAATGGGACTTGTCAACCTGGGAAGGTAGGCCATTTAGAAGAAGGAAAATGATCCTAAACCTACACTGCCTTGCAGGATATCTTTTGGAGAAGAAAAGGCTAAGGAGCAAACCCTACACACATCCAGAGTGGAGTCCCTAAGATGGTTGGAAGGTGCCTTGTACGCCTCCTTCCGGCAACTCCTGCAGGCAACCTGGTGTCAAATGTATTGCTCTGCTTTCCTGTGGACCACATCAGCAAGGTTGGGTGGGGTGGGGTGTGGTGGGAGGGGGTGACGGTCTTGTCTTCTGGGCAGCTCAGGTCCTCCACACACACTGCCCAGGCTTGTGCCCTGAGGAGGTCACCTTGGTGCCCCAACACAGCAGTTTGACTTCACCTCAGGAGGTATACTTCACTGTCTCTCAAGACAGATGGTTGCCAACAGGCTTGCACTATTCACCAAGCTGGAATCTGCTTACTAGCCTAACAATACCTGGTAGGACTACAGGGTACTTCACAATCACCTGCTTCTGCAGTCCTAGGCAGGCATCGAAACAGGGCACGCACTGAGTCTTTGTTGGTCTTGATTGTTGATTCAGCTTGGTAGGTCACAAGTAGTGCAGACCTTTCCAGTACAGTGGTACCTCGGGTTAAGTACTTAATTCGTTCTGGAGGTCCGTTCTTAACCTGAAACTGTTCTTAACCTGAAGCACCACTTTAGCTAATGGGGCCTCCCGCTGCCACCGTGCCGCCAGAGCACAATTTCTGTTCTCATCCTGAAACAAAGTTCTTAACCCGAGGTACTATTTCTGGGTTAGCAGAATCTGTAACCTGAAGTGTATGTAACCCGAGGTACCACTGTATCTGAAAAATCTTGTCACAGTGTTAACTTAGGTCAATGCACCTCCTCAGAGCAGTGAGGAGAAAATGAGAATTCATGAGGTCCTTTGCCCAGTATCTGTCTTTGCCCATGATATTAGTTTGATAAATGTTTGTGTGTGAGAGAAAATTCATACACGAAAAAAGCCTTTGCCTTTATCCTGGTTTCCACGACTTATGACATGCTTATCTTGACTTTATTCAAAATTCACCTTGCCAAGCCTAGATATCATGATTTGGGAATGATGCATTTTGTCCTGGCAGCATCTTGGGTCTAGCATTTCATTCTGATAAACATCAGAGATAAACATCAGAGAAATATAGCTAAGGAAAATAAGAAGAGCTGATTATAACTCAGTATGAAGTTTTGTGTGACAAGTTCCATTCATTGTGGGAACTCTTTGTTTCTTGCAAATGAGCTCTTTTGAATGCTGCTCTCCTGCAGAGTGCAATGTGCGTATCATCCATCAAAGCAAGAGTCAACGAAGGAAATGAGGACAGTTGATAACATGTTTCTTATGATAATGCCATTTTTCCATGATTACCAAAGGCCAAAACTTATATATTCGAGGGAAAATGTTATGTTTTGAAAAACATTCAGAACTTCCCACACAATTTAGAGCTGAACTATTACAGAGAGCTGGGGGCATGGGAAGGTGTTTCCAGGACTAAAGTCACACAGGCAAAAAGAAAAAAGGATTATGGGATGTTTTGTGTAAGAACATTCCAGAGCAGAAAACAAACTAAGAGGATTATTTCCAGTTTGGAGCCAGTACCAAGTACACACACATTGTCATCTTTCTTTTTTCTTCTCCAAACATATTATTGAACAAAGAACTAGTGTGACATTAGAAATTCCCATATTTTCCAATGGCAGCTCAGCAACATAATTTTATACCCATGTATTCTTGGTTGTGTAATGGACTGCCTGTCATGGATTTTGGAAGCATTAAACTATCCTAGTATATTGGCTAGACAGGTTTCTAGTATGGATCTATCCACCAACCACTGGGTATTAGCTCCTGCCTATGATGCAGCCATAAATGTGACAGATGTCCTCTCAGATAAAAGGGCAGCAACTGTAATACAGTCTTCAGGTTCCTCTCCCATAGAAATGAGGATGGAGATGTATAAGGCTCCAAAGGGTTAGGATTTTGGGGTGGGTGGGTGTTGAAGCCAGAAAAACACGTGTCACTTAACTCGTAGTGTGTGACATGCACACACAGGATATATTTGCAACATATTATTCCATTTAACAAATAGGCAATACATTGCACAAGCAAGCAAAATCCATGGCAGACAATTCCTAAGCCCAAGAAGTCGGCTTAGCACTCTGAATGACAAACTTATTAGATCAGTGCTCTTAATTCCTTTTCGCAATAGAGAAACACTAAAACTCATTTGCTCAAGAAATAAGATTTTTTTTTTAAAAAAAAGATAAGCCCGTGAAAAACTCACCCAGAGGCATGAGAGAGAGAAGAGGCTCTCATTTTCTCTCTCTTTACTCTGGGTTCCTCTTCTTTTTACCTTCGCTGATTGTTGTGCGGAAAAGGTAGTCTCAATATCCAACATCAGTCAAATAGACCCACTGAAATCAGAGAGTTCAGATTTTATTCGAAAAGTGCCCTGTCTAGGGCCAGCTGTGTAATACCCAGCATGGCTATCTTCCTATATTGGTGGCTTTCCCAACCTATCTGGTGGCAGTGGCTATGGGTTTTTGATTTACATTTCCAAGAGTGGCTGACATAGTATCAGCCTAGAGCATTATGGGAAATTAAAATGGCAGACTTGCATACCCACAATTCCCTGGTGAAATATACTTGGAGTCGAGAGTGGATTTCATGCTCTTTATTCAGCTCATAGTGGTGAGGAGGAATGGAAGTTCCCCCAGAATGTCTGCTTTAAATACATTAGTTACACATTGGGCCCCACGTGATTGGCTAATTCCGGGATTCACCTGTAGGCCAATCAGGTTGCGGATTCACTTCCACCTGGAGCTGGATTGGGTGCTCCTGTGGACCAATCAGACTGCTGCATTTTGGATCCTATTCAACTCAGTACATAACACCTGGGATGATGCTACCAGTGGATCCTGAGATCTACGGATGTAGGACAGTATACAAATTTAATAAATAATGATAATAATCTTTCCTAGATGCTGGAACCTGGGTGTTGATGTTGGTCCTGGTCTTACCATTATAGGGTCTGGAAGCAACGAATGGGAATCCAAGATCCCAGTTCCTTTATAGTGTTAAAATTTCTAAAGCCAGCATTCAATGTTAGCAGCTGAAGTCAAGCGTTAAATCTGTGTTATAGCATGCGCAGTGTGTTTCTGCAAAGCTGGCAAAAAGCTGAAAGAGTCAAGCCAGTTCAGAACACAGTTCACGGACAGAAATAATTAGCCAGGCTCACAGCCAAAGGAGCATGCTCAGTGAACAGGAGGACGAAGCAAGCCCAGAGTTAAATGGGAGCAGCTTTGCACATCCACAAAGAAGCTCTGAAGGAGAACGTACAAGAGCGTATTCTCGTCTTTCCTTTGTGTGTGTAATGTGTGAAACAGCAACCTAGGCAGATTCCTAACTCATGGGATGGTGGGTAGAAAGAGATGCGTTTTTGTTTTATTTTGTTTTGAATTAAAATGTAAAAGCACCTGCAGCTCAGTTCATAAGAATTCTCCAAATGGAGAACAATTTCAGGCAGTGTAAAAACAATTAAAGCATCAAAACAGCAATAAACAAAACATAACAACAACAATGCAAAAGCCTTCTTCAGCTAGCAGGAGGAGCAACACACAGCTCAGGCAAACTATCATTGTGCTCCTCATGAAATGCTTGCCTGAATGAAAAAGTTCTGACAACTTGCCTCAGTGGGCTTGAGTGCTTCGACCCTGTGAGTCTCAGAAAGCAAGGGACATCAAGAACTCAAAATGCTCTTTTAGCTGTTGTTGTTATTTTATTATTATTTATTAATTTATATGCCACTTAATGCTACAATAGGGTTCCAAGTGGTTTACATGTATAAAAACTGGGGTTTTGAACCAGACCCCATTGAGGCACAAACTACAAAGGTCCCGTAAGCACCCAGGGTTCCAGATCCTGTGGAAGTCTATGAGTGCAGAGGCCTGTATGCGTAAGTTTCCCCAGCTCCATTCATGCTCAATGTGTGGACCAAGGAATCTTCACAACCAGAGTTTCAGGCCTTTTGACAGGTTAACGGTCCAGGGGTCAGGAAACTTTTTTCAGCAGGGGGCCGGTCCACTGTCCCTCAGACCTTGTGGGGGCGGGGCGGACTATATTTTGAAGAAAAAAATGAACGAATTCCTATGCCTCACAAATGACCCAGAGATGCATTTTAAATAAAAGCACACGTTCTACTCATGTAAAAACACGCTGATTCCCAGACCGTCTGCAGGCCAGATTGAGAAGGTGATTGGGCCGGATCCGGCCCCCGGGCCTTAGTTTGCCTACCCATGGGTTAACCCCTTCATTTGATTAACACTTGAAGAGAGCTTGTATCTTTCAATTTATTCCCTCTTATTCAGTCTGCTCCTGACCGCTGGAAGTCATTCAAGGAGGCCACCACAACACCTGGTTCAGATGGAAAGGAGAGGTAGAACTGGACACCAGTAGCTTACTAACGGCAGCCCAAAATTCTGGGTGACTTTTCACAGGTATTCTATGTGAATGTGATGTGAAAAACCGTGAGAGAGAAAATATATACCCACAAGAGAGCAGCCTGCACCTCTTCTTGGAATCTCCCAGTGATGTAAGAATTGACCATTTCTATTCCAAAGGATACCACGGCTAATGACATTGAAAGCCACCGAGAAGTCCAGGAGAACTCACAACATCACATAACCCTGTCTTTCCTACAGATGGTTATCATTAAGGGCAACCAAGGCAGTTTCAGGCAGAAGACAGATTGAAATGGATCTAGATAATTAACATTCATCTGAAGATTTATAGCCCACTTTTCAGGCCATACTGTCCTCACAAGGTGGATTGCATAAAGCAGGGGCAGTCAATTTGGCACCTTCCAGATGTTGTTGGCTACGACTCCTACTATCCCCGATCTTATCCCTACTAACTAGTGCTGGCAGGAACTGTCGTCCAGCAACAACAGGAGGGCACAACGTTGGCTACTCTGAAATAAAGCTTTAAGCTCATAAAAACAAAAATTCCAAAGAAACCATTAATTTTAAACCACCAGGAGCTAAAATTTTTCAAGCACAGCATATTGATTAATCAAACACAGACAGGAATAATAACATATTGAGTTTTCTTAAAAACAACAAGAGAGCAAGCCATATATATTTCCCTGCGGAATTCCAAAGGTGTGGGGGTCACCACTAAGAGGGTCCTGCTTTTGATACGCCCACTCTTACCGGTGGACTGACAAACAGGAACTCAGAAGTTGGTCTCAATACTCAGAAGTTTATGAGCCTGCTTGTCATACAAGATGATGGGGAGATGCTCAATCAACTTGTTAAAAAAAGGGGGAATGGAAAAGGGTTTGTAATTCCCCAAGTAAAGGGCACAATGGTCAAAGAACTGTTGCCCCAGCTTGGGTAGCTCAATGCAATGTTTGAAAGCCTTCTTTTAAGAAGAATAGATTGAAAGATGAATTCAAAATTTTTCACCCTGAAATGTTTCCTGACATCATAAGGGCTCTGAAAAGGAAATTTCAAGTGAGGATATATGGCTCAGATATTCCACTCTGCTTGGACAGAATAATGAAACACTTTTTTGTTGTGATTTATGAGCCTGGAAAATTGACTCCAGACTTTCTGAAAGCCTTGAAACTACACTAATCTAGCCCAAAGCTGTCAGCTTGGTTATGTCTCCCTGAATAAGATGATAAAAACACTCAGATCTGATATGTGCAGCCTCAGCCTGGGCAGAGTTAAGCAGGCTTAAGCCCACTGAAAACAGTGGGTTTAGGTGTGGCTAACTGAATAGGATTGCAAGCCTCCATACTATATTTACTCATCTGGATCCAGTGGAATCATATCTCCATGTAACAGTCAATAAGTAATATTGTCTTCAGGATAAGTGTGCATATTTGTGCTGCAATAGAAAGAAAGCAAAATGCACAGGTTGCACTATTGGCTTATGGGGAGACTCAGGTGGAGTGGGAAACAGACACAGATGGGCAAACAGGAAGGGAGGGTATCCCTCTCCTAAGCCCCTTTTCTAGTGGGCAACTTGCAGTAGTAGCCTTCACTTACCATTGCTTGTTATTTGTGGTAATATTGGCCCAAGACACACAACTAAATTCCAGAAAGCACTTGTAACAACAGTGGATGTGCTAACTGTGAGGAGAAGACGTTTTATGATTTGACCAAATCTTTCCATTTGATTACCTGGGGGGGGGGGGGAATGAGAAGTCCTTAGAGCAAAAACAGTGCCTTGAGGGAGTTTGCCTGGATACCATACTACGTAAGAACTCAAGAAGAGCACCACTGAGTCAGACCAAAGGTCAGTTGAGTCCAACATCCTGTTTTACAAAATGGCCAGTCAGATGCCTCTTGGGAATCTGACCCCACAAGCAGGCCATGAGGGAAACATCCCCCTCTTGCTGTTGCTCCCTAAGCTTACTGCCACTGAAGGGATGAGTTCAAAACTGGGCTGGTATTGTTGAGTCTTGTAAATATCTGGTATAGAATCTCCTGCACTTACAAAGGCTACAAATAATGTGTGCCTTTATTGTAAGCTAAGCCCATTCTCACCACCCTGTTTTTCTCTGCTTCAGATTGAAAACTGAGCTGGAGAAGAACTGGGCAGTAATGGCTGTGAGGGAAAGGTCGGCCTATCTCGCTACCTTATTCCATGTTTTAAATGGTCCTACAACTGTGTTCCTAGCAGCTATAACACCTCTCTTTATCTCCCCTCCTTCCCTAGCACCCAGTTAAACTTCATTCTGAGGGAAGGGAAAGAGAAGAGGAGGAACAGAAAGAGAGGTCACCGGAGGAATTGCATCTCCAATGATGCCTAGTGCAAGTGATTTACAGCAGAACCCCAAGTGCCATGTAAGGAGTGGGAGGAAGAGAAAAATGGAGGGGTACAGAGGGTAGTGAGCAGACTTTCTCCTTAGTGTTATGTTGTTGTTAATTACATTTCTATACTGCCCATCATCTGAGGATCACAGGGTAGTATAAAAACACAAAAATACATAGCATAGTAACAAACAAAAACAATTGTCCCCAGTTTATGAGGCCATACACAGTGTTTAATTGGCCAAAGGCTTGAGAGAAGAGGCATGTTTTTGCCTGGCACCTAAATAGATGTAATAAAGGTGCCAGGTGAGCACCCCTGGGGATAGCATTCCACAAGTAGGGGGCCACCACAGAAAAGGTCTGTTCTTGTGTTGCCACCCTCCGGACCTCTCGTGGAGGAGGCACACAGAGAAGGGCCTCAGATAAGCTGCCACTTTTTCATAATAATAAAAAATGCTCTGGGAGTATAATCCATCTAGGTGTATAATGTCAACTTTTATTGTTTCGCTATTGCTTTGAACATGTTCTGCCTCAAGAAGGACTCATAAGTTGGTATTTAGTTATACCAGAACCATGGGAATGTTAATGTACACAGATCTACTTGCCTCATTGGGATGTTGTGAGGATTAGTGAAAACCTGCTTCATAAATGTTAAGTAATATTGCTTTAATAGTTACAAGAATAATGCTGGTTCAAATTTATTAGTTGGAAGGGCTTTTTTTCATTTGGTAGGAAATGGGTTTTGGGAAATGAAAAATGAAACACTATGTAAATGAGAAACATTATGGTGATGATGATGTTTTAAAATCTGGTTTTAATAGTGGGTACTGTAATTGTCAAAAACCTCTGCTCTCCCCCCTACCCCCACAAATCCATATGAGGCTCCATAAAAAAGGCTGATTACATTACCCTTGCCATTTATTTTGTTCCTCACCAAAGTTTCATCCAATATGTTTGCATCTGAGCTAGTGTGGTCCAGAATATAATGTTGGAATTAGACCAAGGAGGGTTCAGTCTTAGCTCATTTATGGACTCCATGGATTTATTCTGAACACACAAGCTCTCTCATGTGTATATGCAGTGCTAGTCTTTGCTTGTGCTTTTAATAATTTTTTTTATTTAAATCACAGAATTGTACAGTTGGAAGGGACCCTAAGGAGCATCTAGTTCATCAAATCTTCCTACGTAGGCCACACCCATTTGTTTTACAAAATGAGTCATATGTGTGTGTTTTGGGGGGGTCAAGACGAGGGATGTTAAGCCTCACCTCACCAGTATCTCCACTCAAAAGGCCTACTCTGTGAAGCTGCTATGTGGTATTTATTATTATTATTATTATTATTATTATTATTATTATTATTATTATTATTATTAACAAATAGCATCTTGGAGGTAGAGTAGGGAATTTATGGTAGCAAAACTGCAGAAAGGAGAGGGCTGTTGAGAAATGGCATTTCCACACCAAATCAGAAGAAATGAAACTCAAACAAGCAAAAAAACATTTTTGTGCATGAATTTATCAAACCTAATTCTGTTTCATTTAGAGAATCCCTTGCTAACTGGAAAAGAGAGTAGAAGGGTGCTTGCCTGAGGGCATTGGCTAATTAAAGCTAAAGGGACCCCTGACCATTAGGTCCAGTCATGGGCGACTCTGGGGTTGCGGCGCTCATCTGGCTTTATTGGCCGAGGGAGCCGGTATACAGCTTCTGGTGCCCAACATATTGCTTTCCTTTCATGTGGACCACATCAGCAAGGCCTAGAGGGGGACTTGTCATCTGGGCAGCCCAGGACCTCCATACACACTGCCCAGGCTTGCACCCTGGGGAAGTCACTTTGGTGCAGCTAGTGGAATGGTTTGACTTCACCCCTGGAGGCACACTCCATTGTCTCTTGAGACAGATGGATGCCAACAATGATTGCCCATGCAACAGGGAAGGCAGGTGTCCCCCCCCCCCCAGTCCAGGACTAGCAGACACAAGTGACTGGTTATTCTGAACATCACATTTGTTTTTACGTCCCATTTGATTCCATTTGTTTCTTCTGAATAAATAGGGGTTGTGTTGCAGATCTCGGACCCAGCAGCAT
This sequence comes from Podarcis liolepis, assembly GCF_965112155.1. NCBI lineage: Eukaryota > Metazoa > Chordata > Lepidosauria > Squamata > Lacertidae > Podarcis > Podarcis liolepis. The sequence continues at coordinate 58,217,915 of NC_139559.1, forward strand.
TTGTGCCTAACCCTAGGGGATAAACTGAAGAAAATCCAGCACATTCCTCCACACTGTTATTAGCAATGATTCCTAGGATAGCTGTCTACTTCAGGAGATGCTTCCAGATGGTGGGCTTAATATTGCAAAACAAGTCATTTGGAATTGCAAATGGGATATTGGCATCAGGTTTTTTTAAAGTCATATTTTCCATGGAAAAGGAAAATCTGGATTAAATTGCATGTGTGTTTGTGTGCATATGGGGGGGGGGGGATATGCACCAATATTGTGATGATGATGACATGAGAGCACAGCCACCCAAAAGCGTGTCTTTTGGACTCTGTGATCTCATGCGGGTCACATGACTTGTGCAGGGTCACAGATGGGAAGATGGGCATCCCAGTTCCGGGACTTAACTTGTTGGAGGGTATGTAGGTGGTGTGTGGAGAGCCACTGTGGAATAGTGGGTAAATGGTGGAATGGGGAAGAAAGACTTAGATTTAAACAACCAAGTTCATTGGGTAGCCTTGGGGAAGTCTTAATCATTCAATCAGATATACTTGACTGGGTTGCTATGAAGATAAAATGAGATAATCCTGTGTAGGTTGCCTGCAGTTACCTGGTATTAAGCTAAGTAGGCCTCAGATGGGGAGTACTGAATCAGGTGATAATCGGAAAGCCAGCTCCATACTGAGGCATCAGGCATAAGCCTGCATTTTATTAATGTTTGATCAGGGCTTGTATATTAAAGAGGGCTTAGATTTTCAAATGTTTCATGCCAGGCAGAGAAAACCTTGGCCATTCTCCTAAGACAAGGGGCCCCCCCTTGATTTATAGCAGAAAACAATTCTCAAAGTCGTAAAAGCTGAAAATACAGACTAAGAGCAGGACATTGACCCTACATGTTACAGAAGATAACAAAGGCAGAGATAAATATAATTAGGAATGGGCAAATAGTAAAATGATACCATGGGCCTCTCTTAAACCTTGAGCTGTATTTTCTAAGGCCAGAGGCAAATGGGGAGAAGCATCTAGCTGACAGAAAAAGAGAGCATTTTTAGGAAATCTTCTAAAAACTGTTTCTTTCTTAAACTGAGAGAAAAGGCAACTGGCTTGGCTGGGGAAAAAGAAGCTTCTTCCTATTTTATTTTGAGGCTGGAAAGGAGGGTGAAAGGGGGAGGTGTAAACTAAAGAGCCTTCTTTAAAAACTGTTTTTTTTTACTGAGTTCCTTCCTTTCTACTTTGAGAAGCTTTATTCTTTTAAAAGGTTACCTATGATAATGTATGAAATATATTAGCTTAAATATATTGGTTTAAATGTAACTATGCAAAGGATTTAGAAAGTAACAAATTTAGATGTTAGATTCTTATTTCATAGAATCATAGAGTCCTAGAGTTGGAATAGACCACAGGGGCCATTGAGCCCAGCCTCTTGCCAGACAAGAAGACGCCATCCAAGCAGTCTTGATATATAGCTGTCAGACATTTGTTTAGAAACCTTCAAATGAAGGAGATCTTTCAATGTTGATGTGAAACTCAAGATCCTTGACATATGTTTAAGATAAAAATTTAAGATTAACCATTTGTTTTAGAAGGCAATAGGGCAAGGAGGGCAAGAGGTGAGCTGGTAATTAAGATTCCTTGTTGAGACACATGTAAGATATATTACTACTTATTTGTCATTTATAGATGTAACAATATATAGCTCTTTGTGTTCCATATAAGGACAGGAGGATGGGTGTATCTTTTAGGATTGGTTATAGCAATCAGCCAATAGGAAATCTAACCAGGCTGATTGGACAGAGGCAGCCCAAGGAGGAGCAAAGGGGGCTGGATTAAGGGAATATAAGTGCTGGCCATAATGGCAGGAGGCCAGGCCAGAGCTTGGTAACCATATACCACTGTGCCTCTCATTTATTTGTCTGACAAATAAATTATTATTTTAATTTCTCTATTGCTGCGTTGAATATTTCATTCCAGCTAAGCGTTAACCACAAGCAGGTTGCTACATTTTGACATAATACTCCCAGGCTCTGTAGTGTTCCTTCAGTCTTGGTCAGGAATGGCACTAGTGCTGGCATCCTCCAAGTGGGCCCCCCAGCAGTGGTGGCAGAGACCTCACTAGATGGACCTCTTGGTGGTGGTGCACCCTTTTCCTTACCTTGGTGGGGGTTGGCAGGCACAGCAAAACAAAACAAAACAACAACAACAACAGAGCTCCTGGTCTAGTGTGCTACTGCCGGCACATGACATTTTAATTTCTCCAAAATTCCTTTGTGGCCTTGATTTGGCATTGCCTTGGAGCTCTGTCCTCTGGGATTAGCTTCAAGATACATGGTTGGCTGTTTGAAGGGCTCATAACATTAACAGCTGCCTGCCAGTGCCTGACATCAGTGTGAAATGGCCAATTTCTTCTTATCCCTCTTTAGCAACGGATTGATTTCTGGCTTCTGCCTGCCTGCCACCCATCAAACACCTGTTTGCTCCACGTCCTTGCCTTGCCAGCTTTTGGTGCTGAAAGCATGGCACTTGGAAGAAGAGTGAGGGGTGGGGTAGCATGTTAAAAATGTGTATTGCTTCAATTCCCCAAGGCCAGATGTGCTGGCAGCATTCATCGCCTTGCATGACCACATCAGACAGAGAGGACACAGATGGACCGACAAAAGTCATAAAGAAAGGAAGCTATGTTTTCTCCGAACTTTGTCCAATTTCTGGTTTAACACAAATGGGCAACTGTAGCCATGGATGACTGAAGTATACAGAAACATTAATTTCGAAAGGGACAAGTAAAGACTGAAGTAGCTCAGAAAGGGAGGAAGATGCAATATATGGCCTTTTGGACATATAGATATCTCTGTGGTTTGGGAAGGAGACCTGCTTCTATTCATTTATTTGCTTAACACTTCTAGGAGTGGATGGCCGTGTTTTGAAAGTCTTCTCCCATCTTGCAAGTGTTGAAATGTTGTTAGTAACAGATTGCTCACCGAATCTCACCAATTCCACATTCCTGAATGGGACCATATAACTTAACCTCATGTACCGCTTGACTAGTGACTTCCTGTTAAAGTGACACATGGGGTTCCATTTACACGGGAGATGCATTCAGATGGAACCGTTTCAGGGTGGGCCAAGAAGGAGTGCAAACGCATTATGTGCTGATTGATTGTGCTAGGTGGACTATAATTATGATTTACGCTCACATTCTTTTTTTTCTTCCTTAAAAGGAAATCCCAGTTGCCAAATATGTTAATGGTGTATGTAATGGTGTGTTAACGGACACCATTACAACGCTGAACAAAATTAAACCTTTTGCCAAGACAAACCTTTTCAATAGTACATTTTATGGATCAGCAGACTTTGCAAATGCCTCAGAAAGTGGAACCATAGTGTGAGAAACAGGCCCTGGAAACAGCTAGCAGTTGCCTAACCACAAGCCAAACATACCTGTTAGTAATTAACTCTACATGGATGTTAATTTTATCATCTCATAAGTGCTATGCATAATTGCATAATTGTGATATTGTATAATATTTAATTACAGCTTGGGTTGTGATTTAGAAAACACATTTCTAGACCAGTTAATTTCATGCCAAGGCACTCATGAAGACATGTATGAATACAAATGGCCATGGATTTCAGAACCAACATGAATATTAGAAAATATGCTGTTTAATAGGAAGAAGCCAAAAATGGAGAGTTTGAAGGAATGTTTGAAAGTTTTGTTTGATATTAATTATTTGTACAGCTTGCTGATTGGGCACAACTGGTTAATTTGATAATGGCACTACTAGATTTTTGTAAGCAGTATGGTGGGTATTTTTGTTAAAAGAAAAGGCTTGTAGCTAATAAGTATGAAAAGGTTTTCTGGTATTTTTGAGAGAATAACTAGGGGCCAGGATTCAGAAAGACATGAGAAGTGGAGAGCACTGTATCTTCAAAGACTATACTGAGGTGAACCTGGGGCAGAGAGAAAATGTGAGAGAGCTTAGAGGAAATAGTGTGAGACCCTATGAAAACTGAAATGAAATAAAAGTTAGCAAATTCCTAACAATTTGGTTAGACTGGATGTGTGTTTAGGTTGTTGGAAGACAGGTTGGACAATATTCACTGTTTTCAGGCCACATTTGATGTTTCTTGAGGAGCACTCATATATTTGTTTATTATATAATATGTAGAAGTAACCACAACAAATGCTCTTCGAGCACAATGCTCTAATGCAGTCTTGAATATATCCAGAAGTGGGTTTTTGAAGCTTGCTCCCTTCCCCATAGTATACTCTGAAATGGTGTCCACTGTGGAACAAAGTGCTTCCTATAGGCAGCACAGTCCCCATACCTTGTCTTGTTTCAGTTCCTCTCCCTACCAGGCAGTTCCTTCACTTCTCCTTAGTCCCCAGTCCGCTCTGTTTCCCACTCTTCTCCAGCCCATTGTGCCTAATTGGACAATGTTCAGTGATGTAATTTCTTGATGGCTCCTCTGTCTCATCCCTTTAGTTAACTTAGTCCAGTTAATGTTACGATAGGAAGCTCTGTCTTGTTGCCACGTAGTCTACAAGAAAGCAATGTTTCCCTTGCATAATGTGACACCCATCTGCCCAACAAGTGAAAGATCAGCGAGCAGACCTTTGGAGCATTCAAGTGGCATATCCTATTCCTAAATATTGATTATATGCTGCCTTGGTTCTGGTCCTCAAGCTGCATGCCCAGTCTCTAGCTCTAGTGCTTTTAATATTAACTTAAATATATTTGTAGTACTAATGGTGATGTAGTTATTGTATGTAAGTATAATAAGTTTATGATTAAGCAGGAATTACTGAAAACCCTCTCTCCTTGATATTGGGTCCTTTTACAGATGGCTTTTTAACTACCTCTTGAATTGAATGATTGATCGCATATGCGGCACACTTTTCTTCTTAAGGCTGCAAGCAGCAGACCTGAGGACCCAGGTTTTTTTATACCTGCCATTTTATGCATCACAGCAAACCTTCTAAATGTCATCATAACCAACAGTTTGAATGACCTGGTTGCCATGAACAGGTATCTGCCTCAAGCAAGGGGGGGGGGATATAACTGCCCACAGGGAGGCAGAAAATGAAAGAAGAAACCAAAATGAAAAACTTTTTCACACATACATATATCCCCATCATATATACACATGCTTGGAAAGAAGATTGAAAATGGGAGAACATACTGGAAATATCTTCTTGTCCCTTTTATCACAACAAACAAGCAATCAAACATTTGCTCCGTCCTGTATGCTTACTCTCTGCTTCTTTCTGCCTTTATGAGCTGGTAACTAAAAATATTTGTGGATTTGTGTGAACAATCGGTATGTTGTTGCCTCCTGATTTATGGTATGGCCTATGCACTCGTAACTGGACAACGTCCTTGACAAATTATTGAGCCAGTGAATATTTTCCCTGTGCTTGAGAGAATGTTGGGTGGCTAAGAAGTCTTTGAGTCCTTCAGGTTCAAGTCTGTTCCTGGCCATCCCTTGACATCCTCCACCCCCAACACTCTCCTTTTTGGTCCTTTGGGCCATGGATGTGTTGTTGGTGGCTATAAGGAAGTATTTGACACTGGATCTGCCTCCCTGATGTTTAGGCTCTCTTGCTCTGTGTTAGAAAGGAAGATATGAAGTATCCTCTGGTCCTCAACTACATTAGCTCCAATCTGAGTCCAAACATAATCTGGGGACAGCATCAGTAAACAGGAGCCAGGAGGTCGCCAACTAAAGTGGTCCTGAAGAGGCCAAGGCAAGGAGTCTGGTTCAGAGAAAGGAGCTGAATGACATGCATTGCTTCTGGCAACTGGCAAAATCCAGCTGATAGCCCAGAGTATGCAGCATATGTCTTTTACTATTGAGGGGGTGTTAATATTCACAAGGAGTCCTTTAGTCAAGAGACATGCAGTGTCATTGGGCTCTCAGACATGCACTCTGGACTTGGACCTTCTGGTGCTGATGCTCTTGAGGGCAGGAGGATGACGACCTCTGTCAGAGGTGGGTCAGGAATCTACCCAAAGGGTCCTTCCAGGGCATCCTCTGGAGGTAGGCCAGTGGAGTGCCCCCTGGTATACCACGGACTTCAGTGCTGGTGTCTGGGGGACTCTCAGTATGCCTGGGTCATTCCTCATCAGAAGGGTTAGGGCATCTCTCTCTCTCTCCTCCTCTCTCTCACACACCAGCAACAATCCTGCAAGGAAATATGTGTATATATTGCAATTGCATGGGTAAAGTCAATCACATGGGTCTTTTAAATTATGTAGTCAGCACCCTCCTGTGTAGTGAGGTGGTGCTTCATAGGGAAAGGCCCACGTGATCCACAAGACTCTTGATATCAGGGTTGTGAGTTTGAGCCTCATGTTGGACAAAAGATTCCTGAATTGCAGGGGGTTTGATGAGCCTTGTGGTCCCTTCCAACTCTATGATAATCTGTGAGCACCTGATCAGTTAATTTACCAAGGCTTCCCTGCAGCAGTGTGGGTTCACACCAAGAGCAGGAACTCCCATGTGACTGGTCCTGTGTATCAAAAGGGCTTAATGCATGGAACAACCAACTTTAGCTTGTTCGGGGTCTAATGCTATTGGAATGGAAAGTGTGTATCCTGAATTCCAACACTAAGGGGAATGCCAAACACTTTCTACACTGTAATGGGAGTTGATTCAGAGAAACATTCCACGAAAGAATGTGCTCCCCCCCCCAGGTAAGAAGTGAATATGCTATTTCTCTCCCGCCCCATTTGGTTGCTTCAATTTATGTTTTTGTTTTACAACGTGAATATATATATATATATGTGTGTGTGTGTGTGTGTGTGTGTGTGTGTATATATATATATATATATATATATATATATATATATATATATGAGAAGTTTGTCCAGTTATCCAGATGTGTGTATGTTATGTTACCTTCTTTTAAAAGTACTTGATTTGGAGCCAAAAGGAAAAAGGAAGGGTTAGGAATGTGAAACCTAGTTTCTCATAACTTTGTAGAAGGCAGATGTTTCTTTTCTGCTTCCAGCTTTCATTTTCTTTGCATGAAGAAGTTCTTTAAAACTAAATAAATATCCCTTTGAGAAGAGCACGACTTGTGGTGTTTTTCTTTGCATTAACTGTTTTGTGGCTGGCAGGCTTTGATGCATGACTTTATGCTTATTCCATCGGAAAAGTCTCCTCAAATCCTTTGCACAAACGGCATTCGGTGCTGTTTCTACAAACAGGCCACTGGGATAAAAAGAGAGAGACCTCAAGAGCATCAAAATCTCATTGAGACGTTGGATAAGTGCATTGCACACCCCTCCCCTTTATGCTGCAGAATAATGTAAATATGCCCTGCAAATCATTTTCCTTGTAATTAAGATTCTTGAACAAACTCTTCCAGCTGCAAATCAAAACAAGACTTATTTAAATTTTCTAAAGATAACAGCGGGTACAGTTTTACCCACTGGTGACAGATGATACTCGATTTTGCACTGTGGCATGCTTAAAACAAATACACCCAGTCTGTGTCTGCATGCTTTGTCTCTTCAAGGAAAACTATCTTCTTTCACAGCCTTGATGGAGACCCTCAAACTCCTAAACGGGAACACAGGGCTTCCGCTCACTACGCAAACAGACCTTCCCAGTGGAGCTTTTTAGGGTAGTGGAGGTGATTCCTTCGCACAGGGTGCTGAGTTGAGGGGCAAAGATTGAGAAGATCCATAATGCAGAAGATTTCATTTTGGGGGGCACCAAATTTCGGCCTCGCACAGGGCGCCATATTATGAAAAATTACCAAAGACTGGCCCTGAGTATGGAATCCCACAGTGGGCCTAGAAGTGGCTAGCTTTTTTCCCCTAAGGGCCACATTTACCCTTCACCAACCTTCCAGAGGCCACATCCCAGTGGTAGGTGTGGCCACTCCACACTGTCTCATGTGCATACACAGATCACCTGATGCGGAGAGTTATTGCCCACCCCTGCTCAATTAATGTTTGATCTGGTGACTGTGAAGGGGGGGGGGAATTTGCATTGGGCTATGCGGTGGGCTTAGGGATGTGGGTGGTGCTGTGGGTTAAACCACAGAGCCTAGGACTTGCCGATCAGAAGGTTGGCGGTTCAAATCCCCACGACGGGGTGAGCTCCCATTGCTCGGTCCCTGCTCCTGCCAACCTAGCAGTTCGAAAGCACGTCAAAGTGCAAGTAGATAAATAGGTACCGCTCCGGCAGGAAGGTAAACGGCGTTTCCATGCGCTGCTCTGGTTCGCCAGAAGCGGCTTAGTCATGCTGGCCACATGACCCAGAAGCTGTACGCCGGCTCCCTTGGCCAATAAAGTGAGATGAGCGCCACAACCGCAGAGTCGGTCATGACTGGACCTAATCGCCAGGGGTCCCTATACCTTTACCTTTTTATGTGGTGCGCTTAAACCTTTCTGCCCACCTCAATGTTACATTTCCTTTTTTGCTATATATATTTTTTTGCTGCCACTCCTAAATGTGATTGGTTTTTGGTGGGCGGAGAACAAACATTTGCTTGGACGGCATCATTAGGTCCCTGAACTGTGGGTTATCTATTCCTGGCCTAGATCCTTCACAGCAGGCCTCCTGATTTAACTCCCTCCATCCCAACCATTGACCAGGCTTGCTGGGACTGATGGGAGTTGTAGTCCAACAATGTCTGGAGGGCCACCGTTTCTTCACCCCTACTCTGCAAACAACAACACTCCCATCAAGAATGCAGTTTTGTTCTAAACATTAAAATAGCTCCTGTTGTAATAAAAGTATCTTGTCATGCAATGGATGTGGGAGGGGCTTTGGGGAGGGTGGGTGGTTAGCTTGAGAATCCATATTGAAAGGCAGGCTAGAAATATTTCAATGATTTAATTAATCACTTCTGTTGATAAAATTGGGAGTGTGCTAGGATCCAGATCGAATGGATTTGAAGGATAAAGGTAGAGGGATAAATTTAGTTCCATTTGCATTTTAATGTGAACCTACCTAATTTGTACTTCCCTCAACAGCATTCAAACTGATGCAGACATCCTTCAGAACTTACACTTCTCTGAATTTTGCAATGCAGTTCTCCAACCCAAAAATGTTACAGGTAGGTAGCCGTGCTGGTCTGCTGTAGTTGAAACAAAAAATAAAATAAAATAAAATAAAATAATTAAAAAATTCCTTCCAGTAGCACCTTAGAGACCAACTAAGTTAGTTATTGGTATGAGCTTTCGTATGCATGCATTGAAGAAGTGTGCATGCACACGAAAGCTCATACCAATAACTAACTTAGTTGGTCTGTAAGGTGCTACTGGAAGGAATTTTTTTATTTTGTTTCAACCCAAAAATGTGTGTAAGAATGCATATATTGATGGAAATGGTTTACAAATGTACATTACATTATGGGAAAATGCTCACCAAGATGTGAGTTTTAGGTAACATTGCATACAAATGGGTTTATTATGAGAAAGACACACTATAATGCTCTTGAATTTACACAAGGACTTAAACAAATTCACAAACGGTTGTGGAAATGTGGTGAACTGAAGTTACAACTGGAAAAATGAGAAACTGGGAGAAATTGAAATGGACAAGTTTGTCCACCCTTATAATGACACAACTCAAGGGCCACTGGACCAGAGGTTGTACGCTGTGTCCTGATGTATTCTGTGTAGATGGGTGGTGGTGGGAGGAACTAGGGCTCCATTAGTTTGCCTATTTCAGACATATTATTTTATAAACCAGAGAGATAAAGCCCACCCTGTTTTCTGGGAAAGAGTTTAGTAAGGAATAAACAAACCAGTGGGTATGTTCTTCCAGAGTGGAAGATCTGATTTGCAATTAACCTTGTCCTGTAGTGCCTTCAAGTAGTGGGAATTTGTGGACGTGCCAGCTGTTGATGTGACAGAAGATAATCAAATAGGAAACAGAGAGCTACGGATGTTTCAGACCATGTATGGAGCTTGTGAACAAGAAAGTCTAAAGGAAAAGGAGGCAAAAGTGGTAGAGAAGAATAAGTGTGGTTTTCCATGTTTGAGGGGAGTACCCTCCAAAAATTATCATAGGATTTCTCAAATTATTATTTTTTTAAAAAAATAAGCTCAGCCCTTTATCTCCTTCAGGCTGAACCACAATATTGTTTAAAATCCCATCCTAATGAAACTGACCAGCAACTTGCAATGTCAGTTAATCTTTAGGTACAGCCTGAAGAGGATAAAGATAAAGTCTACTGAGTCTCCATTGGTAGGCAATTATACTGAGTATCTGAGGTCATTTTTAAGCAGAAGTGTCACCATACAGCTCTTTTAAGCCTCTTTGGTTTCTGAGGGAGAGTCAAGCACATGCATAATCCTCCCATGAAATCAGCGGGGATTAGAGACACTTAACTTTGGCTAGAAGGGTGGTATTCTGTTCCACCCTTAACAGAAACAACCCATCATGTAATCATATTAACATAGAGCATTCACTACGCTGTCATTCCCCTAAGGACCTTATGAATATATCTTGCGCAGTAACTGTTAGAAATGTTAAGCATGCTATAGAGTTCCACAAAACTACGCAAGGTGTTAAGAGACTGAGCTATAAACCAGAAAGCCCCTTGTTCACTTTTCACCCTACCCATAAACTCAGCAGGTGGCTTTCAGCAAGTTCTCAGTACTTAGTACTCCTTTTTTATTTTTTGTTATTGAAATCCTCATTAGTTTCATTATCTGTTCACAACCATCATATTTGATCCTTTACATCCCATTCGGTTTTTGTTCTCATTCTGTCCCCTACAATTATTTTTGACCTTTGTCTGTAGTGCTAGTGGCAGCAAAACTAACTTTGATGGCTCTCTTGGGTCCCCCCCCCGCATGTCCCAGAGATTGAATTGTTCTAGGAACTGTGGGTTCAAAATGGTAGCTGCCACAAAAATGGTGCTCTTTCCCCAGTGGCTGCCCTATTTCTTCCAGAATGCCTTGTAATTACCACAACATTGGGGCATTCTGGGAGACAAACTAACAAACAAACAAACAAACAAACAAGACTGTTCATTCATTGTGGAATGAATGCATACACCTACCGCTGTCTGCAATTTAAGGACACTGTTCCATCTTACAGGGTTATTGTAATGATTGTTGTGTTAATATATGTGCTTTGATAACTCCTAAACAGCCATATGCATATTATTGCCTTTGAAACATGGGGTGTTATAAATTTCAGGCCTTCATATTTATGAAAGGATCTTCATCAGTGGGAAGTTGAAACTGCCTGGGTATCCCATGCTACTAAGTCTAGTTGTGCGTGTGGCAAATTAAAGGCAGGGAGGTCTCACTAGAAGATCTGTGAAAGACTTTAATGCAGGGAAAGTTAATACAATCTACAATGTTAAAAGGGTCTTGAAAGATTTGCAGCATCATAGAATGGTGATTGTTCTGAAATTTAAGGGGAATGTTTAACATGCTTATGGAAAAATAAAACTATTTATTAACCTGCCTTGACAGGTTTCTTTTTTTCTGGTAAAATTCTTGCTAGTTTATTCTCCAAGAATGGTGTATTATTTTCGGTTGAGGAAAGACTATACCCTGTCTATAATCTGCTTTATGGTGTCCATCCATTCTGGGGCGGTTATTCTCTTTGAATCAGTGTGTGCCCCTAAAAATTCTATGAAGCTTCAACATGTTTCTTGGGTTCCCCTGCAAAGAATTTTTCTATACTCAGAAGTTTATTTTAAAGAGGAAAAATATTATATAAAATAAATCATATGGAAGTATTTATCAGCACTCACTTCTTTAACTTTTCCAGTGTCTGGTTTCAAAACCCATTTCCAAATGACTGAAGTTCATACATGGTCTTTAGGGGAAAAAAAAGTTTCAGAAGAAAATGTTTTAGGAAAATTACCTCAGGGTTTATTGTGTATTTATGCTGGGTTAAATAATAATAATAATGCAACATAGGAAAATGAGTTTATTAAGAACAGAAGGAAAACGGCAAAGAAGCAGGGAAGATTTTTGACAGAAAAAAAGGTCTGGTTTGTCATAGAACAATTACTCCAAAATAGTAAGTTGGGAGGCCTACCCCCTTCTTTGGCTTACAGGAGTCTCTAGGGGAGGGTGACATTAGCAAGGGAAATAACCTTGCCAGTCGCTTGACCCAAGTGATTGCTTCCCCAAAAAGTCACTAGAGTGACACAGAATGCAGCTGATGTGGAAAAAGGCCCCAAACCTTACTGATGATATGGGTTTATGTAGACCTAACACTGCAGATGAGTTCTGCCATACACCTGTACCCACACCAGAGTTCTAAGTGCGAGGAGATTCTGTTTCTGTTTTTATTATTATTATTTAATATAGAGGCATGCTCAAACATGAAATCCCACACCTCTCGTTTATGATTATCCTACACCAATCCCAACTAGTTTGTGAAGCTTTATGGCAGTTTCGTTAAGAAATGATGCCATTTTTCATCTACTCATTTATAAAGTTCCTTATAAATGCTGCACCAGCATAAAGACACCATATTCAGACTGCTTCACAGAAGCAGATTTCCCCAAAGAGAAGCTGCTTACGTGTGAGAAACGGTGGTTTCTGACATGCAGTTTGTCATGTGTGATGGATGCACATGTGCTTTTTGTGTGTGCTGTGATTTGATTCCATACGATGAGGTGCCTAAATTGACGGGATATATGCTTTCCCTTCCATCACATGCAGTGGATTACCTGCAGGTTTCATACACAGAAGAAGCATTCCTTTATCACCAAATCTCATGTGAAACAGTCCAAGACAGGGCAGCACCCTATCCAGAAAACAAAAAGGGAATGTCTTCTCTTACCAAATGCTTCTTCTGTTTGCAAATGAGATTATCCCGAGGAAAGCATCTGTGTGTTTTCTTTTAACTGAGTCAGCAGAAATAGTGACAGTTGGCAACCTCAGCTGGGAACAGTAAGACATCTTGTGCAACATACTTTATTCTCCACAGGTTGCTGAGAGGTACCGTAACATAGCATTACCGATAAAACTGCATCTCCCCCTCCCCCCCTCTCTAAAGGGTTATAAAATAACTCTGCAAATGCCCCACTCTCCACCTCATCACAGATGTCCTGGCAAGCTCTGCAGTCCAGTCCCTCTTCCCAGCATTTCAGTGATTTGCCCCAAGTGAAATTATGGCTTCAAATGTCAGAAAGGAGTTGGTAGTTTATAGACGAAAGCTATTGTAAACATGTGCAAGATATTTCTGTGGATGATGCAGAACCAAATTCTGGCTTAAATGCTACAGATTGGGGGGGGGGATCTGGATAAGATCTGCAGTTGATTTAAATTTAAGGTTGCCAGGTTGCAGACCAGAAACCTGCACTGTTTTTATTTATTTTTATTTTTTACATTCTTCAGGGCAGCAAGGGCCACCAATTTCTGGCCCCTAGCCAATTTCTCTTCTGGCCTTATTGCCCATTTTTTTCCTTCTCCCATCCCCAGGTGCTGTGTATGCCACAACTGCCCTTGACTTAATTATAGGGGAGGTCAGATAGCAGGGAAGAAATAGGAATGGTTGGGAGAATCGACAACTGCCTCACCTCCTACTGCATTAAATGTACAGCACCATCACAAACCCAAGAAAAGCCTTCTTGGATCAAGCCAAAGACTCCTTTAGTTTAGCATCCTGTTCTCACAGCAGCCAACCAGATACCCCTGGGAAGCTGGGAAGCCAAACAGCATTCCCCTCGCTTGTGATTTCCATTAGCTGATATTCAGAGTCAAACTACTTCACCAGTGGAAGTTCTATAGGACACAGCCATCAGGAAGCAAGATGTTATTGTTGTTGTTGTTTAGTCATTTAGTCGTGTCCGACTCTTCATGACCCCATGGACCAAAGCACGTCAGGCTTCCACTGCCTTCCACTGCCTCCCGCAGTTTGGTCAGACTCATATTGGTAGCTTTGAGAACACTATGCAACCAACTCGTCCTCTGTCGTCCCCTTCTCCGTGTGCTCTCCATCTTTCCCAACATCAGGGTCTTTTCCAGGGAGTCTTCTCTTCTCATGAGGTGGCCAAAGTACTGGAGTCTCAGCTTCAGGATCTGTCCTTCCAGTGAGCTGATTTCCTTAAGAATGGATGGGTTTGATCTTCTTGCAGTCCATGGGACTCTCAAGAGTCTCCTCCAGCACCAGAATTCAAAAGCATCAATTCTTCAGCGATCAGCCTTCTTTATGGTCCAGCTCTCACTTCCATACATCACTACTGGGAAAACCATAGCTTTAACTATACGGACCTTTGTTGGCAAGGTGATGTCTCTGCTTTTTAAGATGCTGTCTCCATGGACAAAGACAACAGGAAGCAAGATATGAACTTAATTGTCTCTCTTAAACAGGAGCAAAACAGCAGTAGGAAACTCATTGCTCTGCCCTGATAGAAAAAAGTTCTGTGATGCCCAGCATCTGAACTATCTAATGTCACCATCTACACAAACATGTATTGCAATCTAGAACTGCTAGATGTAAGTGCTAGCACTGAAGTGACCTGGGACAGCTCAATTGGTAGAGCACGAAATCTCAGGGTTTTGAGTTTGAGCCCCAGGTTGGGCAGAATATTATTGCATTACAAGGGTTGGACTAGACTAGATGACCCTCGTGGTTCCTTCCGACTCAACTATTCTATGATGTTAGAGTTCCATTCTTCTTTACACCATTATCATCACATTTATAAACCTTGTTCTTTGTAAAACTGTCAATGGCTTTCTCCATGCATAGCGAAAGCTGAACAATTGTAGAGACAATGGAGAGTGCAGCCCTTCATGAGTCAAACTTCCTGCAGAATCCATAACTTCATGTGCTAACCCTGGATACTCATGGGATGGGTCCTTCTCCCTCCAGGGCTTCTCCAAACTTCACCCCTCTGTCATAGTTCCAAATTCCACAGCAAGAGAATATCTATCCTGCAGCGCAAGGTATTAGATCCACTGAGATAAAAGTTACAAGAAGGTAGAACTTTAGCTGAAGGTAGAACTTAAAGCTGAACTTTAGGACACTCAGCAACGGAACCAATTACCAATTACTGAGAGGTGTGGTGGAGACCTCACTGAAGATCTCCTAGCTGAGACTGGTCAGCCATCAGCTGGATGTTATAGCTCTGGATTTCCTGCATTAAGCAGGGGGTTGAACTGGGTGCTTACAAGCCTCCTTCCAACTCTATGGTTCCATATTATCCATGGAGAGCTCTTGTACTATCCCAGCATTGAAGACCACAGAGGACATTCATGCCTCCCCAGACCCAGAAATATGGGGGCAGAGAAAGAACATGGTCTGAAGTGTTTCAGAACTAGAGGACGTCTTTATTTGTTATGTATGCTATATTTGCGAGAGATTTTCTGATGTCTACTTGTTTTGCTCTTACTTTTGCTGTAACCAAATGTCAAGGTGTACGTGCTCTTATTGTATCGTTGCTTATTTTTCCTTGATAAACTGTTCTTAAAATAACAAGAACAGGTGAAGGACTTCTCTTATGGGTATACTTGGGGGCACTGTACAGTGATGTGGGCAATTTAAGTCGCTGAATGAGCATTTAGAAGCACAAATTCATCAAAACTAGCACAGTTGCCCAGTACTTAGTGAGAATGACCCTTGTATTGTTAGAAAATGTTAGTACATCCTAGCCACTTTACCAGCTGGATGAATATGGGTTAAAGTACTTAGAAACACAGACTGAATACCAAGCAGCACACACAAAATATTAGATATAGATCCCTCCACACTCTCTTTTTCTAGTTTTCCATAATTCCACTGAGTACAGTCTCTGTAACATCAGTTTTGAATTGCTGCTGCTCCCCCCCTGCATATTTGTCTGCAGCAGCTGTCAGATGGTTAAAATGCCAGTATTACAAGCTGCAATAAATATGTCCTTTCAAAACCCTTTGCGATGGTTGTACCCATTGGGAGTTTATGTAACGCACTGAGCGGTTAACAAAATATGCATAAAGAACATTTGCTTCCTGGAGATTTCAGCATTGTGTGGCAGCTCGGGGATGACTCATGGGTTGTGCATGAGTGTTTGTTGCTTTACACACACATACTTTGTAGTAAAAGCCGTACGAGGCATTCCATGCTTTTTTTATTATTATTAAAAAAAGTGTCCCAACAGCTATCACTCGGTGGCATCTGAGCAAAATACTCAACTTTAATTCTTGGGGGCATTTTCTCACAGCAGCAAGAGTGTCATGAAATTCAGGGCAGGAGCCCCAAAACAGAGTTGCTCACATGTGAGGGTTGAAGAGAACAGTTTTGCCTGCAAGTTCTGTGCCCCAAACCAGCCATGGACTGTGTGAAGCCTGCAAATCCACATTGCCAGCAAAGCAGATGGTTATTTAGACATTTATTATTGTGGTCTTCTGCAGTTTTAACACATCATTTATGCAAGGCCTGGAGTTACTGCTGGACATTCTGTCAAAACAAGGGTACTTTTTAAAACACACACATTTTTCTCCAGACACAAACAGTGCAAGATCCAGGGCTGTGACTAGTAGGCGGAAGGATTGCTGGATGCCCCTTATTAGATCATTTCCCTGCTTCACACAAACACTGAACAGAAATAATGCTTATTCTTTTAACTGCAGCATATTTTTTCGGACATTTCTAATTTGGCAGCCCTAGACATGATGACATTTCAGAGCTGAATCTTCAGCTTCCTGGAGGCATCATTCATCAGCCCCCTCTGAGAAGCCAGCTATATGTTGCTGCAGAAGAGGCCACCTGTAAATGGTTTGCCCAAGAAAATAGATAATGGACACTAGGCTGGCTCTGGGATGGAGAGGGAATGCCCTCTCTACATCCTCTGAGGTTAAACTTTGGACCTCTTGGAAGCTTGGAGGTTCCCAAACCTTCTCTGAGTTACTTAACAACAGCTGTATCTGCTATGACTGTTTTAGCAAACTATTCAGCATAGTTTTGGGTGGTTTACCCTTTGTGGCCCTTTCAGATCTGCATACTATACACAAGTCTTCCATGCTAGGCTTCTTCTCTTTAGGAGAATGCTGGGCAGGCTGGAGGCATGGTCCGTACTACCAAAGGTAGTCCGCCAGTACGCATAGTCTGTACAACCAGCTTCTGTCCCTGGGGCCCAATAAGCTTAGGGTACATCTCAAGATAGAGGGAACCCCGTGCACTATGGAGTTGGATACCAGCTTATCCTACTCCATAATATCTGCTAACTCTGAAAGAGCTTTGCCCTAATGGTGGTCCTCCTCTCTGCCCAGCCCCTGGAGTGCTGTGGGACTTCCAGAGAAAAAGAATCCCGCTAAAGGGGATGGGCACCTTCAAGGTCCAGTTTAAGAAGCACACCAAGAATTTGAACCTCATTATAACTGAAGGCACATTCACTAGTCTTCTAGGTCTAGCATGGTTCGGGCCGTTAGGCTTAGGTATTTCAGGGCTTAATCAGATTTCCCCAGGGGCAGATTTTGAATCGATCTGCCAGGAGTTTCCACCAGTCTTCGATGGAACCCTGGGCCTGAACAATGGACTCCCGATTTCCCTACGGCTCAACCCGAAGGTAAGCAGTATCCCTTTGGCTTAAGGAAGTTGCACTGCTGTCTTCTGGCTCAGAGGCATCCATCACAGCTGCCTCAGTACAACCAGGTTCCCCTGTTCCATCTAAGTAAAACACTGCTGTTGAAGTGGACTGGGTCCTTGTAACTGGTGAGGCTCCTTTCAGTAAAATTGGAGCTTGCCACTGAAAAGAACTGCTCCTCCTAGATAGGGCTTAGTCTAAAGGTGCCTGCAGCTGAAGCAATATCAGAGCCCAGCACAAGGCCTTGACTCACCTAAGATGAGGTCAGCACTTGTATCGTAAGTACTGTATGCCCCAACCTGTTGGCTGCTCGGGAAACATGATGCTGGACTACTTAGGGCTTTGGTCTAATCCTGCAGGTCTTTTCTTTTGTTCTTAATAGTACAAGATGAAGACACACAAACTGGTACTCAGAAGGAAATAAAAAAATTAAATAGAACTGAATATTTGTTATCCTTGCATTAAATGGCATGACATTTTAGATACAATTGTCTATCTTTTTTTTAATTTTCAAGCCTGGCTTAGACTCCAGAATTTGGATTACAGGTTTGAGCAATTTGATCTCAACCTCTTCCACCATCCCTCCCCAATTTGTCATTCGTACATCCAAGATAATTCTCCCCTTCACCAGCAATTAGTGAAGATAAATGTGCTTTCTGAAATGACAGGAAGTTAAGTATAGCTCTCCAGTGTTTGCTCAAAAATACGGAAAGTCTTAGTCTCTGAACAGTCTGGGACCTACTTCAAGCTAGTGCTGCATATTTCCAAAAAAAGAGTGGATAATATTGGAGTTCTTCCCATCCAAACTATGTTTTGTGAATGTGAAAAAGAGGTCCACAGTATTGCTCCCAAATCAGTTGTATCACTTCATGGGTCAGCTGTAGTTTGACCATTCATCACTTTTGTAGAATTATAATTTCATTACTTGCCCTTTACCCTAAGGCCGCAATTTAAAATGCAACATTCAAAATAGTTTAAAGGAACCTCTAGTCACAAGAACAGGGTGGGTTCTTTAGCAGTGTCTCACATCCATCTTTGGATATATGCCTCTTAAAGTTCTGCCAAATGTTCCCTGTTGTTTGCATCTTGCATCAACCTAAGTTATTTTTCTAGTTAACTTATATGTGCAAAAAGCTACCTTCCACTGTGTTATTATTCATCAAGTTATCCAACATAGAACTGAATTGTTCAATTAATGTTTTAGCAGATGTGTGTGTCTTTTCTATCACATTCCAAGTCTTCCTGATGGTGACCTGAATCTGGGTCTTCATTCCAGTCAGAGCCTCTGGCCAGCCTCAGGTTTTGACAGTGTGTTGGTCTCCTCCAGAAGCGCCAGGTTGCCCCCAAGATTGAGGGGGTGTGGCAGGTGTGCGGTGTCATATGGGCAATGCGTGTGTGTTGTCTGGAGGAGCCAGCCACTGAAGCTGCGTTGTGTGTGATGTCACACATACGCACCACACACCAGGCTGCCTCAACATTGAAGGGGCCTGGCCTGCTTCCAACAAATACAGTGGACGTTCGGGTTGCGAATGTGATCCTTGCGGGATGCACGTTTGCAACTCGCCGCATTCGCAACCCGCAGCAGCGTGTCTGCACATGTGTGGGTTGTGATTCAGCGCTTCTGTGCATGCGAGACCGCTGAAACCCAGAAGTAACCCGTTCTGGTACTTCCGGGTTTCGGCGGATGCGTAACCCAAAAAAATGCAACCTGAAGCGGCTGTAACCTGAGGTATGACTGTATTGAGGGGTCCGAAGACACCTCATTCCCCTAGAGTTGGTGTGCCTGGTCTCCTCCATTGGTACATGTACACAAAGCATTTCTGGAAGACAAGAGTCTCTACATTTGTTTAATCCTCAATTTGTTTCTGCGGAAGCAAAGCAAACGGAGGTGGAACTTCCTTAGAACTGCTGAGTCGCTTTTACAAAATATTTATTTATTTAAGAGGGGGAAGCTCTTAGTGTCCAAAGAAATTGTTTCTACTGTTTGCACTTCTGAAGCGAACTTCCATCTCCGGTGACTGACTCAATAGGAAGAGGCTGCACACGTGTGTGTTTTGATATAGGGGAATATAAATAATAAACACTTGCTTATTTTTACCTCTTTGTTGATTCACAGCATTGCCAATGTAAACTTGGACGGTAAAAGTATTATGTTCAAATGAAGCAACTATAAATCTAGGTTGGACACATCCTGCCCTAAATATAGCACCTTGCCCAGTAACTGAATGTTCTTCAGAATCAAGAGCACCAGTGAATTATTAACAGAACCCACACAGTGCTTAAAGAACTAACAGATACGGGGCGGGGGGAGGACAAGGCCATGCTCTTTAAAGAAACTATGATCCATGATCCATATTACGGTAAGTTAATACCTTTATTATGCTAACCAAAGTATCACAAAATAGTGTGGAAGCTTTTGAGTTCTCCAGAAGTGTTCATCAGGCCAGATCAGAGGTGGGTGATGTGATGCCCTCCAGATGTTGGGAACTGCAACTCAAATCAGCCTAGGCAGAATGGCCAATGGTCAAGGTAGAAGGGAGTTGCAGCCCAAAACATCTGGAAGGCACTACATTGGCTACCTTTGGGCTAGCTAGATGATGAACAGCGCATTTTGGGTGAGTTATGGGAACATTGGGAGCTGAAGCTGAATACATGGCCTGTATTTCCATGGTGCATATCAGTGGCTGGTTCTCCATTTTGAAAACCCATGAACAGAGTGTCACCCAAATCTCCCATGTGACAGCCATTTCTTGCACTTCTGGAGATGGGGAATCGACCATTGTTATAGTTCCCAGCAGGCTCTCCACTTCCAGAGGCATTATGCCTCTGAATACCAACTGCTGGGAATTGCAGAGGGGCAGAGTGCTGTTGTGCTCACATCCTGCTTGCAGGCTTCCCAGAGGCACCTGCTCAGCCACTGGCCTGATCCAGCAGGCCCATATGGTGCCCTTGTGATGCTTGCACAGCATCGCAAGGGCCTCGTTTGAATGTCTGCTACCTCTTCCCATCGAACTCAGTAGGACTTTCTAAGTAAACACGCCTCAGATTGCGCTGCTCATGCGATGCATAGGCCACTCTTCTTCCAAGGAACTCCAAGTAGTTTATACATGATTTACAGGTGGTCTTCCATTCAGCTATCGCCTGGGATTAGACCTCTGTTTCAGGAGCTGAACAGTATTATGCGCCTTCACACCATTCCCTGAGCCGGAGAACTTGATGCTGCTTGTACTTTTTATTTTTAAAAAAGCTTATTTCCTTCAAGACTTATTCTGAAGTGTAATGAAAAAGGGCCCCAGACTATGACTTCATAAAGTGGAAATGATTTCCCCTTCAGTCACTCCAACACTTGAAAGTAGTAGATTAATGAATAAAATAGGCATGTAATGTATAAAACAGTTAATATGCACAATCAAAGCAGAAATCCCAAACCACACACCTATGTGGAAGTAAATCACATTTAATTAATAATAACCTGTGGTACAGTTAAGCAATTTTAGACTCTGGATTTAATAATCTTATCCGCCCATCCTGTTTAGATGGTAATGGGTATTACTTTACATACTTCAAACTGCAGTGAGCCAGCTTTGAGGTGTTGAGGGCCTTCTTGGGGTGCTTTAAAAAGGTAAAGGGACCCCTGACCATTAGGTCCAGTCATGACCGACTCTGGGGTTGCGGCGCTCATCTCGCTTTATTGGCTGAGGGAGCCGGCGTACAGCTTCCGGGTCATGTGGCCAGCATGACTAAGCCGCTTCTGGTGAACCAGAGCAGCGCACGGAAATGCCGTTTACCTTCCCGCCGGAGCAGTACCTATTTATCTACTTGCACTGGCATGCTTTCGAACAGCTAGGTTGGCAAGAGCAGGGACCGAACAAAGGGAGCTCACCCTGTCGCGGGGATTGGAACCGCCGACCTTCTGATCAGCAAGTCCTAGGCTCTGTGGTTTAACCCACAGCCCCACAGATGCTGGTTTCCCTATGAGGCTACTTCTACAATATCAGAACATAATTGTCATAGGTATTGCAAATATCATATATAACACTGACAGTATGTTTGGGCTTCACCTTCTGTGGGATCAAGGCTATGTAACCTTGTCTACATTTACACACACACACACACACACACACACAGAGAGAGAGAGAGAGAGAGAGAGAGAGAGAGAGAGAGATGGCATTTAAAGGTAAATCTGTCTCATTTCCACTTCCTGAAAGAACATGCAAAGCTAAACAAAGCCCTCCTTCAAGATTCATACTTTTGTGATGCAGTTCTTCCCCAAACAACGCATACAGAAATGCAATGCACTCGGAGGCAGTGTGCATAAATTCACATGTGGGTGAAAATCATGGGCAAAAAAAGCACCAGATTAGAGGAAATTGCTTGTAAAAATACGTATATTGGGCAAATATGCGTATAAAATGTGTATATTAGAAGAAATGCAGGTGGATTTGGGTTAGAACAGGCTTCCTCAACCTCGGCACTCCAGATGTTTTTTGGCCTACAACTCCCAGGATCCCTAGCTAGCAGGACCAGTGGTCAGGGATGCTGGGAATTGTAGTCTCAAAACATCTGGAGGGCCGAGGTTGAGGAAGCCTGCGTTAGAAAAAACACAAATGGGTGTAGAAGTGTGGGGAGCTGAACTTCAGATTGGACAAATGAGAAATGGAGAGGAACTAAAATGGAGAGATCAGCCCTTCCCTCCTCCCAGTTAAGCAGATTCTAACCTGTGGTTTTAGTCAAGAGGCTAGAAGTGACAATGCAGGTTCAGTCTGGTAGCTGAATTTATGTACCAGACAAAACCTTAAAAGTTTGAGTGAGAACATGCCAGCACCCTTGTGTCCAGACTAGGTGTGTCAGCCACGAGGGGTATCAACGCTCTCTTGCCGTCAGTATCTGCAGCTTCCTTGTATTGTTTGTCAAATATTGCAAGTATCTCCCCTTCCCCTCGCCACTAAAAATAGCTGTTTGTTTGCAATTCACTTTGCATTCCCATTTCCTTTCCAGGTCCTCTTGGGAGGTTCCCAGTTTACCCTACACAGGAAAAGACCTAGAAAAAGCTATTACTAGATCTTTCCCCTTTTAGATATATATATTTCATTTTGTCCCTATTTAATAGATTAGAGCAAATAACCTTTTGGCCTACTCATCCTATGAAGCTGATTGAAAAACGCATTGCGCCCTTCCGTCGCTGGGACTTCTTGGCAAGATAACATCCCAAATATCCTGAAGAAGTAAATCCAAAAATGTGATTCTTGCACCACCCCTTCTTGGCAGCTGTCACCCACCCATGGGAATTATGTTTTAAAGCACTTTTCTGGTGCTCACTCCTGGTGCCCGCTTGTGGCACGCTTTGATCTATGCAGCTTAATCTAAAGAGAGTTATAAGATCCTGCCAATGCCACCATAACTTGGGTGACCCATGGCAAGGGACAAAGTGTGATCATTCAAAACATGCTGGTGCAGGAGGGGAGGATAAGCCATACAGCTCAAGGCCCTGCAATGCGTGACACCAAGTGTGTCATTAGTAACCATGGCACATCTGGGTGGTGAAATTAAATAAACCATTTTGATAAGGGGAGGGGGATTTTTAGGGCTCAAGAGGATGGACTTAACTCCTCAGTGACAGAGCTTTTTTTTGGCTGGTGCTGACTGGCATTCTCCCTGCCAGATGTCAGATGTCCTATACAGTCTCACCCTAAGGAAAACAGTGACAATGCTGCCAGAAGGAGTTGTGGTATTGATGCTTCTAGACATTAGCTTGGAAGGTACAGCCTGAATGTCTCATTGAACTCCCCGTCCACAATGCCTCTGGTTCTAGCTTCCTTTATGCCCTTCCCATATACAGAGCAGACCTTGGTGTCTCAAAAATTTTGCACCCCTACCTCTCGCCTTTCGCTCCACTCAATGCACTACATCAAAGTTGTGAAGCCCTGCATTGTCCCGTGCGATGGAACTGGTTGTGCTGCCCTAAATCTGCCTCTGCCGTATGAATTGGACTGGAAAGTCAATATTCAAAGTTTTTGGCTCAGCTTCACTCAGAAGCAGCTTGCTGGGAAGGGCAAAGCCACTTTGCTAACTTCCTGGCAGGGTGGTCGCTGCTGTTGACTGGGAGGCAGAGGGGTGAGGTGACAGGGAGGTTGGTGCACCTGCAGGAACAGAAGATTGGTTCTGCTGGTGTGTTTGCTCCATGCTGACTTGGCTCACTCCTCATGAGCAACCACCCACCTGCCATAGAGCTGCCAAAGTAGCTCTGCTCCACTTGGCAAGCCACTTCTATCATTACTTCTAACACGCTTTAACACACTACAGACCATATTCTGCATAAGCTTTCAAAGATGGGAATCTGAGAAAACAAACAAGGAGTCCTCCTAGTAACAGAGAGGCACAAAATGGCTGCCGCTGCTCAGGTCCGGCTCTGGAGAACAGGAATTCAAAGAGTTTACAACCCGCCACTCCGCAACAAGAGTGTTACTATTGCTAATGGGATGAATCCTAGGGAATGGAAAACGAAGGTGAGGGATTAACAGAATCTGCTGATGTGAAGAGGAACCAGACTGTGGAGAAGTCTCTACAGGGAGTTATGGAGGTTCTGTTCCATAGACCATTTAACACCAGGATTTAGCAATCCAAGTTAAATCACCATGAAAGAAGAAGCTGATCTCATATCTTTCTATCTTTAATTTCTATGCTGTGTTTATGTTAGGTAACCCTTAAAGCAACCTATAGTTGCCTGTTCCAGAGAGTGAAGTTTGGTTAAGTTTTCAAGATTTTAAAACTGGTTTTTTGTGAGTCTTTGTATTTTCTTTAGCAGAAAGCAACGAGTCAGTTGTTCAATCGTTCTTACACCCCTTCCCTTCCTCCCACAGGAGCCCATATTATATTTGGTTGGGAGCTGCCCAGAGTGGCTGGGGAAATATTAAATGAATTATTATTAATTATTATTATTATTATTATTACTATTACAACAAGCAGAAACTGCAAATATTGCAAAACTAATTAAAATGACAACAAGATCTGTGCCAGCAGCAGGTAAAAACAAACACAGCAGATGATAAAACAGTCAACAACGAATTCCTACATTTAAGCAATTTCTACCACTTTTTGTTTTGAATCACAGTAATTTTATTTACACACCATATACAATATATAGCCCTGATAATATACATGGCACATGTCTGAGATCTTTTACAATATATTTGTTAATATATCTTTTTAAATATATTTGTTAAATATATTTGTTTCAGATTCCAGGTAATTGTCATCACCACTTTTTTATATATAAATAAGAAAGTTTCTAGTCCACATTGTCATGAAGATAAATCTTGAAAATGTGCAATGTTTCAAAAAGATTCCGGGGTTCTGGATCATCTCCATGCATGCCCTCATGTACAAACAGCCTCTACTGCCCCGTCTGGAATTCCTTATTTTCTGAATTCCCTTCCTGACAACCTGCAAATTGGCATCGATCAGTGGGGAAATATATTGTGGAAAGCCAGTGAATTATAGTGATCAGGATTTCAATCAGAGAGGCTTAGGCCTGAATCCCTGTTGAGCTATGACTCTCCTCGAGTGACTGTAGTTAGGGATGTGTGCATGTGAATCAATCTGCACCAGCCCATGAGTGTGACCATCTGCTTACTCACCTATAGTAGCTTCCGAGGCGATTTAAAATTGTGGAGTCAGCACATGGGCATAGGACTGAATCTTCCCCTCTCTGCCTGATATGGCCCCAACCTAAATCGCTCTTATCTCATGGCTGCTCTCTGAAGCACTGCGAGTTCCATCCATGGAGCTCCAAACTGAGGTGTGGAATTCTTTGACAAGTCAGTAGGTGGTAGCAGAGAACAATAAAAGGGTCTTCTAAGTTGCCAAGGAAGCCAAGGCACTCGTTTTTAGGGGGCCAGGTCGCCTCAAAGTTCAGAGGGCCACACACACAACACCACGTGCTTGACATCAAGATGTTGCCTCAGACCCCCTCAGTTGTCTGGAGAAGCTGGCGCCTCTGCCTAAGGATGAGGTGCCTGAGGGTCAAACTAGCTAAGAGAGGGAAGAGATCCCTAACCACATCTCTGTTTCCTCAGCCAAAGCATAAAAGTAGCTGGAGGGCAGACAGGGAATCGGGGTTTGGGTTGTGGTGTGTTTTCCAGGTTCATGTTAGGAAAATGGCAGACATGGAAGGGGACCGCAGCTCAAATGGTCTCCAGTTGCCCAACCAGTTCTCTTATGTGTAGTCAAAATTGGAGCAACCTTAGACAACAGAATTTGGGAGGTGGGGTTTGTTGGCCACTGGCCAACAGTGTAATTTCTTCAGTTCTGTATCCCCCCCTCATAAAATCATTTTTATTTTTAAATAGTTACATCCTTCCTTTTGGGGGGTGGTGGTTGCTAGTCCTCAGCTATGTGGGCATAGAAATTTTCCTTCTTTGTTCATGTGGCTTGTCTCTTACTCTCAAGAGAAATTCTTTTCTTTTTAAGTGTTTCTAAAAGTCAGGAGTTATTTTCTTTTCTTTTTTTACCTTCTCTGTTACTAAATGTGTTTTCATTGTTAAGCGTATTTAACCTGAAAGGGCTCCTTGATGGCCATGTCAGGAAGCTAAATCACCAAGTCCTTAATTGCTTTTAGATCTTTGGCTTGGAATTCACTTTGCAGAAACCCACAACCTGAGGCATATGGGCCTCCTCTGTAGCCTCCCACCCACCACACCTAGCCAAATGGCTGAGCAAAACTTACATTCCAAGATCACAGATTGCAAACCTGGTGCCTGGTTCTAGGCAACAAGACTTGCACCCCCTCATTCAGGCTCCTGTTGCTCTCCACTCTTGTTCCACCTTCCTCGACCATCTTTCCGCAATATATGCACAAAGCCATATAGGATCTCAGTTTCCACTCACATGAACTGGGCCAGTCCTACGTGTAGACAGAGTGCAGCGCTGGCTTCAGGTGGCAGATTTGGGTGTCACGATTAATGATTCAGTTTGCCTCTGGCAGCAAAATGTATTGGACTGGCCCTCTCCATTGAAGGAGCATTTGGGTAGCACTCATGTCTCAAAACAGCTTGAGCACCTTGTAATAACCCTGTGTCTGTCCATGTGTCTCCCCCCCCCCCGCGCCCCGTGCTTCCAACAGTGGTGGGGTTTTAGTTTTGTTTTTTGGCTTAATTTACTGTACTCACTGAGGTAAGCCAAGCGATGCAGACACTTATAGAAACACACTCTTGCTGTGTCAATATTCAGTACAAAGCAACCAGATCTCTTTCTTCCACCAGCCTTGGGGGGTCCTGGAGGAATTAAGAGGAAAAGGGTCTAAGCAGCAGCAGCAGGGGAAGTTATTTGGTTTTCTCTCCATTTTAATCCATCCAGTGTTCCTCTGTTGTTCACTTTGCTTATTCAGCAGGGCTGTTGGGTTCATGAACGACCCACAGATGTCAGTCAGGCCTTCAGCAGCATATTCTGAGGGGAAATCATATTACTTAAGCAAGAGCGGTTATGAGGCCAAAATGAAAGGCGGGAGGTCAAAGGAACACCCTTAAGAAATAATGTGAAATGTAAAGTGTCTGTGTGGTATATCTACAAGATTTTTTTGACCCCCCCCCAAACGCTAAGAAGCTAAGGCTGCAAGCTTCTGTTAGTGTGAAATGCTTCCAAATTGATTTTGAAAAAGGATCATCAAGATAGGAATTATGAGAGCCTAATTAAATATCACATGTACAGTTGTACCTTGGATCCTGAATGCTTTGCGACTTGAACGTTTTGGCTCCTGAAAGCCACAAACCCAGAAGTGCCAGAAGTGAGTGTTCTGGTTTGCGAATGTTCTTTGGAACCCAAACGTCCGACAGGGCTTCCACGGCTTCCGATTGGCTGCAGGAGCTTCCTGTAGCCAATCAGAAGCCGCGCTTTGGTTTCCGAACGTTTTGGAAGTTGAGTGGACTTTCGGAACGGATTCTGATCGACTTCCAAGGTATGACTATACCTATATATGATGCATGTAACTAAACTAAGCATTTGGTATATGAGATGATAAACTGAGGGGATGGAGTTAGAGGATTGAAATGGCTGGCAGAGAGACATCCCATTTACTACTCCTCTAGTTTAACTTGCCCCTTCCCAAAGTTGTTCCGCCCTTCTTTAAAAAATAGTTTTGATCACCTACAAGATTGTCATAGAGCTTTTGGCTATTCACAGCCTAACTTTTCAACAAATTTTTGAAGTATCTTAACTATACAGAGAGAAAGTATCGAGACTACCCTACCAAGATGAACAGGTAAAAAGGATAATATTGATATATATATTTTCTTAATTTGGTCAGGTTCATTTATTTTCTATTTCGTGGTCTGAAATCACAGTGCTCATTTGCCTTTTCACACAACCCTGCTCTCCCCACTTTTGTTTGTGTGCAACCAGTGTTGCTGCTCAAAGCCTACATGTGAGAAAATCTTCCCAAAAGCTGTTCTTTGAAAACAGTCAAAGAGCTTATCAGGCTTTCAAACAAAACAAGCTGTACTTCCCTGGCCCTTGGTGGAAGAACCAGACATGTCACAGGCCGAGAAAGGGTCAAAACATTACCTTTTCTTTCAAACAACATTGCCTCGATCCTGTTGTGCTCAGTGTTTTCATTTATCCCTCATGAAGCCAAAATACATTCCAGATGCGCTTTGCAAGATCTCCCACAAGGTCACAGCCAAGCTGAGGTGCTCACAGTGACCTCTCCTGACCTTAAGGTGCGCTGGAGGAGGGAGGGCCTGTTCCCTGCTGCCTCAGTTGAGCTGGAACTGTCATTATGGATAAAATCTAACTCCTTTTGCCAAAAGCTCCCCCCGCATGCCCCTCCTCTCTAGGTCTCTCTGCTGCAATTTGGCTCAAATCTTATCGAGCTTGTAGAAAGCAGCCTAATGGGAGGGGGAGATATTTGTTTTTGTTTTTTTAATTATGGTGTATTTTGTATTTTTCTGTTGTGAAGCACCCTGGGATCTTCGGATGAAGGACGGGATACAAATTTAATAAATAATAATAGCAATGGACCAATGGCATTTATCCCTATCAAAGTTGGTAACCAAACAGAAGGGTTATTTTCATTGAAGGAAAACGGGGATAAGGGAGATATTGAACAAAGTTTTTGTGGGTGAATTGAGGTTCCTCACAAGAAAAGGGAAAAGTTGACAGCTATGCTTTAATTCCTTTGCAGGTAGTGTGATAATACCAGAATCTCTTCTCACAATGAAACATGCTGTGCAATCTTCATGCAATCTGTAGTTTGAATTCATTATGTGTAATCTGAAGTTGATGCTAAAAAAGAGAGAAAATAATGGAAAGTAATCCATTATTCCCCTTATGTGTCTGATGCTTCTGTTGAAAAATAAAGTCAGAGGAGGGAGCATCTTCTTCCCTCTAATATCATGCAAGTGATAAAGAGTGTGTGCAACACTCTAAGCAAGTGTATTAAGATATGTCAATCACCAAAGACACAGCTGCTGAACCAGGCAAGATGGGACAGCAAGTTAAAAGCTTCATCAAGGAACATTTATTTTGCAACATTGACCTTTGGAGCACCATCTCTGAGGAACTGGAGGAAATTAAATTCTCACAAAGTAATGGAGAAGGAACCTCATAGTGGCTGGTTTGTAACCTCTCACCTTCCCTTCTGAATTTTAAGTGAAGATCAGAAAACAATTTCACAAAATTAATGTTGACCTCTTTTATGGGAGAGTTTGAAAAGGTCAAAGAAAGGGGTGCGTGGTGATCACAGCCAACCAATGGAACATGTGACCTTGGTGTTGTAGATCAAGACTTGGACATAGGACTGGCCTTAGGTGAAATGTTAACATGGAGACCTCTTTGTATATTTTCCCCAGGTCAGAAAGACTGGAGCTGGGATGAGAGTCATTGCTTTGGCAATGAAACATCTCAGACTATGTAGGAGCTAGTGTCTCCACCCCTTCCTGGCTCTCAGTGGGGCCCTGATCTGAACAGGTGTTTCCATGGTCCTCCACTACTCGCATGACACTTCAGCAGCAGCTTGAAAGTTCCTGTGTGTCTGGCTGTCTCCTCTGCTTCTCTGGCCCTGGATGAGATAAAGTGGGATGGGATGTTGGCCAGGAATCCAAAAAACCATTGTAGGCACACCCTGTCCTGGGAATTAGCATTGCAGAGATATTCTGGAAGGACCTGCTCCAATTGCTCCTCATCCAAGGAGACCTCAGGTTCAAGGTCTGGGCAGGGTTGAAACATGACACTCTGGAATCCCCTGGATCCTACAGCCTCTCAAAAGCCATGCGGTGGCCTTCATATATTTTGGAGTATAACTCCCATCATCCTTATCCGTTGCCCATACTGACTGGTGCTGATGGGAGTTGTCGTCTGAAACATCTGGAAGGCACCAGGCAGTAGCAGACAGTGTGTTGGAGCTATGCCGCTCAACAAGCCTCCCTCTGGCTGAGTTGCTACTGCACACCAGGATGGAAGAGCTGTGATGGTGCAAATGTGCCAGTGGATTGGCTCTGCTGGCATGTTTGCACCATACTGACCTTGCCACCATCTTGCGTCTGCCCCTCTCTGTATGCAGCAGGAACTCAACTGGGAGGAGGCCAGGTATGTGGCACAGCCCCATGATGCTGCTGGCATCAAAATGTGAAAGCCTGACTGAGATCAACAGTATTTGGAGGGTTGCTGTCTGTCTCGCTCACACACTTTTCTCAGTTGTAGAAAACAGACTTTGCTTGAGTAAGTTGGCTCACCATTTCCTTTCTGAAAGTCGTAATGAAGCCTAGATCCCCAGTCCTCCTAGCCCAAACCTTGCCTGGTGAGCAGGGAGTTGTGTTGTGTGTCTTTATAAAAATGAATAACCCCAGAAAAATTACAGAGCTCTTTGCACCTTGCAATGCCATTTCCCTCTGCATGTTCATCTGCGTATTCTCACCCTGATTTTCACCGAGTCCTTCGTCTTATGTCAGATGAGTGAACTTTCCTCTATTCCAGACTCCTTTCCTTCTGCTCTCCCCTTGGCATGTTCTGTTACATCATAAAAAACAACTATATTGGTTTTTGAAGGTATTCCAAACAAAAGGTCTCTCCAGAGATGCTTTTAACAAACGTCTGCTGCCCTAGCAGCCAGCTGCACACACTCTAGGGGTGCAGGCTAGTTCTTGGAATAGTTTTGTGGTTTATTGGAAATGATGGAACCATATACATTAAAGATAGAAAAAGCCCATTAGGTCATCTTACCTCGTTCCCTGCCTGTTCAGTATTGCTCCCTGCAGTGTGTTCTTGCAGCCAAGTTTTAAGTGACCCAAGCATTCGGATGCCACAGGATCCGAGGAGCGAAACATTGTTGTGATTCTGCAAAGAGTTTAAAGCTGCTCCTCAGCCACGGTGGAAGAATAACACATGGAAAGGAAAAGCCCTCCAGCTAATCGCCGTTCCTGCATCAAGTATTAAAACATGTGGAAGCCATTAGACTTTAACCTTTCACTGGAAACACACTAACCTGTGCCCTATAAAGTCCTAATTAATGGGCCCTTTTGAAAACAACATCTCAGACCAGTATCTAGGAATGGTTTACACATGTTTTTATGGACAGGAGAACATTGACCACAAGAAGGATCAGACACAGTTAAATTGGGCTCAGGACATCCCAGGCAACGTCTCTGCTTCCTGGAGCCACTTTGGGAAGGAATGGAATGGGGATCTTCTCTTGTGCACATAGACAAAACAGTTCTGGCTGGAGTAGAAGTTTGAAATAGGGTTGTGCACGCTCCCTCGTTCTGCTTGGGGCCTAATCTGGCCTGGCCTGACTAAATTAGGAACTTTGCACAGCCCTAATTATTTGATGGGGTTTTCAAAACCTTATCAAACCCAGGTGGGTTTCAACAACAGAGTATACAACTATAAAACAGGTTCTTATAAAACAAGGAAAACTGTTTCAAATGGAACTGAACTGTATAAAGTCAGCACAATAGGTGGGTCCAATCAAACAAGGTACCTTAATTTTCAAAGACCATGTTAAAGAGGTGTAACTTCAGCATATGGTAGAGTGAAGATGCTTTGACACATCTCCATTATACCCTTATCAGAAATCATTGCCATCACAGATGGAGGGATGGAGGCAAAAGGTGGACAAGGTGTTTTTTGAGGTGAAAAATCCTAACCTTTCCCACTTTGCACATTAGATAGGAAGCACAAGCAACCCCCTCCCCTTTGCTGATTTCTATCTGTTTGTACCTCCTGTCATCTTGCTTTTGCAATGCAGTCCATAACATTCAAAACCAGCAAACAAACTTCCCACTGAAGTCAACTGGGATATAATAAGCTTTGGTTTTGGCAGCCTTTTGTTATTGCTGCCTGCTTTTAACACCCAGGACGTTCGGCATCCTCTCTTATAGCCAAACATCATTCTAATTAGTCATTTTTATAATGTAATTTCTAGTTAAGGATCTGCCAGAGTTTCTGTTATAGAGTCCTCTCTTGCAAGGGTAATTAAGTGGGCTATTAAAATGCTCTCTGGGGCATAAGTTGTAAAAAGTGCACTGTATTGTAAAACTACGCCATAAAACGAAAAAAAATGTTTTTCTTTTGTTTTCCTATGTTGTATTTAAAGAATGTTATACAGGGGGCCATATAACCAGTGTTGCATTAAGCATCTCTATGCAGGACTTGAAATAAAGTGATCTCAGATAATCAGAAGAATGTGCTAACAGGCAAACAATTTCCAGGATATTGAACAGCATCAGAGCATGTGGATAGCAGTGAGCCCCAAACTAGCTACAAATCAGAGCTAGTATGGTAGGTAACCATCTGCAAAGCAGCCTTTAAGTCTCGTCAACAAGGTCATGTGCTGCATTCCTAGCAGCACCCCTAGAAACCAGCAAAATTGAGCGAAGTTGCAGAAAAGCAGTGACCAAAAAGGAGGCAAAAGGACATTAGAGCATTTCCTATAGAATCCTAGAACGAGATTCTTCCTGCTCTAAGGTCTCACACAACAGCTTGGCGCCCTCTAAACCAGGATTGCTGCACTACAGCTCCCCTCCCTGTGGGCCACACTGGTTGAGCCAAGAAGAGTTACAGCCCAGCAACCATTGTAGGTTCACCATCCTTTCTCTAAATGGTAAGAAAAAGCTCTGGATTAGGCAACTGAAGTCACAATTATGAATACTTGTTACGGATGGTATATTTTCAGCTGGGTGCCACCAAGGCCCAGAAAAGAGTAAGGGCCCATCTACACTACGATTTCTAGCATTTCATATCTATTACCATGGGTTCAAGAAGTTGTCCCCCGCTTCCCCTGGGAAAACCCACTGTTTACTGCTAAATCAGAACAAATGTTAATTCATGGAAAACCTGGATAAAAAATTGTCTCACTTCTGAACTGGTCCTAAAATAGCTCCTGAATGGGATTTCATGTGCTTTCCTAGCAGCTGTGTTTGGGGCAGTCTGCATCCACCTCCTTTCATCCTTTCCCCGCCTACCCCTGCAGGACAATTTTCCCAGCTGTCTCTCCAGCTTCAAGCAGACACTTCCAGTTTCATCAGCCTGCTTAATTTGTTATTTATTAATTTTAGTTTTCTCTGTTTAGCTCTAATCGCTAAAATTGTGACCAAATGATATATATGCTTGTTCCCATTCATTTGTTTTGGTTGGTTGTGATGGTTCCAAATCACAGCTTTATTTTCTGTCTTTAGATTCAGGTAGGTAGTTGTATTGGTCTGACACAGTTGAAATATAAAAATAAAAATAAAAAATTGTCCAGTAGCACCTTAGAGACCAAATAAGTTTGTTCTTGGTGTCAGCTTTCGTGTGCATGCACACTGTGTATCTGAAGAAGTGTACATGCACATGAAAGCTTGTACCAGGTATAAACTTAGTTGGTCTCTAAGGTGCTACTGGGCAATTATATATATATATATATATATTTTCTGTCTTTAACAATAAATATCGGAAGACTTCTGTCTCCTTTTCTATATGTTAAATGATTGTCTGGTTATCCTAGTTTCTGATTCTCTGACATTCTGCCATTCTGCCATTGCCATGGGTGGGCAGAGCTGAAGGTGGAGACAACACAAGAAACAGATTATTGATTATAGAAAGAATGAATGGGAAAGCACAGGGCTTCAGGAGTCTTTCGCCAAGTAAAATCTGAGGCAAAAATCACAAGTGGGATCAACCAGCCTCAGATCAAATGGGACAAAGATGTACAGACTTAAGGGAAAGTGTGGGTGGGCCCTAAGTATGGGGTAAAAGGAAATTAGGAATAGTTCCCACCTACTGCAGATTATAGGCTCAGGGTGTTTTTTTAGGGCAAAGGGTATGATTTCCATGCAAGTGTGAGCTTCTGCAGCTTTCCAAAATAATCACATTATAGGAGTGGAACAACAAAGTTATTGCATTTGTGCCACGCTTTTGTAGCCTTCAGACAGCAATTGTTAAGGAGGTCTCCCCAGGCAAATTTCTAACTGCATTTCTCACATGCATAATTTTCATTCCTGGGAAGAATAAAATAAAGCAGGGGGAGGAGATCAAGAATCTAGGCAAACAAAATGAAAATGTTCCAGGTCTGGCCCCACTGGGCACAGAGCGTAAGTGCTGTGAACTGCTGTGGGGGGCACACTTTTCCATGCGAGGCTGCAGAACAAACAGCCGGACCCTCCACTGGGGCTGATTGTTGACATGTTTATGATGATGAAGTGGAGCAGAGCTCTCCAAGCGGGATGCCGAGAATGACAAAGTAAAGTGTGGCACTAACCGGAGGACCTATATAATGCTAAATATCCTCGGAAATGGCATTTTCTTCCTATTGGTGACCTTTACACAGAGGAGTTAAGAGGTCTTGCTGCTCTCCCGATACATCACACATTCCCCACACGGCTAGCTTCAGCATCGTCAACAACAACAAACCAGCAGGCGCCAGGGGTGGGAGGCTACTGCGACCGAGTTGCAGGGATTCTGGCGATAATTTATGGGCCTGCTTAGTTTCCGTGAAAGATGAGGCAGCCTCTGCCTGAAAAATCTTGCCCAGAGGAGAGATCGCAAACCCCGAGCGGATGGTGAAATACCTTCATGCATCATCAGATTGCCTGTGATCGTATTTACGACACGACGCTGTGAATGTGGTGGGACTGGGGGAGCCAGTGTAAATTCTCTTGGCTGGTCTGTTGGAAGGGGGAATAGAATGAGCAATCTTTATTGTTTGTACAGAGTGAATGCCATATGTGCCCCAGGAAATGAGAACTACCTCAGCTTACTAACTGCAAAGCAGATAATAGTGATAAACCTTGATGAGATAGCTTGGTGTGCACATCAGCTGAGGGTGGTGATGGTGATGGTACACTTGACTTCGACACATCCACCCCTCTAATTGCCTGTCCCCAGTTTCAGATTTCATCTTCGCCTTCCAGCAGCCTGGAACCAGCACCTCAACCGCAGCCAATTGCCTGAGCCTGACACTTTCCACGGCACTGTGGCAGCTTGGAGGCAGAAAGGGTTTCGGGCCAGCATCTCTGCTATGCTGCAGTGCCACTATAAATTGGCAGTAGCTTTCAGCCCACCAGGAACAAGGAGCTTGTCACACAGGGTGTAATTAATTTGTGGAATTCACAGCCATGCATAGCGATGATGTCCATTAGTGTATCTGTTGCATTTTAAAGGGGAATAGGCAGAGGGTAAATGGCTGCTAGTGTTATTGGCTACATGGGACCTCCAAGGCCAGACAGAGGATGTATCTCAGTACCAGCTGCTGGGAGGCAGCAACAGGGGACAGCTGTCACCTTCATGCCTTGCATTTGGCTGGCCATTGTGGGAAATAGGATGCTGCATGAGATTGCTCCACTGGTCTAATCCAGTAGGGTGTTTATGTTCTTAAGCGAAATGAGCCAACCTGGTTCTGTTTGGCTCAGTATTTGGCTAATGGTTCTATTTGGCTTAGCCGACTCTGGGCTGGCTCTAGGTTGATGCTTAAATTCTGCTCAGCTTGCTGGAATGGCTGTTTGCCTCCAGACCTGGCATGGATGTTACCTGGCATGAAGTCCCCTTCATTTCAGTGGCACAGGCTCCTAAGGTAGAAATACACATAGAATTGCAGTCTATTGATTTAAAATGGTTCCTTCTCAAACACGCTGAGCTTAAGGACAGTACTAGTGGGAAATTAAAAATAAAATCGTAGGCTCATGCTGATTTGTAAAATTTCTTGGCAGCCAAATAAATAAATATTCAGTGTTTTATTATCATTCTTCTCATTCTCACCTCTAAATAAGATGCAAATCAACACAACAGCACCATCATTTTCGTCAATTTGTGGATATGTTGGCTTTCCAAGTCCCAAAATTGCAACACACACATATTTTAGAAATGCTTTAAAAATGCATAGCAACTCCCAGAAGTAGGGAAGCAATTTCCCCCCATTGTTTGCCAGAAGCCAACATATTTGATTATTTTAACATATTTGAACAGCAACAGCTTTCTAGAGAAAAGTACTTGCATCAAAGCACAGAAGGATATTAATAGCTTAGTCAAAGCAGCCAGTGAAAACTTTGCTTATTTGTAGAGCTCAGCTGAATATTCACAATGAAATTCATTTCTGTCAAATTTGGGCAAGTCGAGTTGACCGGAGAGTCTGATGCAAAGTCCTTTTTAATTTAAAAGCAGGGTTGTCATGGCCAACAAAGGCCAAATGAAGCGAATGTCTCCAAAGTGGAAACTTTAATTAATTTCAGGTGCCAGTTACAATATACTAAATTTGTATTGTGCCCCCCCGCTTTCTCTCTTTTATTAAAGGCAGAAATGTGGCTTGAGTTGAAGGTTCCCTGAAGGAA
Organism: Podarcis liolepis; assembly: GCF_965112155.1. Taxonomy (NCBI): domain Eukaryota; kingdom Metazoa; phylum Chordata; class Lepidosauria; order Squamata; family Lacertidae; genus Podarcis; species Podarcis liolepis. The sequence goes on from NC_139559.1 coordinate 58,254,194, forward strand.
TGGTTCAGTTTGGTACCCCATGCTTTCTTTTTATTTAGAGAGATACAGGGATAGGATGTAATGAACCTGTGACACTCCTCCCCGGAAAATTGTTGAACTCCCTTTAGCCCCAGCCAGTATGGCTAATGGTTAGGGATGATGGGAGCGGTAGACAAGCAACATATGGAGGGCCACAGATTCATCTTTCCTGTTCTATATGCTTACTCTTCTATACCTACTATGCCTGTGTCATTTCCGATCCCTTTCTGCCTGTTCTTCCACCCTCTTTCCCAGCATCCCTCCATCTTAGACTGTGCATATTCTATACCTCTAAAGCACATTCAAAGAATTATGGGCACTGTCGTTTATCCCCTCACAGAGTTACACTTCCCAGCAATCCATAAAAAACTATAGTGCCCAGAATTTTTTGAGGAGCTCTGTGGTAAAAGTGCTTCAAATGTACTTGAAAGTTATAGTGTATAAGCGGCATTATTTGTTTCTTTACATCCCTCCAGTGCCTTCTGCTTTTCTATTCCTTCTCTTCATTGCAAACTTTTATCTCACTCAAGATGATTAACAGCACGTGTATAAAATAAATGAAAACAAATATACCATATCCATAGCCTACCTGGCTGCCCCGTGAACTTGCCTCCCTTTTGAGCACAAATGTGTCAGTTTTTAGAGTTTGAAATAAAATCAGGCCACATTTCGTGCTTTGTAAAAGAACGCATGCCATATTATACATTCACCTTGAACAAACTTGCTAGTCATCTGTGTGAACACTCAAATTGTGGATGGGATTGTGTGTGGGGCGGGGTGGGCAGGCAAGCCCTCCAGTGTCCTCTCTCACACACATGCCTGCCCCACCTTAGTCCCCAACCTTACCCATGGTATGTGGGCAAAGTCTGCACAGAGCTTCTCCTCCCATTTGCTTGAATGTGAGTAGATTCCTTCTTGCTTTATCAGGGTTCCTGATCACATGAAAGGATGTACTCACATCCAATCAAATGTGAGTAGAAGCCCCTACTGTGCAAAACAGGGATGGGGGGAGAGGGGTGCAGATGGGGAGAGGGGTGCAGATGGGACACTGGGACAGCACTTGTAAGTATGCCTCTGCCTCTGTCCACACTTTGAATGTCTGAGTGCATAGGTGAATGTCTGAACCCACCTAGAATAAATGGGAATCTTGTAGAAGAAGAAGAAGAGTTTGGATTTGATATCCCGCCTTTCACTCCCCTTCAGGAGTCTCAAAGCGGCTAACATTCTCCTTTCCCTTCCTCCCCCACAACAAACACTCTGTGAGGTGAGTGGGGCTGAGAGACTTCAAAGAAGTGTGACTGGCCCAAGGTCATCCAGCAGCTGCAGGTGGAGGAGCGGAGACGCGAACCCGGTTCCCCAGATTACGAGACTACCGCTCTTAACCACTACACCACACTGGCTCTCAAGAGCCAGTTGTAGACGATCACAACTGATTTTACTTTTCTTAAAGCAGGTCTGGTCTGGGCTTGTAAAAGTTTTAGGAATAACGTACGTGTGTGTGTGAGAGACAGAGAGAGAGAAGAATGCTTTGTATTTCATACCTGGCTGGTTAGATAAAATCACCAAATAGTCTTAGCAATGAGTAAATTGCTTCAAGGATATGAATCTCGGCAGGCAACGTAAATGCTAGCGTTCAACACAGAATGTACTTATTATCAAGTCCAGCTCCAAGGAATGAATCTGAAACAGATGTGTCAATGCCAGTGGTATTAATAAGCAAGATAGCTCCAGGATCCCACAAGGTATCTAGGCTTCCAGCAGAAAACACCGAGACGCATCTCTGCTCTGGATCACTTTTGACTGATGGACTGACTTTCACGTTATTGCTTTACATTTCTTGCCAGTAGAGAAAAGTGCAGGAAGCAGATATGCATAGTTTGGATTTAATGCATAGGGATAAAAGGGCATCAGCACCAGGGCTCTGCAGTTCATGCCTTGCTCTTCTGTATCAGCCTTTCTCACAGGGATGATTATGTGCTGCACTCAGCCCTTGGGGGAAAGATCGCACAAGATGTACCATGCTAGTTGTGCCTGGAGGACACATTTATTATTATAAAGAGATACCTAGATGGGTCAAGCAATTTCTGTGGTGGTGCAAAGTCTACATAGCAGAAACCTGGGTTTGCCACTACATGTACACTCAAGAAGAGCTGCAGACCAACCCAGCCACATGACAAAACAACAACATTAGGTGTGTTGAACAAAACTTGCAGAATTTGTTTGTGAATCCCTAGTTCAGGGGTCAGCAAACTTTTTCAGCAGGGGGCCGGTCCACTGTCCCTCAGACCTTGGGGGGCGGGGTGGACTATATTTTTTTTTGGGGGGGGGGAATGAACGAATTCCTATGCCCCACAAATATCCCAGAGATGCATATTAAATAAAAGGACACATTCTACTCATGTAAAAACACGCTGATTCTTGGACCATCCGCGGGCTGGATTTAGAAGGCAATTGAGCCGGATCTGGCCCCCGGGCCTTAGTTTGCCTACCCATGCCCTAGTTCCAGGCTTTACTGCTATTCTTTTTATAAATAAAACCATTTATTTTCAAGAGTGCCAGTCCCAGGAACCTTGTGGATGCAATAACATATCTAAAACTCTTATATCGCAACTCAGTTGAGGCATTCCATCCTTCCCTTTTTGACATACTTGGTTTCATCCATGAACACTTGCTGCTTAGCTCTTCCCTTAATGTTGCTGTCAATTTGAAGTACAAAGTGGGTTGAGGTTGGTGCAGGCCCAGATGCAGGCGGGAATGCCCAAAGAAGAGCTGCATACCTGGGGAATGCAGGGGAGACGGATGCAACCCTCCTTGGGGAAACCCTTTGCAACTGTGACAAAGTGAGAGGCCCTTCTGGGACAAGGTGAACAGCAACTGAAAACCTATTCCAAAAACTCCATCAAATTTTGAGGAAAATGTCACATAGAAGTGATGTGGTGCATGCAATTTATCGCCGTTAAGAATCTCGTGGTACTCTTTTGGTGTCATTCAAAAATGAATTTGCCACCATCATTGCCATCACGATGCATAGATGTTTAATAATTCAAGAGTTCCGGTGCAAATCTATACATGCCTACTCAGAAGTAAGACATATTGAGTTAAAAGGATGTATTGGCTTGCAGCCTAATTGGCACAAGAATTTAAACAAATAGTCCCATTCACCTATGTGTACATTGGCTTTCCAGAGCCCAGTATTAACTCTTGCCAAAGATGCTTTCATGGTAATTATGCCATGGTGTGCTCAGCCACCTGCATATGCGCATGGAATGCATTACCACTTGCTGTTTCTGGATCCATTGGGCTGTTCTCTGTTCATGCTGCATTTCTGACTGTTCTCGGGGCTTCAGTATAGGCAAGTCAGGTGCTGCTGCGCTCCCCCCAGCCAATAAAATACAAACACTCAATTACCTCTAGTTCTGCTGTAGCCAGGAAATGATATCGAGTGGAGTTATCCTATTGTCTGAATTATATCAATATGAAAATTGATGAAAACCACAGGGAGTCAACAGTCCCCCTTCTGTATTAAACAGAGTTATGACCATATCAAAAATGCTTTTAAAAGTATATAGCAGTTCTTAACAGTTAAAAAAAAAATAAGGAAAACCCAAGCTTCAAAAATCCATTCTCATTTCTTTCTCTCTTCAAGACCTTGTTACTTACTCTCTTGCTATTGGCAGTATTCCTGAAAGTTTCTTTCGTTTTGTCTTCTTCAAATAAGGGCATAATTATGCTCATTCATCTTTGCTCAATTGAGAATGAAAGTGACCTGCATATGAAAATACTGTAAGAATACAGGAAGAGGAAAAGATTCACAAGACATGCCCCATATTCCCTGGGGAAGCCTGGCTAGCAACTAAAACCATGCCACATTGCGAGAATATAGGAAGCTGTCTTATACCAGCTCAGACCATCTCGCTCAATATTGTTCACCTTGCCTTGCATTGATTCTCCTGGGTTTTAGACAAGGGAGTTGTCCAGCCTTACCTGGAAATGAACTTGGGACAGACTGGATGCTCAGCATGTGCCTCACCACTCGCTCTACTTGCAACGTTTTCAGGGTTTGAACCTTAAGGGTGCCTCCAGACACTCAGTATTTTTCAGAAGAAATTCAAGCGGATTTCAATACTTTTAGAGTTGTGCAGTTAAAATGAATTAAAGTGTTCTGTTGCCCTAGTGTAACAAATCCATTTAAAAACACACACATAGATTTTTTGCAGTATGGAAAGCGATGGTGGAAATGCGTTGAAAAGTGTGGGAGGAACAAAGGAAGACATAACTAATAAATAAAAATAAACAAAACCATCACAATAATTTAAGCACCCTATAAGAGAATCAAGGATAATGCTCTTTGTCATATAACTGCCCTGTAAACAAATCAGAACAAATGTTAAGTAAAGACCTAGTTGAATAAAAATCTGCTGTCTTCTTTTTTCTCTTGTAATGCAAATACTATTTAGACCTCTTATATTTTCTAATCATTGACTTAAAAAAAAATTCAGTATTCTTTCTCATTAGTTACACCTTGCGGATATGTTTTTTCTCTTGTTTGCAATTGCTATTATTTGCTTATGCACGTGTGCATTTTGACTTTTTGAGAGTGACTGGGAGTTAAATTTGCACCTTTGCCTTTTGGGAGGGGGGATGTTTTAGATTTTCCACTATATTATTTACACATTTGTAGTGCTATACAACTGGCAGAATAAGCTGCTGTTACATACGACAAAGGGTTACTGGTTTTCAGGTGTCTTGCGCCAACTACTTAATTACTTGGATTTCACTCCCCAGCTCAAACCATCCATCTTGTCTCCATCACAGCTAGTGCTGGGGCCTCTTTCTGCAGCATGTTTTAATTTAAGGTGAACACAACTCAAGTTACCATTGTGTCTTATAACAACTGAAACAGAATTCATGGCCCCAGGTGGCACAAAGCTTTTTTAAAAAAATGAAAGCTGTGTAGCTAACTCTGAGTTTAACCTTGCTTTGTCAATGGCACTTCTCTAGAGTAAGAAGACAGAGTATTGCAATCAACAGTTGCCTCCAGTATAGTTGGGGGAGAAATTTAATTCACCTTTAAAGAGGAACATACAAAATTTGTACTTTCTGAAACTATTCAAGAACTGAAATACATCCTTAGAAATTTGCACTTTGAATTTTACAAGGGAGTTCTCTAGCCAAGAAATGTGTGCTAAAGTGCACACACTTGGGTACAAATTCACACTAAAACACTGATGAATTTTCATGAGGTTTTTTTAAAAAATCATGAACTTATGTGGAAAATTGAACTAAGACTGGAAAAATTGAGAAACCAAGAGAAACTGAAACTGGAAGATTTGCCTGTTCCTATCCCTCAGACTTTCATTCCTGTCACACAACATGCAATTTACATTTCAAATGACCACTGCAAAACTTATATTCTATCTCATGAATCCCACACTTTTGTTTTCTGGGAACTCATCACTTACCCCTTTCTGATACCACAAAGTAAGGACACCTTTATATTCCCTTTTCAAATCCCTAAAGTGAAAATTTCTAAAGAAAATCAAGCACTCTTCCATATATACCTGGTTTCTCACTGAGCCCAAACTTCATAGGAAGCACATCTGATAGAGGTACATGAAAACAGACGCCTGCCTCATTCACACATGCTAATTTTTTGGTGTACACCAAAATGTGGGTTTCACAGCTGTTATGTGGGGATCAGGCATGAAAGACCTAAGCCCCCAACCTTCTGCTGTAGCCTCCAATAAACACGGGGCTGAAGATGTGGGGCTGGCAGTGCCATTCCACAGCACCACTGTGGCGGTAAGTCTGGATCACACCCTAAATTATATGTCTGGATAAGCTTGCAAAACAGAAATGCTTACATCTATAATAATATAGCGAGAGCACCTGCCTAGTGTCAGTAAGCAGGGAGTCTCAAAGGTGGCGTCACACTTGAGGATCATTTTATTGATATGTATTTCTTCTCCATGAATATGTGTGTCTTTAGTTTCTGGACATGAGTCTTAGGATCATGGGTTAATAAGGAAGCAATTTACATAAATGCAGTTTTTCTACTTTGCATTTTCCATGCGTGGGATCCTCCCTCACACCTGGATATCTAGGAATAGTTAATCTCTGAATCAGTTCCAAAGAAACTGAAAGAACTGAACACACATGATAAAAATGGCAGAACTAAATTTAGGAGAGGGTTAGGAAACAGATGAATAAAGGCTGAGCTTTTGTAGGAAGCCCAAGTTGACACAACTGAGGCTCCCTCCATATTGCTATTGTGATTGAATCTGAGCAATTTTCCAGCAAAGGAAATGAAATACAATACTGTACAAAGACACTTTCAGAAAGTTCAGTGTACCTGGAAAGGAGACTGTGTCTCTGGAAATTGTTTCCAGAAAGCTTTGTTTGGAGAGGTTTATGGACCAGTTTCATATCTGCACCCTGCCGCATTTGGCAATGAAGCACCACATTCTGCTGCAACTTTTCATGTCTCTCCTGCCGCCTTTTCCTGCCACAACAAAGTAGGAGCAGTGGGATGGCAGACGTGCCTTAAGAGATAGCAGGAAAAAGGCACACAAAATAAAGTCTTCCTTTGATGTGGTAAGCGAAAGCGTAAGGGGGAAAAGTGCTTGCCATCTGCTTGGTCACTGTAAAGATTTGGCTTTGTAAGTCAAATTAAGAAAACTTAAGTTTTTCGTATTCATTTCTGAATTTCTTTGAAAAATGTAGCAGAATTTAGCCACCTCATCCTCCATCAGCTGAAAATAACTTAAAAAGATATACCAACTTCAGGGCTCCATCACCTGAAAGTAAGGCCAATTAAACTTAATTCTGAGTAGACATGTATAGGATCACTCTGGATGTGAAGTTGTAGCATTTGGTTAGGTTTTCAGCTGCATGTTTTCGCCAAGTTTTGATTTTCTTTGAATTCATCAAGAATTGATGGACTTTTCCAAGGTTTGTGGCCCTTGTATTTACCTTGTGAATTGTGAAAATTCTAGCCATGTGGACAAAAGCATTTCTTTGTATAGAAAAGCCCTCGTCTTCTCTTGCCCGATTACTATCATATGACAGGAAGTCTTGGGCTGTGCTCACTGGTCCCAAGATCCATGTGTTGAAGAAGAAGGCCTGAAACAGAAAGTTGGCTTTAGACGTGTAGATTTCCTGCAGAGTTTTAAACCCCATTTGCACAAGGTTCAAAACCACACGGGGAGCCTACATGCACAGCCCTCAGGAGAGTCTACTTAAGAGGTGAAAATGGTTGCAGGGGCAAGTAGGGACCATAATTTTTCCTTCCATGATCTTCCTTAATGAAAGTTATCCTAGGACCATTTGTATTTCTGAGGTTCACAATTTCAATTGTCCACAGATCTCAATAGGTCTTGACACAAGGCTCAAATTAAGTTAGGGATGGGGAACATTTTATAGTCTGAGTGCCACCTTCCCTTTAGGGCAACATTTTGAGGGCGCGCTATGCCAGTGGTGGGCAGGACCAGAGCCAAAGTGAGCAGAGCAGCAAATGTAAATTTTAACTTTGTACATTAGGGTAGTTTTTACATGCACATGCCTCCATCAAGACAAGTGAGAGGCATTCAAGTGAGACAAGTGAGAGGCATTCAAGGACATATCATAGGCAAGCAAAAACACCTGGGAGTATGGAGGAGGGCCAATGAGGGTTGTGGCTGAGGGAGAGGTCTGAGGGACAGACCAAGAGAACCACATTTGACCAGAGGGTCACAGGCCTGAGGTTCCCCACTCCTGGTTTAATTTTCAGCAATGGAATTACGTATATAACCAACACCCTTATTGATTCATTATCAGTAGTGGCATTTCCATTCAAGATAGAGAGCAAGTATTGGGGAATAAAATTCCAAAGCCATCTCTTTTACCTTATGGTCCTTTCAAAGGATCATGAAAGACTTGAAATAGAAAGTTTGGCCCCCATAAATCTCTTCCTATTAATTCTAGTATCATTAAATGAAAACATAGTCAGAGCTTTAATTCACCATGAAATAAAATGCAACTATTGCCTCAGGCTGCCCTTCACATTTGGTGCAAATTGGAGATGACCAGAGTAATTCCCATGAGGGACTAATTTGATCCCTCCTCTTCTCCGGCACCTGTGGGAATTCACAGGTGTTAAATTAGGAGGAGAAAGGCTCCCCTGTTGATCCCAAATGAAAATGCAACAAAAACAGATTGAGTCCAAAAATGGAACATAAGGCTAATACAGGACTTGAACAGAGCTTGTTTCATAATCCATAGTAACGCCAACAGACTGCTCATGAAGAAATGTCACACAAATTACATTTAATTTACTACAGAACATGGTCCGCTTTTTTCAGTTCAAAAAGACGGGTGTTTTTTGTGGAGCGAATCGTAAGAAAAATCTAGCTGTGAACATCCTCATAACCTATTTAAAACTGCTATATGTGTTGTGATGTAAAAGAAAAGCTCTGTGTAAGCTAAGCCTTTAAAAGGGGCACATTCAGCGGTGAACATTTAACAATCATATTAATGTGTCCCAGCAATATACGAAATGATGGTGAGTCGGTTATGCATGGTGCTATTCATGCAAAGCAGGGGTAGCCAATGTTGTGGACTGTAACTCCCATGAGCCTTTGCCAGTATGGCCAACAATCGGGGGGGATGGGAGTTGTAGTTTACAACATGTGGAAAACATTGTGTTAGCTACCTGATACAAAGTTTGAAAGCATAGCAGCGTCAGCCCTATTCAATAATTTAAGGGACCTCATTGGCTGGCTTTCTCCCTTGTTAGTTTGGCTCCTTTGTTCTCCACATATTGGAGGGAAGGTTTGAAGTGGGGAGTCTACATGACTTAGAACTCTCCAATAGGCTAAATCACACTGGGAGTCTTTGCATACAGAGCAGGCTCCCTTTTTCCATATCTTCTCCTCCAACGCATGGAGGACTGCAGAGCAAAGCCAACAGAAGCACAACAGAGAGGGGCAGAGTCAGGAAGAGCAGCCCCATTTCCCCCATCATGCAGCTGTGTGAGGATGGAACATCTGAATAAGACTATAATCACTGGCATTCCTAGTAGATCTAATGGTGTAGCTGGAAAGACATGCCTCTTTAGTACACTTACGCTGCTTGTTGACTTTAACATGCCAGTCAGTAAAGATAATGCCAGCTGGAAAGTTGGCTTCACTTCATCTTCAGTCAGTCACATAGTCGCTGAACACAGGAAGTTGCCTTCACAGACCATTGGACCATCTGACTTAACCATGACTGGCAGGGACGCTTGGGCAGGAATGATTTCCAGCTTGCTGCTTGAGAACCATTAACTTGAGATGCTGGTAAATGAAGCTCATACATGCAAAACATGTAAATTTCCACTGAGCTATGGGTCTTCTCGGCCACAGATAGAAAATGGCAGCCATGAATAAGGGGTAGAATGAACAAAAGGAGGCCCTTGATGAGGCAGGTGGCACTGAAATTATGCTCACTTGAATCTTGGTCAATAAGAGAATGTTTCAAATCATCTAGGATAGCAAGAAGATTGAGAGTAAAGTATTGACCATGATATTTGATTCAGAGCCTGACTGGACATTCTGAAAAACAGTCCATTTAAGTGCTTCAGAGGCCTTCTGATTGATTCTGTTTTATGCCTAAGACCAACTGCCCTTCAGAAAAAAGAGGATTTTTTTCATCCCACATTCATTACTGGGAAGTAAAAATAAAATAAAATAAATCGTTTTTTTAAAAATGTATGAAATTTGCAGGCTATGTAGTATATCCAGAGTGTATTAGGTCTGTGAATCTACAGGCAAGTAGGTCCAGGAGGTTTTGTGCTAAGTGTCTTTAAAGTTTGGTTTTATTTGTTTAAAAATGTAGTAAATTTTGTTAGGCAGAACTGGATGAAATTTGCAGGCATGCTGTCCCTTCTGGAGGATGAATTCTGCTAGATTTCAGAAGGTTTACCCATAAAGTGGTTTATCCATTTTGCAAAAACCGCATCTGATAGCACAAAGATTCGAGCGAAAAACTACAGATAAATTGGTCAGAGGTTTTCATACCAGGCATCTTAAAAGTTGATTGCATGGCTGGGGTGGGGTGAGAGAACTAATATGTACTCTTTTTTTCCCTCTGAAGCCCTGGGATTGGTGAGCCTGGGTAATATTATTCACTATGATTAAAAGCTTGACCTTTTAATGGAGCTCTCACCCCATTTTGGCATTTGTGCTACCTTCTTTTTTGCCCCACCCCCACTGATGTTTTGCTTAGATGGTAAAGTTAGAAACAACACTTTTACATTCAGCAGACACTTGTCTATGACATTGTGGGTGGGTGGGAGGGTGGGGGAGCCAAGGTTGCTAAGGCACCACAAGATACTTGAATTTTGTGTGTCCCAGTTTTGACTTTGTGCACCTTGTCCTGATCGTGCTTCACCTCAGATAAAACCACAATCCCTTCAAAGAATCCTGGTTCTGTCAGGGATTCAGGATTAATCCAAAGTCACTGCGGATCTCTAATGAATAGTAAGTAGAAATGGTTATTTTTAATGACTCTGCCTTTTCGTTGTAAAATCCTACCATTTTGATCTCACTTGTTCAAGTTTCAGCTTCCAGTTCTTGGATCGAGGCACAATATAGTTATCAGATGACTGGTCAGATGAGAAACTTTTAAATTCTTAGATCAAATGAGTCGAGGATCATGGTAAGCTTGTCAAATTTCATGCACTTGGTGAACTGAGCAGTGGTTTGGAAAAACTGCAAAAGTGGGATAATGTAATTTTTTTTTTAAAGCCCCACTATCTTCCATTCGCAGCCACTTTGTGATGTGAAAAGGTCATGGTATTTAAATGAAGGTGTTGCTTTGGAGAATTCATGTTGATCTCACTATTTGGACATAGGTAGTAAAATCATCAGTCATCTCTTGTTACCCAGAAAGTAGTTAAATGGCTGTCTGCCATTTTCCTTAAGATGCTGCCATTGCCAAACTCATTAATCCCCATATATTTGTAATTAGAGGCGCTGCTTTCAAGAACCATAACATTCAATTGGTCTCGGCTTAGAAGAGATGACTTTCCTCTGCTTTAAATCTTTACAAATGAAGGGTGGTGTGTGCTTTTTAGGTGTGTCTGACTTAAGGGCAGAGTAAGGTATAGGCTGGTGCTGTTGAGCCAATTGGTTAATGATATTTAAGGATATGGGAACTGCCACATATCTGGCTGAGCATATTCAATAGCTGTGAGACTCCTGGATCTTCCACTAAGTAGCTTTAACAGAACCACCCTTCCTTTAGTGGGTGGTACCCAAAAAGATCTTAGGTTTGGCAGCTGGTTTTGGAGCAGAGTATTTCAGAGTGCCATATGGAGGCCATCCATCTGTTAGGCTTTATGCATGAGGGCTGCCCAGCAGTGTCTGCCTTGGCTAGGTGAATGAATGGATTTCTGTTTTTAGCTGTATTTCCTCACAGAGATTTTTCTGCATAGACTGTCTTGTCATTTGGTTGGATGCCCTCCATTTTTTAAATTTCGGAAGAAAAACCCCTCTTCCTATTCACTTTTCATCGCTTAATTACTGGTGATATCTATGCAGTATGTCTCATTTCTGATTCAGAGAGAGCTGTGCACATTTGCTGAACATTGAGCATTGAGACATTGTGTGTGGACAATGGTGTCTTCAGCCCCCTCAATCACTTGGCTGGCTGTCATGAGGTTTTGTCCCAGAACAGGTAGACCATATAAGAGCACGAGAAGAGCCCACTGGATCAGGCAGGTGACTCTTCTAATACAATAACCTCCCAGTGGTCAATCAGGTACCTGAGTACAACAGCACTCTCCTCTGCTGCAGTTTCCAGCAGCTGGACTTCAGAAGTAGATTGCTTTTGCCGTATAAGACTGAATCAGATAAGTGCTGGAGATGCAATGAGGTTGAGGGAACATTCTTTCATATGTGGTGGGCCTGTAAAAGGGTAAAAGAGTATTGGGAAATAATTCATAATGAATTGAAAAAAATGTTTAAAAGTACTTTTCCAAAAACAAACAAACCAGAGTCCTTTCTGTTGGGGATAATTCAGATGGAAATTCCCAGGTGTCAAAAAAAGTTTATATATGTATGCCACTACTGTGGCCCGTGTTTTGTTAGGCCAAAAATGGAAAATAAGCGAGGTCCCAGCTAAAGAAGAATGGCAACATAAGCTGATGGAATATGCACAGCTTGCAGAGTTAACATATAGAATAAGAGAACAAGAAGAACACACGATTAAAGAAGATTGGAAAATGTTTACTGAATATATGGGGGGGGGATTGTGTACATTTGAAAACATTGGCAGCATTAAGTAAAATTCAGCACAGTGTAAATAAGTCTTGATGGGTGTAATAATGGAATACTGAATGGTTTAGTTTATGTAAAATATGCAGGGATTTATGATATGCAAAATGAACCATGGAAGGAAGAAGAAGAAGAGAAGAGTTTGGATTTGATATCCCGCCTTTCACTCCCCTTCAGGAGTCTCAAAGCGGCTAACATTCTCCTTTCCCTTCCTCCCCCACAACAAACACTCTGTGAGGTGAGTGGGGCTGAGAGACTTCAGAGAAGTGTGACTAGCCCAAGGTCATCCAGCAGCTGCATGTGGAGGAGCGGAGACGCGAACCCGGTTCAGCAGATTACGAGACTACCGCTCTTAACCACTACACCACACTGGCTCCACTACACCACACTGGAGAAGAAGGGAAGTTACTAATATTTTAAAGATGTTTAACTGAATATTCTAAACTGCAAAACAGAAAATTTAATAAAAATCATATACAAAAAAGGTAAATTGCTTTTGGCTGCTGCAACACAGGGAGGAGACAGGAGACCCACATAGCCTCATTTCCTCAGAGTGGCTAAAGAAACAGATGTGGTCTCTGGGTGAGGAGCCTGGTAACTGTCAGTTCCAGAAAAAGGGAGATCAAGAGATGATGCTTCCCCATCTTTGATAACTCCATTCTGTGTTTCCAAATAAGTTTTTTGCCATGTGATTAGACCCTCCCCTGTTCTGAATCTTGTTGGTGTCCCCATAGAAGATTTTGCAAATCCCTGTGAAAAGGCACTTGTTTTTTCTTTTTTCAACTAATTCACGCAGTAGCTTGATGATGGATCTTCTTGATGTACCTTTCTATTTCTGCTGTATTTTTTTTTCTTTTTTTGGGATGACACGAGCAGAACTGCAGATCATGGCCGAAGAGCCTCCCAGTTTGGCCTATGAAGCCACTTCCCTCAAACCACACCCACTTCTGATGTTACATGTGATGTCAGGTGTGGCACAGCTCACTTCCCATGTGAAATTCCACCACGCAGCTGGTCTAAATTAATTTAATTATTTAAATGTAGTCCATTTACTTAAAACTGCCAATATTTTAATTTCTGTATTTCCATACATAGAAAACCATTTTTGGTAAGCTGCCATGGGAGGGCGTTGTGCACTGAAATAAATCCTTCGAATAAATAAACAGATATAATTTATTTCGAGCAACAAATATGGGTTTTCTTCGAATTTCTGTGCTCTTTTTGATAGACGATAGTCAGTTCCAACCATGTGTTAGGAGGGGCTGCAGTCAGAGGCCTTATAAGCTTAGCAGTCTGGAATGAAGTATGTACACTACTCAGAACTTTTGCTCTGATTTTGTAAATTGCCCCAGCTGTGTAGAGACCTGGAGCCCATAAATTGAATCAAAAATGAGAAAGGATTGTGCCCTATCAAAATAATCCCAGATCTGATCTGTGTCTACTCAAATAAACCACTTTCCAGCCATGATGTGTTAGGTGGAGGATTAGATGTTAGCAGCTGGAAAACAGCTGTCCGCTTCCTTCTCCAACCTTATTATCTGCTTTACCTTATAGGTATTATCTGCAACCACAGTTTTCGCATGGTGTCAAAAACAGAAGGCACAACTATTCCCCAGGATTTGCACTGTGCAGAGTAATGTACTTATCAGGAATGGATGTTGGAATACATTCACTTGGTTGTGGTAGTCCGCTTCTGCCTTCCGTCTGCCCAGCTGCTCTGTTCATAACTCAGAACTACGAGACAGCCTCAAATCCACAAATCTGCAAGCTAAATTGACGATTAAAATTTTATTTATCTAAATAGTTTAGAGGCAAGTCTGAAATATTTGCATCCTGAGAAATGCAAGTAGATGAAGCCTGCTGTTGATCTCCAGATTTATTCATTCATTTAGCATCACGTGCAGTATAGGTACCTTGTACATCTCCAGGGTATACAACAAGCTAAACACATTTTTTTAATGGTGCTTTATGACTGCAGGTTAAGGCCAGCAGGAGCAGGGCGGGACTGGGGGATTAAGCTGTCTTGGCCCACAATGTAGCAGGCCAGTGAGACGAGAAGCCATGCTGCAGTGTCTAATAGCAGGTGGAAAAGACTGCTTACTACAGTACACTGTGTAACACTGGAGAAACCTTGAAGGCATTCAGTGGGAAAAAGGATATGTGGATCCATGTGCAATTTAGAGAGGACTATGTACAGTTGAATGTACATTGACAGCAGTATCTAAGGGAAAAAGCAAGGCTGCGATCCTGTGCACATGGAACCTGTCAACCATCAAATGATCTGCAACTCCCATCACCCCGACCATTGATCATGCTGTTTGGAATTGCCACAGGTTCCCTAATCCTGTTACACACACTTTTCAAAATATCTCAATTAAACTTTTTAACATAAAAAACTTACAGAACGTATGTATGAACTCTTGTCACATCAGGAAAGGAAAGACGGTGAGAAGCATCTATTAACACAGGGCAAAGGAGGGAATGTTTTGGGGGAGGGACTTTCCCCCTTCCTCCCCATCATGCCCCTAGTGCCCCCCAAGTCTGCTTTGGAGTATTGGAGAAACACCCGGAACATGCAGACATCATTCTGCTCCCCCCATACCCCACTTAACCCCATGGCCTCATAACAGCCAGTTTCTTATGTTCATTAATTCAATGTGAAATTTGATGTGGGGAAGTCCGGTCTGAATTCATGCTTGGCCCTGGAGAGGTTGGCCTTGGATGGAGACTTTATTACTACGAACTGTCTCGCCAGAGTGGTGCATGCTCTAGTTATCTCACGCTTGGACTACTGCAACGCACTCTACGTGGGGCTACCTTTGAAGGTGACCCGGAAACTGCAATTAATCCAGAATGCGGCAGCTAGACTGGTGACTGGGAGTGGCCGCTGGGACCACATAACACCGGTTCTGAGAGATCTGCATTGGCTCCCAGTACGTTTCTGAGCACGATTCAAAGTGTTGGTGCTGACCTTTAAAGCCCTAAACGGCCTCGGTCCTGTATACCTGAAGGAGCGTCTCCACCCCCATCGTTCAGCCCAGACACTGAGATCCAACACCGAGGGCCTTCTGGCGGTTCCCTCATTGCGAGAAGTGAGGCTACAGGGAACCAGACAGAGGGCCTTCTCGGTAGTGGCGCCCGCCCTGTGGAACGCCTTCCCATCAGATGTCAAAGAGATAAATAATTACCTGACATTCAGAAGACATCTTAAGGCAGCCCTGTTCAGGGAAGTTTTTAATATGTAACGCTGTACTGTTTTTAACACTGATTGGGAGCCGCCCAGAGTGGCTGGGGAAACTCAGCCAGATGGGCGGGGTGTAAATAATAAATAATAATAATTATTATTATTATTATTATTATTATTATTATTATTATTATTATTATTATTATTATACTAGCATAACCAACCTCAAAGGGTTGTTATGATATGAAACTAAAGTTGCACCCTGAGTTTGTAGGAAGAAGGTCATGGTGCAAGAGCAACAGAAAAGTGATCTGGTAGGGAATGAGTGCAGTTTGAAATACATTTTTTTCTGAACCGAATAAGTCTTTTGCAGAATTATTGAATCCCTAGAATTCTGTAAGTCGGTATCCAGTCTGCTGCGAACTTGGTGGAAGTCCCATTGGGATGAATGGGAACTGTTCGACTACCCTGCATTTAGGGGTAATACAAATGCATCTTAGAAGAAAGCAACACACAGTGAAGTTTGTTTTCTAGAGAAATCTCACCCTTTAGGAACAATCAGTGATGTAGCTCTGCTAACATTGCTTTAGTTCCCGTGGGATTCAGGTGCTCCTAACTCCAGATTCAAAAAAACAGAGAGGAAAACTGAAATGTACTGAAATGTAATGTTCCCTTGTGTTATTATTTTACATTTGGCTACAATGAATATATATACATTTGTAGGATATTTATGGTACTAAGAGAGGCTCCCCAGGGTGTGTCTATTTTATTCCACAGCAGTTCATAAATCTGGTAATTATTAACAAATGGCATTCTGTTACAGGTAAGTAATATTTGAAATATAATCTCCATGAAATCCTTATTGTAGCCATTAATATTATAGATCACTGAAGCAATTAATAGTGTACCAAAATAAGTTCCTCCAATGTAAGTGTAGTATTTTATTGAACTGATTCCACCCCCCCCCCCACCCTACCAAAAAATGACCAAACAGCTAAACTTGAATCTCTTGGGATTCCAGAGAGAAGATTCTTGTTCACAGAGTGAGCTTATCCTAGATTTATACTAGTTGGATGAGAACAGGAGCACTATAAGACTCCTTGCAATCTGAACTTATGTCACCAGGCTGCTTACTCTAGCATGACCTATACAACCACACCAGAGTTTCATTCATCATAGATCAATTTGCCACTATGGCGCGAAAGTTTAGTAATGCGGATGAGGCTTACAGTATGAATTACCCTGTTTAGTAATACTCATTTTCATTATGAATTGGGCAACCTTGTTCCCAAATTCTTCCCCAGGTAATAATTAGCAGCAAGGCACATTCTGAGCTGTGGTTCCACTCTTGTGCTTGGGTGGTGAGACACCAGGCTCCAGAGACTGGTAGCTGCTGCTGGTACAATGTCTGGAACTGCGTCCCCATAACTAGGGACATCTGACTTACCAATCCAAATCTAAGTACTGTCATCTCTCCACTGCCCTCAATTCTTCCTTCTGTCTATTCTAATGGGAACCCAGGCTCCATTTCCACATTGGGAGGAGGACCATTGGGTGAGAAATATTTGAATGGGCTTTAGGGCATCATCAGCTGCCTGCCACCTGGTGTTCAGCAGATGCAACGAACACTCTATGTGAGCAGCCTGGACCTTGCTCTTGTAGCATGTGCAAACCAGCAGATCAATGATACAGTCAGCAGCAATTCCTGTCAAGGCAGCAACTGGAAAAATTGGTCATAAGAACTAATGCTGACTATACCCAAGATCTGCCCATTCACACATTGCATTTTTCCACATGAATTCAGACTTGAAGGAGTTTAGGAACGCTTGTCTGGAAGCGGGGGTAGTATTGTTTGAGTCAGCCCATGGGAGCTTCTTTCTGTTTAGAAAGAATGCAGACATTTAATCTACAATGTGCGGAAAGTCTCGGACTCAGAAAATAAAAAGCAGATGTGTCTTTCTCCCTCTGTTTTGAGAGGGTGATATTCACTTAGGTCAATTAACTCATTGTGGACTGTGAAGAGGTACAGAATGACCTCTTACAGGGCAAGTCGCAACAGGTTTCCCCTAGAGAAACCTTAGAATTGAGCTCACTGAAATAAATACATCTTGCACTACATACCGGAGATCAGTAAAACAATGACCATGAGCACAAACTGCTACTAACTTCCCATGGAAAGCCCCACTGATTACAATAATGTCAATCAGAAAGTTAAGCTCATGCTTAAATCCCCACCACGAAAACTCACGAATGAAAAGTGTATAATGTTGGTGATGCTCTTAAATATCTAACCTTATTGGTTAAACACTGAAGAGGTCTTAGGTGGGGCTCCCAGGACATCTTTCATATTGATCATGTCTCAGATTTGTCCTGTAGTCTAAATCTCTCTGTTTGGTTATCCCCATTTATGGTGTGACTTTCTACAGAATACGGAGTGAAATTTGGAGGAAGCTTCATATCCTCATGAAACTGAACCTCTTGAAAATTCAGCAATGTCCTAGTTTTTAAATAGTTGTGACGGCATTTAATTTTTCCTAGTTCTTAAGAGATACAAATGGTTACAGTGAAGAGTAAAAGAAACAGCTTGTCTCATAGATCTAAAGCAGATCAACACTGAAAAGATCTATGAGAGCCAGTGTGGTGTAGTGGTTAAGAGCGGTAGTCACGTAATCTGGGAAACCGGGTTCGTGTCTCCGCTCCTCCACATGCAGCTGCTGGGTGACCTTGGGCCAGTCACACTTCTGTGAAGTCTCTCAGCCCCACTCACCTCACAGAGTGTTTGTTGTGGGGGAGGAAGGGAAAGGAGAATGTTAGCCGCTTTGAGACTCCTGAAGGGGAGTGAAAGGCGGGATATCAAATCCAAACTCTTCTTCTTCTTCTTCTATGAGCATCCCTAAGCAGCTGTTTCTTCTTCGTAGGGTATGACTTGCTTCTGCTCTCCCCTCTCCTCTCCACCCCCTCCATCATGACTTAGCATGCAAACTTTATTGCTTTGACCAAATTAACACTGATACGTATCTGCAGTGTACACAGAATTTTCAAACAGCCCAGCAAAAAAATATTGTCTCTCCTAAGTGAAACAATTTTTGGTTCTACTGTCCTCAATTACACAAAAACAAAAGCTGTCTTCTTTGATCTTTTAATAAGAGTCAGAAGTAGGGATGTTGTTGTTGGGGCAGAGGAGAAGTGCTTCACTTTATCCTAGTACAGCCAATGGAGCTGCAGAAATTGCATATTTCCTGCAGGACACATTATGTCTGAGATCACAAAAACCTCATTTGACAATAGAAGGGAGTAAGAAAGGAAGGAAGGGGGCCACCTGAGAGTTATATGGAAGTTGGAAATGTCAAGAGGTTGATGAGATGGATGTGGTGTTGTTGGCATCCCTCGGTTTTCAGTAACTGTTCTTAGCAACTTAGGACCGGTTGCCCATGCCCCAGATATGCCCACTTGATTGCTTTGATCATCAAAACCGACACTGTTACAAGTGCCATATAATGCTTGTTCCACATTTGCAAGGAATTGATCTTTTAGTGTGACAGCATCTACACTTTGAAACTCCTTGCCTGTTGCCATCAGGCAGATGCCTTTATTGTACTCTTTCCAGAGCCTGTTAAAAACATTGTTGTTTAGGCAACCCCATTCAGATATGACAGGTGTTTTAATCTCTTTTTAAATATTATTTTTGATTTTAATTATTTTGGGGTGTTTTAAATAGTTTTTTAAAAAATGTTTCTGTTGATGATAATTTCTTTGTTTATTCTTTTTAGAAACTGGTTTGAGGCCTTTTAATTTACACATATATTATGTTACTTTTAGTTCATAAAATTTATAACTTATACAATTTTACATACACATTCCTTGGATATTTGCATTATTGCCCTCAGCATTTGGTGGTGGAACAACATTGCAGAATTCAGAGTACAGTGGTACCTCGGGTTACAGACCCTTCAAGTTACAGATGCTTCAGGTTACAGACTCTGCTAACCTAGAAATAGTACCTCAGATTAAGAACTTTGCTTCAGGATGAGAACAGAAAATGTGCAGTGACGGTGCAGCGACAGCGGGAGGCCCCATTAGCTAAAGTGGTACCTCAGGTTAAGAACAGTTTCTGGTTAAAAATGGACCTCCAGAACGAATTAAGTTCTTAACCAGAGGTACCACTGTAGTGTGACTCTGATTGTGTTTTGCATTGTGGATTGGTTCAAGAAGTGCAAAGCAGAGAATTTCTTATTAAAATGAAAAGTGAATAATGTTTTTCCTCCATCCCTAGAGAAGAGAGAAGGGAACACCTAGAACTGCTTTTTTGTGTGGCAGCCATGTGCACTCTGTAACATCTAGCTTGTGGGCGACTTTAATATATTCCATTTCCCCCCCATCTGTCCCATTTCTAAGTGACACGTGTGTAAATTAGAGCTTTTATCTGCAAAATATGCATGCAAGGTGACTGATGACTGGGGAATAAATTCCATGTACAAACTGTAACATCTAAAAGAGCCTTGAAGTGGAGAAACAGCTTTCTTTTAATCTGCTCATAAGGTACTCTGCTTTCAAAGCAATGGAATTCGTAGCACCCTAGGACTTGCTTCCTCCAGCTGCGTTTCAAGGATTTAGAGGACGGGTGTTTGGTTATAACTTGCTCAACATAACATGTTTTCATGAACTGTCTTGCCGTGGGTCCCCACCCCAAATTAATGCTGTCACGCTGCCAATCCGCAGATTAGCTTGTGCAATGTTGTTTTATGAAGGGTACATCAGAGGTTATTTATACAGATGTTAAATCTCCATACATAATTTATACAATTGGGCAGCACACCCATGCCAGTGCTCTAGCACCTCTTAGTGAGACCAAACTCCCGTACTACAAGAGATCTTAACACGGCATCAATCTGAGCTGCAAAACAGTTACTTGGAGTCAAGCCACTCCACAGGTTCCACGAGGCTCACTGTGCAAACTAAGCCCATGCTCTTGGCCCACTTCACCAGCTGAACATGACAAACAATGGTGTGATGTGAGCCTTTCAAGGACATGACTGAAGTGTTTCAAAAAACAAGCATTTAGAGCCTAAAGGACTGATCCTGAGAAGTCAGAAACAGGATTGGGCGAGCATTTGGAACAGTATCACACATCATGCCATTGTACTAAGTACTCGGGATACTGCAGTAGTGTAGTAATTTACAATTGTGCGGCCAGCGATGCATGGCACTGCACAGCTTGGATGTTGGCAGAGAGACAAAAGACCATGAAGGTTCAAAGCCTTTAATAAATCATGACCATGAACCTCTGGTTTTTATGTATATAGTGGCTCCCCATTCTTTTCTAGGATGGGAGATTATTTACTCACAATCACATGCCCTCCCAGCACACTATGCACGAAGAGTGCCGCCTCTTCTCATAGAAAATAATGGTCCCCTGGAATAGGAGAGGTCCATGCATGTATCATTAGAACATAAAAATAACTGGCTGGATAAGACCAAAGGTCCATTTAGTCCAGCAGCCTCTTCTCACAATGGCTAACCAGATACTTATGGCAACCGTGCAATCAAGATCTGAGTGCAACCAAACTGTTCCTACTTGTATGTCCCAGCAGCTGATATTCAGAGGCATGTCACATGCGAAATGAGAGGTGCTTCACAACTGCTGATACCTGGCCACTGTCTATTCAAAAGTCAATGGGAGGAAAAGCTCAATAAGGATTATAATGGTGACAAATATACTTATGGCAAGGAACTATTCACCATATTGGACTCTTGGCCTGCAATTAAACATGTACTTGCTAGGAGCTAAGCCCCATTGAACTCAGTGGGGCTTACTTCCCAGTAGACTCACAGACTGGAGTGCACTGCCAGTTATTTAAATATGGCAGTGGAACCATATAGCTTTTCAATAAAGTATTAACAAAGCTGAGTTTACGTATTTGGCAATCAAATACTGATTACAGAGATTATCATTTAGATTTTAAGTATTGGTTGAATATATGACAAGTTAGAGACATCACTGCTCGATTAACGTTGCACAGAAGAGAGGAAACTTTGTTCATTGCCATGCAATTTTCTGCTGTTATCTAGCAGCCTGCTCCAGAAGCCCTGTGGGGTAGCTTTGTTTTATTCCCATTTCATTCATGGGACCAAAGGCTGCCCAATGCCCAGCCATAGCTGAGTTGAGATCTGGAGACAGGCTTCCCATGTACACATTTATTGTCTCCTAGTCACTCATTCAGCTTCTCTGTGGAGAGGGATCACAGTCAATTTCCGGGATCTCTGGCTGAAAGGATCTTGGACTAGGAAAGACCTCTGGTGAGATGTCAGAGAAATGTAGAAAATACCAGGCTAGAGAAACTAAAGGTTTTTATGTTCTGTCTATGGATTTGAGGGACTGCAGTCATATTTATGGTCATGCCATAATGCATAAAGTTTGATTTTAAGAAGTCTCAGGCCTCTTGCCTTCTACATGTATCAATCTGTTGGCAAAACAAAGACATTTGTATCAGGGATACTTTTTTCCAATATGGTTTGTTAAATGTCAAACACATACGAAAGCCCCTTTTAGTTGCATGTGTAAAGTTGTTTTCTCGCCCTCCTTCCACCAGGGGGAGTCCATGTGGAAATGTGAAGCTGTCTGACTCATGTGCAGTATTCTTTCCCCTACCAGTAAATGTCTGCAGAATTGATGTTTTCGTGTGCACTTAGCTGTAAATCTCATCCCACTTTGAAATTCTTTGTAACACAAGTAATCTAACAGATCTGCAGTGCATTGAAAGCACTGCCAAGTAAGAGAATGCAAGAACAAGAGGCTTGGCAGCTTTGTGAAGGGGCCAGGGGGGTGGGGACTGCTCCTCAAAGCACAATAAATCAGTTAAGTTGCAAAGCAGCAGTGATCTTTCACAGTGACTTGAAGCCTGCTCTATACCTGGATGAAAACCTCATGCAGTTGAAAGGTGTCCAGTGAAGTTTCAACCACTTAGAGAGATGGATTAGTGCAGGTAAGGGGAACATTTGGTCCTCCAGATATTGCTGAACTACAACTCCTATCAACTCAATCAATGGCTAGGGAAGATGGGAGTTGTAGTTCAGCAAACATCTGGAGGGTCAAAGGTTCTCCACAGCTGGGTTAGTAGATTCAAACTGACCACCATTAAACTAGGAGTAGAGAGGAACCAAAGGGTGGGATTCATCTGATAAACACCCTCAGTGGAAGCCCTGCAGAATGGCTTCTGCCTACACAATGGGGCTTTATCCCCTTTCCTCCCCCTGTGCACCTCCCCCCCCCCATGGCTCAGAAGAGTGTGGGAAGGGAGATGGATTGTTACATCTGGCAAGCTGATATGCAGATGTCTGTAACAGTGTGAAGTTGAATATCACCCAAAGTATTTGTTTAGTGTTGTACCCAGGAAGCAATTGTGGTTACACTACAAGGAAAACCATAAAAACAGTAGGTATGGCTTGCTGCAAATTCATGGTTATAAGTAAAAAGTTATTATAGCTGGCATTATGGTGGTGTACGTTTTCATTAGCGGGGCAAACAGACCCATTAACGTGTGTGAGGAAACAGGTGCTTGGGGAATCTAAAATCTTCTGCCATGCTATCTAGCCTCACATGTTCAGAGGAAGGCATGGAAGGGAAGGAGGTGCTACACATGTAGCTATTGTTTCACATTCCAGGACCTTCCAAGCCAGAAGATGTAGCCTTACTGGATTCTTCGGATTTGGAACACCCACGCCCAGTTAAGTCCAGTCCTTACCAGCCCAGGCTGTATGTGCCAATAGCTGCCAATACCCCACAGCTCCTGGGGGTGGGGGTAAGCATACCAAGAGCTGTACCAGACCAGGCAGCCTCAGAAGACCTCTACACCTTCATGGGGTAACTGCTCTTCCTTGTGTGAGTGAGGATGCTTCAGCAAGCACCTTCCACAGTGCTCTGTCCAGGGTCCTGTTGTGAACCTGCCTTGCCTGTCCTAGCCCTGCCCTACTGCTAAGTGCATCTGCTGCAGTCAGCTCTTCCTGAGTCTTGAGCTGTGACAGGACAAGCCATGCTTGGGCTGCTCTTGCCCCAAATGCCAAGTCCAGTCATGAAACTCACTCTGTTACAAACTTGTTCTCAGAATTATCCTATCTCCACTATTCAACTGTGGAACAGACACTGGGAGAGTGTGATATGTTCAGATCTAACCAGTGACTGGACAAGTGGTTGAACACAGACCTCATTCTAACAGTCTAGCCTGTTGCCTGAATCCTCCCTGCTCCCCAATCCCCAGCAACGGTAAGACCTACCAATAGATGTTAGTCTCTTGAAGGGGTGTGTGGACTGTTTCCTTAGAGGTTTTCTCCCCCCACCCCTTTTTTGAGAGGGGAAGATTATCTGGATGATTATCTGAGGGCCATACACAAGGACAATCAAGTATGCTTTGAATGAATTGTTTTCTCTCCTTCTGCTCACCACCCTGGGACCCTGTGGGATGAAGGGCAGCCTAGAAATACAAATAATAAATAAACTAGCTGCGGCATGTGCAGTTTTTTAAAAGAGAAAATAATAATAATGTGTGTGTGTGTGTGTGTGTGTGTGTGTAGGTTTTAACTCTTTGCCCCCACCATGTTTTTGATCCCATCGCCCACAATTTGCAAAGACAGCATTACAAAAAAGCAAGTGGAAGACTCTGATTTGGATCAGAACCACTCATGGAACACAACTGCTAAATCTTTTCTCCCCTGCCCTGCATAGCTGTCAATGTTTCCCATTTTTAAAGGGAAATTCCCTTATTCCGAATAGGATTCCTCGCAGGAAAAGGGAAAAGTTGACAGCTATGCTGCCCTGGTTGTTTCTTTATTATTATTTTTTTAAAAAACATCAGACACAAAGGCTAGAGTCCTGAATAATGTTGTGTCTAGTTTGGCCCTGAAATATGCTGGTCTGTGTGTAGTGAATCATTGCTAAGATTCTAGGAAAGTGTTCTTGTTTGAAATGGGGCTCCAGATGAACGTTGGAAAGCTGGGAAGCAGCATGTGAAGCCGTTTCTGTTCCATCATCTTGTTCAATCTGCACTGCCAACACCCCAGTCCAGGCTGACCATGTAATGTCCACGGTAAAATGTACCATATTCAGCAGAAGACAACAGCCTGTTTTGCTCTCAAATAGATCTTCTGTTTTGTATCTTAGCAATGCAGACTGCCCACTTATAAAGACAAGGAATTTCATTAAAAGGCAATGCAATGAAAGATAGCTCTACCTAGGAAGCAATGCTTAACCAGCTTCATTTCATTTTTTAAAGTAAAGGACGATGTGGAAATAAATCCAGCCCCCAGCTCCCCTTCAGAACAGCTCATCCAAGCTATCACAGGATAAAACTTTTTAAAATGGAGTTCTATACTGGCAGCCCTCTCTGCTGGGCTGTACTGTAAACCTCATTGAGCAGACGGTGTTAGCTCAGGCTACATCCATGGAAATCTGCTTCAGTGGACTGGATTAGAATGAAGTTATATTAACTAATGAGAAGTCATACTGCGGTATATGGAGAAACTCTGGATTGTCTTTCTACAGCAGAAAATCTGTTTCTTTTGCACATGCCCCAGGGGAGCAGGGATTATTACAGACAGTAGCTGTCTTTCACCATCTGTTATCCTCTTTTGCTAAGAACGGGGAAGGGATGTGTTCACATTAAATTGGTCACTTTCCCCATTTCTTTAAAGCACAAGGAAACAGTGGCACCGTACCTCCTCTTACTGCACCAGTTGTGAGCCCACATATACATACAATAGAATTACTGTTTTTGTCGGCCATGCAGACAATCACACACTTCCATTATTCCATGCTTTTAAAAATATTACCAGCTGTGATGTTCTCCCTGTGTCCTTCATAACAATTAGCAGGAATTTAGCAGCAGGAATGATTTCATAAAATCACTAGGCTAGGCATAGCATAGAGCACAGAAATCTACCTGGGTTCTTTCTTGCACTGCTTGCTCAATAAAAAAGAAGGAGCAGGAAGATAAGGGGAATGTAGTTGAATAAGTGTTGTGAATGGGATACACATGCACACTGGTGTTATGACTTTGGGCAATCTTGATTTCTTTAAATGAATCCACTTAGCACGATTTGCCTAAAAGTGTTGCTGGATGAGTACTCTGGGACTAGATAAAAGATGTTAATGGTTCTTGGTGACTGAGGATGTTTTTCCTACATGGGTGATTTACCCACAGGATATGAAGAGCGAGCAGGTTTTGGAGAGAAGGCCAAGAGTTTAGCTAAACTAGAATGTGGTGAAATGGGCAGCAAGTGGGGATCTTGGCTCAGTATTATCTCAAGGTCTGAAGAAGTCAAATCACAAACAGTTTTAACATTTAGTCAATGTTCACATTGAAAATCACACCATAATTGTTCAGGGTCATAAAACTGTCTTTGCTTGTTATCTCCTTATAACTGTTATTATAGTGTTTCTTTGCAAGGCACACTTTGATTCTAAAAGCAGCTCCGCATTGTCTTATCTCTTCTTTTTTTTTCTTTTTAACTAGGAATGCCAAAATTTCCATATTTGTAGCCTCATTGAGTTTGAGTACAAAAAAAAAAAAGAGAGACGAAGACATCTGACACATGTTTGACCGGCTGCAAAAAAAGGAAAGGAAAAGACTTTTTAATTCATTCTGTGTATATTTAGCAGAAACATTTTCTTGCAGTGTATGCATAAACTATATAGTTAAGTATCAAGTGCCTCTGGAGTCAATTTTTGCCACACAATTCTCCCAGGGAACTTGAAGCTCAAAACTGTGGGTGCAAATTGTGACACCACACATGCACCAAGTTATAAATTATGGCTTGGTCAAAATATGGCCCATGGGACATCTAGTTGTTAACTAGACACAGCAGATTGCTATCATGCTACATGTATTAATTGCCCTTCCAGAGTCAGGAAGTTGAAAATGGCCAATCTCAATAAGGTAATTGTCATAGTCTATACTTTTCTGCCTTTCATCACTTCCTGACCCTACTTTACACTCCCCCAGATACATATCCACTTCTGCACTCCTGCAATTCAGGATGGTACTTTATGCATCTGATGAAGTGAAATATAGTCCATGAAAGCATATGATATAATAAATTTGTTAGTCTTTAATGGGGCACAGGACTTGCTTGGGCTCAAGACATTGTTGTTTGGGGGTATCATTAAGCAGTTAGAAAAAGAAAACAAAGACTTTCTTGATTGTTTATGGACAAATACGCCCCAAAATGTCATGCTCAATGCTTTTGATGTAACTTCCTCCCTTTTATCATGTGACTACGCTTTCAAAAGAAAGAGGGGGGAATGACCAGTTTACTGTGCTCACTTGGAAAATTTCCAGTGCTCTTGGAGAGCTCATATCAAAGCCTCAAGGAGCTGCTGTTCCACTCCTAGTTGTCTGTCCCTCTTCTTTTGTCAAGCCAAAAGAAGCCTCACTTTGAGGATGGAGGAGAGGGTATAAGGCATTAGGGAGCTCCTAGGAACTTCGGAAGAGACCAGCCAGGAGGAAATTATGCTTCATGTGAGTATGCAGCCACTGAGGAGAGATCCCACAGATCCCACTGCTTGCTACTATTGCCAGGAAGTTGCTTTATTCCAAATCAGACCATTGCTCTATCTAGCTTAGTATTGTCAACACTCACTGGCAGTGGATTCCCAGAATGTCAAGCAGGAGTTTTTCCCAGACCTACCTGGAGATGTTGGGGAGTGAACCTGGGACTTTCTGCACACATGGAGCTAAGGTGCTTCTTATAGAGTCAGTGTAGTAGTAGTAGTAGTTGTAGTAGTATAGTTCAAAAGTGATCCAAAGCAGGTTTTTTTTTTAAGTATTCTGGGGTTTAGGTGCTTTTGCAGTCTGACAATGGCCCATCTCGTGATTACTGCTCATGGAAGATCTGATTTAAGAGAACAGTGAGGACTTCATTGTCTACCAGCTTCATAAAGGAGCATTACATCTTAGGGTAATAGTAGTTTTAAGAGTATTTCTAATCCATGATTCCTTATGTCCATTGGCTGATGCTGATTTGACTAGAGTTTCCTTGAAGCACCAAGGGATTTTTAGGCATATGGCTTCAAGGAGCAACAGGACCCTTCTGTTATTTTCAGTCCAAGGAGGGGTGTGTGTGTAGATACAGATGACCCTGCCTGTGGCATTCAGTCTCTTACAATTGTCTAATTGTGTTTTCAAAAATCACAGTGGAATATATTTTGCCCTTCAGATCAGTTTCATTTTAGGGTGAAAGGCTACTAGGGAGAACGAGTGTTTAAGGCTGCAATCCTTGGCGTAAGCGCTATTAAACTCAGATTGATTTGCTTCCAAGTAAACGCGATCAGATTGGGCTGCCGAAATCAAATTATACTTTCAAAACAATGGCTCATAGCAAAGACAATGCAAATAGACATTTAAAAAACAAGCACACACATAACAAAAGGGTTTCCAAGAAAACCCTTGTGAAGTGTGTGTGTGTGTGTGTGTGTGTGTGTGTATTCATATTCCTTGGACCTTTTTATATTTGAAAGGCTCGGCACCTCTCTAACTTGAAGAAAGACTTTTGAGTTTTGGCAGGAGCTTGAATACTGAGGTCAGGGAAGTGTTTCTGCTGGCCCTGATTAGAACTGTATGAATTTAGCTGAGTTATGATCTGTTGAACATATATATGTATGGCTTGACTTGGTCAGGTAGTGCTCAAAGAAAAGGATTTCGGGGCTGTTATGTCTGTTAGAAGAATGCTGGCAAGCAACTTTTCATCACTGCTAATAATCTAATTTGGCTTTGCCAATAAGGGTTAATAATACTTGCCTAGGGTTTTTGCAGACACATACTTAATTTTGAATGTTAAATGCTTCCAACAATGCTCTATAAAAATTAAATGAAAAGGCTAGAATATGGGTTTCTAAAACTTTTTGGTATTTATGTTTAAATTTATTTATTGTATATGGATGCTTTGAGATGGTCTATATCTGTAATGCCTAATAAAGGTTTGGAGAAGGAAGGTATTTATTTTTACCGCCTGAAGGTATCAAAAGAATAAAAGAGAAACTTTGGAAACTAAACTGCATGCTGACAAACAGGCCCCACCCTCAGCATAGTAAATACCAGGAACAACCACCAGCTGATTCCTGGGTCTATTCATTATACTGAATCAGAAAGTAACTGTTGGTCCATCTAGACTAGTATTAGCACCAGCACTGTCAATATTTTGCTGGTGAGATTTGTTAATGTGCCATCAAATTAAGGCTGTGCAAGTAAAGTAGATTTGGTGCTCTTGTCCAGCAAACCCACTTCCAAAAATCCCCCGCTCTTACAAACATATTAAAAGGTGCTTAAAGATTTGTACTGAAGGCACTTGGTGAGCCACTCTGGGGAGAGCTTTCCACAAACAGGGAGCCACCAGGGAAAAGGCCCGTTCTCGTGTTGCCGCCCTCTGGGCCTCTCAATGATTATTGCAGGGTCCATGCTGGGAACAGATGGTCCTTGAGGTAGTGTGGTCCTGAGCCAGTTCACTCAGGTCAGGATCAGTGTAATATGCTCAAACTGCCTTGCCCCAGTGAGCAACCTGGCCACCAAATTCTGCACCAGCTGAAGTTTCCAAACCACCTTTAGAGTCAGTCCCATGTATAACACATTGCAGAAGTTGGGTCCTCCATCATGGAGGGCATGTGTTGCGGTGAGATCACCAGAAACTGCCTCCCTGTTGGGGGGCGGGACTGTTTGGATGGCCACAACACCCCATTGGTTGCCCCTCTGTTGCTGGGGCAGAAATTTGGTCAGTTGGGTTGGCTATTGGCTGCTGAGGGGCTACTTAAGGTGCTGCACGTCGCTAGAGAGTTTCACTTTCTTGTGACGTGCAGCGGATCACCCGCCCTCCTCTCGTTATATTTAGGGTTGTTCTTATGGCCTTGCTATGCCTGACTAGGGGTCATCTGTTTTGGAGCAGGGGCCCAGTAGGAATTTTGCCATTTTGCCAATTGGCTGTTGCCTCTTGGTTTTTGCCTAATGTGTAGCAAATCGTCACAACTTTGTGAGGTTGGCGGTTAGGCATTTGGTTCAATGTTTTGGGGAGGGGACGTGGTTGGCTGTGCCTGCCCCTCCATTGCTGCTAGGGAATTCCGTTAAAGGAATCCAGGGGCTCACCTTGCTTTTGTCCGAACCCTGTCAATGGGCTAGGGCCACGTCAGAGCCCCTGGAAGCATCTGGGGTGAGCTGTGAGATCAAAGGAGTTCTTGCTCCCCCAGAATGCTTTCTCTTACTGACATAGGGTGGTGCCCAGTGTCAGTCCTGTTCCTGCCACCGTGCAGTTTCAGGTAGTCTGGAACCAATGCCTAAACAACCACTCACATGCGGTCATCAATAAAGTTGTGGCCAAAATTTAATGCCAAAAATCCTAAACTAAAATCTGTGTCTATTGTGTCTTCATTTGGGGGTGGTTTTGAGGGTCTTCACACACAAATCTAAAGTATTGGAAAGTTTTGTGTAACTCTTGCTTGACATAGCATCATATAACTTCCTTATGAACAAATCTGAATGAATGAACACTGGCCATCATATAACCTCCGTGCAAGCTTTGTGCAAACAAATCCAGATGACTGCCCACCTAGAAGTGACCCAAGGAAGGCTGCACAGGCTAAGATTTCCACTTCTTCACAACCACAGGGACCCCATTTCCTTTGCCCTTGCAAAGACCACCAGCAAGAGTCATTTATTCATGAGCAGTTCTGCTGGGTGGGTTTGTTTGCTGCTAGAACCATAGCTCACTGCGGCTGGGAGATTGTTGGTGGGGAGGGAAGAGGGGAGGAGATGGAGGGCTTTCATTCAAATGGCAGACTTTCCTCTCTCTAGCTCCTTGAAATGAAACTCTCCCCAGCTGGCAGGTTTGCAAGAGTGCTGCAGTAGGTTTGCCGGCCAGGAAAGGCTGTTTCCATTCCAAGCAGGCGTGTTGAGCTCTCCCAGCCACCAGATCAGATGTTCCATGAAAATGTCCATTCACTTCAGTCATGCTGATACTGTGCAGAACATCTTTAAAGAGAGAATTGTACACCCCACCCCAGTGCAATCCAGAAGTGGAGCACTGAATAGTGACTTCAGTCAGGAACTGATGTGATGTATCCTGGAAACAGGCTGGTACCAACATTCTCTCTGAGACTTTCCCAGACTGTATGATTGGGTGATCAAGCTTGAATCTGACCTTGGCTCCTTTTACACTTAAAATTCATTCTACTCACCTACATGAGTTCCGCAACATAATTTGATTTGCTGGGGTATCTGGCCCATGAAGTTTACATTTCAAAACACTACAGCTGCTTATCAAAAAAATCTCTCAGATGTTTCCTTTCATTTGAAGTGGTTTTGTGTGTTTTGAACCAAACCTGAAGAGGAAAATGGCGATGTAAGCATTTTTACCTGGCTTGGTTGAGATACCAAAAAATAGAAATAAAATAAAAAAACAAACACTTCGGGCGACCTTGTAGAAGTGCTTGTTCTACTAACACATCTCAGAAACACTTGGATCATATGCTACACCAGCACAACTATTTTCTTGTTCTCCATCCAAGATTGCTTTCCAAGAATTCTCATAGGATAGAGTTACTCATGCACAGGATGGAAATCAGAAAAAAACCCAAGTAAGACATTTGCAAGGGCAGGGCAGAGTGATGAAAAATTGAAACATGACAGGTTGTGCCAGCTCAGTTCAGAATTATTCAAGCATGTTTTGAGTTTATATTTGCAAAACTATATTCATACAGAACACACACGACTGCCTCACTGTGCTACATACGCTTTATGAAAATAAGATTTTCAGATGCTCTCAGTCTCCCTTGAGAGTGATTCCATTTCTGCTTGTATGTGTGCACTGTAGATATAAAATTACGTAAGCCCCTGGGGAAACTGTTTCTCTGATCCCAAGCACCCTTTGGTAGCACACTTCTTCTCTGTGGTTTGGGCCTTGCTCTCTCTTGCTGGCTGAGATTCTATCTTGTGGCTGAAAGGGAGGATCTATAGAGCAGCACTGGATTTGGGGGAATTCAGGTGGATCTCCCGCATAGGGCACTGAGCTGAAGGGGCCCCCAAATTGAGAAGATCCATCTTTGAGAAAATCCATTTGGGGGTGCCTATTTTGGCCTCGCACAGTGCGCCATATTAGGGAAGATGGCCAAAGTCTGTTCCTGCACACAGCACAGGAGCTGATGTGCAGAAAACCCCAGGTGTAATTCCTGGCATCTCCTGTTAAAATCAGGTAGCAAGCGATGTGAAAGACCTCTGGAGAGCCACTGCTGATCAGGAGAGGAATCATGCTATGCAGTGGTGGCTTGTGTGCCTTGGGACTGGAAGGGCGGCAGGGAAACCAGCAGTAGGTGGAGTCAGAGGCAATGACAGGCAGAGCCCCCCCTTTAACTTGTTGTAGAATTGCAGGGCACACTGATCTTGGTGGAGGCGTGCCCCATTTGCCCTAATGGACCATCTTCCACTGTCTGTGTGAAATGAAGAATACAATCATGTGCCTGCCTCCACTGGGCAAATGTGAACAGAAGATTTCACTGAGAACTGGTACACATTCATAGTGAATGAAATCAAACCTTTATTAGGCATTATGCAAATAAAACCATAAAAGAGAAAATAACATGTAAAAGCCTTGAAATATATATAAAAAGGCAGCAGTTGGCTACGGATGTGAGGGCGATCTGGCTGCGACATCTGTCACCCCATTGATCGCCAGGGTTGATTCGGCTGATCTGGCTGGCTAGGCGGGTGTCCCCTTCCTCCCTCACCGCTCCATGTGCGTCCCTCCCGAAGCTGCGCGCTCGGTGGAAGAGGACGACCATCCCAGATAGAAGGAGTGTACCGTTCTTCGGTCAAGGGTATACGATAGCTGCGCTCCCCTGCTAGAACCTCCAAACATTCATAGTTTATGCCGGGCTAGCCAATGTAGTCCCTTTTAGATGTTGTTGGACTCCAGCTTCCATCAGCTCCAGCCAGCGTGAGCAATGGTCAGGGATGATGGGAGTTGTAGCCTAGCTGCATCTGGAGGACATAGTTACCTGGCTTAGGGCAATCAACACCCAGCCTGTCTACATATTGCCAAACCTCATGAGTCATTTTGGTGGGATGCTGTATCCTTGTATATTTTTTACTGCTGCTCTGGTATATTCCTAACTCTTTGGTTGTTTTTTTTTTTAAATACCTCCTGCATCTTTAATACTTCTATTGCTGCATATGTTTCCTCACTGTTGTCTTTCTTATATTATTATCCCATCTATGTTTCCAGGAGTGTAAATTTATTTTAACCTCTTTTTCATTGTTACAATAAAAAGATAATTTTAAAAAATGAAGACAGGCATGCAAGAAATTGAAAGAACACAAGCATGCTTTACAATAAAAATAATTGGGGGGGATACATGCATGTGGTTTTTTTTTTAAAAAAAGAAATCAATTATCAGTTATCTAATTAATGTTGCTGGGGAGAAATATAGTGTTACAGTATAAAGAGGGAGAAGAAATATAACCTCCCTGTGAACCTCTCAGCCCTACTTGAAGCATAAATTATAAACCTCTTAGCCGAGAGGCTTTTTGGCATGAGGCTGGTGTCTACAATCAGAACTCCGTCTGCAGGTACGAACACACAGAAATCTTTCTGCCTCATGGAACTCTGAGCCTCAAGAGATTTCTTGTGTTTTGCTTCAATTTGCTATAGCCCGTGTCAGAAGGCTTCTGCGTCCTTGATCAACTTGGGGCCACAGTTTTGGCCTTGGGAGCCTTCCCTGTTTCCTATGTATCCTGCTAGAAAAAAATGCCTTGCAAAGGTGATAAAAAGGCCAGGGTAACTGAAGTAGAACAGAAAGAGAGATGCTTCAGTAGCACTCCCTGGTGATGCATAGATGCTGGCTGCTGCTACCACAACTTGGTTAATCGTGTTTGAAAAGGCTTTGCAGTGAGCTAGATCTTTCTGCCCATGAATAGCTGACTCCCCATCTTCAGTGATGGGATCTAAGAGAACCATCGGATGCAAAAAAGGGACTCCATTAACTTTGTTCTCGCATGTGGGTGACCCTACTGTGACCCAGAGCCTCACAGCAGTTGTCACTTCCACTTCTGTCTATTCAGAGCCATTGTATGAAAGGATATGTCAAGAGGGTTCTGACTAGGTCACCCAAGAGCCATGGGTAGGTGAGGTGGGCAGGAGGAAACAGGGTGAAGTGGAGTTGCTTATTACATGTTTATGTTGTTTTCCCCCACGCGCCTTCCAAGATGGGGGAATATTTAGGCACCATAACACTGTGGATCTCCCCAGTTGAAATGTGAATATAAGTTTTGGGTAAAATCTCACACCAAGTAGACACAATCTTTCCCAAAATTGGCATCAATTGTGGTGGTGCTTCTCTGCTACTCGTGGAGATGGTGGGGCAGGCAGGGCACCCATAAGCAACCTACCAAAAGCAATGGCCTCACCCTGCCTAATGTCTGGGCCAGCTCTGTTGATTACAATCTTCCAGAGCTACCCCACAGTCACACACTTACCTGGGACTAAATCCAGATGAACTCAATGGTATTTATTTCTGTGAGACAACATGCACAGGACTGACATGCTGGCCAATCAAATATGTACATTTCAAATTCTGATTTCAAATTTTGACTGAAATATGAATACAATTTTTTTTAAGATCAGGTTTTTTTCCCCATAATGTGGATTTCAAAATGGCGAATTTTGAATTTTTTTTATGGATGCAACAGATGTAGTTTTACAATATTTGAAATATTTTAATTGCCACAGCAGACTACACCCCCTGAAAATTTTCTATACACACATGCGAAGAGGTAGGCATGGCTATGAGGGTTGGGGAAAAGGACGCCTCTTACTCATTATTGTTGTGAATGACAGCTGATTCTGCCCTGGAACAGTTCGGGCAATTCAGCTACGCTTTAATTCTTAGATATTATGAAAAATGTCCTTTCCCCCCAAAAAAGCTTTTACAGTTGTGAGGCAGCAGGGAGAGGAAGATTTCTGAGAGTGATGTTTTGCTGCTCCAGAGTTCACATTTTAGCTTCATATGTGATTTTCCTGGATGGCAGTTTTATGGGCAAATGGCTCTGTTAAAAGCAGTGCATGCTGGTGATATCATGAATATGCCACATAGTGTATGGTGTCCTCTGGTGACAACAGATTTATAACTTTTCTCCTCTCATAAAAATCTAATATCTTGCCAAACGAAGGCCAGCTGGAGTTGTGAAATCAGTAAACACAAAGAGACCATGTTGCAATACAATAAAAAACCCCCCACCAAAAACCATTGGTTTTTCAGTAAATGTTAATCTGAAACATTTTGCAAGAATGTAGACTGTGAATTAAGCCTCAGTATTTTCCAGGTTTGTAGCACAGAATGGAGAAGCCAAATACATTTTGCTTGAAGGAAACTCCCCCCCCCACCCCCCGGCCCAAAGACTGAATCTCCTTGTGGGCAAACCTGCATGTCAGTTGTGGGTTGCAGCCAAAGACCACAAGTGTGTGGAGAAATGGATGTGATCCTAACCCTTGTTCAACAGGCTATATTCCAAGGGTTAAGATCAGGGGGGCCAACTTGGATAAAAAAATGAGGGCGGGGGGCGGGGAGCAAGTAAGCCCTGCTCAGCATATTCAATCACAAGATGTGGCACACACACACCATCTGAATGGCAATGTGTCTCAACTTTGGGAGCCCCCTTAAATATTTTATTGGGCAGCCAAAGGGACCTCGGCTCCTAGGAATTGGCTCCCATGGTTAAGATCAGGCATAGGCAAACTCAGCCCTCCAGATGTTTTGGGACCACAACTCCCATGATCCCTAGCTAACAGGACCAGTGGTCATGGATGATGGGAGTTGTAGTCCCAAAACATCTGGAGGGCTGAGTTTGCCTATGCCTGGTTAAGATCTACCTTTGAGAGAGGACTTTGTATGTATGTTCTTTTCTCTTTCTTTCTTGTTTCTGTTTCCAGTTGGATTAGGTTTTTTTATTGTATTATGAAAAAGTTTCATTAAAACTCATGGAAAAAACAGAAAGAAACTCATTTGTTTAGTAGGCAGCTGTTTGACTGTGAGGTTTCTAGAAAGACAAGTTTATTGATTTGTCCTCTTTTGGTTTTCTACTGGGACCATACTGGGCACTATCCATATCTAGGTGAAACTTGATGGTCTGTTGAGCAATACACAATGTGTTGTTTTGTTTTCTACTTCAGACAAACAGAGAAAGAGTTTGTGGTTTTTCAGAGAGCTGTGCAGACCCTTATGCAACACAGGGATTTGGGAATGTGTCATAACGAGCTTGAAAATGAGAGGAAGTTTAACTTTCCTCATTAAAAAAAGAGAGATCATGATTTATTGCTGTAAACAGAAAATGAAGGGATGATCGAAGAAAAAAGTTAATTAGGCTGGAAAATGAGCTCTCTCTCGTCGTCAGGGCTCTGGACCACTTTTGAATTCTCCCAGAAGGTCTGGTTTCCATCACCCCTAGCAAGAAAGCTTTGTTTTTATCACCTAAACTGACATTCCGATAGGAGTAGCTTTGAACTGTAATTTGTCTTTATATTATTTCTAAAATGCTATTTGTGTGTTTATGCGTGTTGGCAGCAGTGCTCTTGCATTGTCTGCTTTTTCTGCGGGGGGACTATTAATCAAACAATCAGGTCCCGATTAATCAAAGTCACCTTTAGATTTCAAGGTCCTTGTCTTTATTGCTTCCTGAGTCTGAACTAAGCATTCAACAAGGAAACAATGACCCATCCAAAAGATTGAACCTTTCAGAAGTGTCCTCTCCCACCCCACCTTTGGGGTACACACCTAGAGAAAGGTATCCCTTGATGGCATTTTGTGATGCAAACTCGGAACGTTTTGGCTACCAAATGGAGGATGTGGTATATCCTTTTCAAAGAGGCACACATACTTTGCCTGTTTATTTTGGCTCTCCTCAATCAAAGCCTGCTGTGATTTTGCTATACTTAAAATTAACAATCTGTGTTATGGCCCCCTGTATTAAATTACTCTGATGGTTCCCCCTCAAATCTTGGCCTGAGAAATAGTAAGAGCAGGAAGGTAACCTGAACTTTTGCCTTGTTGTTGCCACAGTGATTATCTGATGACAATCAAGTGATAGGAGTTTTCTCTGATCGTCTGAAATACTTATAAATGTTCCTTATCCTGTTTGCAATGCACATACGTCTTGACGTCAGTTACCTTTTAAATTGCCTACTAAGTTCTCTAGATCAGTTCTTTTAGGTGGAAGTTGTAGACAGGATGCAGCTTTCTGCTTCTCTGTATTCTAAGCTTTCCATGTGCATAGGAAAGGAACAAAACCTTCAATTTCCCTAGAAGACTGAACTTAAGGTTCCACAAGCAATTGCATGGGGACCCCTCAGTGCAGCCCAGCCTGAGAGGATGAGGCCTTGTTTCCCTCAAAATCCTTTGTCACAGCAGTCCCCCATGAAAGGAAGTGAACACCAACTGAAAGCACCCCAAAACAATGAAGCAAAAACAGAAATTGTGCGAATACGGTTTCTGAATAGCATGGATATATAGGCCACGCCCATGCAAGTGAATCACCCAGTCAGGAAACATGCAGAGCCTTTACACTTCTGTACTGGCAGGAGTGTGTGCATGTGAAACTACAGAACCATTCTTCTGGCCAGTAGTGGATGGCACAATGGCTCTGCACTGACCTTGCTGATGCCTTGGCCCCCTGCCCCAACCTGGTGTGCAACAATGACTTGGCCGGAGGGATGTCAAGTCAATGGTGCAGGCCCCATTGCACCACCTGTTACTGCTACAAACACCAGCATTGCTGCTGCTTATCTGGATGGGGTGAGGTGGAGCCACATGGGCGTACTGGTGGAAGCAACAATCCTGTAGGTGCATTCTTGCCGCGAGGGGTGTATCTACTAAGAACCTAAAGAAGCATAAGTGGCAGGGGCCCCTAATCCCGGAGAGGCCCCAGAAGTAACTTAGTCCACATTGCTTTAACAATTGCTTTATCAAGTGCATCATGCATGTATACAACATTTTCATCCCCACTAATAACTAGAAAACTGTAAGGCATAAGAAGTTTTTATTCACACCAGTGACTTCGACATGAGGGATAATCTAGTACAGCAATTTTAATCAAAGTCTGAGAAGTAGTAGTTAATATTTTTTAAAAGATTGTGGCAATCTGCCATGGAACAACCCCATTGAAGATGATAACAGCGGTTACCTAGACCTTGTTGCTGGTTGTGAAGGTGCCCCCATAACAGTTCAAGCTTCAGGGCCCCCCAAATGTAGGTCTACCACTGCTCACAGCCCTAAGTTCACTGTCACCTCAGCCTGTCTCAGGTAAGCAAGAACAAAACTAGTGTTGGGAGCTGCTTGCTGGTGGCTATTGAGTTTCATATTTATGACTCAGGAAATATGAAACACAGCAGCACCAGTAAGCTCTTCCTAGGTAAAGCTTTACCCAGTGGTGTTCTTTGCCACGCTCCTATTAAAGGCTCAGAAGCCAGGCTAAAAATGTTTGGCAACTGCAAGTCCCACAATCAAAATGGTTTCGTCTGACTCTTGAGTTGGCGTTCGTATTTCAGGAAGCTTTGGTTAGCATGACGCTGCTTCCACATATTAGTTTCTAGCACTGGGCCCATGAATCCACATGTAAACACTCTCAGGAATCAACTTTCCGAAGGTGCTGACAACCCTTTATCTTCAATATAAATGGCCAGCTAGAGACAGCAGTAAAATTCCCACACTTAACAACATTGGCTTACCATGTTTGCTATGGAAAATAAAATGCTTCTTCCAATGGCAGCCGGGGTTCCCACACACTACGTTCAGCCCTTAGGCAACCCCCTACCCCCAAGCTCCCTTCCCAAGCATTAGATATCCCAGGGAAGGCTGCAATGCCAAAGTAAGTATGAGCCTCTATCAAATGTTAGTGTTTGAATATGGCTATGTGGAGTCTTTTTCAGAGATACATGCAGCCTTTGAAGTATGACTCACATTGCCTTTAACATACTCCCTTGAGATCAACAGCCTTTATGATGGAAATGCATTCTGAGCTGAGCTGGCAATACAAGATGTTATTGCTAAACCTCCGAGTTTATAAAATACATAATGAAATTTAAGTCTGCGCCCCAGGTGGCTTCATGCGAGTTAGTAATGGAGCATTTACTTCTATGTGCACACTGTGATTTCTCCATCTATGTATTTGCTGTATCCTTGATGCATTGAAGGCTATATTATAAAATAACCACAAACATTGTTAGCATATTAGAAGTGGAATCATCATCTATTCTCCCAAGAGGACCATTTTTTTCACAGTCAGGAAGGAGATAACCTAAATGAGAAGGCTATGACCCAGAGAACAGCCATACCCATCATGTGGGCATGACTATTGGAGCCTGCCTGGTTTGTATCAACTTAGAATTGAGCATGGAAACCATATAGGCTGGTATAGATCCCTAGAGATGATGGAAACCACAAACCATTAACTACAACATTGAGGTTTACACACACACACACACACACACACACACACACAGTCCTCAATACATAAGATTGCCAGCTTGGATCTTTGGACCAGTTCTGTATTAGATCTGAACTAGGATTCTTTTAAGTATAAAGAAACTCTTTAGTGGTTTTAGATTCCTTTGGAATGTACTCTAAAAGCCGAAAAAGCACATAGCTAATTTCTTTATATGTTCTATGCCACGGTCAAGGGGCAATTTAAGAGAATATATGTTTCTAGAGATCTACTATATTGCATGTTGAGGATTTATGTTAAGGTTATCAGAATTTTTTCAATAAATCCGGGGACACTTTTCAACTTCAGTTGAAGGGGATGGATTTTGTCAGGGGACTGATTCGTAAATCCGGGGACTGTCCCTAGGAAATGGGGACATCTGGTAACCTTAATTTATGCTGTTGCCCATTCTTCACTTCTTTCTCATATCTGCATGGATGATGAAGAAAAGGGAGAGAAGGGGGAATAATGAGTCAGGTTTCTGTCTCTCCAGTTTGTACCAAAGACAATAATTGGTTGTTCACAATACAAGTGAAAAAAACAACACATTGCAACGGTTAGGAAAGGCAATTCACACCTTCAAAATACAAGAAGCAACTAGGAAGGGGTTGAACCCTTATTAATGAATTTTTTGGATATAAAGGTTGTGAGGTATTTATGTGTATAAATAAATATGTGTATAAATAAATGTGTATAATTAAATATATATATTATGTGTATAAATTTATATTATATATATTATGTGTATAAATAAATTCAGGGTTTCCCGGGCTTGGGTCTCTAGCTGTTTTTGGATTACAACTCCCATCATCCCTAGCTAGCAGGACCAGTGCTCAGGGATGATGGGAACTGTAGTCCCAAAACAGCTGGAGACTTAAAATGTATAGCAAAGACAAAGGATTACAAAAATATGTGTTTTCACAGATCAGAGATGGTGAACTTCTTTCAGCCTGAGGCCCACATTGCCTCCTGGCAACTTTCTGGGGGCCACATGTCAGTGGTGGATGGGGTCTAGAGGTCCTTGAAAGGAGCCTTCTTCTTCATACCCAGAGCAAAAAGTTGAATAAGTAAGACTCTCTGAGTTTAGTGGGCCTTGTGCTGAGGTAAGTGAGTATGGGATTGCAACCTTAATCTAATCAAGTGGTGCATTTTGAAACCCTCAAATATGCAAAGAAGGCCTTTTAATTATGTGGCAGAATGTTTCAGTTTAAAGGCTCTCTGTAAATGTGGCCTTCAGAATAGTTGGCAGGCTGCACATATTCGCTTAAAATGGCATATAGCCACCGCCAGAATTTTTACAGGTTCTTGAGACAGTTGTGGGTGGATGTTGCCTGGCCAGGAGACATATTTGTGTTTATTGCTTAGGGCAAGAGAAGCTGACCAACCCTAATTACCAAATATTCCTTCACCACAAAGACCCCAGTGTTCTAACCGCACATGAATTACTGTCATATTATTTACCCTCCTCCACAGCTGGAGATGGGATTATTTTAGCTGGAACCTGAGGGGCACAGATGGTGCCACCTGCTCTGCCTATGCTGGTGTGTTTCTTTAAAAACTCAAATCCCTTTGAAAAAAACTTGGATACCAAAGAGGCTTTGAACACTTTTTGCTTCATCTATCCAGCACATGAGTTTCTACCAGCTGCTTATTCAGTGTGCTACAGTTTTAGGTTTACAGCAGGGGTGGGGAGACTGTGGCCCTCCAGATGGACTACAACTCCCATCATCCCATTGGTCATGCTAGCTAGGACTGATAGGAGTCAGAGTTTATGGTACTGGGACCCTGGTTTATGGTTTATGGTACTGGGAAGCTTGGATCCTGGGCTATGAGTTCTGTACAGCTATTGCTTGCCTTCCAATTACTATAGCTTCCAGTGGAACCAGAAGTGATATAATTCTTGAACTGCTAAATATATGTCAGGGTTGTTTCCAGATTTGACAATGCTTAGTTTTCAAATCAGTATCTTATTTAGAAATTTATTCTTGTTCTGCAGTACATGCATGAAAGTGTTTCAGTGACATTGGTGGTCTTTGGTTGGTAAAGTTAAAGGGACCCCTGACCATTAGGTCCAGTCTTGGCTGACTCTGGGGTTGCGGCGCTCATCTCGCTTCATTGGCCGAGGGAGCCGGCATACAGCTTCCGGGTCATGTGGCCAGCATGACTAAGCCGCTTCTGGCAAACCAGAGCAGCGCACGGAAACGCTGTTTACCTTCCCACCATAGCGGTACCTATTTATCTACTTGCACTTTGACGTGCTTTGAACTGCTAGGTTGGCAGAAGCAGGGACCGAGCAACGGGAGCTCACCCCGTGGCGGGGATTTGAACCGCCGACCTTCTGATCAGCCCATAAATAAGCTTCAGTACTTTATGCTTGAGATGGGCAGGGTTGTGTGGCAGCAGCTTCTGGTGAGATCTTGAGGAGCTCTCACAAGATCTCACTTCAAGCTGCTGCTGCATGGCCCTTGTAAATGAGACTTTGGTGGGGGGGGCAGCAGTCGGGGGAGGGGGCAGTGGTCCCTTCCTGTTTTGCCTTAGGTGGCAGAAAAGGATGGGCAACCCTTCACTTTATGGACCTCATATAGGCCAAAATGTGTGGAATAGCCAGCCTCATATAATCAATATGCTGAAGTCTACTTAATGCATGAAAGGGTTAAGACTATAGAGTAAGCTGTCCTGCCAGGCTTAGCTATGTCCATTTCCTTTCACTTTGGGAGGAACTAGGTAATCAAGTCTTTGTTCTCATTCCAGTCTACCCGAGATGCTCAGCGAGTGAAGAGGTTTGAGCTGGTTGCTCCAGCTTAGCTTCATGGCTCTCACAAGCCACACTTGAGATCCTATACCAATAATTTAGTAAGGGCTGCCATACGATGTTACCAGGATTTTAAAGGCGGAATTGGTGTCTGGGGGGAATTTCTGAAAGGTGGCACTTTGTTTTGGATATTAGACAAGTCAACCGAAAAGCTCAACAATTTTTGGGGTGTACTGGTTTTCATTTTTTGAAATATGGAAACCCTAAATTTAGGAACTTTCACCACTTTGTAACTAAGCCGGGTTTTACTGCCAGTGCAACTTTCTGAAGCACATGAATCTGACCTTTGTTTACTTGTGATTTACCAAACGTGTGGTCCTTTTCTATGCTGGGGGAAGAGGCAAACTTTGGAAAGAATTTTTTTAAGGGACATTTTGGAACTCACTTGAAAGGGCATATATTAAAGTTTTAACAGTCTATATTTCCATTACTTTGCTGCATATTTTGTGACTTTAAATCTCTGCTAGAGTTCTCTCACCAAAGAGTAGTTGCCCCAAACTTAGATCATGACATCCACGAATTCTCTTTACTATACTTCACCCCCCACCAACCAACATGAAGTAGGAGTGAACATGTGCTTAAATGCATGACAGGTCTTAACTGATTGCAGGGGCAGGGGAGTCTAAATCTCACTGTGAAGGCAACATGTGGGAATGAGAGGTGTACCTGTCCACTCCTCCATTGCAACCCAAAGGCATGTTTCCTCTTTTGCCCCTACTGTGAGGTTCTGAGTCCACAATGGAGCCAATGGGGAGTTTCCCTGTCTGATGGCCCCATCTTGGTGTGTGTGATGTTGTGCAATTATATAGTAAGGCATGCATCAAGGTTGTTGTTGTTGTTTAGTCATTTAGTCGTGTCCGACTCTTCATGACCCCATGGACCAGAGCACGCCAGGCACTCCGGTCTTCCACTGCCTCCTGCAGCTAGTATCATGAGTCCTAGTATCATTCTGTGGCACTGGGTGCATGTGTGTGTGTGTGTGTGTGTGTGCCATTCACCACTCAAAAAGGTGAAGAAGATCCTGAGAAGGTTCTGCAAGGTGACCTTCTTGTCTCTAGGTGGGGGAGAGGTTGAGAAAATAAACAATCTCAGAAAGTTTCTCAGAAAAAGTCTCCTGTGAAATTTCGACTCTGCTGTAGTGTGAACCAGCTCTCAAATGACAAATTTCCAGCCTGTGCTTGTTGTTGTTGTTTAGTCGTGTCCGACTCTTCGTGACCCCATGGACCAGAGCACGCCAGGTACTCCTGTCTTCCACTGCCTCTTGCAGTTTGGTCAGACTCATGTTTGTGGCTTTGGGAACACTGTCCAACCATCTTGTCCTCTGTCGTCCCCTTCTCCTTGAGCCCTCCATCTTTCCCAACATCAGGGTCTTTTCCAGGGAGTCTTCTCTTCTCATGAGGTGGCCAATGTATTGGAGCCTCAGCTTCAGGATCTGTCCTTCCAGTGAGCACGCAGGGCTGATTTCCTTAAGAATGGATAGGTTTGATCTTCTTGCAGTCCATGGGACTCTCAAGGTACCAACCTCTGAAAAATCTCTGGCATTTGACCCCCTTCCGAAAGCCCAAAAATGTGCTCCCAATTTTTGTGGGTGACAAATGGGCCTGTGCATGTGGGGGCAGTCAGTTTTCTAGAAATCTATTGTGCTCTGTTTCAGCAAATATATACAGTACAATAGTCTGCTTTACAAATCACACACGGGGAACATTTAATGCTCACAAAGCACAATCATATGAGCAGAGGGACATCTCTTCTATGCTGGTGGGGTTGTAAGACTCATGGAATGTATTTGGCACACATGCTGGGAATATGCATATGTGTGAAGATTCTGGGGGAAGATA
Source organism: Podarcis liolepis (assembly GCF_965112155.1). NCBI lineage: Eukaryota > Metazoa > Chordata > Lepidosauria > Squamata > Lacertidae > Podarcis > Podarcis liolepis. The sequence continues at coordinate 58,297,840 of NC_139559.1, forward strand.
TTTCGTGAGATATCTCGTATTACTAAGCAAACAACTGAAACTGATTCCAGATTAGAAATGCTATTTTCTGGTGAGCATAAATATATTCTTCATAGAAGGCTAATCATGATGGTCACAGATCATTTAGAGTTTGCACAGATTTGCAAGGCATCTGGTGTTGGTTTTTTGCAGAGATGGTACACCTGTATATGTGATGCAACCTTACTGGGGGAAAAGTGACCCGGTCAAACTTGATGACTTCTGTGCAGCATGTTATCCCTTTATCTTCCATGTGAATGATGTTTCCTGTGTTCCTAAACCACAGCAACACCAAACCTCATTCTGGACTAGTGGTGGCTAACCTGATGGCCTCCATATGTTGTGGAATACAACTTGCATCATCATCCCTGACTAATGTCCACAATGGCTGGGGCTGATGGGAGGTGTAGTCAAATGCATCTGGAGGGCTTCACATTGGCTATCCTTGTACAGTATCTGGACAGACAGACAAAGTTAAAAACGAATTTGCAAATGTGAATATGCTGCATGAGATGTATTATTTGCACCCAGTAATCGCTCCTATTATTGTTATTTTGGTAACACTTTTGAAACTTTAATGATTTTTAAATTTTTTATTAAACGTGTTACATTTAAAACTTAAATTCCTTTCTGTTGAGGTAAAGGATGTGTTCTTTGCACCATCTGTAAATGCGTCCTTAAGGGTTTATCTGCCAGACTCCTTACAGTCAAACTACTTGGACGTCAATGAGGGTTAGCCTGCTTCCAGTAAAGTCAAGCACCTTTAAATGGTTTGTGTTGTGTGGATCATAGCAAACGGCATGCAAATGCTCTTCTTAGCTCAGAAAAGAAAATACTCATTTCCTTAATTAACTAAAAGCATTAAACTGATCTGCCCTGCGGCAGAATTTCCTTTGCACTCAGAACTTTTCAGAAAAACCACACTGTAAAGAGGTTGGCATCCACTTATCACTTCACTCTAGTTATTTTCCCTTTCAGTTTCACAGCTCTTTCCTGGCACAGAACTCTGCGGCAAGCAGGTTTGCAGAAGAGCATCATTATGCAGGAATGCAAAGCATCCTAATTTCAGTGTGTAAAACCCTGAATCTTTTAGGTAGGAAAAAACGGCAGTGTACCCACACACTCTGAATTTTGGTCCTCTACACTTTTATGGGCAGCTCTGCTTTATATTCAGAGTGCAACTCTTCTTGCACCTAAAACAATATCATTTCCACCTCACACCTCTGTTTAACTGTGGGGTTTTCACAAACACATTGAAAGACTGTGATTTTATGTACTACAAATCATATGCTAACTTTCTTGAGGAGGGGGTCACTTTCCTGAGTCCTCCTTCCAGGCTACTAATCAGTCACATGCAGGTACCAAATGGGTTACCAGGCTTTATTGGCTTCTTCTCTGGCACCAGCTACAGAACGTCAACCAGCAAGTCTAAAACATGGTGTATTCTCTCCCTCCCCTGTCAGGTTAACTCAAAGATTTATAGGCACTGGGGAATGCTGGCAACCAGCCAGCCCCATCACATGCTCCCGCTTGGGGGACTAATTGTTACCACCTGCCTGAGGGGCCCCACCCAGCGGTACTTGCTTACAGGACCGCTACCTCATGACAAACTTCATGCTCTTATTTTAAGACTTTGCTTGCAAGGATGCCATATTGCCATAGAAATATCATGCATCTCAGAAACAGGGGCGCTGAGTTGAAGAGGAAAAGAGTCTGTTTATTTGCTTATCCCTTTCCAAACACACGTTTAAGAATCCTCTGCATCAGGGCAGGGCAGGGAATTGATGGGTGGCAGGCCAGTTGTGACCCACCAGGCCTTACCATTTGGCCTCCAAGGCCATTTTGAGGGAATCATGCCCATCCACCCTATACCTGATGTCATTTACACAATGCTAGGTGTTGGGTTGCTGAGGGCAGGGCTTCAAAGGCACAACCAGGAGATTAAACTGAGTGCCCAATTTTTCCTTTGCTGGAAAAAGTTTGCTCTCAATTGCCCACCAGCTGATGGGCGGTGGAAATGCACATTATTATTATTATTATTATTATTATTATTATTATTATTATTATTATTCCGTCCTATACCCATATATCTCAGCCTGGTTTAGTCTAGGAGGGGGGAGTGGCTTTCATTCAGTTCCCTTCCAGCACTACTCTTTGAACCCTCAAAAATCAGAGGTTTAAGAAGTAATGTGAGGCTGTTTGATATCAGGTGAATGACAGGTGAGCAGCCCTGCCCTCCTGTCAAATTTGGCCTCCTAGGCATTGGGGAGATTAAAAACTGGCCCACCAGCCATAAATGGTTCCCCAACACTGTGTTACATGTATAACATAAAAAAAGAATGCAGAGAAGGAACAAACACAGCCTAGACATGTTTACAGATGTACATCCCAGTGGGGCATACTTGCGGGAAAGTCTGCATAGGGTTGCATCCTTAATTGATTTATTGCTAAATGTGGTTAAACAAACATTTTTAAAATGGCTATTTCTACCAGAAAGAAAGGCTTGCCTGTACAATCAAGTAAACAGAAAGCTTTCCCAAGTTTTCTGCATCTGAACTTCAAATTCAGTACCTGGAGGAAGGGGTGGATTTGTCACCCAAACAAAGGAAGAAAGTGGGAAGTCCTGCTAGCTCTCTCCTGAAATTGCCAGGCAGCCCACACTGGTGGACAAAGTTAGATATAGTCGCTGCCTATACATTAAATAAAGTGGTGGTTCTTTAGTGCCATTTACTGTTTTGTGTCTTCATTCTGGGTCAAAAATTCTGCGCCCCAAACCAATTACAGTTATTTGTTTGAAATAGCTCATCCAAGTCAGATTAGAGTGTCTCATAAGTATTAGACAGGATAAGGACTATATTTAATAACAAACATTCAGATGGGGTGAAAATGAAACATGGTAACAAAATTAAGCTAATGCTATAAGCTTCAATACATTTACTTGGAAGGAAGTCACAGTGATGTCATTGTTACCATATATTTTTAGGACTGTAGATTTCATGCTGTGTAATCCCTTCCATTCCTGTCACTAGAACATTGATTCCTTTATGTGATATTCATTCTCCCATTACAAATTCCCACAATTGCTGGTGTTCATGGTATTCCACCCAGGAATCTGTCCAAAGCTTTCCTGTCTACCTCATTATTTTGTATCAGTCCTCCACTCCACTCCAAGTGTGAAGGTCAGATCCATTAGTTACTGCATTACCTCCTCCAGGGCTGTTCCTTGTTCCTATATTTTTATTCGTGCAAAATGAGTGACCCTCTGGCATTTTGGAATTAAACCTTCCCTAATGGCTCATTTGCTTATCGGAATCTGATCTCCAAAGAATCATGTCTGAAATGAAAGGAGGGCACTGCTAACCCTATATCTCATTCTCCCTGTTTATGATTTCCTTTCTTTGCTTTTATGGAAAATGTAGTAGTAGGATTCTGAGCAGTAGGTGGGATATAACAGTTGGTCCTCCCTGCCTTTCACCAGATCCTTTTATTTATTTAGTTTAACATAATCCTTCTGATTTTCAGTCTTCCTATTACAGGGTAACACAACCTCCAAGGTAACCTTACACCTAGTTAGCTAATTACACTTTGGATCCTACTATTTGTTTTTCTTTTTTTAGTCTTAAGAAAGTGGAGAAGCCTGGCCCATGCTGAGGTCACATTTCTTCAGCACAAGCAAGCAAGAGCTTCTAGGGTTGGTCATATGAGCTTCAGGGACAACGGCCGGGGGCCAGGGCAACTCACTGAACCTTTTCTTTCAGTATGGGTTTAGTCTAAGGTTACCAGATTTTTTCCAATGAATCTGGGGACACTTTTCAACTTCAACGGATTTTGTATGGGGACTGATTTGTAAATCTGAGGACTGTCCCTGGGAAATGGGGACATCTGGTAACCTTAATTTAGTCCTGCCTTTCAATGGGATTAGACAATAAAGCTAATCCCAGTGGCCAGTCATGGTGATGACCATGTTCTAACCCCACTGTTTAAATATCAGCTGCTGGAAACAGTGGTGGTCTTTGGGCTCTCAAATTTCAGCAATGCTCTGTGTGACACTAAAATTTGCCCCCTGCCTCTCATGCTCCATTCTGTACCATTGTTGAGGTGACCGCCTGCCCAGGGCAGCCAAAGTGGTCACCCTACCCTAAAACTGCCTGCGCTGGGAATCACTAGTGGAGAAAGTGCTGTTGCACTCATGTTCTTCTTGTGGGCTTCCCATTAGCTTCTGGCTGGCCGCTGTAAGAACAGGATGTAGGACGAGATGGGTCTTTGGCCTGATCCAGAAAGCTCTTCTTGAGTTATGGCTATGTAGCCTATTGCTACCTGCTTCTCTGAAGTGGTGCCTCTCTTGGCAGTGTACAGCCTGAACTATAAGACAACCAAGGAGGCTATTTGCCATTCCATCTCAAGGGAAGCCTGAGAGACTTTAGCTCAAGACAAGGTCTTCTTGGTGGTGGCACCCTAGCTGTGAAATGTCCCCTTCAAGTGCCACTAGCATGGACATTATCCAGCTTTTGGCACAAGCTGAAAAACTTTATCTTCCTTTGGACAGTATGGGCGTTGAACTATTGAGCCACCTAGTATTGTTATAGGAAGCAGATAAAGTGATTCAGATCTCTAGTGGTATTATAGGTTTATTAACTGATTTTATTATACAGTTTTTGTATTATTATTTTGGAATGTGACTTGTCCTGACATCACTTATGATGAAGAGGGTGGTGTGCATTTTACAAATAAACTGCAAGAAGAGGACAAAGCAGTTTCTTTAAAGGGGACAAAATTGCTTGCAATTTGCATATGCTAATTTATATGTGAATGCAAATTTAGAAACAATTGCCATAATTCGCAACAACAAATTTTATTATATGGTCACAGATCCAGAAAAAGGCCCGCCATACTGGGGAAGACTGTGACCAAATGACCTTTGTGCTTGCTCAGTCTGCTGTCTACCTGCTAACTGTTGAAGGGCAACTTCAAAACCCCTGTCCTGCCCTTCTTATAGTTATTTAACTTTAAATCCCTAGAACAAGTTTAGGCAGTGAATGGGGGAAGGAGTGGGGAGCTTCCATTGTGGAAGCAGAAATCCTTGTACTGGTGGAATGTGTTAGCCAGATACCACCCAACAGGCCAAGAATGTTTCCCATATCTCCATTCTGGAACCTCTGTGCCCTTCTAGTCTTGGAGCACTTTCCCAAGAATTGTGTGTCTGTTGTGTGTTTGTATGTGGGTTAGGTAGTGTCATATGCATCTGCCACCAGTCAAAGTCATCCCATTGCCACCTTAAGAGAAAACCTACCTTTTGCCTCACCCCCCCTCAAATTGGGGCATTGCCATGCTTTTTGCTAGAACTGAGCATGTTGGTACCAGATAAAAGTCTCCCCCCTCCCTGGGCTCTTTTCAGCTATTTTCACATCTGCTCACAAAGAGCGAGAAATGATTTGAAAACAGTAGGGATCCCATTTTGTAACTGAGCAAAGCATTTAGAGCTAGCCTTATAAGCCCATTATTATTATATTGTGGTCTTATTTCAACATCTAATATAATTGGAGTTCAACATCCAATATCATTTGATATCACATATTTTCCCATGCCCTTTCCATGTTTTCTCACTTGGCCTAAACTTGTTGCTAGAGGGCTCTGTTGACAACCATGGCGTGTTTGGATAAGTTGGTTGCCAAATCACCTCTAATAAAAATCCAAACGAGAACAGATGAAACTGTGTGAAAAAGATTCGAGCAGTAATCGCAGAAGGTTAAGACAGCATAAAGACAATTTAAGTATAACAAAGACACCATATAAAGCTCTGTGTTTGCCTCTACTGAGACCCTAAATGTGGCTCATAAGTGAATCTCAATTCTTCAGTCTGTTACATCTTATTTCTGTCACATCTGTCTTTCTGCTTTTTCAATAACTGGTGTTTTTTTGGGGGGGTGTTATTAAATAGATGAAATATGACAATAGGCAGATTTCTATCATGGGCTTAAGATCCAAAATAGTTGATTAGCCAATAACATTCCACTCACTCATTTGATGTCAATCATGGTTTGCTTCTAGCTGATTGTTGGTGCTTACACCTGCAGAGTTTGATTTCAAACTGTTTGAGCAAAAGCAGGGCCCCTCCACATGCCAAACTGGGGGCCTGTGTGGGGGAGGGAAATCCAAGTTCCCCATCCCTTTATACTCCCCTGTGACTCCTGAAACTAATTACCAGCATTTTCCAAGTTCTCTTTTCAATAAATTTTGTAACCTACTCACTTGCTTTCCCCCCCTACCCTAGGCAGAGAAATCGGAGATATCATTTCAGTAGATTTCTTCAGGGGCATAAAAGCATTCTCCACCATTTTCTCAGTGACTGGTCTCACCATTCAACCTGTCAGTAGCACAACTTCTTTCATTTTTTGCTAAGGTTTCCTTTTTGTTGCTGACCACCATTTTGAGTCCTCCATGATGAGTCCTTGCATCATTCTGTGGCACTGGGTGCATGTGTGTGTGTGCGCGCCATTCACCACCCAAAAAAGTGGAGAAGATCCTGAGAAGGTTCTGCAAGGGGACCTTCTTTTTTCTAGGTGGGGTAGAGGTTGAGAAAATAAACAATCTCAGAAGGTTTCTCAGAAAAAGTCTCCTGTGAAATTTTGACTCTGCTGTAGTGTGAACCAGCTTTCAAATGACTCTAGAAGGTTGGGAAGCAGTACTAGTGGCTTGCCTAATGGACGATAATGAAAAAGGGAAACATAGTGTGCATGGGAATGTGGGTACTATATAATATAGATGGTATGGTTTATTATTATTATTATTATTATTATTATTATTATTATTATTATTATTATTTAAAAAAACATTAGTACCAAAATTGCCTGATAATTTGTTCCTCTTTCCTAGTTTTAGAAGCTTTGGTAAAGAGGGACAATAAGAACCCTTTTAATTGCTTACAGAGTGCAAACATTCCCACCCCTGACATGTCTCACAGCTTCTGCTGCAGAAGAGAAGCGGCCCAAGGAGTTCAGCTGGTTTGCTTTATAACAATACAAGATGGAAGGCAAATGTGTTCCTTTTTCATTTGTGATCCCTGTAAGAGGAGGAGGAGGACCTATAGGTTGCTCTTTCTTTCTTTCTTTCTTTCTTTCTTTCTTTCTTTCTTTCTTTCTTTCTTTCTTTCGTTCTTTCTTTCTTTCTTTCTTTCTTTGCATTTCAAGCTACTCCCTGCCCTTTGCTACCATTCCTTTATGTTTATAAGTTTAGCGGGGGGTCTAGAGAGTGAAATGAAAAGCACATGCCTCTCTGTCTTTACAATTGAAATGGAAGAAATCTAATATGGCAGAAGAATCATGTTGTTTATGGGGTTATGGATTTCACTGAAGGCCATCCTTACTGATTCATAATTAAACTACCATAATAAGCCCTGTATTTCATCTCTGGAGATCAGAAGGATACAAGGGAGCGAATTTTCATTTTCACTAGGGGCTGGTGAATATATTTCCCACTTCCACAGATCTTTGAACATGCTAATGATAAGAAGAGGAAGAAAAGATTTATGAGGGATGCTGCAACCAATGCAAGTGAGTTGAGGGATAATTTACTAGACCAAGGGTAGCCAAGGTGGTAACCGCCAGATGTTGTTGTGCCCTCCAGATGTTGTGAGGCTCCAGCTCCCATCAACCCCAGCCAATGGTCAATGGTCAAGTCATCACCAATGATGATGGGAACTGGAGGTCACCATAGAATCACAGAATTGTAGAGTTGGAAGGGAACTGGGGGGTCAACAAGTTAGGGGTGTACAAAGGGGGTGTGAGGGGTGCGGTGCACCCCAGGTGCCACCTTGACAGGGGGTGACAAAATGGCGGGTGGCACTCATCACCACGGGGCCTGCAGTATGCACGAGCCACGCGTCTCGGCGCCAGCAAACTCCACACTGTCCACCCACTTCCTCCCCCCTCAGCTGTAGGGCAGCTGAGGCCCCACTGTGTGCCCTGTCTCTATGGGCGCTGCATCTCATCCCTATGGGCGCCGCAATCCCAGTCCCTATGTGTGCCATGGCCATGGCCCACCTCTATGGGTGATTCGCCCAGCCCCTGGGCACTCCGCCCCAGGTGCCTGAGAGGCTTCCTCCACCACTGTGTCACAGCAACCGCCTGCAACGCAGGAATTAAAGAAGTGTCTGGGTTTTGCTGTCTTGCCCAGGTAAGTCTGCAGTGGCTATTCAGATGGTGCAGTCCCACCAATGAAAGGGAGTTTTGACCTGCTCCATCTATGACCTGGGCCAGTTCACCCTTCACTGGGCAACCTGGTGCATCTCAGCTCCCCAGGCCTTGCCATATTAGTGCTTAATATGGACACCTGATCAGTATAGCCCACAAAAGCCCCAAACTCCTGAGCTCAAGCAATCCACCAGCCTTAGTCTGCAGGAGTATCTGGATTACAGACACGTGCCACCACAACCCACTAGCACTGGTTACTCTAGTACTAGACTAAAACCCTATGGTACATACAGTGGTACCTCGTGTTACAGACGCTTCAGGTTACAGATGCTTCAGGTTAGGGACTCCGCTAACCCAGAAATAGTACCTAGGGTTAAGAACTGTGCTTCAGGATGAGAACAGAAATTGTGCAATGGGAGCAGGAGGCCCCATTAGCTAAAATGGTACCTCAGGTTAAGAACAGTTTCAGGTTAAGAATAGACCTCCAGAACGAATTAAGTTCTTAACCCGAGGTACCACTGTAATTATATTCCTCAACCTTGTTATTGTAAGCCAACCTGTGGACATGTCCAACAACCCATTTACTTGTTTCAAAGCTGCACAGGGAAATATAATTTGGAGCAGAAAACTGGCTGGGGGCTGTTTCTTAACAGTTCCCCAACCCACACCTTGATTTGCATAATTAGCATAACATGCTAATTAGGCTGCCAAGATTTGGGGGACTTAAACACAGCAATCTTAGCTTGTACCCTTTCTGTCATGAATTGTGGTGGTTATGAAAACACTCCCAATGGAACATTAACAACATATGCCATGCCTGTTCATGATTAAAGACATTCACCGTACTATATATCAGAGCAAAGTTGTCAGTATTAAGGAAATAGCACTTTGGTGATAATTCCTAATATACAGTGTCCTGTTAAATGAGCAAAGCTTGGAGTTTGCTTTAGCTGCTGCTTATTTTCTAGCTTAATGCTGTTCTGTGTTTTATTGAAACCCTTCTTGTTGTTTGCATTTATGGCCCTCTGAACTTTACTGTATCCAACAATTCATAATTACTGTCTGTACTGATTACTTATAATAAGGATTTAATGCATTTAATAATGCATTTTTCACATCTGTAAAATCCTTCTTCCACTGCACACAAATCACACGCTCTCTAGTAGTAAATGTTCTGTGATGGAAGAAAGGGAGAAAAGGGGGGGGGGACCAAAAAAGTTTGTTCCAGCTTCTTTCACAATACAGGTTTCTCTTTTTCACCATTTTAATGCTTTATTGAGTCAAAACAATTATTCTGTATGTTACTCAACCAAATTTCCAGAGGCTACAAAGCGGAAATGTGTTTTCACTGAAAATCTGATTAGTATCTACCAATGGAAGTTTTTGATTTTATTTTTCTCATTGCAAGAAAGAGAGAAAACATTTTCTTTTCTTTCCACATTTGAAAGACATTTGACATTTTGAATAAAGCTGTCCTTTAGAGTTCAAGTAACAAAGACAGCCAAATGAAAAATTAGCACATAAAATTAATGATCGCTGAAGTTGGCAGTACTTGCTGGAAAGCTGAGGTCCTTCTGGCATTTGCCTTTGGAACAGCATCAAAGTTCCTGCTTCCATTCAACATTGGAGCTGAAAAGGGGAGAGAGAGAGAAAGGAAAATGTATCCAGAATATCAGGTGCAAAGGAAAACTGAAAGGCTAGTAGGAGAGATCATTTTCTGGCTGTGTTCATAGTGCCAGTCCAATGAAGTAATTTTCAAAAAAACATATATCTGGAAAAAATTGCCTCTGAGATTCAGTATGTTCTGTTTTGTTTTCCTCTCCTCTAGTGTTAAACTGGAAATGAAAGTAAGAATTCTGTGGGGTTGGGTGGGAGAAACCCACAAAAAGTGGATGCTACAATCTCTTTGCAGAAATATATGGACCTTTATGAATGACTTAACTGTGTTAGGAAGGCACAGTTACTTTTGGCCAAACTTGACTTGAAAACCCCAAATGTGATTATTTCTTTGAGGTGGTGTGTATTTGGTTTCATGCTTCTAAGACAATCCCTTGAAGCCTGATCTTTTCTTGTATTATTTCATACGGCAACCTCTTTGAACTGCAAGCCTTGTTCTCCAGCATACAGAGGACCAGTTTTCAGCTTACACAAGTGGGGGGTGGAGGGTAAAAAAATCCCTACCCTTGACGCTAGCTAGAAGTTCCCTTGACGTGATGTTAATAGCATCAAAAGAGGGATGAACTTGGAGCACAGCTGCCAACAGATTCTCTCACTGTGCAGATTAGTGCACAAAGTGAAGATGTAGAGAGAGTATAGTTGTAATTAGGGCATTAGGCATACAGACAAGCAAGGCAGTCTTCATCTCATTATGAGGAAAGCAGCATATTATGTCATGGCTTTTATAGTGGCCCAGCTGCAAGCTATCATTTTAGAGGTCACAGAGAGAGAGAGAAGGAGGAATAAGTGATATTGCCCTGTCCTTATTAATAGTAGTTTAAGGGCTGGAAGGAAATTGTATTGGCATGGGTTTTGAGCTCTTGAAATAAATTAGTTTCATGTCATACTTTTGATCATTTGTCCCAAATGACTTTTACAAGTAATTTGTGGCAACATAGCAATGCTTAAATTCTGTACAATTCCAGCGGTGCTGTAAGCCTGGAGCCATTACAGCACAACTATAATAATACAGTGTCTGTGGGGGGTTATTGTTTTTGTTCGTTACTATGTTATGCATTTTTGTGTTTTTATATTGCAAACCACCCTGTGATTCTAGATGAAGAGCAGTATAGAAATTTAATATATAACTACTACTGCTGCTGCTGCTGCTGCTAGAGCACAATGCTTCTTAGCCCTTTTGTCCCTCTTATTTGTGATGCATAACCGGACAAGGACTTGAAATTGCTGCAAAGGACCGCGAGTGATGAGTTGTAGAGAATCAAGTTGTTGAAGGGCAAAAGGTGAACATCCCATCAGGGACTGGCTTGGATTGAGTGTTGCTCCAGAGGCCCATGATGCACAGATGAGGAACTAGGAACTAGGCCAGCCCCAAGTACACCACTTATTCCAGCTTTGGTCAGAAAGAGTCAATGGATCGCCAAAGGTGTGGGAGATACAGCAAATTGCAACCTGGGCAAGCAGTGTTGCCCCTTCTGTCTCTGCACCATAAAGAAATTCTAGTGCAAAGTGAAACTACGAAGCTCCAAATTTACACCTCAAATGATGCTTAACGCCTCAGAGTTCTCCCCCCTCCCTCCTGAAATACCTCAAGGATTATCTCTACACACCTGAACTCTTACATAAACATTGGAGGCCCCTCATCCTTGGGAGGAATAGAAGTGGGAGGAGGCTACTGAAGATATCTTGTCCAAGGACCTCCCAGAACCTAAATTGGGAACTGGCATTCACAGTGGAGAGTCTTCCATTGCAGTGAAGGGGGTGCAGCCCCACCAACCTCAGTCCTGAGGATGGCCCTGCCTGCCAACTTCCTCCTCCTTAGTCTCCTTGCTGCCCTGCAGAGCTCAGCACAGAGGATGATGGTGCAAAAGTAGAATTAGTTGGCTCCACCTGCTGTTGACCTCCCTGCCTTCCACCCTATTAGTCCCAATGGGTGCCAGTGTCCTGAGCACACCCAGCCCAAGAAGGACAAACAACCAGTAGTTTAATTATTTATTGACAAAGGACAAACTTACCAGGGGCAGATTTAGGGCTGTGCAAGTGGTGTGCACGCACTGGGTGCTGAGCCGATGGGGCGACATTTCAAAGCCCAGTAAGTGAGGTGATGGGCTTTGGAAAGGAGGTATGAGGCTGTGATAGGATCATACAGTCCTCTCTCCTCCTTCCAAAGCCTACTTAGCACTTTCCCAGCTTTGGGTAAGAGGTGCTAGGGGTCTCGGACCCTACCAGAGCCCTCATGCCTCCTTCCCAAAGCTGGGCATCTCCTTACCCACTTTTGGGAAGGCAGTGTGAAGCAGGATGGGGGGAATTTTGGCCTCACACAGGGTGCCATAGTACCCAAGTCTGCTGTTGAACTTACTGTAGCTCCTGTAGCACATACACACTTCTGGTGGCCAGGCTGCTGGTGTCCCTTCCTGGGCTTATGCTCTGAGCTGGAACGTCAGAGCAACAGGTGGCTGCGCCTACACCCAAACTTCACTATCCTTGTCTGACCGCATGAGTGCAAGCTAAACCTTGACTTCTCCTACATGGACATTGCCACTGTGCCTGCCTCTTCAAGCCCCTTCTGGTCCTGGGGGACAGCAGGAGAGGGGATTCTGCTGCTCCCTCCCTTCAGGCACTGTCTCTTCCTCAGCTCCTGCTACACCCTGTCCTTCCATCTCCAGCTTCTGCACCTCTTTCCCTGTCTCTGACTGCTCCATACCCTCCTCATCCTCCAGCTCTGGCCCCTGCCTCACAGGAGGTGCAAAACCCCATAATTTGCTCCTCCTTTCCCCTGGAACAGCCTCGGGCTCTGAGATCTCTTCTGCCCACTCATTGGAGGCCTGACAACCAGGCAGCACTTCTTATTGGGCTCCATTGTTGTCACCCCTCATCCAGAGATATAGCTGTCAATGTTTCCTTTTTTAAAAGGAAATTCCCTTATTCTGAATAGGATTCCTCGCAAGAAAAGGGAAAAGTTGACAGCTATGTTCAGAGAGTGCATCCTAGAAGGCATTCAACTCTCCCCCACAAGTGTGCATAACAGGGGTTGTAAGCTTAAGGGGAGCGTCTTCCCCATGGCTGATCTTCACAATGAGTCTGGGAAACCCATTCCAAAGACCATTACTTTAGTTCACGTCCTGCTATTCCTCTTTGTAGGAAGCGCCTTTGTGGGAAGTTATATCTGCACTACAGCAAAGCTGGGTGTGATGCACAGAGTGGAAGTCACTCAGTGGATGAAGGAGCAAAATAAACAACTTAGCAACAGTCTGCTCACTGAAGGCCTCACTAATTAGAATTCCTGAGCAAATAACAACCAAGAAGAAAGGGAAAATGTGTTTATACACCCCAAAGTGTGGGGATATGATCTGTGAGTCATGCAATATGACTCAGGAAAATTTAGTGCTCAGAAACTACTTCTGTTTACACTGTTACCAGCAGGGATGTCAAGTGTAGCAATTAAATCCTGCGCCTTTCCACTGTATGTAGCTTTGTGAAGGTTCCCTGCCCTTTCTTTTATGGACCTAGTATCCTTCCTAACAGAACATCTCGATAGTAAGTTGTTGATTTTTGAAGTATGTAAACACACACAGATCTCATTTTGATGGCTGAACTATTATGAGTTCAGTTCAGGAACATGGAACTTCTGTTTGGGGAAAAATAAAGTAAAAAAGAAAAGAAAAAAGCTTTATATGATGTAGTTCAGCACAGAAGACATAGTAATTCTCCAACAGATTTAAGTACTTAAGCTGTGAGAAGATTAGTAGCTATGCACTCTATGTAATGTTTTATTGTGCTTGATCCGGAAACTGCAGTTAGTGCAGAATGCTGCAGCACAATTGCTGACAGAAGTGACATCTTGTCAGTATATAACACTGTGCTCAATGGGCCTTGTTCCCCGTAGAGAACTGCATCCTGAGTTTTTAAAAAAGCATCTTATTTATTTATTGCATTTATATACCTGATGAAGCATCTCCACTCCCATCGTTCTGCCCGGATGCTGAGGTCCAGCGCCGAGGGCATTCTGGCGGTTCCCTCACTATGAGAAGCAAAGCTACAGGGAACCAGACAGAGGGCCTTCTCTGTAGTGGTGCCCGCCCTGTGGAACGCCCTTCATCAGATGTCAAAGAGATAAACAACTACCTGAAGACATGTGAAGGCAGCCCTGTTCAGGGAAGTTTTTAATGTGTGACAGTTTAATGTATTTTTAATCTTTGTTGGAAGCCATCCAGAGTGGCTGGGGAAACCCAGCCAGATGGGCGGGTACAAATTAATAATAATAATAATAATAATAATAATAATAATAATAATAATAATACTATCCCACCTTTTCTTCCAACGGGCTCAAGTGAGCTTTGTGGCCAAGTGGGGAATAGAACTCTGCTCCCAGGTCCTCATCTGATGCTCTAACCATTACACCACACTTAATTTTTATAGCTGGCAGTCTGCACTATCCCAATGTATTTCATTTATGCATCATATGAAACATCTGTGTATGGATATAAAATATTTCTCCCATGATTATGCATACCCTCAGTTTAGTAGACTGAATTGAACAAACAAGACTGGAGAAATCTCTCTCTCTCTCTTACTGAGTCCAAAAATTCTAACACAGAGTTCCCTTTTCAAAAGGGGAAAAAACACTTCTAGATCATACTTTCGATTGAACACTGTCTTCTTGACTTTTTTGCTCTCTTATGGCACAGGGGAACCTATATAAAGAAACTTGGCTGGGTTTTGAAAGGCATAAATTAAGGGAGGAGGAGCCTGGGGAAATCCCACTAGAGCCCCAGCAAGAAAGAGTTCAAATGCCTGAGTTTTCTTTCAGCTGTTGGAGATAAAAGTCCCTGCGCTTTCAATTCTTGCTTTCTGCTTCTGCCAATAATCAGAGGGAGGGCTCTTCCTTGGCTGTTGACTGCTGAAGAAATAACAGAGATAAATTAAACTAAATAAATACACGCTGGATTGAATAGATAATAATTTCACTGGCTATCAAAATATCAAAGTGCAAGGGGGGAGAGTGCGCTAGAGAGGCACACACACAAAACTGGGCTTTGAAGTTCTGCAAAGGCCTGCTTTGTCAACATGGTAGTTAGTATTTTTATTTAAAAATTGATAGACAGTCCAGGGCCAATGTGGGCTTGCAGTCCTTGAGAAGAAAACGACAAGCCCATGAATAGATTGGAGGATTCATTTTTGCATAATGAGTCAATTGTTTTCATTAAAGAAGACAAATTCTTAACTAGGTGCACAAATGTAAAATCTTTCCCTCTGCAAACCAGCTTGTTCTTTTGACACCCCCCCCCCAAGAAGATTAGGGAAAGTACAGGATGCACAGGGAGAGGAGAAAGGGAGAAAGTCCCAGTGTGCGAGCTTCCACTAGTGCAACAGTTTAGCTGAATGTGGCCCACTGCTTCTAAGTCTACTACAAATTAGCCAAGAATCAAGTCAGTCTGACCAAATCTCAAGGACTCAACTTCCCCAATGTTTCACCAGTTCAGTTATAACCTAGGCTTTAAAAGGCAGAGGCTGGGGTAGCTGGAAACAGCTCTCCCATGAGCGGCTAGGCCTAAACGTGCATCCCTCTCCTGTATTTGTCATGAACTCTTTGGGTTGGAGGGATGCATATGAAGGCCTCGTGCAGAAATGTGCAGGAACTCTGGCGGCCATTTTGTACTGGGAGGGACCTTAATTTTTACATATGTATGGATAGTCCTTTGTGTAAAGGCTTCTGGGACTGGAGGCAATGAAAACTACTCTGGCAAAATGAACTGAAAAAGTCTTCACTGGAGACTCTTTTTAAACATTTTTTTTCCTGTGGAGACTAGGAGAGTTGGTGGGTGAGGGGAACCCAGCATACTTTTAATAGCGCTATAAAATATTATAATTTACTGTGAAGGCTTATTAATAGTAATAACGGCCTTTTATGCATTTGGCGGTCTTTGACTGATTGAACCTTTTTCGTTCACTTTAAATTAAACTGTCTTCAAACTTAGTTTTGTTCAAGTCAACGAGCTGGTGCGTTTCATACAAGAAACCTGTTTGTAGTAGGGCAGAGAAGTACCTGGCTCTAAAGCCAACAGTTATGACTATAATCTCAGAAGACCTCCAGAGCCTGAAATCTCATGCTGAGCTCTTTGAATGGCACTTAAGTGTATACTGTAAATCACTTAAGTGTATAAACTCTTGGAATGAATTTATTGATATCCAAAGGGACGCAGTGGTAGGCATTGGCAACAGTTTCATGTATACCATCATTTCTTTCTAGCCAGGGCAAATGAATCCTCAAATGACTGTAGTTTAAAAGCCTTTCCTGACAAATCCCTTTTCTTTTCTCCCCTAGAACAAAGCTAAAGTAACAACAGCAGCAGCATTATTATTAATAATGGTCTTAAAATTGTAGATTAGCAAAGTTAAAATAATAATTAAAGTAACAACACCCTTTCTTTTTTAAAAAAACCAAACTTCGATAATAAAGGGTGGTGGAGAAAATGCTGTTTGCCACACTTGTTTCCTAAAACAATTTCACTAAACCTTGTTCTTCTCTGGTCCTTTGCTAGCTAATGTGGGCTTTTAATAATTACTATCGCGTTTACATTTATTTTATCTTCTATAAAATTTTATATATATATATATATAGAGAGAGAGAGCAATGACACAGAAACTGGTACCCGTGGTCACATCTAATGAGCTATTTCTGAGTGTGACATACAACCCCTCTTCAGGTGTTTCTCTCCATGTGATCTCATTTGCTTGGAGAGGGTGAATGGGTTTTGTGTGTGTAGCTCTGTGTGCACTTTCATATACCCACTTTGCCTGTTCTGCCTCCATACCGTTGAGCATTGACCATGTCAGGAGAAGGTCTGCAAAGTAGAAGCCTGCCAAACACAAATAGGCCATGCCTTGAGTTGGACCTCATGGAGACAGCCTACTGGCAGACCTTCCTCCAGTATGTTGACTCACATGTTGAAGGAACTTTTAAAGGGACAGGGCAAGATGTCACGCTGAGGATGGTACAAGCACACTCTCTTTCTCATTACATGATGGAGATTTTTTTAAAAAAACTGCAATTTGTATATTGCTTATTCATGGTTATCTCTAAGCTGTAAACTAGAAACAGGAGACATGTTTTTAACACAGTAATATACCTTGCTAGTCTTCTAAATTACTGTTATATGGTGACAAAGGTAGATGCAACTGGCATCACTTTTGGTGGGCTATTTAGCAGTAGGGCTTTAAGTTTATAGAAAAGGTAAGACAGGAGACACGATGTTGTTGTTTAGTCGTGTCCGACT
Organism: Podarcis liolepis; assembly: GCF_965112155.1. Lineage (NCBI taxonomy): Eukaryota > Metazoa > Chordata > Lepidosauria > Squamata > Lacertidae > Podarcis > Podarcis liolepis. The sequence continues at coordinate 58,314,998 of NC_139559.1, forward strand.
CTTCATGACCCCATGGACCAGAGCACGCTAGGCACTCCTGTCTTCCACTGCCTCCCGCAGTTTGGTCAAACTCATGCTGGCAGCTTTGAGAACACTGTCCAACCATCTCGTCCTCTGCTGTCCCCTTCTCCTTGTGCCCTCCATGTTTCCCAACATCAGGGTCTTTTCCAGGAAGTCTTCTCTTCTCATGAGGTGGCCAAAGTATTGGAGCCTCAGCTTCATGATCTGTCCTTCCAGTGAGCACTCAGGGCTGATTTCCTTTAGAATGGATAGGTTTGATCTTCTTGCAGTCCATGGGACTCTCAAGAGTCTCCTCCAGCACCATAATTCAAAAGCATCAATTCTTCGGCGATCAGCTTTCTTTATGGTCCAGCTCTCACTTCCATACATCACTACTGGGAAAACCATAGCTTTAACTAGATGGAGCTTTGCTGGCAAGGTGATGTCTCTGCTTTTTAAGATGCTGTCTAGGAGACACTATAGAGGTTTATAAAATTGTGCCTAGTGGGGAGAAAGTGGTTGGAGAAAAGTTTGACTCCCTCTCTCATAATACCAGTCGCTGAGAATCACGAGGTTGTCGGTAGTGCTGTTGCTCTCCTGCCCTGCTTTCAGGCTTCCCATGGAAATCTGGTTGGCCACTGTAAGGACAGGATGCTACTGGCCTGATCCAATGGGCTGTTCACTGACTCAGCTACTGTGCTGGTACAGAGATTAATTAATCTTCTATTTGGGAAGAATACACAGCTATGGCAGCACAAATAACATAATTATGGTAGCATAGAATTTTGGGAACCATTGCAACATAGTTTCAATGATATCTTTCAAGGCATCCCCTTTTGACCTAGTTTGGAATTACAGCTTTGATGGAACTTCTTGTATAATTTGCATAACATCAGCCACATTTAAAAAAAGCTAATGGCAGGGTTAAGCAACTAACTAACACAATGATTTCTTTCCATATAAGTCACTATCACTGTACATTAGGTTTCTATTTTCTGCACATTTGGTCTGCAATGCTAAGCATCTGGGCTTGGGCACATATTTATTTATCCCTTTATTTGTTAAATTTGTACACCGCCCTTCACGTGAAGACCTCAGAGTGGTTCACAGCATAACAACGCAAACTAAAAATACATAATACATAATGAAAAGAAGAGCAAGAACAAAACATACTCAAAAATCCCCCGTTACTATTTTAAAGAGTGGGATTTACTTCAGAGTAAACGTACAGACAGCAGTTAAGAAACAGCTAAGAATAGATGTCATGACGAACTGGGGAAATTCTTATTCCATTAAATTATGCTACTAGCAACACAGCAGAGTCATCCTTGATGTTTTTAGGGAACACCCTTGGTGGGTGGGAAGATTTGCACATAGCATTTGTTATGGAGTGGAAAGAAATAACTTACACCATCAAGTTGGCTCTATTTCAGAAGGCACATGATCCAAACATGTTGTGGCATTAATAATTGTCCCGATAGCCCAAAATTTGGATGAGCAGCAGCAGTACTGTTTATATAGAGTTGCATGAAACCATGAAGGTCACTGTGGAGGACACTGGCCACTACTTCATAGAAGCATAGAATTGTAGAGTTGGAAGGGACCTCAGGGGCCATCTAGTCCACCTCCTGCAATGCAGGCATTTCAGCTAAAACATCCATGACAGGTGGCCATCCAACAGCAACTGTGAGGGCAAATGGCAGCCAGTGGGTTTTTGTTGTTCTTTTGGCAAGACACTGCTGTGTGGCCCCAATCCAGAACAGGGCCCAGTATCAGGACATGACATTTATTTTTTATTGCGCTGTAAAATGCCCAGTACTGTCTTTGGACTGGGATGGTGAATAGTGGATAGATGGCAACAGAAGGGTGAATGTAGCTTTGTGGTCTCTTCCCTTTCTGGCTTGCAACTGAAGTCATAAAACTGGTCGAGGCCAATCTTTCTAGGTCCTTGGCTGCAAAGCCAAGCAGAAAGCAGTGCAAACTTTTAAATCCTGGCTTTCAATCTGGGACAACCTCCAGGAGCTTTTATTCATCTCAGTTCTAATATGAATCCAACTGACCCAAAATGTAAGTTGACAGATAATTCAGTGCTAAAGCTCTTGGCGCATCTCCCTGTTTATTTTGATAGATGCAATTAATTGTGCAAAGAAAGTATGACATACTTATTGTTTGTGTCATTAAGAGGCATTTTCTCACCGAGTTAGCACCCAACTCAGGTCTCATGAAAGTTCTGGAGACAGATTTTAACCATGTTTAGTTGGACGTAAGTTGGGATGGAATGGAATTAAACATGAGCACATGTTAAATTGGCATAGACAGCAGTTAGACCGATCCATTCATCCCTTCAAACCTGCTACAGCTTACTTAGTACAAGGATTGATCAAGCTCTTCAAATTAAAGCTGCTGAAAGGATAATACTTCAAAGTGGCGTCTTCACTGCAAATATTATGGGTGCTGTTTTTTAAAAGGAGGAATATTCCATTATAAATGAATCAGCAGGAAAGAATCATCATGCCATAGGATACACTGGGTTGCACTTAATTAATTTCACCAACTGGTATCCATCCAATTCCATGAGATGGAAAGCAATTCATTGTCTATTTCAGGAAATGCAATATATAATGTAAAAATCCATAATAGCTGGATCAAATAGAGATATTTTCCATTTTTTACTCTCTCCAAGCAGTGCTTAAATTAGAAGCATTACAGAAGTGTTATTTTAAAGGCACGGTGTCAATGTGTGTGTCATATTTCATTTTAGGATCCAGCCAGAACCCTAGATTATGAAAGTGATGTTCAATTGTGATGGAAACTCCTTCTTGAGTATTTAGTGCTAACTGCTGGCTGACCTGTTCACTGGGACTCTGATCACCTGGAAGAGATTTCATCTTGGCTTCATTTCCCTTTCACCAATTACTCATTTGCTTCCATTTCTTTTTAGCTTAGCTCTGAATAAGTTCACAATTGCTATATTATGGTCTTTCTGGATCATCATTATTATTTTTGGTAACTGAAAAGACATGATATCTCATTTTCAACCAAGCTGTGCCCTTGAGAAGCCCAGGACTGCTCTGGAGCTGGTTTGATGGTGTGTATATCAGCAAAATATACTTCAATTACACATTAAAATGATGATTGGCAGAAGTAAACCATCCCAGAGTTCTGCAAATGACTGCTGAAACCCTATTGAAAAGCCCCATTCTCTGAAGCCCTGTTGAGATGACATTATAGAGAAAGTGAATAAAGACATGGCTAGTATGTATGTATGGGGGTACGTATGCATAGGTGCATATGCACATTCAGTCAACCTATTCCCTGTGTACAACAAGCTGGGTGCAGACACACCAGCAATCATATGCACATTATGCAGATAATATGTGTGATGCTTCTGAGCAGCTATTTGGATGAATGCATGGTAGTTGAAGGTAGGGCCACAGTGGGTGCAATGCCAGCCCCTCTTCCTCTGTGTGTTCATTCATTTCCTCTAAATCAGCAGTGGACTACATGGAGGAGCTACGCTGCTCACCTGACCTCTGTCCAGCTGACTCGCAGCATCCTGGGATGAAGAGGGGAAGCAGCTTGGTGGTGGTGATATTGTCACAGTGCAAACACACCGGCCCAGCGCTCCTGTCAGCGTGTTTGCACCATGCCCACCCCACTGCTTCTGCCTGTTCACCATCACGGTATGCTGCAATGACTTCGTCATACAGAGATCAAGTGAGTGAAGCAGCTCCACCATACCATCCGCTGCTGACCTCATGCATGCGTAAGAATTTGATCTGTGCAGAGGAGCTCATTGACTAGGCAGTCATTCCAGAGCAATGTAGAGGGAAGGGAAGGGAAGGGAAATGAACAGTGCTTATGTGAAACTAACTTGATACTCAGAGTTACAATGAGAGCCAAAAGATGTTGTTATTTGAGTTCATTTGAGGCCTGTAGGTTGTCAGGAACCCCAGAACCTACCTCTCTCTCTCCCTCCCTCTCTCCAGACACCCCCCTCTCTCTTCAGATGGAGAAATTCATGAATCACAGCATAGAGCTGTAACAGTTATTGGGGAGATGATCAGGGACAACCTGGCATTGCTGAAGCCTTTTATAATGTGTAAAGAATCTGACATGCATTACACTCTTGAGCTGTTTTGATGGAAATGTATTTTCTCACACTGAGGTCATTAGTGAGCCAGCTTTAAATATCCCGTTCAGGCAGCTGTGCTCAGTGTATGGTGATTCCCCCCCCCTTCTTCTCGTGAGGTATCCCAGGGCCATTGGACTATTTCAGACAAAGAAGGAAAAGGGCCCCTGCTGAGCTTGGAAATCATCTTGCTACTTGGAGATCAGCTTGGAACAGGTTATTTATTGCTGTTCTTGGCATGGGGGTCCCTCGCAGGCCTGCAGACTCAGTTTGGCTGCTCTCCTCACGGCTCTCTGGCGCAGCTGACGATCCTTCCTTTGGAGCATGGGGTGCCTGACAGGCCATGCAAAGCAAAAGGCCTGCCTTGCTCCAGATCTCTCCTAAGCTAATTCCCAGTCCCATGGAGAAAGGGCTGAGTTAACAAACAGATGCTTGGTGGTGTTCAGCAAAGAAGAACCGTCAAGCCGAGGCTCTTTCTTTCACGTTAGCAAACTGTTACGAAGGACTTCTTGAATATAATGATTCCATAACAATGACATAATGGTGTAGAGTTACAGTCAAAGCTTTAATTGATTATTTTGACACACACACACACACAATTCCAAAAATATGTGTACAGTAAAAGCTCAAGAACCTGAACCACTCTGTAAGGGCACCATTTAGGGAAGTTGAGGAGAAAGGGCTTGCCCTTCCCCAGTCCCAGGGTTTCTCTCAGGGGTGAGGAACCTTTTCCAGCCCAAAGGAAACCTTCCAGGAAACCTTCCAGGGTGATATGCTACTGGTGAGCAGGGCCAGAGGCACAAGTGGGTGGAGCAACAAATGTAAATTTCACCTTTGTACAGAACAGTGGTACCTCAGGCTAAGAACTTAATTTGTTCCTGGAGGGCCGTTCTTAACCTGAAACTGTTCTTAACTTGAGGTATCACTTTAGCTAATGGGGCCTCCCGCTGGTGCCGTGCCACCACCACACGATTTCTGTTCTCATCCTGAAGCAAAGTTCTTAACCTGAGGTACTATTTCTGCGTTAGCAGAGTCTGTATCCTGAAGCGCCTGTAACCCGAGGTACCACTGTATGCCAGTTCCATACACCCCTCTGTAACCTCTATTCTGGCAAACAAGTGGTATTGTCTGAATTCAAGGACACATTCCAGCCATTCAAAAACACTCAGGATGTGAAGCAGAGCCAGTGAGAGATGTGGCCTGGGGTGAATGGTTGAGAGGCCTAGAGTGCTGCATTTGGATTCCAGGCCTGAGGTTCTGCAGCCCTAGCTTATAGTTCTGACAAACTCGCTGATTTTGCACACCACGTGCAATAAAATAGCCTGCAGAGTAGTTCTGTACCCAAAGGTGGAAATCCCTCTTGGGGAAAAAAAAAATTGTAGCTACTCTGAGGAAGAAGGAAACAATTCCTTAGAAGGAATCTAATCCTTGGGGGATGAGTAACTATCCTTTCATGTTGAGGATACGTCTCCAAGGGGTAGGAGGAGTTCTGGTAGGGGGTGATTTGATTGTTAGAAACATAGACTGTTGGGTGTGTGATGGGCATACAGACCACAGGGTGAATGGCCTTCCTGGCATGAAGGTTGCAGACATCATCTAGACAGCTTCCACAAGAGGTAGTGATGGTAACTAGCTTGGATGGCTTTAAAAGAGAATTAGACAAATTCATGGAGGACAAGGCTCTCTGTGGTCATTATCCATGGTTATACTGCACCACCACAACTGGAGACAGTATGCTTCTGAATACCAGTTGGTGGAAATTGCAGCTTTGGATAGAAGCCAAAATGTTGCAGCCATATTAATACATAAAGAAAGAAACATGGCAGAGTCCTATGTAATAGAGACTGCTTCCAAATGCAAGTGGGATGCACATGGTTGCATGCCTTCTTCATCAAAATCTCAATGAAAACCCATTGCATTTGGGAAAAGGGCTGTAGGCAGCTGTCACCATAAGGTATGCAGTGACATCACACAAAATTGTTCTGTATCACAAAGCTGAAATCTTCAGAGAAACACTTTGTAAAACAAAAGTCATTTGTTCATTCTTTCATTTTATATCCTGCCCTCCTTCCCATGGGAGCCCATAAAGTTTATTATTATTATTATTATTATTATTATTGAAAACAAAAAGCATGAAATACTTTCTGAGTAGCCCTAATGGAGATGTTAGTTTTGTAAAGCACTTTGAGATCTACAGATGAATAGAGCCGTATGAACATTGCACTACCTTCCTGGCAGTTGGGTTGCTCTTGCTTACTGATAGGAGAGGGGTGATGTACTGGAGAGGTTGGCACGGTGCAAATGCACCAGTGGAACTTCTTCAGTGCTCCTGCCAGTGCATTTGCACCACAGAGAACTCTTCATTGCCTCCCCGCTCCCAGCAAGCAACAGGGACACAGCTGCCAGGAAGGTGGTGTAGAAGTTCCATTCCCCTGGTGAGCCACTTCTACATATGAGAAGACCCAGGACATATGTAAAGTAGGGGAGGGGGCAGCCTCTAATTTTTACAGGATTAGTGTACTCTCTAATCCTTTTTTAAAAGCATATTGCTTTTAAAAAAATCTTCAGATTCTTTAACTGAATGCAATTTATTACCTAAGCAATCTGCATTAGGTAACTTATATAGTGAACCTATATAATGTATATCAAGTTGAGACTCAGATGTATTTCCTTCTTCTTGACGTGTTACCATATTCGCTTCCATCTTCTTTTGCAACACTCTAGGGAAAACGGTTGTGGTTTTTTTTTAAAAAAAAGCATTGCGCCTAATTACTTTTTCAACTGTTTTATCATGTGCATTTACATGATTATCATAAAAAGTTTGTCTTCGTTTCAAACGTTAACCTCAGAATCCCCCCCCCCCCAGTTGACTTGTGCACTTCCCTTGGCTCTCATCATGCGCGATGCTGTCAAAGAGCAGACAGGGGTTTCATTGCAACAGACATAGCTTGTGCGCCAATGTCAATCTCAAGGTTTTGTGTTGTTTTTAGTGGTCGGGAACTCTTTAGCTAGTGTATGAGGTTAGGAACTATTTAATACTCACTGTAGCTGCTGTAGGAAGAAACTTATACCAAGAAAAGGAAATCCTTATTTGCGCCAGACTCAAACACGATCTGTTTTGACAAAAGATGGTGCTATCGATCAGGTGTCATACAGCCGCCGGTGGTATGGTGGAGTGCAGCTGCACTCCCGATAACAGCATCAGTGCAACTTACCTGGATGGCTGGGTTGAGGCAGGGAGGTAGCAAAGTGGGGGTAGGTGGGATGTGTAGACATGGTTATGGAGCCAAACTGGTAGTCCCTTCAGCCCTGACCTTGAAGCTGCCCATCCAGGTCAGTTGAAGTGATACTTTTAAGTTACTTTGGGTTAAGTTGCCTTGGGCAAAATAAAGCAACTAACAAACTTAATGAATAACAATAAATAATCATCATACTGGAGTCAACTGATGCTGGTATACGAGACAAATGGTCCCTGGGGATGAGCAGCAGCTGGAAATTAATAAGAATAAGAATAATTTATTTATACCCTGCCCATCTGGCTGGGTTTCCCCAGCCACGCTGGGGGGGGGGGGTCCCAACAGAATATTAAAAACATGACAAAATATTAAAAACATGACAAAACATCAAACATTAAAAACTTCCCCAAACAGGGCTGCCTTCAGATGTCTTCTAGAGGTCAGAGAGTTGTTTATTTCCTTGACGTCTGATGGGAGGGCATTCCACTTGGGCGGGCGCCACTACCGAGAAGGCCCTCTGTCTGGTTCCCTGCCACCTCACATCTCACAGCGAGGGAACCGCCAGAAGACCCTTGGCGCTGGACCTCAGTGTCCGGGCTGAATGATGGGGATGGAGACGCTCCTTCAGGTATAAAGGGCCAAGGCCGTTTAGGGCTTTAAAGGTCAGCAGCAACACTTTGAATTGTGCTCGGAAACGTATTGGGAGGCACCTAATTCCCCAACAGATTGTTGACAGTAACCACACATTTGTATTTTCAAATGCTGGTGGTTATCATATACCTGAAGCTGTGGTCTATTTGGTGCAAAGCGAAACTTAACGTGATATTGGAAGGTCTTGCTCAGATGGATCATTTGTAATAATTCCCAGGGGTGTTAAAAATGTGTGGGTAACATCAATGAAAATTTCCACAGTGAAAATGTACCTTTGCTAAAGGAACGTTATTGTATGGCAAATGTCGCCAATGCAGTGCCCGTGGGCACACAGGTAGGCATAGAAGAGTTCCCTGGTGCCCACGGGGTCCCTTCCCCTTGCAGAGATTAGACCCGAAAGAAGGATTCTGTTCTAGCCAATAGACATGGGGCATTTCTGTATAGATGCTAGTTTTCCCTGAATTTTTTTGGCATGCTGCCACATGCTGCCATCATTAAAACCACAGAGCCTAGGACTTGCCGATCAGAAGGTCGGTGGTTCTAATCCCTGCGATGGGGTGAGCTCCTGTTGCTCGGTCCCTGCTCCTGCCAACCTAGCAGTTCGAAAGCATGTCAAAGTGCAAGTAGATAAATAGGTACCGCTCTGGCGGGAAGGTAAACGGCGTTTCTGTGCGCTGCTCTGGTTCGCCAGAAGTGGCTTAGTCATGTTGGCCACATGACCCGGAAGCTGTACGCGGCTCCCTCGGCCAATTAAGCGAGATGAGCGCCGCAACCCCAGAGTCAGCCACGACTGGACCTAATGGTCAGGGGTCCCTTTACCTGTACCTATTCTAGAATAATGTATTAAAAAAACCTTCTGTCTTGTCAACTGCGAAGAATCTGATTTTTGTGAAATATCTGTAATGAATCGCCATTTGTGTGGCATGTATATAAGCACCATCCTGGCTCCTGTGTGGAGGAGATGGAGGTGCGGGGGGACGGGACGTGGTTTGAGAGGCATATGTTTTGTGCCATTAGTATTCAATGTAGCAATAATCAGAATGTTCATTCTGTGCCACGATTTCTCCTGGTACAATGGAACAATCTCCCACTCTCCTCCCCCTGCGCACCCCTAAATCTGTTCTGGCTCCCTCCCCAACCATCTAGAGCATATTTGGGGATAGTGTAGGACTCATGTTGGGAGAGGAGGAGGTGAAATCCCCTTGTGCTAGAGCAAAAATGCAATTGAATGCCACCCAATGTTGTAGGGAAATACTGAAACAGACTTCAGTGGCATTAGACGTGCTCCATTTAAATCATATTAATAGGCATCGAGTGCCCATTTTAATATCTAAAAAAGAAACAAAGCTCCCTGCGTTGTAATTCTTTTTTTCATTTTGCCCTTTTATTTGCTTGTAAGCTGCAGAGCCCTGAAAGAATGCATTTAGGAAAAAAGTGTGAATCCCTCACCATTAAAGCATGAGCTCAGGCACCCTTACGCGCCATGATGATTCATATCCTCTACTAATCACCATCGATTATATGTGAAAAACTTGGAGAACTCATCCCAGAGGCTCTAAGAGCAACGTATATGTTGCTTCCAAAACCACCATATGGACTATGACTCATAGGTTATGCTCAGCACATAAAACATCTATTACATGGTCATTTTTGGCTACTAAAATGAATCTTTTTGTTGTTGTTTCTAACCATTGGTCATTTGTTTCCTTTTTTTAAGCTGTGAGAGAATAATAAAACACTAACAAATTAGATAATGCTTTTGGCATCAGGCGCCTCGTACATATCCTAATGCGGTTCTTGCATTCATAGATGTGCTAAAACAGCTGGCAAGGGAAAGAGATGTGCCTAACATCTGGGAAAGAACAGAGGGTATGGTTTCATAGCAAATGAAAAGTATTTAGGGTTGCTTCCTGGCTAATTATGCTGACTGTGTTCACACAACCTAGCTTTATCAGTCGACTAAACTTGTCATCCCAGGATATTGGGGATCGACAGCTCACGTGCTTTTGAGCCATTCTGCTGACTTTCCCAGTGCCTTTTGGAGTCAAAAGCCATAGGCTACAGCCCCAGACAACAGTGGAAAGATATTCGTTTGCAAAGGCGCTTGTAGTCTGCTGGCCTTGAGAACATTGCTGGGTCTAGCAAGATGTACCATACTTTGTCTTGCTTTCTACTTACACCATGGACTCATTTGATGGAGGGCATCTATGTATTGAACTGGAAGGTTTCCTTTTCCTTCAAGTGCTACAATTCCCTGACCATATCGGTCTTGTACTTTGCTAGTCACTTCATCACCAGTGTTTGGCATCTGGTGATCTTTCATCTCCTTGAATCAGTAGGAAACCAAGGCAGTCACATCTTCAATGTGGATGCCAGATGTTGATTCTGAATTCCAGATGACACTGAAAGTAACATTGTGGAATTCTGGACATGTAGAAGATTGACATGTGTTGGAATCCGGTACTTAGCTAATCACTGATTAGAATTCTTTTTTTTTTCTTTTTTAAAAATATATTTTAAATACTTGGTTTTAATTGCTAGTCTTTTACTGGCAATTTTATTGTTTTCTCTTTGGAAAACTGCTTTGAGATTTTATTACAATAAAGTGGTAGAGAAATCTTGCTAAATAAATAAGTAAATCAATACAGGTGGAACTGTCAAGTGTTGAATTTTTGTGAATTTTTGTCCATCCCTATGACACACTAGCCTCGTGTGTCTGGAAATGTGTGTGTGTGTGTGTGTGTGTGTGTGTGTGTGTGTACACACACACACCTGTTCCCCCCCCCAAAAAAATTACAGGCAAGTATATTAATGAAAATTCAAAGTGTGTGGGCAACTTATGCCTATATCAGTTGATGCATCGAGCACATGGACCAGACTTTCCTGCATGATGATTTTTGTCTACAAACAAACAAACAAATGCTATTATGGCAGGAACTTATGGATGTATGCCTGTAAAGCAGAACTGCAACATCCAAAGGACCTTTAAAATAATAACTTCCTCAGTTAATCTGCACCATTTTATATCCCCCCCCCAAAAAAACTATATATGATATTAAATGTGTCTTTGCAAGGTTTCAATATATATGAGTTGTATCAGCTGGGGTGGCTGGAGTTGTGTCAATTAACATGACCAGTATAGGCGTGGAGCTGGGTTTAACCCTATTGCTTTCAGGGGAAATCCCTGGTGCCAAAAGGGGATTTCATTCCAATCCTACTTCAGGCTAAGAATTTCTCACAGAATTTCTCGCAGCAGAGACAAAAAGGCTGAAATTCGACCACCTGATGTGATACTATTAAGTAGCAGCTCCCTAAACTGATTACATCCTTGTTTGTTTTTTTAAAAACCCAGCATGTTAAAAGCAAAGACCCATTTAACGTCATGTAGTTTGGCCCAAGGGATGCGGGTGGCGCTGTGGGTAAAACCTCAGCGCCTAGGACTTGCCGATCGCATGGTCGAATCCCCGTGACGGGGTGCGCTCCCATCGTTCGGTCCCAGCGCCTGCCAACCTAGCAGTTCAAAAGCACCCCCGGGTGCAAGTAGATAAATAGGGACCGCTTACCAGCGGGAAGGTAAACGGCGTTCCGTGTGCTGCGCTGGCTCGCCAGATGCAGCTTGTCACACTGGCCACGTGACCCGGAAGTGTCTGCGGACAGCGCTGGCTCCCGGCCTATAGAGTGAGATGAGCACACAACCCTAGAGTCTGGCAAGACTGGCCCGTACGGGCGGGGGTACCTTTACCTTTAGTTTGGCCCAAACTCTCTTAAAGGCATAGGAGCTAACTCCTAGGGGTCAAGATCCCTTTGCCGACGCCCTCATTTTTTGAGGGGTCCAGGCTTCCCAAATTTGATATGTATTGCCATTCAAATAGTGTGTGTGTAAAACATGTCACGTGATCAATTATGTGGGGTGGGGCTTACCTCCCCTCATATTTTATTCAAGTTGACACTCTTGTTTAAAGGGCAGTTTGAAGTGATGAAGGAAAGAGGGTAAAGGGAAGTAGATGGGTGGAGGGATGGTACTGCACCCCAAAATATCCTTGCCATTACAGTGGTACCTCGGGTTAAGTACTTAATTTGTTCCGGAGGTCTGTTCTTAACCTGAAACTGTTCTTAACCTGAAGCACCACTTTAGCAAATGGGGCCTCCTGCTGCTGCCGTGCCACCGGAGCCCGATTTCTGTTCTTATCCTGAAGCAAAGTTCTTAACCTGAAGCACTATTTCTGGGTTAGCGGAGTGTGTAACCTGAAGCATATGTTACCTGAAGCGTATGTAACCTGAGGTACCACTGTATTCTGTACTTCTACAATTGAAAACACCATCAAAATGTTAATAAGAAAAATAGCTCCTTTTAAGAAGATAGGCTGGTCCAGCCTTCAAACTGTGACAGCTTACATTCCGTGCAGTCGGTACTTGGAATATACAGCCAAAGTTAATAGCTCACAAACGGTCATCATCTTAGATTCAGCTTAATCTGGGCAAATCCTGTGCTGTGCTATGCTATGTGAATGTGCCCCATTAGGTAGTCTTTACTTCCCTCCAGCAGACTATGGCTTATAGAAGCCACCAAGGTTCGCCTCTTTAGAATTCACCAAAAAGAATAACTGGTGACACTGATACACTTCACTTGATTGTTTCTGCCTTGAAAAAATACCTTTATATATTGTTGGCTAAGATATTTCCCACTTCTTTTCTTAAGCCAAGCACAGCCCTTTGAGGTATGGCTGCTCTAGCTGCTGATCTTATCTTATCAAAATATTTATACACAATTCAAAGCTTGTCAGCATGTGATTTTAATTGCAGATGCAGTTTGATATCTGGTGGTGCCTTCACAACACAGAGCCTCCACTACAGGGGTTGTTGAGAGGCCATCACTCACTAGCTATCCCAATATTATTTGTTCATTCATTCATTCATTCATTCATTTTCTTACCTAAATTTTTAACTTGCCTATTCTTGAAATCCTCAGGAGGTTAGCATAACAGTGAAACACAGCACCTATTAATACACTCACCCCAGAGCCTTACTAGAATATGTGAGAATGGACAGGTGAGCACCAAAGAGAAAATTCCATGGGCAGATTTTCATTAAAACGGAAGATTCTGCTGTTGCGTATTGTCCTGGCTAGGGATGGGCAAATTGGCCAATTTTGGTTTTCCAGGTTTCTCATTTGCCCAATCTTAAATTCAGCTCTTCACATTTCTGCATAAATTTGCTATCATCTATCTATCTATCTATCTATCTATCTATCTATCTATCTATCTGGGACACAGGTGGCACTGTGGGTTAAACCACAGAGCCTAGGACTTGCTGATCAGAAGGTCGGTGGTTCGAATCCCCGCGATGGGGTGAGCTCCCGTTGCTTGGTCCCTGCTCCTGCCAACCTAGCAGCTCAAAAGCATGTCAAAGTGCAAGTAGATAAATAGGTACTGCTCCGGTGGGAAGGTAAACGGCGTTTCTGTGCGCTGCTCTGGTTCGCCAGAAGCGGCTTAGTCATGCTGGCCACATGACCCAGAAGCTGTACGCTGGCTCCCTCGGCCAATAAAGCGAAATGAGCGCCGCAACCCAAGAGTCGGTCATGACTGGAATGGTCAGGTGTCCCCTTTACTCTATCTATCTATCTATCTATCTATCTATCTATCTATCTATCTGAAATCCGCATGAAAATTCATCAGCATGTTAATGCATTTTTGCAAGCAATATTCTCTCAATATAATGCATGTTCATATGTTATTTTCAGTAAAATATGCCCCTTTCAGTAAAATATGCCCCTTATTTTCAGTAAAATATGCCCCTTTCTACGCATTTTACCCTAGTGCATGCATTTTTTACACACATTGCTTGGCTAGAGAACTGCACAGCAAGTGTGAATTTTCAAGGATGTCTGTATTTTGGTTTCAGAATATTGTATCGAAAAGTGCAAATTTGATGGGTTTGCTGTTAAATACTAACTGAATCAAATTAGTCCTCCTGTTCTATAAGTCTCCTTTGTCATTTTTGAATGTTTCTGAGGGTGAGCTCAGCCAGTCTCTCACTTTGCGGGAGCTCTGTAAAATTTAGTATGTGGATAAACTGCAGGTAAGGGTAGCACCCAATGACAACGGTGAGCTAGATGTACCAATGGTTTGGCTTTGCATAAGGTAGCTTGCTGTGATCCTTGCTGTGTTTATTTCATACACATTTATCTATTTCATAGAATCATAGAATTGTAGAGTTGGAAGGGACCACAAAGGTCATCTAGTCCAAACCCCTGCAATGCAGGAATCATTTATGACTCCCTTCCTATTAAACACCTCAAAACAATTTGACAACTAAAAACCCCATCAGCAATAAAAAGGACTAAAATAACTGAATGTAACAAAACAATCAGGACAATTTCGTATTTTCAGCTTCTATGAAAACGTGATCCTTTGAGATGGTGCCAAGTGTGGCGGACACAGGCCTTGCTTGCCCTCCATGGGAAACTGGTATTTCAGTTCTTCCACAAACCTTTCTGTTATGAGGGTCTAAGGAACGTAGCGGAATGAACTGACTAATACCAGGAGATGTCATTTAATTACAATTTAATAATGCTCCCATATCGTGCCATCTTAATAAGAGGTTTGTAGAGGATTTAACAGTGATGTCACCATGGGGAGAAAGAATGCAGCCCTTTGGCCTTCTGCTTATCCCTTCTTTTGTGTTCCCTGCTTCACTTTGCCATATGCTGAAAGAAATGTACTCTCCTCTGCCAGCCATGACATCAGACAACATTTTTCATAATCTCGAGATGATTTCCAGCATGCTCAAATAAACCTCTTTAAAGCCATAACCATCTTCCTACGAAAAATTAAAAAAGAAGACGCAGGCAGATGTGTTGATCCATTATGTGTGTATGACTATGTATTTTCCCCAAAGGGCACTAGCGCATTCCATTATAGAATAGTGGGCTTGTACAGGGTGGCTTAGCATGTTGGAACTGGACTGGGGAGACTTAGGTTCACACCCCTGATCAGCCAAGTGGTGTGACTATGTATTGTTCCTGGGCGGCAAGTTCCACTAGCCTCAGCAATACTTACTCCTGATTGCACAGGATTATTCAGCTTGGCAAACATGTCCAGCTTCTTCAGAAATAAAATAAAATCTTCAGACAGCTGAAAGGCAACCTGTCATTATTAATTAGAAATGCAGAAAAACACTGCAAGGAACAGTTGCAGAAGGACTAGCTGCCATGTTGTAGGAACCCCACTGAAGGAAAGAAATATCTTAACCAGCCTCTGCACAATTATGTTCCTCATTTTCTGATGTACTCCGTGCTAATCTGTCACAAAAAATAGCAGGCCTCACTGTCAGTGAATTTAGAGTGGGCTGCATCACCTCCAAATTGCCCCTCCTAGACAAGTACTACTACAACTACTGATTTTATTATTTGTACCCCCACCCCCATCTGACTGGGTTGCCCCAGCCACTCTGGGCAGCTTCCAACAGATATTAAAACATAATGAAACATCAAACATTAAACACTTCCCTATATAGAGCTGCCTTCTAAGGGTAAAGGAGGCCTGCTCTTGCCTTGCACCTGCCGTGCTTCTGTAATGGCTTCACTTCACACAAGAAAAAGGTCTGCCTCTTCTGTCTAGGCTTGCCTACTTTTCAACCTTTGCTTCTGTATATCTTTAACAGCAGCCCGATGGGTAAACAATAGCAGAGAATCACATTTGTTTCTGAGCCGTTAGAAACCTCATTCACTGATTTCTGCAGCGCAAGCAGCTCCACAAGGCACAGGAGGAAGTCAGGTCATTCCCACCGCTCACTGGCCAGTGGCAACTCTACATCTACCAACCATAATGGCACCATTTCAATATAAAGATTCAAGCCACAGAGCTGAGTTGGGTCCTTCGCATTTTCATTCTCCTGTTTCTCCCCACTGGTTCTTTTGTCTAGAGCTGCTCGCCAGGAAGCCCTGGACAACTGCCCCTTGCCATCCCTAGAAAACTGTCCTGGCCCCATCCACAGCTGTGTCAACATTTTTGTAAGGTCCCCTTGAAGAGAGGGATCTCTAGCAGGCAGTTTCGTGGGAAATGTGCTGCCACTGAGACACACAGGCCGTTCCAAAACTAGCATGGGATGATGGATGCTTCTGAAAGATCCGAAGCTTCAGGCATCGAGGTCTCCCCATGCTATAGAGAGCCTTGTAAATTCTCCTTCTAAAGCTATGCTTGCTCCAAGGGGAAAGAGGAAGCTTCTGACCTCCTCCTCCTCCTTTCCAAGGTAAACTCTACACGCTCAGCCCCACAGCATTTTCTCATCTGTCATGTCCTGCATGAAAGAGGTTTATGCAGCCCAGCACCCGTGAGGATACAAAATTGCTTGTGGTTTTGAAATATCAGGGATACTTTGCATCTTAATTCAAGCCTACCAGATCTGAACATCACAAAACAACGTGTAAGCCAAACGAGCCTGTGTGCATAAGGGCAAAGTGTGCATAAAAACACTTACATTCACGACAGCAGCATGCAAACATGCATTATATTAATAAAAATTGCTTGCAAAAATGTGAATGGTAAAATGCCAATGAATTTTAGTGAGGACATTTTACCAAAAAAAGAAAAGAAAAGAAAGAAAGAAAGAAAGAAAGAAAGAAAGAAAGAAAGAAAGAAAGAAAGAAAGAAAGAGCCCAACAAACTAATGTTGAACTTAAGAGGGTAAACAAAAGAAAAATGCAAAGAAAGAAAATAGATGGATTCATCCATCCCTGACTAATATGCAATATGACCGACGGTGCTTACTGGTTGGCACAGGTTTAAAAAGCAGCTGCTTCGAGCTTGCTGATGCCAAAGAGAAGAAATAATCAAAGGTAGGGAAATGTACAACAGTTCTGGCAGAGGCCAGAGGAAGGCTTCACACCATAGGAACAGTTAGTCAAATGCTCTAATAAAAGGAAAGGATGTTTATGGTGAGAAATCAGGAAGCGCTTTCAGGAAATGGGAAGGAAAACTGAGATGAAACAGGGGAAGGGAAAACATAATACATATACACAGAGAGCTGTTGTTCAGTTACATTTATAAAATTGGACTATCATCAACTTTTTGATCTTGGGCTTCCACCGGTTCCCTTTTGATGCCTACTCAACCCACTCATTCAAACAGAGATGTTCAGCAGGTGTCAGTGGTCCCTTCACTATTGAGTTAGGAGTCTATTCTAAGCACAGGCAACAAACACATTTCTGTCCTGGTGTTAACTTAATGATCACATGAAATTACACTCTTTATGATCTTTATTGATAGAATAAACCCCATGCTGATCACCTGTTGATCCAAGTCCTTAATACTACCACTACTCCTGAGGTTCATTCATTAAAATATGTGTGATAAGTCCAGCAAGCAGCTCCACTGGTTATAAGTGGGTCTAGGATTTCATTTTAAGCCTTCATATCATCAATAGTAGTGAAATGCTTGTCGTTGAATGAGGGATGAAGAAAAGACTTGCACATTTCAGGATACCACTAGCAGTAGGTGGGGTGATACAATTTCTGCAGAGCACACAGGGATTTGCTGTAGTCTCTCATCTCCCCCGCAAGATCCCAATCAGTCTGCACCATCCAGTTTCAGAGATATTCAGCAGGGCTTTTGCTTTGTTTTTTGCTAGGGATGCTGGTGAAGGAAAAGAACTTCAAGATCTCATGAAAGCATGTCTCAAATAAGAGGCATGTTTCACAAGTGCCCAAATTCTTCTCCTGCTTAGATGAAATTCCTAGCTAGGGAATAATGACCAGATGCACCCCCTTCAAGGCACACCCACACAACTGGTCTAATGCAAACATGGCAAAACAAAAACAAAACAAAAAACAAGAAACAGAGGGCATGGGGCATGGGGCTCCTCTCTGCATGCACTGGTTTCACTCCTGCAGAATTCTGCCCCCTCCAAACTAACAGAGAGTAGCAGTTTAGCTCACAGAAATTACTCTAGCTTACTGCATTTTGGGAGCATTGAGATTTGGGATAGTTTCCAAATTAATAGGTTAAGCTTCGGTGAGCTTGCACATCTCCCCCATTTGCAGTGCTGTGTTAAGGGGATGTATGGGAGCCATACATATCTAAAAAGTGGGGGGAGGTTTCTCCCCTTTTAAACTAAGCCTCATATTGCAGTTGTTTATCCTGTCCCATAGACGTTAATGGGAACCATCAAGAACTAGTTTCACTGTCTTTAGCTGCCAGGGTTCTGCCCTGCTCAGACATAAGACCTGAGGCCTCTTCAAAGGAAAGCAAGGGTAGAAGGACCCTAAAGCAGATCCCACACAGCCAATGAACCAGAAGAGACTAATGGAGCCACATACCCCTGCCCCAGGACTGGACATCTGGCTGGCCACTGTGATAAAGGAGTGATGGACAAGATGGGCTGTTTGACCTGATCCAGCAGGGCTTTTCTTATGAGAACCCAAGAATCTGAAACCACAGCATTCCCAACAAATTGCCATCCAACCTATGCTTAAATATCTCCATCACTTCCCAAGGCGGTCTGTTCCACTGCTGAACAGCTTCCTGTTGTTAGGAAATTGCTTCCAATGTTGAGCTTCCTTGCAGGTCCCACCCATTAGTCCTGCCATCTGGAGAATCAGAGAGCAAGTCTACTATACCCTCCACATGGCAGCCCTTCAGGTATCAGAAGACAGCTCTTAGTTGCCAGTTCCTTAGCTGTTGCTCAGCTGAAAAAATGCCCCCTGTTGAATGTCAAGTTTGGATCTCAGATCTAAGGCTCAGCTCTGAGCATGCAACCTGTCAAGCATGTCTGCAAGTGATATAGATGCCACCCCATAACTCTGCCCCAAACAGCCCTTGGCTTTGAGCAATCACTGCAAAGCATAAAAATGGGCTTCAAGGCTTTTTCCTCTCTCCTTTAAAAGCAAAACAAAAACAAATTGCTCCCTCCAAATTGGCATAATTTAGACAAGGTAAATGGTTATTGTCAAAAATAAAAATGCTTCCATAAATCTTCCCACTGGGGATCAAAAGCAGGGAATGTAGGAGCCTGGAAAATGGATGATATGACACTTCACCTACTCTGTTGTATTTATATTATCCTGCCCAACCGACAGATTAATTTTTTTGGGGAAGATTTATAATTTAAATGCCAAACTTCATCATTTGCCCCTGATAAAATAAACATTTAAATATCCGTGTTGTGCTTCATTAAACTACCTCTTGAATGTATTGGAACATTTCTTTGTGTGCCTTGGATTCATAGCACTTATTCTCTTTGCAGTGACAATATTTATTTCTGCTCTATTTTTTTTTAAAAAATAGCATGAAAAGCAGAAAACCCCCAAACTGGAGTTGCAGATCAATGGTTGTTTAAATGTCCAACTTAGAAAATTTAAGACACATAGTGATGATCTCTCTAAATCTACCTAGAACATTCTAATTGAAACTGTTCGCTGGTTTTTATTAGACAAAATAATAAGAAGTTACTTAAATTCAAAACATATTTTCCTCAGTGGAAAAAAAAGCAGTGGGATTTTTTCCCCCCTGCTGAAATGTCTGTCCTGTTTTTTATATTTCATTTTTGGATGTTTGTTGGATTGTTTGGCCAGGTATAATGGTCATATTAATCAAATGCGCTGTGATATTTAATACACTTTGGTAAAATATTTCAAGATCAGCAACTGGAAGATGTGGCAGAAGTGTAAAAAAATTGTTTGATTCATAATCTGCTGGTTATATTAATGTTAAAATTTCAGAATGCCAGTTGTCAACAAAAAGGGGGAAATGATGGGGGACTCTCTCTTAAAGCAATCTTTGTTTTATAAAGTGTTCATATCAGATTTATGCTTTCTGGATATTGAGCTGTTGAAATCATCTGAAAACCCTTTGGCCAAAACCACAGAAATCCAACCATTCTGCCATAATAAAGACATTATTATTTCCATAAAATCAATCAATTGGACACAAATGAGCATATTTCCCCCACAGGATCTGAGGAAGTCACAATGTCAAATTATTTGCAATATCTCACGTTTTAGAGACAAATATGTTTTGTTTCAGCAGTGTTCTTTCCCCCACAGAAAAGAAAAGAAACAAAACTTTAGATGCCCCAGCTATGAGAAAATCTGCTGGTATTCACAAGATAGATCTATAGTCCAATATGTGAGATCTTTAAGAGAAGCAGACATTATGGGTGATACCTATTGTCATGCCAACAAATGCAGTGGACCTTTTTCTTCCTTCCTTTTCCTCTCCCCTCCCCTGGAGTCCTCTGCACCCCTCCCAATCTTTTCCCCCCAACAAGCAAAAGTCCTTTGTGCATGTGAGCTGGCATTGCTGGATGTAGCCCTATGAAAGTTTCTCTCTAAGGATATGCAATGTATAATAAAGGATGTAGGGTGCTTTCAGATGGGTGCTTATTGTGGGATATTGTGGGATGCTCCTCAGGCATGCATATTTTTTGCAGTATCCATGCGGCATCATTGGTATAAAAATTTTAGCTCATATTTTTCCTTTGGTGGGGAAAAATCATAGATAAAAAAAAATCTGTTTTTTCTTATCAGGTTGTCTGTGGGAAGTGTAAACCTGAGTTACATTAGTAGCCCCACATGTTTTTTTAAAACTAAAAAATATTAATATGGACACTGTGGGTGATACTCAACTAAGTCATAGCGTAGAACAATCTATCTTAATGGTTGTACTCCAAGTATGGTTGGACAGTGTTCTCGAAGCTACCAACATGAGCTTGACCAAACTGCGGGAGGCAGTGGAAGACAAGAGTGCCTGGCGTGCTCTGGTCCATGGGGTCACGAAGAGTCGGACATGACTAAACAACAACAACTTCTACGTGCATGTACCCTACTATGTAGAAACTGGTCCACTGGGACAAATGGGGCAGTGCCCCACCAACCTTGGTCTGTTCTCAACCACCTTCTCATTCTCCTTAGTCTCAGTGCTGCTCTTGTTGAACTCAACAAGGAGGAGGATGGGGACAACACTGGAATAAGTTGGTGCTGCCTGCGATTGGCTCCATCTTCATCTACTATTGGTCTCACCTGCTTTCTGCCCCACTAGTCCCAATGGGTGCCAGCCACTGCTACTTACTGCCAAGATACAGGCCCTCCAACACATTACTCAGCAAAAGCTCATTATTTCACTCCTCCAACAAATAGGACAGCAGAAAGTAGGTACATGACTTCATGTCAGGCCAGGTCAACCATGTATTTTTGTAGAAGTTGGGGAGTTCTGCTTCTGACTCACTATCTTGAACAGGCAAGAGAACTGGGTTGAAAATGCTTAATGGACTTAGAGTAATAAATTCACGGGATAGTACAACTATGTGGCTAGAAGGGACTGTGTTCTCCACTCCAATTCCCGAAATGGAAACCACACACCAGATGTAAACCATTCCTGCAGATGGTTGTCCAGCTTCCCCGGAGAATGAGATTCTACAAATTCTCTCAGCAACCCTTTTCATTGCCAGCTGTTCTTAAAGTTAGGAAAGTTTACTAATATTATTCAGCTGAAAATGCACAACTAAATCCCACTGCTACTTATCCACCCAAGTCTTTGGAGAACAAGTTCTTTATTTTTACACCTCCTTTGTGGTACATGTTAAGTACTGAGAAACAGTTATCACTTACAACTCTGTTAAACTCCCCCCCCCAGCAACACTTTCCCATATCTCTTCACTTATTATAAAACATAACAGCAGCATACACTTTCTCACACCCACTCTCTTAAGCAAGACAAAAGCTCAGGGCTAGACACAGAGCAGAAGTCATCCCACATTTATCCAAGGGACGAAACCAAATGGTACAACCAATACCCTTATATGCAAGGGGTACTTTTAAACACATTGCCAATGTGGAGCCTACAATCTGGAGCAAGCCCTTAGCTCAAATGGTGAGGCGATTTAACCCTTTCTCTCCTCCACTATGGTCCCAATTCAAAACCTGCATTTTATACTGGAAAAAAACCCTCCCATTCCGTTCAGCAGGAAGGTTTCCCCTAATGCAAATTGCAGGTAGGGGAGTGGCAATCTGGATTGGGATCATAACAGGAGGCAGTTAAAGCCCCTTAACTCTCTATGCCAGGTCTCCAATCCCAATCACCAGCCCCTGCCTCCTTTGCTGGCAAGTTGTGTTTAAAACAGCTCTGGACTCGAGTGCATATTATGCTGTCTTGTTATTCCCAAGTTTCTTCTAAATTCAAGAAAGGGTTATCCATCCTTGTCCTGACAAAGCAAAATGCAGGAAGAAAACAATTCCAATGCAAACCAGAGTTTAATTCATAATCTTTGAGGATGTTGGCTGGTTTTTTTCTTTTGAGATCCATGCTCTTCTTGTTGACAGTTGGTGTACTTCTCATGTATTTCCTGGGGGAGCACATGAATATGTGTTAAGCTGTGGGGGAGAAAGGCACAACCCCTGTGTTCTCCTCTGCCTGTAGATCATTGGAAAATCACTTTTGTTCTTCCAGGGAGCCAAGATCAGAGATCATCATCAGTAAGGAATTTTGTATATAGAGATTCTGCCAGCCTGAAAGTTAAAAGTTTAAGATTTTGAAAGGACATTTTAATGTCATCATTCTTTCAGTTTAGCTAATTTAACATTGGTTCAGTGGGGAATTTTCGCAGGCACATGTTAATATATACAACCTTATAAAAATCTCTAAACTCCAAAAAAATAATCAGGTCACACGAACAATAAAAGATGAGTAATATATTAAAAGCAGACTCCAAGAAAAATGTTCGTTCTTATGTACTGCAGGCTTAAATGTATTGATTCTTTACAGCTGTAAATGGATAGTTGCTTTGGGATGTTCCCACTGAGGTGTGCTTTTTACTGCCACTTTCTAGGGGGGGGGGGGAAGAATGTGTAAATCAGAAATGCCCAAATTTTGCCACAGAAATCTCTTTCTTTCTTTCTTTCTTTCTTTCTTTCTTTCTTTCTTTCTGGTCTGGGGGATCAGGCTTTTGAAGGGGAGCATCTTAACTTGACATTATAACTCCTATAGAAATTTGGGGCACAAGTGAGACCAGTGGGTGTTTTCCCTTTAACCAAAGAATCATTTCAACCCTGACATATGGTTTTATACAGGGCCTTTTTCCAGCAGGAATTCGCCAGAACTCAGTTCTGGAAACTATCAGGTGGGTGCCATTACCTTTATAAGAGAATAAGGGAGGCATTCATGGTGAGTTCTGGCACCTCTTTTTCTAGAAAAATAGCACTAGTTTTATAGACTACTTTAGCAAACTTACCTCAGTCATATCTGGAGATTTGGGACTGTGAACTGTAGATTGAAAGAATGAATTATCATGATTAGGTAACATAAAACAGTTTGGTTTTCAGTGGAGATCTTTCATTACCTTCACTTGTCACCTATCCATGCACGGCAAGGAGCATAGCTCAATGGTAGAAGCCATGTTCTGCATGCAGAAGATTACAGGTGCAATCTCCAGGTAAGGATGGGAGACAGCACAGCCACAAACCCTAGAGAACCACTGCCAATTAGTGCAGACAACACCAAGCTAGAGCGACCGATGGTCTGACTCACTATATGGCTGCTTCCTATGTTCCAGGTTGAGGTGCCTCAAGAAAGTAGGCCAACTGGTGTGCAGTCTATGGCTACCTGCATCCTGGGCACATGGTGCCCCTAATTAGGACCCACTTCCAAGTTTTCTTGCAAACAGTGACATCATTGTGAGATGGCAGGTTCTTGGGGCAATTCCTCACCAAATCAAGGAGCAAGCTGGGTAGCTGGGCAGGGCAGGGGTGTGAATGGCTGCAGTTCTAAGGCACACTCCCTTTGAACTTGCCCTGACTCTCTTTGTGACTTGTAGCACAGCCTCACCATTTGGAACCAGAGACTGCAAGCCTAGCAGTCAAGTTCCAGTGTGCCTGGCTGCAAACAACACAGCATCCTTCCGATGAGACCCTGGGTTGCTTCCTCAGCTCATTGGAGCCTAATTGGCTGCTGGGAATGGTGGAGCTTATAGTCAAAGCCCCCTTCCAACCTCCAGCTGCAAATGGAAATGATGCTCTGCACAGCCAAAGGAAAACTTGGAATGCCTCATATCAGCTGTGCAGAGCTTCAGGTACTAGCTTCAGGTCCTAGGATCCCTTGCTGCAAATGATGGGAGCTCCCCACCAGCTGTTCCCCCTTCCTCACTTCTAACAGAAGGATTTGGGCAGGGGGAAGGAGAGACATTCACATCGAAAAATCTAAATCAGTATGCTTGAGTCTTCCAATTTAACCCTTGAAGAGCTCAAATTACGGTATTTTTGAGGGAGGCTGGGATGAACAAAGTGTACCTTTGATTAGAGAGGGGGAAGAAGTTTGATTCAGTTCCCACTGCAAAGCGAATTGACTGAATTAGCATTTTCCGGAACTATATGCAAACTGAAACACAGCCAACTTTCCAAATTCGCACTTCTCCAGAATTTTGCAATGCAGTTCTCCAGGCCAGTGGTGTGTACAAAAATACATATACTAAGGTAAAGTGTGCATGTAAATGCATTTATTAGTGAAAAGAACACACCGAAATGCATTACAGAATGGAAAACTGCATTGCAAATATGTATATATCAGGCAAAACTGTATACAAAATGTGTATATTAGGAGAAAATCACACTGATGAATTTTCATGAGGACTCCCCCCCCCAAAAAATAATAATATTCCAACTGATGTGGAAATGTGGAAAACTCAATCTAAGGCTGTAAAAAAAATAAAAATGAAAAACCCCAAAGTGATATTTTTGCTTATCCCCATCTCTAGCTCTGATTTTGAAAACAAGGCCTATCAAGCTTGCTTTTGGCTGCAATCTTCCAAAATTCTTGTTAAATCTTTCCTGGGATTACAAGATGGAAGGTCCCTATTTCCCCTGTTACAAAACCAGGAAGTTCTAAGGCATATATTTTAATAGACATGATTTCTGATCATTTCTGAAATCTGTGAAGAAGAAGAGATAAGGCAATTCTGCTTTCTTGCTGGCAACCTTACAGATGGGTTTAGCTGTCTGTACAGTATTTTCTAGCCAGAAGGATTATAAATGGAACCAGTATTTCATTTGCACTGGGACCTAGGAAAAGCAGCAGCAGCAGCAGCAGCAGCAGCAGCAGCAGCCTGCAGTGCTCAACAAACATGTCCATGAATTATAAAATGTAAACTCTATGCCTAATACGTATGCACTCATGCATGCAAAGCTCTGTCACTTAATGTAAATCTGAAATGTAAATCTATTATTGAAAAAGAGTGCTTGATCAAACAACGAAGCATTCCTGTGCCTGCAAAGATACTCAAAAGAGAGGTCATCCTTCCAAGGCCCCCATCCTACTGCCTTGCAAAGGACCACCTCCATTATGCATCTTGGGCTCTCTATGGTCCCAGTCAGCCACTAGGATAATCAAGAACAGCCCTACTAAAGTTTCATTTGTTTGTTAAGTGAGATCAATGAGAGCACTGAGCACAGCCTCTCTCACCCCTTTATGACCCAAGTTTTTGGGGACCCTAGTTGTCTGTGAGACAACAATCCTTAAATATAATTTGAGACTACAGTATCTCAACTTTTGCTGGATGGATGTTGAGCTTGACTAGATTCAGGGAAACATGAGCAGAACAATGGACACCTCCTTGGTCTACCCAAGAAGAACAGGGCCATGCTAACTGTTCTCCTGCAGTGGTTTTTGGTCAAAAGCAAGGATGGGGAACCTATGGCTTTCTAGTTGTTACTGAACTACAACTCCCATCCTTCCTGAACATTGACCTGTCTGGGGCTGGGAGGATTTGGAGTCTAATAGCGTCTGTTGGGCCACATCCTGTTGCTACTTTAGTCATTGTTTCTGAGATATCTCCATAATTGTGAGAATCCTCAGCATTTTTAAAAAAATCAAAAAATCCTACTCACTGTCATTGTTTGCCCCACCTGCTCCAGCATTATTTATTTTCCTTCTAATGGCTGTGCTATTGTTTTCAATAGTTGGTCACATGGGTGAGCACATCCAATGGAGGATCATGTTGTAAACAGGATGACATCACAACTTTCGGTAGCTAAACCATGTGCTGACATCACTGACAACAAACAAAACCAAATGAGGGCAGTCCTTTCTGAACAGCTGGATACTTTCAAACGCTTTGGAAGCAATGGCTGAAAATTTGCCCAAGCAAATGTGCTCTCTCTCTCTCTCTCTCTCTCTCTCTCTGCATGTTGCTGAAAATGTTCAAAAACAACGTGGGAACACAGTTTACTTAGTCAATAGAATCTGAGGACCTCTGCATAGATATTCAAAAAACCTGATTCTTAAACAGCTTGATACAAGTATTGATTTAATAAGTGATTTAATAAGTATTGATTTAGGAAGTTTCTCATCAAAATGTAAGCAAAATCTCCATCTCAAGTCAGAGGGTAACCAGGAACAGTTTGATCCTTAACCTACTGAATTCACCAAAGACCCACAGGCTGCTTGCTGACTTTTAGCTTGCAGAAATGATGTTGCAAACTGCTTAACAATTACGTTGCTCTGCAGTGAGACAATGTGAATACCATTCCCAGTGATCTTTCCAAGCTACCATCCTGGCTGTTTCCTGTTTTCTCAGATTTACTAAGGGGCCGCCTTCCAGCCTGAAGTTGTAGAAAGCAACCAACTTGATCCACAGTCTCCAACACCTTTCAACTCTGAACATCCACCAGTCTAGCTTCTACCTGGGTATGTTTGTAATGCAGTAAAACACCGGTCGCTTGTTTGGCAACATTCCAGCCTTTTTCCTATCCTCAACCATTGAAAGAAATATTACACTTTCACTTAACGGATGCCCTACAAGTCATACACAAGCTAAATGGAAATGTAAGGTATATGAACTCCCAGCTGTCTGGACGTTTTCTGGGATGAAAGGGTAAAGAAACAAGTCATTTATTAGCAAGTGGAATTCTTTCTACTTTTCTTTGAAAAGCAAAACGATTCTTTTTCTGGTAAATTATGTCATTAGAACTGGCATCTCCTCTTACCAGGCAAAGTTCAGTGGTGTCATGAACTTGTTTTCATTGTTTTTCCTTTCAAGTCACCATTCCAGCTGAATCTCTCCAGGAACGTTGTTTGTGTGGTTTCATTTAGGACACCTCTGGAATGATTATGGGGAAGGGGGGAGACAAGAGAGAGCATTCAGCCATTGACTTCAACTGTGAGCAGAAGTAAACCCTTTCATGCTGCTTCCAGTGGAGCTATCTTTGAATTTTTAGCAGTGGATGATCTTGCCTAAAAGCGCATGGTCAAAAGTACTAGAGACCTGGTTATTCAGAATTAACATGTGGCACCACAATGTGGAACTTTTCTTAGGACTGTTATGCCACCAGAAAACAGGCTTCCCACACCTACAAATGGTTTCAACAGTGGATTGTTGTGGGTTTCTATCAAAGCTTGTCTTTAAAAGGGAGAGCATGGTGGGAAAGATCTAATTGTTTGCTGGCTGTTTAATCTGGTTTAATTGTTATAGCTGCTGTGTTTCCTACTCCTTTTAGTTGAGGGATTTGCCAATATATTTTGACAGTGGTACCTCGGTTTAAGAACAGCCCTGTTTACGAACTATTCGGTTTACGAACTCTGCAAAACCGGAAGTAGTGTCCCGGTTAGCGAATTTTACCCCGGTCTATGAATGGAATCCGAACGGTGGAAGGGCACCGGCACCAAGAGGCCTCATTAGGGAAAGCATACCTCGGTTTAAGAATGGCTTTGGTTTAAGAACGAACTTTTGGAACGCATTAAATTCGTAACTGAGGTACCACTGTAATTTTATCTTTGTTTTAAGTGTTTTTATTGTAAATTATGTTTTGTATTAAATTGCTATTCCATTTTGCACATAACACTGTGAGATTCTAGCGAGACTCTGGGTTCTTTATATTCCTAAAGTATTGTTTCCAGAAGAAAGGTGGTTGGATAGAACTTGCAGTTTACAAGAGTGAGTGTGCTAGGAAGAGCACACACAAGGGTGGGTAACCTGTGGTTCGCCCAAATGTGGATGGACTCTGACTCCCATCAACCTCTGCCAGCACAGCCAGTGGTTGGAGATGTGTCATTTATTTATTTCATTTTAAAAAAAACACACTGCTTGATTGTAAGCAACCTCAAAGAAGTTTACAAAAAGATAAGACAATAAAAGTGAGCAAAATTCACAACCATAGTTTAAAACATAAAAGAGTTAAATACAATAAGAGATTAAAATTACCTCAACTTTCTAAGCTGGTAATTGAATTCCAGTAACATCTGGAGAGTCACAGGTTCCCCATCAAGTCAAAGAAATGTCACAGTTTGCACAATTTGATTTGTAGCAGTCGTTGTTTTCCCTGAAAAACCTAGAATTTAGTTTTGAGTTTCTCGGATTCTCTGGGTTGTATTCAATGCAAGTTCTACTCAAAGTAGTCCTGGTCAAATTAATAGGCATGACTAACTTGAACCCATTAATTTCAGTGAACCAAGTTTGAGTAGAACCTAGATTCATGCAACCTTTTGTTTTTGAAATGATGAACATGGTATGAAAAGTGTTTTTGACAGAAGATTGAATTGCTCTTAAAAAAAGAAAAGAACTGTTTTTGTTATTAGATCTTTTCTCTTGTGCTCCATGCCCTTTCTCCCTCATCTTTATTTATGAGTGTAACAGAGGTGTCCGTGATTTCCCTGATGGTGAAAATCATGGGTCCCAGTGGGCTGCTCTTTCTTAACTAAATATACGCTAGTAAATAAATTCATTGCCAGAGTTTCATAACTCTCCTTTGGGAGGATTGAAATAAGCTTCGGCAGAAGGAAATCAGGAAAACAAATGAGTTTATTTTGGGAGGTGCTGATTGCAGTTACTAGAATAAAGTGAGAGAAAACAATCATTATTTGCTAATGTAAAACCTGATGATGTATTTCTTAGTAAAGCAAAAGAAGAGCAGATAAGGAATACTATGGAAGGATCAAAACAATTTTGATTGCTTAATTTCATAGTTTGGGAATGACACAAACATAAACCATATTTGAAATGTGGCCACACAAGAACTCCTTCCAACAATCCATAGCAGGGAATGGTTCAGCTTTTGATGAGTCTCCTGATGATTCTTACAGCAAAAATAATGAGACTAGATTATTATTATTATTACAGTCATACCTTGGAAGTTGAATGCCTTGCGAGTTGAACATTTTGGCTCCCAAATGCCGCAAACCTGAAAGTGAGTGTTGTGGTTTGTGAAAGTTCTTTGGAACCCGAATGGCTGACGTGGGTTCCACAGCTTCCGATTGGCTGAAGGAGCTTCCTACAGCTAATCGGAAGCCATGCCTTGGTTTCTGAATGTTTTGGAATTCAAATGGACTTCCAGAATGGATTCTGTTCAACTTCTGAGGTACGACTGTATTATTATTAGGATAATAGACAGAAATGGATGGATATGTATTTAGAATAACATTGAAGCTGGTCCTCTCTTTTGATAAAGAAAACAATGCAGATGCATAGAGTTCCTAAAGAATTTAAATATTACTTAGGATCACTACAAATCCATTTTCCCCAATACAGTGTGTTTTTTTATGCCATGTTTACCAGTATATGCATTTCTATACACAGTTCACTCCAGCATATGCATTTTTGGTACATTATGTGACTGGAGAAAATTTGCATTGCAAAATTTGGGTGTGTGTGAATTCTGACAGATGGCTGTGTTTCACTTCATGCATTGTTGCAGAAAGTGTAAATTAAATAGGTTTACCTTTAAATCCAAACTGCATCAGATTTGCCTCCCATCCCTACTGTCAAGGACCCAGTGCTTTCATACCTATCACATGGGACTGAAATGGTGTGTAAAAGTATCTCAGAGGCCCTTATAGAGATGGGACTCAGGAAGATCCTTTGTAAGGACCCTTCTCTCCACGTCCCCCCTGCCACTTTCAAAACCACATAATTCACAGCTGTAAAAACCTTGGTCCCAGTGGAAAGTTGGAACCGAAGACCTTTGTGTGGAAGAGCTGATTTTTAATTAGAATTGAAAATAGCATCCAGCTTCCTGCAATACTTCATGTTTAAAATACAGGGAAATAAAAATAGACATTTGCAGGGCTCAGAATAGGCCTTGTTGCCCCTCAAGTCCATTTCCTTGTCCCGTTGTGATAACCTGTCAGTCTTGGGCCAGCACTTCCTCTCCCTTGCTTATCTATTGGGAGACTGTCTACCTCTGACTGTCTGAGTGACCAGCCTATAGATATATCAGCAGTCCCTAAATAAAAGAACATTGTGTTCTAATTTTTCATTTTCCCAGTTGCTGTTTTTTACAGAGATCATGTTTTCTATTTTATGTTTTATCTCCTATCTCCCGACAATTAGAGAAAGCTGCCTATTGTTAGCAATCTCTGAACGCCTTGCTAAAGCTACCAGCACGTGCCCTGTTACAACATTTTGCCAATCTCCGAATCTATGCAAACTATTAGCCAGAACTGTATTGGAGTCATCCAGCAGCAATCCTGATAATTCTGAACGCTGTTATAATGTGTGGGTATCTCATGGAGACTACTACCTTCAAAAGCAAGAGGACATCACCTGCAGGTCCTGCAATACAATTTATATCCTGGAATGCAAAAGAAAAAAGAAAAAAAGCCACTCCTGGAATATCATATGCAGTATGTAGGATAAAACAACAGCCCTACATACAAACACATTTTAGAAGCTACCAAATTGGTGATTTTGACTAGAAAAGTGGAGCAACCTGTTGCTAAGTGTTTAATTCTGAGTACTACAACCTTTCGGAGTTTGCCACAGAGATGCCAACAAATCCAACAATGTGAGCAAAAAGGGAGAACCTCTGGATGTACATGGTGGACACGTTAAGTTTGCATGGCCACAGAGGATAATACCAGTATCTCTTAAGCCAATGAAGGTCTTCAGTGAATGAAGAGCAATCCCCTTGGAAACTGCATAATTTCTATCATAACAAGTGATGAAGATGGAAGCCAAAATGTTTGCCTTAAGAATTTAAAAGTTATGTTTCGTTAGTCTCTCTCTCCCACATGCACACATAAAAATAGCACTCAACTTGTTTTCTAGAGTTAGATTCTGCAGTGTTTGTTCAGTTATATTAGAGCATAAAATAGATTGAAAAAGAACACCTCTGCTGAGGTGAAACATCTATAGAATTTTGGGGGGAAGTTAGAAGAATTTTCATATGCTTAGCAGCGTGTGTGACAGGACTCACTGGTGCAGAATGCCATCACCAATGTTGCTTCCCATGGCAGCCATTTTGTGCTGTCACCCACAGTTTTTAAAATCAAGATATGAGTACCTGCACCTCAATTTTTTAAAGCAATTTTTTATACTTCTTTTGGCACTGGGAGAAGCACATACCTCTCAGCCACATTCTGGCCAAAAGAAAACGCCAATGCTTTTAACACATGGAACTCCATATATCCTGCTAAAGCCCATAAACAGTCACCAAATTCATCATCTTTGCCCTTCTTTTTTTGCAGTCATTGTCGTCAACAGGGGCAATGCTAGATGACACTGCATATGTAGGTCCTGGGACTTTGAAGAAGTGGCAGCCAAGATGAGCAAAAACACTTTGCAACAGCCCATTAAAACAGTGGCAAACAATTTCCTTAGTCTGAGGAAGAGAGGAAAATTTGGATGAGGAAATTAGTAGCTGCTACCAACATAGCAAACATGTACAAGTCAGTTGCCAGATACCAGGGAAGGAAGTTGGCTTCATCTTTTCCAAGAAGCAAATATTTTAACTGGCTGATACTCTTCAGTTGCAAATAATGTTTCCAGGGCTCATGGCTGCAGCTACCAATGAATTCACCAATCATATCACTAAGCATACATGTAAACATCCAAGAAATGAGCAGTGTTGCGGTTGGGTACCCCTAGAACAAATAAAATGAACTTCAGTTCAGCATATTGTCTTAAGACTTGTGAAGTGTATTCAATGGTCTTAGGTCCCCCCCCCCTCTAGGAAATGAATAAGTAATTAAAACAACCTGAAAAGAACAGAATCCCCATGTCCATTCAGGTCTCTCTCAGGTTGCCAGCAAGGCAGTATTTCTAGCAATAGCTCTATGAAGTGGACAGCTGTGCCCTATAAACCAGTCTGGAAATATTTTTATTGCAGTTCCTTCAGGCTGTAACTACATAATGTCCATTAGACTGTGTTGAGACATTTACTTTTTTAAATTAGATTTTATAGACTTGAAATGGATGACAAGGTATTTTTTACAGCATCTGCAAGTCTCCTTCTTCTGAAAGGTTCAGAAGGCCTTCCATGACTCCTTCAACCAATGCAGGGGTTTATTTATGTGCTTAATGCCATTTGCACAACATTATGTACTTTCTTAGCTCACAGTTATGGTTTGGGATTGGGTGTATTTAAGAGGTCAGCTCCAGCTATTGAGCCATTCATATATTGTACTACTTTATATCTGGAGTGGAAAATCTTAGGTCACATTCACACCATACATTTCAAGCATTATAATACCACTGTAAACAGTTGTGGCTTCCTTCAAAGAATTATGGGAGATGCACTTTGTTAAGGGTGCTGAGAACTATTTGAAAACCTGTATTTCCCTCACAGAGTGGCTTTAATCATCAAACTCTTGGAATTGTTGCTTAGTGAGGGGACTAGAGGGTCTACTAACAACTCTCAGCACCCTTAACAAACAACAGCTTCCAGAATTCTTTGTTTAAAGTGGCATTATACTGCTTTTAAACGTAGAGTGTGAAGGT
Organism: Podarcis liolepis; assembly: GCF_965112155.1. Classification (NCBI taxonomy): domain Eukaryota; kingdom Metazoa; phylum Chordata; class Lepidosauria; order Squamata; family Lacertidae; genus Podarcis; species Podarcis liolepis. The sequence goes on from NC_139559.1 coordinate 58,347,710, forward strand.
GGTCTTGGAAACCATGTACAATGGGAAGAGAAAGGCCTAAAGAAAACATATGCCTTGGTTTGGGCAAAATGCCCTTAGCACCACACTAGACAATACAATAATTAGTGTAAGGTTGCATTTTATTTAAATATAATAATGAAGAACTTGCATCAATCTCACATAACAAGTCCGAGCAGCTGTAGCCTGCATAGATGGATAAACATCTCCTGCCTGCTGCTAGGGGCCAAATTACTCCAGATCAATTGCACCAGCCAAGCTGGCATGATGGGAGACAAATGACGTTTTCCTGTAGAGGGAAGCCAAGGGTGTATGACTTGACCAGTGCCAGCCACCCCAACTGATCATCATTCAGTCAACCACAGGAGGTGGTTAGAGTAGTGCTCTCCACCCAGCATGCCTCAGGGTGTTGTCCAGCTGTAAGGCACTTACTTGCCCACAATAAATGCCAAAAGAACCAAGTAACCAAATAAAACCCAAACCCACTATAAGACAATCAAATTAAGAGCAACGTGAAGAAGATGAAAAAGTGCACCCAGAGACGAATCAGTGTTCACCCCCCAAAATCCCTCCTTAGCCCCAAGCACCAACTGGCAAAGGGTGAGATGCTGAAAAGAGGAAGGGCTTTGGGAGGCATGCTTTATAGACCACCTGCTCCCCTGAGCTTATTGGCCAGTTCAGGTCATGTGGAGGAGACTCTCACCCAGGTGAAGGGTCCAGGTTTAAACAGGTGCAGGGGAAGGAGTACAAGGAGGAAGGGAGTAAAATGAACCAAGAGAGGATCCCAGAGTCTAGAGCTCATGCTGTCATGATATGGTGTGCTGAACATGAACTGAATAACAACCTGAAGTTTCATGGCTTGTTTCCAGAGTTATGATGGAAGGAAACTGGCCTTATTTACCATGACCCATGTGACCTTCGTTCCACACCCACTACCTGATAAGAAGTCCTGGCTTTAGCTTTGGATTTTTCAGCCACGATGGCAGTTATTCCACTGCACTTAAAATAAAGTCTTGTTTTGCAGGAAGGAGGAAGCGATTGATCTCTTAATGCCGGAAGTAGTTGCCACATTTAGATGCACTTGGAATACAAATGTTCCTTTAGAAAGCTGAAAGGGCAAGCAAAAAATGGCATGTGATCCTTCCAACCTCCATGAATGGGAACCCAGGAATGGATGATCATACAGTCAAGGACTTCTTAAAGGGTTCCCGTTAGGTTATCTAAACAGGTTGCATAAATCATTGTCAGCATACCATTTCCTATGCTAGCAATTAATAGGACCAAAACAGAGATAACTGTCTGGAGCCATCATACATTTATTATAACTTCCTTCCTCTTGCAACACCCTTTCATCAGTACAGAGCGAAGCAGAAATGTGCACGTCCATTCTAGTCCTACCTGTTGTACGGGAGAAGATTCAAAGAGAAGATTCAGGTCATTTCAAGATCAGGACTTTCTGAGACTAACTGAAGTTCCTCAAAATGAGGATTTCTGTTTTGCTTTGGTTTTGTTTGACTGAGGCAGCTACTATTAGCAAGTGATTGACACTGGGTTGTATCATGCACACCTGCTGTTTTAAAACGCCTATAAGGGGTTGGCAGGCATGCAGGTGCAATACTGCAGTGGAGGGACCTAGCTTTGAAATGCTATATGCTACTTATAAAAGAGGAATATGGCACAGAGTACTGCCATGTCTTCCTTGAATGCTTCCTTTGACAAATCTGGCACTTAGGACCAAATTAGGGTGGGCTACACTCTCAGCGACATCTATGTTGGCTTGGCAATGTCCACAGAATGAAAGATGGAAGGACATGCTCTATGGAGAGCTGACTTCTGGCACTATGTATATTGGCAGACCAACTCTGTGTAACAAAGATGTCTGCAAATGGGACATGAAGGCTGGCAACATTAACCGCTCTGTATAGGAGTCCCTTGCAGATGATTGCAGTGCCTGGAGACATACAGTCAGGTTGTATATTCACAGCAGTGAGCACAGTAGGAATGACTGCTGGGAGGAGTGCAGAGAGAAGAAACACACCTGTATCAGCGAACCAGATGTCTTCATCTGCCCCACCTGCAATAAAACATATCTCTCCAGTATTTGTATCTACAGCCACAGCAGGCGCTGTAACTCTCCGACAGTTAGACTTAACCCCAAAGGTGCATTCTTCCACTGCCTCCCAAGACAGACGGATACCAACAAATGATACAAGATCATGTTACTTTGTAGACCAAGATCACATGCTGGATAAAGCATCTCAGATCTGCTTCAACAGTTGCAGTTTCTTGTTTTTTAAGTGGGGTGGTAGTGGGTTAAGTTCATGAGTTTAATTTCTGCTTCAGCGCATGGGTGGCATAGGAAACTGGAAGCTGAGTGAAAAACAATATCTAACCTTGTTCATGCAATGGAAGAATGTGTGGTGTGCAGAAGGGGTATATTTTACTGGCAGGTCTAAAGTCAATCTCTCACTTTGCTGGGCATATTTGGCTGTTTCTTTCTGGCAGCGTGCCAGCCCGATGCATTTGAAATATATTTATGTTAAATAGGAATGCAGAAAGAAAATGCTGGGGTGTGTCAGGGTGTAATGGTTGCAACCCTGGAGGCCAACATTTTAATTTAAAGCTTGAAAGGGCAATGCGCTGCACTCAGTTAATCCATAAGAACTTCCTTATTTTTCTTTCCTCACAGGTCTCCACTCAGTTTTGACATTCAGCCCAAAAATCCAAGAACTCCCAGGACTGAGTGCTGAGAAATGGCTTCCAAGGATTTAATATTCTTTGTCTTCTGATGCTTCCCCTGATAATCCAAAAGGATATATAAATAGGGGAAATGGTAGGTAAATGCTCTAGGCAGCCAAATTGTATTCCCACTGCTAAAACCTAAACTGTTTATAAAATAAAATCTCAATTTGATAATGAATCTAGTGAGATCATGTTTATGGAATTTTGTCCATATACTCTTATGATGCATATACCTTTGCTTTTCCAAATACAATGAATGAAGTGTCATAAACCTCATTCTTCTGAATTAATTGGGAGAGACTGATGTTAGATTCCTGCATGTTGCAAATGTTAATGTGGAGAAAGGGCAGGGAAACACAGGGCGTGATGGCATCAGATCATACATTTCCACTGTGACATGCTATAGGAGAGATGGTAGGGGGTATATCACATTCAGCTGTTTTTGGCAGAAACCCAGCATTCCTTATCATGTTTGGTTGTGCCCAGAGATGCAGTGTATTATGAAGCATTTTAGCATTTGGTGGATCAGCGGAATGCAGTAAAATCTCAGGTTTCATCAGATGGGGCTATTCAGAGCACAACTGAGGAGAATCAAGAAGATATGGGTTCTCATGACATCATCCTATCTAACACTGAGGGGGAGGATGCAGTCAGGTGCCACGGTGGCAGGCCTTTAAGGCTAGCCAATCATGCATGGTACAGATCAGTTCACGGGTTGAGGCAGCACTTAGAATCAAGAATGGAATTGTTCATGTAAGGTAGACAAAAGGAGGTGCATCTTCCAAGCTCTTCCTTTAAGTCAGGTGTGGGCAATATTTGGCCCTCAAGATGCTGCTGAACAGCAACTGACATCATTCCTAGTCATTTGACAAACTTGCTGAGGCTAATAATAATAATAATAATAATAATAATAATAATAATAATTTATTTATACCCCACCCATCTGGCTGGGTTTCCCCAGCCACTCTGGGTAGCTTCCAACAAAACACTAAAATACAATAACCTATTAAACATTAAAAGCTTCCCTAAACAGGGCTGCCTTCAGATGTCTTCTAAAAGTTTGGTAGTTATTTTTCTCTTTGAGATCTGGTGGGAGGGCATTCCACAGGGTGGGTGCCACTATTGAGAAGGCCCTCTGCCTGGTTCCCTGTAACTTGGCTTCTCGTAGGAAGGGAACCGCCAGAAGGCTCTCGGCGCTGGATCTCAGTGTCCGGGTAGAACGATGGAGGTGGAGATGCTCCTTCAGGTATACTGGACCGAGGCTGTTTAGGGCTTTAAAGGTCAGCACCAATACTTTAAATTGTGCTCGGTGAGAACTGTTGTTCAGCAACCTCTGGAGGGCCAAAAGTTCCCCACACCTGCCTTAAGTTTTAGAGTGCCTCCACTAATTCGGATTGCATTAAGGAAGTTGCATTTATTTGCTGCTTGCTGCAGAGCCCTATATATTAACCCCATAACTGTCTGCTGCCATTCATTCCTGGATGTGTGGAAGTGCCCTCCCCCTCCCCCAAAAAGTGTAAGCTCAGAATTTCCCCCAATTTCTGTAGATGTTCTAGTTCCATTTTAAGAAAATGTAGCTTCCTTGTGATTTAAGGGATTGCTGCTAATCCTATGCATTTTTCTTAAATCTGATTGAGGTGTCATACTTCAGTTTTGTTGTCCGTTTGTTGTTGGTAAAACATGTTACCAAGGTTTTCACTAGAAGGTTCACAAGGGGGTTTGCCATGGAGATGAAAAGTTTGGTTGCTCCAATCAAAGACTGTTTAGAAGATGGTGGCCTGCCAGGTTTAACCACCTTGAAGATAAGACTCAAATGCTACAGAAGAACAATGGGCCTGATACGCCTTCTTGAGAAGCTTGAACTATTTAGACAGGCCCAGTGGCCTGGAAAGCTAAACAACATCCATATGCAATGATTTTCTTGATTCCCAATGTCGAAACTGAAAACCTCTTGGCTTTAAACTTTAAGCCTGTGTGTCCATTCCCCTGAGTATAAGAGTTTCTGGCAAACTATCAGTTCTTAAATATCACTTCTCCAATTACGTTCTCACAGGTTAGTATTTATGCAGACGGAGCTTTTCAAATCCTTGTAGTTGGTACTGGGCTGCAACTTAATGCATTACAGGTGGCTTTTGGCGGTTTGGGCTCACAGGCCAAACTGATTCCAGATGGTCACACGGTATGAGTAATAGCATCAGCTCATTAAGTTGCAAAGTTTCAACTACAGTCCCAGAATTATCAATGAAATAAAAGCTAAAGGAAAATCAGCTGTACTCTAAGTCATAAATAGGATTTTTCATAACTTTGAACTTTGGATTTGTCATTTGTTTCAATGTTATTAATAGGAGTGTTTTCTATGGAAAAAATATATGAAATGCTACGGAGCTCAGCTGCACTGTGGGTTCTGAAGACGTCTAATTTAAGAGTGATGCGGAATGAGACACTAGATACATATAGAGATGTTCATCTTATATCCTGAAATGTCTGAAAGGGTAGCCCACATGGAGAAAGCTGTAGGCTTCCTACACAACTGTGAAATCTGATTGAACCGGGGCTTTAGTAAAATCATTAAAACTCTGTAATAAACCACTTCTAAATGCATACATAAATAGCAAAAATGAATGGTTGCTTAGACCAAGGCCTTTTTTTCACTGCTTGGCTTGTGTGGTAGTAACAGAAGGGGCTCATAACTCAGGTACGTGTTCCAATACTTTTGTATCATGCCAAATAGGGAAACTATTGGTTTTGGGCAAAGCAATGACCACTCATGCCTTCTGATGTGGACCAAGAAGTATCTCAAAAGTTTAAAAATTTGGCTGTGTAATTCGGAACTAATGTGATTTGGAATTAATGTGATTTGATTGTCCTGTTAATAAAAATTATTATTATTTTTTTTTAAAGAAGTATCTCAAAAGTGCCTAGAAACTGCAAGAGACAGAGCAAGGGAATTTTAACATAGCAAGCCTCCACAATTTACATATTATTTTTAAATAGCTAAGGAAGTAATGTACATTTAAAATATTAGCAAAATATGTGTATAATATAATTTACAGTGCAATCCTACCCCTGTTTTCTTGGAAGGTTCAGTGGGACTTACTCCCAGTAAGCGTGCATAGGATTGCATCCCTAGCACTAAAAATCTGGATATGTTTTTTTTTTTTTCCTGACCCAGAAGTTGTTTTCCTTCCCAGAGAACAATGCCTGCTTGGGTGGATTTCTTGGGGACAGTTTGCCCATTTAAATGATGCTTTTGTTTATTCAAATTCCTTTTTAAAAAAAGGAAGACACATTCAATCGCCATGCAAAGTGGCGTGTTTTGTGAATGCAAGGAGGATCCCACTCGGCTACACACCGTGGAAATCCTTTTGCAATGCTTGAATGCGAAATCCTCACATCGAATTTGCTTTGGCTCTAATCAGCAGTGAAGCTGCATGCAACGCGGCATGTAGCAAAAGGGAACTTATAGGAGATAAGGACAGGCATATGTATCAAATGTTATGCTATTTGAAATTTAATTAGCCACATCGATTATTATGTAGGTAGTTCTTCCTCCCTCCTACATTTCTGAAAGTTTTGCAGATGTTGTACTACCACTATTTCCAGATGTTACAAGCCTTTTCCCCCCTCCCCAAAGTGCTGGGCTGTGGCCCAAAAAAGGGATTTTCTATTGGAAAATTCTGGCACTGACTGCAATTCCAGCCATGTATTGCTCTGCTGTGAGGAAATTATTGCGTGAGAGTAGAATGAGGATGCAGAAATGGAAGCGGAGGCTGGCTCTGGAGCTGAGCGTGGTGTCAGTCTGCAAGGGCAACTGTGGGTAAGGAAGGGGCAGCGTCCTATGATTATGTCAGCTTCCCTATCTCAAACACATCTGGATCAAAGCCCTGGCTACATGGGCCTTAATTTGCGACTCTAACTCGGGCTGACGCAAGCCAAAATTATGCTTTCAGAAATAAGCCTAAGCTGATCCAGCCAGAAAATTATGTGTCTATAGGTAACCCAAGTGCAGCCTGAAACTATTAGCGTACATTTCAAGCGCCGGGAAGGCAGAAATAACATCCAAAACAATTGCAAAGCGACAAACTAGATTTTTGAGGGCCTGGGGCTTTCAGGAATGTCAACATCAGAGGCTAGACATCACACAGGTCTGTCTGACCGCAGTCCTTTCCCATTTACAGCTGCCATGAGAACGTAAGACGAGTCCTGCTGGATCAGGCCAAAGGCCGATCTAGTCCAGCATCCTGTTCTCTCAGTGGCCAACCGGACGCCCTTGGGAAGCCCATGGCAGGACCTGCAACAGCACTCTTCCCACTTGCATTGCCCAGAAGATTGCCTCCAACGGAGGAGGTAGCGCACAGCTGTTGTGGCTTTGCCCTGAGGCTAGCCGGCTAGATGCACACAGCTCTGCCTAGCCAATTCCAGAAACCAAAGGCATTCTGGGCTTAGGGCCAGAGGTGTGTTATCTGGGCCAGCGAGAGAGATTGCATCTTTGGAGTGGTGGGAAAAAGCTCGAGGGGATCCACTACAGTCTATTATGTGTGCACGAGGTGAATTGTTATGCCTTGCTTTACCCAAGAGGCCCTGAAGGGTTCCAAGGGGCGGGTGGGAGAAATGGGCAACCATGAAACCTTTTGCATGGGAGCCTCACAAAACAGCCTCTGGTGAGAAGTTATAGAGACCCGGGGAGGTCTGTGGTCTGGGCTGTTAGGAACTAAGGACGATAAAACAGACTAATAAAAGTGATGTGTTGTGCACGTCCCATACAATGTCTATGAAAACCAATGGCAGACCTCATTTAGGGGCACAGGAGTCGGAACAATGGTTAACATATGTATCAGATTATAGCAAACATATGCAAAAGGTGAAGAGTAGGGGGAGACCAGATGCTGGAGCCACAGTTCTATCCCAGCGGAGAACACTGGGACTTGTATACCGCCTGGGAGTTCATATAATTCACGGCTAGCCATGTACAAAGACTTTTTGCAAGGGCCAATAAATAGCAATTGGAAGGTTATGGGTTACTGATGGATTTAGAGTACGTCTTCTAGTTTGCTGCAATTAAAACTGATGAAGAGCCTTTGCAGCATGTGACGAGTGGACTGGCACTTGGGGATGTGAATTTCATTTCTGCCTTTTGCACTAGCCTTCACATTATTGCAAACTCTACAGCCCAACCCTGTGCGTGTTTATTTGAAACCGAAGTCCACTGAGTGAGCAGTGTTTTTTTTCTGGAGGGATGCAGGGGGACGCATACCCCTAAGCATTTTGTGAATCTTTGTAATTTGGCCATTTACTGTATTTATTTTTCCAAATTTGAACTATAAAATGATGATATTCTTGAGTCAAAATGAGAGTACTCCTAAACATTTTTTTTAAGAAAAAAAGCACTGCCAATGAGACAAATTAGACACTGTGCTAAAGATCACATTTGAAGTGATGTGGTTGGTTTATTGATATCAAGAGCCATCTTAGAAGGTTTGATGTTGTGTCATGAAGGGGGGTGAGAGCAAGGTTCCCCTCTCTAGTTGTGCTCCTTATTAGAGTCTCCCTGGTGCAGCAGCTGTTAGCCTCAAAAGACAAAACCCCAATAGATGTTTTTGTGACATGTCTAGTTTGGCTCTAAGTGTGCCTGAATAGGGTTTCAGCCTTATTATCTTTATAATTAAGGAATGCGGCTAATAAATGAAACCAAGATGGAAACTAGTTTTGTCCTGGGTAAGTGATTAACAGTATCAAAGCAGAAAGAAAGCTGCTTGCAAGATTTAAGGTTTTTTACTCTTAAAACCTGTGCCTTCTATTGCAAATAGAATTTTTCCATGTAAAATTCAAATGGATCTGGCCATTTTCTCACCCATTTCCATCCCCGCCAGTGTGTGATACTCGGCTCTTTTCTGTATAAATGTCAAGAAACAACGGCAGGTTTGGATGGCACTACTGCTTACCAACTCTGTGCATTCTTTATTATGAATGAGAGCAGTAACTATGATTACATAGCCCACTAATTCCAATAGTGGGTCTATGCTGATTATGACTTAGCAGGTTACCACCATCTAAGGGACAGAATGTCAGAGTTAGGTTCATTTGTCATCCTGGATCCCCCCTGGGAGCCAATTTGAAAGCAGGAGGCGGCTGCTACCGTTCCATCACTTTGTGTTGCTTCAAGGAGACAAAGAGGAACTTGTTTGCTACTTGCTTTCATCTCGGTGCATTATCAGCCCTATTAAAAATAAGGAAAGAGCTCTTTCCCTCAGCCTGAGCAGTGCCGCCAAAGAGAGAAAAGAGAGAGAGAAAGCAAAAGGTAGCTTTTTATTCAAAGGACCTAAGGACCCCCCGACATATCAATCATTGTCATGTGTGATCGCAGCTAGGAGTATAAGAGAAACCTGTAGCCTGTCAGCCTTGCAGACAGATTCAGTGGTTATATGAGCAAAACCAAAGTGTACGAAATAACTGAATTCTCATTACAAAAGACCCTCAGAATAGAGGGACTTCACATCTAGCTGTGGTGAGAGAGGAGCCATTTATTCCACAGCTGTAGTGTACCCTATATGGATTACTCTTGATATGTGCTGGGGTTGGAGAAGCAAGTATGAGTCACATTTGCTCGTATGTGGGATTGGCTTCCTTTATATGGATCAAGGCTGGCCAGATTGACATTTGTTTGCCAACCAAGTCATTCTAGATAAGCCTAGAACCTTTATTAGGCTTTGATTCACCAGACAAAAATATATAAACACAAATAACTAAGACTTTTCTTGTAAAGGTCTTGTAAGGCTGACAGCTAGCTATGTACATGAAACACTGTGGACATCTGAAAGTGTTGTACAGATGTGTAGGTGTAGCAGTAAAGTTTTTGTAAAGGATTTTATGGATCTGTCTTCCGATACTGTGATTACTTAAAGCAGGCATAGGCAAACTCCGGCCCACCAGATATTTGGGACTACAATTCCCATCATCCCTGACCACTGGTCCTCTTAGCTAGGGATGATGGGAATTGTAGTCCCAAGCATCTGGAAGGCTGGAGTTTGCCTATGCCTGACTTAAAGCACACATCCCAGGATCACCGAGGATCAGGGTTGAAGATTGTATACAGAACTCTCTGATTTTTTTCAGCCACATGGGAAACAATTAATGCCTCTGAGTGTCTGTCTGGTTAATTTGTGTGTTGCTAGTTAAGCATGGTCGTTGCAACAAACCATCAAGTTCACAGCAATTGAAGGAAAAAAATGTTTTATGTGAAAAAGCCTTTAGCTATTTCTCTCAAAGAGTTCCTTTAATGCCCTCAGATGGTCCTCTCTGCAAGTGTCTCACAGGGCATATGTTTTAAAGTTTGAGCTTAATAGTCCTAAACTGACATTCCCCTCTTCCAGTTGGCAGCATCTGACCACAATGTGCTATAATAATGAAGGCCATCCAACATGACTCTGACCTATTTTTTCTTAAAACACCACCAACAAAAACATATTTTGGCTCCTGACTTTTGCTCCTGTTACTAAGCGCATGGGCTCCATCTGTACTATGCATTTAAAACAGGAGCATATCACTTTAAACAGTGATGGCTCCCCCCACAAACACTCCTGGGAACCGTTAGGGGTTTGGAGAATTGATTGACACCCTTGGTCCCCTCAGCGAGCTGCAGGTATCAGAGTGGTTTAACAGTCAATCCCTCTTCCTAGAGAATATTGGGAATTGTAGCTCTGTGAGGGAAATAGAGATCTCCTGATCACCGTCAGCACCATTGACAAACTACAGTTCCCAGGATTCTTTGGGGGAAGCCATCACTTCAAAGTGGTATGCTGCTGCTTTAAATGTACAGTGATACCTCGGGTTGCAGATGCTTCAGGTTACAGACTCCGCTAACCCAGAAATATTACCTCGGGTTAAGAACTTTGCTTCAGGATGAGAACAGAAATCGTGCAGCGGCGGTGCAGCAGCAGCAGGAGGCCCCATTAGCTAAAGTGGTGCTTCAGGTTAAGAACAGTTTCAGGTTAAGAACGGACCTCTGGAATGAATTAAGTACTTAATCTGAGGTACCACTGTATAGTAAAGACAGCACCTTATTAAAAGAAGGGGAAGAATCTGTGAGGGAACAAAATGGAGAACAGAAGGAGGCACATGCTCTGTGCAAAGAAAACAGGAGGCTAAGCTAAGAAGTGATTCATGCTGCCTAGATTAAGTATCTTCCATACAGTGTGAGAAGCTTCCTGTGGGTTATAAGGGCCTGCTAAAGTGAAAACAACCCTGCTGGCCATAAATCTGAAGCCTTACACATTCTTATAAAGTTCTGTCAGCAGTATCAAATAGTTTATAGCCCTGCATCAAATTAAGAACTGATTTCATCTAGCATCACCAGACATATCAGGTCAATGGATTACACAATGTTTTTTATGATTCTCATTTTAGTGATCAACATTGCAGGGATGGTCAAATGGGATATTCCCCTTGGTAACTCGGATGACTATGATGCCCTTTTCAGAGAGCCAAATGCCTGCAAAATCTCAACTGGAAAATATCTATATATATTCAGCTGTCAATTATTATGATTTTATTTGGGTGTGCCAAAAGTGGGGCCATGATGATGAAGTTTTCAGGTCTCATGAGGACAATCCACCCAATTAGGTGTTCCGCTGTGGAATTCATGAAGCATTATGCAATTGGATCATGTGATGTGGGTGGTTCAGGCATTTAGCAGTTAATCCTTGAGTGTTCTGGGTACAGGATGATGCAAATGCATTTCGATTTTGATGCCAAAGTGGAGTTAAAACTGCACAATTAATAGTACTGTGTCATTAAGTTTGTGTGCCTTCTAGTTTTCTGGATTCAGTTCATGGCTGAGTGTGATCTGGCAGCTATTGAAATTGTATCATGATTTGGATGGATTTGAGTGTAAACACATGTACCCAATTAATAAACAAGTACCGGTAAGTAATTTTTTTTATATACAAAAAGAAAAGACACAAAGAGTTCAACTTGGATGTAAAGATTTATCAAATAAACATCCTCTGCTGCTATGATTTCTATTGGAATAGATGAATGAGCAATGAAACAGCAGAAATTACAGAGTATTTAGCTCAGTGTTGCCCAGAGCATTGCTTCCCCATGAATGCTTCTAGATCTTCAACCTTTTGCTCAGTTGCTCCTCTGGACATAGCAGTTTACACGACAATGTCTTTTTAGAAGCAAGCTTTGTTGAGTTCAAAGTGAATATAGGATTGGTGCCTTCATTTCCCTAACCTGTTGGACACAATTTGATGGTTTCACTCCCTTCATCAGAAATGACTGTTGCAAACCATTGTGAGTACCTTCCTAGAAGGGTTCTAAAACTGCCCAACTAATATCTTAGAAGGAGCTATTTGTATTCTCACCCCGCAAGAGTATAGAGTGATTTGTGAAAGTTATTCTGTCAGTTACTTACTCTTAATATTAAGATGGGGAGGGGGTACACTGTTTGGAGACAATAAAAATAAAATATCTCACTATCTTGTCCAATCCCCAAAACACCTAATGCTAAAACAGCATTTCTCAACCTGTGGGTCCCCAGATGTTGTTGGACGACAACTCCCATCATCCCTGAGCTCTGGCCTTGATAGCTAGGGGTGATGGGAGTTGTAGTTCAACAACATATGGGGACCCACAGGTTGAGAAAGGCTGTACTAAAACCTTCTGCTCACTTCCTTGGAATGACCCAGTATCTTGGCCTTTGACTCTATCTATCTATCTATCTATCTATCTATCTATCTATCTATCTATCTATCTGTCTGTCTGTCTGTCTGTCTGTCTGTCTATCTATCTGTCTATCTGTCTATCTGTCTATCTATCATCTATCTATCTATAGTTTAGGGCCTACCCTATTCTCCTGTCTGTATTGTTAAAACTGGTTTGAAAACTGGTTTGTTCTTTTAAGATGGTTTAAGTGGGACCTCATGGTGAAAGGTGAGTAAGAAATCTCATTAGTTAAGGGTGCTTCTGAAATTCTCCCCATTCAAATTCCTCATTGGATTTTGGCTTTTTGAATAACTTGACTTTCTTTCTGAAGGACCAATGCATGGGAAGTCCTCCACTCTTCCATTTTGCACAGTGTGCTCACACCAGCTATGCATCCATCTCCTCCACCTAGAGCACATGTGAAACCTTCCCTGTCCCCCTCCTTCCAAGGCACCTATTCAAAGATTAAGGGGAAGGAGGAGCACAAATGGATCAAGAACACTTTGCGCATGGAGGACTCTACCACATGCCCCCTGCATTACATCCTTTAAAGATATCTTCTTACCAGGGGCTGCCACCTCTGCTCACAGTGCCCCCAACCCTGCCAACTGGTGGCCACACAACCTGCAGAGTGATGACATTTTCCCTTACATAAATATTATATAGGAAGATATACAGTGTTTTCACGCAACATTAATAACGAATGGCTTATTAGTCAAAGGTTGACTTCATTTGCTCTTGGTGAGTGCAATGGAATGCAAAGCAGATCATTTTCTCTTGGTTGTATATATTTGATGGAAACATAAGTCAAAGGCATACAAGGTGCAACTATATTATGAAGATATTGTTTCAAATGTAGTGACTTTTCTGCCCAGAAGCTTCTATTTTTATTTTGTTTTAAAGAAAGCAATGAGCTTTGAGTGTCAGGCTGGATACTCAAAGGAATTAAGTTAATGCAGCACGGAAGATGGATCTGATTACTATAGAATACTTTATTCAATACTCAGGACAGGGAACAAACCATCAACTCATAAAGTCAATAAAGACAACATAGCCGCTTCTTAAAAAGATTGCCAGGGAACATGATATGTACAGTGTGGTTAACTATGAAATGTTCAAATCACAAATGAGCCAGGCAGTGAGCATCTGGATTATTTTAGCAATCAGCGAACGGAAGCTGGGCATGTGACTTCTGCCGGAGGCCAAAGGGCAAAACTGGCTATGATTATCTTGTAAGTCAAATGAAATGGTGACCATAGTTCTAAAAAAAAGAATAAAAAAACCCCGTGAATAAATTGGTTTTTAAAAAACAAAAACAAAACAACCCATAATGATTTGCCTTCATGCTTGATCCTAATTGTTGCAGGAGCATTTTGCTTCAGAGATTACTTACATGTTAACTCTGCTGAGTGCTTGCTCTAGCTAGATTCCACAACCCAGAAATAAAATGGAAGTTTGGTGGTCAAGTGGGATTGGTGGGACAATAGTTGCATTTCTGGCTTTGTTTCTCCTTGTGTGATTAAATTCATGTGCGGGGAAGCAGGAGTGTGCTAATAAGCCATGCCCCCTCTAACATGTCATCACCTTTTTGTTTACAGCCCTTTGGGAGCTGGAGAGACCTCTTGGAGTGGGGAGCTTTCCCGTCTTTGTCTTCATTAACTTCCTGCAGGTGAAGTCTCAGTTAGGGATAGATAAATTTGCTGGTTTCCATTTTCCATTTTTCCAATTTTATGTGTGGTTCTCTACATTTCCACATCAGTTTGAGGTTGTTGTTGTTTTTATATGTGTTGTTTTTATATGTTTTTATGGCCAGATCCTGAAGCTGAGGCTCCAATATTTTGGCCACCTCATGAGAAGAGAAGACTCCCTGGAAAAGACCCTGATGTTGGGAAAGATGGAGGGCACAAGGAGAAGGGGACGACAGAGGACGAGATGGTTGGACAGTATTCTCGAAGCTACAAACATGAGTCTGACCAAACTGCGGGAGGCAGTGGAAGACAGAAGTGCCTGGCGTGCTGTGTTCCATGGGGTCACGAAGAGGCGGACACGGCTAAATGACTAAACAACAACAGCATATGTTGTTCTTATATATATATTTAAAAAATTCTTATGAAAATTTATTAGCATTTTAGTCTTATATCTTTGTATGCAGTTTTGCAAAAATCAGACAACTCCCCATTCCTGCGGGGGTTGTGTTCCTGGCTGCCGTGCACTTCAGCAGGATGTGCATAAGTCTGCCCCACTCCACCCCAGTCCCCTTGCAGCACTGAAAATGGCATGTTGTGCAAGTGCTGGTTGGCGCAAGTGGGTCAGCGCTTGTATACACAATTTTGCAAGGCAACTTCGCCTTACATAATGCATTTTTGCATGTTCCTTTCACTGATATATGCATTTTTTAGGCACGCTTTCTCTTAGCGTATGCATTTTTGTACACCTTATTTGGCTGCAGAACTGCACTGCCAAATTCAGAGTGATGTAAGTTTTGAAAGGTGGCTTTGTCTTGTTTCACGGAACGTTTCAGAAATTAGGAAGGTTCACCTTTAAATGAGAACTGAATCAGATTTCTCCCTCAGCCCTACCACCAAGTTATGAAGGGCTATACAAAAGTGGAAAGTGATGCAGCAGAGGGGCGGGGCGCTTGCCATCTCCATCACACAATTTTAATTGTGTGAGGGAAAAGAACACTGGAATAGGACTATCGCCTTGCCAGTAGCACACCTAACTGGGAGCCATGATGGCTGTGGTCTGGGGTCAAACCTCAAGGAAGCACCAACAATGCATCTGATTGAAGAACCACATACATCAGCTCACCATTTCATCCCATATTTCATTCTCTTTTTCAAATGTTACTGGAGCAGTCTGGGATTCAGCCAGGGTGAAGTGGCAACTATGCCACAGAACTAACATTTGAGGTGGGACTATATAGTAATCCTTCCTGAAAGAACCTGCTGAGATATGGTCTCTCAGGGAACCTGGGTCACATCAACACCATACATCGAAAGCACTCTTAACCACTTTAACAGTCATGGCTTCCCCAAAATAATTCTGGGAACTGTAGATGGTGCAGGATGCTGTCCTCATCGATCTAACATTCCCAGGACTCTTAAACAACAGTTCCCAGTGGCATCAAAGTGCTTCACATTTATGGTGTGGGTGTGACCTTTGAAGGTCTGCACTGAATTTTATTTTCTTCAGTTAATTGCTATAGCTTTGTATTCTCTTCTTGCTCTGTGGTGGTCAATATGTTTTTAAAAAATTCATTTGCAAGGACAGTTTGTTCCCCTCTGAAATTCAGAATGTCAACAAATAATACAGAAGCAATGAGAGCTCCTGCAACCATGATTAGCTCAGAGTGTTGTTTTATGATTCTCTAATAAAGCCCTTCATAAAACTAACAATGTTTACAATGGCTGTAATCATGGCAACTTAACAAAAGCTTTACTTCTGGGATCCCCACTCTCCATTACCAATAAAATCACTGGGAAATTTACTGATTCCAGTTGCTTTTAAGTTCCAGATAGCTTCTATGCTGCATTTTGCTTTTGCAAAATAATTTGTTTTACAAATATCTGGGTGCCATTTCTTTCACAATGCAATGCAGGCTACAATTTCTGCAGGTATGTTGCTTCCTGCAATGCGACTCATTGGCTTACTTCATGCTGCAAAGAAATCCTGTTATGTGTACTATATCTGAGTGTTTTTCATGACCATGAGCAATGCTTGTTTTTTTGGTGCAGAACTATTAGAATTAGGTCAGTTGTGTTTTTTTTTTACTACTCAGAGAGATTTGTTGGAGTGAAACTTTAAACTTGTGTTGAAGCATAAATCACCCATCAATGGTCACTTCTCTGATTTGGGTCAGATTCCTTCAGATTTCACAGACGTTCTTCGTGTTATGCAATTATGAGTGTTGAAAATGAAAACAAACTTCTCCAGTTAACGTCTCCCTTTCTCCTTCCAGACTCATTGACTGATGAAGGGTATCTTTAATGGGTCGTGATTAATGAGCAGCATAAAATGGAATAATAAATTATTAGAGAGTATGTGAATCTCTCTAGATAGATATGTGTATATATGTATATCAATAGTTCTAGCTAAAGTATTATACAAAGAAAGCAGTGGGGTTATCTGCAGAGCAGGCACTCCTAAAGAAAAAGAAAAGGGAAAAAAAACCAAACCCAGACCTTACTTCGTGAGCAGTGCATGAAACTCTATGATTTGCAAAGAAGCAGATAATTCCCCAACTGTGTCAACAACCAAGGGGCAAAATGGGTTTTGAGACAGAAATGGACCATATAGAAAAACAGTGCTTAATCACTGCTAATTAAAAGTCAATATTCTAAGGGGGGGGGGAGGGACAGCAAACCCAACTTAGTAGCCACCTGCCTTCTCTTTGACAACCGTTTGGAAGATCTGTAACTTGCACTACATAGGGAGTGCTGCCTGTAAGTGTATCACCTGGTTGGAATTTTTCACGGAGCTTGAATTTTTTACAAAACATCCCCAGTCAGGCAGAACTGTGCAAATTAAATTGGATTTACATTACAAAATAGGTACCAAGTTCAGGCATCGAGGAAACGCCCGGGGAGAGGGGGACAAAAGCTCTGTAGAAAATGGGGAAAAGTACTGAGCCCTGGTCTAGGTAAACAACATTAAAAGGGTGGATTTGACTAAAAGTGCAATCAATTTGCTCTTGCAGCCTTCCTGAAGGCATCTTGGCTGGCCACTGCTAGAAACAGGATGCTGGGGCTAGATGGACCCTTGGTCTGATCCAGCAGGGTTCTTAAGTTCTTATGTTCTCAAATGGAAATTCCAGCTTCATCTACCCTGAGGGTACAGAACTGAGATGCATAAGAATGAATTAAATGTCAGAGGAAATAAACAGATTTTGGTACACCATAAGAAAGTGGCTGTGAAGTTATTATAGGATAAAGTGTGCAGGGTCACAATGGCCTGACCCTCCTGTTTAACCCACCCCCACCCTCCACTGTAAAGGAAAATGAGAAACTTATTTCAGTAACCCCCACACATCAGGATCCAGTTCGTGACTGAATAGTATACAGTTGACTAATTTGATTTTCCAGGAATAGCTGAATCCTCTCTGACTTGTTGCAGGTTGTGTTATCAAAATATGGGGCTTGCCCCTGCAACACAGAGAGGTATGTATATGAGGATCTGTAAATATGGAATTGCTTCCATATGCTGTCAAGATTGCATCTACTTTGGGAATGTCATTACAGTCCAACATAATCTTGCGTAAGCTGTAATGTAAACTGAAATCTTATTGCAATTTATTAACAATTGGAAATGAATCCAGGCTTTAAGTTTGGAGAAGCAGAAAAGCAAAAAGGAACTCGGCATATCCCATCCAACGAGCCACCCTCAAAATCAAAGTCACTAGAGCTCCCATCCTGACTCATAGTGCAGGAGGGTCCACCACATCCACTGTACTATCACAGTGTAGGCTCTGCCATTCACAGATCAGCCTGCAAAATATGGATGGCCTTATCTCAATGAGTAAACAGCTAATTCAGTGCTAGAGCACATGTTTCCCAGGTCCAATCCCTGGTATCTTCAGGTAGGACTGTCTGAAATCTAGAAAGCAATTGCTGGTCATTGTAGAGTCTACAGTGTAGAACACTATAGACCAGCCTTCTCCAACATGGCCCCTTCCATAAGTTTTGGACTACAAATCCCACCGGACCTAGGAAGCTATGCCAATGGTTGGGAATGATGGCAAATATAGTCCAAAACATCTGGAGGGTCCCAAATTGAGTAAAACTGCTCCAGACAGTACTGAGCTAGATGAGACAACTTACTTTGATGCTGTTTACTATGCTCTGGAGCACATCTTTTGAAAACACACCACCACATTAAGAACAGCCTTATGGAACCAAATGCATTATCCAGGTAGCCACTGAGAGCAGCTAGTTAAGGGTGTAAGAAGGGCTGGGCCGTTTTGCCACTTGAGGCAAAAAAGAAAGTAGCGCCCCACCACCACTGCCCCCTGCCACTACCATGTGAGGTAACTGGAGGCAACCCAAGGTAGGCCCAGGGTGCTGAAGGCAGCAGGGAAGAAGGAAGCTGCAGAGGAACAGATGGCAGCAGGTGGCAGTGAATGAGGAGAGCGACAAGTGCAGGAAACAATGAGTGGCACGTTCATTGGGGCCTGGATCTGTCCCCAGCCTGGCACCTGACGGAACTGCATCATGGGTGGACTGGCCCTAGATGTATGCCTTGACCGCAAGAGGGAAGGCTGAACTATTTCTGCATATTACACCACACACCATAACCCCCCACAAACTAGCATGCTTGGGTCAACTCACCGGACTATTCCTCTAACAACACAGTAGGTCTCAGATGTTTCAAAAGGAAATATAGGAACAGGGTCACATGGGGCATTTTGGCTGATGCCAGGAACTTCATCCTTCTCTGTATGAAGCCCAAGGAAAGGAGTTCATGGAGGTTAAATTGTAAGCCAACACAATTTGTGTTGTATAAAATCATTACTGGTGCCAGGGCATGCCCATTCATGCATCAGCCTTAGCTTCCCATTTCCTGGCTTTGAGCTAATAGGAGATTCTGGTCCTAAACCAACAGGGTGCTGTTTTTTTTAAAAATCACCGAATTAGTGTTTGCCATTGATAATTGATCATTCATTTCCCTAACTGTGACGATCAAATCTTCAAATAAGCCCTCTTAAGGGTGACATACTATTCCGCTCCAAAACCAGCTAAAACTTGCTAATCCAGGGAAATGTTTTGTAATGACATCAGTGTGATATCTGGCTTCATATCCAGAAATGATACGCACGTTGACTCAGTATCCTGATGTGACTTTCCATGCTCTACGAACCATTTGTTAAATGGATTTCCATTTCATTGGCAACAAATAAACTCCTTGCCCCACATGCCAAGCATCAGCGTAGCGATGAGTGAAAGGGGAGAGGCATTCCAGGGAGAGGTCAGCAAGGAACACTGGGTTAAAAGAAGGTATGCAAAGCATTGTGGCAAGTATTAAATATGCCATTTCCTGCTACAATAATGCAGATTTAAAGAAGTACAGAGTTCTTCAACCCTACTGTTTTCAGTCTGGTTCCACACGGTGAGAACCCTCGTATGTTAGCTTAGCATATTTTGAATCTTCTGGTCCCCTCTCCCCTGATATTGTTACACTTCCAGCTCCTACCATTCCTGGCCACTGATCATGATGACTTGGGTTCCTGGAAGCTGGAGTCCAATGACATCAGGAGCGCCACAGGCCCCTCATCCCCAGGCTACATCTTATACCTTATCCTAAAGATCCTAAGAAGCAGCTCTATCTATAGCTCCTGAGCTCAGTCCTCTTCACTGTGTTATCTTCGCTATGTTTAATAAACACAGCACTGTCTTTCAATAGTCCCAACACCACAAAAATCTGTGGAATTTCCACGTGCTCTATAAAGGATGAAAGAACACTGATTTAGGATTCCTTTTGTGACATAATGTGAGTTCCTGTCCTTTTGAAGGCTGTTGAATGGTTTTTAGCAAACTAGGACCCAGACCTGAATGAAAGTGGAGTTTTGATGAATTTGAAAGACGTCTTGCTGGACTGTAAAAGCTATGCACATACACTTCCCCTCCTTAACCCCCAAACAAATAGGGAAAGCTTTCATTTTCAAGACAGTGGAAAGAGGAAAGCCGTTCTGGTGGTTGCTTAAAGAGCGTTTAGTAATTTTATGCATACTCTCTTGGGGACTGAGTGATGAAAACGCCTGCATGTTTTAACACAGCCTCTTGCATGTTTTGGTTCAAAAGAGAAATGGCAAAATTACTGGAACAAACCCTGGACTAATGATCTACAGTGTTATTCCCTGCTGGGCACGACATTGAGGAAGCAGAACGAACACACTCATGGTAGGAACCTCTAAATTCAGGTTCTCATATTCTTAGTTGTAATGGTAGTCATTGAACGTTACAATTTTTCTTGAACCTACTGCTTATCGCCTTTGCAGTGCCCTTAGTTTTCATCATACATTCCTGGTCTGGATCTGACTGCAACACTATCTAGTGGTTGGTGAGTATAGGGTAGTTTCTTTGTAGCAGGCGTTGCTTTCCAGACCTGCACAGACGGGAGCTATGGTTAAAAAAATCTGAAAGGCACCAGGTTGGCCAAGGGTGCACTGGCGGAGGAAGGGAGAGACGGGGGGAGCACACCGCCCCTGGAACCATTGGGGAGGGGGTACCATCGCGGCTGCTCCCCTGGACATGCGCCACACACCCCCACCGCGCCAGGCGCCATGCCCCCACAAGCGGTGCCACGCCCCCAGGACGCATGGCATGACCCTGCAGGTGGCGCACCATGCCTCCGGGATGCACACCACACCCCCAGGATGCGCGCAAGCCATGCCGCCACCTGCTCTCTGCCCCTGGTACCAGAGCTTGCAGCTTCACCACTGCAAGGGTGCTTTGGAGATACTCCTGCAATACTATGGATGCCAGTAATCCCTGTAAGGGATGCAGGAATGAAAGGGAACCAGGAAGAAAGCTAGCCAGAAGGGGAGGGAAGAGCTAGAGATTAGAACTGTAATGCAGCGAAGAGGTTAAAGCACCTCATTTGTTGTCCCAAGAGAAACCTGATAGAGATACAACAGTCACCAGAAGAAGCAGTGGCAATTTGCTATGATTTTGCAGAACATGCTTGCAACCAATGTGATATTCTTAATTTCTTCTTAATTTCTTCTTAATTCCCCCCGTCAGACTTGCATTACATTCCTAATTGGAACATTATCCCCAATTGTTCATCAAGAAGCCTATCCAGATTATCAGTCTTCCAGCCATGTCTTTAACATTTGTCTGTGACTGTTCTCCAAGTCCCATTCCAAGACACTCTGCTGCGGTTCACCTGCACCTATTTGTTTTATTCAATTTATGAGCCACCTAACTGAAAATATTCTCTAGGAAACAAATACAGTGATCTAGATAACATTAAAAGAAGCCATACAACAGCTCAATAAAACCGCAAATCTCTAAAAGCAACACAGTAATAGATAAAACTCAGCCATAAAATCCAGTTACAGGTGCTTCCAGACTGCTGATATTTCCAGATGAGATTCAGTCACATGCTGGCAAATTCAAGTTGAGCAATCATAGTTGAATGGGAGATCTTGTGCAAACCACTTCCACTGAAGATCATACTTTTTGTGATAAGGAAAATGATGGCAGAAAACTCCTGGAATATGTGGGATAACACTTGCTGTGATGTGGTGTTATCCAGCCTCCCCACAAACAAATGAGAATGAATGCTCATTAAATAGTGGCTGGGGCAACCCAGCCAGATGGGTGGGGTATTATTATTATTATTATTATTATTATTATTATTGCCACCTAACCTCCCCACAAACAAATTAGGCCAAATGCTCAATGAAAAAGTTAGCTGGAAGCGGCCACAGACTCAAATTAAAACTGCAGAACCTAATCCTTACAAAATTCGGCCCAGCTAGAAACACTAAGAAGTGGCCCAAGTGCTATTACTTTGCAGAAACTAAAATAAAACAAGGCGTTAGGAAATGTTAAAATGTGTTAAAACAACTATTACCTTAAGACAATGTGCACATGCTAAGCAGCAGATAATATTGGACTAGTGGTGGATTTGGTAGACTTAAATAAAAATAAGGATCGATTCTCCATTATATTACTAGACACTAAGAAGGCTTTCGACAACATTTATAAAAAGTATATGGAAGTACTGGTAGCTTTAACTAAATTTGGATTTCCACTGGACTTTATAAAATGGATTAAAGTATTGTATGTTTCACCAACATCTGGTTAAACATCACCAACATCTAGTTTCACCAACATCGAGTTAAAATGAACAATATTATGTCTGCTCTTTTTCCAGTGCCTCAAAGGTGTCAGCCAGGGATGTCCACTTTCACCTTTGCTTTTTGATATATGTTTAGAACCCCTTGCTTGCGCTATTAAACAACATTGTGAGATTCACGGAGCAGTTCACAATCCAGCTGAATACAAAATAGTATTTTTTTCAGACCATATCTTTCTGTTTATTTTGAAGCCTCAAACCTGTATTCCTAATCTGATGTGCAACAACAGCTCTATCTGTATCACATGAAAAAGAATAATAATTGAGGGAAACCCCAGAGAAGTACGGTAAGTTTCCAGCAACAGGCTACCAGGGACTAACTTGCCACAACTCCACAGGGCACATTGAAAGAACTTTATAAGCCAAAAGTCACAGGAAGACAGAATATACCTTTTTTTTTTTGCAAGCACCATGCATTCAGACATATGAACTGACCCTTAGTAAAACCACAGAGATAACTCAAAACAATTTTTCTATAATCTTGTAAAGAATTGTGCTGATGTTGCTTCTTAATAAATATTCCTCTGGTTTACAAGCTGCATCTTGAAATTCTCAATATGACATCTAATAAACATAACAAATCCCAGCCACATCCCAGCAGCATTTGCTTCAAATTAGTGTCTGAGCTTGGAGTCCAGTTCAGGGGTGTCTGTGTTCCTTATGCATAAAACCTGCCCTCCTTCAAATAACAAATGTAGCAAATCAGTCAAATGACCCCACAAAGGCTCCCCAAATGAATGAGTCTCATTGTTTTTAGGAGACTTCAGTGTTACCCAAGGAATTATGCCTTCAGGGAGATTTGTCCTGAGATTTCCATTTGCTAATGAAGAAGGATGTATTGGATTAATCAGGTGCAAAAAGGCCTCGGTAAACCTTTCCAAACTCTGCTTTCAGTTAGGTACATCTGTATACTAACATCAATTCTAGACTTTCCATGCTCATATTTATGAATCCAAAACTGCACAAGAGAAAGAGGTATCAGTTGTTCCTAGGTAATCCAAACAAAAGCACATTTACAGGGCTTATGAAGGTAGGGAGAAGCTTTCCAAACAGCATCAGAATAACTCTGAAGCTCTCTCAACATTCCACACCATTGAATTTTGGGTGGTGCAGTCTTAGGTCAGGACATCACCAGCACTCCATGCATCAGCATTGGTGGCCACACAATTGAGGTGGTAGACAATTTTGTCTACCTGGGTTCCACTATAACCAGCAATCTCTCAATTGACACTGAGCTGGACAAGCATATTGGGAAGGAAGCTATAGCAATAGCTTGCTTCTCCAAAAGGGCATGGGAGAATGTGATGCTAACATCTAATACCAAGATGAAGGTCTACCAGGCTTGCGCATTGAGCACACTGACTTATGGAAGTGAGTTGTGGGCAACTTACAACTGTCAGGAGCGACACCTCAACACCTTCCACATGCACTGTGTCAGGAGGATTTTGGGTATCACATGGCAGAACAGAATTCCCAACAAAGATGTGCTTTCCCAAGCCCACATTCCCAGCATGTTCTCACTCCTATCTTAGCGATGTCTGCACTGGCTTGGTCTTGTCCATAGAATGGAGGATGGCAGGCTCTCCAAGGATGTGCTCTACAGGTAATCTGGCTTCAGGTATCTGGTCCACTGGAAGACCAATTCTGCATTACAAAGATGTTTGCAAATGTGATGTGAATGCTGGCAACATCAACCCTGCCATGCTGGAATCCCTTGCAGACAACCACAGTGCCTGGAGACATCAATAGCAGTGACTAGAGGAGGAATGACTGCTGGAAGGAGCACAGAGAGAAGAAATGCCATGGTGCATCTGCAGCAACACCTCCAAATGCTTTCATCTGCCCCACCTGCAACAAAACATGTCTCTCTTGCATCGGTCTGTACAGCCACAGCAGGCGCTGCAACTTCCAAGAGCTTGACTTCACCCGCAAAGGTGCACTGTTTCATTGTATCCTGAGACAGATGGATGGCCACAATGAAAAGTGTTGGTGTGGGCAGTGCAGAGGTTCATTTATTTGTGGGGAGGAAAACCTGGGGGAAGGGGATTGGAAGGAGTGGCATTTACAACTACTGTACACTCCCCTCCCACAAAGAAATATCCATAAAATCCTGTAGCTCTGACACGCCCTCCCAGGAAGCAATGGATTATGACCTCAGTTGCTTTTCTTCCCCACAACCACCACCCAAGACGGAAATGTCCATTGTTAGAAAGGAGCAGCTTGAACTCCTGATGCCTTTGGATGGCAAAGCGATTTCACAACAATACCGTTGTTCACAGTCAGGATAGATTCACCAACAACATTGAAAGTTCTGGTACATCTTAATGGTTAATCATTGTATCCTACACGGAGAGTTTTATTCCTTAACAAATCCCTAAAAATCAAGCTTTATGAATTTATACTTGGTCTTTGCAGAATGTTTTCAATCACATCAGTCTAAACACTGAGTAGTATTTTAAACAGATGTAGGCCATCAA
This sequence comes from Podarcis liolepis, assembly GCF_965112155.1. Lineage (NCBI taxonomy): Eukaryota > Metazoa > Chordata > Lepidosauria > Squamata > Lacertidae > Podarcis > Podarcis liolepis. Next base: position 58,372,492 of record NC_139559.1, read on the forward strand.
CTTCTCTAAACACTATAATTGTTTGGCAGGCCTATTGCTTACATTTAAAGATATAGTGTGCAAGAATACGTAGAGATACCAGGGACACACTTTCTGTTTTTAACCCCAAAATACAATTTATAGTATGTCAGAGGCCCCTAGCTCTACCCCTGTAAAACCCTTTTTAATGCAAAAAGGCCTGCCATCAAACCTCAACCATTATCCCACATCTTTATATAGCTGTGAGCTCCAGGCCCTGCCATTTTATAATATTTTGTTTGCTGGGTTTTGATAGAAGGATGTGGTTTGGACTGCAACCCTAGCTCTTTGTTCTCATTAGGTCGTGTAAAACAACACAGATATTATGAAGTTCTCAACTGGAATTTTCAACCGCTTGCATTGCACAAAGCAAGAAATGCTGGATTTCTAAAGAGTTGAGCAGTCTAGAAGAGAAAGAGGCATGGCCAGGTGATTCTCTGAAGAAAAGTTAATTTAGCTTTCACTGCCCTGTTTGGTTTAGATGGGAACTTTACTCCAGCATCTGAACTGGCAGTGCGGTGCTTTCAGGACTGATGTCACATGGTTCCACTGGGCTGTCCCACTACCAACGTAGCAGTAGCATTCTGCACTAGCTGCAGCTTCTGGATCTTTCTCAAGGGCAGCGCCATACAGAGTGCAGTACAGTATATATATGACTTAGAAGAGTGAGGCTTCTCATATATATAGGACACACACACACACACACAAAATATGGAAAGTCATTCCTTAGTCAAGTTAATTATTTTTAATGAAGTAGAGTAGAGTTGAGTGTAGTCCCCGTTTTCCCCTGTAGCTTATTAGTTTGGAAACCAGTTTCAAGTATTTGGCATCTCTCCCTGACCACCACAGAGACCACTTTATCATTCCCATTCCCCACTTTCCCTTCATGGGCTTAGTTGGCTCTTACATCTCTGTTGGCTGATGCTGATTGATTGTATTAATATCACTGTAAATGTTCCACAATCTCATTTTTATAACACTTGCGGGGGTATGGAAGGAGGAATGGATGAGATTTATTGTGCCATGGCTCTTAAGGCTAGGTGGTGGTGGGGAACGCCATCTCTATTCTGTCGATTACTTTGGATTGTAAAAGCTTGCTTTGCAGTTAATGGAGTTATAGTGGGTCAACTGCATACCCTCCAACATTTCTCCAGTGAAAATAGGGACATCCTATTCTACTACTACTACTACCTATTTATACCCCACACATTTTACTGGGTTGCCCCAGCCACTCTGGCCAGCCCCCTTGAACCACATGAGGAAATGCAAGCTATAATATTGTAATGAATATATAAATAAAGTAGAAAACAGAGCCTAGGATGTAGAAGGCTTCTTAAATTACTTATATTGCAGATATCTATAAGTCTAGATTTCACTATATATAATTTTACTATATATAAATACATAGATGAGGCCAAAGGCCCATCTAGTTCAGAATCCCTTTCTCCCAATGCCCAACCAGCTGCCTGTGAGAAGCCCACAAGTGGAACATGAACACATCAGCGCATGTTGCGATTTCTAGCAACTAGCATTCTGACACTGGAGGTATAACTTCGCCACTGTGGTTAGTAGTTGTTGATAGCCCTGTCCTCCATTGTCTAATAATCTTTTAAAGCCAGCCAAGTTGGTGGTCATCACTGCCTCCTGCGGGGGAGAATTCCCTTGTTTAACTAAGTTCTAGTGTTACAGACATCATCTTAAAAAGCAGAGACATCACCTTGCCAACAAAGGTCCGTATAGTAAAAGCTATGGTTTTCCCAGTAGTGAGGTATGGAAGTGAGAGCTGGACCATAAAGAAGGCTGATCGCCGGAGAATTGATGCTTTTGAATTATGGTGCTGGAGGAGACTCTTGAGAGTCCCATGGACTGCAAGAAGATCAAACTGATCCATTCTTAAGGAAATCAGCCCTGAGTGTTCACTGGAAGGACAGATCCTGAAGCTGAGACTCCAATACTTTGGCCACCTCATGAGAAGAGAAGACTCCCTGGAAAAGACCCTGATGTTGGGAAAGATGGAGGGCACAAGGAGAAGGGGACGACAGAGGACGAGATGGTTGGCCAGCGTTCTCGAAGCTACGAACATGAGTTTGACCAAACTGCGGGAGGCAGTGGAAGACAGGAGTGCCTGATGTGCTCTGGTCCATGGGGTCATGAAGAGTCGGACATGACTAAACGACTAAACAACAACAACAATAACAAAGTGTTACAGAACCTTTTTCTTATCCACTTTCTACATGCATGGTTTTTATAAACTTCTATCATGTCACCTCTTATTCTCTAACCTAAAAAAATCCCAACTGATCATTTTGGTTACCCATTTCTGAACCTTTTCCAATTCTGCAGTATCCTTTTTTTGAGGTAAGGGGGCCTGAGCTGCACACAGTATTCCAAATATGGTCTCATCACAGATCTGCATAACAGCATTATGATACCGGCAGTTTTATTTTCACAAAAGGAGTAGCTCAACGAGGCTTGCCAATGAAATAAAAAGAGCACCCTTTTGCAAGCACAGAACAATCTGTCCTCTTTTATTCCACTGAGGTGGAGATTTCTCTTCCTTGAAACTCAATGGGACCGGAAAAAATAAAAATAAAAAAGCTTAGCTTTGGCTGGATCATGCCCACAATATTTTCTGTTCCTCCCCATACGATGCGACCATTTGCACTTTGTACAAACACTGATGTTGATTGGCTGGTGCAATTAACGTCCGCAAGACTGGTTGAATCTTTTGTTATTTGTAGATACGTATCTAGTAGATAAATAATCTTAGTGCCAGTGCCATGTTGCAAAAAAAATGTTTTGACCCTGAAGTTATCACCAGTAGTTGGAACTTATGCGGTTTTACAAATCAAAATATCACTTTGGTATCACTTTCCTGAGACGCCATCTGTGAAAACAAGAAACTGAATGAAAAAATAAAACTAGGCGGTGCAGTGAACATCACTGGTTTTTAAACTGAGGGTTACTTATGTGGTAGCACCATTGTTGAATGTTATCCACAGCAAGCCCTTGCATCTCAATGTTTCCTATCTGCAGACCTGAAATAGTAAGTTCAGAAAATATATGCATTTGCCTGGGATCTGAATTTCTGAGGAAGGAAGCAACACATTTTAAAAGCCAAAAACACAAAAACGAGAATATTTTGGAAAGCTCTGGTGGCACTTCTGAAAATATCTGTGCGTTCAGTTCAAGTATTATATGTTTCCACTTCTGCTAACTAGGGCATACTTTGCCCTCCCCCTTCCTATTAAAGTTGGATGTTTACTTCACTCTTAAACCTGAAAAAAAGATTTACTTCTGCATTGTGCAAGGGTTAGGGTTAGGCCTACCTTCAGAGGAGACCGCCCATCCTTATTACAGGAGCAATTGTTTGGGGGCATGCCTCATTACTGAAAGAAGGCATGACCAGTACCAGGACTTATTCAGAGACACAACAGGCAGCTGCCTCTGTGGATACATTCTTTAGAATTACAAAAGTATTTTAGTTACTTTTTGTATACACAGTTTGGCAGGGGGTTGGAGATCATGGCAGCACCCTGGGCATCCATAGGAAGTTGTGGGTGCTGAGAGCCATTAGGAGAACCCTCACAGAGCTACAATTCCACACAACTACAGCCGGGGTGGACTTTGGTCTTTCAAATTTCAGTGGCGCCCTGTGCAAGGCCAAAATTTGGTGTCCCACCACATCTCACCTTCCGTCCTGCTCCATAAACTGCACCATTGTTTCAACGTCCCCTAGGCTCAGCATCCAGTGCAGCAGAACTGGTTGCACTGCCCTAAATCAATCTCTGCTACAGCTCCCAGGATTCTTTGGAGGAAGCTATAACTGTTAAGGTATACAAGCGCTGTAAATGTATGGTTTAGATGTGGCCTACATCTACCATGGGACGCGGGTGATGCTGTGGGTTAAACCACAGAGCCTAGGACTTGCTGATCAGAAGGTCGGTGGTTCGAATCCCCGCGACGGGGTGAGCTCCCGTTGCTCAGTCCCTGCTCCTGCCAACGTAGCAGTTCGAAAGCACCTCAAAGTGCAAGTAGATAAATAGGTACCACTCCAGCGGGAAGGTAAACGGTATTTCCGTGCACTGCTCTGGTTCCCCAGAAGCGGCTTAGTCATGCTGGCCACATGACCTGGAAGCTGTATGCTGGCTCCCTCAGCCAATAAAGTGAGATGAGCGCCGCAACCCCAGAGTTGGTCATGACTGGACCTAATGGTCAGGGGTCGTTTACCTTTACCTTACATCTACCATTTCTGGTAGATCTGGCCATGGAGTGGTGGTGAGGTGGCAGCAGCTTAAAATGCCCTGCAGATCCCCAAGCAGCAGTTTTGTGCGTGTTGCAATGGAGGGCCCTTGCAACTCTGGGACTCTTTTGGGCTCTGGTTCTTTGTAACAGTAGGAGTTCCCAAAGACAGGAGAATCTCCATTATCTTCATGGCTTACTTCAGAAGTTTATTGTAAATGACCCCTAGATGATTAAGTCCAGTCAAAGGTGACTATGGAGTGCGGTGCTCATCTCGCTTCAGGCTGAGGGAGCCGGCGTTTGTCCACAGACAGCTTTCCGGGTCATGCGGCCAGCATGACTAAACTGTACTGGTACACGGAGGACTGTGACAAATGCCAGAGTGCATGGAAACACCATTTACCTTCCTGCCACAGCGGTACCTATTTATCTACTTGCACTGGCATGCTTTCAAACTGCTAGATTGGTAGAGGCTGGGACGGAACAACAGGAGCTCACCACCATCGTGCGGATTCGAACCGCCAACCTTCCGATGGGCAAGCCCAAGAGGCTCAGTGGTTTAGACCACAGTGCCACCCGCATCCTTTACCTTTTACCTTATTGTATAGCCACAAGCAAATAAGTTACCCTAATTTATTTGAACTTCACGTTGACCAAATCATGCCTGTCCCAACTGTAGTATTGAAGTGCTTGTGATTAATCACTTTATGCAAATATTCCTTAGTATATTTGTACATTTGGAGGCAAGGCAGAGTCTGATGGCCTCATGTTGGATAGCATGAGAAACAACTTGGCCCATTACATAAGTACTTTAGCAGCTGGTGACCTGAGAGCTGTTTTGCTGAAATAAATCACCTAAGTGGAAAAAAATCTCAAAAGCTGCAGATGGTGGAAACTTGACAGAGCCTTTGTTGGCAATATTCGGAGATGGCCTGAAAAACGAGTCAACTGTTTTCCTATTATTTTCAACACCTCAACTATAAAAACTTGATATCCCTGATGCTGCTGTGCCTCAAAAGGTAGTGGACAGAGGAGCACCTCCTGTATAGCTCATTGCCACCTTGGATCAAATACAGATGCTGTCAGGCTCAAGGGTTTGCGAGTTGGTGTGTGCTTTTTGGATCAATCAAAGCCAAAGCTACTTGGCAGAACTTGGGAAGTTCCAATAAAGTTGTAGGGCAACTTTTTCCAATGGCCTGCAAAACTCTGCCTATAAAGCAGCACTGACAAATATCATGCCCATCAGGGATTCCAAGTGTGTATATTGACATATGCGGTTGTGGGTAGTTGCAGAGTCATATCTAGAAAAGGCAATCACTGGCAGACATCTTGGAAAGAGTGGTCTGTGCTCAGGGTGGCCTCAAAATAGTTTCCTATTTTGAGTGCAGAGGAAGGAAGCATTAAGGGAAGAGTCTTCCCATACCTGTGTCCAGTGCTTTTTTCTGGGGGGAAGCAGGGGGACGCATACCTCTAAACGTTTTGTGAATCTAAGTTTGGCCTCATTGAGGGGCAGTATTTCAACAGGAGTAGGAAAATGAGAGTACCCCTAAACATTTTTTTAATGACAAAAAGCACTGCCTGTGTCCCCTCCCATAAATCTTGAAAAGCATTTAACTCCACACTCAGCAATGCTAGTGGGAACAGTGGGCATCCCTAGAAACATTTGGATTCTGTCTTGTTTGTTGGTTTACAACAATTTCATCCCACCTTAGTTTCTGAAGTTTCATGAAAAACATCAGTTGAAGGAGACAATAGCACAGCAATATGGCATTTAGGGAAATGTACAATGTGTAACACCAGTAACATTACATTTTAAAAGCCTAAACACCATTAAAAGGTTATGTTTTCAAATGACATGGGAAATCATTTGGAAGAAGGCGCCGAGGATGGAGAAGTTGTCCGATACGGAAGAGTCATGACTGATAAGGGGCTGTCTGCTTTGTTCCCCCACCAAACATCAGAAGGTGGGAACTGTCTTTGTCCCCACATTGCTTCCCCCAGTTCCACCAATGCCACACTTCAGTTGTATGATAATACGGATTACCCACAGAAAGGAAAAATGGTCTAGAATCCAGGAAAAAAGGGTTGCCTCAGTTGTATGCTCCAAAACCTGACTGTGTTTCATAGATCAGTTATGCTGAAGAAGACTATTCCAAGAAAGGTGAGCCAGGTAGTCCCTAAGAGGTGATCCAGCTATGTTGACATATTAAGCTGATATACCGATTTGTGATGTATTTTGTACTTATTTTATGGCTACAGTTTTATTATTGATTTTATGCATAATATAGTGTGTGTGTGTGTGTGGCATAGTAATGTTTCCAAATATTAAAATAATAACATTTTAGTTGGTCTAATAAAGACATTACTTTAAAAATGGACTTTGATTTTCTTCTTATGGGCTAACATGGCTACCTTTACTTTATTTACCCCTTTTGATTATGTTTGTATAGCCCTTGGCTTTCATTTTTCTCATATGCTTTAGTATTTGCAGTGTAAAATTAAAACTTGCACTGAGATTTTGTTCTTTTGTGTTTCGGATCATACTACTTTCAAACAACTTGGTTAACACTTTTTTTTAAAAAAAAAATCCCTCTATATTCTCCCAGTTTCTGTATTTCATTTTCTTTATTATGTTTCAGTTAACAATGCACTTTAAAAAAAGGGGGGGAGCAGAGTTAAGTCTTGAACCCAGTTGATCTGAGAATGGTTCCTGTCACAGCACTGAACATACGCAGAAGTACTAAAGGGATAATCCTTCACTGCCTGTTCCCCCATTAAGCCTACGTTCTCAAATATACTCATGAATAAGGCAAACTGTATGTGTGGATATTTTTCTTATTGATTAAAACAATATTCCTTTCCGTCTGCCCAGGAACTTTCAACCTGCAGTAAAAGACACCAATTTCCCCTGCAGTAAAACACAGATTTTCCTTTAATAGGTGCCTTGAAATGCTAAGGTCCTGCAAGTCCAAGAGTGGCATGTTGAAAGATGGAAGGGAATATTGTTTTACTGCAGGGGAGAGATTGTGTTCGGACCATCAAGGGTCAAGGTTTTCCACCTGCGCTACCCCACCCCCAGCCTGGGACCCTCACAAAGAGAAGCCAGGGCCTGAGGGTTTACTCCTGTTCTCTCTGACATATTGGAGAGGGGCTGCCCTTTGCCTTCAGGCAGGAGAGTAGATGAATTTGGCTTTTTAGGTGTTGTTGCTTATAAACGCCATGTTTTTCTATCTTATATTTTTGTAAGTTACATCTTATTGCTGGAGCATTTCACATTAAAATAGAAATGTTAAACAAATTTTAGTAGATTTTAAAATTGAGGACTGCATCTCAAAATAATAATAATAATAATTGTTATTTAGGAGACATCTGAAGGCAGCACTGTACAGGGAAGTTTTTAATGTATGGAGGTTTTAAAATTTGTTGGAATCTGCCCAGAGTGGCTAGGGCAACCCAGTCAGATGGGCAGCATATGAATTATTATTATTATTATTATTATTATTATTATTATTATTATTATTATTATTAATATTATATCTGCAGTATAATTTCCTGATCTACATGCTAGTCCAGGAAATGTGGGCAATATCAGTTCCCTCGGGAAATGGAATTCCCCCAGCATCCCTACCTGAAGCAATTTAGCCCGGTGAATGCTAAGGTTCCCCACTCTTTCAGAACATTCGACTTGTAATTTTTTTTAAAAAATGTTTTTATTAAAGATTTTCTTGAGTTACAAAGGTACATACATTGTCTCTTATTATCAGATAATAAAGTCCTTTCAACAGAACAGTTATATTCAATGTGAGACTTTAGTGCTGTATAAAGTATAAGGTTGGAGGAGAGGAGAAGAGAGGTGAGGAGAAACAGCAGGCAGAGGGGGCGGGTAGTAAATTTCCATTCTTTTATATAGTGTATGTGCAAGGTTTTGGGTCAGCATCACATGTGTAGGTTCTCTTTCTAGCCATCTGTTAGTTTTCATTGGCAGTGAAAGACATTGGGGGGCAGCAAGACCATGTTTGGTTGCCTCCAGTTGGCTGCAATGAGTTTCGTTTGCATGTCTGTGTGTGTTGTTGGGGCTAGTTAGCCACATCGATTCATATGTTGTTCTGAAGACACAACTAGCAACATTTGTCAGGCCATTGTGGGTTGTGATTCAAGGACCTGCCACCCGCTTGGCGATAAGAAAGACACATAGACGCAGTATATTCGGTTAATGGGATAAAAAAGGCCACAACTTTATTGGTTACAGCATGTGAGAGGTATTGGCTTGGGCATTGGATAAAACAACAGAGCGTGACTCCACCTCCTCAGGGAGGGGTGAGTCTAACAAGGGTTAACCACCAGTGGGAGGAGCCAGTTGATGCAAATACAGCTGAAAGCTCCCCCTGATGTCACCGGGGGTCGTGCCATGGCCCTAGCCACCAGCAAGGGCGTCGGACAGGATCCACGACCGCCAGATTCCTTTACTGGAATACCCATAAAGTGGAGGGGTAGGCGATGGCCACACCCTGCCCTCCAATACACAAACATATTCCAATGCCTAACTGCCACTCGAGCCAAAAGAAGCTCGCCAGCAGCGGAATGAAAGTGAAGTGCTGCCGCGACCACGTTTGAGCAGCAAAACCCTGCCCCCAAGCCTCCACCTGGTTGGTTGGCTACCTGGGGGCGTGGTGCGGCAGCCAGGCCAGCTGGGCAGGGGGCTGGAACGCCCCCTGCCAACGAGGGAAATGGCTCCTGCTCACAACTCCTCCCCTCTGTAAGGAGGAGAGGCTAAACTAAAAGCAGGGCTAGATCCACCCCCACCTGGCTCAGAGCACCAGGTTAATTCCTGTTCCCCAGCAAGGATGGGGGCGGGGGCAGGTCAGGCACCAGCAGTGGACCCTGGCATGTCTTTGGGGCCTGACAGCGGCCCAAGGATGCCAGTTGCTGCCCCTGCTGCTAACTTAGGAATGTCTTGTTCCAGCTGCCAAACTTGCTGTAGAAACTAGTGAAAGTACCTATTTCTGCAATGTAAAGCCCGGTGTTATGTTAATTTCCTTCTACTTGTGAGGGAGGGGGAAGACTTCACGCTATAATTGAATTTGCGGTATGAAGCCATTATTGATTATGCTTTGAGTCAGGAAATATTAAGTGTATACAGATGAAAAAAGTAGATGTGAGTTTTCCATGTAACTCAATAGGAAGTTGGGAGAAAAGAGCTAATTCCCTTTTTGGAATAAAATCTGAGTATAATTGTAATCTAGCAATCATTTAAAAGAGACATTTTGGGGGGGGATACTACCAGTTATTTTAAAAAATAAAACAGCACAGCAACTTTTTAAACTTGATTTGCAGCCAGATGATTAACCGTTTAAACAATCTTAATCTATGATCTCCTTGGAGTGGGGGACTTGACTTTGCAAGTTTTTATTTTTTTCTGTATGGATGTGCACACCATTAAAATGAAAATTTCTTGGTTCACACTGAAAACCTGTTCTTAAATGTCCCCAAGGATGGAAGAAATCAATGGCCATAGAAATCAATTGAGAAATCCAAGATTTTAATGTAGATGGAATTAGGCAGCAGCTGTGTCCGTCACTACCACCCAAAATCTAAAGTGGGGAAAGAAACAATATAGCCCAATGAGTACTGAGCATGCTCAGTGAACATGGAATGCTAATTGACTCTGTGTGCATCTGTGTGTGGCATTGAGTGGATTAAACAGACACACTCCACAGAACAACATTTTGGTCCAGGACTCCACTTTCTAATATCAGTAGTGGATGGTGAAGCAAGGCAGCACCACTCATCTCACCTCCTGTCTGTTGTATCACTGCTACTTATTGGGAGCTGGAGAGGAAAGGGGTGAGGTCGCTGTGGTGCAAGCACATCAGCAAGAACACTGGATTGGCTCTGTCCATGTTTCTGCCCTGCCCTGCCCTGCCCTGCCCTGGCCTCACTGCCATCTACTTCCCAATAATCAGCAGCAACTAGATCCCCCGGAGATCAGGTGATCAGTGCTGACCCACCCCACCTCTGTTGTATAATATATATCTCCAGAACTTAATACATTTCCAAATTCTGCCAGATTGTATTTTGTGATACAGGCTTCCATACATAGATTTAAAATATTAAGAAAATGACTGAGAATTTTCCTATATTTGTTTCCGTTCTTGTTAGATCTCTGTATATTTCTGGATATATACTTCTGGTAAGAAAAGGAGAGGGTGGTTAAGAAAGACAAGAGGAGGAAGAACTATGGGAGGAGTAGGTACAATCATGTCATGTTTAAGGGCAACATGTCATTTTGGCAAAAAACAAACCAATATTTCAAAAATGCAGTAAAAATTCAAGTGAATATTTGGTACTTGCTCTGATGAACTTGTATTATTAATATTAAATAATAAAAAGGATGGGGGGAATCATCAAAATGTACAGGGAATGTCAGACCCCCATCCACACATGGGAGAAATTAAAGGAAAAGAATGTAACAACATTTGAGCATGAATATACAGTATGTGTGAGTGTATGTCACATCAAGCTATACCATAAACACTTCCAAACCCTGAACCAGGGGACTGCCAGGAAAAACAGAATATCTCAAAGGGATCACTCTACACTATGCCACACAATCCATCTCTCACTGACTTTGATGGAAAGCCTCCTATCGATTTCCTTGAACTGGCCAAGCCCAAGGGAAAACAAGCTATGCCTATCTCAGTAAGGCTACAAGATTCAGGTTGGTGAGCTTTTTAAGAATGACATACACAGGAGACTAGTCATAATATGCCATATACACAATGAGTCCGCAAATCAAGCTCCCAAATAGGTTGTGAGAGAGTGAGCTGGTTTGTTTATTTTTAAACACACACAATTCTCTGATCAAACCAATTTGGCTGAAAATTGTGTCATAGAACATTACCTTCAGAAAAGATTCACTCGAAAGAAAAGTTTTAACAGACTCAGGAAATACTAACCACTTTAAACATTTGTTAGAGTGGTGGGATGTACACATGAAGTGGTGTGGGGACTCAAGACGCAAAGTAAATATTGTGGCAAAGCAGATATGTCACTATCAGCTGAGGTGTTTTTTGTTTTGTTTTGAATTTTTAAGTTTTGATTTATATAAGCAACCATACAATCCCACTTAGCAAGGGAGGATGGGGACTGCATATAAATTTTCTCATTCAAAACAAAATCAAAATGGAGAGACATAATGATAAATGAAACAATCATACATACTTAGGAAAGCCATATTTCATGCATTGGTAAAGCCATGGAGCCCTTGAGGCTATTTGAAATGAGGCCCCACCATGCAGCTTGGAAATGTTCCGGAATTTCCAGTCTCTTGGAAATATACAAATTATGCACAATTTTTTTTCACAGTCGCAATGTTCCATATGTTTTTATACCATAAGGAAATCTTTAATCCTTGCAGTGTCTTCCATTTTTGTACAACCTTCTGGCTTCTGCCAACAACCATGTGATGAATTATCTTTTGAATGCCCATGTTGAGTCTGCTTGTCCCATAGACTTAAAGTGGAAAATGCGGAGTCATTTGAACAGGACGTCTTACAAACAGCAGAGATTTCTTGGCACACCTCAGACCAAAATTACGGTACACTCCCACTAAAAATGTAGCAGGGCTCACATCCACACTGACAATGTGATGTATTCTGTGAAGTTATATATGAAAGCTGAATCAGCATGTGATGCCATTTATGGGAGATGTTAGTGTGGTTGGTGCGGTGCAAAAGCCCTGGCAGAGCCAGTCTCTCCTCCTCTTCTAGCAACAGCGACATGACTGAATAGCTGGAGGTTCCTCACCATGCCATCTGCTTGGAGGACAATTCTCAAAGACAAAACTGCAAGTATAAACTCCTTTTCCCTCCCCTGTGCTGCATTCCCAATGTGGAGCGTACATCACTATTGTGTGCCTAAATTACCTCATGGAAATTCTCCACTCTTATTTATGGGCAAAAAAGAAGAAGAAAGAAAGAGGCAACTGTTTCACTAAATGCCTCCAGGTGAAGAAGACCATTAGCTGTGGTAGTAGTGCTGCTGCTTCTTTTTTCATTTTTTCTGCAACAGCAGCAACTGTGTTGACAGGCTGACCACCATTTTGCATCCTCCAAACTGCCATTAACCAAGTGTGCTTCTGTGGCCCTGTGCATGGGAAATGGTGGCTGCTGAGAAATTTCAGCTCAGCTCTGGTTTGACTCTAAGATCGTGACACTCTGGAATAAAATATGTCATGTTAATTACAAAGGGGGAACATTTAGGTTTATTTTCCTTTCCCCTAGATTTGAGCCTAATTTACAAGCAGTATTTTTCCTTGGCACGGAAGTCCCATCAGAGTACAAATCGGCTAATGGTTATTTTCCTCAGCTTGTATCCAATCAGCACCTCTTACATCAGCTATGCTGCATTAATGAAATGTCTGTAAATATTTACAGTGACTAGTTAGCTGCAGACTCCTAGTAGCAATTATGCTGATGTTCTCACATAAACAGGATGGGCCATCTCATTTATGAAAAAATGCACAATAGGAACAGAAAGACAAATAAGAATCTAAATCGATTAATCCTAGAAGAGTCACTTGATATGAACTATGGCTCTTTCCCAATCAATAAAGGCCTAATGGAGTTATTGCCCTGTTGTAGACCTTTGGCAACAATGGAAATAAATCCATACCCCAAAATGGGATGTTCTGAACAGTGCTTTCCCCCCTTAAAATAATGTTTAGGGGTACTCTCATTTTGACTCAAGAAAATCACCATTTTATAGTTCATTTCGGGGGAAATAAATACAGTAAATGGACAAAGGTACAAAGATTCACAAAATGTTTAGGGGTATGCATCTCCCCCAGAAAAAAAGCCCTGGTTCTGAACATTTCCTGAGTGAGTACTATCTTCAGGAACAACAGAATCCCAACCAAGACCCCTTTAAACACACACACACACACACACACACACACACACACACACACACACCATATATATATATATTTAGTGGCATAAGCTTTCATGTCTACTCTGAAGATACACGAATCTATTAAGTGGGTTCTGCCCCAAGATAGCTTATGGATAGTAAGACCTGCCATGTTGGCACAGGTGGCACAGGTGTTGCTGTCTTTGCTCCTAGCACTGCAGCACTGCCAGTTACCAAGAGAGAGGGGCAAGGCAGCAGGGCATGGCAGGGGAACAGCATGAGAAGCATCAGACTCCACTGCTGCCTCCTCATCATTCTGAGCAACCTGATGCCCTCCCCCTCTTGGTAACTGGCAGTGGCTCACAGAGCTGGGAAGCTAGGAGAGCAACACAACTTCACCCATGTTGCTCCACCGGCTGCCTCTGTTTATCTGGTAGTCTTTAAGGGGTCACAAGACTTGTCACTTTTTGCTACAACAAGCCAACACAATTCCCTTGCTGTAATTTATCTGCAACAACAACTTTTCAAATTATACTTAAACCAGCTTTACATATTTGCACATTTTCTTTGGCTCTGAGGAACTCAGCCACCCTAATATTTAACATTTCTTCAAAACATTTAGCTCAGTGCAAACACATTTTATTGTGAGAAATGCGAATCAGAATTTATTAGCATTTACTTGCTCAATGGAGTAGTGCAGCCTGCACCATATGTGAGCAAGCCAACCATTATTGTCCCAGGGGACATGTCATTTATCCACTTTGCGGCATGGAACATTTCACTGAAATGTGTTTCGTTCTCTAGAGAGTTACAAAGTAGGAAATACAATCTCTTTTTGTTGGATTAATTATCAGAGAGCCACCTCAGCAACATCCCCCCTCCTCCCTCTCTCAGATGAACTATATCTTAGTTTTGATATATTCTTATGGTTCAGTCATTTCTGTTCTTGGGGGGGGGGGGGAAATGCCTGAGATTTTAGAAGAACAAAGCATTTTCTAAACCAATACATACTATGGCATAGAAATGAATAAAGGTTCATTTGAAATGGAATCTGAACTTGCTTTATATTGCTTTTCCACTATATTTAAGATCAGTACTACCTCTGAAAACGCTGAAATCTTTGTGATGAATGGAAAAAGTCATATTCTAGTAAGAGGCATGGGTGGTGGTGAGAAGGGTAGCTCAGGAGACCTACATATATGGGCAAATTTACCTCTGTAATGCCACTGAACTTTCCTTTCCCATTCATTTACTTAATTGACCTGCTAGAGGAATGAAATACAATGAACACATAAACTGTTCTTATATTTTGGGGAAGGAAAACACTCAGGGCACTTGCCAGTTCATCTGATCAAGTAATGAGAGCTGTGCAAAATCCCTCCTGTCTCTTCTACAGTTTCAGTGGTTTTCGATAAAAGTTGTGCTGGGGGCCGGGCAGACAGATGATGCCTTAACCAAGCAATCTTATACACACTTCCCAAGTGGTTAGTCTACTGAATTTGATGGGGCTTAGGTGTATACATGTCATGTATCAATGTGCAGTGTAAGACATTGAAGGCAGTGCTAGATCTTATGATGGAAACGGAATTCCTCATTTTTCCTTCATAACTTTAATGTGAGGCTAGAGAGGAGAACTTGCAGGAGGGAACTAATGGGCCAGAAGTGATGGCTGAGCAATTCCTCACCTGCCAGTTCTCCCAAATGCAGACGGCCAACCCAGCAATTTGATTCCACACACACACATATACCAGCCTCGCTTTGAAATCTGAAGTGACTCAAGAGCCATTGGCAGGTGAAAATTGGTAGGAGTGGGACCCACCAGCTCTCCTTTGCAAGTGTCCCATCACCAAATCCCTCTTATGTTGTCAAATACAGGGCTTGGAACCATGCAGTTGCCAATACCATAATGCCTTCTCAGGCAGTAGATTCTGAGGGCAGCATATGGATAGTTCTTTAATTAATTTACATTGTAATTTTAATTCCAGGGGGAGACAGGGGTGCTTACAGGATGCTCTTCCTCAGATGTCAAAATACAGTGGTGCCTCGCAAGACGAAAAGAATCCGTTCTGTAATTCTCTTCGTCTAGCGGTTTTTTTGTCTTGCGAAGCAAGCCCATTGACGGATTAGCGGATTAGCGCTATTAGTGCTATTAGCGGCTTTTAGCGGCTTATCGGTTTATCGGATCAGCTGATAAGCGGCTTAGCGGCTTAGAAAAAGGGGGGGAAGAAAAAAAAACCCGCAGGAACTCGCAAGACATTTTCATCTTGCGAAGCAAGCCCATAGGAGATTCGTTTTCCGAAGCACCTCCAAAACGGAAAACTCTTTCGTCTAGCGAGTTTTCCGTCTTGCGAGGCATTCGTCTTGCGGGGCACCGCTGTAATTTAACTGGTCTTGGATACTCTGCACCAACCTCTGGGAGCAGTGGCACTGTTTCCTGCTCTGCTGCAGACAAGAAAATATTCTGGGCCAGCCGTATGTCTAATCCAGGGATCAGGAACCTGTGATCCTCCTTCTCGACTACAACTTCCATCATTCCTGACCATTGGCCATGCTGGCTGGGGCTGATGGGAGCTGGAGCTCCACAACATCTAAAGGGTTGATCACAGGTTCCTCCCTGCTCAGCGATCTAGTTCTTCCCTAAACCACCTAGCCTGGGAAGCAAGAAGTTTTCTCTTTTGTTTTTACATTAAGAATACCTAAATTTATTTACATGGCTAATCTAAACTCTTTCAAATAGTTTAACAGATTCCTTAAGAGAGACAACTGATAACAGAAGCTTATCCTTAGATTTATAGAGAACAAATGCCAACATTTTGAACTATACACTCTCCATATTTCTGAATATGTTTTCATTCTACAAATGGAGTGGTAGGAAGGATATGTGATTTGGACGTAGGAAGATGTCTGACAAAATAATGTGAGCAAATTAAGACAGATGAGAAGTGTTGGGCTTCCTCCTCTCTACTCGAAAGCTAACATATGCCAATATTTACATCATTACACATGGCATTCATTTCCTACTTGTAACTAATTGGGAACTGGAATGATTTTCTTTCCATTTTTCAAAAAAATGCTCCGACATTGTCTTGTTACGTGAGAAATTAAGCTATAAATCTATTGTTACCTTATTACTACAATTGTCAATGGCTGAAGTAGTAAAAAGAACAAAACAACAGCCCCAGTGTGTGAGAGCTACAAAACAGGGGGAGGAAAAACTGTGAAAACTACCAAAACCAAATGTGTATGGAAAAAGGACACTGCAGTTTCCGTCAAAATAATGTTTTTCATGCATTATCTTTAACTGTGAAACTCTTATGTGAGGCTCAATGCAGACTCTACGGAACTTCCCTTGCTATTTATTGGATGTGGCAGGGTGATGGCGGCAGACCTTCCTGATTCCCAGATGAAGCAGGGAAATTCTTTTGGAACTTATAGGTCATTACCAAAGCTTGTGGAAACATGCACAAAAAGCATACTTAAGGTGAGTTAAAAAGCTGATTGAAAAGAATACAATATACTTTTAAATTGTAGGTACTTTGTACACACCCCACTGAACTGTGGAATAAGCCTTGGGATACCAACCAGTATATTTTTGGAATCATGAAGCAGGGGTGGCTAAGCTTTGGCCCTCCAGATGTTGCTGGACTTCAGCTCCCATCATTCCCCACCACTAGTCCTGTTGCCTCGGGCTGATGGGAACTGGAGACTAACATCTGAAGGACCACAGGTTAGAAAAGAACATTTCCAGGGCATTTTTTTCAGCTGGAACTCGCCAGAACCCAGTTTTAGCATATCTCAGGTGGGCACCATTGCCATAATAAGACAACAAAGGAGGTGTTCATGGTGAGTTCTAGTACCTCTTTTTCTAGAAAAATAGCATAAAAAGGTAAAGGTACCCCTGACCGTTAGGTCCAGTCATGGATGACTCTGGGGTTGCACGCTCATCTCACTCTATTGGCCGAGGGAGCTGGCGTTTGTCCACAGACAGCTTTCTGGGTCATGTGGCCAGCATGACTAAGCAGCTTCTGGCAAACCAGAGCAGTGCACAGAAATGCCGTTTACCTTCCTACCAGAGCGGTACCTGTTTATCTACTTGCACTTGACATGCTTTCGAACTACTAGGTGGGCAGGAGCTGGCACCAAACAATGGGAGCTCACCCCGTCACAGGGATTCGAACTGCTGACCTTCCGATCGGCAAGCCCTAGGCTCTGTGGTTTAGACCACAGCGCCACCCGCATGTGTTAACTAAAACACAATGTTGTGTGACAAAACTTCCCTGACTGACGTCTCAAGAAGTTCCCTTGTACATCAATCTATTGGTTCTTTATATAGCACCTTCTGCTGGAAAACTACAAAACCTGCAATGGATCGAGAGTCCATGAAGGAATCCACCAGCATCTGTCAGCGACAATACAGGAAACTTCAGAGGACTGGATGAAACCAAGAGACATTGATTACTAAATATAATAAATTTGGGACCCACCAGGAGGCGCCATTATAGCCTTTTCTCACACTGCTGAAAGCTTAGCAGAAACTCAATATGCTGCTTTTAATCTCTCCCTCTGCTTATACTAGAAGAATCCACGAACCCGACAGCTTCCAAATCTCCTCTGTCTCTGTTTAATATTGCATTTCAATAACTCTCACTTGGCTATTGAGAAGATGAACAAGTTGAGAATGTTAAGCTTGTTACATGCAAAATATTCCAAAGAATATTAACAGGGCTAAACTGAACATTTTCATATTTTTTCTTTTTTCTTTTTTGCCAGCTGAAAACCTGGAAAGAACCTAGAAACTTTGGCTGGGTCAAAATGCCTTACCAAATTTGCTTAAATGATGGGTTTTCCCATCCTATTTAGCATTCTTGTTTAACCATGATTACTGTTTCTTTCTAAACCATGGACTAGATTAACACAGACAATCAGGGAAGAGCCATAGCTCAGTGGTAGAGCATTCACACTGCATGTAGAGGATGCTGCAATGACCCATGCCAGAGGCCAGATTCCTCCGTCGAGGTGCCCAGAGGAACCTGTGCCACCCAGAGAAGGGAAGGAGTGGCTTGGGGAGTGGGCAGGCAGTTTCCTAGCCACTCTGAGCCAGAGTGGAGAGGCACATTTTCTGTAACCCCCCGCCCAGGCCTGTGTCCTTGGCAGGGGGCAACCTGACCAACCCTGGGTACGCCTCTGGCGATGCTACAATGTGAAAAAGCTAGTCAAATCTGACCACTTGATTACATCAGCGAGGGCAAGTGGTTTCCATTAATTGCAATGGGCCTACTCTGAGTAAAAGTTGAATGCCACCCATTGTGAAGGCAAATGGCAGCCATTTAAAGAAACACCTATGGACACAAATCATTTCAACTCAGCCTTATGCATAGCAATAATACAGAATATTAATCCTGTTAAGTACCGTCGTTCCCTCTAATAATAAACTTGGGTGGTTGAGTGTCCAGCTGTTTGGAACTAAAATGGGATCACCTAGAAATAAGGTATTAGTTTCTGTATACTTTGAGGACTCTCATGGATATGCAGAAGCAGGTAAGTCTGTAAATTAAATGCAAATTTAAAATATGGACAGTTCCATCCACCAAAACCCAGCCTTGAACAAATCCTTCTGCATCTGGCTAAATGTGGGCATAAACTGGATCACATCTCTTAGCCCCCCACAGTCCTCTATGGATGAGCCAGTGTGCTCCATGAATGTGTGATGATTCACACTGATTATCCCAATATTTAGCCACCTAGACAAGGTTGTCACAGGGAAACTGGAGCTAATTTTCATATTATATATGAAAAAATAATATTGCAATGGAATTGCAGCCAAATAGCATTAGCCTTTAGAATTAGGGTACCCGCCACTAAAGGGTATTTAAGTTTCCCTGCAAACTGTGCATTTTTACCTCTTGTTTTCACATTCCCTTTCCTGTTACCATTTTTTAAAAAATGTTTCCGTATTGATACCATCAATGGCCTGGCCTCTTTCTAAGAATTATGCACAATCCTGGCTGTTTCTAGAAAATAACCTCTTCTTAACTAACACTAGCCACATAGTTTACACATGGTGGGAATAAGCTGTAATTTGGATAGATGTTTGGAAACAGGATGCAGTGTTGTTCACTAGGCTGGTTTCCAAATGGCAAATCCATCTCAACTCCGATGCACTTATTTGACAAGTCTGGATGCAGATTTGAGGGGTTCTTGGCAAAGTGCCCTCTGGTGGCCTTGTGAGAGCTGGCGAAGGGGCTGAGTGTCCTGAGGAATCATCCTCCAGTAAGCCTGGCTTGCAAGTGGGTCTGACTGCAAGATCCCTGTCGGGTGCTCTTTCGCTGAGCCCCTTTAGCAAGAGAGCAAGAGAAGTAGCTTCCTTGAGCCAAGCAGCATCTCCACTTGATCCCAAGCCGGGCTCACCTGTCTCCCTCCTTGCTGCATGCTGCTGCCCTGCTCAGCCCAGGCAGAGCAATCTCTGGGTCCAGGATTCTAACTGGGTAAGAGAGGAACTCTTAGCATGGAAAAGGTAGGAATTCTTTGAATGTTTTTCTAATACAGTTGGTTTACTTGCAACATTTTCTTCAAAATGAAGTTCTTACATGTTTAGTGAAAAAACTAACATTGTAGCAAAAGGAGCGCATGATGACGTTAACAACTGTGTAAAAACCTGTCATTGGAAAAAAAGAAAAGAAAAGAGTAACAAATTGTGGTATTGTGGTCAGGAAGCAAACAGCAATGGAATGGAAACATCCCTTTCTTTAGCTAATACGTGTTGGAACAGAAACTGGCAACCTGTGACTCCTGAGTAGGAATCAGTGCCGGATTTATGTATAGGCTAAGTAGGCTGAAGCCTAGGGCCTCAAAATCTAGGGGGCCTCGCCAGCCTGCCCGCTCCCCAGTGGGCAGTCTTCGCTCTCCCAAAATTGCAAACCCAAGACTTCATGTGAGGGCAGGACAACTTGGGCCTCAAAATCTAGGAGGCCTCGCCAGCCTGCCCGCTCCCCAGTGGGCAGTCTCCCCTCTCCCAAAATTGCAAATCCAAGACTTCATGCGAGGGCAGGGCAACTCAGGCCCAGCAACTATGAGACTCAAGGCTAGTCAGTGGGGCCCAATTTGAAGCAGTGGGGCGCAACTTGGAGGTTTTTTTTTGTAGGGCCCCAGCTCACAGCCAAAGTCTGCAAAATCTTATAAATATAAATAAAATCCATCTAGATTGCGCTGGTGCAGAGGCCCCCTTAGGAGCGGCCTGCGGGGCCCAATTTGGCCCAATTGCTCCAATTGCCTTAAGGTCAGTCCTGATGAGACTGTGCAGGGGTTGGACTGACAAGCCCTTCACCTTCTAGGTCCCTGGTGTCACTATTCAGAGTACAGACTCAAGGACTTGTTATGGAAATAAGCGGGGGGCACTTATTGGAAATCAGTTTTGTCACCTCCCCCCCAAACCTTGAGACAATGAGCCCAGCCACCTTTTATTCGCAGTGGCATAAGCACTACACTACAGCATGGCCACAGACTTGTATGTTTGACTGCTGAAATATACGCCCAATATGTAGCAATGGAGATTTATGTTACTGCTTTATGAATGAACACTGCGTTTTATGAATGGAATCTGTATTTTGTGAATTACCTAAGAGCCACCAATAGGGAGCTCTAGAATCTGACAGCTAACCAATTGGGTATTACCAAACAGCGACCCCTATTGCTGAAAGCAGGGAACCAGCAGGGAACGCTTCAGCTCAGCCTTTGCACTGTTGACTAAACACCCCCTGCTGTACAGATAATGGAGAAAGCTCATAAGTTGTATCCCTTCTGGCATCTTGGCCAACTCTATTACGCTGGTGTAAACCCTGGTGCACCAGAAGCCCAGAATAGCAGCAAATAAAATCCGCACATATGTCAGCGACTGATAAGACTTGTCAACCAGCTCTTCCAAAGTCTTCCTAAATTATAAGGCTCCAAAATACAGGCCAAAAGAGAACAGATCTGGGAAGAGCAAAGCATACAATGGGCACCACCAGTGAAAAGGCCCTGTTCTGTGTAGCTCCTGCCCTGTCATTTGATAGACATTTGTCCACTTGCCCTCCTTCTTGACATGGAATGCTCTCTATTGGAGTCTCCAGGTCCAATACAAAGACCATAAGAAGGGAGAGCAGGGACCTTGAAGTTCCCAACAGCTGTTCATCAAGCAAGCAAGCAAGCAAGCAAGCAAGCACATAGGTCACCTTTGTCACAGTCAGGATGCCTATGTCCTGGCCTTGGCCTGCGCCCAAACTTGTTTTTGTACAATTTTGTTTGTTCTCAGTAACCAAAATTATATTATCAATATATACAAGCAGAAAAGTTGTTTTCCTTCATTTGCAAGGAATCGTACAAAACAAAATGGCACTAATAAAGAAAAGTTCCAGGGTGACAACAGAAAGCAAACTAAAAATGCTTTTGCAGTTCATCAAAACTAACTCAATACACACCACAATTGCCTCATTACGTAAATCATGTTTAGAACACCACAACACACACGTAACTGGTTGTAAAGTAACATAACATTATATGTAATAAAACTGTAATTTAATCGCCATATCAAAAAAATGCAAAGCACAGTTGCTGATGGCAATAACATATCATATTACTATTAACCACCTATATGCATTATTGTCATAAAGTCCAAGAATTATCAAGTCCAAAGATTGTCAAGTCCAACAATTACAACATACATTTCTTGTTGGCAATGCCATTTCATACTGATATCTTCCTTCTGCATCGTCCTATGTCTTGAAAGTGTAACAAATGGCACTACTTAGTAACAACAACGCAGCTGATGATAGACCAGTTCTCAGGATACACCCTTGTTTCACCCACTGGGCTTCTTCTGAAAAATCCCCCAGAAACTTTGTTGCTGAAGAAGCCCAATGGTCTGAGAACTGGCCAGACTCTATTTTGAAAAATAATAATAAAAAATGAACGAATTCCTTTGCCCCACAAATAACCCAGAGATACATTTTAAATAAAAGCGCACATTCTACTCATGTAAAAACATGCTGATTCCCAGACCATCCACAGGCCAAATTTAGAAGGCGATTGGGCTGGATGCGGCCCCTGGGCCTTAGTTTGCCTACTTATGCTCTACATCTTTCTGGGTGCATCTCAATCTACAGTATCTCCCACACTAGTCCCATCTTTGCCTCCACTAACAGTCTTTGAAATAGCTTAGGGCAAAAGAGGGAAAAATGAGGTCTAGGTAATAAAACCTGCAAATCAGTATGGTGCATCTTAAAAAAACCCGGGACTATTTGGTGTTTGCAGTTGTGAAATGAAACCAGCTGTCCCCAGAAAGCCTAGGAGGCTTTTTGGTGTCAGATGATACTCTGTTCCTTTATTTTAAAGTACTCCATATTTCTTGCCCTTTTACAAGATGAGAGATTTACCTTCTGCTTTGGTTCAAAGACGTGTTTTTTTTTTTTTTTTTAAACTTCAATTGGTCCAGTGGGGTGTTGAAAAGTCATCTTATGAAAATCAGGGATGATGTTTGTCTCTGTACTGCTGGCGAAATAATGTATCTGCCTTAAGGCCAGAAAGCTTGGTTTTTAGATTGAAGGCTACTTGAGTATATATATGAGTTTTGGTCGTGGTGGTGGGTTTTTCTTTCTTTTTAAAATCTTCAATATGTTTAGCAGCAACTGAAGATAGCTCCAATCAAGTGAAAACATATGCTTTTTAAAAACAACAGCAACAACCCACAAACTAATTTCTAGAACAGAGTGTATGCGTATCTGAAACCACAGGCACAAACGGCAGGGTGTCATTCACTTAGGACCAGAATTTTATAAAGAGTTAACATGCTTTCCTAGATGCACATATGAAAAATATTATTTTTCCATGTATTCTTGGGGGTGCAGTATCCTCAAGAAAATGCTCAGAGACAGTGCAGATTAGAAATGGCATGGTGCTTCAGTTAGAAAGGGGTGTCTCTCTCTTTTTGCTGGATCTGGAGAAAGATGATTCCAGGCCTACTTTGGATGTGCAGAATTGGTCCTAAAAGACACAGGCCTTACCTGAGGCCCCAGTGCCTGGTATTCCCTCAAGACCCAAAAGAACCAAACTGTTATTAGTGCTACTATTTTTTTTTAATAAAAAAATTATTCATTCAAATTATCTGTTAACATCTTTCAATTCAAATAAATAAATAAATACCAAGGTGGGTTATGGGGCAATATAACAATGAGATATAACAATAAAATCATATCCCTAGGATGGTGAGATGCAAAAAAGGCCAAGCTTATACCTTTTTAGGTTACTACCAATTAGTGAGAAAGTATGTTTTAGCTCCATAAAAGATGACATATCACCCAGTTGGTAGAAATGTCATGTGGTTCCTTCCCAAAAAATTAAGGCGCAAGGTGAATTTTGAGATGCCGCAGATGAGCCGTACATTCCTTGCTTTGGAAACAAATTCTCAGACTGTGAAGGTGTGTTGAAACCATTGCTCCCACAGTTAGCATGATTAGGGCTGTCTACACAGAAACATGAATGTATGTGTGGGGGAAGGGCAGGATTGTGCCTGCCAGCCATGCCACCTGACACCAACCCAGGAGGTCTGCAGACATGCAGATGTTTACACTTAGGGCTCCACTAAACTGGCTAACAGATACAGTGGTACCTTGGTTCTCAAACTTAATCCGTTCTGGAAGTCCATTCCAAAACCAAAACGTTCCAAAATCTAGGCACACTTTCCCATAGAAAGTAATGCAAAATAGATTAATCCATTCCAGACTTTTAAAAACAACCCCCTAAAACAGCAATTTAACATGAATTTTACTATCTAAAGAGACCATTGATCCATAAAATGAAAGCAATAAACAATGTACTGCAGTCACGCAATCAGTCAGTAGCTGAACTGGGTTCCACACAGTCACAAAAGAAGAGCCGCAAAAACAAAAACGCAAAATAAATAGCAAAAATAGACAGACCTCAGTGTAACACTCAAAACGGAAATGTGACACTCAAAAAGGAAGTGTGGCACTCGAATCAGAAGTGTAACACTCGAAATGGAGCATGTTCGGCTTCTGGAAAAAGTTCACAAACCGGAACACTTACTTCCAAGTTTGCAGTGTTTGAGTTCCAAGTTGTTTGAGTACCAAGGCGTTTGAGAACCAAGGTACCACTGTAGTCCTTTCTCCCACGCATGAAGGATAATCAGCATAAAGACAAAGTTGTTTCATTGCAGATGGTTGTCTTCGTTTCCAGGGCCTAGCATCAATGGCTCCAACAGTTGATGTAGCACTGCTATCTCCAACACAGTGCCAAAAAGGGTAATTGGACCCATTATCACCTCCCTCCACTCTTTTCTCTCTTCTAGAGTGCATTCAGTTTATTTCATTTTCACAACTTTCCCCTCACTGTTAAGTTCTGCATTTTATCTGAGCTTTCAGATGAAAGCCACTTCTGCAACCATAGTGGAATGTAGTGCACTTTTAGTGCTTATTTTTCCTCAAAAAATAAATACAGTGGTACCTCTAGATGTGAATGGAATCTGTTCCAGAGTCCCATTCACATCCTGAAATGAACGCAACCCGTGCCTGCACATCTGCGAATGGGCGGGTCGCAATTCATCACTTCCACGCATGAGCGTGACGTCATTTTGAGTGTCTGCGCATGCGTGAGCGGCGAAACCCAGAAGTAACGTGCTCAGTAACGTGCTCAGTTACTTCCGGGTCACCGCGGAGCACAACCCGAAAAGGCTTAACCTGAAGCGACATCAACCCAAGGTGTGACTGTAAATCTACTTGCAAATGAGTGCTAAACTTGTGCTATATTCCACTATAGTTCCAGAAGTGGCTTTTACATCATTTGAAAGCACAAATATAATGTGGAAATTAACAGTTAGGGAAGCATAATGATAATGGAATAAATGGCCATGTGAATGCAGCCTTAGGAAATGAGAGGGAAGCAATCACAGACTTAAACAGCGCATAGAGTTGAGGAAGGAAGTGAAAATGGTCTCAGTTTTCCCCACTTCCTCTCTCAACTCTATGAACTTTTCCAGGCTGAGACTGGAACCAATGCTCCTGTTTTCTGCCCTGAGAAGTACATAGACGCGAGGAAGGAAGTGAGAGAAGGGTGTTTTTCTTTCCTTTGTCCTCTCTGAAATCTTATGAACTTTTCCAGGATGACCTTGGTACCTAAGCAGCTAAGCACGAATTCACTCGCAAGGTTTCAAATGGGCCCCAAAACATTTGCGACTCCTGGGTAGTGAGAATGTCTCTGCCTTTTATTAGGTATTCAGTTATGAAGAGAATGAGTGGAATATGCACATTTGCAAACACTATGCCAGGAACTTCTTTTGTTTTCTTTTGCTGTTCTCCTACACAAGTAGTGCTCAGAATACTTGAAATACTTTGAAGCCCTAGCATTATTCTTTTATTTCTCCCATGGTAACCGGGTCACAGTTACAGATGTCCATTTGTAGTCACAATCAATTACAAAGGCTAGGTTTGGGAAGTGTTGGTTAAATCTCATTGAATGAGAGATAAGCATTTTGAACAAAACCAAGAAAGAGTAATAGAAAGAAAAGCTGAGAGAAGCAAGAAGAAAAAACTTTCTTTGTTCATAAGGCAGTGTGAGTGTGAACAGAAATGGCAAATCTCTTTTTAAAGGGGGAAAACAATCACTACAGCAAATGATCACAAGCTAAGTTTAACCTGCCTGTAGACCTAGACACATGTGAAATATAGAACAGAGCCTCTGAGCATGGGCAGAGCGCCTTTATCACTGGAGTAACCAAACAGCCGTTCATTTACAGTGGACAGAACACCGGGCTCAGAACAATAATGGGATAAAGTTACAAATAAGAAATGAGATTAAATTTTTTTAAAAAACAAAACCTCTCAGTGCATTTCTGGGGCAATTAACCTAAATTCCCAGATCCATCCTTTTGTAATCTGAATGCTCCACTTGCATTTATACATATATCAAACCTTAACAAAAAAACCCCCCAAGGTTGCATTGAAATATTGTGCAATCTTGCAAAGGGCCACATGTGGCAACCAACATTACTAGCATAATAGTGTTTATACACTGAGGAATATAGCTGCAGGCAAAGGTCCAGCAGACTGTTGCCCTTCGTGTCCTAAGAAGTTAGATGTTGCAATGTTTGTGCATGTTTATTCAGATCTTAATTAAAAGCTAGTGCTGAGCTAACTTCCAAATGTTGCATGCTTTCTAAATGTTTGTGTAGCCTCCCACCCTCTCAGCCTCTCCCTCAATTAATCCTTTCCTGGTTTCGCTCAAAATATTTCACCCTCATTCATTTACCCAGTGCTTGAGCCCCAAGTGTACCTCAGGTGCTGTATGTAGATACTAGTAAATGAAACACCATTTTCCAGGGAACTTGTGGCAGATCCTGGCATCAAGAAAACCACACTTTCCTCCATTCCTGCTTTGGCTTGCTTTTCTCATGATTAAAGGAAGAAACCAAAACACTGATTACAATTTCATGGGAAATGTCATTCTAAAATGATATTGGGGTGGAGGGCTGCCTTATACTATAACCATTTCCCCCTGTGTTGTTGGCTTTCAATGATCTCAGGCAGAAACTTCCCCAGTGCCAAGCCCTGAATGTGATTTTGTTAACTGGAGAGGGTGCCCCTGAACCCAAAAGTTTTTGTATGCAAAAAACATGCTCAAACACTCAGTTGTGGGACCTAAGGTTTATGAGCTGACACTTTCCCAGTGCCCTTCCTATTAATGTGTGAAGATGCTGCAGTTCATCTATTTAGTGTTGAGAAGGAGAAACTCTGTATATGCTCAGAAACGACTTACTCATCAGGTTCCAAGGTTGCACCACGGAGCTGAGAACACAGTGGGCGTTTAGTTTTAATACTCCCCTACAGCCTTGAGAGGTCTAGTTTCCTATTTGTATTGTTTCCAGTGTGTAACTATTTGTGCTTCTCGAGTCCTTTCTTTGCAGCTTAAAAATGTGCTCTGCCTGTGGCCACATGGGAGTTCATGAATGTCCTGGCACAAGTCAACAAGAATAAGATTTTGCTTATGAAAGTTGTTTGCGCAGTGAGTGGGTGGTCTGTCTATCAGTTTCAAGATTCTACAGAGGGTGCTGATCAGTGTTCAGGTTTCATTATGTGCAGGGGGCACAAACAACAACCAGCTTCTTAAATCAGAAGGATGACCAGGATTCATCACACAGCCTCTTAGCGTTAAGATCAGAAACTCTGACAGACATGTTTCTTACCGCATTCCCACATTGTGTTTCTTTATTAAAAAAAGGTCAGTCCCCCACACTCCCTTATTCCACAGTACCTTTTCTATGCATCCAGGCTTATGCAGGCAATTATGAACACATCTTGGTTAGCTGATTGCCTCTTATTTTTTTTAACGTTTTATGTATTTTTATTATAGGTGAAGATATTCTTGTAAACTGCTTTGATTTTTTTTTTAAAAAAATGATATAGCAGTATATAATTCATTTATTTATTTGGTATCTAAATAAGTAAATCCACTAGCCATACCCCAGCAGCTGCATGTTTGGTGTTAGCGTGAGAGAATGTCTAATACAAAGATGCACATACTAAATTCCTTCACGAGTGGGAATCCTGGTCGTTCAGGGTTCCTGCTTCCGCAAAGAGCCCAACAAACCTTCATCTGTTTGCACATAGACTCCCTTTCACAGTCGCGCTGAACGGGAGGCAACTCAGGGGCATGGCAGGGTGAGGGGGTCTGATGCCACGCGCATGGCCAGCAGCTGCGATCCTGTTCTCCCTCACACATTGACTTAATGTGTGGGGTTTCGTCTGAACAGCCCTTCTGTCTGCCTTCATCCCTGTTAACTGCTCATTCATAGGTAGCGGTGGATTTGAGGCCTATTCTGTTGGGTTGCCAAGCGGTTTCTCTGTGTTACTGATTAAGCTCTGTAGCTAGTGACTGAAATTATACAACACACACACACACACACACACACACACACACACACACACACGTCCAGGGATAAGGGACTTGTGTCCCACCTGTTGTTGGACTGTAGTGGTTGTTGCTGACGGGAGTTGTAGTCCAACAACATCTACTGGGCCACTGGTTCTCAATTCCTGCTCTAGTCCCACTACTTTTTTGAAGACTTGCGGAGTCATGCTTAGGTGACTCTTAAGGTAAAGACTGACATTCATTTTGAATGCTGTGGAATTGCTTTTAGCACAGTCCCCGAAAATGTGCTGGGTTGCCTGCGCTGCCTTTTTGTCCATCCTTACCTTCAGCTAGCTGCTCATTGGTTGCTCCTCCTATAAACTACGAATCTCCAGAATTCCCTGGGAAAAGGAATTGATTGTTAAGCCACTCTGAGAATTGTAGCTGGGTGAGGGGAATAGGGGTCTCTAGTGGTTCTCAGGAGCCTTAACCAACTACAGTTGACAGGATTCTTTGGGGGAAGCCACAACTACTTATAGTGGCATAATGCTACTTTCAGCGTGTAGTGCAGACGTGGTCTAATATTGCAAATATTGCACTGTTCTACATGTTTTCTTTCTTCTAAACATGTAAGCCAAACCATCATGTGCTGCTTTTATATTAGAGAAAATGATGCCTCTTTTTATTTCATGTCCTATCCAAGCCGCAGCTTGCAGTCCTTGAGCTTATTTTGTGTGTCCCTCCTCCCTTTACATTTCCACCGAGGCAGCTTTAAATCCCATCATCATTATGTCATTTCTAAATCAAATCAAGTAAGTCGCCGCTGCTGATAAATGAGTCTTCTACGGCTTGTATGTTTTTCTTCCTTGATTAAATTCTTGATTTGCTTGAGTTTGATGGTTCCAGTTTCAGCAGCTCTCTAGCTTTGACGCACTCCACTGTGGCAAGTTTTCACAAGTCATTGTTACTCACTATCAGCAAATGCTATCATCTACACTTGCAGCAGCCAGGTGGCCCTGAGATTACGTAACCGCTGTTGCTGAGAGGGTAATATCCCAGAAAGTCACACTGTGCATTTAATACTGGGGGCTCAGAATCTACCCACACAGGCCACATTAACTTCTGCTAATGACAGTTAAGAATTAGTCATCGTCTAAGGCCAAGATCTTCTGGGAAGTGGGACTAAAGGAAGAATCCAGTGAGATTTTGCATAACATCCACTCCAAAGTGGAAGAGGGACAGCAGTCTACAATTTAGGTGTGTTGCAAATGTTTGTAAAATTCCTCCTTTGACTTAAGTTTTCAATTTATTAAACATGCTGCAAATGTTGGCTACAGTCCCTTTCCTCTCTTGTCACCTTTGATAAGAGTACAATTTTTCTACCTTGCTTTTTATTTTTTTAGACATGAGGCGTGTATTATAAATACAGTTAGATATAAACAGATTCCTTCCCTCCTTCAGTTTGCACAGTTATCGTGTTTATAGTGGGTGGTGGGGTTTTTTTTATGTTTAACTTTCAAGTACATCTTCGGGGTGGTCCTTTTGAAAGTCTGGATCTACATTTGGTGCCCCCTTCAGTTGCCACTGTTTAATCAATAATCATGTAAAGTGATCTGCAAACAGCTACGGCAAACCACTTGGAAGGAAGCCCATCCCATTGAGTCAATGGAACTAGAGGCCTGATGACCATATGAGCAATTTTGCTGATGCAGTTGCTTACTGAATAGAAGAAGAAGAAGAAGAAGAAGAAGAAGAAGAAGAAGAAGAAGAAGAAGAAGAGGAGGAGGAGGAGTAGTAGTTTGGATTTCATATCCCACAATCTCCTTTTCCCTTCCTCCCCCACAACAAACACTCTGTGAGGTGAGTGGGGCTGAGAGACTTCAGAGAAGTGTGACTAGCCCAAGGTCACCCAGCAGCTGCATGTGGAGGAGCAGGGAATCGAACCTGGTTCACTAGATTACGAGTCCACTGCTCTTAACCACTACACCACACTGGCACATGAGTGTCTCAACACTAGTATGGCACTCTTCTTGGATCGCTGCCAAAGTCTTGTCACTGCATACCAGGAAGGCTTGTGCAGCCTGATTACCGTATGCAAGGACACTTGGGCTGCACAGTGAGGGTGTTTCCCCCTTTGCAAAAGCTTCTAATGTAGCCTCCGGGAGCCCCCTGAAGAAGTTCAGCTCTTGGGCATTGGTGGAAGCAGTGCAGCAATGGGGGGCATGATCTCCATCTGGCTGAGTTGCTGAGCATAGTGAGGCAGAGAGGTCAAGCAGGATTGGTGTAGTATAAATGCACTGGCAGGGCACCAGAAGGCCCTCGGGCCTGGACCTCAGTGTCCAGGCTGAAGAATGGAATAGGGGTGGAGACGCTCCTTCAGGTATAGTGGGCCAAGGCTGTTTAGGGCTTTAAAGGTCAGCACCAACACTTGGAATTGTGCTCGGAAACATACTGGGAGCCAATGGAGATCTTTCAGGACCAATGTTATATGGACTCGGCGGCTACTCCCAGTCACAAGTCTGCTATGCCACAATGACTCAGATGGATAGAGGTCAGGTGATCAGTGCAGCCCCACCATGCACCACTCACTGGGTGACCATGAAGACTTTGTTACAGAAATGAATTGCAATACAAGACCAGTTTTAGTGACTTTCTATAAAACGTTTTGAGACTCTGATTAGGAAGCAAGGAAGGAGGAAAAAATACCACTGCCTGTGAGGTTCATTTGGTAACAATAATTCACTCAATATTTTGAAGACAAAGGGCAGGGGACTTGCCAAACTTCTGCGGCTGACACCTCCTTCCAGTCAGTTCAGTTGTTTCTTGAGCTCATTAATGTTGCCTTAAGATACAATTTTCTTCCAGAATGGAATAAATGTTACCTTATGCGTGCAACGAGATAGGTCTCTTTGGAGTTATGCCATTCACAACTAAGAAAGTCACATGCATTTGAATCTGGGCAGACTGACAGCAGTGCCTTTGCACGTTAGATATTCTAGCGATCCATCATCTTTTTTGATCTGAAATACAACAGAGCAGATGTGTAATTGGTTTGGATTAACTGGATCTCCTTTTAGAAAGTGATTGTGCATCTGAGAGACAGAGATATACAGACCTCCCATAAATTTCAGCTTTATATGATCTGCAGTTATTTTATTCTTTTAACATTACCTATCTTTATATGATGCTCTTCAGAAACCTATAACCAATGTGCTAGTGAGTATAGTGGCTCACACTCACTTCTCTTGGTCAAAAAGTGTTGGCTCATTTCATCTGATATTTGAATAACCATCCCTCGACTCTTAAAAACTAATTGTGATTTCAGCCTAAGACTGTCTTGAAAGATGGCCTGCTCAGATGATCTCAAGGTGTATCCCATGCAGCTGCATTTTTACACCAGGTTTCCCATCCTGGTACCCTTCAGATGTTGATGGACTACAAACCCCATGAAGAATGACCATGGACTATGCTGATTGTTCTGATGGGATTTGTAATCCAAATCATCTGGAGTGCATCAGTTTGGAGAAGGTTAAAGTGCATCAGAAGTGGGCAAATCCAACTTAAAGGGGTATATTTTAAGGCTAAGGGAGTCACCCTGTTTTTTCTTGTGGTTCTGAAATTCAGTATTCATCTCCTTAGCTAAATCCTCTACTATGCACAACAAAGTCAATGGGCCCATTCCTATCTAGGCTAAAAACACACGCACAAAAAACACCCAACTGGTCGGATTCCAAGCCTGGTGATTCTCCAGCTATTCCACATATTGAACATGACTGAGGTTTTTACATAATTTGGAGAGAACAGAAGGGAGAGATATGGAGTAAACTAACAGAAGAGATATGGAGTAAAACGGTGCTTGTCTGTGATAATCTGGAACTGATTATATCAGAGCTTTGTAGGTTTTGGAAAATCATGTCAGGAGACCACCCCTAAAATAATTTAACTTTGTAGTATTTCTTTAATTTTGTGTTTATTTTCAGTGGCAGAGTCAGTGGGGAAACTGGCAGAAAATTAGCATTTTTTAAAGAGGCGCCCTGTGTCAAACTGGTGGTGCCAATGTGGGTAAGAATACTGTAAACAAGTGGGCCTACATTGTAGCTTAAAATACAGCCTGGTTTTGTCTTTTGAGATAAAATTTACATTAAATCACTAGAACTGAAAAATGGCATCCTCCTTATCCCAAAAGAGCTTGTTTAAAATTTGGATCTTGGTTTATTCTTGCACTTTCATGTAGCTGTGGAAGTAATGGACAGCTTAACCTAGAAAAAAGTAGTCCTCGGGCTAAAATAAGCTTCCCATGCCTTGTTCTATATTACAGTTGCAGCTAGTTCACACAGTCAAACAGCCTTGCTTGGGATGTGTGCAAAGACGCATTGTGTACTATATGATTGCTGCAGGTTTTCTTCTTCTTTCCTGCCTTTTGTTCAGGAAACTCGGTGCCTTGTATTGCCTACCACCCTTTTTCTCCTCACAAAAATCATACAAGTTAGGTTAGGGGGGGATGGGGAAAGGGAGAGAGAGCCTTGCCCATGGTCATTCAGTGAGATTCATGGTTGCGTGAGGATTTGACACTGGTCTCAACCGTTTTAGTCTGGCAGTCTAGCTACTACACTGTAATTTCTGTGTTTGTAGCAATAGCAAAGTTTGTAGCAGAATAATACCATGCACATTCATTTTATATACTTTTGCATGTTTGGCTCAAAGGTTGTCTTCTCCCTCCCACCAATAATAATAATAATAATAAAACCATAATGGTTGTTTTTCCCTTTTGTGCAATAAATATTCATAGTCGACATACATTATAGACAAAATTATTCTCTGTCTATTCAGTGTATTTCCTTAGATTGATTCTGCTGTTTGAATACATTATATAATTTCTGTCATTTCACGTACACACAATGAAATTGTCACTTGCAGGTGTTTCATTGTGAATGCTCTATGCATTATTACAGTTGTGTTTTGAAGAATTAATTACTTTCCTGCTCTTTGCCGCCCTGCTTTCGATCTCACAGAAACTCTTTTCTCCTGGAACACAATAATCCCAATAAAATAATCATAAACCAAATACAGAGAGACACTTTTCTGTCTGCTAATAACGATGGAAAATTGTACTGAACATATTACAGTCAAATTGAGAAATCTGTTTTTATTCTTTGCCATTTATTCTCACTGAAGCCATATGTACTTTATAAAAGGTCTGTACCATACTTGTAAAACACCCTCACCCTCACGCACAAACTCCCATTCTCTTGGAATTTCCTGCTGCCTGACCATGAGCATTAATAGTTTCCCACCCTGCTCCTATAGAGATCTAATTGTTCCTAATTTCCTGTCAATAAATGGTACAAGCTGAGGAACTGCACTCCTAATGTCAAAGTTTTGGTCATTTGTCTGCATTAATGGACATTAATAGATTTTACAAATGTAAAGCCCTTAACATCTTCTAGGTTCTGTATGTGTTTTAAGGGTTTATTGTGGAAGGGCAGATTCCTTATTCATTTATGCAATCCATTCTAGAGCATTCTCTTTTTATTCCATTATAGCAGAGTCAGGGATGCAGAACTGGCAATTCTTGACCCTTTCCTTCGATATTCACTGCTAAGTTGTAATCACTGAATAACAAATGTTCACATACCAAATATTCAGTGATTCATCCCCTTCCCCGCCCTCAACAAATACTGAAGTAAAGAGTCAAAATAAAAAAATTCCTTCCAGTAGCACCTTAAAGACCAACTAAGTTAGTTCTTACTTAGTTGGTCTTTAAGGTGCTACTGGAAGGAATTTTTTTATTTTGACTATGGCAGACCAACACGGCTACCTATCTACTACTGAAGTAAAGAGTTTATGGTCTTTAAACAGGGACTTTTAGACTTGAGAGGAGTTACCATGACTGCAAATTTCTACCACTTCTGCTGAAAGGAGGAAACGTTACAGCCCTATTTTTAAAAAATCCCAATATTGAAGGGGGCGGGAATGAAGCCTTGTTCCCCTCCCCCAAGCAGACTTGTTTTAGACCCTGAGTCAAATCAAAGAGCCTTCAAAGTGCCTCATGCTGAGGCAGGCTGTTTTCTAAAGTTCCAAATCATTGTCTGACCCAAACTTGGTGGCTGGTGCATGCCCTTAATACAGAGCTGATGAGTGGTCCCTGAGTGAAAAACTGACCTTCAGGCAATTGCTGGAAGTATCAAAATACCATGCCTATCATAGGAATGAGCTTTATGCCCATGCATACACTTTCGTAGCTCCACACAAGATCCAGTTCATCAAAGAAGCCCTTCTTGCACAGAGAACGGGGAGTGCTGAGTTGCTGGCCCATTAGCCAGCCCTTGCGAGTTGGAACACACAAAGGGGTTGCATGTTTGCTCAACCTGAATGTTGCCTTTCCAGGAGCTGAGTTCTGGAGTCAACCTACATCTTGTGTTTCTTTCCACTGCCATGCTTGCAAGAACCCATATTCCTTCAACGGTTGCCTGTAAGGTGCAGCTAAAGAAGCCGAGGAGTTAGGTGCATCTTCAGGAGGCCAGTTGAACCCAGAGCCTCAGCACCAAACTTGTGTTTGTGGAATCCCCCATTAATAGCTTCCAGCTAGTCCATTTGTTCCGAGGATGGGATGGAAAGTGTTGCTGGTCTCTGAGCATCATCTACTGAGAAAACAAAACCCCTGTTCTCTTGCCCATTCTTCTAAAATGCTAGCAGTCGTCTTCACAAATCTAAAATTACAATTGTCTGCTGCTCTCTTCGCTGTGGGAAACAAATAGTCTGTGGTTCTAAAATGACAGCCTTCCCAATGCCTAGACTATTGCGGTCTTCTGCTGCTCTAACCGTGGGAAGCAAGAACGTGACTGTAATGGAAAAGCATATGGAGTAACTAACAGGGTTATCCTGTTAGCTGCAATCTGCCAAGACTAATGCTGGCATGCTATCATCCCACTCTTATGTTCAACCAGCACTTGGGCACAGCAATAGCTTAGGAGCAAACACCTGGGCAGCAACACCAATGGATTAGATATGTCAACAGTGTCTATGGTGACGGTACCATCGCCCACTAATAATGCCAATTGTCCATAATGCTCCATATTAGCAATTTCAATGGACAGCAACTGCCAAACAATAATGTCACCAAACCCATCAGTGTACGCAAACAGGCAGCCAGAAGAGCAATTCCCCTAGTGCTGATCACCAATGTGCTATTAAAAGTCATGGGGAAGAGGACCGACTTCAACGAGCACATGAAAGTTAATAGAGAAAGCACCACACAATAATGAATTTATAAGAACATAACAGAAGTCAATGGCCCATCTGCACCAGCACCCTGTTCTCAGAGTGGTTGATTAGATGCCTGTGGAAAGCCAGCAAGTTGGACAGGAATGCGGCAGCGCTCTGCTCACGTGCAATTCCCAGCAACTGGTGGAAGGACAGCATAGTCATCATGGCTAGTAGCTGTTCATAGCTTTGTCCTCCATGAATTTGTCTAATCCTCTTTTAAAGCCATGTAAGATGGCGGCCATCACTGCCTTCTGTGGGATCAAGTTCCATGGCTTAACTAAGACCTGCATGAAAAAGTGTTTTCTTTTATTTTGCCCTGAATCTTCCAAAATTCAGCTTCATTGGATGTCACGAGTTCTGTTGACAACTGAGGCATTTTCTCCAATAGCTGCAATATCCACCTGCCTAACTTCTGAAGTCAGGGGCACCCATCGAAGGGCCTCTGAAGAAGACCTTAACCGATATGCAACTGTGACCGAATATTGTTGGAAACCTTGACCCCAAATATAAACTTTGCCTTTTGATTTGGAATTAGTAAACTGTTCTTGTTTTGTTTGTTAAGATCAAAATAATCTTTTGCCAAAGTGGACAAGTCTTCTTCCAAAAAATATTCATCTAGCACCTAATTACTATCACTGTGGCAGACATGATTTTCTTCCAAGTGGAGCTTCCATTGACTTTCCAGACAGAAGCAAGGGCCTACACTTGACTTATTCAAACATATCTGAAATTCTGCAGCTTGGTATGCATATTTGAACTTTCCCCCCATACTTTTTATAAACTGATAAACAAACTTACATATTTGTACAGACAACACTGTGCATTCTGTTTTGGAGCTATTCAGTCTTAAAACTCCAATACTGAAATTGCATTTATTTATTTTTAAATTCTCCTTTTTGGACAACTCTTAGCAAACTTACAGGGTTTCTGTTTCAGAAATAAGTCAGTCTCTTCTCCCTCCCACCCACAACTCTCTCTGGAGACTACATATATCTATGTGGTGTTTAACTATCCCCTGCAACTTGTTAATATAGCAGAACAGTTTTGCAAAGATAAAAACCTTACCAACAAGAAATGCATGCTTTCTATTAGAAAGAGCAGCGGAAGAGCCTTGGAAAAAAAAAATCCTTGAAATGAGAAGCAAGTATGCTGAGAGAAGGGATACAAAAAAATCTAGGTCACAGCTTTTCTCAATTTTTATAATTTAATGCAGCCCTGAATAATTACTGCACACATTCTTTTGAAATCAAGTTTTATAATATTCCTGTTGCTCCATGTCTATTTTCAGATGTTCTCGGTACTGTACTCAGTTCTGTTTTCCAAACAATTACACTGTAAAAATGCTTGAAGAGCAAGTTGAAACAAAGTTTATCTAAATATTGAAAGGAAATCTAGCTATTCAGGCAGGCCAGTTAGATATTAGATTCCATAGCCAAAATTCATTTCAGTGCTGAAGGAACTCCACAGCACTGCTGATCCTCTTGCTCAGAGAACTGGTTTTCTATTTAAAACAAAAGCCTCCTTCTTTGCTTTGTTTCTCTTTACTAATTCATGGATGTCATCATTTAAGGCAGGGGGGTGGAATCCAGAAGTTGATGAAATTAGAAATCTCATCATCCCTGACCACTAGCCATGCTGACTGGGGTTGACAGGAGTCAAGCAACATCTGGAGGACACTGTATTATCTACTCCAGATTTGAGATGTATGATGTCTTGTATTAATAATGGTGGTCTCTTCATCTGCAGTCAACTGGAAGTTTATTTTTAGCCCTGGTGACATTTCCCCCTGATTATCTCCTCAAACAAGAAAGACACAATGTTGGTTGACCATGTTTTCCTCACATAATAAGACAACAGGGCAAAGAAGTCATCTTGGTCAGGGAAACCTTATGTAAGGGGAGGCAATAACTGCGGAAAAGGATGTTTTTGGCATGCTGGAAGTCCGAGATTCAATCGTCGATATCTCCAGTGAGATAGTCGGTGATGGAAAAGACCTCAACAAAACTAGCTGTTGGAGTAGACTGTATTTAGTTAGATAGGCCAATGGTTTGATGCAATATAAGGCAGCTTTTTATAGCAGCCAAAGCATGGATGTTATAAACCACTGTGAAAAACAGATGGGTAAGGAAGAAGGTTTTGATTGCTCTGAACTATTGGTACAGCTTTCAACGGGCTCTCAAACTGCTTCATACATCCAGTTGTTTATGGTATTTTCTGAAATGGGCTTAACCCAAATATATGAAATTAAACAAGCTATCTGTCTGACTTTAACTACATAGAACTGGGATACAACCAAACTCAGAGGCCTGGACATGTGCAATAGCTTGCAGTCCTCAAACCATACCTCCTTCCTGCCAAAATCTCTCACTAAAAGAAACATGAATTTTCTTTCTGGACAGCTCCATCAGGTTGGAATTTGGATAAAAAACAGGGATGTCACTGGAAAAGAATTTTGGAATTAGCCCCATGTTGTTTCTAAGGATTAATCAGCATTTCCTGTACACAGAACGAATCATACACTGATCTCCCCCCCCCCCCTTTGTATTTTAAACTGTCGATTGAGGAATACATTGCAATGACTACTAACAAAAGGTGCAGTAGGAGCCAGTGCCCTATTTTTTATTTTTTAATGACTCAACATATGGATCTGGAACTTCTTCAATACATTCTGTAGTCCTGACAAATCAGGAAATGATGCATCAAGTATCCTGACATGTATGTAGGATTGTCAAGCAACTGAGACAGGGGAATAGATGGCAGAATGGAGGGTAGGGCAGAGCACCGCCCCATCATAGTCCAAAGTCAGTGTGTTTTAATGCAAAGTTAACTTTTTAAATTATAAATATAGGGGGGGAGGAGAATCAACTCCCACTTCCAGTGTACAGTATGCCAAAGCTGATAAATATTAAACTAGTGAATAATTGTCTTACTCATAACAGACTGGAGCGTTTGAGAACAGTTTTGTATTTAACGTGAGACTAAACAATGCTTTCGATCAATGTTTATGCCTGAAGCCAAACCTCCTCTGAACATACTGGCTCTCACAAAACCAAACAAGGTCAGTTTTCATCATTTACAGAACAAAAACTCATAAGAGGGTTTTACTTTACAATTGTTCAGGAAGACTCTACTGGGTCAAGACCGGAAAGAAGAACAAGGAAAATGCAAAAAAATAAAATAAAAATCCCAGCGTTCTATAGTACAATACAGTTACTCATCATTTTATTCTTCTGGTTCTTTTGTTTTGTTTTGGTTTGTATTATGTTATATATTTGTACAAAGTTTCTATTTTGAGTACTGATAATTGACTACAGTAGATTGATTGCTTGAAAAAAGAAAGATAGCTATATGAAAAGTATATCCCCCCAAACACTGGCCTAATGAGGGTGAAAAAGAGAGAGGTGGTTTACTAAAGGATTTAACATTATTCAAAAGAACAATATGGTGAAAATCCAATTATACTGTTATCGAAAGCTTACCACATTCAGCCCCAGATGTCATTCAAGAGAAAAAGGCTGTTTATTCTCTAACCAAAACAAAGCATAATTGTATATGTGAAACAAATTATGCAGATAATTGTTTATGCAAATTGCTTATTGTCCATATAAACACAATTTGCACACTGTATTTCAAAGTTTGGTGTCTCAAGTGTGTCCCCCCCCCCCCGCAGAATTATTTGCCAAGGAACAATATGGCAGATTTGGAAGAAAAGAACATGTTAATGATCGGCAGTAGGATTATTACATGCTTGGTAATCATTTTAAATCAGTGGAACAGTGTGTTCAATTTGATCTGACCTCATTCTTCAAATTTTTTGAATTATTGGTGGAAGCCTTCCCAACCAAGTAGTCTCCAGATGTTTTGGATCACAGCTCTCCTAATCCTTGACCATTGACCATGCTGGCTGGGACTGAAACATCTGTAGGGCAACAGGTTATGGAAAGCTGGCATCCTGGATTTGGGCTTTTTCCATCTGTGAAATGAAACAGCACAAGGTACTTACTTATGCCCAGTTATTGACCTTTTATCATTGATCTAACTAGTCAAGCTGACAGCTTATCTATATGGCTATGAAGACCTCGTCAGCTCATCTTTTCTCGGTATAAACTCCCTCATAAAACTGTTGTAAACAGGATAAAGCAAGACCACCCAGCACCTCTCACACTGTCCTGAGGCCAGTTTAGATATCAAGAAAATGTTTTAAAAGGCAATTTCCTGGAACTTTAATTGGGACACACGAATCCACCTTTCACCAGACCACACCATGCAGCCATCTAGCCCAGTACTGATTACTCAGCACTGCCTTTCCAAGTCAGAGGCAGTGAGGTGAAGTCTTTCCCAGCCATCTCACTTGAGGTCCTTTTAACTGGAGATGCCAGGAAATGAACCTGGGATCTTTGACTTGTGAAGAATGTGCTCTGCCGTTGAGAAACAGGGTGAGCTCCCATTGCTCGGTCCCAGCTCCTGCCAACCTAGCGGTGCGAAAGCATGTCAAAGTGAAAGTAGATAAATAGATACCACTCTGGCGGGAAGGTATATGGCATTTCTGTGCGCTGCTCTGGTTCGTCAGAAGCGGCTTAGTCATGCTGGCCACATGACCCGGAAAAACTGTCTGTGGACAAATGTCAGCTCCCTCGGCTAGTAAAGCGAGATGAGCGCCACAACCCCAGAGTCATTCGCGACTGGACTTAATTGTCAGGGGTCCCTTTACCTTTACCTTTTAGCTCTCCAAATGCAAAACAGGCATCACCATATAACCAGCTGGCTTTTCACAGACCACAAGCAAGTGCAACCAAAACATCAATCTGGAAAAACATATCTCCCTCCTGTTCTATATAGGAATTTTAGATACACAATGAATAGATATTTGAGACAGAGGAGGAGATTATTTTGTTCAGAAAATACCTAGTTTTAATAATGGGTGAGTTTGTTCCAACCCTGTGGGGTAAACAAAAACAAAATACATTATTATTAATCACAAATGAGACTGAAAAGATCCATCCTTCTGGGTGTTCAGCTAATTTATTGCCTGTCCTTAATGTCATTTCATATTCACCCAACGGAAGTTTTATTTGCCAGCTTTCCCAAGCAGAAATAAAGCATGACTTATTGGCTTCTGTAAATACTTCATTTTTGGCTACAGTTAAGCTGAAGTTTTGTTCCACTCTTGGTTGTATTTTATATTCTCAGTCAACTGCGGAGGAAAACCAAGTTGTCCTCTGTTATGGTATTTGCTTTCCCAGAATGAAATTCAAATGTTTTTTGAGCGAGCAGCTAGCTTATAGAGCTGGCAACTGCAATCCAGGGATGAGTGAATCTGTAAATGTATATTTCTCCCCCTTTCTCATTTTTCCATCTTCACTTCTGTTCAGTTTGTCATTAATTTTTTTAACTTCTCATAAAAATTCATCAACATTTTGGTGTGAATATCCCCTAATATACACATTTTTGTACACAGTTTTCCCAATGCATATATACACAGGTGGTAGAGATGGCAGGTTTGTTGGCAGGTTTTTTGTTTGTTTTTTTTTACAACTGTGTATTGCATGGTCACCTATATAGAAAGGAAAGGGTCCATGCCTGAGCATCTCCTCTTATGTAGGGGCTCTGTGTGATCAGAACATCGACAGAAGCAGGTGCACTGCATGTGCAGAAGCCCTGCATGTGAGGAAGAACTCACAAGGTGGCTTTTCCATACAGGTGGCAGTGTAAGCACTGCTCTTAACTGCCAGCGAGTATGTTCTGAGCAGGAGGGAGCCGGATTGCTTTCTGGAGCAACGTGTTTCACAACATTTTCTTTTAAGATGGCAGAAGAACAAATGTCGATGGCAAGATGTTTAGCTGTGGAATCTGATAGATTCAAAGGGATCCTTTGCTTTGTTCATAGCCTATTTTTTATTTGACTGTTTATTTATTCCATTTCTATGAAGCTCACTGGGTGCCCAGTCACTGCCTTTCAGCTTGACCTACCTCACAAGGGAGAATCACATACACCACACTGAGCTCTTTGGAGAAAAGGTTGTATATAGATATATGTCCTTCTTTCCAAAGGACTCCAGGCAGGGCAGCAAACATCATCATCATCATCACCATCAATTAAATTTGTATATCACCCTTCATCTCAGGTTGGTTCAAAGCATAAAAGCACAATATACATAATACAAACAAGAACAAAAACAAAACAATTTCCATGCTAGATGACTCCATCAGGAATGGGGATCCCATGGATCCTCCAGATGTTGTTGGATCACACCTCTCATTATCCTTGACCATGAGCCTCTGGGTGGGGCCACAGGTTCCCTAGTCTTGTAGTGCTATTTGTATTTTTTGCCCTTTGTGGGTATGCATATTCCCAGAGCCCGCAGGATTGCTGGGAAGCAATCAAGACCAAATGAGCTGATCAGAAGAGGGGAAACAGCCAAGGAAATAAATGTGAGGCTCTTGATGACAGTGCTCCCAAGCGGTTCTCAGCAAGTAACTTGGGTACTAGGTGCCTTGACTTGACTTTGCTGTTCTTCCTCAGGAAGAAAAAGTGGCTTAGATCAGCCCAGCACAATGACATTCCAAAATAAGAAACAGCATGCTGGTGGCTCCAATTGGTGGGCGAATTACACAACACCATTGCCAAAGCCATTGAGGTCTTGATACATGATAATGGATTCAGATCCTAAACACAACTCAGACCCTAACCAGGACCTCTGGTGAAAACCAATAAGGCTAGGGGAAGCAGAAGCCTTGATAAAAAAATACTTGAGATGCAATAACAGGTATCAGTTTGAAGGAAGCAGGGTTGAGCCTCCTGAGCTCTCCAGATGCTGTTCGACTCTAGCTCTCATTTTCTTTAGTCCACATGGCCGGTGGTCAGGGATGATGGGTCAGGCCACAGGTTAGACACCCCTGGTATAAAAGGCACATGTGTACCAGTCAACTTCTTACAGATTTCTAGGGATTGTCCCTACCTGTCCCAGTATGCTCTTGTCTATTTGGAGTGGGTGCGGTGGTACATGGTGCAGATGCACCTTAAGAAACTGGTTTGACACCACAGAACTGAAGCAGCAGTGTGACAGAAGCAAAGCCTTCATTGCTGTCACCAATACCTCTTCTGCCAACACATATGAACACTGGCCCATCTAGTCCAGCTCCCTGTTCTCACAGTGGCTGAACAGTTGCCTCTGCAAAACCAGGAAGTAGGATTGGAACACAAAGGCACTCTCGCACCCTGAGGTTTCCAGCAACTGGTATGAGTACCACTTCATATGTACCACTCTGAAGCATCTTGTAGCCTTCTACATCCAAACCTTAGTCATGTTCTTTTCAGACTTCTTGGAAAGCCAGTAATGGATATATAAAAAGACGACACATTAAGGAGCTGACCACAATTGGTGCTAATTTGAATGTGTCATCTTTGATGGTCCCTGAGATTAAAACTTCACCAAGAGCTATGAATCATGGCGCCAACTGAATACAGTCCTAAGGGTGTGAGAGGCTTAGAGATTTGGATGAAGAATCACAATGTTGCTGTT
The DNA here is from genome assembly GCF_965112155.1 of Podarcis liolepis. NCBI lineage: Eukaryota > Metazoa > Chordata > Lepidosauria > Squamata > Lacertidae > Podarcis > Podarcis liolepis. Next base: position 58,415,346 of record NC_139559.1, read on the forward strand.
TTTAAAAGGGAAAATGGCAAAGGAGGTAGGGGAGAGACTTATCCTCTTTCCCCATATGACCTCAGTGTGTTTACTCATCAGGACACCAGCATACATTTGGAGCAGTTTCATGTTTCATTAGACGAACCATATGTCTGCATCCAAGGCTTTTACTGCTTCATTTAAGGTGTTTTAGAATGCATATAATACACATATCTGAAGCAGTCTCATCCTTTTAGAATCATAGCAGCCAAATGAGTCACCTATTCTTATACTCTGCCCAGAGACAGGAAATAATCATACTGAAGATTATAACATACGTCTGCCTTGTCTTTTGAAAAAGTGGAAATTCTGAACTTCCCTCATCATCTTGTTTGATGCCTCTCTAATGTTTCCTGATGTTCACTTAGATCTGCTGCAGCTTAAATCCTTTTAGTGGAGCGGGAGAGCTGAAAATAATGCCAATATATTTCACATCTGGCCACCAATGCGTCCCTTGGGTTTCAGATACTACATTGTTAGATGAGTCTAAAAAGCCCGGGACACAAATTTTCTCCGCCTTCTAGCAGCTATGGTAGCTTATTTACTGGAAGTAATGTAATTAACTCTGGAATATTCAGAGTATATTCGATTCTGACCAGGCTTAGTTTGGTAGTGTACCAAGAAACATCACCACGGAAAAAAACCCCTTCTTTTAACAATTTGGTAATCGTTCTTCTAGCATTCACCTGTTAACAGTACAATCCAGCATATGCTGCTCTGTATCATTTCCACTGGAGCAATGCCCCAGGAAGTTCTCCTGGACAAGTCCTATTGAAGGGTTGGGGAGCACAATCCATCTCCCCTCATTTCAACATGGCTTGCAGAGGAGGCCTTCCTGATGGATTGTGCCTCTAGTTATTTCAGTGAGGTTTGCATAGGATAATTGCGTCCAGGCATGATTCCTGCTGAAGGAACATTGCTGAACAGTAGAGCTTTTACTAGCCCTCCTATCACACGCAGTGGCAGCTTTAATGCATTTCCTGTCATCCAATCAGAAAAAGAAGGCTGGGAACATTCTCCACATTTCTTTCTGGCATTCTTCTTAACTAGCCAAAGCACATTTATGACCACATAACATGTTTTAGTTGGACACTTGTAGATCCAAAATCATCTATTTAAATAGACTTACCCATGAAAGTTCAAGCTAGGGCAAGAGAACATGACTGTTTGAAATGTAATAACAAGCACTTGTCTAAACCTTGGAACTTCAGAGTTTTGACCTTCATATGTATTTAATTGGAACACTTGTCCTGAACATTAGCACACAAGCAGGGTGCAATCCACCATTTGCTGTGGGTCCAGAACTCCTGTGGACAACCTGGCTGGAAAAAAAGCGATGCAGGAAGGAGCACTGAGTTACACATTTTCCTTCATGTTCTCCTGCTTCTCATTTGATTTGAAGCCCTGATCTGAAGCCATCCAAAACAAAACAGATGATATTGCTTCAGCCTTTTCTTTTGGGATGGAAAGAGCAAATAAGTTTTATTGCAGAGCCCTCAGAGTTTCCAGAACTCTTGGAAATGCATTTTATTTGCCACACTTACATGTTTATGACTCGACATTGTCCTGCTTCCAGCCTCCCATAGTTTCCTCTCCTTGCCTGCCATCTTTTCACACCACTCAATGTCTGACCTACTGATTGGCTGACTAGGGCTCCTTGGCGCACCAATAGGCAGCGGCATTCTGAGTGAGTGCATTGAGGGCCTCTGTGCCAAGGGTCACTGATGTGGTGACCAAAAATGATAGTAACCAAAAAGCAAAGGTCATAATTAAGATTAACACAGAGTGAAACCCACAGTTCTGCTAGAGTTCTTTTCACCAGAAATATTTATTCACTTTCTCCTTCTCTTCTTACAAATGTGTGGTCTGGTTTTATTGTGATCACTAACTTCTTGCTCTTAAGACTATTTCCTTTTTTGTTGCCTCAGAGGAACGTTTAAGCTCTGCAAAATGTAACAGGGGTTATCGTTTTGAAAAGGGATATAAAACTACATGTCTTCCTAGGAAAAATGATACTATGTGCCTGCAATAAACCTGCAGGAGTTTCTGTACTTCCGTACTCAGCCTTAAAGGGCTTGGCAGCTTCTACTGTTTAGTCCAACAAAAGCTACAGTAAGGGTATAAATATTTCCCAACTTAGACGGTGTACACACCATACATTTTAAACATATTTCTCCTCTCCTCACACACCTTGGAAACTGTGGTTCATGTCTCACAGAGCTACAATTCCCAGCACCCTTAACAAATTACAGCTCCCATGATTATTTGCAGGGAATGCTTTAAATGTATGGTGTGTATGTAGCCTTAATGAAAATAAGGATGGTACTCAAGCATCTTCCTTGTGCCCTTGCCTTTCTAGAACCTTCTGAGAAAGTTCCAAAAGTTTAAACAATTTGACATTGTCAAATTTTGGAAATGCCCTAGGAAATGTTGCATTTGGGTTTTAGAAACTGGGTGTGAACGCGATACTGCACATCCAGTCCTTTGTGATCTGTTTCATGGCGATGCACTGAAAGCCCTCATTTCAAGTTTTAGTCTATTCCCTGGGAAATCTTCTCACCATCCTTCAACGCTCTATTATCCATTAGCCTCCATCACCATGCCAAGAAAGTTGCATCTTTATGCTAGGAAAATCCACCCTGGTGACAGATGGTGTTGGCAGGCAGAGTAGCTGTATTGGTTCCAATGGTGATGGCACAACCAGGCCCAGAGAACAATATACTCTTTTGTTTCTCATTGTACCTCTTAATTAGAGGAAATCAGAACAGCTCATGTGGTTATGGTTATTATGTAGGCAGGCTGTGATGCTCTGCAATTCAAGGAGCTGGGACTACAACCGCAGCAGCGCAAACTTCTTGGCGCAAGTGAAATATAAACAATGCTTTACTTCACACAGCATATTATTTACATAGATTGCACTAAGGCTGTGCTTCCACAGCTAACTTTCTAAGTGCGAGAATGTTATCTGTAGCTGGCACAAACAGTGGTGGAGGGATCACATTTGAAGCACAGGAGCTCATAGAAAGGAACGCAGAATTGCTCCCCCTCCATTTCAGCTCAGCTCTAATTTGAAGTAGACCCTGAAAAGTTTTAGACCAATGGTGGCTATCCACATGCATGTCATATGTGTGGACTACAGCTCCCATCATCCACAGCCAGCATGGCCAATGGCCAAGTATGATGGGAGCTGTAGTCCATCACGTTAGCCATTCCCTCATCGAGGCAGAAGAACAGACATTCAAGCCTGTGGTGGAGCTAATTCAAATTTGAAACCACTTTTTAAACAAAACCTTGAAGAGATCAGGACCATCATTTTGTGACTAATACTATAATTCTGTGTGGTATTAACAATTCATTTACAAGCCTCAGTAATTTCTATTTAAATAGAGAGCTGCAAACAAAAAGAGCTGGAAAGATAAGGCCTTTTTGCTTTAGCATTCAGCAAAGTTGACTTTACCTAACATAAATACTGACACCCACATAAATAACTTAAAACAAAAAACACCATTAGAAAAACAGGGTGTTTTTTTTTAAGAAACAAAAAGATCAATTTCTACACATATGTATTGCCGAACTTGGCAGAAACTCATATTGGAAGGAGAATGATGTCATCCGGTTGGCCTTTTCCCACTGCAAACAGTAAATCTTAAAATCTGGAGAGATTTTTTATTTGGTTATTCATATCGTACTGCGGCAAGGGGGTTATAACACATGTGCCTGGGCTTACTAAAATCATCTGGAAGAGAAGTATTGTTTAGAAAGCCAGTGCTTGAGACTGGAGGTGGGGAGGGCTCCACTCTAAAATGTACATTGTCTATTTTTCTCCTTTGACTTGCCTTGAGTCACATGCCTGTTGCTCAAAGTTCGGTACGGAATCATTTTCAGACAGCCATTCGATTCTCCTCCCTTCTTCTTCTGGGGTGAAGCCTCCCATTTTGGGTCTGGGGACTGAGCTCAGGCTCAGGAGGATGAACCCACAGCCCATTATAAACTGCTCATTTGAGGTCAGTAAAGCCTGTTGCAAAATAAGCACACCAGTCCCTTAACTCTCAAGAAAATCTTCAACTTAGTGCAAGAAGAGGATTTACTGTTATGCAATCGGTAAACAACTGGCTTTTTGCATCCTGTGGTCCTTAGGCTGTCATGCTTTATATGTTTTCCCAGATCTCAAAGGCTTATTTTCCAATAGCTAATTCATATTTACATTGCTGAGGTTGACGTTGTTTGGTATCTGGCTTCATTTCTCCATTTTTGTTTGGTCCATCAGCTGCTTTTCTTGGACAAACTCTCCCCATTAGGCTGTTCCTTCTTTAAACGTATCTTCATTGCCAGGCAATGGCATTTTTGCAAGACCTTTCTAGTGCAAGCCTGGCACCAGATTTTACAGATGTGGTTCTTTCCAAGATTTGCTATGCTACCCTGGGGTTGTTAGGAAACGATCCTTTTCTCATCTCTATTTCAATAGCAAAATACAAATTTGTTTTCTCCTACAATTCTGTGCAAATCTTTTGTGTTCTAAGGTGTTGTTTTTTTTACTATGGTTTGCCCTGCATGCTTAGTTAGGCTTTTAAGATCATGCCTGATCACTGCAAGTACTGGGCTATTAGCCACTGCTAGTACTGTGGCCTGACTCCATAGCTCTTTAAATGAATGTGCACCATGAAGGTGCACGATGTTAAATGAAATATAAGAATTTCTGGGGAGGGGGGAATCAAACAACAAAACATGTGTGTAGCTCTGTTTAGTAAACATTCTGTTCAGCTGTAACTACTCAAAGTGCAAGTATGTTAGGAAACAAAGTAGAAGCATCTGGTAAACACAGAATTGGCTATGAATTCAAAGTTTAAACCCCACCTCTGGCCCAGTTCAGACATAAATACTCTTCGTACAATAAAGGATGCTTTCCTGGAGTAGAAACTCAAGTGCCCCCTTCTCTTCTATCTTCCTCTTGTGTACACGGCAACAGAGGAGATTTCTTTTTCAAACCACAGTTTTCCAAGTTCAGTCATCACAGAGAAACTGTGGTTTAGCAAACCAGGAGGCCTTCTCTGAAGCCCAGGTGCACAAGAGGAGGAGAGGAGGAGAAGGCAGGGAAGGAATGCTTGAGCTTACCACTAGTTTCCACCACAATAGTTTGATTTTTTGGACTGGGAATAGTGCCGCTGAATCAGGCCTTTATCTGAGCATCAGCAAGTCATTGTCTTTCAACTTCAGTTACACATCTGCAAAACTAAGAAGGGTATTACAATTATCGTATTTATTACATTTTTCATTTTACATCTATTTTTTTCCTCCAGTTAGCTCAGAAAAGAGTACAAGATCCTGGCTCCCTACCTTCACAACATCCCTGTAGGTTAGGCTAGGCTGAGAGACTGCTCTCCACCCCTGCTTCAGCTGAAGATCCCTGCAACAGAAGCTGAAACCTTCTGGTCTCAAAGCATGCTCTCTACCCCTGAACAGTGATCATTAGCACAGAATTGTTTTGCATGTTACAATTTTGCAATGCTGACTAAGACCTAAGCGATAGTTCCTAAATTAATTTTCATCTGAAGACAAATGGTGCTCTAATGCCTTGGCATCTTTCTTTCTTTCTTTCTTTCTTTCTTTCTTTCTTTCTTTCTTTCTTAAAAGTATTACATTGATCATTTCCATACCTGCATTGTCTGCAGCTTACGGAAAGAGTAATGATTCATGTCAAGATGGCAAACTGCTAGCCAATAACTTTAAAAATATTGCACCTGCATCGCCCAGATGAACATGCTTCAAATTCACATCAACCTTGCACTCAGATAGAAATGTGTAACGTATTATCAGCTGGTATTTCAGGTTTTGAATTTAAATGCATCCCCAAGGAAATAACAAATATTTCATATCAGCTACATAAATCAAGAGACAGGTACTTTATTGTTTCTTTTTCTGTGATGGATGCTGCACGATTTAAAGAAGTAGGTGTGCCCAGTGCTCTGTCAAGAAAGTCTTTTTGTTAATTCGATAAAGTTCCATCGTCGAAATCTCCAACTTGCCATTTACTGGGTATGTATCTTTACAATGCATTAGTGAGGAAACAGTTAATTGCAATACTGTCCTGGGGAAATGACTTTAACCATACATTCACCTATATTCCTTGAGAGCCTTATTCAAAATTTTATTTAAGGGGCTTCATTTTAATCCAGAAATGGGCAACCTCTATCTGGTAGTTGAGACGCTCTCCAGAACCCTCCTCTGTTCCCTCCTCAACTGCGTTTGACAGGCTGGAAGGTTCCCTTGGTGATGCCTCTTGCTTTCCTGGACGTGGCTGTATGTAAACCTCTGACTTTTTGTCACTGGAATGAAGCCCACTATACAAAAGTTTGAGTCACATGTTTCTCCACTCATGTTTCCCTCTTGTGCCACTCACTGCTGGCATGGCAGCCCTAGGAAGTTTCCCATGACACTGGACCAAGAAATGCTTCACAACCCCCAGTGCAACCAGTTAATTTTCACCCAGGCCTCTATAACTAAATATGTGTACCTGCATTTTCTCTCCCTCTCCTATCTCTGTTCTTTTTCTCACTGTCAAAATTCATAGACCCTGGTGGAATCTACACACATAAAAAACCATTCTGAAAATGCTTTTTTAAAAAAAGCATTATTAAAAAATACATTTAATTTTCCATCAGCCTCACCATCGCCATCTAGTGTCACATTGTATATAGCACTTAAAACACACTTCAAACGTTTTATTTGCAGCTGTATAGCTGAGTCCTGTGAGTTTCTTGACGGCAGGAGCCTAGTTTTTTTTCCTTTTTACAAGGGATTCCGTGGGTTCGGATGAATCTTGAACCAAAGTGAGTGGGAAAAGGGTCTTTCTGAAGTGCCTGGAACTAAAGCAGGGACTTCCAAAGTGATCTGAGGCTTTGGAGATTCGGACACTTAAAAAACAACAACCCTGCAGACAGAAATGGAAACATTTCCCCCAAAGCTTGTTATACAGTGGTACCTCGGGTTAAGTATTTAATTCGTTCCGGAGGTCCGTACTTAACCTGAAACTGTTCTTAACCTGAAGCACCACTTTAGCTAATGGGGCCTCCTGCTGCTGTCGTGCTGCCGGAGCACGATTTCTGTTCTCATTCTGAAGCAAAGTTCTTAACTTGAAGCACTATTTCTGGGTTAGCGGAGTCTGTAACCTGAAGCATATGTAACCTGAGGTACCACTGTACAAGGCAAACACTTGGCGGTGGAGAGTTCTTCTGTGACTGACAGGTGTATCTTTTAATAAGAGGGAATGATTTTACCAGAGCTCTTTAATTACAGTGGCAGTAACATATCACCTTGTTCTTGTGTGTTCTTTTCACTGGTCCTGCTGTTGGTGTTTGCTTGGGAAATTCTCTTCTGTCTCTGTCACATGCTCACACATCCAGTCCAGTCAAAACAGCTTTGCTTTTCATTTCTGTGACCTTTGGTGCCTATTGAGCAGAATATAAGCCTGAAATTTCTCCCCACCCCACCCCTGATTCATCTTAATTCCCTTGTCCCCACAGTCATCCTATTTTATAAGTAAACACCTATGTCAGTGATGGCCATCATCCCTAGCTAACAGGACCAGTGGTCAGGGATGATGGGAATTGTAGTCCCCAAACAGCTGGAGGGCCGAGTTTGGCCATCACTGACCTATGTGATCTGGTCCTGGGTAACAGTCAGGCCAGGAAGCACATTTCATCCTAGGCATGCCCCTTTAATTTGCTAATACCTGTATATGAAAATACAGCTGTTTGCTAATAATTCAGCCCCTCCCCAACCTTTCTTAAAGCATAGACACAAGAGGTTGTTGACTCAGGATCTGTTTACATGCTCCATTATATTAGCCTTATTGTATTTGGTTGCAAGATAAATGAATGGGTAGCCACTGAAAACGATATGAGTCGGGGAGAGATGGGCATGTTTGTCTGTTGTAGCAAACCCCACAAAGAGTTTCGTGGCACTTAAAAGCACAAGAATCACAGCATTAGCTTTAATGAAGTAAAGCCCACTGTAATTGACCAAATATTATGCTATACTAAATTTGTCAGTCTCTACGGTGCCACATGGTTCTTTGCAAGTCTGCACATTGTTGACAGTGAAGAGGTCTCTCATTTCAATGTTTTCCTCGGACCAGTTTATCTCGGCATTCCCTTGGCCTTTCGAAATATCCTGAACTCACTCTTCGCAACATTCCTACTTCCCTTGTTGATGCCTCAGAACATTTCAACTCATGGAAAAGCAATGTTGCAGTGACTTATTTTTAAATCCACTATGCCAGTAAATAGCAAGATATGAACAAATATGGTGAATAAAGCCTTCCGTAACTGACTGGGAATGAGGCGTTGACATATACTACTTGGCAGCTTCCACTCCCCTCCTTGGGAGGAAAATGAAGAAGACGACATTTGGAGCTATTGAAGACCAGACTCTCTCTGGTTTACACTGGCACAGCATCTTTGGCTCAAACCGTTGAAAAGATATGGTATGTGACCGTGTGGAAAATGGATGAGAGTCTTTTCATCTTCGCCAATCTAGAGAGCAACAGAGAACTAAAAGCTTGGCAGAGGCATAAGCATCAAAACAGGAAAATAATAAATAAATAACATTCTTGGAGAAGCTCTGCCGATTTGCTACAGAGTTTGTTTTTGGCAGATGGATGAAGGATGCTAACAAAGGCATTTTGTGTGTAACTCAAATGCTTTGATATGCTTGGCTGAGACTTGGGCATGCCTGCCTGATTTGTGGTACCCTTTGCTAGTTTTTTAATCTCCAGAGATTTCTAATTTTTTTTTACATTTAACATTGATTATTTTTTGACAACACACCCAAAGGGTGAGAGCTATTCTGACTTTGCTTCCTTCAACACATGGGAAGTCAAACATGGCCAGGGTTCATGTCTACTCCGTGTTAAGGCTCACCCAAGGGGATATAGACATGGTCTGACTGGTAGTGGCTTGGTGCAGCGCTGGTGCAGTCTCTATCTCCGGAGTAGAGGCAGCCAACAAGAAGGGAGGGACGGATGGCATAGGCTGTAGGGAGAGACCGGTCTGCAACAGGAAACCATGGATGATCTGGGCATGTTGTGGAGATAGAGTTTCCTTTCATCTTGGGGCTTTAATTAACAAAACAACTGGAGGCAAAGACTTCTAATTTCAAGCAAAGGTTACCTGATGGTGAACCAGGAGCAGAGAAGGGAAAGTAGGTGTACTGCAGGTTGGGGACAATATCAACAGTGGTCCTTTAAACAGCCAAGTTGTGTTGCTTTATGGAAAGCCATTAAGCTTATTACACAGGCTAGGTGATGAACTGGTCTTCCTGACTTTGTTTAAAGAGCAGGAAGAACTCTGTAGGGAGAGGACTGGGTTCTGATAACCTATCCCACAAGAAGGGGCAGTATCACACTATCACCAAAGTTCATAGGACATTCGAAGCACTGTAGTTGCTGCTGAGATCCTACAACAACCTGCAATAGTGAGATCAGAGTCACATGTACACCCAACCTTTAGGCAGAGCCAGAGAAACCAATGGATGAGGAATTGTGTTTAGTATGGTCCATTGGGCCACCACTACATCACTCATTACTCTTTTTTAAAAAAAAAATGATTGTACTTAAGTCACCTTTTCACATTAATTCCACAGCATGAGAGGCACACTAGAGGCACCAAAAAGAGTTATAGAGGAAGCCCTGAATCGTGTAGGATGAACCCATTCCACAGCTCTTCCCTATGCCAACATTGCCCCTCCTAAGCCATAAGAGCCTAACAGCATAAGCCTGTTACATAATTCCTCAGAAATAATCTGCAGTGAGTTTAATGGATCTTATTCCCAGGTGTGGAGAATGAATGACCCTCCAGATTTTGCTGAACTACAGCTCCCATCATCTCTGGTCATTGACCATGCTTCCTGGGGCTGATGGGAGTTATAGTTCAGCAACGTCTGGTGGACCAAAGGTGTTCCACATCTGCTATATACACTTGTTTGCAACAGCCCCATCAAATACATTGGGGTTTGCTTCTACGTAATGTGTGAAATGGCCCATGTCCTCAACGTGGTGGGCTGTTTTCAACTAACTTGTTACACTTGCAGTAGCCAACACAACAATTCCCACTAGTGCAATGAGACTCCCCTCACCCTCTCCCTGTACAATCTCGCTCCCCAAATCTGCTCCAAAGAGCTGGGAAAACCCCCAGAACAGCACTCATTGGAGAGGCAAAATCATTCCACCGGGCAAATAGGCTTGCACTGACAGAATAATCTCATTGAATACTACCCTGTGGTTACAAGGGCATGGGTTTTTGTTTTGCTGTTTTCATATGAAAACCAGCTTCAGAAGATAGAAATAAAGTGAAATGGGAGAGTATGTACACAACCCTTTTTCCCATTCACAATTTATCCCCTCTAAATCATTCCCTCAAAGACTAAGAGTGATCTAGATGTTTATGGAAGGGGCAAAGGCATAGTGGCGACAATTTGGTTAAGCACTCCATTCTCCCACTGTTTTTCATTTAAAAAACAACAACTGCAGCATCAAGATTCGGTTACAGAGACTTGAGTATAATGTGCAGTTAGCCCCTGGAAGCAAGGGAAGTTCCAGAAAGGATGAAGCAATGTTCTGTTGTTACATAGAGAAGTTAGTTGCAAGGGCTTAGCTTAGAGGTCTGCACATCTACTGAGAATAAACATGATTAGTTCCCCACCTCTGCACTAAAGCTAGGGGGTTTTGTTGTTAGTGTTTTTATTGACTTTGGCTCAAGCACAACATATTGGACAAGACAGCTGCCTCTTACATTATCCTGTTAGAAACATTTATCAAATACTAGAAGAATTTCCTTAGCAGCTGGTGCAATACAGTTTTTACACCAGTATTTTCTGCCTAAATAGTTGTATTTTATTCCAACAATTATGTTACTTCTTTAAAAAGCCAATATAATAGTACTGAAACAACAAAATTAGAAGTTGTAAACATTAGAAGGAATCCAACATCAGTTCTTTAGAGACGGTGCACACATGAATGGGATGTAGCCCCTATACCTTTTGGGGGAAATTTGATTCATGAATCAAAGTGGTCAGGGAATGTGGCCAAACCTGATCACTTTATGATATCTCTTTATGCCCCATGTAGAGAGTGATGTTTGTGTTTCTAGACCACCCCAGCCTGAGAGGCAAAGAGACAATCTAAGAAAAAATGCCACTGGACATTCTAACTGTGTGTGGTGTATTATTTGCAACATCTTTTGTTGCTTTGGGTTTTTGTAGCACTTACATATTTGAAGAAATATATATTACAAAAACAAAGAAAGAGAAATAAGTTGGCAGAAATTCTTAGAAAGTGGCTGTATGGTAGATACCTAGATGAGAAAGGCCTATGATTTTGACCATGTAACAATATATGGAACTTTGTGTTCCCAATTTTCCCTTAACCTATTGCACTACTGGAACATACTAAAATTTCAGTCATCACCAGCCTTCAAGTCCTACTTAGTCAAAATACAGCCTTGTTCAATGAAATATTTGTGTCCTTGAAAAGGAGCATAATGTGAACATTATTACTGACTGCCAGTGACCTATGCTTTTCGAGTGATAACCAAGGGCACACAGCACAGCTTTATCATAGTTATGGCTTCTCCTTTAGAAACATTTCTGGCAGTCTTACCTAAGCATTGGTCCATGTAGCCAGGCATTGTGTACTCTGTCTGGCAGGGGCTCCCTGGGATTTCAGGCAGATATTGTGTAGTGTGGAGTAGCCAGGGATTGAAACTGGGACCTTCTGCATGAAAAGCATGTATACTGCCACTAAGATAGCACATCATCTATGATCAATTATTAGTATGGAGTCCTAACTGAATGGTACAAACATACAGAGATACCTCTGAATCTGAGTCAGATATTTGCTCAGTCAAGCAGCAACACTGCCCTGCCTAGTAGCAGCAGCTATGAAGTCCTGAATGTTCTCTAACCACCAGAAGAAGAGCTGTTGCGCTAGCATAGGGACAGGAATAATGGCTGTGCAGTATGAAATCCAGTGCAACAGCTGCGCTGGTTGAATCTTGTTGTGCAGCAGGGCTAGAGAAATCTGATGCACAACCAGCCACAAGAACCATGCTGGCTTCCTGTGTTTTCTCTTGCACAAGCTATTCCACTAGCACAACTAACTGCAAAAGCTACAGCAGGCAAAATAGGGGCAACAGGTGGAGCATTTTCAAATTCAGCAAAGAAAGTTGCTGCAAAATTTGATATTAAAAAGAACACATAAGAAACGCATGATGTTTCTCAGGATGAGAAGGTATCATGTCAATTAGAGAAGTGCCCCGGAGCCACGCAGTAGGCAACTTTCATTGCCTGCCAAATCTAATAGATGCTTCCTTTACTTGACCGATGCTTCCTTTGCTTAGTAATGTAACTAAAGCTTGTTTATTTCCTCTATTGTTAGCATACGGCATCAATGCAAACATCTCTGTGTCAGCAAGAGTGGAGACCTCTGTTTGCATCTCTACCTAGCAGATATTTAAAGAGTCTGTCGTCAACTTCCAGTACAACATTTCAGGCAGGTGTGAAGTTTATCAGACCCTTGTTAAAGCAACTTTCTTCATGCCGTCGCTACAAGCTAAAAGTCTTCTGTGTGCTACTTTCTCTTCCAGTTGTTAATGATCAGGAATGAATTGCTGGAAGCAAAAACTAACAGTGCCATGTGAAATGGAATAGCATATCTGGCATAGATCAATAATCTTTGAGCTGGGCCAAACTCTCTGTTGCAATTAAGCAGAAATGTTCATAGGGAATTTAATTTGTGACATTTTCAAAGGTGTTGAGAACAGTCTGAGTCCCATCGCTACATATGCTTCTTGTCATCTTCATATCCACTCTCCCTTCTACCAACAATAGGTCACCAGGAAACTGTGGAAATGCAAATGGAACTGTCTGCCTACAGGGACACTCCACCCATGAGGCAAGGTGAGGCAACTGCTTCAGGCGGCAGGATCCACCGGGACAGCAGGTACCAATGCCAATTTTTCTTCCCCGTTTGTTACTGATGTAGATCTTCCCTCACCCCTTCTTCCCTGGTGGGGAGGGGGGCACCATTTTGGGGTCTGCCTCAGTTGCCAAAATGTCTTGGGCAGGCCCTGGGTTCACTTAACACAAAACCTTTATTTTAACCTAATCTGTATATTACTGTGTTTTTTTGTTTTTTTAAAAAAACACACCTCAACCTCCATGCTTGACAATGGCCAAGTTTTAAAGACGTTCATGTGTGAATGAATTAATTAAAATAAGCAACGGTTAGCCTTCTTTTCTCATTGGAAAAATGTGCATACTTTATGCATTTTCAACACATTCCTGCATTCTGTTTCAACAGCTGCTGACTTCCAGGTAGTTTCTCTACCAAAACTGCAATCGCAATGGCTGCACTGTGCAATGGAAGACAATTGCATGGCTGTGTGTCTCAACTCTTATCCCTCCAATATATTTCCCTGCTCATCCCACCCCACCCCACAATCTGCTCCGTATAGTTTTATTGTCCTCTGTTCACCCATCACCTAATATTTTAATCATTTGTCATTGGTCTTTTATTCTTCCCATGTGGCATTTTATAATAGCACTATATATGTTTTACAGAAGAGATGCTGAGTCACTATAAATTCTGAAATATCTGTCCACTTCTGCCCTGTGCTGCATTTGTTGGCTTAGCAATAGGTACGGATAGGAGAAGTTAGGGAAGTCATCACACAAATGCCTTTTTAATATTGTGCTCCATGAGCTGCCCAGAGATCTTATGTTATGATGCAGTTGTATAAATTCCATTCTAAGTCAGTATAACTAAACAGAATATATATATATATATATATATAAATAAATAATTGTCCAGTAGCACCTAAGAGACCAACTAAGTTTGTTCTGGGTATAAGCTTCCGTCTGCATGCACACTTCTTCAGATACTTCTTCAGACACTTCTTTCATGCACATGAAAGCTTGTACCCAGAACAAACTTAGTTGGTCTCTAAGGTGTTACTGGACAAATCAGAACCTCTTCAAGGAGGGTATGTGTTGCAGTCGGGCCCCCAGGCATCTCCCACCTCCTGATGTGGGCAAGGCTATGCCCTGCTCCACTCTGGTTGGTCGTTTCATGGTCACTTGATCCCTAAAGCCAATGTCTTGGCTTGGGGGGTGGCCGTGAAACATTATTTAATCCCTGCACGATGTTTGCTGGACCTCTTTGCCTTCACACAGTGGATCACCCACCCGCCCATCCCCTTTATCTGGTGCAATGGCCTCGCTTTGGACGTTGTTGGTTGCCTGTTTTGCAATAGGGACCTGATAGGAATTTTTCCATCTGGCAAATTGGCAGCCATTTGGTTTTCGCCTACAGCATAGCAATATGTCACAATTTTGTAAGGTTTGGCGGTTAGGCATTGGATCAGCAATGTGTGGAGAGGGCAGTTGTGGCCATCACCTGCCCCTCCAGGCTCAAGGGTATTCCGTTAAAGGAATCAGGGGTCGGCCTGGGTCTTGTCCGAAGCCCCTAGATAGGGGCTACGGCCATACCAGGACCCCACGGGGGCACCAGGGGGAACTCGTCGGTTCAAATCCGTGGGGCTCCCTCTGGCGGTGTTTCACCCTTTTATCAGATTTCCTGCGATGCGGGTGGGAGTCTGATATAGTTTGGGTGATTCCAATGCCTAAGCCAATACCACTCAAATTCTGTATTCAATAAAGTTGTGGCCTAAAGTTTGCCCAATACCTTAAACTAAAATCCCATGTCACCGTGTCTTCATTTTGGCAGGTGATTGGGGGTCTTGAAGTGCTCCCCCCCCAACTGCGTCAGACCAACACGGCTACCTACCTGTATCTCAACAGAATATAATTTTGGTTACAGTCTTTTGCCTGAGACCTGGATCCAAAGCTGGCCCATCAATGAAATACTTTAGGTATCCTTTTGTGCAAAAGAGTTCAGTCATCACTCAGTGGTTGGGATCAAAACCTTTTTCTTTTAAAAAGCAGTATGGAAGTTAGTTGTTCTGCTAACCCAGAAAACTTTATTCCTTACTTCTTTTGCAGGGAAATGGGATTTGCCCCACACTCAACCAACAAAATGGTGTTGCTGGTGAAATTGAACCTGTTAAAGTCAGTGGGGTTTCCATGTCCTGTCTGTTTGTGCAAGTCACCAAAATGAGCTCCTCCTGGTAACTGAGGTCTGAAGTATCTTACCCCTTCAGAAGTGAAAATTTCTAAAAAGAGACCAGGATAGACTACTGCCAAAATAATACAGGATACCGAGGAAACCTTTTACGAACAATAATTTCTAAACTTGGGAGAATGTAGCCATTCCTTCCTGCATAATTTTTTTGCTTAGAACTGTATTGTGCATTTAGGCCTAACCACGGTGGGAAAATATAATAAGATCCTGCTTCAATCCTACTGAAAACACATGGAAGAGCTATTTCTGAAATCTGTACCCAACACTCTTCGAACACAACAGGAGGGAAAATGCAGTGCATGGATACAGTAGATGGATGAGCTCAGAATGAGAAATAGTGGTCCGCGGTTTCTCATTTGGATCCCTGCCATGTGAAGTCAGGAAAGGAAATAAATCAATGATTAGTAAGTTTGCTCTGCATCACTTGCCTTCACTTTTTGCATAATAGTCATTTGAGTGATTGTCGAGGTTTAGGGAATCAGTCCATCGGTGGTAACAGCGGAAACAGGGAGCCAGAACCTTACAATGGAGACTATTGAGAAGCCTAAGTGTGTAGCCTCAAAGGAGAGGCTGTGTGCAGCACAGGGAATCCTCAGTATACTGCAGCTGCAGATATATTGTCTCACTCCAAAAACCTGGGGAGAATTATATATAGGTTAGCTCTTCTTTTATATGAAGCCCACTTCCTGTAGGAAACACCCTTTAACTCCATGGCTTTATAGGACCTCATCAATGCTAGAATGCTATTTTTGTTTCCTTTTCCCACATCCACTATTCTCAACCTTCTGTTGTAGCTTCTCTGTTTTAGCTTAAGTCAGCATCAATATGCTGGTTACATTGTAAATGGGAGGTGTGAGAGCACAAGCATGCCCAGAAGCCACTGGCAATTTTGGTTTCTCTCCGTTTCTCACTTTTTCAATCTTAAATTCAGTGTTCCACATTGCCAAAGCAGAGGGGTGGGGTGGGGGTGGGGAGTACTTAGGACATTTCACCTGCATTATAGTGCAAATTTTGCCTATTACACTATGCACATATTTCTATGCAATTATGCCTTTTGCACATTTTTGCAAAGCGGTTTTCACTAATAAAATGCATTTTTCTATGTTACTTTCACTACCACATGCACTTTGCGAACACTTTACACTAGGGTGTGCATTTTTGTACATGTCACTTAGCTTGAGAGCTGTGTTGCAAAATTTGGAGACATACAGATTTCAAAAGATGGCTGTGTTTTGGTTCACATGTTTTGGTTTACAACCAAAAAGAGCAAATTAGGTAAGTTTGACTTTCAGTGTGACCTGGACCTACCGTATTTTTTGCACCATAACACTCACTTTTTTCCTCCTAAAAAGTAAGGGGAAATGTCTGTGCGTGTTATGGAGGGAATGCCTACGGGTGGCATGCCTACGGATTTTCCTCCTCTAAAAACTACGTGCGTGTTATGGTCGGGTGCGTGTTATAGAGCGAAAAATACGGTAATTTCTCCCCCATCCATTGTTGTTCCCTTATCTCAGAAGCATGGAAGATGTTTATAGCAAATGCTGAGAGGTAAACAATCTGAATATGCACCGATGCACTCTTCACATATCATTTATTTGCACAGTGCCCCATATCTGAGTGTTACTAATATGAGACTCTAACTCAAACAGACTCTCGGGAGATATTCTTGTGCAACAGGAATAGTTATTTCAGCAATGGCAGGCACTGTCCACAAATTCAATGGGGTACCAAGGTTTCAGCCAACAACCTTCTGATTAGCTACACAATCCTGCCTTTCCATTTCATCCTAAATGTTCACATATATTCTCTGTCTGCTCCACACTCACATAACTCTTGCGGTCCAAGCCTGGCCTTCTCTGACTTCCCTTGCTTTGCGTATCAGCAAGGGAAGGATAAAGACAAGATTCCCACTTTCTACTTCAAATGCTAAGCTCCTGTGGCACAAAACCGCCACATCAGAATATTTATTCATTTATCAAAGTATTTATATTTTGCAATCTCGTCAAATATCAGGGAGGTGTGGAGCAATATATGCAATGTATGCAATAAAACATAAAACACCATTAAAGACAGTAGAGAACAATCATTAAAATGCCTGGTTACTAATGACTTAAGCAACTGCATAGGCCTATTGGGTATATATTGGACTGATGGGTGTCTTCTTGGCCGTTCAGAATTCCCCATTACTCACAAGGCCTACTCTCCCTGCTTTTTCTTTTGTCTTCCTGTGCTAGGAACTTTGTAGCCCCTGTATTTGTTGCACATTGCCTTGGCAGAGGCAGAGCTGTAGAGGAATCCTTCCCCTCCCCGCCCCTGCCATATAATGGCTTCTATCTAGCCTTTGGGCAAAACCCTTTAAGCCAGTTTCTGCAGAATTGCTAGTTTCTGCCATCTTAGGGCCAAAGCAAACGTGATGCGGGCTTCACTTGCCCAAGCACGTTATCCCAGCATGCTCTGTCACAGCTAAATGCACTTCCCACATGCCCTTGCTCGTTGTAAGTGCGCAAGCAGCGCACCCTCCTGGGCCACTGATGATGTGATACTGCAACACACGGCTGGGCTGACACACATGGCAATGTGATGCATTTAAATATGATGGGGCATGTGGGGAACAATGTGACGGGCCGTTCATCGCATCTGCTCTGGCCCTTAAAAGAGCTTACTGCCATGAGGTAAAATAAACTTTAAAAATGGTTTTTCTCCCCCTTTTAATAGGGGGCAGGAAATAAAACATTTCTGTGAGCAGCTGTTGCTGATTATTTCTCTCTCCGTCTATTAGAACATTACTAAAATGTGCATGTGTCCTTTTAAACAGATACCCCTTCATTGTAAGCAGTGGAGTGCTCCTGCTTCCTTTTAAGAGTGAAGGTTGCTATAATGGAAAGAAATCCATTAGCTCTCGTGTAAAGCAAGAGATCCTTTGGTCTACTCCAGGATAGCAGAAAGAGCAATAAATTTCACTGGAATTTTCCACTTTCCATTGCTACGGTGAATATGTTTGCCTTGCAGGGCTGCCTCTCTTAGAAAGAAAATCCAGGTAAACTCAAACATGAACAGTTTTATTTAACTACGGCAGACAGGCAGCTCGCTTACTTCTTGTCTTCGGGGCCCACCCTGCCTTCCTCCTCCCATTCACCTCTAAACGAAGTTTCCTCTTCAAGTCCCTTGACTCAGGGGCTAATTATACAGTGGTACCTCAGGTTACAGACACTTCAGGTTACAGACTCCGCTAAGCCAGAAATAGTACCTCGGGTTAAGAACTTTGCTTCAGGAGGAGAACAGAAATCATGCGGCAGCGGGAGGCCCCATTAGCTAAAGTAGTGCTTCAGGTTAAGAACAGTTTCAGGTTAAAAACAGACCTCCGGAACGAATTAAGTTCTTAACCAGAGGTGCCACTGTACAGCCAGGAAGAAGCAGTGCTTTGCTTTCATCCCCTGCTGTACCTCAGGGGGTGATGTGGCTTCCCTCAAGGAAATAGGCTGTAAATGTCATGAGTCTGTTGTTGTTGTTGTATTTTTAGATACCCCGTCTTTTTTACCTGACGGGACTCAAGGTGGCTTACAGATAAAAATAAGAACTTCTAAAAACATAGAAAAATCAATAATTAAAATACAATTAAACACTGATAGAATTAAACCAATATATACATATATGAAATCGGTTTAAAACATACTTATAATTACAATAAATAGAGGCCTTTCATTAAAAGCAGTCCGTTCCCAAAGGCCTGTTGGAGTAAGGTCTTCACCTGCTGGCAGAGGGATAGCAAGGAGGGAGCCAGTCCAGCTTCTCCAGGGAGGGTGTTCCAAAGTCTGGGAGCAACCACTAAGAAGGCCCTCTTCCATGTCACCACCAAGCCTGAATAATATTGTGCCTTCAGCTTGTCCGTTTGCCGTGTTGGTCACATCCACATCATATATTTAAAGCTCATACCGCCCCCCCCAACCTGGAAATTGTAGTTTGTGAAGGGCACTGTAAATTGCAGCTCTGTAAGTAGTAAACTACAGTTCCCATGAATTTTGGGAGGCGGGGGAGACATGTGTTTTAAATGTATGTTGTGGATGCAACCAATATAAGGCTTGCCCAATGTTAACAACTGAAATGTTTGTATTTCACAAATTCCTCCTGTTACTCCTGCTGTTGAGTAGCAGGTCTGGTAGCAAAGTCTGACAGCTCTTTCCTTAGATTGGTAGCATTCATAGCTGGGAATCTTTGAGACAAGCCATTGAATTAAGATTGTGTACCGCTTACAAAGAAAAATGATGAATCCTGGCATAATGCCTCTTTTTATTTATTTATAGTGGGCAGAGAAGGTTCTATGCCTTCAAAAGAGGCATGCAAGGTAGAAATCAACAGGTGTGGCTTTTACCCATCCGTTTATCACAATGCCTAGCTGGCGGAGGTGACTTGCTGAATTCTATCTAATGCTGCTTCTAAAGGCACAGAGGTTATGTCAATAAAAACAGTGTCAACCCAAGCTGAACATGTACCCAGGGCCAGCACTACCATTAGACAGAGGGAGGAAGTTGCCTCAGGCAACAGATGCTGGTGGTTCGTCTGAGTTGCCAGAATTGCTTGATCAACTTTGGGTACTGTGCAACTTGACTTGGATAGGGCCCAGCATTTGCAATGTCTAGGGTCAACTACAATACATACAATGGTGCTGGAATTGGCTGTGGTCCTATACAGTGAAACAGATATACACAACCACTTCAGATGTATACATAATTGTACTCTCAGGATACAGATTTTATGCATATGCGAAATAGACAGAATTTGCTTGTCACACACAAAAGAAATGGTTTCCTATTATTGCCTGTACAGGAAGTGCTATCACGGGTGGGTGACAGATAATCAGGGGATCCTGTAATAAAGCAATCACCAAATGGAAGTCACAATTCTGTGCATCTGCTTTATAATGTAAGGGAAGAGCTGGGTGCAATATATGCAGGATTCATTTTAGAGACCTTTTTTTTTTTTTGCTCTTGCTGAGGGATTGTAATCTCACTGGGAAAAGGAGCTTCTTAACCCTTATGCCATTTACCCATTTAAGATCATGTTCCCCACCACCTGGGGGAAATATATGGCTGCACACATGCAGAATACGCGGTTTGCGTTGATCTCCCAGTGGTGAGCTTGAAGCCCTGCATAAAGGCTGTCGCCTCATTTATTTATTTTTGTTCCAGTGCATAATTTTATTGAGGATGCAGAATCTGTTCCCAGTTATATGGCTTCAATATCTCTATTTCCTTCCTTACTTTGCCTTAGGCTCTGGCTAAACAAGCCCAGATATCAAGACGTTCAAGATTGCAACTCAACACAATAAGAGTGTGCAACGTTATATTATTTGCACAGCTGCTGCAAAGGGTTGTTATGCTCCAGTCCTCCTCATGCTGTGAGTCTGTATTACACGCTGGGAAAAGACAAATGAAGAGTTTACATTTGCATGTAGCGTGGTTTTGTGTTGCTGTTTTTTAATTTCCAAAGTGCTACAAAGTCGAGTAAAAGAAAATAATAATGATACAGTTTAGTAAGGACATTAGTGAAATAAATCAAAAGCAGCTGTGGGTCATTTTTTTAATGTAAAAAATATTTTAACTTTTTATCTGCTGGACTCATCTGAAATATTTCCATTAATTAATTGCTAAGATTTCTTTCCTGCCTTTATTTATAAATGTTCACAGACAGGGTTAAAATAATAGACGATACAATAAAAAAGAAAAGAAACACAAACTCATTAGAAGTCTTATAATACTTGCGTAAAGGGATTAAACACTGGTTCTTCATTAATTCTCAAATCACTGGAGTTGGTGGTTATATTTTAAAGGTGCAACCTCTTCAAGTCTAGCAATAGGATGGGTGGTGGTTTTTACTAATATGCATATGTTGTATTTCAGTGATTGCCAAATTAGTATTTTCAGTACCAAAATTGAGATTATTTCTAAAGAAGAAAACTGCCAAAGAGAAATACAGACCAACTTAAAGTAAACAAATGAAACCTTTCTGCTTTTAAGTCTAGAACTGGGCGACTTCATTTGCTTCTTATGAGGCTCCTTGTTCATGTCTGGTACGACTCTGATTGAAATATGATTCCCCCACCTATAGTCCTGCAATCCATAAACTGATATTGTCATATTGCCTCTTTTTGAACCATGTGTTCAGTAGATTATGGTGTAACATGCCTGCTGCCATAAAAACCCTTAAATGATTAGTATCTACAGATATGCAGTGCCAATGCCAATTTCGCTCTTTTCATGGACTACTAATATTCATGGTGACTGCTGTTTTTTCAATTGACTCTCCCTCAAGCGCTGCCTCCCACCCTCTCATGAGCATGTTATGTAAGTTTAAAGGAGTCTGTGGTGAATTAATACATCCCAGTCACGACCACTGGGACATTATGGGATGAAATGGCAGGTCATTCATAAAGTAGGATATGCTTCAAAAAGATTGGAGGAACAGAAAAGGTGTGATAAAAGACAAACCAGGCAATAAGTTAGCTCAGTACTTGTGCCTAGGGCTTTTTTTTCAATCGGAGCTCACCAGAACTCAGTTCTGGCACTTCTCAAGTAGGCGCCATTGCCATTATAAGAAAACAAGGGAGGCGTTTATGGTGAGTTCTGACACCTCTTTTTCTAGAAAAATAGCACTCCTTATGTCCTTAAGTGCAGGGTGGTGGGGTTTTGTTTCTCTTTTCACACAAATCACCATTCTGGTGTCCAGTCTGGATTGGATCCAATCTAGGGGTCAGTGGGCTTTAACCCTTTGCTCCTCCACTATGGCCCTTAATTGGATCAGGCATCACTGCCAGTGATGTACCTGTGCAAGAAAACTTACTAGACCAACACTCTTTCTGGTGTTTTATTTATTTGTTTAGAGCATTTTTGGTGCCACTTTTTAATCAGAGTAGTTTACATAAAATCAATAACAAACAAGGCAGTTCACATTCATAGGCTTACAGTCATGGCACAATTTTTTTTAAAAATAAAATTAAAAAGGGAAAGAACAAGGATGGGAGTGAAAAACAAGCAAGCTCCGGCATCCATTCCTAAAGGGGCATAGTAATAACTCTTAAAATTACCAGTTTGAATGGAAATAGTTCAGGTGAGGAGGAGTCAGGTTGAGCTGATCAGTCTTGCTTCTCTTGTATCCCTCTAATGCAGCCTGATAGAATAGCTGCTTGGTGTCAGCTAAAAAAGGGAAGGGCAGATAGAGCTGGTCTTTCAGTAGAGCTGGTGGAGTGGCTCTCCTTCCCACCTCTCCCTCTGTTGCCACCAGTTGCTGCCAGGTGACAGTTGCTGGATGGAGGAGCCTAGTGGAGCTCATGAAGTGACCCTGCTTTATGGGTCTCCCTTTGCTGCAGCCTCAGGGAATGACTATACCACATTGGCTCTGAAATAGGCAGTATTATGTCACACAGCAGTGCTGATGAACTCCATGTATAAGCTTTAAGTTCAGTACACGGCAGCAACTTTGACACATATAGAGAACCGGCTGCCATTGCAGATTACGTGGAATGGACCCATCATTGACTGACAATAACATATTGTGCTGTGTACACAGGTAGGTGCTGAGCCTTGTCAGAGTACATTTCACGAATTGGGTTTCAGAGATCCAGCACAGATGTGACACCAATAATATATTTAACAGCAGGCATCATGGCAATTAAATCCTCTGGCACCTTAAAGACAAACAGATTTGGCATGGCATGAACTTTCACAGGCTAAAGACCACTTCATTTATATTCGTGAAGTAAACAGTGAAGGCAGGTAGACAGACAGAAAGACAAAGTACTGTTTTGCAAGCGATATTTTGCAAGCACACTGAGAAAGCAGAAGGAAATGTCATCCAAGAGTCAAACGCCGTTTAACAGCAACAGGTTAGTACTTAACAACATCAGGGAAACCAGGATTTAGTTCACAGTACATAATATATTCACGAATGAATGTTTTCCTCTGAATTGGATCTGTTGTGGAGAGCATTTCCCCCTCCAGCTTTCTACCAGGCAGGAGTTCTTTATTGTCAATGTCGCTGTTGCTTTAAAAGTCCTAAAGGGGTGTTCAGTGTCTGTGCCTGCCAGTGGCTCTGTGCTGCCACTGGGATCTCATTCTCAAATAACAAGGTAAACGAGTTCTTCAAAGGGCTGACTTTCCACATTTTATTTCAGCAATCTGTCATTGGGGAAAGTCAGATTTCTAAACAGACCGTCAAGCCTCACATGTGTTCCTGAAGTTTATTGGCAGTTCACAGGCCTGGACAGAAGCCGTTTGACTTCACCAGCTGCTGGGGAGGGGAGAGGGGGGCACAGGCTCATGCCAATAAACAAACCTCTTTGGGATGTCAGCCTCTTTGTAGCATCCTGAAACGGTTTTCTTTTCTTTCTTTCTTTTTTAAAGCAGAACTTGTCTAAGCTTGAGGAAAGCTCCATATCAATTTCATCTTTTTCTAGGGACAAAGCCATCTATTGTGTATATGAAATGCATCTAGGGTCTTTTTTTCCAGTGAACAACCCAACAGAATGTATTTGGGATTGTTCTGTATGGACATATAGTAGGCAATCGTGGCTTAGTTTAACATCCAGTCATTCCCCCTTAACAAAATGTATTTTTACATGCATTTAGCAGCAGCTAGTGCACAGCAGATTTGTACCTAATGCTGGAACACATTCTCCATGAGACAATCAAAATAGTTGCTCCATTGCTTTGGATTGAATAACTTTGAGTACTCTAACAAACTCCAACTTAATGGGTATAATGGCTAATGCAGTTTTGCTAGTGAGCCCTCTGCAGATACTGGGCCAGTTCTCCCTCCTCCTTGGCCACTGGACCAACTCCCCATACTCTAGTCACTCTTGGGCTATGGCAACTATTTAATGTGAATGCTGCCTCACCTTTGGCTCCTGCTATCTCCAGGGATAATAGCAAGGCTGGCGTAGACACCCCTTCCCGAGACTCTAGAGAATTGCTTCCATCCATTTGACCCTGCAGAAGACAGTAGCCCTTCTCAGAAAGGCATACTGTATTCAGATGAACACATGGAGGATGTGATCACAGAGTCCGATCATGAAGAGCAAGTCATGCTAGATTAGCCTTACTTCCTTTTTTGATAGCATATTCTGTTTTGACAAGAATTTCAGCATGGTCCTGCATTATATTCTTGATGGCAAGCTGGTAAAATGTGAGCTAGATGAACAGCTTGTCAGCTTGGAGGCTAGTGACAAGTTGGGCTAAGTGTTGTTTCGTATCTTTATAAATGACTCAGATGAAAGGAATGGAAGAAATACACATCAGATTCAGAGATGACACCGACCTAATTGTGGCCAGTACCTTGAAAGACAGAAACTGAATTCAGTATGATATTGAAAGGATGGAAAACTGGGCCAAAACTAACAAAATGAATATAAGCACAGATAAGTATAAAGTTCTGCATTTAAGTAGGAAGAATCAGATGCATAAATACAGGATAGGTGATAACCAAATTTGAGAGCAGTGTGTGTGAAAAGGACCTTGGGGCTTTAAGTAAAACCGCAAACTAAACATGAGTCAGCAGTCTGATGTGGTGGCTAAACAGACTAATATAAACCAAAGCTGTATCAACAGAAATATAGTGTCCAGATCAAGTAATGAAGTAACAGTATTCTGCTGTCGTCAGACTTCACCTGAAATGCTCTGTTCTGTTTTGCGCACTGTAGTTTAAGAAGGATTTTGACAAACTGGAGCATATCCAGAGAAAGCTAACAATGATGATGATAATCCTAAAAAGAAATCCTGTGAGGAAAAGTATTCTGGGTGTGGTATGTCCGGAGAATAAACAATTAAAGAGGTGACATGCTAACCATTTTCAAATATTTGAAAGGCTATCACAGAGAGATAATGGAGTAAATTTGTCCTCCATTGCTCCAGTGGGTTTATACAACAACAGATTTAAACCAATGTGGTTGCAGAGCATTGCGCACTTGGAAGCATCAAACACTGTTACCATTTACCAAGAGGGAGGAGGTGTGACATTTTGGGAACTCAGCGCAGTGCGAGCTTAGCATCGGAGTGCCACTGTCCATTGCTGATTTAAATGAAACATTACAAAGATTGTACAAGTTGTTTGACAATGGAATAGCGTGTCTTGGTTGGTGGTGAACTCTCCTTTGTTAGAGGTTTTTTAAGCAAGAAGCTGGGTGACCACCTATCAGGGATGCTGTAGTTATGGATTTTCTACATTGGCAAGTGGTTGGATGAGGTGACCTTTGAGTTCTGTTCCAACTTTTATGCTTCTGTGATTACATCTGTTGACCTATACAATAAGTGTGGTTTATGTACACACACAGATTCTGTGTACCAATTCAGTTTGGTTTAACTCGGGGTCAGTGAGCACAATCCTACTCTCCTCTCTACATGTTCACTGCATGCAATATGTCTTCTGTACTTGACTAGGTGCCATAGTAGTGGCTTAAGAGCAGAGCCGCTCCATATATCTAAAGCACATCCATCACAAATTCAAAGCACATGACTTCCCCCCAAAATTCCTGGGAACTGCAGTTTCCACTAACAGCCATACAATTCCTAGCACCCTTTGTTAGCTACAGTTCCAGTTCCCTGGAAGTCACCAGTCATGTCTGGTGGGTGTGCTTTAACAAATGACTTGTCCTATGGAGTGCACAGGACAGAGTTTATAAGACGATCATACAATTTCAGAAGTGTGATGGTTACACCCCTGGGGGGGGGAAAGTTAAGTATTGAAGTAGATGGCTTTCATGGAATGTCCAGTCTCATTCAATAGCTATTAAACTGGCCAAGGGATTGGGGAACCTGTAGCCCTTCAGATGTTGAACTATGAACCATCATCCCTGAGTATGGCCATTGGTCATGCTGGCTGGGGCTGGTGGGAGTTGGAATCCATCAACAACTTGAGGGTCACAGGTTCCCTGCTCTACTCGTAGCTTTTTTATATATACTTCAACTGCTGCAATATTTACTTTCTTCATCAGTGTCCACTATGCACCCTGCCATTGTATTTTCTGAACATGTGCTCATCCAAATCTAGCTGTGCCCTGGTATGATTTACGATGTGTCTCATAAATTCTGACCAATCTGGTGATTAACTCAGTAATGTCAGCCAATCACTTGACCCCTATGGGTAGGAACTAGATTGTTCTGAAAAAATATTGACTTTGTGCTTTCTCTAGTTATCAATCATTTTGTACCTATAATGTCAAGATACCATGAAGAGGAAAGAGATTAAATATTACAGCCAGGTTTGTTAAAGGCTTATTCTGTAAACCGTTCATGGTTTCCCTGTATTATTCCCTATGTGCCTGATAGATTTTTCCAGATTTGACAGGTTTTTAATGGAAAGCGGAGTGGATATTTTTTCTCATTCACCACTGCGAGTGTCAGTTTCCTATAATACCCCAAAAAGTGAGATAAGGCGTGAGAAGTGCTTTGTTTCAAACATGATTTAGTTTAGTCCCATACCATGCTTAGGTGAGAATTTGTTTTGTTTTTCCAAAAATTCCTGAGTTACCTCTTTGAAAAACCTTGATCACATTGGGGGTGAAACTACTGACCATTTTAGTGATTTTTTTTTTAAAAGATTGCTATCAAAAGGGCTTATTATAAACAGCACCTGGAAAATTGAGAGCTTTGTAACTGTCCTGAAATATTCACATAGAGCTTAATATATTTTTGTTGAGAATTTTGGGGCGGGGGGGGAGTACTAAAAGGAATTCTACTCTCTTGCTTATGGAGACTCATGTTTCTTTAGGTCTCTTTAGAGATTTTTGAATCCAGTGAGCAGCACTGATAGGATCAGCAATTGCTTCATGTGAATTTTGCTAAAATGACTGTATTTTTTTAAAAAGGAATATGATCCGTGGCTTATTTTCTTTGACCCACATTTCATATTGAAAGAAATTAAACACATATGATGTCCCGACTCCTAAATATTAAGCATTGATGATTAATAAATACAAAAAATAAGGAATTATTGGTATCAGCTATGTGTAGTACCTGCTGAAATGGAGGGCTGTTGTGTGAAATCAAAGGTCAACACCCTGATTCATTTTGTTTATATCTGTTAAGGCTGATTAGGCCCAACCAGCTTAAAACACATTGTCATCCATTCCACACATACAAGATGGTTGTGTTTCCTGCTGCAACACGTGCAAGCTAGTGAAAAACAAAAGTACCACTGAGTTCAATGGGACTTACTTCTCTCAGGAACATGACTAGATGGTAGCCTTAACAACATCTTTTCTGTAAGTTTCCCTGACTTCTGTATGGCTTTATATAACATGTTACTTTGAATAGTCCTTAGAACCTTTTGCCTGCATTCTAGATATGAAGGCTTCTTCAGAATGACTGAAATCCATCAGCTGCTACACCCAAGTTATATCTATGCTGATGGATACTCTTGGAGAAAATTTGGGAACTTTCTTCCTACAGTAATAATGGTGGGGTGGGTGGGTGGAAATCCTCATTTGATTAAACAGTGCAATTCTGTGCATACGTACTTAGCAGCAAGCTAAGTAACTCAATAGGACTTATTTCTGTGTAAACGTATTTGTAATTATGTGACATCTTGGCCAAACACATTAGGAATATGTTGTTTTTCTATTCAGATGCCTCAGTCCTTAGCCATTAGAATCAAGAAAGATTTCCCCTTATATAGGCTAATTGTTTTCCCATCCTCTCCCATTTGCTAAGGTTTCTGAGAATGCCATAATTTGATATAATGGGTAGGTTGAAGTTGTGTCCAATAACATGCCTTTGGGCGATTAATCAATGGATGAAATTTTGCTCAGTCTTGCTGTTCACCATATCTGAGATCAGGAATTATTCCAACAGTAATTTGTTGTTGTCTTCCCTTGCAATATGTATCTTATTCTGAAACATTATAGGTTGCTCTTTGCAGAGCTGGTGGATGTACCCAAACTGACTTAACCTGTCTTAACCTGGAGGTGAGGCTAGATGGCTTTTTAACCTCTTCCAAGTGTAATTCTGCTTTCATGTCCTTAAGATTAACTCATATGTCTTCCTGCTCACAGTTAGGTCTCAAGAATTTCACTCTCCCATAGAGATGTAAGAAGGTATCAATTTCCATTCCGACATATATTTCATGCAACACTTTTCCAATATATATTTTTTCATAATTAATTTGAATCCATAACTGCAGCTATAGAAGGAGCAAGTTAATATTGGAGTGTTAGTGCTGTGAACCCCTCCACTGTAGGTTCAGGTTGTATATATGTGTAAATAAACCATATATCCTAAAGACGGCACCGTCTCCAATGTGTCTCATTCACAAGAGAAAACACGTATCCTGTGTAAACTCCTGGAACCCCTGGAATCTTGCAACACTTAGAGATTGGGGTGGTGTGCAACAATATATTCTTGCAGTAACTCAAATGATTTTAATCAGTTTTTGTGTGCCAGCAGCACATGAGAAAAGTGCTACTCAGTTTCAGTTTGAGTAACAGAAACCATAATAAGGCAGCAACTTTCTTCACGCTCACCGCTTTCAAACTTTCCTGATGATTGTACTAACCACGTCTGTACTAAACATGTATGTAGGCTCCAGCCATGAACTGTATACATCTTTCTCACGGTATAAAACTTTGCTCCGCTCTCTACATTTTAAAAAGGTCAACTTTTTAACATGCAACCCTTAGTGGTCATCTGTTAACAGCTTTTGTGGAATGTGTCACTATGAAATCACAGTAGCATCAATACTCTGAAAAATGCAAAAGAGGAGAGAATTCTCCACTTGCCGTCCAACATATATGAATGCAGCACACTTGCTGGGGGAAGATAGACTCCCCCAACCTTTTGTTCAAAATTGGTTGCTTGTTTTGTCAGGTTCACTGTTTCTTCTCTGTAACTCATGAGATACAAAAGTTGCTCTTTCCTGTGTGTGTAGGTTCCTGGGGGAGGGTGGCCCTACTTTTCTATTACAGTGGTACCTCGGGTTACGTATCCTCTGGATACGCAATCCTTGGGTTGCGAACGTGGCAAACCTGGAAGTGTATACTTCCGGGTTTTGCCGTGCACGTATGTGCAGAAGCGATCTGCATGCCGCGTGCGTGCGCAGAAGCACTCAATCACGCCACACACTTGTGCAGAAGGGGCCTCCATTTACAAACTTTTCGGGATACGGCTGGGCTTCTGGAACGGATCCCGTCCATAACTGGAGGTACCACTATATTTTGTTCCTGTTCAAAGCTCCTGTTACTCTAGGGTTGCAATATTTCAAAAAGTGAAAATCCAGACACAAAAATTGGCCAAAGTTGTTGGGCTTCTTTTTGGAAAATCTCAAAAAATATTGAAGTTTTTGACCTTATTTTTAAGGAAATAGTCTGTTAATGTTTTTTTTTTAAAAAATATATATGAATACAACACATTAAAAGTTGTTTTTTTAAGTGTCTTTAAAAGGAGGGAAGAAGGGTGAAAGAAAAAGAAAAAAAATTGTTAATGCTTTAGTACCCTTTGGGTTTAATTGAAATGACTTTTTCAATTCATAATCCCAGCCAATCTAGGGTTACGTACACCAAAGTCCTCTTACTGCAGTTACTCTGGGTTCAGTGAGGGAGGGAATGGTTCCTCATTGCCTGGGCAACTGAGACCAGTTGGTTGTGCAGAATACGGAAGTGGATATGCTTCCAAAAGCATATTCCATTGAAGATAAATGCAATATGGGTGGACAACATCTACGCTCAAAAATAAATTCAAAATTGCACCCTCATCCGTATCCTACACCAAGTACCAGTTACAGATAGGTAGCCGTGTTGGTCTGCCATAGTCAAAATAAAAAAATTCCTTCCAGTAGCACCTTAAAGACCAACTAAGTTAGTTCTTGGTATGAGCTTTCGTGTGCATGCACTGTGTATCTGAAAAAGTGTGCATGCACACGAAAGCTCATACCAAGAACTAACTTAGTTGGTCTTTAAGGTGCTACTGGAAGGATTTTTTTTATTTTGACTACACCAAGTAGTCAACTATGTGTGACTTGACGGAGGCAAGGAAGTATCAGTCTGGTTGTCTTGGTAACTTCTCCAATGCTACTATCTCATGAAGAGTAACTGTTATTTCTCACATTTAAAAGTGTTGAAACCAAAAGAGAAAAAAATAAAGGTGGGGGACTTGGTGCCCTTCAGCTGTTTTGTGGTTACATTTCTCTGCGCTGATCACTGGTCATGTTGGCTGGAGCAACGAACAGCATCTAAAGGGTCAGAGGTTCCCCACCCCTGGCCTACACCAAAATGATGAGTAATATATTATACATAATGTAGTTACATTTGCTCATCCCTTCTGTCATCAGGCTGTAGGGAAGATTACTAAGCATGATAGCAAGAGAATAATTCTAAACATCTTGCTTCAAGTTACACAATTTCCGTCTGTATATTTTCTCAGGAACACAAAATCTTGTTTTTGGGAAAGACCTAAAGAAGGGTGGGAGGGAGGTTTGTGGGTGTTAGTTACAGCTAATAAATTTAACAGTTTGTTGGAAACCACATGAAATGTAAATACCGGTTAATAGATCAACCCAGCAACTGTCTGGTCAAGGAAGTAGCAGTGATAGCTTATTGTAATGTCACCTGGTGAAAAATAGGCACAATATGTTTGTCTTTGCAAGCAAATACAATGTCAACTGGATTTTTGTTGTCTTTGGTTTAAGTATGCAAAGCAGTGCTTTTGAAATAAAACAAAGGCTTTGTCTATGGAGCAAAAATAAGCAATGTGTCCTGTATTTGAGTGGAGGGGGAATGGTTGAATTTACCCATTACTGCAGTGGCAGGGGGATGTTTGCTTCTTTCCATCCCACTGGAGTGGCTCCCTTCCGGCTGGGCAATATTCAATTGAGTGGAGGGGGAATGGTTGAATTTAATCATTACTGCCGGTGCTATTTTTCTAAAAAATAAAATAAAATGAGGTGCTGGAACTAACTATGAACACCTCTTTCATTCTCTTAGAATGGCAATGGCACCCACCTGAGAGGTGGCGGAACAGAGTTCCTACTGACCTGGCCTTCAGAAGTTCAGCAACTTAGATGGTAGATATAAAAATATTACTTGTTTGACCTAGCCTTTCTAAGAACATAGTATCATATGAGCTTCCTTGCTAGATCAAACCATGACCCCGCTAGTTTTGTGTCCCACACCAGCCAACCATGTGTCTCTGAAAGTTTACAAACAGGGCATGATCTCTGCTCATCCCACTACACAAGGAATCCCATCCAGGAGCCTTTTTGACAACATCCAGCACCCGCTGTGATATGACTGCCCCATCCAAGGCAGAGGCAAACCCTCCTTTTGAACACAAATGATCTCGCAAAGTAAATGCCAAGAAGGACCCCAGCTTAACCACAGCTTGAAGTTAGCAAAGCCAGATGTGAGTAATTTCCCCCCTCCCAATTAAGCATTACTTCTGCCCCAATGCCAGAAGTTGGTACTTAAGAAAGATTACTGAGAAGGGAGGGTGGACAAGCGCTCCAAACTGCCCCTTGGATTGCCTTGTTAATGTATCCAATTCCACCACCGAAATCTGGGGGAAACAGGTTAATTTTTCAAAGCCAATCTAAGAGGCTCAGAGAAAGTCCCCACCCACATCCTGAAGCCCTGCCCCACCAACCCCTCACCCAAATACACCCTATTCTATTTGTTTTTTAAAAGCTTATAGACACAGTGATGCCTGCCAATGGCAGAGAAACCAAACAGTGCCCCCCGCCGCCGCCTCCCTGCCTTCTCTGAAGCTCCAGTCTGATGATTACTGGCATGTCAGCCAATGGAGCCTGATGACTCATGGGGAATGTAGTTCTCTCAAAGCCTGCTGCCCTATTATCCTCTAGAATCATTTATATTCTATAAACTCTCATACTATATTATTCATTTAATCCCATGAAGTACAATAAATGCAGGTAAAATATTGGGCATTTATGTAATTGCAGAAAGAGCTGTCTTGGATGTCCAGGCACTAATTTGCAATTTATTGCCTATTATTTGTAATGTGTCATAAGCATGTATTAGGTTTCTCCTTCAACCGAAACCTAAATGGCTGCCTTTGTGTAAATTGGATTTTTTCAGCTGGATTTCATCATATATGTTAAGAATGGAGCATTGTCATCTGTAATTGGTTGTCGTGGTCTTTAGTCAGATGGCCCTTCCCCATTGTACCATGCATTTTCTTATCCTGAAGACTGCATTCTGTAAAATTCATGAGGTCTCCACCACAAGCCCAACATGTGCTTGGGTTCCAAAACTGCTTGAGCAATTGGGGGGGGGGGCAATGAGGATTAGAGCCCATACTTCAGTCATCATAAAACCTGTTCACATGAGTCAGGGAAGGGGGAGAGCATAGCTCAACACATCACCATCACACACCAACACACCCATCAGTAGCTGACTTCAAGAACTGTCATTCTAAGCCAGTGACAATGCAGGAAAAAAGGCCTATTTAATTAAACACTTGATGAAAGGAATTGGACATCTTGTTAATAATATACCCCCCCAATCTATGCAAATAACCACATTTTCATACCAGGCAGAATTTATTTTCTTTTTAAAAATACCTTTCAAGGAAAGGGCTGTGACATGTAGCAAGAAATAGCTCACTTCCAGTTCAATATTTTCTATTCTTTTCTGCCGAGGACGTGCACTGGAGATAAAATCTGATGTGGTCTCACCATTTGTCTTTCAGGCAAAAGGAAGAAAAGGGTCAGCCAGTATCTGGGGCTGACGCACGGGATGCAGCTCAAGGCGTCATGTTTGATAATGCTACCTTGAACCTGTCTACTTATGGAAATACGACTGATTATGAATTTGCAAGCAAAGATTCAAGAGATCATGTTTTCAATTTCATTTGATAAGTGTGTATACACAGGGCTATTTTATCCATTACTGCAGTGGCAGGGGGATGTTTGGTTCATTGGAGTGCCTGCCTTCCAGCTAGGCAATATTCACTTGAGGAGGAAAAATATGATTGGCTTAAGTCATACGGTTCTTGTAGCCAAATGTTCTTGGAGCAGTAAAGGAAACAAGTAGAAGAGTCTAACAGGTAGCTGCAATAACATAAATATACTTTATTTCACTTATATTTTTGTAAAATGAACTATAGACCTGGAGGAAAACCCTTTTGATTTTCTCTGTATGTATGTGTGTATGTATATATATATATATATATATATATATATACACACACACACACACAAATATTATTTGTATTTGTATTTTGGATAGATATTTTGCACTATTTAAACCACTTAGAGGTGTTTCCTTATTATTATTATTATTATGGCTTAAATGTGTATCAGGGTCCATGAAAATTGCAACCCCAATTTTTCAGTAAACTCTGCCCAGGCTGCTTTATAATGCCATCGAGTCATGCAATG
This sequence comes from Podarcis liolepis, assembly GCF_965112155.1. NCBI lineage: Eukaryota > Metazoa > Chordata > Lepidosauria > Squamata > Lacertidae > Podarcis > Podarcis liolepis. The sequence continues at coordinate 58,448,935 of NC_139559.1, forward strand.
TGGGAGGTGCCTGTTTACAAAAGTGGCAGCTCCACTCACTTCCATCACTAGCTCCTACCGGTGTTAATGTGTCTGTTGCATAAATCTTTCCTTTCATAATGTGCAGAGTGGTTTACAATGTTCCCTGCCTCCTTCAGACGACTGACACAAGTAACTGGCTTTCTTTTCAAGTTTGTTAAGCCTGTGAATGGATGATGTTCTGGTGGCAGACAGATCTGAAGGCATAACATCAAGTTTGTTCATCTATAGCCCATCACAGATATAATTCCTGTTACTCATCGACCCCTCACCACTGACTAATATCCAGGAAGTAGCATAGTAGTCATACCATTACACCACCCATTTTGCAGTGATGACATTTCATAGCTTTGTCTTCTCCCAGATGTGGTCAAGTTTAATGGTTAACAGTTGTGCTTGGACTTCAGCAAAAGACACAGCGATGAGGATCAAGGGTTCATTTCATCATCTAGCAAAAGAGCATAAGTACTGCCCATCTGGATCAGACAAAAGATTCATTTAGAGTAGTGTTCATTTAGATAATTTTGACTAGTATTCTGTTTCTGACAGTGGCGAGCCAGGTGTGTTTGGGAACCTCTCAAACATGGCATGAACAGCCAGTTCTTTTGTTGTTTGTCCTTGGCATCAGATATTTTGGTAGGTATACTGTCTTTGGACATGGATGGATATGCCCAGTTTATAGTTTCTCCTGGAAATATCTGTGCCAAACCGTTTGAATTAAATCTGTCAAGACAAACTTCCTGCTTCATATCAGTTTCTTTATCCCACCACCCCTCTAAAGTGTGCTACATCTGTTAAAGGCATGAAATATGAGAACCTGCAGCTGAACCATTAGCTTCTAAGCATCTAAACTGGTACTTTATTACATTAATAATTATTCAGAAGGCTCTGGACAACCTGACAAATGGGACCACTGTTTTTTACATATATGTATTACATAGACGTGAATATATATATTTAGTGATAGTTTGGCATTTCCATTGTGGCTATGATGGTTAACAGTCATCAAATATTTCTCTGTAGTCCATTACTGGATCTTACTTTATATGTGTATATTTATATCAATAAATACTTTATATTTGTATATTCTTAATAATAACACCCAGCCTTCACCCTAAGGTCCAGGGGTGTCAACTTGAATAAAATATTGGGGGGAAGGTCAGCCCCACCCTGCATAATTGATCACAAGACATGGTGCACACACACCATTTAAATAGCAGTGCCCATCACCTTGTTGGGTAGCCCCCTCAAATATTTTATTGGGGGGGCGCAAAGGGACCTCAGCCACTAGGCGTAGGCTCCTATGCTATAAGGTCCCAGGGCAGGTTGCAAGAATTTAAAATACAGTATAAAACAGCTTTAAATCTTTCAGTGAATGAATAGAACAACAGCAATTAGAGAGGGTCCTGAAAATATACATCTCATGTGTCAAAGGCCAGGGGAAAGAGGTAAATATCACAACCACATAGTTTAGAGAGAAAATTTAGTTCACATTTATGGCGACACCCCTCCACACACCTGTGAGCATCTTAGAAGTATGTGAGGGATTGTTGCTTGAGCCTTGTGTGTGTGAAAGTACCATTGGTGAGGATAGGGCTGCCATGACTGTAAACATGTCCCATGTGAAGTCACTGGGACTCACAAATGGTGCCCGTGCATGAATTGTGCTTGGCTGTGAGCATAAGAATAACCCTGGTAGATCAGACTAAAGGCTGAAATAGTTGAGCATCATGTTCTCACAGTGGCCAACCAGATGGCTGTGGGGAGCAGTTTTCAGCAACCGGTATTGCATATTGCCTAGCAGGCAGCCTTGCATGTTCCCATCAGGCAGTGTTAAGTGTGCTGCTACAAGTGTGAAACCCTTGTTAGATTTTCCATTTCGGCTGATTCTCTTTAGTGAGATGGTTTTGTCTTTGTAGACACAAATAAATTAGATGCAAAGAGGGTGATAGTTCTGAAATTACTTCTGTTACCTTCCAGAACAACCTAACTCAGAAGTTAAAATTTGTAGCTCTTCATGCCACAACCTTGCTAGCAGCTTCTGACCACAAGCCACACATTTTTTCCCCAGTCTCCAGTATGAAAAAGATTAGAATAAATGTCTACATAGCATTCGCTCCCTGTTGCATATATTTGCTTTCCAACATTTGGAGGGTGGTGGAGTCAGGGATGCCGTGAAGGTGATAGGACCAAGAGGTGACGAGCATTCTCACTCTCTCAAACATGATTATAATTGTGCTGGGGGAGGGGAGATTGAATGCCAAAATTCCATTCTGTTTCTCTAGAATTATAAAATATTTTCAACAAGTTTGTGCCAATATGCCTAAAAGCTCACTGGTCTCCATTCTCTTTGGTGGTTTCCCTTATGGTTGCGGGATGTGTACAAATGCAGCAATGGCAGGAGTGAAGCTTAACTGCATTGGTCTTTCCTACCTAACTGGCACCTGACTGGGAAAGAGGCTCCCAATTTGTCCCACCCACTGTTTGCCAGCCAAGTGTCACAAAGTTTGGAAAGATGTGTGTGAAGGAGTCCATTTGCATCATGCTGCCAAGTGGTAAAGACCTTTTTTTTTTTACCACACATTAGGTGCAGATGCTATGGAAACATGGAATTAGGCTGCCGGAAGTGACTTTTATACATTATAGGCCTGTTCTTGTGTGGCTTTACAAAGGCAGTCACAAATTATGGAAGCATATCTCATTCTTCCCATGTTGCTGCGGAAGTGAGGGAGTGGTTAGGGGGAGTGAGGGGTTGGCCAGTTACTGCCAAAACAGAGCCAGACTTCCAGATCCTTTTTGGGGCTTTACTTGTCTGACACGGACTTCCTCTTTCATCTCCTGCTTAAAAATATTTGAACTGGTGTGTTGTGTGTATGTGTGTGTGTGAACCGAGCCGAGCAGTAAAGAGATCACAACCAGTTTACTGCCGTGCCTAAAATTTACCTCAGTGCCCAAAATTCCATTCCGATATATCTGTCCTAGGCTTAATTTTTACCAAGGCTCATATAACTGAATTGTGAAGTTAGAATATATCCTAAATGGATAGCAAACATTCATGTATAGCATAATCAAACTCCAATGTATGATGTCACCAGCAATTCCAGTATATAGAATTAATGGACCCAAACTTTTATTCCCTCAGTAAATCTCTGAAGCAGGAATTAAAACTAGTTAAAAACCAAATGGCCCCTTCTGTCACTTGTAAATCATATGCTCATGCCTGAATGGGCTGTGGCAGATACGGCCTTTCCCAAAACACCTTATGTGAATGACACAGTTTGCTGACTTCGAGGAAATACATATATCTTTTAGGGCTCCAGTCAGTGTTGATTTTTGTACCCACATGTGTAGTGTTTGACATACGATGTAAATTTACTTTTACAGCTTTGGACATACCAACTACTGTATGTGCTGATTCTAATACATATAAACTCTAAAAGTACAGTGAAGGGTTTGTTTCAGCAGACATTTTTCATTTGGTTTTTTTAAAAAAAGGATTCATAAAATATAATAACACATTTTAACCTGAAATATTTCTAGTCAGCTTTCCCATTTTGCAAACTTCACTGAGGGAAAATTTGAATTGTACTGGCCTTATTAATTAGGTTAACTCTCTTTATATAAAAATTCTGGCCAAAATCCAGGTGAAGCTTCCCTTCAAAGAGGTGGAATCTCCACACACACAAAAACCTTTCTGAAAATGCTTTTTTTAAAGCATTTTTAAAAATATATTGAATTTTCCATAAGGTTCACCATCATCACCCAGTGTCACATTGTATATTGCACTTAAAACACATTTAAAACGCTTTATTTGCAGCTGTATTTTTGTGGGGACTGCAGAAGAAGGATGGGGATCAAACTAGAAATGGCTGGCCCTAGCTGACATTGGCTCTGCCTTCACTTCCCATTGGCATCCCTGCCTTCTGCCATACCAGCCCCGTGGTCATCAGCCACCACCATGTTAGCTAGCCTTGGTTGTAAGGTACGGTTTGCATACACTACATTAGGAAAATGCCTTCAAAAAACCCCAACAAACATTGTAGCAGCATTTCTGTTGTTCTAGATGTCTTTCTTTGAACAGTGAAAATTATAATGTTTTTATGGAGATCTGCAAGCATTAGCACTGCCCTCTTTCAATGCCTGGCTCCAGTGCTGGTTTGGGGGAATCCTTCGGGCAAGATGCCCACAGTGAGACACCTCCCGGAGTTGTGGGCAGGCGGGCAAGTGAGCAGGAAGGCAGTGGCAGTGGGCAGCAATGGCAAGCGAGTCGGTGGGTAGCAGGGGTGGTGGGATGGTGCGGGGGTGGGGTGTCCCCTGCTTTGCCCTCCCAAATGTTGGTGGGTATGATCTGGGCACTTTCCTCCTGCCTTGGATGACCATACTTTTACCCAAATAATTTGTTGTTACACAAAACACAATTTTGCACACCACTGTAAATCTCCTTGTTGTGCCTTCCATGCTAAAGTGCAATTTGAACCAGTGACCGGTTATTAAGACGGCATATTTGCCCTAAACATGGTGGGATCTGACCAGAAGGGGAAAGAGACTGGTCATCACATAGCTTACTCTGTGAATTAGCTAACTAGGCGTAGTCACAATATTTTATGAACACTTATCTGACAGCAATAGCACTGAACTGAGGCTAGAGGCCCTAATTGAAGTCTTCTTTCCATTTGGATCGCTGTAGCACTGCTGTTGCAATCAAAACAATTGTCCTACTTGCAAAGATATCAATATAAATAAAAGAAGTGTGTTTTGCTTATGATAATCATCAGTCCCCCTACTATCAGACACAAGGAGTATGTTGTCTTTAATGATTTTATTAAAAACTGCATGAAAAGTCAGAGGCTGCTTTGCTACAGTCCTTAATTTCCTGTTTGAGTGCCAAACGTATATTTAAATTGTTGCTTGGAGCACCAGACAAGTGAGTTTGCCTGCAAGATTAGCTTCTCCAAAGCCAAGGATATCACTGTTTTAGCTGCGACTTATTTCGGACAAGAGTTTTTTAAAGTCTGTTTTCTCAATATAACGTCAAAATAGAATGTTGTTGTTCACACATCACTTTCTTGAGTAGTGAGAAGTTTAGTAGTAGTGTGGAATGGTTTATGTTCCCAATTTTATCTAGTTACAGGGGTTAGTTACATTTCCTTCAGCTGAGAAAGGCCACTGGTGTCTTTGTAATATAGCTATCTATTGAACATATAGGCAAGCAGAGCATACTAGAATCAAGCTGGCATCTAAAAAGGGCCAGTGGAACTTCTACTCTTGCCTGAGATTCACAAAGAGCAGCTACTTTAGTTGACCTCCATGGAAAGAAACTCTCTGCTTTTGATCTTTCCCTGGATTTTCCAAACTGCCAAATGTCTTCTCTCTAGTGTGGCTACTTTTGCATCACCAAAAAAGAGGAAATGCATAATCTAAAAAGAGGATGCCAATTTGCACGTGCTGATTTATACAAACAGCTGCAATTAATATAATTTAAATTATTTGGAAATAATTACCGTAATCTAAATAGAAATATAGTAGTTCGCACCATAGTGGGGAAAATCATGACCCATGTGCCTACTCGGCCTGCTGTCCAGAGGTCAAGTGCTGATAGGCAATGTCTAGACTCTCCCTGCTCTCCCATCTTATGATTCTTTAAACCAGACTTGATTCAAACAGCATTTCAAAGAGAAGAGTCCTTCAAATAGAAGACTGGCATCTGACAGAGGACTGTCATCTGTAAAGTATGGCCCATGCCCACTCTTTCCCGGCGTCCTAGCTTCTACAGAAGCACTGCAAACTGGGCATGAAGGCTGCAGAAGTACAGCAGACTGGAGGGTATGTAAATTACCAGCCATCACATGCTAAAGATGGTTCCTTTGTCTTCAGCCAGGCCACTCCCCACAGTTCAATCTCCTTCCCCCCATGTTACCTTAAGAGAAATGGTGGGTCCAACGATGACCTTCCTCGCTGACCAGAATGACTGACCAGCCTTGCCGGCAGCCTCCTTTTCTGGTTCCCTGCTCCCCCCCAGGGGCTGCAGTTGATTGGCTGATGGTGCAGGTTACATGACCTGCCACCTACGGGGATGGCCCAGGGGTTGGAGCAATGGACAGGTGTGACCCCATGGGCCAGGGAAGCCTGCGCCGGGTCATGAAATCCACCCACGTCAGGACTGGTGAGCGGTTGTTCCTGTAACACACATGCACACACTATGCAGATCCCAGGACACAGACCCACCTTGTAGCTAAATTACAAAATGGAGAGGAACACATGTCTGTTTCTGCTTTCGATTACTGGTCCATAATAAGTGTGTGAATTTGATGTTTTGCCAGCAGTGATGCAACCAGACTGCCCTCCCCTCCAAAAATACCCTAGTAAAATGTGTCATGTAACAAAAATTCGTAATTCAGTTTTCAACTATGGTGTCAGATGTTGACTTCAGCCATGTCGTGAATGTCACTACACGTAATAATAAAGTGGGCTTTTTGTTGTTGTTCTGCACCAAATTTTGCAAAGCCATTTTAGGACCATGTAGCCCCCAAAATTGGTACACATAGTTAACACGTCTAAAACTAACCGTGACTGTTGTCATTTAACATCCCAATATATTCAGTTGAAAACGTAATATTATCTTTTGAACAGCAGTGTGGATTCTGATTTTTTTAAAAATGCATTGCAGTGTTTAAAGCAAATGGCAGCCGCTCCTGCTATAGGCCTCCTGTGAGGAGGGAGAGCACTGCATGAGGAAATATGCAACTGTACAAGTGAGATCAGACTTGACCCTTAAGAAGGAATCACAAAACTGAATCCAAACCTGCTCCCTTCCTTCCCATTCTTGGATCCTCTTTGCTTCCCTACATGACTGTTCTGTATTATGATCCTTTTAAATAAGCAGTCTGTCGTTAGCTTTTATCCCAGTGCTTACTCAGCCGGAGTAAAGTCGAGGCTTCTTTGTTTTCAAGACTTACATAGTGTGTAAGTGGCAGATGTTTCCCATCTTTTGACTCTTGGTGAAATAAACAAAACCTCCGGTACCCTTCACCTTTCGACTGCTACATTACCTATTTCTGAAGTACAAAAAAGAAAAAAGGGGGAAAAAAAGATTCATGTTTACATAGTGCAGCTTTGAAGTACCTTCCAGGTTTATGTCAAAAGTCCTCTCTCTGGGCAAAGATAAGCACAAGGGAAGAAAGGCAGTGCCACTGCAAAATTCACCTTCCATGTTAAGCAAGAAGCTAATTCTAAACGTAATAAAGCAAGCTGGGTATTTTGGGTCATTCACAAAGTCTGTCATTCATCAGCAGACAGGGAATGGTGGTGGGGGTGGTATTAAGTTGTAACCATTTGCAATAAGTTAGAAGGATTGATGGTTGAATAGAGATGAGCAAAAATGTCCTCTCAAAATTCTCCACCCTGTTTTCAGGCAACAAAATTTGGAGTACAATTTTTCTGACTATTCTCTGGGGGGGGGGGAGAGGAATCCTCCAGTGGTTTCTTGAGAATGGTGCATCCCATCAGAAGTGACATAGCCTCATTCTTTCCCCCTAAAGTTTTGTTTCCTTTTGCTGCAGTCACAGTTGGCAGCTTGCTGGCCATTTTACATCCCTTACATTCTTCTTCTTCTTTGGTGATCACTCCTAGCTGAGTAAGATTGTCTTCCATAAACATGGTTTTAACAATGAGTCCGTAAGTGACTGTGGAGGCCAATTCTGGATCCACACGTCCTTCCATAGTGGGGAAATTGGTTTCCGGGCGGGAGTTGATCACAGTGTGGATTTGCCAAGTGTGCCTTCCTCTTAGCAAGTTTCTCCCTTGCGTTCTGAGTTTGAGTGTCTTCAAAGCCCATGACAACTTTGGTAAAAGCAGTTCTCCAATTGGAGCGCTCGCAGACCAGTGTTTCCCAATTGCTGGTGTTTATACTACATTTTTAAAGATTTGCCTTGAAACAGTCTTTAACCCTCTTTTGTTGACCACAAACATTATGCGTTCCATTTTAAGTTCGGAATAGAGACCTCATTCTGGGTTGTAGGAGAAGATGTGCCACATGTATGCTCCAAAATTTCTTCACTAGCCAGCTTCCCTCAGGCATGGTGGAGAATGCTGTCCCATCAACTGCATCTAAATCATATTCAGTTGCTAGTTCAGTCGGCTTCTAAACATGAAAGTACGGTTGGGGTACTATTTGTCTTTCACCTCAGGGAAGAACACCTTTTGGGATGGTCCTATGCCATAAACTGGACTTCTGAGCCCAAAATTTCTAGTAAAATAGCAATCTCAAAGATAACTGGAGCAGCACACTGCTATCACAACACATGACAGTTTAAAGCAGAGATAAGAAGAGCAACTGTTCCAGTTCTAGGCTCCTTCTAAAAATGACTGAGAAGATTAATGGTCTGGGCTTGTAAAATGCAAACGGTACTGATAAGGTTTGAAAGAATTACTGCTGTCAACCTGGTCATGACAACAGAAATGGGGAGCAGAAAAGGCAAGCTGAATAAAACCCAGCCAGCCAGGCTTGCTTTCTCATAGCGAAAGGTAACAGAGGCAATAACAAAAACTGGGAGCACTAGACATGTTTATTACATAAATCTGACATTGGGTACAGCTTGCAGTTTCTCATTTAACCACATAATTCCAGGCTATTACTAGTAAAAAAAGACAGTGACAATGGTGATAAGGCTCTGCAGGCCTGGAAGGGAGCGGCGTCATCTACAGTTATAGTCAGCCTTCCTGGCATTTCCCCTAAAATCAACAGATACTTCCATAACCCAAGTGTCAAGTATGAAGTGTGAATTATAATGTTTTGCCCAAGCCTGACCTCCAAAATTTATCTAAAAGTTGTATTTGGAGCCTGCCCTGCAAACCCCATAATTGCCATTCTGCTTTGGGTAAGAGTTCATGAATCTCCGAAGCAGTCCCATCGTCTTTTAGATTGGCTCCCATTTTCATGCAGCCTCAGAAGACCTCTGATCCTTATGAATTCTCTTTATGCAAGGTACACTGTGAGGGAGCTTCTGAACTCTTGGTGGTGGGCAAAGAGAGCCAGACAGAATCAAAAGGAATAAAAGGACAGAATCAAAAGGAAGTAGTGATAGCAGCAGATAATACCTGATGCAGCAGCACTGAGCCAGCAAAGGTAGCAATATGTTGGTCTTTAGATGGCAGCCATCAGATTAACATAAATGGCAGCTGCAAATGTCCCCAAGATGGCAGTGAACCACTTCTGGTAGGAGGCACTGGGTGTGCACCTTGGGAAGCTAAACCACCCTCCCCTGGTAAAAAGTGCCAAATCCCCCCTTCAGAGCCATGGTGCTCTCCATCAAATGGTGATGAGCCACGTCTTCTTTCCAAAAGAGGCTTACTTTTTCTGCTTTGTTTCTGGGCTACTTTAGACTTTCTTTCAAATATAAGTGGTTGCAAGACTTTCTGTTGTGAGGTGGTGAAGGCTGATGTGTGTATTTTTCTTTCCAGCAGACATTTATTTCCATGCTCTGCAGCCACCTTGGCTGCTTGTGCTTCCTGGTCTGAAGTACCTTTCAATGTCTTCCCTGGCATTTAATTGAAGAATGGGCACCCAGGAAGGCTGAAGAGTGCAGACCACTGGTGAGATGATTTGTAGAATGAAATGACATTCACAAACATTCCTTGGCCACAACAAAAGTGTGGCCAAGACCCTACACCCTGCAAATAAGAGTTCACCAACATTTTATTTCCCTTTTCATAATCTTTAAATACAATTGATGGAGAAGGTCAGGTGTGTATGTTAATTTTTAGCATTGCACTAGTATATTCAAAACTTTCCCCCACAATGTCAGCTGGACGGGTGAGTTTAACCACTGACAGATGCTTCATTGTCACCACTACCATCAAAGCTATGCAATATCTATGTATCTATGGAGGATGGGTTGGTTATAAGCATCCCTATTATGAACCTTTTGCATTTAACTTTCTGCGACCTTTTGTGCTAGTCTGTCTTTCACCGCAGGCAGCACACTTGAGAACAGCCCTTTTGTTCAGCAAAGGCCACACCTGTGTAGTCAGTGTGCTGGTCCTGTCTAGTTCTGATCTCCTTTAATGGGGGTGACCAGACTGTAGCTCCACTACAAGCACAGACCTGAAGAGGGTTGCTGGTTTCTGTGGTTTGTAGTATTGGGTGGCCAATTATTTGGTGAAGAAACACAACAAACTTTGCACATCACTACATGCATTGAATGAACGAAACTTTATTTGCGTCAGCCATCAGCCATAGCAATAAAACAACAATACAATATACAAAGAATAGAAATGAAAAGTCAATTATATAAAATACATTTTAGGGTTTTGAATCAATAATCAAATAGTGGGTCTTATTCTGATTGCCCCAGCTAAAAACCTTGCAACCTTTGCTGTCACCTGCTCATCTTGATCTGCCAAGAGAAAGGACACTGTGGAAGTGGTTGGGTGACCTGGAATGGACAATAAAATAGGGGTGATAATCTCATTCCTCAAGTCTTTATAAAGAGGGTAAACCAGAAGGGCATGTGCCACCGATTCGGTACTGCCATCTCCACAGGGACATAAGCGTTTTTTGTGTAGAATCTGTTGGAATCGTCCCTCAAGTACAACCGAGGGCAATACATTCAATCTTGGATTGCTTCAATCCTTGGAGAAAATGTGGGCTATAAACATAATAATAAAATCAACAAATCCCTCAATTCTTCTGTACATTGATGTCAAACAAAACACAATGCTGAGTTTGTTGATCAAAAGTTATACAGGACGCAAGTCCATATGGGGTGCATTTTTTATTTTTTATTTTTAAAAACTCAGGCTGCCTTCCTTTTCCCAGCTACTTATTAGCATACTTGAAGTCAACATTTATTCCATGAAGAAAGCTTTTTTGCCTATTTCTCCTCAGAATAAACTTTTCACATCAGTTGCATTGCTCTAAGATGCTGAGCCAATAAACAGCGAGCTACAAATTCTGCATGCCCTCCAGTAATGTGCTGGGACAACAAGAGAAATGCTAGTTGTAAAATAAACATTCATCATTATTATTTTTTATTACTCGCAACTACTGTAAACCGTGGAGGAACAGAGCTGCAAAGCCAGCCATTAAACTGTCTGCTCTTTCCTGTTTAATCAGGGTACTCCCTGGGCTTTTTAGATGCCTGAACTACTGTGGCTCAACATCCAGGAAGGAAGACGTTTCTACGGTAACCACCAATGAGGGCTTCAACCAAGGTGGCTCCTTCAAAGTGCTAACTGGTGAGAGTGACAAAAAGCAGTTCATGGGATAATATACAAAGGGGGGGGGAGGTATTATTGCTTGTGAACTGCTTTTATAATGGGACTCATTCAGGCATCAATTCCCTTTTAACTGGTAGGCTGCTCCCACATAGCTGAATTATTTTTGTCCCACCCATTCAAGGTGCAGTTAACCTCGGCACAGGGAGACACATAAAATAAATAGCCCTAGATGCATCAATCCACTTCATTTTGTAACCTTTTGCACTCTGGCCGCACACGGTACACCTTATATACAGGCCTATCTATAGAAAACCTGTGCAGAATGCAAAACTTTGCTAGAGAGAGAGAGAGAGAAATAATATATATTAGTTCAATGGGACTTACCCGCATGAAGATGTTTATAGCAGGATTGCCAGCTTGGCCCTGTGCCCATGGGTGCCTGTGGCCCTGGGTGCCATGCAGTATGCACGGCCCTGGTGCCAAAATTTATGGATGGCCAGCTCCTTCGTGGGGCATTTTCTGGCTGCTTGGGCACCCAGGGCCCAGTGAGCTGGCACCTGTGGTTTATAGCACGACAGCCTAAATGTGTTTTGGATGTCATCGCATTCAAACCTCATTAATCCAATGTGCTGGTTTCAGTAATGGGCTGAATCTACTATGTGTCGATTCAGCAAATCTGGACAAAGATGGCAACTGCAAGATGCACACTTGTGTGTTCAGGGCCAAGGTGAGATAGAAGAAATGCCTAGGAGAAAATAGCAGAGAAAATAATTGCTGGCAAGTGTTTACAAGGATAGCTAATTTTTAAAAGGCACCAGTGTTTTTGGCTTAATTCTGATCATATGAGATTGTGTATTTATTTAAGACTCAAACAGAAGGGCAGTGACTAAAGCAATATACATGCTCTTGGAAATGCCTAGATGTAATCAATGCTCAGCCACACATTTGCTCAGAGGATAGTCTTGGATATGTCCCTTTCTCATCTACTGTTCCCCGGTTGTAAAAAAAGTAAATATTAGAAATCTATGTATGAAGCCAGAACTCCTGCACACAAGTTATGTTCGCATAAGCCCCATGGAAACCAGCTAAACATGTAAACATATATTTATGGACACAGATTGTTGAAACCTATAAGGTAGTAAAAACTGCCTCAACAATCTGGGACACTGCTACTTTTTCCAGTTCATGTCAGTCAGGATGGTGTCTAAGGGGAATTAATTTGCAAAATTAAAAACTTATGTATGGTTAAAGTTTTCTCACCATCGTTAGCGTGAATTGTATTCTTTCTCACTGATTAATTAAATTTAATTACAATTCTTAAAAAAATTACAGGAGTGATCTCAGTCTTATGTTAATTTGTGGTGGTTACGTAGTTTTAAAAATCTAGTTTCATTATTAACCTTTCATTCTCACTGTCATTTATAAACATTAGAAATAATACTCAGCTGTTTAAGAGTTATTTCAGAAATATGGACCAATTAATTTATTTAGTAATCTCCATGATTATCAGACTTGCTGGTTGTAAAAGGATGTAAAAGCTGAAAAGGAACTACATGCTTATTGTTATACTATATTTAAGGCAGATGGGCAAAACAGAGAAACACCGGTCAAGGTGTGGGGAATCAGGCAGTAGCAAGGGAGAGCGAAAAACTGAAATTAGGAGGCAATTTCTAATTTCTGTGGCAACAGTGACAGGAACTGAGGTTAAATGGGTGAAGTAGTGCAGAAGGCTGCAATAAGGTGGCCAGTGTGAGGAAAGTTTACCCCAAATAACATTCACAGAACTGTCAGTGAGCATTGCCCGTTATGTCAGAAGGGGAAAGGGGGCAGAACAGAACCCAATGCAAAACAAAGTTCAGATCTAGGGCAATGATAAAGGGTACACCAGAAAGGCTGATATATATACACAGTGCAAGAATTATTAGCTCTAAAATGCCATCCGCCAACACTCCTTTGCTGCTGCTCAAGATAAAAATAACAGGTCATCTGTCAGACTGTGGGCCCATGTGGGCTAAAGTCTAATTTTTAGGCTCCAGGGGTTGGTACGAGTTCAAAGGTCACTTGCCTATATCAGCCAGTGAATTAAGCTGAAGCTCATTTTCACTCAGAACAGAGGCCATGAAGCAGAGCCCTGTACTAAGTCAAATTTATGCAGTTGGTATCTGGAGAATCTCAAAGTGAAGAGTCATGTGGAGATCATTCACTATGGCACTAGCTGCAAGATGGGAGTCTTTTAAAAGAAATTAAGGGGGAAATGTAGGTCGACAATATTGTGAGTTTCTTACTGCTGTTCAAAAATGCATGTGCAAGTATCACTGGAGTTGGGGCATGTTACTTCACACATTTATGCCAGAGCAAAGGTCATTTGGTTAGGCTGGTCTCCATGTCTAAAAATGTTGAGGGTGTCTCATCCTCAAGAAAGCTGTGCAAAGCACACGCAAAGCAAGGCAGCTTCCATTGAAATGGCATGTCCTCATGTTATAGTAGCTGGTGTTCACTGTATTGTCCAATTCGCTATGAGCTATGGGTCATGGTGGGATCTGCAGGAGAAAAGCAGGCAGAATGCCCAGGCCTGGTGGGCTGGATGAGCTGCATCTGGGATTGGTAGACAAGGGCAAAACTGTAATGAGAGAAGTGGAAATAAAAGCAGAAAATGGGCAGGTGTGGGGGGTGAAGAGGAAGAGGAGGAGATGCAGATAAGAATCATAGAATCATAGAATCATAGAGTTGGAAGAGACCACAAGGGCCATCGAGTCCAACCCCCAGCCAAGCAGGAAACAGACCTTCTAAATCTCTTCCTAACTTTAGGGAAACCCATAAAATTAGGGTTTCATTCTGACTAGCTCAAAGGATGGTTGTCTAAACCCTCAATTTGGGACCCCAGTCAGGAGAAGACACAGCTAGAGCCAGTGGAGAAGACCTTATATCCTGGGGCTTGAATACCTGTGGGTGAAGTATATTTAGCTTGAGAGCTGTTCCTAGAGACCTGTCTACTGAATCATAAAGGGGGAAAGTGGGAGAGCTGTAATGGAGAGCTATCCACCCAGAGCTGGTTTGTATGCATTATAACACACCCAGCTAATAAAGCTGTTTAGTTGCTTTGAAAGATCAGGGTCCTTTATTCTATAGTTGCATTTGCTTCTTTAGAACAGAACCACCTTCCTTTGAAGTTCTGGTGTGTCTTGAATGATATATCAGTCATCTGAGGAGGGTTATTGTTGGCAGAACTTGGTAGAACCGTGCTTAACATGGGGTTGCAGCATCATGTCAACGTCTTCCCTTTCTCCCTGTCATGTTTAACAAAACATGACATCGCCACACAACATGTGTTTTTTCACCCCAAACTCCAAATCACTGGCCTGGGGAAATGCAGCGAAACGACACAGGTAAGCATGCCAAGACAATGTGATGAGCTAGAGGATATTAACAAAAGACTGCTGGTTTTGATGTGAGGCCTGTACTGAACGTTGCATTGAGATCTACCTACAGTGTATCCAGTTTCTCCATCTGTGCCCACTTCCAGATCTCCATCCTTCACAAGCCCTTAGCCACTCACACTCTGAATAAGTAAGCTGTTCATGAAGTAAAACACATTCCCTGCTTTTCTGCGCAATATAGAGGAATGTTGTACCAGCCCATATAAAAATGAAGCAATAGCATTTCTATGGGTGAGATAAAGGAAGAAGGAAATTTGGCCACCCAAGGAACTTGCAGCTAAGCTTACACACATAGTAAAGGAAGGTATTTCACTGTAGATAAAAGTTTACTAGCAATGTTCGCAATTCTTTTAAAATAACCAGCTCTGCTAAAAAGTGGGTTGGAGGTGAGCTGTTGTAATGTACTCTTAGTGAACATTTCACTAAGCACAGGCGTTGAGGGATGATCAATCATTTAATGTGAGATACTGCTAAGGATGTTGGCAAATGTGGGTCCTAATGTGGTGGGCTAAAACTCCTGGAAAAATAACCATCATTGTTGCTGGAGTAATTAGTAAGAGCATGGTAAGGCCAACTAGAAATGGGAAAACTATAGGGAAGTAAGAAGAAGGGGCACAGATAACTGAATGAGTGCCGATTTGCCTAATGCTAGGAGCAGGGCAATAATGTAAAGTTTGCTTTCATGGCTACTTTTCCAGGATTATTTATTTATTAATAAAACGTATTAGGGATGGGGGAGATATCCAATTCAGTTCATATTTAAAGCAGAACTTGTCTAATTTTAACTTTCTGAAACAATACACAAACTAAGAACTGCTTTGCAAAAAAATTGTACATTAGGCAAAATTTCAAACGGAATGTGTACTGAAGTGCTGATGAATTTTCACGAGGGCTTCCTCACACCCCAAACTGAGGCGAAAATGCAGAGAACTGAATTTAAGATTAGAAAAATAGAAATCTGAGACAAACTGAAACTTTACAGCTTCGGACATTGCTAACAGCTGCACATTAGGGAAGGGGCTTGCATCTCATTGGCAGCCCACATGCTGTGCAGACAGAAGGCCCAGGTTTAGTCCCTGGCATCTCTAGTTAAAAAGATCAGGTCGCACTCTTTAAGGGACACTGGAGTGTCACTGCCAATCAGAGTGAGCAATACCAGGTTAGAATGACATATAGACTGCATTCAGATGTTGGGTTTATTGCGTTAGTCCTGATTTCTAACCATCCTTTTTTATGCTGCAGCAACCTGTTGTGTTATGGAACTGTGGCATTTTGTTCAAAATGTCGCCACGTCGAGCTAAATTTTAACTGCATGCTGGGACACCACCCCAAATTTCATCACTTGATCTGTAGTTGCATGATTTTGAAAACAGCAGGAAAATCACAAAGCAAAATTCCTGTGGTGCTTTCTTTTTTTTAGTTAATGAGGTTGCAAATGAATCCCCCCCAACCGCCCCCCGGAAACAACCCAGAAGCTTTCACTTGGTTCCACTAAATTTTCAGAAATGGATTTTACATCGTGTGAAAGATCACACAAAACTCTAAAACTAACAGGTAAGGAAATGTCGGGAAGATGGAATAAAGCGACTCCTCTGTTCAACATTTGAAAGTCCCACTGAGCTCAGTGGGACTTACTGCTGCCTAAACATGAGTTCTGTTGAGTTACGCATCACCTTTAACCTTATCTAAGTGCCCAAAGTAATGTTCAAGCAAAAAGGCTAAAATTTAATTTAATAAACCTCAAACCTTAGTATATATCAGAATAACCAGACAGGATTAAATCCTCTCTAAAGCTCCTGTAAGCCTTGAACACCCCCCACATTCCTCACCCCATGCGTCTCTCCCCCTAACCAGACTAGGCATCCTCTTGTCTATCTGAGACCTCCAAGCTTGGCTTCTCTACACATGGATTGCGACATCCATTCCAGATGACACAATCCACTTGAGTTTTGGCAGAGCAGAATGGATTCATTCCACTCTCCACCAGAACCTTTTCGAGCAGAACAAACAGTTCTAAGCAGCACTAAGCAATCTGATCTGCATGACGGGTGGTCCAATGTGATTTGGGGGATAGACAGCATAAGAAACTCAAGCAAAGAGTTCAGAGCGGTGCAGTTTCAGTTTGCAGCTATAAAGGAGGGCTTAGGCCAAGCTGTTATATACTTACATGGGGCTTATTTCAAACCCCACTTAAAACTAACTGTGGGTATCTTTTCATTGGCCTTTGTAGCACTGCCTTATTCAGGTTATTATTGCCAAGGCATTTTGCCAAAATTCTCCCTTGCTTTTGCTTTAACAAAGCAGCGGTTAGGCAAGGAATAGAGGAGAACGTGAGAGCCACATGGGGAAATAACCCCAAACACTCAACATTTCAGGGGCAATTAAGAAGGAACACACACAAACAATATGTTGTTGCACACGCACATTAACCTTTCACCATTCCCAAGCATCCCCCCCCCGAAACTTTCACTAATAACTAAATGGTAATTAATTGCAGTGAGCAAGATACAAGACAGTTGAACACTATCATAGTAGTGTTGTGTTTCTGCACAGATTTTGCACATGGGCTGAGTTTCCCAGGAGTCGGTGTAATAGTTGAGCTCTTAAAAGCTTGGAGGTTGTGAAGGTTTCATGCAAGGTCAGACTTCTTTACTGAACTAGGCAGTTTCAAGTCTATCAAGCAGCCCCTCGGCTAATTAAAAGATCAAAATGAGGTGTGTTAAAGCAATCATCCTGGAGTCTGCACATGTTTGAAACGGAGGAACTAGAATTCATGGTTTAGTGTTAGCAAGACAATGGAGAGATTGTTATTCATTCAACATTCAGGAGAGTTGAGAACTTTGTCCGATCCAAAGTTAATGGAATTTCTAACATTAATTATATATTGAGCCAAATTTCTGTCCTAAGAAATAGATCTTCCCTTTTTATATTGCTTTTGGCACTGAGCACGACTTAATTTGAGCTACTGCTTTCCTGAACTCAGCCTCAGAACATATTCCATGGAATATCAATGTATCTGCGTAGGTATAACCTGTTAGGAGGAAAGTGCCTGTGGGTCCCTGCTAGCATCTCTCAGGGAAGACATAGAATAATTTTCCTATTGTGTATTTTGAGCCAGGACTGGTGCTTGTCAAATAATGCATTCGCTGGGGACAGATAAAAGTTGCTTGATGTCCAGAGTTGGACATTTGCTCTAATTCTTGCACAAACAGAACTTTCATCATAGTGTGGCATTGGATTCCACTTTGGCTGGCGAGCTGGCAGCACCGCATCACAAGGCACAGGATCCACCAAGCAGCCATTCAGTGGCACCAGTGGTTTCCTAAGGGACTGCAGCAGATAAGGAGGAGGCAACAGTGGCAGCATCAGTATCACCTGTGGATTTTGTTCAGTGGGGTTCTATGGACCGTCCAGAGTATGCAGAGTTTTTGAACCATCATGAGGGGTGTGCAGTCATCAGACTGCCCAACCCCATGCATGGATGGCAGAGCACTGGAATCCAGAGCTAAGTGTGTCAGGCCCCACATGGATCAGGGGGTGGGGGAGCACACAGGGAGGTGAAGATGTGTCCCTAAGACAGCTAGGGTAGGGCTGCGTAGAGGGTGCTGGGATTGAGCAGAGGAGGTGAGACTTTGTAAAAAGGACTGGACTGTGGAGAATGGCCTTTCTCTACCTTGGGTCCCCAGGTGTTGTTGGACTGTCACTCCCATCATCCCTGACAGTTGCCCCTGCTGGCTATGGATGATGGGAGTCGTAGTCCAATAACATTGGGGACCCAAGGTTTAGAAAGGCTCTTGTAGAGGATGCTGGGGCTTTGTAGATGGATGGAGTGGATAGAGGGGTGAGGGGCTGGTGGCAAATACATTTGTACAGATGGTGCATTTTTTTGTCTGTGTTGCTTGAGGTGTGCTTTTGGTATACATGGTGCTGATCCAGGTTTCCCTGATCCTAGCACAACACTCTAATCACTACACCAAACTAGGTGGGGCATATGCAATCCACTAGTATGAGGTCATCAGAGAGTGGGGATAAGAGAATAAATGTGATTCCTGAATGATGCCCTCAAAAGGCAGATTGCCTTTACAGAAGGAGATAGCCATACAAAAGTGTACAAGGACACTGAATAGAAATGCCTTGCTTCTTTTCTTTACAAGTGTAACTATGAGCCTTTAAGAAAAAAATATCAATGATTTTTACACATCTGGCAGGGCCATTGGGGATAAATAAAAGTTGCTTGATGTCCAGAGTTGGACATCTTTTCTAAACAACAAGGCAGGAAAAACTCATGGATGCAAAACAGTTGTAGCATCATTTTTAATTTTTTGAAATTAGGCCATTGGATGTTAATAATTATTGCAATCACTGCCTAACAATATGTTAAGGAAACACAAAAGCAAACAGACTGCACCCCGGAGCTCTGTGGGCAAATATGGAGAGTGCTTTTTCCTTTTCATCTGGGCCCTCTGTATATTTCCACATAAAACCAGCTGTTTGTGGCCATGGCTGCTGCACAACCCAGATGCCAAATGCTGTTCTATCTCAACAGCAACATCTGGATCTGTGGCTTTCCCAGCTAATAGCTTTGCTGGCAGAGGGAACTGAACAGGTATAGAATTATATGGTTGTTATGAGGTTTCCTGGCTGACTTGCCTCTTCTCATTGTGATCTCTTTTTTAAAGCATTTCTTCCCAGAAACATCCGAATTATGGAGAAGTCAACCTAAAGGACTTTCCAGATGGGTGTGTTATTGCAGGGAGAATGTTTAGTCATTACTCATCAGCTGCAAGGGGTTCCAATACCTTTTCTCCAGCTTTTCTCCATGGCGTCTCCCACATTATATAACGGGGAATCACACCTTCCCCAAACTCAAACTGCAACCCGATGTTGCTGGTACAATGCCATTTCCCACTTCCATCCCTCACTTGCGCTTTGGCATTCTGTGTGATAAGCAAGTCAGAGAAATCTAGTAGATACGCTGAGAAACATCCTTATGCACAATGAGGGAGCAGGCAGCACTGTGGTGATGGCAATAAGAATGTGCAGCTAAAGCCACAAAGCAGCCAGAACATCCTTCCTTTTTTGAAGGGGAATCCTATAACTATATCTCAAGTGGACGTAGTGAAATACTTCTCATTTCACACACTTGCTCATACATATACCAGTGTGGGTGGGGTGCAGGCTTTACATGCCCGCTGGCTGGTTATTCATCCCATATCCTTGGGCCATTTTGCTCAATTAAGTGGAGGGGCAGGACGCTCCAGTACTTATACCGCCCCGCCCTGGAAGCTATTTCCTTTCCTGCGTATCTGCTGCTCACAGAAGCTGCATGTGCGATATCATAAGGAAACGTGTGGGCTGGGTCTGGGATGCTGGCAGCCATCACAAATAGCGGAAGACAATGCAGTGGTCAAGGGGCAACAGTGATAGAATGCATGCAGAGCTGATTGGAGAGCCTTGCTGGGCCCAAGGTGGACTGGAGGTCATCTGCTAATGAGCAAAAACACTGATCTGTGGCCAATGCTGGCTGTTGTTCCCATTGCTTCTTCACCAACGGAAACATGCGAATGCAGTACATTTGGTGTAAGCCTTCCCTGAAGAGCAGAAAATTGTTTGAGATACGAAAATAAATACATGCTTGACACCTGTTGCGCAGTTCCTGGGTTGGGTGGCAGCTCTCACCTGTTTGTCCCAGCCACAGTGAACATTTGTTTACGAGGGCAATCCAGCTGTCACAAGGCATGGACCGCACAGAGCCATGCACATCAAAGCTACGAGAGCACTTGCTAAACAACAAACAACACCATATGGCACAATAATTTATGCATTTCGCAAAGGGGAGAACAAAGGATGTTGTGCCTGATGTGCTTCTTAGCAGACACATGCAGACAACAGACAACAGAGGCTGTTCCAGACAACAGAAAGCTTTCATGATGCCGGGGGGCGGGGGGCAAGGGGAGACATATCCGTTACTTATTAGCCCAAGGCAGCCAAACCCACGTTGTTTGTTGCTGAAGCTCCTCAAAAGATAGTTACATAAGGCAATGCCTTCAACTGTTGCTCTGCTAGTGGTTACCTTCTGAATCAATGTCTGGCATGGCAACCAGCAAAGCCAATGCAATGGCTCCAATAAACTGAAACAAGAGCTTGCAAATCACAACTTTTCTTTTAGGGACAAACAGATGGTATAAAATTGACCCGACCCCCCCCCCCCACGCCAGAACATATGTGAATCATTTAAGGAAAGGGATTCCATGAAAAGGACAAGTACATTGTGCAGAAAATATGAATTCAGCCCTTTGAAAATAATATATCTCTCTTCATTGACCTGCTGCTGACAGTGAATATTTTTCACCATTACCTGAATTGCAGCTAGCTGGATCCTCCCCCCCCCCCCACTGTAAACTGAAGCCAGTTGAAAGAAGCTGACAATAGACAAATGATGCTCATTCCAACCTTGCCTTGTTTTGCTTAATGACCAATATTTTGTTCCTCCACATTTATCAGTGACATTACTATTAAAAACATATTTCCTACATGACTTTATTTTATTTTATTTCTGCAGATAGAAGAAGGAAATAAATCTGCTCTAAAGGAACTGCTTGTATATGAAGAGCAGGGCTGAACAACAAAGCATGTCTTCCTTGGCCCCCTGGGAGCTTGTTAGAATATAAAGAACTTCATTTTTCTTCCTTTCTTTTTAAAAAGTGTTTCTACTCCTCACTGTCACAATGGCTGGACACCCCCCAACCCAACTAAATGGCTAAATCAGGTACAGACAGGGATTGGCAGGACACCGACAAGGGTGCACTGGGAGAAGTGGGGCTGGAGACTGGCTCAAGAGGGCAGGGCAGTGGTTTGTGGGATCTGTACCAGCCAGGAGGCAAGAATCAAAGGCAGGGGAAGCTTTATAGCTGGATGCCAGGCAAGCGAAGGGCCAGGTGCTTCTCCACCCTCCCCTGCACAACTGTCTCCCAGAGCCAGGAGGGGTTGGAAAAGGGATGAGCAGAGGAAGTTTCCATGCAGGCACAGTCTCCAGATAATAAGCGTAACAGTGCATTGTACTGCAATGCCATTTGTGTCTATGCTGTTTGGAATTAGAATCTGAAAGTAAGCCCCCCCCCCTCAGCTGTATATATTTAATGTGGTATCAAACCACTTTAGACACTCATGGCTTCCTGAAAAGACTTGTGGAAACTGTAGTTTGTTAGGGGAACTGAGTGTTTTTGGAGGCCCTGATTCCTCACACAGAGCTACAATTTCCAGAGCATGCACACACACACACACACACACACACACACACACACACACACAAACAGCAAAGGTAAAGGGACCCCTGACCCTTAGGTCCAGTCGTGGCTGACTCTGGGGTTGCGGCCCTCATCTCGCTTTATTGGCCAGGGGAGCCGGCGTACAGCTTCCGGGTCATGTGGCCAGCATGACTAAGCCGCTTCTGGCGAACCAGAGCAGCGCACGGAAATGCCATTTACCTTCCTGCCAGAGCGGTACCTATTTATCTACTTGCACTTTGATGTGTTTTCGAACTGCTAGGTTGGCAGAAGCAGGGACTGAGCAACGGGAGCTCACCGCGTCGCGGGGATTTGAACCGCTGACCTTGTGATTGGCAAGTTCTAGGCTCTGTGGTTTAACCCACAGCGTCACCCACATCCCATACACACACACACACACCACCTTTCATGAAAAGATCTCAGGGCGGTTCACAAGATCAAAACCAGATAGCATTTAACCTCAATGAATTGGTCTAGTTCTCTTTTCAAGCCAACTAAAGAGAGGGGGCCACAGGGCTTCAGTTACTGCCTCTGCTTCCTGTACTGCTGCAGTGGGAAGGTCGGAAATCAGATTGTAAGTACAACCAGCTAAATTGTGGGGAAGGCTATAGCTGTGTTCAGCAAAAGTAGGGTTGCCATATTTCCAAAAGTGAAAATCCAGACACAAAAGTTGTTGAGCTTTCTTTGTTTTGTTTTGGCCAAAGCAGTTTTTGAGCAATTTTTTTTAAAAGGAACTTTGCAAAAAACTCAACACTTCCAGTATGGGCTGCCATACACCCAGATTTCCCTGGATTCTGAAAATTCTGCTCAGACTCTATTTTTGGCAGATGGATCCTGGATATGCCTGGGAAATTCCAGAGGCACAGACACCCATCTTCCCCTTAGCAGAGGAAGGTTGGAGGTAGAGAGGAAAGGAGGGAAGTGCATGGCCTGTGAGCCCTGTATTAAATGCCTGAATAATAGGAGTTAAGCTGCAGGTTATCACCACACCACGCGGCAGCAAATTCCACATATTAATTAAGTTGTAGGTGAAGAAGTTCCTTTCCTCAGTCCTGGATCTTCTACCAAACAGTTTCAATGAATGATCCTGGCAGAGGGACCAAAAGGCTGTTTTGACTTTTCCATTTCTGCAGTAATGAGCCAAAGGAGTATGGTGATCTACTTTGTTCTGAGATCATGATTTAGATTCAGCTCCCCAGTCCTGCAACCAAACATTTTTTTCACATTACAAAACAATTAACATGATTTTTTCTTAATTGTTAAAGCAAGTGCTTTAATCTCTTTTCTCTTTCCAAAACGCCCATTAGTGATGAGGAATCGTCAAGTATTTGGCTATCATTCCCATCCTGAATGAGATTCTGTGTCCAAATATAGCCATGAAGTGGACTAGAAAATATGTTGAGTGCTTTTCAGAAAAGCTGGATCAAGATATAACTGCAAAAATGAACATTAATGGAGAACAAATAGCAAGGGAAGGATTGCAAGGACTCTGCTGAGTTTTATGGCAAAATAAATATTTTGCTATAAAAGACCTGAAATTCCAAGAATGTTGTGCTGATATAGTTACCAAGCTTATCTAAATCTTTACGATCTTAATTTCAGTTTCTCTTTGTTTTAGGTGCAAAGGCCTGACCAGTCCTTTTAACTGCTTGCTTCTAAGTTATGGGTGGCAGGTTGGGGCACTGCCAAATATACCCGCCATGAATAATGAAAAAAGTACATAATAAGCAAACCCTATAATAAAACAGATGGTCGTTCAGAGTAGCCTGGTCCTGGGACTTGTAGGTATGTATATTGGGCCTGATCTGAAGCCTCATGAGCATAAGAAAATTTTCAACAAACATTCAGATACAGGGGTGCCAACTTGAATAAAATATTGGAGATGGCAGGCAAGTGCCACCCTGCATAATCGATCAAATGATGTAGAGCATGCACACCATCTGAATGGCAATGCCCATTAACTTTGGGGGGCCACAGCCCCCTCAAATATTTTATTGGGCAGCAAAGTAAAAAAAGGCCCCTAGGAGGTTTGGCTCCTACGTTCAGAAAGATCACTTTGAGAAGGAAGAAGGGGAAACTCTTGCCAGAATGTCCCACAGTTTTTAAGGCAACTTCATTTTATTAACACCTGCTGCTCCATTGTAAGGTTTTGCTCTCCCCACTTCACTTTCAGCAGATACATGTCCCTGCTTTGCCTTGTAATGCATTGTAAAGATTGCGCTTCCCTTTGGCAAGCCAATACTCACTTTGGCTGAGGATTCATTGAAACGTGGCTTGTCCTCATTTTAACTGATAATCAGTCTGAACACCCCCTTGGTCACCTCAAAAGTAAAATAAGGCACAACAAAAGTTCTGTACCCCACCAATGAGAATTTCAACTACATCTTCCCTCCCCTTTGCTCATCTTTTAATGCAAGGTGGGGAAGGGAGCAGTGGACATTGGGGAAGAAGGGTTAGCTAGTAAGTTGCAGGGAATGGTGCCTTGACATTCTTTTTTAACAATGCACAGGAATACATAGGTGCCGCATTAAAACGCTGCACAGAAATGCTGGTGCAATTATATGTACCATTTCCTCAAGATTGCTTTTTTTGCAGTGTTTATCATTGCAAATGCACACATTAGTAACAAAGAAGAATGGAAAAGAAATAAACTAAAGGAATGGAAAGCAACAGCAAAATGCACATTCTTCAATTATGGGATTAATTTTACCAATTTTCCTAGTTAAATTAGAATTTTAGAGCAGTGGGATGAACATTTTCAAGGATGAAACAGTGGAAATGTACTCAACGTTACTACACTCATCTCCCTACTTCAGACATTAGATGGGAACCACAATTTAGCTGCGCTTCCTGCCTCACTTCATGTAACATCTGCAGCCACTTTGACTGAGCAGTTTGGTTTCCTATTTCATGAATGCTTCTGGGTTTGTTTGGATTTTTTAAAAATCCGATATCAGCCCCATTTAGTCTCAGTTTGAACTTTATTCCAAGTTATCAAACCCATGCCTGATTCATACATCCCTGGGTGACCACAATCTCAGATGAAACTTAGCACTTTTGGATCTCCTCACCTCACATCCCGTCAAAGTTAACACTTTTCAATTGAGTGGATATGCAAATGTAAACTGGCATTGTCTCCTGAACCCCTGGCCTACCTAACAGCAAGTCAGTATGTCAAGTCCCAAGTTCGACAGTCAGGAAACACGGTCTGGTGTTAATCCACATGTCCAGTGTCCAAAATCTGGAAAACACAGTCCAGAGTCACTCCCGAAGCACAATCCCATAGAGGTTCTGAAGCGTTGAAGTCCCTCAACATGGGCAGTTGAACAAACACAACACAGCACAGCACCTCAGCTCTGCTTTCCCTTTGCATGCTGATTGCAGCATCTGGCCTTAACAAGGCATGTGACCTTCACCTGTCCTGAGCCTACTCCAGCTGAGGAATCACATACTTCTTCCCAAAGCTAGCGAGCCCCATCTGGCAAGTTAAGGAGCTGGGCTGTGGGCCCTTGCCTGCCACATCTTCCTGGAGCAGACTTTCCCAAACTTGGGTCACCAGCTGTTTTTGGACTGCAGTTCGCATCATCCCTGACTACTGGTCGTGCTAGCTAGGGATGATGGGAGTTGTTGTCCAAAAACAACTGGAGACCCAAGTTTGGGAAACCCTGTCCTAGACTATCTCTCCTGCTGCTTCTTATGCATCATAGCCCATTGTGTCTGGGAAGACAGGGGCCCCTCTGGCTCTGGTGATGGGACCTGCTGCTCTGGTTCCTGTGCACCGATCCCCATTCCCCGTCACCCTGCGAGTGCTTCCTTCCCCATCCCCGGTGTGTCACAGTCCTGGCTACACCCCTTGCCAGGATCCTCTTCCTCTTCTTTCTCCTCCCCCTCCTCCCCATCGTCCTGCCAGTTCATGACACATTCAGAGGATGATGCGATGTTTCGGAGCAAGAGCTTGAAAACCTGGACTCCTTTGGGTTGAAAGGGTGGGATATAAACTGAATAAATAAATAATAAAAGAGCAAGTAAGCAATGTGTGATGAAGATTACCCACCTATATTTTACCTGTGTGTCACAATATCTACCGAGATGATTATACACACTTACCTTTTGCCCAGCTCTGTCCTAGCAGAGGTCTGTACTTAAAAGCTCTGGGTCCGAGCATATTTTTTTTGTCCCACAGCTTTCCCCACAAAAACACGCTCTATAGTATTCAATTAGAGAAAAAGTCAATTCAGTTAGGTGTATGTTTTGCAGATTACCATTTTCTCCAATTGAGCTTAAAACAGAGGGTTTTCATGAAGGAAGTTCCAGAGCGGGGGAAACTGACACTCAAACATGGAGCTTTAAAGTGCAGACTGTGCCTGGAAAGAGTGGGGGGAGAGCTAAGTGTGGCTAAGCCCAGACTTTAGAATCTGGAATCATAATACAGCTATGTTTTCAGAAGTTTCAGTACTCAGGTTTCATGTCAAGTAAGCAAGTTTTATATTAAGAGCAGATTTCCCCCCGCCTCCAGAGCCACAAAAAACCTTTGCTTACTCAAATTGTTAAAAATGAAGAGTGACCCAGAATAATTATCCTATCAAGTGGGTTAAAGTTTCACCCAAGGTTTTCACAGAATCGTAGAATAGTAGAGTCTGAAGGTACCTCAAGGGTCATTAGTTCAATCCCCTTCAATACAGGAATCTCAACTAAAGCATCCATGACAGATGGCCACCCAACCTCTGCTTTAAAATCTCTAAGGAAGGAGAGCCCACCACCTTCTGAGGGAGTTCCTTCCACTGTCAAACAGCTCTTAATGCCAGACAGTGGCGTAGCGTGGGGGGTGCAGGGGGGCCGGCCGCACCGGGCGCAACATCTGGGGGTTAGGGTTAGGGGGCGCAAATCCACGGGTTAGGGGGCGCAAATTACTTGCCTTGCTCCGGGTGCTGACAACCCACGCTACGCCATTGATGCCAGAATGTTCTTTTGGATGTTTAGTCAGAACCTCCTTTCTCGTAACTTGAATCCATTGGTTCAAGTCCTACCACCTGTAAGTGCTGCCTTCCTGCCTGTTGACCAGGTGTGTTGGAATGTGTGGGTTAAGCAAATCTGATGATGGGCATCCCTCTGACATCTCACATTTTGGACCAATACTGGAGGAAAGCCACACATGGTTTAGTTTAACAGAAATACTATACACTGAATGAATGCGCCTGGAGGGGCCTGCTAGCCTAATCTTGAAAGCCAACTATTACTCCCCTGATTTTTCCATTTATGAAACTACAGCGAAAGCAGCATCCTTAGGACAGCAGCTGCACAGCTGTCCCTACAAAGATAAGAAAACCTACATTTATTCTTTCTATCATTGTTGACATTATTGTTTGTATTGCAACTATTTTCTGCTGCTACGCTTACTGCTATTATCCCTGCCTGCTTCCCTTCCCTTCTTTCTTAATGGCCTCATTTCACTCCTTCCCTTCTTTTTAACCCCCCACCCTCAACTATGAATTAAATTCCCTGATGGCATCCAAGACCTTGATGGAGGAACAGCATAATTGGACTTCGTGTGCCCTGTTGGTGGCCAAAAGACACATGTCGCAACACTGGGAGAAGTGTACGTCCCTGTCCCAGTTGCCTTCTCTACTCCTGCAAGATATGAGAAATCTACTTTCAGCAGATGGAAGAACACTCAGATATATTGGAATTCATACCTGGAATTGTTTGCGTGAAGTACACATCCAGCAGGCTCTGCCGGAGCCTATCCCCCACCAGTGGCGTAGCGTGGGGGGTGCAAGGGGGGGCCGGCCGCACCGGGCGCAACATCTGGGGGGGGCGCTCGCTCGCACTCACAGCTCTCTGCCCCTACCTGGCTCACTCACTCTAGGGGGTGCAAATTACTTGCCTTGCCCCGGGTGCTGACAACCCACGCTACGCCACTGTTCCCCACTCCCCCCCGTCCCCCATCTAACTCCCTTCCCTCTTTCAGTTTTGTTCAAAATGTATTTAACTGTATGATACTGTGCTTCTATAGCTATGATCTACTGCTGATCTCTCTCTTTAGGTTTTGTTTTTTGTTTTGTTTTTTACAAAAGAAAAATATATCAGTAAGATTCTCGGGAATGACTTTCGTTATTCTTAATGCTTCCTGACATCTCCACATTTCAGCACCATCTCAAAAATAAACCAGGCATAAGGACGGTTCATCTGATAGTCAAGCAGTCTCTCTTTCCAGTAGCACAAGAAAATACAAGCATTTCACAGCTGAAAATCCAAGATAATCACTCATTGGCTGAGGATTTGGAAAAGTCAAGAAAGGCAAATAAACTGTGGCTAAAGATTACTGGAAAATACATAGGTAGAGAAGAAGTTGGATTATATGTTTTTAGGTGTTTGCTAAGCTTCCCTTGTTATTCTGAGTCAGCATGCTGTGACTGCTACTGAGCAAATATCCCCAGACACAGCTGGGCGCCTTATTTTTACATCCTTACTACATCCAACAATGATACAACAGTATATTATTTCTGCGGGAGTGGTACTGAAGCAGAGCCATTTTAAATGCCAATACTTTTACCACCTGGGTCCCCAACATAATGCACCAACGCACCCACAGGGACCTACCAGGATGCCATCCATGCTCTCTAATCCTCAACATGTAGGATGATAAACTCATTCAGTCTGAGTTTATCAATAGTTCTCCCCTGCACTGCCCACCTTGCCTGCTTAGGTACCCACCATTCTGACTGGACCGCAGACTTGGAAATAAGAGACAGAACAGTTCTCTCTGCTGCTAGCATCCAAGTCAGAGAGAGAGAGAGCTATCTAAGGCTCTGCCTTAGTGCAGGAAAGAAAGGTAGATATTGGGGTGAATTAAAAATGGAGCAGCCAGAACCTTTCAGCCTGGAAGAACAAGAAAAAAATAGAGCAGTCCATTCCCGAAGAGCTGGGAGTTTGCAGGGTGGGGATGGACCTGGAGCTGAGAGAGAAATAAAAACGAAACTGCCAGGGTCTGGGAGAGGGAGGAAAAATAGCAGATAGGGATTGTCAGGCAGAGAAAAGTTGGGTATAGATCAAAATACAGCAGGAGAGAGAGAAAAAGATGGGTGTGAACTGGCTGATTCGAGAAAGGAAAAGAATGTTTTATAAAATGGGCACCCCAAGAGAAGTTCCAAGTGTGCCCATGGGGTCAAAAAAGGTTGGGGACACCTATGTATTTAAGATTTTCTAAAGACAAAAAGGGGCTTAATTTATGCCAGAGCACACTATGGCACTGTGGTCTAAACCACAGAGCCCAGGGCTTGCCGATCAGAAGGTCGGCGGTTCGAATCCCCGCGACGGGGTGAGCTCCCGTTGCTCGGTCCCAGCTCCTGCCCACCTAGCAGTTCGAAAGCATGTCAAAGTGCAAGTAGATAAATAGGTACTGCTCCGGTGGAAAGGTAAATGGCGTTTCCTTGCACTGCTCTAGTTCGCCAGACACAGCTTAGTCATGCTGGCCACATGACCTGGAAGCTGTACGCCGGCTCCCTCGGCCTATAGAGCGAGATGAGCGCGCAACCCCAGAGTCGTCCATGACTGGACCTAATGGTCAGGGGTACCCTTACCTTTATACTATGCTTATTCTACATATATTTTGGAATATATGAAGCACTTAATAGTGGAAGCATCCCTGAACATATTCAAAGTGCTTTTTGTATCACCTCTGAAGTAGAGGGAATTCCCATTCATCTGGGACAAGGGAAGGGCTTCCAGATCAGGTTTTTTTTTTTTGTTTGTTTCAGGTGGTTTTTGACCAGATATCTCTTTTTCTAATGGGGGAGACAAGCACTGGGCACTTGACATGCTTGATGGAGAGATCACTCTTATACGAACACTTGCGTTAGTCAAACAGGAAAGATCCACCCAGCTTTAGCCCCTAATAGGGCTCAAAGAAAAAAAATTCAACAAAAGCAATGTATTTCACAAGGATGATGATTTAGTGCTATGAAACAGGAAAAGTGGTGGCCCTGCAGCTCCTTTTACAGTGATAACAGTGGCAGGAAATTGACTCCACCTCTTGGAATAGGATACATACAAAAATCTGTCAAATGAATGACTGAATGAGTGACTGAATGAAACATTCATGTGGTCAGGTCCTGTGATTTCACCCCACACTACCCGAGGGAATGAATAAGTGTGGAAGAATTTAGCTAATTCGAAATGGGCTGAAAACCATGACAACGTTAATTGTGAGCAGAGAAATTAATTCAGCTCCAAAACCAACCAAGTATCTTCTAGATCACGGGTGTCAAACACAAGGCCCGCGGGCCGAATGCGGCCCGCCAGACCTCGTCATGTGGCCCGTGTAGCCGCCGCCGGCCGCCAGCCTTCACCTTTTATTCTTGCTTTTTTTTTTTTGACACAAGAAAGCTGCCTCCTCAGCGCATGCGCGGCAGCCTACAAGCCAGAGAACGTCTGCCCTCTAGCGGCGCCAGCCGTTTTACACAGGAAACCTCCACTTTACATGCATTCAGGAAACCTCCACTTGTTTTTATATTGAGCACATTTGAATATCTACTTGCCATTATTCTGACTATGTTTCTGCTTTCAGAGCTAGTTATTACAAAAAACAGTAATAATTGAATGCAGTGACAATAATTTATGATAATAAAGAGTGGACACATAGTCCTACAGATACAACCGGCCCTTTGAGGGTGACCAAACTGCTGATGCGGCCCCCGATGAATTTGAGTTTGACACCCCTGTTCTAGATTGTCATGAATATAATAGTGTCTCATTCTAAGCAAGGAGAAAGGATGAAAAGACATCGAAGGGAGGAAACAGGATTTTTAAAATTTCAGTTACAGATAGGTAGCCGTGTTGGTCTGCCATAGTCAAAATAAAAAAATACAAAAAAATACCTTCCAGTAGCACCTTAAAGACCAACTAATTTGGTCTTGGTATTTTTTTATTCAAAATTTCAGTAATAGCTAATTTTCAATTACTGGTAATGAAGCCTGCTTACCATCACACAAGAATGCAAAGGCTTCTGTTTTCCACAGGATTATTCATCATTGCATAAGTGGGCACTTAAATATTTACCTGACCACCCACCACATAAGACAGAGTACAGAAAGACAGCCTTTGGGATAGTCAACAGCAATTGCTTTTCTTAGGATGATGGAGTGTAATCCATCACTGAGTCAGCATTCTTAGGGTTCTCAAGATGTTGATATACCTTCTGCTCAAAGAATGATGCACTCACAAAACATTCCACCTCAGTTTCTTGCCAGCATCATTGTTGGCTGTAACACATCAGTTTGTTTCAACACACACACAGAGAGAATTATTAATCATTCAAGCTAAAAGAAAATAAATTAGCAAATAAAACTAACACCTATTAAAAGCCAACAACAGCAGTTTTAAGCAGGCCACACGGCAGAAGATTGAGAGATGCAAAACTGCACACTCTTCTCCTTCTTTGGCTCCAATTTCTCCTGCCATCCTTAATCAGGGGTCCCTCTGAACCAAGATTTGGAACCAGAATTGGAGGCTGCTTCCACAGTTACATGATCAGTTAGATCATCTAAGCATGATTGCCATTTGTTTTTATGGGAGGAAGAAAATAATGTATGTATGGCATTCTTTCCTTCCCTCTGCTGCTTTAAGTAGAGTGCACAAATTCCAACCAAAGGGAAATGAAAGTACCTTGACAAACCTCTGTCAAACAAAAAAGGTGATCTTTTCCAGAAGCTCCAGATAAAAGAGTGAGACCTGCAGTTCAGCAAAACTGTAATTTTACAACTTATTTATTAAGTCAGATGTAACTCTTCTGCTGATGCTTCCCAAAATGGTGCATGTAACAATCACGTATTGAAATCTCAATAGGAAAAAGAATAACAACTTAATTGAAAAAATCTATGTAAGGAAATTCAAGTTTTAAATGTGAAATTTTAGATCTGAATGTGAAATTTCTGTTTCAGCTTTCAAGCACACAAGACTTGTGGGCACATCTGAGGGTTGACATCAAATTATGAAAGGTCATAATCTACTGAGCAACTTCTTTTCTTGCAGATGATGCCGTGTGAGCCCTTCCCCACATGCTCATTAAAAAACATATTTTTCAACAGTATTTGCACTGACTCAGGACATTTTGCCAACAAAAGAGTTGAAGTTTCAACTTCCAAAGGTACTTACAATATGTGTAAGCAGGAAATCTGTTATAATCAGACTTCGGTGGGGGAGATTATTTTTCAAAAGCTACTTACAAATTTAACTGATCAAGCACTAGTGTTTATTAATGTAATATAACATTGCAGATTAGGATTGCATTTTACTGGGGTACTTTAAGAAGAAAAAGATTCACAGAGCCTTGAATTCGCAGGAGTGATTTTGCAAATAAATACTTTGACATTTGCAATTCTGTCATTCTTAAGTATTTGGCCACGTTATTTATATAAGCTATGTCTGGTTGGTGGCATCTTTTTAGTCTGCTGCAGAAGTTTGGAGAAAGCATGGGGTCACCATGCTGCCCATTCCTTTGAGACCTCTGAGGGAAAAGCTTAACATATCAACAGTAGCAGTAGTAATAGTTCTCATTTTTACTGTTGTTAATTTCATGGAAGTGAGAGATAATTTTCACGTTATGCTCTGGGCAAATCATAATTGCCTCTTTGCTGCATTTTCCTAATGGTGGCATTGGTGTAGCCCCTCTCACATCTTTAAGCAGCCGGCTACACATGTACCAATGCCACTTTGTATAATCTGAGTGAAAACAGACAACCATAACCTGGAAATAGGTGTCAGCAGAACTTCCAATCATCACGATCCCTCCTTTCCACATGGTTTTAATTGCCTCTTAAAGAAAGTAAAAACAGTTATGAATAATCTAATAAGGATCAGCAGGCACCTGCAGAACTCTGGCCTACAGCTGTACAGAATCAAATTCAAGAAGCAAAAACAGAGAGAACTAAAGGAAGGCAACACATATGTGCATTATCCACACATCATTTCAAAGCCACAGCAAAGGGAATGCACTAATGCCATTTTTGGCATAAAAGGTGCATGCCACTCTGGAAAAGGATCTCACATGAGTGTTTGCTTAAGGAACTTTCAGGATTCGCTTTCAAATAAGATGGTGGACCAGGAGGAGCGGCTTGTTAAAGCATAACATTTCTTTTTTTAAATACACAGGCTGTTCATCTTAAAAACGGCCAACAGAAAGGCAAAATTATGTAGCCTTGCAGGGCAAACGTATGGTGTTCAGAGTGAGGTGGGGAAATTCCTAATAGTCGATTTCTTATCCCTGCTGGCTTGTGCCAATCAGGGCAGAAGTGGCGGGGAGAGTGGCTTGTTCTCTCTTTGTTCCCCCTTTTTTTTGCAAACCATTGTGCTCAACCAGTTTGGGAGTATATTGGAGGAACCCTGTGGATCCAGTCTCCTCTGATCACCTGATACTACTGCCTCTACTGCTGTCAGAGCAATGGCAGCGGAAAACTATCACAGCAACAGGGATCCCTGATCAAAGACCTCCTCTTCCGACTGTAGACCTTCCTCTCTGACCCCAGAGCAAGTACTGGAGCATCTTCCAGCCCCTCAGCCACCCCACCCCCCGAATTTCCCTTCACAAAATATACCGAAATACATTCTCATGCAATATAAAACTGATCTTTGCTTCCTGAGTGACTTATAGTTTGGGTAAATGTTGCTTTACCCAGCCACTTCCTTGTGATACATTGCCACCACGATAACATAACCATCTACAAATGTCAGGTGTTGTGGCATCATTGGAGTAAGTTTCCCGACTGACGCCAACATCAGCCACCATTGACATGGTTTGTGGGGAGGGAAACTCTGTGCATTGTGGTACCACCTTTTGAGGATTTGGAGACATTACAGCACAGAGGTAGAAACTCATCACGAGGAAGCAGGTGGGACATCTGGACCACACACTTATTCTCAGATAATATAGAAAAAGAACCTGTAAAAATATAAAAGCCATGTTTTTGTTTATTAATATATTTGTATGCCACTCTTCAATCAATTAGTTCCCAGGCAAATCTGCAACAATATAGATAACAATGGAACAAAACAAAATCATAATAAAAACAGGAATCCAGCAAGAAAGAAAAAATGCCTAAAATGATCAAACTCAGAATTTAAAATATATTTTCCTCCCTTCTGGATTTTACCCATTTCACAATGGGCAGCAGAGGTGCCTCACTGGATGATCTCAGTTAATGTTGCTGTCGAACAGGTACTCCTTTACATGACTAGATCTTTGTAGGGCTTTGAAGGTCAACCCTGAGACCCTGAATTCAGAGATGTACCTGCAACCAGCAAAGCTCTTTAAGCACTAATGTGATTCTAACACTTGATCCCAGTTAGTAGTTTGGAAATAGGCTGAACTAACTGTAGTGTCTAAGCAAAGCCAATTCCTTGCCCCTCCCTCATTCACTTATCTCTATCCACTTTTGGTGTCCTCTCCTCCCAATATCAGCATTCCACAAGTGCCCGGGCAAACAGGTCTACCATTATGCGGCACCAAAATGCCAACAGCGTTGGTGCCAGGTGGACTTCGTATACACGGCTCTTCCTTCTAAACCCTTCCCTACCTCATTCTCAGTCCACACCTTCTGTGACAAATCTATCCTATCACTGTGGATTGATCAAAATCTATAAGAGCATTTTCCATCTTTCCAAAAATAAAATAAAACAAAGTTATTTCAAGCAATAAATCATTGGGTTGGATCCAGAGGACGGACTCCTACAAATGACCTGTATATTGAGCATTCATCCTGATTTGCTTGCACAAATTTTTTGCAGAGATTACACTATGTTGGGTCTTGCATTGAGTATTATTCCTTCTGATTTGTTCATGTGGAGGTTATGCAACAATGAGTGTTTACCCTAAACTTGTCCTGATTTGCCTGTGCAGTCGAATTACGGCTTCCTGTTAATCTTTTATTTACCCCATGTTAATTCCTGTTAATCATTTATCCATCCCAAATGCAACAAGTTTGCTCTGGATCCAACATATTGTTTCCTCCCCTTCCCCCACCCCAATATGCTACATATCCAGTAATAAATTCTTAAGAAAAACATTTAAAAAGACTGCTTAAAACTACAGAGCTATGTATACTTACTTGGGAAATAAGCCCAGTTGAACTCAGCAGAGTTTATTTCCAAGTCAATATGCGTAGGATTGGGCTGCTAGTACTTTAAGCGCAAATTGCTTAAAGAAGGAATTTGCTTTTGTGTGGTGAAAAGGAGGTTATGTTCTGTAGCCACTGGGTGCAGCTACATTTGTGCAGAGGAATTCGTAACAGGAAATATGCAACACCTTTGAATTCCAGAAGAAGAAAAAGAAGCCATCTAGGTTTTCAGTGCCCTTTAGACATGTTTTCCTTCTATGCAGCACCTTCAAAAACAGTTTCTTAACAAATTAGATGACCCGTCCAATGTGCCCCCATCCCAAACAATATTTAGTAAGGAGCAGGAGACCGAGAAGAAAAAGTTAACAGCTGTTAAAGAAACCAATTTGTTTAGATAGTTCTGAATCACTGGTGTACAGGACATATTACAGGGTACGAATGGAGGGAAAACACTCCTGGTTTTGATTTGAAGTAGCCACATCAAACTGACTTCATTAAACTGGGCTGCAGTATGTAGGCGGTGGGATGGGGGAGAAATACAGGAGTGTTTTAAAGATGTCAGGGAAACATTTCTACAGTTCCCACCCACCAAAAAAATAAAGATTTGAGGCAATAGACAACATCTGGGGGAAGGGGACCAGTTATACAGTGTAACCAATCCTTAAAAGAAATAATAAAAGTGTGACCATCTCCTGTGTTGTTTCATACTACAGCTTTGTTTCATATGTGAAAAACATTTTTTTTTACCCTCCTACAGTAAGTAAGGAACACTGTGTGACAGAAATGCCAGGCCTGAGCTTCCACATTCCTACATCACAGGAAACCATAACAAAACAGGCTTCCCTGAACACACAGAGCCTGGTTACCTGTAGGCTTCAACAGAACATTCTTTAACAGGGCTTGGTGGTAGCACCCAGCACTCTTGGGCATTGTGGGTAATTAAAATGGCAACTCTCGGCCACCTGGGACTGCTTGGAGCACTGCTGCTGGACCCACCAACAGGTGAAAGAGTCTACCAGAGAGGCTTAAGGCCTTTTAAAAACTTGTGCCAATCCTGTTATCCAGGTCTGGTGTTTTTGTTTTGTTTTTAAGTTGTACTTCCCCTCAAAGTTTCTATTTACCTCCAGCTGCATCTGCTGCCATTGTTTCTCCCATTTTCAGCACCATTTTCTCCCCTGGCTGGTGCTGCTTTCTGCTTCCAGGATTTGTCGCAAGGGTGATCCCAGCTAGAAGACATGACTGTGGGATGATGTAACGGGCAGCAGATGGACATGGTTGTGAGGGCAGAACTTTCTTCATTGGGCTGTCCCACCACATTCACCCACCCAACCAGAGATGTCCCAGTAAAACAAGGTGGACACCACAATGCCTGCTTGAGCCACCTGTTTTAGTGATGTGATGTTCACATTCCACAGGTGTGAACAAAATACTCCTGAGTACTCTGCACCCGCAGCTACTGCTTCCGCCTTCCCTGACTCCACCAATGAGATACACCATGAGATGCATCCAGGGCAGAAGTAGGGATGGGCTCAGCTCTTCAGCAGAGCTTCCTTTCTTGCACCGAGGAAAGCACCGGGATGATATATCTTCGTATCCCTCATGGGAAATTGACACTATTCACCTCAGCTAGTAGAATTTGGCACACAAGTGGACACTTTCCTGCTAGGAACATTAAAGGTACTTTCCACTTTTAGTGAAAAAGGATGTTTTATCAGAGCTGAAGGACACATTTCCACCTGGCAAAGGCACTTGAGGAGGGTACAAAGCAGGACTGGTAAAACATGTGGGAACAGGGGAGAGCCCAAAGGGCCAGATAGAGGGGTCTGGAGGTCAGCATTTGGCAACCAGTTCTGAGGTTCCAAATTCCTGTGTAGCATTTCCATGTCATAGGAAACCATAAGAAAGGGTTCCCTGAACTCACACAGAGCCTAGTTCTTGAAGGGTGGTTGCATTTCAAAGGGAAAATCTTCAAAGTGCAGCCGCCGCCATTTCTATCTGATCTTTTTGAACTTTGACCATCTTATCATTCTCACCGCAGAGACAAAATTTCTTGAAGCTGAGACAGAGGAGTTCAGATGATACCAACACACACACACACACACACACACACACACACACGTACCTGGAAAGAATGCATAGGGAGGATAATAGGGCTACATGGCCTATTCTCACCCCCTGTAATACCCAATGACCATATCCCTGATGTTTACACAACTGATGCATGTCAGCTCCATAGGCCTACTGATGATGGAAATATAGTTCTTCCATATGACACCATTAGGGTTCTTTCATAGTGTCTGTGGCTGTATCATTGGAATGTGCAGGCATTATCGTCTATTTCAACCAATCGGGCTG
The DNA here is from genome assembly GCF_965112155.1 of Podarcis liolepis. Classification (NCBI taxonomy): domain Eukaryota; kingdom Metazoa; phylum Chordata; class Lepidosauria; order Squamata; family Lacertidae; genus Podarcis; species Podarcis liolepis. The sequence continues at coordinate 58,486,357 of NC_139559.1, forward strand.
GAGAACTCAAAATCCCATAGGATTCTGAGTATCCCTTGGCACCACCTGGAGCATGAATGTGAGTGACTCGTGCATGAAAGTGTGCAGCCGGTACATTCAGAAATCAAGCCAGGAAATCTACCCGCTTGAACTTTCAGCGGCATGCCTGGTGACAATAAAACCTCCCATCCCTCATTTGAAGCTGCTTCATGTGTGTAATGCACTTGCTTACACATGTTTACTTTGAACTGATAACTTCCAGAGGGGTAGCCATGTTGGTCTGTTGTAGCATAAAACGGCAAATATTTTAGTCTTTTAAGATGCACCAAGCCTCTTTGTTGCCGCTGCTGATAAGGAGCTGTTGACAGATGGGGAGGGGTGGACACATGCTTCTGCAGGCAAGCAGCTCTTCAAGGCTTCAGAAATGCAGGCTGCCAGCATCAACACCTTCTCCTTTGCAGTCCCCTCTACCCCAAGAGGAACATGGGGCCCAATCCTACTCATGTTTGCTCCCAAATCATTTATACTGAGCACAGCGGGGCTTACTCCCAGGTAAGGGGGCACAGGAGTACAGCCTTAACAGGCAGCAATATATATATTTTTAAAAAATATGCTCCTCTCACTGTTATTTAAAACCAAAGCGCTTGAGCAGCCATAACATTTTCCAGATCACATTCCTACCTCCCCTAGTTTCTAAGCTCTCAGGAATGAAGGTGGCTTATACATTTTGTTTAATCTGGTGCTTTCAAAATGGTGCTTCGTTAGTTGCTGGTGACCTGCCACGTGCACTAACACCAGAACTGTAGGAGAGCGAAGTGATTTCCCCACCCTCAAGGGGGGGAATGGGCTCCCCATGACTTCAAACAGCTGATTATAGTAGCATAAGGAAGCATTTTTATGACAGGTTTAAGAGTTGCTAAGTAACTGCCTGGAGGATTTTGAATATAAAAGTTTGTTGGGGGGGACGAGATTAACAGATAAAGCTTCTCAGGAGAAAGAAAAAGGTCACGACTATTTATTTTCAATGGAAAAGTTAATAAAGAAAAAACAGCCCCTGCCTTCATATTTTGCCAGGGGACGGGAGTTTATAAACTTATGAAAGACTTATTAAAGAGGCAGCATACCTCTGAATGCCAGATGCTGGTGAAATCTGCTTGTAGGCTTCCCAGAGGCATCTGACTGCTCACTTGTGGAAGTTGCATACTAGACCAGATAGGCTTTTCCTCTGATATGGAAAGGCTCCTCCTATGGTCAGCCAGAATGTAGAGGTACCACAAAAGAGCTTCTCATTTCCATCCTGAGACAAAGGGTATTTTGGAATCAATGTCATGGAACTCAGCGGAACATATTTCTGAATAAACATGTATGGGAATAGGTTACACATCAATCGTCTGCATCCAGTTGTATACTAATAATGCTCTATCAAATCAATTTATATATTTATTTTTAAGAAGGAAAAAACAATCAGACTTGCTTGTGAAAATAAATAAATCATGCTCTGCCTTATTAAATGGCAGTCCTTAACGTACTGGCAGCAGCGCAAACCCTTTCTTCTGGCATTGCAAATCGACTGAGACCAAAAAAGGGACTAGCAGAGAACAACCCTATCATTGATGGCTAAATGTCATATGGAAATAAAAAGGACACTTGAAGCCTTTCTCTCGGCTGACAATGAGACAGCCAACCTTAACCCCAAGTACTCTGAATCACTGAGTAGCAATTAACTTTACAATGGCCATGTTAGCAGTATCGAGCACTGATACCCTGCGAGTCAATTATAATGGAAAGAATGTATTTATATCTCTTCAGTAGAAGCCAAGAATATGCGAATCACATCACTGCGGATTCTGCATCAATTTGTTGGATTAGGCTTTTACTCTTATGTGCTTAGACCACTGTGGTCCTAAACAGACGTTGAAAGGGCTATGTTTGGATCTTGTGCAATTTTCAAATTACCGTATTTTTCGCTCTATAAGATGCACTTTTTCCCACCTAAAATGTAAGGGGAAATGTGTGTGCGTCTTATGGGGTGAATGCAGGCTGCACAGCTATCCCAGAAGCCAGAACAGCAAGAGGGATCACTGCACAGTGATCCTTCCTGCTGTTGTGGCTTCTGGGATTCAGAATAGTTTTTTCTTGTTTTCCTCCTCCAAAAACTTGGTGCGTCTTATGGTCTGGTGTGTCTTATAGAGTGACAAATACGGTACACAGATTTGGGTGGATTTACTTATGCTTCAGGGTTTGGAATCAAGAAGCCAAGAAACTTGAACCTTTTTTTTTTTAAAAAAAAAAAAAGGTTACAAGAATGTTCTTATCAGATGACAAGTGATAACTGCAACTTTCCTTGTTTCCTGGGAACAACTGGTTATTTACAATGCAAGTTGAAAAAAACCAAACCATTTAGAAGATACTGCGTTGGAGTGGTTCATTAATAAATGAATTTATTATTGTTATTTTTCTGTGCCAAGGGTATTAGAAAGTTATTAATAGGTTTTGCATAACCATCAGAACAGCTGGACTATATCAGGAGTAGCCCTCCAGATGTTGGACTCCTAACTCCTATCAGCCAATGATGAGAGATGATCAGACCTGGAGTTCAACAACATTTGAAGGGCCACAGGCTTCCCACCCCGGTGCCACGGGACCTAAAATAATTGAAATCTACAGGTGAAAGAACTACCCAGTGTGTTCTGTATTGGCAGCCACTTGTTAAGACAGGATGAAGAGTGTATCATGGGGGAGTAAGGTTTCATAGCATTTTCCGGGTTATAAGTCGCTGATACACTATTAGCACAATCTGTGCATCCCTACTTGTAAATAAAGCCTATGCAGATCAACTGGACTTCTGAGTAGACATGTAAAGGATTATACCCAAGAGTTATAATAAACTCCCTGTCAGCTCAGGGCTTAGCAACCAGTGAATGAGGTCTTCACAAAAGGGTTGTTGTTGTTTTAAATATCCTAATAGAGAAGGTCCTTGGTTAACACAAGTCACCACTATGCTCTCAGTGGCTCCATTTCTTGCCAGCTATCTACAAAACAAAAACAAGCAGGAAAACACCATTACAGATACCTACAGAGATAAGCTGAAACAACATATTCTCTGAGCAAAAGTGCAAGATGCAGAATGAGAGTTCGTGATCTACATGTGCACTTCGCTGTGTTCTATTTATTTATAGATTGGCTCTGATGTGTTCCATCAAAGGCTAGTTCAATGCAGCAGGCAGCTAAAGGATGGGAATAAACTTTGGTGTCCATCGAGTGTCAAATGTTTTCACAGGGGGACTTCAGATGGCCTTTTGCCAGAAGGTACAGACCTCTTATTCTTTGACTTACATCCTTCAGGGTAGCTCCAGATCCAAGCTACAAATTGGAATGGGATGAATAGAGCTGAAGATACAGATTTTCTCTGTGTGTATTCAGAGAATGGGGAAGCACTCGGCGGCTGCTTAAAATCTTAAAATGTGTGGATCCTTTACCACGTGCAGAGTGCTCAGCTGTGGTATCTGATAATGCCTCTAATAGCAACATGCCCACTTCCAAAAATTGCCACCTGACAGTGGAAAAGGATAGGGAAGATGATCTCAGCCACATCAGTGAGAGTTACAGATAGGGCCATTTGAGACAAAAAAAGTGGCACCCTGCTCTGCCACACCGTCTACCCTGCTGCTGCCACTGCAGCAGAATTCATGAGATTTCAGTGAGCAGAAATCAACACTGATGCTGACACCACTTCTCCACCAGCAGCGGGGCAAATGGGGACCCCGCAGAGGTGCCATTTTGGGTGCTTCCATGCCCTGAGGTGGCTGCTTCACCCCACCTCATGGGTGGATGCTGTTGACCACCATCTCTCCACACAGTATCAATGCTGTGCAATATTGCAAGTGTGGCACCACTAGAATGAGTTAGTTTATCTTCCCCCTACCCCTGCTAGCAAAAGCAGATCAAATTGTGCAATATAGCAAATATAGCAGAGTGTGTTCTCCATAATAAACTTAAACAATCTTGTTTGCTCAATTTCTAGAAATTTCACCAAGTTGTGGAATGTACTTCACTGGTGCAGAATTCGGATTGCCAAGCTGAGGAATTCTTTTTATTATTATTATTTTAAACAGGACAGTGAGGTCCAGCGCCGAGGGCCTTCTGGCGGTTCCCTCGCTGCAAGAAGCCAAGTTACAGGGAACCAGGCAGAGGGCCTTCTTGGGAGTGGCACCCTCCCTGTGGAATGCCCTCCCCCCAGATGTCAGAGAGAAGAACTACTACCAGACTTTTAGAAGACATCTGAAGGCAGCCCTGTTTAGGGAAGCTTTTAATGTTTAATAGACTATTGTTTTTTAATATTCTGTTGGAAGCCCCGCCCAGAGTGGCTGGGGAAACACAGCCAGATGGGTGGGGTATAAATTATTATTATTATTATTATTATTATTATTATTATTATTATTATTATTATGGATTTACCCATGGTTTTCAAACTTCTCCTGCACTGTTGAAGAACTTTAGTCCTCCCCTAGAGAATACAGGGAAACGGCCTCTCCAATTCCATTAGTCATGAATGTTGGGTGCAACTGTGGGTCCAGATTTAAATATTGTTTCATGTTATTTTAATATTGTTGGCTGAAGCAACGGGCTTGGACCCCATCCTCCTCAGAAAGGCCAAGGTTTCTGTCATCTACCCATATGAACTAACAATAGAATTCCATTCAACATTAAGTGAGCTGAAATTTCTCAGAAGATAATATTCTGAGAAAATTTCCCTGGATAATTTTTCCTCTCCCTCCTCCTAGCCACCCTCAAGAATATCCAGCAATATGCCCCCACTCAATTTTACTGCCCATGAATAGTGTGGGAAATGCGGGGGGGGGCATTTTCATTTATCCATAGTTTTAGAATTGCTTTAAAAACAGTTTGAGTTTATGTTAAAACATAAAAGGTTACTCTGGAAATTTTGCAACCTGCTTCTGAGAATGAGGACTTTTGTTTTTTCCGAAGTGAATCTTTATAGACCATTTAATAATCTTAACCAGGAGAGTTTATACAGATGCAGTTCAAAGAAGAATTCCTGGGAAAAACAACGTTCTTAATAAAATATTATTCCTTGAAAATCAACAGCCCTCTTGTTTTTCTTTTTGCAGTGCAGGGCATGTTGGGATTTTAACATATTAAGAGTTTTTCCTTATGATGATACATAGCTGCCAGTCAAGTACATAAGGTTATGTGTTGGCGCAATCAGCTTTGACACTTCCATTTATTAGATGAGCATTACAGGCCAATGACTGATACTTTATTCATTTATATTTAAATTTCCACATCACCCTTTCTCCAAACGGAAGGCCATAATTACTCCGGCACTATTACAGAATGTTCCACAGTAACAGTAAAAAGCTGAAAACACAACCCTTAGATATCATGTTTTGTTTATTTTCTTTGAAGAATGAAGAGTGTGGGTGCCATTTGTTATGTAGAGTTTAAAATAAAAGATGGTGGGTGCACAAGAAATGCAATTTGGCACACCAAGAAGATGTCAAGCAAATCTGGAGATTTGTACTGAATGTTGGCTTCATAGACCCTCCCAAACCACTGACCTGCCGCAGAAATCAGCTTCCCTAGCTTAAGGCATGCATTATGCATTCATTATGACTGCATTATGACTGCCCCAACAATAGGCTCTGTTGCATGACTGGAGCAGGAGAACAAAAAGCCATGAAGACAGGAATAGGAAGCTGCTTAATATCACCTTGGACCATTGGTCCACGCAGACTGGCAGCAGCTCTATGAGGTTTTTCACCCCAACTCTACCTACAGATGTCAGGGACTGAAACCGGGATCTTCTTCACGGAAAGCACGTGCCTGCCTCCTCAGTGCTCCACTGTTGCCAGCTCCCCTACACGGTAGACTGGAGAAACCATGGAGAAGTCATGATAGGGTCATGAAACACACATTCTTTATTGCGGTCCGAAGACCCACAAAAACAGTTTCGAAAGCAAAATGAAGCAGAGATACAAGGAAAAGATACTAAGGCAGTCACTATGTTTTATCCAGAGCATGTTGATTTCTATTTCTTATTATCTGCCACAGTCAGGGTAATATCATTTGACCTATCTTCGAGAAGATATTTGAGATAAAAGGTTACAGAATTTCCAGGTAAATTTAGCAATACTGTAAGGGTTTAATTCAGGCATGGCCAAACTTGGCCCTTCAGCTGTTTTCAGACTACAATTCCCATCATCCCTGACCACTGGTCCTGTTAGCTAGGGATGAGGGGAGTTGTAGTCCCAAAACAGCTGGAGGGCCAAGTTTGGCCATGCCTGGTTTAAGTAATTAATCCCTGGCTTGTTTATACAGCCCACAGTGTATTAAATAAATACAAATAAATAAATAAAACTTAACCAGCTGACCAATTGCATTGCAGATAACTTGGTTCTGCCCCTCCCTAACATAAAGCCCCCCCCAAAAAAAATTCTGGCTATGCTCACAAATACATTCACAAAGAAGACATTTTCACATATTGTGAAATCTGGCACTTTTGATGCATGCTGCAAGGGGCTGCTTTCTGATAACAATGAGACATGATTGACTGCATAGACTGCATTGCCATTGAGAAATATTTGTTCCTTAGTCACCTTGTAAGCAGATGTTAATTGGAAGTGACACTGATTACACTTTTACGTGTGCTGTTAGCACACTGTTTGCCAACCTTTATGGTCACATATTAGGTATAACGTAGTATCTCTCTAGTGCTTGCTACGTTGTATATGAAACATCACCCTAAGCTCTCTTACGGCTCTGCCTCTAGTCTACTGAATCCATTAGCAGGCAAGAGGGTAGGATGACAGACATGCTGATCTGATGCCATGCCATCCTGCCAGCTGTGTCACTTATGGCCACCACGGCTTGCCACTCATTGTTCAGCACATACCTTTAATGATTAGTGGTCATAATTAGAATATTAGAAGAACAGCCCCAATGTCGTGCTCTCCAGATGTTTTGAACTAAGACTGACGGGTTGAGCAGAGTTGCAGCCCCAACAATCTGGAGGGCACCGCATTGGTTAAGGTTGTTACAGAACCATAGATTTGGAAGGGGTCTTGCACGTTATCTAGCCCAACTTCCTGCTTGATCCAGAAAATCCATAGCTAGAGCATCCGCAACAGACCAAGATGTCCAGGCTCTGCTCAAAGACCTCTGGTAAGGAACAGCTGCTTCTTCCTCTGTCTCAGTAATTGGTTCTGCTGCCAGACTGATCTTACCACCAATAGGTTTCTCCTAACATTCGGCAGAAATCACCCCTCCTGGAACGTCAGCTCATAAAACATACAGTTAGATGAAGGAGTAAACCTCTGCAAGACGTAACAATTGTAAATAATGCTGGATTGGTAAAATGTTTAGTTTATCCATTAAGAAGCTTTTCCTTTTAGAACAACATCAGCAGTATTTATTGTTAGTAACAATGAAATGTTGTTGTTGATATTGGAAAGAAAGTCTACTACTTTCACATTCTGAATGGAGAAATGGAACATTTTACCAAACCAGTATAATTTATAATGTATAGAAAATATCTGTGTTAGTTAGTTAGCCTATTCCACAAATGTGGAAGGGCTGCATAATTCAGTGGTGGAGGACACGGATTGCGTGGAGAAGTTCAGTCCCTGGCATCTCCAGGCAAGTATGGCTGAAAGAGGCTCTTGCCGGTAACCCTGGAGATCTGCTGCCAGATAGTGTAGGCCATGGGTAGGCAAACTAAGGCCTGGGGGCCAGATCCAGCCCAATCACCTTCTAAATCCGGCCCATGGGCGGTCCAAGAATCAGCATGTTTTTACATGAGTAGAATGTGTCCTTTTATTTAAAATGCGTCTTTTATTTGTGGTTATTTGTGGGGCATAGGAATTCATTAATTCCCCCCCCCCTCCAAAATATTGTCCGGCCCCCTACAAGGTCTGAGGGACAGTGGACCGGCCCCCTGCTGAAAATGTTTGCTGACCCCTGGTGTAGGCCAACGGTCTGTCTCATAGAAAGCAGCTTCCTATGTAAGCTGTGGGTCTGAGAATGGAGCGGTCTTGGAGCAGCAGCAGCTGCTGGGATACAAAGACTGCTCTGGCAATTTCACAACCTCAGATCCAGGAACACAGTATGTGAAGCATTTGCCTACAATCCTCCCCATGATGGATTAGGTGAGTGAATACTAAAAACCTAGGTATTATTAGGGTTAGGCTTCCTTCATCATTTCCCATCTCTGTACCTCTAAGACAGGCACAGGCAAACTCTGGCCCTCCAGATGTTTGGAACTACAATTCCCAGGGATGATGGGAACTGTAGTCCCAAACATCTAGAGGGCCGGAGTTTGCCTGTGCCAGCTCTAAGATCATTAACTGTTGAAACCAGGCAAGGCAATACTATAATGCTGGATCCCCCCCACCCCCACCCCTCAAAGCAAGCACTACTTAAAACAATGGAAAACGATGACTATCAATTACAGCCTGATAATCCAGTCCATAACCAATTAGAAATGTCAGTCATGTTGTTAACACTCAGATTGTCATGAACTTAGCAGCAGCTTTATGTATTTTTCTAAATCCAATTTAGACTCAAAATATGTTTTATTAGCTGCAGACAAGAATATTTAAATTCAAAATATATATAGATATTTTAGAGTTTCATCTTTTGAAATGGCAAATGGCCATATTCAAGCCACATGTTGGCTACTTGTTTTTTTTCTTCTTCTTCTTCCTGTTCACAAAAAGGCGAAAGTTGACACGTCTCAGTACAAACCTTTCTCTGTTTCTTGAGAAAACAACAATAAAACACCCGTTGCCTTTTATCCACATCTGGCTGCAGCAAAAACAGTGACCCGTAGAATTCAAAATTTCATACTTCACTGCTGCAGGCTAGCATCCAGAGGTTATTCTTGCCCATGTTTATGAAAGATCGAGCCCTGTCAGGAGGAGAAGTGCTTATTGAGAAAACACATGGAGTTTCTGCTTTCAAAAAATCATGGAATTAGGCAGTGATAAGAGGGTTCCCTCCCCTTATTCCCTGTGGGGGCTTGTAAGATTTAATGAGGAATAGCTGTTTGGTTAAATGCAAAAACAAAGTAAACAGTCTTAGACTGCAATCCTGTGCAGGCCTACCTAAAAACTGTTTGAACTCAATGGGACGTACTTCTGAGTAGATGTGTAGATGATTGCAACACTAGTTTTGAACACCACTAAGGGACAGCAATTGTTTGGTCCGACAGATATGGGTGGTAAACTCTCATTAATTTGTTAGAACTCAAAGAAGTAGAGTTTGCCAACCCTTTGGGGTTCAATGAACAAGACTAACTTGGGTCCATTAATTTCAATAGGTCTACTCTGAACGAAAGGGACGCGGGTGGCGCTGTGGGTAAAACCTCAGTGCCTAGGACTTGCCGATCGTATGGTCGGTGGTTCGAATCCCCGCGGCGGGGTGAGCTCCCGTCGTTCGGTCCTAGCTCCTGCCCACCTAGCAGTTCGAAAGCACTCTTAAGTGCAAGTAGATAAATAGGGCCCGCTTTATAGCGGGAAGGTGAACGGCGTTTCCATGTGCTGCGCTGGTGCTGGCTCGCCAGCTGCAGCTTCGTCACGCTGGCCACGTGACCCGGAAGTGTCTTCAGACGGCGCCGGCTCACGGCCTCTAGAGCAAGATGAGCACGCAACCCTAGAGTCGGACACGACTAGCCCTTACGGGCAGGGGTACCTTTACCTTTACCTTACTCTGAACGAAAAAAAGATACAACCCACTTTTCTTCTTTCCCACTCTAGGAACAATTGTCAAATCTTCCAGTTTCAGACACACAGATGAATAGACCGGGGTCCTAGCCAAGAAAGACAGCAGTAGAAGGCATTACCAAGGAGGCTGATGCTAGTTCCAATGTCAGAGAGCCAGTGCCCAGGGTACAATAAGTAGCAGTAAGTAAAGTGAAGTCAGTAAAATACAGAATCCTACAACTCTGGGTATTTTGCTGTTCTTCTCACTGTCATCCTCACAATTCCTAAGTGTAACCTTTTTTCCAAATAGTTGGTTCTTATTTACAGCATCACGTAGTTTTGTTTTTGTCTGAAATAAACTAGTCAACCATTGACTACCATAAAAAACACCCAGAATGCATTTCCTTTTTGGAACAGGCTCCCCCCTCCCCCCCATGTATATGGATTATATGAATGACAGTCCTGGTCACAGAGGATCTATTCTTCCTTCATAATTTGAATATGTTCCTTGGTGAGCCAAACTGAGTGCATGACACAATGTGAGCAAGTGAGCTTCACTAATACTCCCTAGGAAACTATTCAGACAACCCTACAATCCATTTAAATCAGAGAGCGAGGCAAATGAAGAAAGGGGGGGAGGCGGCTTCTTTTCAGTTTCTTCCTGCATTCCTGCATTACATTTATAATTGGTTCAGTTCACAAATTGCTGAGAAACTTCCTGTTTATGGTGTACATAAAAAAACACACCCGACAATATGTCAGATTCATGTAATATCTGACCTCCCTTAAATGACTGGTCACATTCATGAAAGTACAAAGGGATTTTCATATGCAAAGCATTGAATTCAAACACTGGACTTGAATGACTTCAAAAAGTTTTGTCAGCAATAGTCACTTTTCAGCTTCAGTCTGAAAACTCCGATAAGTTAAAATTCGTATTTTGGCCTTTTTAATATTAAAATTTGACTTTCCTCTTGTATACCCTTTCCCTCTAAGATACGGTGGCAGTATGAGTGTGGGGAACCTCAGATTCAAGGAGCAAAGGCAACCCTCCACAGGGAACCCTCCTCATTTGCCCTACTTCACATTTCCGGGCAGGAATACATCCTTGAACTCTGATAACACTTTTTGCTTGTCTGGACAAGGGGTGTATGGATGTGTGGAAACTAGCCTAGTGTGCATAGATAAAACGGACATTTGTTTGTCCCTCCCCTTTTGCTTCTGGCTTTGTCTATCATGGGCATGTGGCCTTTGGGAGGTTCCCCAGAAGGGAACATGGCTGAAAAAGGTTTCTTACTCCTGCAACAATGCATAGGCCCAGATCCTGTCTCTTAGCCTATAGTTATGATGTGAGGGAAGTGGGGAGTGAGTGTAAAATAATGAATTCTTCATTATACCACTTACCCCTGGGGGGGGTCGGGCTGGGGGGGGGTCGGGTCTTGCTAGCTCTATTGAAATGTTTGGCTTTCCTTGAAATTTCTCAGATGTTTCTTCAGAGATGGGACTTCCTAAGTTAATTTTGGTGGCAACTCTGAGGAAACCAGGCTACACTGATAGAGGCCTTCCTTCAATCTCCAAGCATTGAGGACAAACATCAGAAAAGGGCCTACATGAACTTGCCTTAGATGGCTACAAGTTTAGATTTCTGACCATAAGGATACATAACAATATAATTATGTTAATGTGTTATTTTAATATTTAATTATTGAATGATTATAATTACTATATTTAACAGTCAAAAGACTTTTAGAAGGCATGAATGCAGGCCAGGTATCCCAATGACCTCCATGCCTTGCAGGCCAACACATCCACATTTGGTTTGCATCAGTTTAGCTGTTAACTGCCCACATTCCGTCTTTCCCAAAAATGCCTTCCAAAACGTTAGCATCCCCTTCATGGGAATTTCGTTAAAACAAAAATTCAGACATTTATCAAAACAAGAGTTCATCTTTTTCCATGACTTTATTTCCTGGTAAAATTATGAATGAATCTCCTTTTCAGCATCAGTTTTAATGATGGTGATGACAATTGTTGTGTTGGGAGGACCTATTTCACTAACAAGAACCATTAGTGATCTAAATACTCCACCCTAATTTAAAAGGAAGATTTCTCCCCTGAGACTGGGACCTGGGCATTGTCCTTCCTCCACCACCTCCAAAATAAGATTTAGGAGATGCCTTTATGAAAGCCTAAAGGATTCAGACCTTCCTTGTTCTCAGCCAGGTAAGCATGTATAATCAGGTTTCCCTCTCCCCCACACTTGCAATTAACCAGGCATTTTGCCAACAGCCCTGGAGCTCCTGCCTGGTGTGTTCTTTCTTCTGCTTCTGTGACCTTTGGAGATGCCCTGAACTTTGATCTTCTGACTTGGCAATTGCCTCTTGCCTTCTGAACCTGATCTAGATCTAGTCTATCCATGATCATGTATATTGTCTTTGGCCCAGCTGTAGTCTATCTCAGAGCCAGGTCCAGGCCAGAAAACCCATGAAGTGAAGCCATTGGCTATTTTGCAACTCTCCCTTCTATTACAACTGCACATACATTCCTTATTTTTGCAAGGTGGTGGGAAAGCACTCTTTATATGTTCCCCCTCCCCCAGTTTCTCCTTCTTCCCATGGTTGGTGGTAGAGATAACATGAGGCAAAGCTAACAGCAGGATTTCTGTGAAAGGTGGAAGGGGGAAAGATGCTGATGAGTGAGCACCAAATATAGACAAAACTTTGGTGGGCATCAATAGGGTTCTTCTGGTGGCAGATTTCCAAAGCAAAATTCTGAGTGGAATCAGTTCACGAGGGCAAGCTCTTTTGGGAATCTTCAGTTTACTGTCTACATTCCTCTGAGCTTTCATTCCCTCTTGATAATATCTTGAGGCATTTGATAAGGAAATGCCTAAATATTTCCTCTCATAACACACCCAAATGGTTTATATGAATTAATAAATTATCCAAAATTGCTGTACATTTCCCAGAGCCTCTTGTTATCTGTAACTGCCTGCCTGAACTTGCATGCGTTGTGCTTCAAATTATCAGACAACTTGCAAGTGTTAGAAATGGGTAGAGCACCATGTAGATCAAGGATGGGGAACCTGTAGCTGTCAAGATGCTGTTGGTCTTCAGGTCCCATCAGCCGCAGCCAGCATGGCTGGTAGTCAGGGATTATGGGAGTTGGAGTCCAATGACAACTGGAGGGTGAAAGGTTCCATACTCTTGTTTCCACAACTGATAAACTGACATCTTGACAACTTCCCATAACCACCACACTATTGAGGTGTCCTTTAAAAGTTAGAAGAGTGCTGTGGGATCAACATAGGACCATCTCTTGCCACTAGGGTAATGTTTACAGTTCTGCAACCGGGCATGTCAGATAGGTCTTTTCCAGAAAGCTGGCACCCAGCAAAACCCAAATGATTGGCCCCACTTGTGATTGTGGTACACTAGCACTGTGGCAAAACCATCGTTATCTGATTGGTTACTCTGAAAACAGGATGTGGGACCACATGGGCCTTTGGCCTGATCCAACAGGGCTTTTCTTGTGTTCTTATATGTGGTCTGAAAATATTGTTTATTCCAAATATTTCAACCCCATTCTTCAGCCCAAAAGGCTTATGTAAGAGCAATAACATGTAAGACACTCCCTGGCCACAGACAGGTTACATTTTTTTACCTGCTTCCAACAATGTCCCAAATTCCAGCTTGTTCTTTTTAAAAAGTGCATTGAAAATACATGTGGCCCACCTAACCTTTCCCGTTTGGCTGTGATGCTATTTTACTACGGTGGTCAAGAGAGAAGAAAGAGGCTCCCTTAGGGTCGAAGGTTGTCAGAGCATATGTATTCCCAAGTCTGGCAAGCTCCGCATACGTCTGTGGTTAGAAGTGTGAATAAAAGGATCCAGCCTTCCAGACTGAAAGATTAGCGGGCCTCTGCTTATTTACACAATATTATACAGTCCTTGTTTCATACTTACATTCATATGAAGGCCAACAAATATTTGAAACGGAGGCCAGCTGTTTCGCATAAGCGTCCAGCGTCCTTCCCACTTGGTGCGGATTGAAAGGGATGGAAATGTCTCGTTCCCCACAGAATTGCAACCCACCCAGAAGTTCCAGATTCCTCAACATCCCAGGGATTTGTTTTTGTTTGTTTTTCTAACATTCCCTTTTTTCATGGGCTCTGTGTGCGTAGCAAAGAAACTGAAAAATTGCAGGCAAGAGGTATGCAGTGCTCCTGAAAACCTTCACCAATTCAACTCCTCCTCAAACGCAGGTTCTTTTGCATCTAAACACAGCAGTTCCCCTGCCATATTGGTCAACAGTTGGATTAAACCAGGGACAAAGAGTGGGTCCTCTGACAGATTCTCCCTCACTAAAGATGCGAGCTGGGTAACCCGACGATTTCCTGGGTGCTTAAAAGTTTCAACTCTCTCTGTTAACAAACTCTAGAGAGCTCTGCTTTAACTGTATGTGGTAATGTTTCTTATACCACAGCCAGGGGTTTTACTTGTGTGAAGGATGCTCTGGGTCCAATTATCATCATCATTATTATTATTTGTATAACTGCCCTTCACCTGAAGATCTCAGGCTGGCACTTATTTCCCCAACCAGAGGTTCAAAGTATGAGGAGGCAGTTCTGGAACAAAACTAGTCTTTTTATTTAATTACATGCAATAATGGTTTTACACTTGATGGCTACTCATGAGGGGCGCGATTCTTAGTTTTCTGCTTACTAATTGATGTAGATATGCAGCTTTCCTATAGAAACCAGGGTGTTGCTACTTTATAGCTGCAAAAAGAGGATTCTTTATTAGAAAAAGAGAACAAGATACATTGTTTTTCACTTTGAGAAATCAGGTTGGTAATTTCATAGCTGCTGTAATTTGCAGAAAGCTGCCTTCCTTCCTTCGGCTAGGTTGTGACTATATTGATGAATACCTTGCTAAATCAATGCATATTGAAGGCATCTGGATGCTAGATTACTTGGGCTGGCAATGTGAAATAAACGTGTGGTATCTATAAGAATTATATTGGCTTGGCACGGCTTTATGAGATCCTTACATTGTTACTTATGGGTCATAGCCCAATTTTATAATATACATCTGTAAGCATTGGTGGTAGCATATCTGGCTGAAGAGGATAGCTCTTTTATGTTTCTTATGGTGCTGGAGGAGACTCTTGAGAGTCCCATGGACTGCAAGAAGATCAAACACATCCATTCTTAAGGAAATCAGCCCTGAGTGCTCACTGGAAGGACAGATCGTGAAGCTGAGGCTCCAATACTTTGGCCATCTCATGAGAAGAGAAGACTCCCTGGAAAAGACCCTGATGTTGGGAAACATGGAGGGCACAAGGAGAAGGGGATGACAGAGGGTGAGATGGTTGGACAGTGTTCTCGAAGCTACAAACATGAGTCTGACCAACCTGCGGGAGGCAGTGGAAGGCAGGAGTGCCTGGCGTGCTCTGGTCCATGGGGTCACGAAGAGTCGGACACGGCTAAACGACTAAACAACAACAAAACCTCCATGCCAGTTGATAAATGCATAGATGTGTCAAAATTCTAAGTATTTCTGATGCTCTTTTCCAAATCTGATCTGCAGGTCAAATTCACTTGAGTCATATCATGTCATGGATAAATATTAGGTGCACGGTGACAACAATATTTACCTTGTATCTGTTTTCGGAGTGTTTTGCAGATGCCTGATACGGTTTGGATCCACTTTGTGTTGTTCCAATTATTCAGTTCATATATGATCTGTTAAATCTGAACCATTGCAGGCATGGTTAGCCCTTCTGAGGGGATGCAGCTTGCCAAATTTCAGAAAACTAGTTGCAGAGGATCTCCTTTAAGGACTGACTTTACCATTTAGGCATTGCTACTGGGAAAGTAAGACTTTTCTCTCACCCCACCACCCCTCCTAGATGTTCCCTCTGTGAAAGAGAGAGAGAGAGAATGAGAATATGGGGGAATAATTCAATGTATTTGAAAGCTTGACCTGTCAAACAAATTGAATGATTTCCCTGCCTGTCCACCACTCCCCTCTTTAGCTTTAGACATTCCCCCAGTCAGTTCACTTTCATTTATCGGGGGGGGGGGGACCCAACCCTTCCAACTCACACCACTGGTTCTGCATCCCAGAACAAAATGCAGCATGGCACCATTTTGAAGGAAAGAGCTTTTGCTTTCCTAAGTTGATGACCACTTTTTAAAAAATTATAACTCCTGTTCTTTGGTCTCAAAGCAAAACAGCTGTGCATTTATCTTTATGGGTAATACAAAGCCACAGAGCTATTCAGAAGGTTGGGCACTTACATAGGAAGAGCCTGCTGGACCAGGCCTATGGCTCGTCCAGTC
This sequence comes from Podarcis liolepis, assembly GCF_965112155.1. Taxonomy (NCBI): domain Eukaryota; kingdom Metazoa; phylum Chordata; class Lepidosauria; order Squamata; family Lacertidae; genus Podarcis; species Podarcis liolepis. The sequence goes on from NC_139559.1 coordinate 58,502,403, forward strand.
CTGGTTACAAGCAGATACAAAGAACAGAAAGAAGGATTGGGCCTTACAACTTATTTTGCCTTCAATTCTATGCATGATTACCTGGGAGTAAGTCTTCTTGAACTCAGGGGACTTAATTCTGAATAGACATTGATAGCATTGTGCTGCTAAGTAGATGGATGCTTAGAACAAAAAGCTTCCGTTCCTCCCCTCCACCAACATAAAAACAGCAACACTACTGCTTGTATTGCATTGAAAGAGACAATGGCACTTGATTTCTGGCTCCATTCAAGAGAGGGACAAAGGGAACAGAAAAGGTACGAGTCCCCTTCCAACCATGCCCACCTCCCAGTTACACACTTCTGAGAACCAACAATGTCTAATCTCACTCGTCATCAGTCATTTCCTTCATTGCAACTCTTTCACATGGTTCACATTGCACTTTGTTTTTATAGAGACAGGCATATACACAGCACTACAGAAGGAACGCAGCAGAGGTTGTTGGAGAGTGCTCTGACAGATGTCTGTTGATGATAGCATTGTGTTTGTTTTCATATTTGGAGGATAAGTACGTGGCATGCGGTCCTTTTTTGGAAAAAGGTATCTGGGTGGCAGCTGCATTTTTGTGTTTGCTTATGAAAAGCAAGTGGGCTTGGAGGTAATATACCACACCACAGGGATTTATTTAACTATTGTGGGAAATTATATGTGCCATTGGTTGACCTTAAAAGCCCTTGTGTTCCTCACCCCACCTCCCCAGTCAATCACAAGTTCCCAAGAATATATTCCTCTATGGTCGCAGCAGCACCTCACTTGTCACCATTGTTGGTTATAAGTGGGGAGATCTATCCATCTGTCAGTGTGGGAAGAAGAGCCTCAGTCGGGGTGCACTGGAAGCTACTGTTATCCCTGCCATTGCCAAAGATGGCAAGTGCCACAACTGGTGGGCCTTTGCAGCAGCAGGGAGGAAAAGGCCAAATGAAGGTTAGGAGAAAGCTGCAAGGGATTGCTGTCACCTGCTGCAGTTGTCCAAAAAGGTCCTCACTTGCCAACCTGGACTCCTCAAGATGTTTGGACTGCAATGCCCATCAGCCCCAGGCAGCATATAGCTGAGGGAAGTTGAGGACACCATGTGGACAAATGTTCTAATATTTGAAGGAAGAGGTGGGTTTCAGTGACTATGAACGTTTACTCAGCTGTGGGCCACCCTGTGTTCAATGGGGCTTGCTACTAGGGAAGTCCTTACTAAAGAACTCAATGGAACATGAACTCTTGAACTCAGTGAATTTACTTCAGAATAAAATATGCTCAGAATGACTGTGTGAGATTCAGAATGGCCAAGCCTTGTAAAGATAGACCTACAAGGAGATGGTTGCACCTTTGTGCTGCCATGTGGAATTTCTGGCATGTTCCTTCTGTTTAGAGGTAATTTTATTGAAATATGGATAAGGATATGGATAAGCTTCTGGAAGTTTTGTAATCCATCTGGAGTACAGTATAGTCTTTATCGACTTGGTCTTTTTTCTGCCTCTAACCTTATAAAACAGAAGGTGGAATGGTCAACAGCAATAAGCAGCAGCTCTGTGGCTCACTCAACCAATCCTTTTTGAAAATGCCTCTTTATTTTGATATCATAGAAATGACCCCTGTAGGGTTTTAAAACTAACTAACCAACTAACTAACTAACTAACTAACTAACTAACTAACTAATCTGCCTGGTTTAATTTATGTCACTTGGTTTTCAGACTTGCTAACTGTGTTGATCCTGATGTTCTAATGATTCAGCATATACTTCATACTAGGCACACAAACGCCTAGGGGCCGAGGCAGTTCCCCCCCCCAAAGTATTTTTGAGGGGGCCAAGCCCTCACAATATTCAGAGGGACATTCAGCACCATGCCCTGGCTCCTTGCGGCATTGCACACATGACGTCATGACATTGCATGGTGTTGTGCACAGGCTCCTACAATCCCTTACACAGTGTAAGGATAGGTAGCTTTAGCAATGTTTATTGCTCAAGATGAACTCCACAAATGAGTGTGCCCTTGTTTCTTTCGTCCACTTATCTGAGGTACCAGTTTACACTGGAGAGAGTGTGTTGCTTCTGGTGGGAAATACCATGAGCTGTCAAATTTGATTTGTAACGTTTTCTTTCACAGAGGACCATAGGGCCTATTTATAAGGCACCACATGAAAGCCTACCAAGGTATCCAGCAGTTGTCAGGGCCAGGGAAGCCACCAGAAGATTTTTCATGTGGCTTATAAGCAATTATTACCTCCCACAGCATTTCTCTTAATTTGTTCTGGGAAATAGTATTTTTCTTTCTTTCCTCATGGCATGGAGTATCTTCAAAACTCAGCAGACTCCCCTCTCTCTCTCTCTTTCTCTTCGTCCCCAACTGTTTGAGCCAAAAGCACTCAAGGAGCTCTCCTTGTTTTGATTTTGGCACCACCAAACAGAACATAGTTCAAAGCCTGGTTCAAGGACGAGGGACTTGGTCCAGGATAAAACACTCATTTTAAGCAGAGTTATGTCCTGTGGTGACAAATTGCAGAAGATTTGTTAGATGACGAATGAAGGACGACAGTGTAGATTTTATTTTAAATTTCCCAATGCATGTGCAAATGTTGGGGCTCTGCTATATATAATCTCCAGGAGGCAAAGATGGAATACTGTGAGGAGAAATACATCACTCGCAGTTTGTAAAATATGGATATTGCTTAAAAATACGCTCTTTGTGATGCAAAGCCAGGCATAAATTGAAGTAGACCACCTAGAAGAAGAAGAAAATACCCTCAGCTTGTGTTACATTCATTGGCCAAGTCCGGAGTTGCCGCAGGTCGTTTCTGCAGAAATAATTCTGGGGGTGCTGGGTCTGTGACTTGTAACTACAGGTTGTTAACTTATGTCTGAACCCCATGCGCTATTATATGGTGCTGAAGAATAAAGAAACAACAGTGGTTTACTGTGTTGTATGGGAGTATATTGTACATTTCAGAACTTCTAACAAATTGCTTTGTTTGTCCATTTAACAGTAACAGAGTATGTCACTAAAAAGACGTACAGCTTCAGTTTGTCCAGTGAACAAAAATACCTCAGGATTCTGAGCCACATTACTGCAGGATTCTGAACCAAATTAAAAACTGCTAAGGCTGGAATCTCATCTTTTATGAAGCATCTGCCTTGGCCATGGTGAATGCCAATCATAAGGTCTGAAATGTGTGAGACCTTTTTGTTAATGCTTGTCCATTCTTAATATAAAGGAAAATATAGGACAAAGGGAATTATGCTTTAAACAGAAACTGGAATCTTTGAGGGTCTTGGCCAAAACGGTCAATGACTTCTACAAATTTCTCTTTGGGTATAGGTCTTCACCTTTTTTCTATGGACATTCAGCAAACACAAACCAGACAATCAACTGTAGGGTGTATAGTTGTCTTCACCCTGCACAAAGTGCTACAGGATAATTCAGGCCCTTTAGGTTTTGCACCAAGTACTCATTTCTGGATTTTATGCTGTTCTTAAATTGCTTAAATGGTTTCTGTTGCTGTGTTTTATTCTGATTTTCATTGGCTTCTTGCTGATCTTCTTGTGATTTTATTTTGGTTAGCGTTTTTATAGTGAATTGTAATTTGGATTTTACTGTTTACTAGCGGGGAGTGTCCCACTCTTCTTGAGTATTCTTAAAAGCCAAAGACTATTTTGTTTTTTAAATGCATAGTGCAATTTGTGAGTTTGGGCCTGTCACATGAAAAATCCAAAGTCACTTTTCAATCTGCCATCTTGATTCAGAATGTCACCCAGTGTCTAAATGGTGGTCATGCCAAGTTTTGTGGCGATATCTTGAGAAGCAGCCAAACCGATGCCAATCAACAGGTGAAGTCACACCAAAGTCATGTTTTTGTCCACCATCTTAATTCAAAATGGCAGCTGGCATCCAAATATTGTGAAAGAGTGCTGCCTCCACCTCAGAAACATATAGAGGACAAACAAATGGACAGACAGACAAACCACTTTACAAAATAGTAGATGCCAAAAAATAGTATAGTAAATAAACAACACTCCTTTCTAAATGCTTTCTTTATAATAAAACAAAATAAAAAACAAGGTAAAATAAATAAATAAAATAATAAGGTACAAAAGAGTTGGATTAGACTGGACTGAAGATTTGAATTCATTAAACTCAGTGATTCAGTGTGCTTCTGCTAATAAAGAAGCAACCACAGGAAGCATCTATTAAATTTTCATCACAAATAAATCCCAGCATCCAGAGAAGAGTCTGGCTGAAGGGGCTGGAGGAGGAAAAGCTGTCATTGCCTCTTTTGCTGCTATAGAGTGGATAAAAATACAACATACCATATTTTTTGCTCTATAAGACTCACTTTTTCCCTCCTAAAAAGTAAGGGGAAATGTGTGTGCGTCTTATGGAACGAATGCAGGCTGCACAGCTATCCCAGAAGCCCGAACAGCAAGAGGGATTGCTGCTTTCACTTCACAGCGATCCCTCTTGCTGTTCTGGCTTCTGAGATTCAGAATATTTTTTTTCTTGTTTTCCTCCAAAAACTAGGTGCATCTTGTGGTCTGGTGCATCTTATAGAGCGAAAAATACGGTAATCTCTAAGGGGTGACCCAGCAGCCTTGTTGCCACTGTTTTATCTAACTATTATTCACAGTTATGAGATGCCTTTCCAGTAAATAAACTGTTCAAAGCAGTTCAGGGCACCAGAAGATGCCCAGTAAGAAATGGCACTTGAATTGGGTCAAGACAGCACAGGTTTTGAATATACCTAACCTTTGAATATACCTAATCTTTTCCTGTAGACACTTAGGCAACTGAACCGGCAAAGCCAACATGCCCAAAATTCCTTTTATATATTCCTTTCAGCTCCAGTCAGAGAGTGCTTCAAGATTTCTGATCTGAAGGGGGCAGGGCATTCTGCATCAGTCAGCTTCTTTATTCTTCATGCAGACAGACAATACCAACCCCATTAATTTTACAGAAGCTGAGCAGGGCGAAGAGAAGAAAGGGAGCTCGCTCCATCTGGATACACTGTGATGTTCATCTTTGGCACCATGTACAAAGATACCAAGGAAACATAAAATGGTAACCATAACCATTTGGCATCCTGCACTTGCCAAACCACTTCTGTATCCTGGTTATGAACATTGTCGCCTCAAAGTTAGCAGGGAGGAGAAATAGATCAGAAGGGTTCTTTGCGTCCATCTCCCAAATGCAACATCATAACGCTTTTATTCATGTGGGACAGCGCTGCCATGTGCATCACATCATCCATGTTCTGGTCGCGTTGTTTTAGACACTATCTGACGTGCCCCAGTAATGACTCTTTCTGTCATTTCACACCCCTCTTCCTCTTTTTAATCAAATGGGATGCCATTTTTTAAAAAAAAACATCCAGGAAATTGTCATAGGATTTAAATATTTTTATCTGGTAGCCTTGAATATTAGACTACGCCTGAGGCTTTCCACCAACACACTCTGCTTCTAATAAACAACCCAAATTAGCAGGAATCCAAGATTATATCACAGCTTAGGAAAATACCCTTGTGGGCTTTTTTATATATAAAAAAGTCTAGATGTATTTATAACAGATGAGTCAAGCTTTCTACAAAATTTGGCTCCATTTCAGAGCCTGACATGATGGGTCACTGAGTTTGTTTCCTGTCTTAACTTCTACCATTCATGACTTATAAAACAGTGGAGAGTTTTACTAGTAGAAAGGCCCCATGGGGGCAGTTAGGTGCTGATTCATCAATGGAGCATTTAAGGGACCAATCCTGCAAGGAATTAGATGTTGATGGTCAGCACAACAGGGGAGAACAAGGAGTAACCAAACATGCACAAGCCAACCAAAGTTAAGTCACAACATAATTTGGTCTCTCACTTGAAATCAATGCAGCCTAGAGGTCAGCTATATCCTCCTGTTTGCTTCTTGTATGAAGTGGTGGGTTTTTTGTTTTTGTTTTTTTGCAGAATTAAACTAGGAAAGCAGAGCTATGTATTGAGAAATATATGGAAAATTAATTTTGGCTCTCTGGGTTTTGCTGTACTAGATGTCCTGCCACTGGTACTACTTGCAGTCATCAGTGGGCTCCTGCTGACACATCTGATCTATCAGCAATGGGCAGCACTTGCAGCAACACCCTGCTGTTAGTGCTTGCAGCTATTTTAATGCTAGTGCCTGTGCATCTGTGTGTGCTGAATTCACAGCATGGATCCACATTTGGGTTGCCATATTTCAAAAAGTGAAAATCCAGAGATAAAGGTTTGGGGAAATCACAGTTTTTAAAGAAAATCAGTAAAAACGACACTACCGACATGGATTGCCAAATGTCTGATTTTTCTGGGACATTTTGCCAATTTTTGCCCGGACACTGCAGTATTCTGGGTATGTCCAGAAAATTCTGGATGTATGGCAACCCTAACATTCCAGATCAGAATCTGGTAACACCTTATGGACATATAAATGTATTGTGGCATAGATTTTCATGGACATGAGTTTTCATCAGATGCATCAGATTTACTTCACAGAGATAAGGATCATTCTGATCATATGATAGTAGTTCATCAGGTTCATGGCAGCAGTGGAGATTGGAAATTTAAGAATGGGAAATTGGAGATTGGAGATTGGAATTTAAGAATGGGAAAATGAGAAATGGAGAGAAATCAAAATCGGCAGATTCTTCCAATTCTTCCTTTTGAGGGCAGATTCAGAGCTTTGTGTCGCAGACCTAAGACAGCCCTCCTTCAAGCTGCTTTGGGTTTCACTCAAAGAAGTAATATGCAACACCGTGAGATCTAGTCTTTTCAGATATCATCAGAAATGGTTCCATCTGAAAGACTTTTAAGCTTGAGACTTGGCCTGCAACAGAACTTTATGTGCACCTTTGATATATTGCAAATGATTTCTGAGCTTTGCAGATGTGTCTTATAATTTTATGCTATCCTTCAAACAATTTTATGGGTGAATTTTACATGCCATTATGCTGTATTGCCTTCTTAAAAGTTGTGCTGGCTGGGTGAATTGGACTGTTTTTATTTCCATCTGTCCTCAAAAGGTGTAAGTCACATTCTGTAAAAAAAACACACACCAGTATTTGCCTCAGTCTCTTGAGGTATCACAAAATAAAAAGCCTCCCAAGCTCAGAGCTAATATAATTTACAAGTCAGGTGCAGATAAATCATCCCAAACATCCTACACTATGATACTTCCTACTCCTTTCCCCATGCAATGGAAAAGTTCGTGGCAGTCTTTGCAAGGTCAATATCCTCTGCAGAGAGATTGCCGGATAGGATTTTGTGTTAAGTGCAAGGAGCAAATGGGCAATGAAAATGGTCAGTGGTAGGGAAAGCAAGCCCTATGAGGAAAAGTTGAAGTAATTAGGTATGTCTAGCCAGGAGGAGAGGAAACTAAGGCCATATTCACACCTTACATTTAAAGCTCTATGATACCTCCTTGAACAGTCATAGCTTCCCTCCAAAGAATCCTGGGAGCTGTAGTTTGTTAAGGGTGCTGAGGGTTGTTAGGAGACCCCTCCCAGAGCTTCAGTTCTCAGAGGTGTTTAACAATCCATTCATTTCCCCAGAGAACTCTGGGAATTGTAGCTCTGGAAGGGGAATAGGGGTCTTCCAACAACGCTGAGCACCCTTAAACTACAGCTGCCAGGTTTCTTTGAGGGAAACTATGACTGTTTAGAGTGGTATAATAGAGCTTTAAATGAATGTGGCCTGAAGGGGGACCCCAACAGGCCTGCAGGGCTAACACATAGAAGAGGGTGATTATTATTTATTGCCCACTGCTGCCCCAAAGGGAAGGACTGGGCCTTAAAGGATTAAATTCTAGGAGGGTGCATCTTGTTGAACATTTGGGGGGGGGGGACTTTTGATGCTAAGAGCACTTTGACAATAGAAACAACTACCAATGGGGGGGGGTGTCTCATTGCTGACTTTTTGAGCAGGGATGCTCTAGCTCCTCACCCTCCATGATTTTATATGCTGGTAACGTGAACATTGCAGATGGTGACAGCAGCCCCGAAATTAAGAGACGCCTGCTTCTTGGGAGAAAAGCAATGACAAATCTAGACAGCATCTTAAAAAGCAGAGACATCACCTTGCCAACAAAGGTCCGTATAGTTAAAGCTATGGTTTTCCCAGTAGTGATGTATGGAAGTGAGAGCTGGACCATAAAGAAGGCTGATTGCCAAAGAATTGATGCTTTTGAATTATGTTGCTGGAGGAGACTCTTGAGAGTCCCATGGACTGCAAGAAGATCAAACGCATCCATTCTTAAGGAAATCAGCCCTGAGTGCTCACTGGAAGGACAGATCCTGAAGCTGAGGCTCCAGTACTTTGGCCACCTCATGAGAAGAGAAGAATCCATGGAAAAGACCCTGATGTTGGGAAAGATTGAGGGCACAAGGAGAAGGGGATGACAGAGGATGAAATGGTTGGACAGTGTTCTTGAAGCTACCATCATGAGTTTGACCAAACTGCGGGAGGCAGTGGAAGACAGGAGTGCCTGGCGTGCTCTGGTCCATGGGGTCACAAAGAGTCGGACACAACTAAACGACTAAACAACAACAACAACAAAAGGTGAACATTGACCAGCATCCCGCATAGATCTGTGTGTTGGTTCTAAAAGAAAACCAGTGCTCACCCCAGATCTAAAAGCACAGAACCCATCAGTCTGCCCTCACACAGTCTCACCTTCCAACATTTATGCAGCCAGAAGAGCCAACCTCACTTTGCTCTCTACCTCCTGTTCTGGATGTGACTTTCAGTGAAGCCCTCTGCCTTCCCACTGCACCTATGCACTTTTTACTGTACTGTGGACTGTTTCAAAAACCCTGTGCTAGAGAGCAGGTTATTGTGCCTGACCTCTATGTGGGGTTCAGTCCTACCTCATACAACGGTGCAGCAGAATTCCCCGAAATAAATCCTCTGCTGGTCTCTCTGCAAGAGTCACTGCTCTAGACTTGTCTCTTTCCTGTCACGCCCATGGTCCTTACATTTCCAGGCTCTAAAGTTTGCCTCCAGTCTTTGTTGAGAAAAAAAAAAGTGTGCTGAACCTAGAAGCTGCATTTTGTAACACAATCTCCTATATTTATAAACTGGAGGCAGTATAGTAATTCATGCCCCTGTGCTAGGAGCTAGCCTAGAATGGATGTTGACTCTCCCATTCTAACTCTCCCATTTCAAAATGGAAGTGGACACTGATCCAGGCCATTGACAATTCCATTGCCTTACACCATCCAGTTGTCTTCTCAAATAAAGCATTGCTTTCCTACTGAGTCAGGAAGAAGCCTTTGGGAGCTTTTGGGCCATCTTGACTTGTTTGCGTGAGTTCACAGCACAAGACTCTCCCCCCCCCCCTTGTAAATTGGGAGAGTGCCAAGTTTTCATTAAACCTCTTATAAACTCAGAGCTCCTGCGAGGCTCCATATGGCAAAGAAGCCATCTGTGATTCGTATAGTCTTGCTCCAACAAAACGACAACAGTGTGAAAAACTCTTTTCTCTGGTTGGCAGTGAACTGTAAAAGTAATGTTAGTAATAGCTTCTGCAGGCTCGGGAATGACATAATTGACATTGGCTTATGGCACGAGCATTAGCTGCAAACGCTTGCCAAAAGTTCTGGATTGATTAATATCTTCATTTAAAAGCGTAGATCGTAATGGTCAAGGGCCTTCTTAGCGTTAGCTTTCTTTTGGAGCAAGGGAATTTCTAGGTTGCTGTAGATGGACAGTGTCTTAAAAAAAATCATTATAATTGTTCCCTTTATTGCTGATCTCTTACACTGCAAGAACCCATTTGCTTTATCCATAAACAGGGCTTGTGTTTCTAATTGTTTTGAAACCTTATTGCCAGGCCCACCTCTCAGTCGTATCTGTAGCACTTGACCCAATGTCTGCTGTTTAATACAGAGCTGTAGCAAAAAATAATAATACTGGCCTGGAGCCATGTCCACATATGTTTCTTGGATGCCTGATATTTTCATTTTGCTTCAGATGCCCTGAACTTGGAGGAGTGTCCATTTATAGCATCCAGGATCTTTCCAGAGGGCTGTGCTTCCCCCCTCATCCCATCTTTTCTCCCCTCCAACCAACTCTGCAAATGCAAAGCTCAGAAGCAGAGACCTACATTTAATTTTAACAAATGAGTAAGGGAGACTGATCTCTTAAAATATATTCACGCTTGGAGGCAGGAAAGATGGAGAAGGGGAGGGAGGATGGGAGGGAGGGGGAGAGAGAGAGATCCTTTCCCAATCCCTTTGAATTTGAAAGTTTGAGGTCTTTGTTTTTTAGAATTTCTTGCTGTGCAATTTAAATATCTCAATGGGACCATAGAGCATGGAAAGGCTGCCTGCTTACTGAAGCAAATGTTTAGAAAAACAACACCTAAGAACAGCAAGGCTTCCTTTCCCACCTCTCCTAGTCTACTGTTTTTATAGATAGGCTGAGCTGAACTGCAGAAGCATTTCATAGTTTGTTTAGATAAGTAAGTGGCAAAACAAATTGGACCAGCTCCTAGAGGCTTTACACATGTTTTGGCCTTTTTCTCCCTCCCCCCTTTTCTTTTTTTTAACCCAGATGTCACCAGGAATTTTCCCAAAGAAATGGAAAGAGTAAAAGCAAGTGTAACATTGGAATAAAGGCTGACAGGTTTCCATTTAGGGGCAGTTTCCATGTTGCCCTGGAAAGCGACTCCTCGACTTGGGCTTCTTTCTACAGCAAAGTGGATTTGTTTTCCTGACCAGTATGTATGTCTTGATCCACTAGATCTGATTGGCTGCTTTACTTTGGCTCGTTTATACAGTAGTACCTCAGGTTACAGACACTTCAGGTTACAGACTATGCTAACCCAGAAATAGTACCTCGGTTTAAGAACTTTGCTTCAGGATGAGAATAGAAATTATGCAGCGGCGGCACAGTGGGAGGCCCCATTAGCTAAAGTGGTACCTCAGGTTAAGAACAGTTTCAGGTTAAGAATGGACCTTGAGAATGAATTAAGTTCTTAACCGAAGTACCACTGTACTTGTTTACAAAATTGTAGTGACTTTAGTTGCCGCGAAATCACGTAGGAACTCAGGAGATTGTAAGTCGTTCGTGAGCGCTGAGAATTCAGTTAACTACCCTTAACTAGAATTCCCAGGATACCCTTGAGAGGAGTTGTGGTTTTTTGAAACTGGTTTACATATATGGCTTTGACCCTGATCTCAGTTTATGGTGTACCATAATGAGTGTGATATGAACTAAAATGTATGGGTTGCTGGGAGACTTTCCTCCCCTTGCTACATGAAGTATGGCTCATTCCCATGAGACATCCAGAGTGTTCTGCTCATGGATTCTGCGATTTCAGCACACAAAGGATGAATCTGTTGTTCTCAGTAGCATGCATAGGATATCTGCTGTGCAAACATATTCTTTAAATTCATTTGTTCTTTGGTCATTTTCTTCAATGACCCAGTTGAGTTTGGAGAACCAGGCTGTACTTAATTTTTCTTTTCTTATGTTTGGGGTATCAGAACTTCCAGGTTAGATAAGTATGGTCATTAGTGGACTTGTTGTAAAGATCTGCGACTATTGTTCTCCATGAATATAAGAACATCAAGCAAAGAGATATGTGGATTTTCAATGGTGCTACTGAATGTAAACTTGATTGGGGAATGAATAACGTTGATGAAATATTTAAATTGATCTAAGCTGACTTTCTCATCTGGAGATTCCTTAAGAAAATTCTCTCTTCTTCTTCTTTGCATAGTTGTCATAAACAGGTATTGGCATCTGGTTGTTAAGTATTCCATTAACAAGAAAAAGATGTCCATTGATATAAGGTTTCCACGTTTTTGGTGGCTGTAGAAGATTTTTGTTGTAGAACTCTATATTATCCTTGGAGTCATCATGAAAAACAACAACCCTGTATCTCCTTTCAAACGTATCAATGTCATTTTTCATTTGTGCTATATTGTATTCTCTTGGTGCTATGTAGAAGGTGAATGGTAGCATAATTTTACTCTTTGGTATTTTGCCCACAGTAAGTAAAATCTATTACTGTTTTGGAGTTATGCCTGTTATATCAGATATTCTTCTTAAGAATGTTGATTATTTCAGGGTAAATCTTTTGAAACTTCTGTTTTCAGTTATGTTTATTGCTATCCCTACTTCTTTAATGTAGAGTTAGTAATGGGGGAAACAGCATTTTGCCTTCTCTACATGTCTTGAAATCAGCATTCATTTTCTGATGATAAGCATGACAGAGAATAACGAGCAGTTCCCTTGGAAAATGAGCTATTTCATTTTAGGGCATTGAAACGTTTTTGTTATTGGGTACTGGAATAAACAGGAAGTTCAAATTGAGTCTCAAAAGACTTTTGTGTGGGTTTCTAATAGCAAAACCTTTTGGTCAGCTTTTCATGGGCAGTGGCTCCTAGGGATGACACAGATTACCTTTCAGCTTGTCTGTGTCTTTATTTCTTTCTCTCTTTGTCTCTGCAGGATAACTACAGTTTTGCAGAAGAACAATAAATGAAGGGAGAAAATTGCCAAACCACAGACACTTATCTGCTTACATTTTCTGCTTTTAGCTGCTGTTGGGATCAGAATACAAAGTAACCTAACTCTTATGTCATTACTGTTGTCACATCTTATTACGGCGCTGAAGATGGTGGTAGCTTTCTGGCTTTCTGCTAGGGAAGTTGATGCTTGAGAGCTCCTGACGTAGCCCCAGATAAGTTAACACACAAAGCACGTTGGCCAGTAGACTGACTTCACTAGTGAAAAACATTCGGAATGTTTTGGGTTCCACAGAGATCTTGCTGTTTCAAATTGCAAGGATATTGCAAGGATAAATGTGCACAGTCGTGTTGACTTTCTGTTAGCATGGTAGTCCTGGTCCATAGAATCATAGAATTGTAAAGTTGGAAGGGACCCTGAGGCTCATCTAGTCCAACCCCCTGCAATGCAGGGATATGCAGGGATCAAACCTGCAAACTTGGCATTATCAGCACCATGCTCTAATCAACTGATCTATCCAGGCTATGTGAGCATGGTATGAGTGTTTTGAAACATGGTAGGCATGTCCTATTTCATTGCAATCTGGTTCAGCCCAGAGAGTTTCCAGTGTAAGCTAAAGCATGTGCTAGGAGCTCTGGGGTGTCCGCTTCATAACATCACAACAAAAGAAACAAAGCGAGAGCCCTGGAGTTGCTTGGCAAGGCCAGGAGTTGGCTGGTTACAACCAGGATGGGGTCAGCTAGAATTTTTTACACATTCAGCATTCACAAGAGCAGCTCTTCTCCTCCAACTGAGCCTGTGAACTTGCCCTGACTCTGGCTCCAGTCAGTTCTTAGAACACACAACAATAATTATACACAGTAGGTGAAATTTCAGTCTGTCTCTGGGTTTCTGTAAACGCAGCAGTGGTAACTTTATGTGCTTACACATTGGTCTTCCTGGAAACTAGGATAGCTAGTTAAAAAAAAAAATGAGGAAAACAGAGATGACTCTTAAGAATGAACACTGAATCCTCCCCAGGTTTTGATTCTGGATTGATGCTTTACTAGCTTTGATCCATTGTCTGCATGGAAACATCCAGTGGTGTCAGTCAGTAGCCCAATTCTGATTCTGCAGCAAGCCTTGTTTGCACCAAGCTGCTGTTGCAGGGGTCTGAGCACCGTAGCAAATGTACAGTTAGAAAATACTGGAGAAAGAACTAATACCAGAGAGAGAAATAAAAGTGGCAGAAGAAGGAAAAACAGAGAAATGAAGAGAGAAAGAAGAAAGCTCGGTGGGAGAGCCTGTCAAAATAGAAGGCTTTTATTTATTTTTTTATTCTTTTCCATTTATGCTTCTAGATGTTCACACGTTATATTTTGCCAGATTTTTCTTGGCCCCTCTCAACTCAGGTGCAACTTTATGCTGGTGGCCATCTCAACCCTTTGATGCTGCTCCACCATAAACAGCCAAGCGCTGCCAGTAGTGGCCAGACACCCCCGTGCCCTTTTCCCCAGGGTGTTACCTAGAGGTGTGGGAGAAGTGAGATTTCTCTAGCCATGGCAAGGGCTCAGGAATGGTGCCACAACTTGAGAGGGGGATTATTCTCATTCCTTCACAGATCATTCCAGAGGGGAAGGGAGGGAAGGAGGATGGTGTGGAAAGTGTAGCCACTACTTTTCTATGGAGCGGTTGTTTTGAAATTCCTGGAAGGTTATGTAAATAATTCTTTTTTTTTTTAAGCATGCTGTAATCCTTGGGAAGGAGAAGGTAATCAACACCAAGATTTGTGCAGTGGGTGTTCCTATTTTGCTCCTAAATTGATACTTTCTCACTGGAGACATCAAGCAAAAACACCTCTGTCATTTCAAGATTCTTCTTCAGTTTATTGGCATACATCCAACTCATCACTGCCTCCAAGCACTGGTCTAATGCCTCAAATGCCTCCTCTGGTTCAGTTGGAACAGAGAAATAGCATTGGGCACATCTGCACATTTATAAATTTATTTTGTAACATTTAAACACCACTTGATTGTAAAAAAAAAAAAAAATCCCTCAAAGCAGTGTACACACACACACACACACATATTTTCAATAAAGAAGAACATAACTTCTAAACTTACTTGAAACAAAAAAATAGTACTCAACACCATTACAAATATTGATGACACTTCACTTCAGATCTCCTGATGACAGCTCCCAGAGGTTCATGTAAATGTTAAATACCATTGGGGGGCGGGCCAAGATGGAACCTTGCAGGACACTGAAGGACAACTCTCCTGGTGCTGAACAATGCCCACCTATGACTCCTTTCTGGAAATGGCCCTGAAGGCAGAAGCAGAAGCCCTCAAGCAAGGTGCTCCCAACCTCCACCTCACTAAGATGCTCCAGAAGGATACTGTGCTCAGCAGTATCAAAAGCTACCAAGAGACTGAGGAGATTCACTCCTCCCACCTGTCTCCTGATAAATGTCATTAGCAAGGCATTTTCAGCACAATGACCAGGCCAGAAGTTAGGCTGGAATGGATTTGAGTAATCCCATCTTCCTCCCTCCCACTGCAATTTATTTTGTTTGTTTGTTTCATGATATTTGCAAACCACTTGATTCTAATAAAATGGCAAAAGAATTAATGGCATTATCGTTAAAAGCAAGTATTAAAAACACTAAAAAAAATTAAAACAAACAATTAGCTGTGTCACTACCTCTGCCACGTACACATCAGGTGCCTCCCTATATACATCATTGTCAGCTCCTGGGTCAAGTTACCAGGAGCAACCCTGTCCACTTTCTTTCCATGAGTATCTCTATTAGCAACTACAGGAAAGGACCATCCAGTTATGGACCCCTCCAGGCACCTCTGGATTTTTTGCTCTCATTTGAAAACTCAACCCTCCCCCCTGCCAATCATTGCTAGTTTTATAGTGGAGTAGTGAAACGGCATTAGTTTCTGTTTAAGCCTCTAGGGGGTTTGCCTTTTTTATTATTTCATTGAACAAGGCGCATTACTCTCGAACCAACTTAATGGTGGAGAATTAATTAGCGCGAGACACGGTTTGATAGCTGTGGTCTCTCCACAGCCGTGATGAGACAGAGGCCAAGTTAACTCCAGCACCACTTTGAGCTATTTCCTTCTGGGAATGTTTCAACGGAGCCAAACGTTTAGGCCTAGAAGCCATTACCAGTCTACCTTCTATGGCTTGCCTGAGTACAGTGCCAGCCAATTAGTGAAACTAGAGAATTAAATAAACCATCCACCTGCTACAAGGTCATTCTCTTGGCCTTCTTCTTTCCAGAGTCCTGTTCGTTCCTGCAAAATCCCCAACAAGCTTCTAAGTCTAGCTCTGGCAGGTGTATAAACCTGAAAATTCAACATGTCGGCTAGAAAGTATGAGCAATAAAAGGTGTAGGACCATTATGTCTGCTTCTCAAGTACCCAGGAAAATAACTGACTGCGACAAATGCTGGTGGTGGCAAACAGCATGTTGAGACATTTGGAAGGAGAAAATCATTCTAAGAAATTAAAGAGCTCTTTATCAACCTGCTTCCAAAAGAGGAATCCTATCTTTCCTATCTACCTTAATTAAAACTACATTATGTGCATTATAAAATCTTCAGCCTCGAATCCTAGAATTGCAGAGTGCCAGGACACTGAGGAAGGGGAAGAGGATCCCAGCCAGGGGCGTAGCCACCACATACCAGGGCAAGCTGGAAAGGGGGAAGGGGAGGTTGGGGACTTAGGAGGTACTCATGGGGCATCAGAGGATGGTGAAGGGGCAGCTGACAGTTCACAGGAGCCTGGAGGGAGGGATACATCACCAGAAGCGCCCCCGTCTCTGCAGACACAGCAGAGCATCAGGAACAGCAGGAAGTGCCCTCTAAGAGACTGAAGCAGGTAAGGGAATGCAGCCCAGCTCACTAGTTGTCTAGGAAGAGATTGTTAGGATCATTAGGCCTGGGAGGAGGTTTGTGGTCATGCAGCTGGACTGGGTCCTCAAGTGGAGAGACACAGCTGCTCAGCTGGAGCAAACCCAGATGTGTTGATCAAGATTGAAAGGGATAAGAAGGATAAAAGGCAGAGGTTCTGTGTCTGCTCAACTTTCTCTGTTGATGCATCACGGCTTGGCTGCTTTGGGAACTCCATTAGGCTGCGACTTTAGGGCTGACCTCAGGTGTTCTGATCCTGGATCTATTGCAAAGGTGAGAGCCTGTTCTTACTGTTTGACTTCAGACTTTGCTTGTTGTATTGGACCTGGGTCGGTATTTGACCTCTTGGGCTGTCTGACTACTCTCTGGTGTTGCCCTTGGGACTGAGTGCACCAGCGGGACTTGCCTCCAGGTATACTGGGGTTCAGGACATAGAGTTGAAATTTGAATACCTGACCCTGCTTAGCTTTGCATATGCATTAGCAGGGTTTTCTTTTCCTGCACCACTTGGGGATTACAATACAAGTGTTGATGTACACACTATAGCTTTAAAGCACATTTCCCCTCCTCAAAGAATTCTGAGCACTGTAGGTTGCTGGGAACTGTAACTTTGAAAGGGATAGACCACAGTGGCCAGAATTCTTATAACCTTATTATATACTAAGATAAAATATGCTTGCAATGCCAGGCTTAGGCTCTGCCCCTGCTATTGGTAACCTGGAAAAGACAAGTATGGATCCTTGCTCATGCAGACATTACATTAGTATGCATGTATAGTATGTGGGGGGGGGGGATTTTTGGCCCCCCCGACACTGTGGCACTCCAACTCCCATCAGCTCCAACCAGTCAGTTCAACAACATCTGGAGGACCACAAATTCCCCTCCCACCCCTTTCCTTGTACAGTTTGCATGCATGTTGTGGGTACCAAAGACCTAGCTAATGCCTAGCCTCCCAGATCTAGCTATATTATTATTATACTTATTATCCATCACATTTTTGTACCCAAATGCCTCAAAGCAACTTATGCAGAAATAATAATAATAATGGGAATATTAAAATAATAACAATAATAAACAAAAACTAAAATACCCATCTGACAACATATTTAAAAGGAACATAGTGGCACCAAACCATAATTCTTCTGCACTGGTGAAGGACTGGGAGAAAACAAACCATCCAGCCATGTAGAAAAATACTACTTGGCAATGGATCCCTTCCTCTAAATCTGCTCAGAAATAGTCATCTGCTTAAGAACGTGAAGTGTTCAGAATATGAATAATGTTCCCAGTGAAGTCTTGGATGCTGCCATCTGAGTTTTGAACAGCTATTTTGTTTTGGGATATGTGTTTTTTTCAAAAAGGGGGGGGGAGGACAAGGGTTTTTCTTGTATTCAGAGCCAGAAGCTGCAACTTCATGTGCAGAAAACGCACCTGCTTACCATTTTAATGAATTCGAAAATCTTCAGATTCCCATACAGTTAATTGTTCATCCAAAGAAAGGCTGTTTTGTCTTCCCATGGTCAAGAAAATGAAATGCAGGATTTAGGTCAATTTGCTAAATGAAACTATGTGAAAAGCATACACCAAGCAGAGGTATTTAATTAGTTTCATTAATATGCATGGAATTCTCTGGAAGTCTCTTGCAGCTGAATCTACTCTCTGGCAGACAGACTTTGGCAACAGAAGTGGATCATCCCAGTGAGCTGGACAGCTCCGTTGGTGAGGAAGGCCATGTCCTCCTTCTGCCTTGCTTGCAATGCATCCTTTTCAGAAATTACTTTCTTTTTATTTATTTATGCACACTTGAAACCATATATTTTCACAGCAGTTTACACTTATTTTCAGCTAAGTCAGAGAAGTAATGCTGCATATCCGCCAGCTGTTACTGTTATTTTTTAAACAAACAAACAAAGTGATTGGGAAATGGAGGTGAACTGAATTTAAGACTGGGAAAATTGGAAGCTGAAATTGACAGATTTGCCTGTTCCTTGGTCTGTCTATCCTAGTGTTGCTTGCTCCACACACAGAAGGTCTTCAGGATCATTATTAGGTGCAACCCTTTAATAATAATAATAATAATTGTCTGTCACATAGTTGGGACCCCCTTTTCATCACAGATTATAGTCCAAAATGTAGCAATTGCCAAGTCAGGTATTTCCTAATTAATGTGTAGAACAAGCAGCAAAGCAGCCCTGAAATACAGCACGCCAAAACAAAAGCATGAACATTAGCCACAGACCTCTAATAATGCAGGTCACTGCGGTTCAGCTTAAGAGTTGAACATGCTGCCTTCCCTTGTAGTGAACCTGAATAACCTGGCTCTGACTCTGAGAACGTAATGTTTTTCTGTGTATAACAAACATGGTGTTGTGCTAAACTGTTTTGTCTTGCACTTTGGGAAAGCTCTGGCCTGCACTGTATCCTCCCTTTTAACAGCTTGTTTCCCCATTAAACCTAT
Organism: Podarcis liolepis; assembly: GCF_965112155.1. Taxonomy (NCBI): domain Eukaryota; kingdom Metazoa; phylum Chordata; class Lepidosauria; order Squamata; family Lacertidae; genus Podarcis; species Podarcis liolepis. Next base: position 58,521,274 of record NC_139559.1, read on the forward strand.
TTTCAGGCATTGGCAAAAGACACGGTGCTGTAAACGGCAATGTGTATCTGCCTTCTGTTGCAAGGCTGCCAGTGTCCTCAGCGCTGGGGTGGGGGAAGTGCAGTAGAAATGTACCATATTTACAGGAAGGGTCCTGTAAATGTTTCAAATGCATATGATTAACATGTATTAATTTTCATGCCATTTTTGCTATTACAGCTAGTGCTGGTTGACCTATTGCTTTTAGAGTCATGGAACTGTAGAATTTGAAGGGACCATGGGGGGTCATCTAGTCCAACCCCCTGTAATGCATGAGTTTTTTTGCCCAATGTGGGGCTCAAACCCACGACCCTGAGATTAAAAATGCCGTGTCCTTCCAACTGTTGAATCTGAACACTTTGAGTGTTTGCAGAAAGCCAAAAGCTGATTCATGGGGCACTTCCAGGTGACCTGCTAATCGAGCATCCATCCTGCTTAGTTTGTTTGGTTTTTTAAATTGCTTTTTATTAAATTTTTCACAAACAAAAACAAAACAAAATAAAACAATCTTTTACAGCCATCATTTTATGTCGTCTTATTTACACTGTGTATATTCACGCCCATCCTGATTAGTTTGCAGGGATCTTAGACAACACTGACTCTTTAATAAGCATGCAATTCTGATTTGTTAGATGACATTGCATCAAAACAAGCATTATCCCACACTTTCCACTACATTTTCTCATCACTTTCCTTATTGCAAAAGTCTGATCTTTTGGGAAGCGGGTTTCTTGTGCAAGACCTTCAAGTAGGCTGTAATTCTCCAGCCTGAATTTGCCAGTATGCGATTGAATCACGCCTGAAAAGAGCAACAGTCTGCAAGCACTGCAGAAGGTTGATGCTGAACAGGCTAACCACATGCCAAAAACAAGACTCCAGTACCTTTCAGCAGTTCTTTAAACAATGTGGCAATTTTTTTCCTCTTATTCCTGCCTGATAAGCTGCATCACCTGTGCAAATCCCCTCCTGGGAAAGGGACAAAACCCCTGTATTCTGCTGCCACTGGTATTATGGTGTGGGTGTGAGACACTCCCTCATCCCATACTCGCCTAATATTATTTTTAACTTTTATGGCAAACTCCATTTTCCTGAGAAGCACTTCAGCAGAGCTTGTAACGTATAATCCTCCCTTTCTTTGTGTTGGCTGTGGGAGTTCACATCCTCTGCCTCTTCCTTCTCACACGGCTGTTCCCTGAGAAGGCAAGGCATACGAAAATAACATTAAAATGAGAGAACAAAGAATTCTTCAAGTCTTGTTTAAAAAATAAAATCAGCATTCGGGGGAGGGGAAAGAGCTACAATGCCAAGCCAGTAAATGGAGGAAAGTAAATTTTGCCAAGCTTCAGGAAAAAAGAAAGTAAAGGTCTGATCATATACTCACATTCTTGAGAATTTTGCATCTACCAGATCTAGCACAGCCTTTGCTAATCTGGGGCTTTCCAATTGTCTTGGATTACAATTCCCACTCCCCCAGTCACCATAGATGTGGTGACTGAGGCTGATGGGAGTTGTAGTCCCAAAGATCTAGAGGGCATCAGGTTGATGATGGCTGACCTAGCAGTTCGGTGTCTATCATTTCTGTTAATGCTACTAAACTATTCTACCTCCAGCTTCATCTTGGCTGGCACACGAATGGCAATCTGAAGCCAAACACAGATAAAAACTAGCATATTCCCTTCAAAATCTGCTGCTATTTGACATGTTGGTACTGTTTCTCTTTCCTCTTCATCCACTGCCTCTATTCTCTGCTGTACAGTGGTAAGTTGGTTCATCCCTCTGTTTTGAAATCTGAATCATAAACAGTCAAAGGTGCGACTTTGGGGAGGGATTCACACATGCCGTTTTGCCCACGTGATTGAGGGGGGCCCTCCAGGGGGGCCCAACATCAGCACGCCCCATGGCATGCCGCATAACAGCAGCATGCCCTATGACATTCGTGCGTGGCCACTGTGGGACTTTGGGGGGGGCAGCCCTTTCATTGGAAATACTGGGACCCCTGCCCCCCCCCTCTTGACACCCTTGGAGAGATTACTGTTTTTCTTTTCCACCATTGTGTAGAACATTTGATATCAATATCAGGCACTGTTATCCCATCACATGTGCAAAAGTATAAGCTGCTCTGCCCAAGCCTAATTCCGCTAGCTTTTTTGCCTGCTCCGCCATGAAATTCCCAGTGCCTGATCTTTCCCTTTTAAAATTACAGAGGTACACTATCTAGCTCCTGATGTTCATGGTGAAGTAGCCTTTTCTTCCTTCAGCTGTTGTCAAAGAGCAGCTCAAGAACCAGAGAGCAGGAGACATCTAGGCAGGATGCATACCACCCCCTGAAAGAATAATGGAAACTGACATTTACCCCTCACAAAGCTACAATTCTCAGCACCCTCAACAGAATTTTTTGGGTGCGTGTGATTTAAATTCATGGTGTGTACACCTCTCCCCTCCTTGGTTCTGCTGTCTTATTATATTGTTACAGATTTGGGGTACCAGAGTTTGTGGGTGCAAAAGCTCCCATAATTGGAGTATGTCAGTGTTAGGAATTACTAAATGCTTGGAGCCTTCACTTGGGAGAGAGACAGCCTTGTAATGTAAAAGATGCAGGTTAAGCTTGTCTCCCAGACCAGGGCATCACCTGGGGGATGTGACAAAGGTGTTGATGACCCATCAAAGGAAGATGTTTGAGTCTGTGAATCAGCAAAAATGTTGTCCTGTTAAAAAACAAAGGTCTGGAGCTGGGAGGGCATGTGATCGGATAGAAGGGGGGGGGTTGTGTTTGGCAAGGCAAACAAGGGAACAAGAAGGAGGAACGTGGCACTGGTAGGAGGAGGCTGCACCGACAGACCAGGGGCCATGTCTGGCTGCTGCTCTGGACCCCAGCTTGCTGAAACTATGAGAGGAGCAACAAGGGATACTTTTGGTGTGTAATGTTCTGTGCCCCTTCTACTGAAGGCAAACTGGACTTTTTGTGAAAATGTGCTGGCATGTAGAACTACAATTGTTTCACACAAGACCAGAAAAGGTTCCTAGAAACAAACCAGAACGGATACTCCCTAGTCAGCTGGTGTCATCCAATCCACAAAGTGTTCCATAAATAGGTCTTCTCGGAGTGGACTATTGCAGTTTCATTTGCCCTCCCCAGCCCTCTTCTTACTTTGCTTGGCCCACAGTGACCACAGGGAAATAGCTCCCCGCCCTCTCTGGTATCACTGGCTCCTAGTTCACAGAATTCCCAGTTGCCTCCAAGTTCTCCCTTGTAGCTTCCCAAGAGGCTGCCACCCAAAGGTCAGGTGCAAGTTGATTCAGAGGTAGAGAAAGAACAGTTCAGCAGCTTGAACTGTGTGTGTCTTTAAGAAAGTCTACGAGTTCTCTTGAGTTTTATCAGAAACAAGCTCTCTCTTTCCTGGCCATAATCAGACCCATCAGGCAAGGGTGGAGCTTTCGGTTCAGAGCCAGCCATATAAATCACCTTGTGCTAAAACTTAGAAACTCATGCTAGGCTCCAGGAGTTCTTTTGCTGTTTTTGCCAGAGCTTCTTGTCAGAACAACCTGCTGCCCTTGATCCAATGCTGCTTCTGCCTGTCCAGGTGAAAACCACGACACACCCTTTCAGCTTGCGGCAAACTGTACTCGTGCATTATATATGGACTGTGTTTGCTAGGGCAAGCAACCTAGGGAAGCTCATTATTCCAGGTCGCTTTCATCCCTCTATTTTGTCATTAATTCTGGTACAATTATATGCTCACTGCAAATACTAAACCACTTAACAGAAACAAACTGTTTGCTGTTCATCTGTTCATTGAGAAACAGCAACTAGGAAGAGAATTAAAATTTGCTACATTATCAAACGTCAGAAATATGAACGCATTCAACTGGAAATTGCTGAAAAACATGGATCCTGTCAACTTAACCGTCCACTGTTTTCCAGGGGAGTTGGAATTCCATGAGGAGTTCAAAAGAGGCCTAGGAATGGTGTAATTATGGAAAGAATTCTACTTCATGCTTTTACCCATATGTGTGTGAGCCAAGTTTTCTATTGTTTTCTACTTCGTTTTGAGAACTGCGCTCCTCCCAAGGCAATTAAAAGTGCAAATCTGTTATTCGTTAATGTGTCCTAAGGGCTGGGAGTTTAAACATGCAGCAAATTGAAAACTTAAAAAGCTGTGGTTCTCATTAACTTTGCCACGTTATACATTCTATATTAAGGCCTTCAAAATTAACACCATCTACAGGCCCCCAAACACAAAAATCCCAAACGCTATCTGGGTACACACAGTGTCGGCGATTGTTGTGGAAATAACAGGGCTTGATTTAATTCCACACTGCTACGTAACTTTTCCAGAATGTTGGTGTTGAGATATACAGGCTAAGCAATAGTCAAGTAGGCAAGCAGCTGGGCCTGTGATTGCTTTTCTGACAGTGACACATAGTCTGGGCAGAAGTAACCATTGGATGTTAAGTTGCTGATGGTGCCAGTGGGCAGTCCAAGGGACTTACTGAGAGATAGGAAAGAGAATTAATTGCCCATAGCTACTCAGCCCTTATGTGCTGGAGTTATCAGAGTAGCCCTGTGTCCTGTCTAGATGCAGCACTTTATGGGATGTAGACCCACCCCTAAAACTAGCCTTTTCTCTATCCTGAAGCACCAGGCATCATGCAGGACAGAGCAGGAGCCTGAACAATTACAGTTAGAATTTGCTGAGTGAAGGGAATTTACTGAACCAGGCTGCTTTCAGACAGTCACTTTTTTGTGGGAAGGATTCAAACGCACACTGGAAATGTAGGTTCGCCCAACTGAAGTGGATTAATGTGCTCTGCAACAAAGCCATTACAAAAAAATAAAAGGGAAACCCCCTGACTTTTTGCTGTTAAGAAAGTGATGGAGAAATGTGCTGAGAAGTGTGAGGTGAATGAATGGTTAACAGAAAGATGTGTAAACACCCCACAAGCAAATCTGGATGAATTCTCATTGCGTGACCAGGCGGCAACAGCCCCAGCCCCCATAAGGTAGGAATAAAGACTCTGACAACGTTATATGGAATTAAAATTAGGCCACAACTTTATAAAACTTCCGAATGCAGGAAGGCTTAGGCCTTGGGTTTGTATCCCTCCCAACCCCCAGCTGGGGGGAACTGGGGCTTATCAGGGTAAATGAGAAATGGGGGTGCTCTGCGAGATGTAAGTGTAGCAGGCAGCCAAGCCCATATCCCCACATGCAGGGGAGTTCACTGACAACCTTTCAGTGTATGGCCAGTGACACCCATATATATAACCCCTTTAAGAGGGGGACCCTGGAATCGCTGCCACAGGGGGATGAGACACCACTTCATCCCCCCCCCATATAGAGAAGAAAAGACTAAAGGATTCCACCCAAGGCCAAAACCACCACCTGAGACCACCAACTCGTGGCTCCACCCCCTATTGATAAATGGGGCTGACCCCACATCCCAGCAAGAAACTTCCAGAAATTACAGCCCCTGTTTGCCAGTAAGCTCCCTGGGAACTGTAGCACCATGCACGATCTTGCAAAGGGCACCCACAATGTAAAGTGTGAGTGCTCATTGTTGTATAACTGCCCTGTAAACAAATCAGAATGAATGCTTCATACTACGCACAGAGTAACCACAAAGTAAGCTTTGTGCGAGCAAAGTAAGATGGATGAATCACAGAATTGTAGAGTTGAAGGGGTTCCCCAAGGGTCATCTAGTCCAACCCCCTGAAATGCAGGAATCCTGCCCACAGCCATCCCTGCGTGGGCTTGAACCACCAACCTTCTGGTTAACAGCCAAACAAATTGATCCATTGTGCCACAGAGAATAAGCATGAGCCTCCATAGCATCAGCTGTCGGTAGACTCTAGGAACTTAGACTCACTGACCCCGTGTGCCCCTTCCCACACTCCACCATGATCCAGTTTCTTTTCCAGTAAGTTACCTTGATCTAGTGCCAGTATCAAGCACCTGAGTCCTTGAGACTTTCCCCCTACATTCCAGAGAATCTGATAATGTCTCCCAGAAGATGTTAAATGCTGCTGGCACCTACTTTGATAAACTTGTGTGCGCTATTCCCCTGAAGCTTGTAAACAGCCCTTCTCCCACCACCCGTCTTGCTATCTTATACCTCTCCCAGCATTGCAAAAGGTGTTTGTTTTGACTTGGAGGTGATAAATCCCCAGGAATAAACCTAACGCAGGCCAACAGTTCTTTATTTAATTTCTCCTTCCACTGCGAAAGCCCTGAGAATAACTACCATTTCCTGCTGAAGAAGGAAGCAGTGTTTTCCTCGACTGTTATAAATATTACTTCCTTGCTTATATGTTTCCCAGTAATGGAAACAGGAGAAGAAATCTTCCCAGCCATAAAGTTTGTTGGCTTAAAAAAAAAAAAAGTTAAACCAAACTACGCCCAGCTTCCTTTCGACAAATCTGGAATGTTTATGGGAAATGGGAGACCTAGGTGTAACCACCTCAGTCCATATAGCCATGTGTGTGGTCAAGCAATATAAATAGGAGGAGCATAATGTGGCAAAACTTAGTTCCACAAATATCCACTGAAATCCATGGGATAAAAATTAGTCACAATTATGCCTCTTGCCATTGCTGGCTCTGGATTTGGGTATGAAGGTTCCATCAGAGCAAACTCATCAGGTCACTGAGAAGACGATAATGTTGTGATGTGTTCATTTGGCTGTCAATTTTGATTTCTCCCAAAATTTTGCTTTCTCTTTTTTCCACTCTTAAGTTCATTTCCACGTCAGTTCACTTTTTTTTTTTAAGTCTTCACAAACATTTATCCTCATATGCACATTTTCCTATGCAATCTAAAAGACACATTTTTGCAAGAGATTTCTATCCCATGTAATGTGTGTTATGTGATTTCCGCAAATATATGCATTTTTAATGCACATTGCTTGGCTGGAGAACTGCATTGCAAAATTCAAAGAAGTGCAAATTTCAAAGGATGGCTATGTCCCAATTCATCCTGGGGGGGAAATGACAAGTGGGGTGCCGCAAGGTCCTAGCCTGGGCCTGTTGTTGTTCAACATCTTTATAAATGATTTGGGTGAAGGAATTGAGGGGATGCTCATCAAATTTGAAGATAACACCAAACTGAGAGGGGCAGCTAATGCCTTGTTTCAGAAAGTGCAAATTATGTTGGTTTGCCTTTAAATGGGGACTGGATCAAATTTCTCCTCCATTCCTGGCCATGTTTTTTGCATTACCTACACACACACAAAATATTGTGGCATGCAGGTAACAGTGCATTTTGCAAAGCCTTGTTCTATTGGAAAAGGAGGCCATTCCAGAGAGGTTATCTCTCCTGAGTTGGTGAGAACCGCCCTGACTTATTAGATTGTATCTTAACTTGTAAGGGCGCTGGAAACTTGCAGAGACAGCTTTCAAATGATTCTAGGACAAAAGCCAAAACATGGTGCTTTCTCCCAAAATGGTTTCTCTTCCAAGCAGGCCAGCCTAAGGTACATAGCGTTCAGTGCATTTAAAAATCAAATATATGTTACATCATTTTGGATTACTCCAAGAAAAGTCTCTGTTTACTACATTACCTCATTTGACAGAAGAACCTTTCCCAGCCCTCTGAAATGCAGTTCCCTCGTGACATTTGGAAACTTTCCATCTTTGGTATGATGCTATTTGTTTTTCACTTTAAAAAGAAAAGAAAAGTCTGTCTATTTGCCTTGTAGTATTTTGCTTTCACCCTCCTCCTCCTGCTTTAACACAAGGAATTCTGTGACATTGATCAAGTTTCATGGCACATTTGCATTAAAATCAAAATCAGGCTTGTCTTGAATGACTCTCTTCTGTGATCTTCAGATGCTGAGAAGAAAAGAGGGAAGAAGAAGAAGAAGAAAAGATCCCGGATTTGACTCCTAACCCCATGGCTCAGGGCTTGTTCTCTGTGCTCCAGTGATCTAGGGAAAGCAACATGTAGTTTCTTCCTGAAATCCAATTACAGCACATCTAGTTAGATCTGGCAGTACTGATGGAAAGCAAAGTGGAGGGGAGGCTGCTTCCTGCTAGGACAGAGATGCAACTCAAACAGATTTCTAAGTGGAATCCTAAACACAGTTGCAAGGAAGTAAGACCCAGTGAACTCAGTGGAGCTTAGGATGGGATTCACTTAATAAAAACCATCAGCAGAAGCACTGCTCAGGGACTTCCACTTGCAAAACAGGGCTTTACCCACTCTACATGTCCCATGTGCACCCCCAACAATTGAATATGGGGGCTCAGGAGAACCCCCAGTGCAATGCATGGGGTAGGAGAGGGGGGATCGTTCCACAGCCATCATTGCACAATATTGAATTCCACCGTTAGTTCTGAGTAAACATGTTTTGGATCGAACTGGAAGTATAGCCCTATTCACTCATTTAGGAACTGGGAAAATCAGCTCATGGGGGAACATGTGCTAACTCCCCCACCCCATCCCTCTTGTAAGCTGAAGTGTGGCTGCACAGAGCGAGCAATATAGAACCCTGTGAAATTACCGTAGTCTGGTAGTTTGCTGACGTGGATGTTGTGATCCTACTGATCCTGTTTATAATGGTAATGGCACCATTTTTTATTGTAAGATTGCCTTCAGAAAATACTTGATTTTGAAAGGCAACAGACAGAATGATTAAATAATCTGTAAGAGAGAGAGAGAGAATGAGAGAGAGAGAGAGAGAGAAAGTGTTCCTGTGCTTGCATTCATCCCTAGTCACCATTGCTCCTTCCTTTCTTCCTTTCCCTTTGTCGTGTCTTGGTTCAAATTTCAGATTGTAAACTCATTGGATCATGGACATTTTGGGAGAACCCACAGCCCCACAGAAAGCAAGAAAGAGTTGAGTTGAAATGCAGTTCAGAAAACAAACACATTGTTCCTTAATTTCTATAGGATGACATAGAAATTAAGCAACACTGACAAAAACAAAGATGGTTTTGGAGTAAAATGCACACCAGTGGGTGATATTATTAAAAAGCAACCATTAGCTTTCAGTGTTAGCATTATGAGTCTTGCAGCTGATGAAGAAATATCTAGAAACACAATGTTCAGTTTCATAACACCCTTAATTAAACTTATTCTTGCTTTCTCTTCTGGGTACATATGTTTTTGCTTACTAATTATAATGATATACTGTCAAAATAACATAAATATTTAGACTGCCTTGGTGTACTAGAAACCTATATGCTGCTTCATGGTAATATGAGCTCAACCAGTCTGAGGCTTTCCAGGTTGTTCATTGCATCAATTTAATGCTTTCTTAACTTCCAGACACACAACATTTTTATCAGGTCTTCCATTACAACCACTGTGTGGTCACTGTGAAATTGACAACATGAGACAAATGTGGATTTAACTTCAAAATCCACCCAACAGCAGTTGGGACTAGCAGTTGAGATCCCAATATTGAAAATCACTCCCCACCTTTTTACAAATCCCGAATCTTCTTTATGCTTCTGTTAATTTTTGCTCAATCCAATACTCCTACACAGGAAGAAACACAGCACACAACAAAACCCAAACTACAAATCTCATGTTATAAACTATCTCCAACACCAATCTGAGAACTATCCACAAAATGTTTTTAACTGTGTTGTGTGACTAATCTTGTTCTCCCATACTTCTGTTGTTTCTTGTATAAATTGGATTGATCTTGATCTCCAATAAAACATGAAGTGGTTTGAAGCAAAAATGTGCAGTTTATTGATATGTTTGTGTGTCACTGAAAAGATGCCTTCAGCGTATATTTCTATAGATTTCTTTTTTCAAGAATTGAAGTTCTTTACCATTGTTCCAAAGGTCCTAGCAGCAGGAACAACCACTTTGCGTTGCTTTCACCATGCCTCCTTTCATTTTCAACAAGTGGACACAGGAAAGCATCCCAGAGATATTTAAACATGTGCTTCTGGGCTGATACGAAATCAGTCCATTTGACCTCGCATGACTTGCCCTGACTGGAAGTAGCTTTCCAGGGTCATGGGCAGAGGTGTTTCCTAGAACCTGCTCACCTGATCCTTAATACTGATAAACTAGTGGTTCAACTTCTGACCTTCTGCAGGCATAACATGTGCTCTCTCACTGAGCTGTTTCTGCTCTTTAGTGAAACTTGTGATTATGTGGTTGTGCAAGCATAGGGTCAGGAACTGCCTGGGCAACATTGCAGTGCGTGAGGCAGAGGCTGCCCTTCCCTGTTGACCTATGCACCCTGTACTACACTGCCATGGGAGTTTTGCATCCACCCTCCATATGGCAATATCTTCTCCAGGGCTGCACATATCAACTGCTAGCTTGCAGAAGGGCCATAGCCCAGAGGCAGAGTGCATGTTCTAAATGCAAAAGATCCAAGCTCCAGGAGTGACTCACAGGGTTGTGCATTGCCCTCCTGACTTTTCACTGTTGTACCTCACTGCTATTTGCTGAGATGGAGAGGGGGAGACAGCAGGGAGCTCAGCATGGTGTGGGTGCAACGCTGGGAGTGTCAAATTGTTTGCACCTCAGACCCCGCATCAGGCTGAGCACCCCACTGAATTGCCTCTCTCTTGGTAACCAGCAGCGACACATGGCGTTGTAAAGTCCAGAGAGCAACACAGCCCCACCCACACAGCTCTGTCAGATGCCACTGCCAGGTTCTTCACATATGGCTGGGAAAGACTTTTGCCTATGGTGCTTCAAATGACTTCCACTTCCATCCAGCCCTGCCAGCTTGGTCAATGGTCAGGGTTGGTGGAAGGTTTGTTCTGCAACTAATTGTAGTTGTATAAGCTCCGGAGGGCAACAGGTTCCCCATACCTGCCTGTCCTACCTGTGCACAGGTAGGCAAATCCACCGTGCTCATTAGGAATAATGGCAAAATAGTCACTTTGAGGCAGCTGCATGGTCCTATTGGCACTAGGCCCCAAAAGCAGAAATAAGGATCATAGAGGTGAATCTTGGGAAAATGTGATTTTTAACATCTCTTTTTGTCCTGATTTAAATGTCAGATGTTTTAAGACCTTGAAATAAAAAGACCCTGTCTGCAAGAGGAAGGGAACTTTTTAATCTAACCATATACTTTTTAAGTTTCATTGTTGTGTAACAAAAAAACCTACATTCATAAGCTTAAGATGGAGATACCTGGCGACAGAAGGATTGTGAATCTTCTCTGATCTGTATTTCTATGGCAAGGAAGAGCAGTTGAGGATGAATTAACAGAAGCATTTTCCATGACCTGAAAATTAACAAAGCTGCTTTAGCTAGGCTCAAACATTCTTTTCTGTTATTATTTTTTCCTCCAGATGCTACAGTCCAAGGAAATTATTTATGAGAGGGAAAGGATTTGGGGAACAGCTAAGAAAGTGAGTTGTAATTGAGAAGCTTGAAGAAATGGAATGTGCTTCATTAACAAATGAAAAATGATGGCTACCTGTAGTTAGCCATTGTTTTTCTGTTGGCTCCTATTGTGCGTTGGATTAGAGGCTGACTGTTTTGTCTCAGTTATAGTTTTACCAAAACAGTGGTGCAAATAAGAACTAAGGGGATGTTCCAAACTAAAGATCTGTCAGGATGAGCACATTAGGATGTGATGAATCTCTGGCACAGTCCCTCATCCCAGCTCAGATGGATCCTAGCTCCATTCTGCTCCATCACACAACCTGGAAACCCAGCAGAACTTAATGCTGGCCAAAAAGGGTGGTATAAGTTAAACTCTGTTTTAAAGGTTTGTTCCCCCTCTGACAGTAGTCTCACTCCTGAATGGGGTTCAGATCTGGCATACTTTATATTGTCTTAACTTAAAGTGGCATAATTTATGCTGGCTTCCCATAGGATTGCTCTCTTAGCTGTGATAATGGGGTATTTGGATTAAGCGTCCTCCTATTCCTAAGAGGCCATGAAATTCAATCCATCTTCAGCATTCCCACCTTCAAGAGGTCTATGATTGCCTGTTAAAAGTGTATAATTACAAAAGTATCTCTTTACCTTGCTTTGTTTCTAAACCTGCTACTGAGAATTAATAACAGAGCTCTTATTAACCTTTAACGTATTTCCTTTGTGCTTAGCAATCTACCAAAATAGTATCCTCCTTTTGTTTCTGTTTACTTCCTTTAGAATTCTGGTATGGAACTCCTAGGGAATTTTAGGTCCTTTGCCTACGCTGAACAGTCAAAAGATATTAAAAGTCTTCTAGCATTTCCTCTTCTCCCATGGAGTTATATCTACTATCTAGGATGTGACGGTCTCACTTGCAACAGTAAACAATTTGTTAAGCTTCTTCACAATAACAACATTGTCTGTCATTAGTCTCTATCTCTGTTTCCAAGTAGACCTGCTGACTCCTTGTCAGTTCCTTCATAGGTATTTAAAGAACATCTTAATGTTCATCTTGATTTCCTTTGCTATTTGTGCTCTATAACTATGGTCGTCATTCTCACTCCCAACTGCCTTCTACTTTATTTAACTACACAGTTCATCTTCAAGGTTACAGCTGAAGAGGGTAATCAGCAAGGACCCAGTCTGTGGGAAGAGTACAGACAGATGCATCTTCAAAGGCAATCATTCTGAAGATGGTGACAAACTAAAATCTGTCCCCTGGTTTCAGTAACTTTGCTTCACCTTGGGCCCAACCTCAAAATATTGTAAAATGTTATGGAACGAATGTGTTTTTATACCTTAAGCCCCTATCTATTGCATAGCCATCACCATTTTTGCACGGTGTGAATAACTTTCTGCTTTTGTCTGTTCTAAACCTGCTGCCAATCAGATTCGATTTTAGGAGAGGCAACATCATTTTCACATTTCTCACACTATCCATCATAATAATATAGCTTCTCTATGCGCCTCTCTCCTTTGTAATTCTTTCCTCAAGTAGTCCTACCTCTTAAATATATCCTCCTCACCGGAAAGATGTCCGAGTAAAGGGACCCCTGACCATTAGGTCCAGTCGTGGCCAACTCTGGGGTTGCGGCGCTCATCTTGCTTTATTGGGCGAGGGAGCCGGCGTACAGCTTCCAGGTCACGTGGCCAGCATGACTAAGCCGCTTCTGGCGAACCAGAGCAGTGCACGGAAATGCCGTTTACCTTCCGGCCGGAGCGGTACCTATTTATCTACTTGCACTTTGATGTGCTTTCGAACTGCTAGGTTGGCAGGAGCAGGGACCGAGCAACGGGAGCTCACCCCGTTGCAGAGATTCGAACCGCCGACCTTCTGATCGGCAATCCCTAACCTCCCTTTTGTATATCTGCAGCTCAGCAATATATTTTCAGCAAAGTGGGGATAAGAACCACACTTGGTATTCCACAAGTGATATACCAATGGTTAATATAACGACGTTTTGATACCTGCTGCTTTACTTTCAGTTCCTTTCTTTACCTTCCTGTTTTCTAAACTGAATTTTCCCCTTTTCCCAACACTAAACTAAAGTTTTCAGTGAGTGTTCATTGTGAGCCCTAGATCTGTTGCAGCCAGTTTAGTGTCTATGTGGGAGAGATAATTCGTTTGTGATTCCACCTCTTGCTATGCTTGTTTTCTATTGAATGTTTTTTTATTGACTGGAACATTAAAGCTAGCAGCTCCCTTCTACAATTTGAAGCAATGCAGGCCCCAGTGACAGTCCAAAAGTAATTGGAAGAAAATATCTAGCTCAATCCAGTAGCTTTTCTTATGACAATATTGCAATCTCTGAGCAATGTCACGTTTTGAAACATATTTAAAAATGTATTTTGGAGGTACATTGGTACCCATAACTGTTCCCCCCTCCCCATGTTTCTAATTGTGTGTGATTTCCCCACACTCATCCAGTTTGTATACATGGAAAAGTGTTTGGGGAGAAAATGGGTGCTCTTTAATTTCTAGGGTAACACTACTGCATGCCAACCTCACATTTTGACTGTTTGCATTAATAACTATAAGAAATCAAAATGATTAAAGGTTTTAGCCTTAATAGAACTGTTTGTTTTTGCAATCTTACTTGTTTCAGATCTCGATCAGACCAGATAGTCATTTCACTTTACTGTTATAATATTGCATTGGCACAAATCTGGTGCAAGTATTAATACAAAATCAAGTTTCCTGTAGGGCAGTTGTTGGAAACGATCTTGAAACCAAAACCAAAATAATGTCAGTTTTCACTTCTATAGGTTCAATGTAACATATACATATCTGGCAGGCTGATGGAGGAGACCACCCCTTACGCGTATCTGTGTGCCAGGAAACCGGAAACCATGAGTTTGAATCTTGATTTTTATATAGAAGTTTTCTTGGATGCCTCCTAGCTTTTGACTCTTGCATTCTTAATGCCTGTTTGTGGTTGAGAGACTGGATTTGCAGACATTTGCAACAGTCTCCAGATGAGTAACAGAACAAGAAAAAAAAAGCCAACTTCTAGTGTTAGTTGGAACACCTGTAATGGATGGGGCAGCAGGGGCCTCAGCCTTCCTTTCTTCTTTTGCTTAAGCATTCCAGGGTTGATTAGTGTCCTTTCCTTTAATGAAATCATCTACCGTTATTCTCTGGTTTGGAGCTAACAACAGCAATTACATTAGTGCCTTATAGCCTCAGTGTTGAACAATGATCACGAAAGGTATACAGTGATGTATTATTCTGCTCCAGCTTGCAGAGACTACAGTGATCCACCTCCTTGCTGAGGATTTCTAATGATTTCTACTCCAAATGCAACAGGAACATAGCAAGTTAATTTTCTTTTGCTAGTTTTAAATAATGTATTGCTAAACATTGGACTAAAAACGGGAGGACTAACCAGCTAACCAACTTTTAATCAGTATCAACCAATGTATATAATGATGGATCTAGAAGGTGCTGAAAGGGCAAGGGACACTCCAATTGCAGGCATGCTTGGGGGAAGCAGACTATCTGGCCCCATTTCAATCCAGCTTTGGCCTCAAGTTCAGCAACAAAACTGCCTCACTCGCCCTGGTTGACCTTTGTTAGGAGAGTGACAGAGGAAGAACAACCTTTTTGTTTCTCCTTAACCTCTCAATGTTTGATACCTGTGACCACTGTGTCCTCCCAGGGTGTTTTTGAGGGTTGGGAGATGGGTTTTACCATGGTTCTACTCCCACCTCCAAGGCCAATTTCAAGAGTAGCAATGGGAAACTACTGTTCAGCATCATGTGAGCTATCTTGTGGGGTTCCCTGGGGGTAATCTTGTCCTCTGTGCTTTTTAATGTTTAAATGAAGCATGTCACCAGGGATTTGGTGTTCGGTGTTATCAGTATAGTGATGACACCCAACCCTTTCCATTCCATCTCAAGTCTGGGAAGAAGGGAGAAGTCCAGTTCTGGAAGGCATTGTACGCCCTTGGAAGAAACAGGTGTATAGCTTAGGAGCTACTCCTTGATCCATCTATATCAATTGAGCCCCAGGTGGCCTCTGTGACCAGCTTTGGTTAGTTCATCAATTATGCCCTTTGCTAGACAGTGATATCTTGGCCATAGCAATAAATGTTCTGATAATGTTCAGATTGGACTGCATGAGAGCTACCTTTGAAGACAATCTGGAAGCTGCAACTAGAGCAGAATGAAGCCATGAGGCTGCTTGTGGGTACCTCTGCCAGACACATACTATGCACTCTTGGAAGTTCTCGAATTTGCTACTGAACCCAATTTAAGATGTTAACACTGGCATATGAAGTGCTCAGTGACTTGGGCCTCCAATGTTTGAAGAAGCAGCTCCTTCCACATTGACTTGTCGGAGTTGATCATTAGGAGAGCTCCTATTGTGTTGGACACCCCCCCCCCATTCTGTGGTTTGAGGGACAGTGGTGCATGAGGTCTTCTCTGTGGTTGTGGAGGTGCATCTAGCACAATCGATGTACGCTTTTCAATGATTGCTCAAGATGCGCCTCTTTGAGTGCATGTTCCTGCACTGCATTTCTGCTATTTTGTCATTGTGACTTTATTTTATGAATTTAATGTCATTTGAATTGTGATAGTTTTGTAACCCACCCTGCAACCATATGGATAGTATAAAGTTGAGCTCTTATCTTATGGAGTCTTCTGCACAAACCTTGCATGGTGCTGATTCAGGACCCTAAACCGTGTTTTATATAAATGACTTTTATTTTGTTCTGTGCATATTGGAATGTTTTTTGTTGCTATGGCCGATGGCTGATGCAAATAAAGATCCATTCATTCATTCATTCATTCGTTCATTCAACCTTGCATGGTGCTGTCCAGTGTACCACTAAAGAATTGGCTCACCTGCCTCCATGCCGTTGAGGTCAATGCTCAAAACAGAACATCATTTGGGCTATATGTTAACAGCTTTGTAAAATATTCAACAGGTACTACTGAGCTGTATTCTACATAACCTCTAATCACCATTGGTATGTAGATATGCACAAAACACTAAACCCTTTTTGTGTAAAAATTTCCAAGGACATATCAGTCTTGCTATAATCTTCCATTTCATTTAGGCTCCAAGGAATAATCAAAATGGAGAATATGGGTGCACAGCATTATTAATTTGTGCCTGAAACATTTATTTATAAAGCACATTTATACAGCATTTTTTGTGTTTTTTTTCTTTTGCAAATACAAACTTTAATTTTGTACTCTACAAAAAGTCTTGCATATTCCTCTTTTTACAAAAAAAGAAACATTACAAAAATACAGACAATTTAATATGGTTTTTATACAATTGTCTTTAGTTGTTACTTTCATTAAAATATTGCTACCACAGAACTACAATATTTTAGTCGACTATAAAAAATTAAGTCAATGCTTTTTGTTTTAAGCAGCAACATGTAAATAACACAGGTCAAAACACAGTTTATGATCATAGTGGATATATCTAAAATTGTTTCAGAAATAATATTTTACATAGTTAATTTTTAATGTTTTATACATTATTTATATAATATTTATATATATTTATATATATTTATATTTATAAAAAAATCATAGCTTGCTAGAATTGAAATGATAGGACGGAGTTTGCATGGCAAAGATGTGCAAAGGTCAGTCTGCCCTGGTTAGCATCAGCAGTTCAGTCCTTTTAAGGTTTTTAAGAACTGTCTTTTGGAATTGCACCTGAAAGCCTAGAAGCGGGTCTCTTCTGGTTTACTTTCTTCGCGTGCCCTTGGTGTTGCTGAGAGCAGCATTTAGCCTAGTCTGTAATGAATAGTTGAAAATGATCCCTTTTCAAATTACAAAAGGGATTTGACTGAACATCAGGCTAAGACGGTCCCGCCCAGCAGTCCGCCCGATAGCTGGAGGAGTTGCGTTCTGAGTCGCAACCCCAGAGCCAATAGTGCTAACATAGATCAACAAGGCTGACCACAAACAAGGTATCTGTATGTTTAGAAAATACTTTTGTTATTTGAGTCAATGGTAAAAGGGGATTTTTTTTAATTAAAAAAACTAGGCCACCAAGCATAATACTATGCAGGCTGGACAATTCATACAGTACTGTTGACATTAGATATTAGAGGCATGGGTCCCATATTTCTTGTGTCGTCCCTTATTTGCACCTGCAACCTGCTCTCCAAAGTATTAGTGATGATAATAATTGTGAACATGGAGAATGTCATACAGAAAGTGAGGGCTAGGTAAAAACAAATATGGAATGACTCTTTACAACCAGGGATACTGGTGAAGCAGGCTGGGTTGCATTTAGAAAGTGGATTCTACACCTAACTGGAAATAGAAAAATACTGATTTGCAGAATTGTGTAGTGGAAATAGGCACTTTTCTAACATTTTACTTGGTATACATCTCCAAAACCAAAAGTAAGTTCCGAATTGGAATGGAGATAAAGAAAACCAATAAAATAAGAGGTTACACTTAGAAAGTGATCACAAATCATGAATCAGTGCTTATTTTTCATAGATAGTGCTATAATCTAGTTGGCAAGGATTTTTCTCTCCCCTCTCTCACTTAATAGGAATTGAAAACTGTCATGGCAAATGAAAGAAGCAGAAGCAGAGATGGCCAGTTTCCTAGAAATCATTTAGTGTTCATTAAGCTATGAACAATTCAGCATTCACTACAACATGAACACTCAGCCAATTGCACATTTAGGATTCCTGCATCGTGTTTTGATTTATTTCGTAATTGTTGCCTTTGACTTACTTGAACAACACCCATTTTATGCAAATGTTGTGAGTGTAAAAAAGGCCACAGAGTCAGACCTCATTGGTCAGGCAAGAGTCTCTCCCTACATTCTACTGTCTGATGAGATTGAGAGCAGCAGGTAGTTGCTGTCAGCAGTCATTTTGCAAAAACAAAACAAAAACAAAAAATATATATATTTGTCAAATGTCTACACCATGTTGTGATGATTGTTCCGATCAAGGATATCCACAGGTGAAAGTAACTCCTTCCGGATTGGAGGTGGGGGCAGAGAAATCTTTGTTTTCTCCTTGAAGAGGTCTGAGACATAGAACACCTGTAAATAAAATGAATATATGCATTCAATATAAATATTCAGATTTTTACACCTGCTCCGGTTTATGTAAAGGAAATCTAAATCCTCCGTTAATAAGTATAACAGTTCTGAAGTTACACTATCCTGCTATAATGAGAACCAGACTGAAGGTCTTCTAGACTGGTCCATCAAAAAAGCAAACAATTATTTCACAGGAGTCAAGCCCTGCTAGATGCCTAGAAGGGACAAAGGCCCAAGGCACAACTTTGCATAAATGTCTAGTGCCCCTGGCGGGGATCTCACTGGTATCAAATTTGCAGCATGCCCTGGCATTGTGTAAGCAAAGAAAAATAAATTATGCTTTCGAAAAAGGGGAAAGGGACAAGAGATCTATCTGGAATCTGCAAGAAAATATCTGGAACTTGGGACTCCTTGGATGCCCCTCTTAGTGTGCCCAACAGGAAAGAGAATCCTGATTAAATGTAATTGGACAGTGTGATTGAGCATCACTTTCTCACCTACTTTTTACTGATATGGAAAATGTCTTTCCTTTTCCACTGGATCTCACCCAGCACCCATTGGTTTCTTTCACTATTTTAATTCAAATACATTCACTGTGTGTTTGGATGGGAGATGCACTGAGGGGATGGGAATTTTCTTAATACAGAAGTCTTGAAGAATGTTATTTACAGTTAAAAAACAACAACAGCCCGGCACACAATCAATAAGCTGTCAACATCCATACCAAGAGTTCACATGGCTTCACTTCCTCTGGTGATTTAAATGGACTAAAATTAAACTTCCCTTTGGAGTCAATTCTCCGTAATTCTTAGTCAGTCAGGGTAGCTTGATATTTCCTCGCCTTCCCACCCACCCGCATCCCCTTTCCTACTGCCCTTTCCTCACAGCTAGAAAATTAAAGCTTAGTCAGGATGACTGTCCTGTCATTTTAAAGAAATAGTGTCAAGGAAGAGATATTCCCAACCACCTTTCCCTGAAATAATCAATGACGTATCCGCTCTTACGGATGTGAAAAGTCTCCCACTTGACAATTCAGAGAGGCAGCCACACAATAGGAAAGCCCTGGGAGGAAACTTTGACATCCTCCCTCAGCCAAAATCGTATCAAGTCCAGCATGACTGATGTACTTTCTCCCTTGCAAAATTTAACTCTGAAGCCAGAAAGGAAAAGGGTCAGACAGAATGCAAGCTCTGCTGACAGGAGAATAAGGCTCATCTCTGCTATTCAATGCTAGAGGCTTGGTGCAAACAAATCCCAACTATTAAACACATATAATATTTATATACAACAACAATCACACAAGCTGCTGCAGACTTGTTCACTGGCTGGATGACAATTGGTTTACTATTAAATTTCCAATTTCTTGAGCATTGTGGTGACTGGGCCCAGTGTCAAGAAGTGACAGACATGGGATGGTTGAGGATACAGTGAGATGTGGGCTCGCTCATCCCCATCCCCAAAATATCCTGTTTTCTGCAGGCTACTGTCAGTGTAAATCCATTGGTAATACTTTGAGTGAGTGGAACATACCGGACGAATGATGCCAGTGTCATTTGATAAGCAGACTGGAGCTTCGGACTGCCGTCTAAATACTGTATATGTTGTCAATGGAAAGCCCAAGGAAATTCATTCCCACCTTACCTGCAGTTACACAGGGGCTGCAGAATGGGATTCCAATTAACCCAAGAGCTACTCACGACTCAAACAAGAGCAGCGCACCTCCCCAGAACATAGACTGCACATTTTAAAAAGCAGAATGTGTGGCTACATCACTCTAGACCCATAGCTGACTTTACCGGTAGGAAGTTTGTGATGGAATAGTTTGTGCAAAATGTTCCCTTGGTGCAAGGTGCCCCATTAACAACTACCTCTCCATCCTGCCTACCAGGAATCCCCAAAAAACAAGGTACAGAAAGGATAATGGGGTTAAATAAAACAGCTGATCCATGAAATATGCCCATCTATTGACAAATGTAATTCCACGAAAATCCATCACTCTGCTCCGCAGTTGAAGTAACCTATGTGTGAGAGGCTCTTATTCCACTGGCGAATGTGTCCAGCAAGAGCATTATTGTTCATATGTTATGACCAAAAGCATTGCTTTTAGACTGCTTTGAAGCTCCAGCAGGGTTAGAGAAGTTGTGCTCCTAATTCAACTTCCCAAGACTTCCATTAGTTAGGCTACTAGGCTTTTCAGAGTGAGAAATCACAAAGCATTTGATTGTTTAAAGAGACTGCTTGTTTTACTGGATGCAGATGTTTGCATTCAGGCTTTCAATTGTCTTCCTATGTTCCCAGATCAGTTAGTTTGACATCTAAATATTAGCATTGAAGCAAACAGTTATTTCTCTGAGGAAACAGAACTCCACTCAGGAAAAAAATAGGTGGTTGGCTGCAACCAAAGAAAAATAAATAGTAGTACCAACCTCTTTCCCTGGCTTATTTAAATTTCATGTTCTCTTTGAAGGCAACACTAGGGTTCCTGAACCAAAACTACAGTTCCTTTTTCTGATTGCCAGAATATTAAGTCTCCTGTTTCAAATGAAGCTATATTAGGGATGGATAGGCATTCTAGACTTTCTTTTGGTTCTGGAGAAAAAGGTTTCTTACCCATTATAACACTAGCCCTTCATAACGAGAGGAAAAGGAGCTGTGAACTCCTGACAGCAAATGTTGTCTCTGACTGTCCTACTCAAATCAATGAGATTTAATTTAGTCAAGACCACTTCTGACTACTTGCTTTTGTTGGACGGTGTGCAGTACTTGTGGTTCATGCTTGTATTCTATCACTACTTCAAGAAACTTGTGGTGGAGAATTGTAAGCGTCCCTTTGATTTTGGGGGGGGATAGGCATACTTGGTGTTCTCTGTGTGTCTTCTAGATTTTGGAAGTATTTAAAGCTTCATTTAATTTGAACACAACTGCTAAATGTCTGTGCCCATTCATCCATTTCTGTAGTATGGCAGAAGCAAGAGTTGGAAGGCGATTTTGACGCCATGCCTCTCATGTACCCACTTCCTAAGACTGGATTCAATCACGACGATATCCACATTCTATACAGAGAGCTCCATGACAAATCAATTTGTGGCAGGAGTGAGTAGCGGTTGCACGGTGGAAGTGGCAATGGGGGATTAGGTTCAATCTGGCCTGTATTTTCTAACTGGATAAGTTATGGATGGAGTGTCATCTTGGCTTTCTTAGCCTTTGCTCTGCAGTTCATGGCGTGTGTGGCTTTAAATCAGATATTTGGGTAGTGGCGTTAATTCCCATTTAAACTGTATTTCACTTTTAGTAAGGTTTGAGGTTATAAAAACACTTTGAGAAATCATGAAACATGATCTCCTAAGGTTAGAACAGTGTGTTAAACCTTCCTAATGCTTCAGCTGCTTAACACAAAAAAGGAGAGGGGTAAATGCACAGAGTGTTTTTGCTTGGATTTATGCCACTTCCTGTGGAAGGTGCTCTCCACCCATAAAGAAAACTCAACAGCAGACAACAGAGAATGTGCAATATGATGCTGTAAGCTGGCAGCTCACCATTTCAACTGATCAATGCCCTTCTTAAATTCATTATATTAGAAAAGACTTTACTTGGACCCAGAACATTTTAGCAAACAGCTTAACATGAGATTAGGTGAATAGGAGAAGGAAATGGCCCCTAAGATTTGCATCTTCCTACAACTTGCCACAACACAATTATAGCCACCACAAAAGTGGTTCATAAAAGACATTTTGATTTCAGCCATTCTGATTGCATCTGAATTCCAAACAAAACAAGATCTTGTATGGTCTTGGATGAAACAAGTAATGCAACCCCCTTAGAGGCTAGCCTCAGCTACTGGCACCTATTGCCAAGAATCAGAATGAAACTGCAAGAACTCCGGGTCAAAGGATAGGATAGGACATAAATTTTAAATAAATTCATAAAAGTATATAAAGCACATTGAGAAAGGCGAGGCTAGGGCTTTTCTAAATCTAAGTCTCATAAGCAACACTCAACTTGCTTATGAATATTTAGGCGGAACATTTCTGGTGGAACGCTCTGTCACAAGAGACTAGGTCTCTGCAGGACTTGACATCTTTCCGCACGGCCTGCAAGACAGAGCTGTTCCACCAGGCCTTTGGCCAGGGCACAGCCTGACTCCCTCCTTTGGTAATCTTCACAGAACACTAGCCCAATTAATTTTATAATGAAATGATTTTAGAATGTTGTATTATTTTATTGTTGTTGGCCGCCCTGAGCCCGGCTTCGGCTGGGGAGGGTGGGATATAAATAAAAATTATTATTATTATTATTATTATTATTATTATTATTATTATTAGGCCATTCCTTAGGAGCTGGAAATTATGGGAAGACATAGGGAAGTAGTAGTTCCCCCTCTCTTAGTTTCCTTTTCTACAGCCATGTCTGTTTCCCCACCCCCCATGGCTGCACAAGGGCCAGACTAAAAGTGACCAATACCCTCTGCACATCCTGATGAAGGACTGAAGCATACAAAAGGGCATCAGCCACGGAGGGAGAGGGTTAAAAAGGAAGTGATGTACATGTGTGTGGTGTTTCTCAGGCAGCTGCTTCCTCTGTGGCCTTTATCTCGTCACAGGAAAGTCAGCCTATAGCAGCCGAACTCTCACCCCTCCTCTGGCCCAGTAAAACATGCCATCTGTTTACAGGTCAGGAAAACGGGGTCAGATTTGTAACTTGTCATTGGACAGGAAATGGTGAAAAGTGTCCTGCTCATGCCTCGAGACCCTTATTGTCTGTCAGAAGCGTTTTTGCTCCAATGCATTGAGTTCATCTGCATCCTACTGCGCCCTAGCATTGCATTCTTCTTCTTCTCTCTGTCCTCTTCCACACTTTGGCAAAGTTTTTAGAGCAACTAACAGGAGAGCTTAGTCAAAGCCTTCCATTTAGCCTTCCAAATTGAAGCCCCTGAGCTGAAAAACTGTTTTGTTGTGAAAAAAGTTGCCCAAAGTATTTTCTGAATATATCCAAGAGCTCTTTCCAGGGTGATTTTTGTTTGTTTAACCCGCGACAGAAATAAATAAGAATAAAAATGCCACGGAAGCTCTGAAGAATCTTGTTGCTCGGTCTCTGTCACTTGTGGGGGCTCTGTCACTTCTGCTACTAAGTAAAATGTAAGCAGGAGATGTTCACCCACTGAAATTACAATTGAGGTTCAATGTTTATGTGGGAGATGCAGGACTGGGGAAGGAGTGCTTTCTGGAAAACAAACTGATGGCCTGGGGGCATGGAGGGCGCTTATGCATTCTCTCTCTCTCCCCCCCCCCCCCCGAGATTCTCTGGCAGTTTTATTATTATTTTTCTTCCCAGCTAGATTGTGAAATTGCAAGTGAGGAGGGCAGGGCATTTGTAGGGGAGAACTGGTGGTTTTGGGAAGGAGTAAGCACCTGCCTGGCAAATCTCCCATATAAGAAGAAGAAGAGGAGTTTGGATTTGATATCCCGCTTTATCACTACCCGAAGGAGTCTCAAAGCGGCTAACATTCTCCTTTCCCTTCCTCCCCCACAACAAACACTCTGTGAGGTGAGTGGGGCTGAGAGACTTCAAAGAAGTGTGACTAGCCCAAGGTCACCCAGCAGCTGCATGTGGAGGAGCGGAGACGCGAACCCGGTTCCCCAGATTACGAGTCTATCGCTCTTAACCACTACACCACACTGGCTCTCATATAAGTGCAATTCCTGTTATTGCATAGTCAAACTGCATCTTATGTGGGAACTCAGTGCTTGGAAATCCCCAGGTTTATTTACTTCACAAAAAGCAGCTGGCCCTGATTCAGAGCACTGCATGGTGCTGATTGTGGAGTTGTGACCCTTTATCTCTATGCTGTGAAGCTCTGATAGCTTTCTCCTGAAGGTTGCGATGCCTCAAAAAGAGATGTTGATCTGGGCATGTTTTCTGGAACTAAAAACATTTCTGCTTAGCTTTTCAATCTGTACTTGGGTACTGAGAGACTACATTCCTCACAGAATTCAAACAGTGGTTTGGTTAGCAATGGAATCAGTGGAGAAGAAAGAAAATACATATATATTCAGCTGCCTTTTGAGATGTTTTGAAACTCGGGATGGGTGTGGGGGCTGCTGTAATGGTTTACACATTCCCCTGTGTGAACCACCCTGCTAATGTGCCCAGTCTAGTATGCATTCAAGGAGAACTCTTTTCCGTGCACTAAACATCACCAATCTAATCCTTAGAGGGAAATTATTTCACATGAACTTCACATGTTACATGTGAAAGGTTACTGTTTGCTGTGCGTTTATCTTTTAGGTTTCTAACACTGCATTGCACATTTGTTTTCCTCATTTAAGTCTCCATCCCTTTCTCCCTTCTTTGTTTAAGTCTATCCTTCCCTGGTTTTACCAACTCCTGCACAATGCCAGCAACACTCTCCCCAGTGAGGTCCACCTAGCAGTGATACTACCTTTCTGGTGCCAGGGTAAAGCTTTTCTCTGCTCTTAGGATGGGCTTTAACACTCAAACAGTGCATCACTGTCTTATGGATAAGATGCATGTGGTTGTTTAGTGAAACAATTCTATGGTATGACATGTCACTTACTATGCAGTAAGCCACCAGGGCCCCTTGTACGAAACCAGCCAAGACGTCTGTTGGATGATGTTTGTGGTCAGACACACGAGAAAGCCCTGTGTAAAAGGCCATCATAATCAGTGTGAACTGCAACAGGGGACGCAGCAGACGGGCTCCTCTCCAAGTGAACCTGGCTTGCAGGTACAGCTACAAAGGGGAAAAAAAGGAAGAAGAAAGACATTAGGATGCTGTCTTCTCAACAGTTGGCACCAGATCCAGTGGAACAGAATTGGTGCCAGGTTTACAATACGGCAAACAGAAAACAAACCTATCTTCAGGGCAGAGCAAAATAGCAGCCAAAAAAAGAAGTGTTGGGTGGCAGGGAGGATCTCTGCTGTCACTACCAACACTGCGAAACAGGTGTCAGCAGTAAGCAAAAGGTGGTAGATGAATTTCAACCCCCACCTTGTCGACCAAATTTGGGCCCCAAGTTCAAACCTTCAGCTCAGTCTTCGTAACTTCTTTTGTCTGTCATGCCATCCAACTTTACTGAGCGACCCACAGTCCTATGATTACAATTACTGGGCAATGGTGTGCTTTCTTTATCAATTTTTAACACACTATTTATAATTGTTTAAACCTTTCTTATGTCTTTCCTTGGTCATTTTTTCTACTTGATAAGAAAGGTTTATACAATTATAAATAGTGTGTTAAAAATTGATAAAGAAAGCACACCATTCTCAGATGGAAACTCCCCCCCCCCCTTTTATAATTTTGGCTTCCCCACTTCTGAACATTTTCCAGATCTGCAACCCCCTTTTTGAGATGAGGTAACTGGAACACTGCTGAATATTATTGCAAGTGGAGTTGCAGCATTAAGATTCAGACCATCTTATGTTTTTTTTCCTAACTTGCTTTTAAATCCTAGCAGTGTTTGTGACCACTTTGTGACTTGAACTTTTAAAATGCCTTGGACCTAAAATACAGTGTTCGAAATGATACTTTTGCTTCAGCAAGGGAAAACGAGCAAACAAATCAACAGCCAACCAAGGACTTGACCTGAAATGAAGTAGCTGAAATGATGTCAAACGGGTATTGTCTCCTGCCTCACCCCTCCCCACTTATCCTGGTCTGGTTTCCTCTTGAAAGTTGTGGGCACAACCTATTCCTCCAGTTCCTGTGGGAACCTTGGGAAGCCAAAAAGAGAGAGGAAGAGGCAGCAGGAAAGGCAGAAACGTTTGCCCACAAATCAAAGGAGCTGGAGGCTAAGCCAATCTGAAATGCAGGGCGAGGGGAGTCTGAAAAATGGCCAAGTCCTCCCATTATGGCTGCCTTCCCATAACACAAGGCAGGGAGATGAACGTGACAAGGTCACAGCAATGCCTGCTTGTATAATTGATGCAGTAAAGGTTTACAGTTGGAGGAAAAGCGAGTCACTGTAGTCTGATCACTGCTTACAAATCAAGACATGAATTAGGATGGGCTCATTCTTAAGCCAATAAACCATGGTTTCTCAGTCCAATATTTTTATGTCTGGACTGGGACATTTTTATGTAGTTGCTTTGTTGAACCTGCCATTGGTACAATGCACAAGCACTGGTACAAGCCAATCAGTATATTTTCAGAAGAAAACAGTGCATGCCAGTAGTCTGAGAGAAGAAAGGTCAGGTCTAAACTTAAGAGAGCTCTTGCAAGCGAGAACTGCAAGGAAGGCAGAATTTTACCAGATACAGCTGTCTCTACCATGGCATTGCAGTTCTGAAAGAGGCTGTACCTATTGGAATTCTCCCTTGTCACAGAATCACAGAATTGTTTTATCTAAGCCTGAATGTATAAGAGCCCATTCAGTCATTAAACAGTTTAGAATCATCCTTCAACATAATATCAATTATTTCTCTTTCGACGAAACTTTAAATCACCATATTTGCTGAACAAAATTTAGTTGCAGCATGTGGAAGGTTAACTAGCCCAATCTTGTGTTCTTTTTCACAAAACCCACCCTGTGCTGTCATCTTCTGCCCTCTTTACATCCGAAAGGTTTTCATTATAAAGTGAAACCAAGCTAAAGAAAACAAACACTTAATGTAAAAAAACAAAAAACAAAAATGAACAACCCAACTGAACTGAAGTTGTTTTTACAGCAGACAAAAAGCGAATTACAAGTGGTTTTTACTCAAGTCTCTATATACTGCTAACTCAGTCGTGGGAGGTTTACGGAGGCGCCAGTGTGGTGTTTATATAGTAACATAAAATGAACAACTGCCACTTGCAGACCAATAAGCTGCAGTGGGAAAAGTGGCGGCCAATAGCACAGAGGAGATAAGTGTGACAAAACCAAAGAGGGAGGGAAGACAGCAATGACCTCGTGACCATATGTAGCCAGGGTTGCTGGAAAACCTCTCACATATAAGAAATCTGGCAGTGGCAACATCACCACAGAGCAGACCGCTCTCAGGGCAACGTGCAGCAGTTCTGTGGCCAGGGGACTTCCAGTGATGTTAGTGGGAATGTCTGTGGTTAGTCAGGGATCCCAAGCAAATAAAAATGAGGGGCTCTAGTTCCCTTAACAAGTGAGGAGGAAAAAAATATTAATAGTTGCTTACATTTTTGTTACTTTTCAGATGGTTTGGATATAATAATAATAATAATAATAATAATAATAATAATAATAATAATAGTCACATACAACATATACCGGTATTTGTTGTAAGAAGGGCTTTCATTCCATTTTCAGACAGTGGCTCAAAGCAGCTAAATCCACCATTTTCAACGTTTATATCATGTGTGAATGAATACATGTGTCATCAGTGCTGTTTTTCTAGAAAGAGGTGCCGGAACTCACCATGAATTCACCCTTGTTCTCTTATAATGGCAATGGTGCCCACCTGAGAGGTGCCGGAACTGAGTTCCAGTGAGTTCCAGCTGGGGGAAAAAGCTCAGCGTGTCATGAAGTTTACACAAGTAAACTCATGCTACCAGTACCAGCTGTGTGAAGGCATCTTTGTTACTTCATAGTATTGCTCTGGGAAGATTTTGTGTTGTTTGAAAACACTTTGGAAAGATGGAGAGGCTACTGGACAATCTGTTTAGGGTGGGAGAAGATGTGGTCAACCACACACACTCCCCTCATAAGCCCTTGACAGGTAAGCTCTGTTTGACACAACTGTAACCGTGACCCATATTCAAACTCTAAAGTGTTAGGCTCTAAAGCTGTCAGGGTTGCCTAACCTACGTCAAAAATTGCTGTGGGGATGAGTAAGAACACACTATAGAGTACACTGCTGATTGAGAAATGCTTACATTAATGATTAACAGTTTCTGAAGTACTGTAGGAAATTTTCAAATGAATAAGTACCTGCATCTGGCCTCATTTGAGCAGATGGGTTAGAGACACACAAAAGAGAGTAAAGGGGGAAAATCATTCCCTTTTGTTGAGTCTGGGGCTTTGAAATCAGTCACTGATATTTATCTAATGACTAACAGATTGGCCATGATCCCACTGAAATAGAGTCAGAAGTTTGCTATTTGGCGTTCTTGCAGACATGAACTCCACTGTTCATCTGGCTGTTAGAGTAAGTATAGCACAGCCCCGGGAACTAAAACAAGTAGCATTTAAGGTGGCCACCTCAGGAGTTTATTTCCTAACCCCGCATGGCACAACGACATAAATGTCAGTGAAGTTATATAAGACATTAATCCAGCAGCTGTTTTCAAATTTGGCTGGCACAATGCAACACCCTGTGGGCAACATTACCTGGCTTACTCTAACAACCCCTGGAGTCGGGACACATTTATTTAGAAAGCTAAATACTACCTAGATCAGGCTTCCTCAACCTCGGCCCTCCAGACATTTTTGGCCTACAACTCCCATGATCAGCTAGCAAGACCAGTGGTCAGGGATGATGGGAATTGTAGTCTCAAAACATCTGGAGGGCCAAAGTTGAGGAAGCCTGACCTAGATGGTAGCTGGTGTTCTTCCACATAAAGAGGAGAGAGTAAATGTGTGGGTATTGTTGGACTGGCCTTAGTAGTGTCTGAACTGGGCAGAGAGAGCAGCAGCAGGAAACTAATGCAATTGCTTAATGGAATGTCATTAAGTCAAGAATGAGCTTTGGCCCAGCACATCTGAACACTCCTGTGAAGAAGCTTCCCTATGTCATTGTGGGTTTTCCTTTGGAATTCAGGATTCATCTGAATCCAATGCACACTCCTAGTACACAATGCAGATTCCTGTTGCAAATCAACTAAAACCATAGCACACACCTTTTCGTACCTCCTGCATTGAGCAACAAGAGACCAACCCACGGCTCTCCAAATAATATACGAGACTTAAAATAGATGCACAATGCATATGCTTCAAATGTTACAGTTTTAACTGAAACAAAACATGAGTCTATAATAGACTCATTCAAAAAACAAACAAACCCCCAAATGTATCAAGCAGTATGAAGAGCACAATGCTGAACTTGTAGGATCCAAAAAAAATGCAACCCTGACAAATTTAATGAAGATCCACTCCCTACAGGACTGGAGTGCAAGAGGGAGAACCCTACAGGCAAAACTGGATCAACCGTGACAGCTTCTTCTACCTGAAGTCAAATGAGAGTAGAGGAAAATTAGCACCTTGTGGGAGAGTTTGACATTAGTCAGCACTTCGAGGTGGTTTTCATTTTGTTTTTTGTACGAAAGCAGCAGAGCAGGTTTTTATGATACGGTGTGCCAGGCCCACAAAGCCTGTAAAATTGCTTCTCTGCAGGTTCAGAATCAGCAATTGCCTGGGTGGGGGCAGTAGCGTACAGCGGTAGGGGCAGAGAAAGAGTCCAATTTTCAGTAAGTTGAAACTCACACAGGCAGCCTCCAGTTTTGCAGAAATTACATGCTTGTCTGTACATGCCATTTTCTTTAATGAATCCAAAACTAATAGTGACTCATCTAAGTCAAAGGTGACTTCTCTTAATGTTTGGGGAGCTCCCTACTACATTCTAGCCTCTTACTTTCTGCAGCAACCATTTCCAAGAATCAAATTTGAACATTTATGAGCCAAACTAGCTGGGCACATTTCACGAACACTTTCCCCCCTATTGCCTGCACCCCTCCTTTTGTTTGACTGTTATTTGGTGGAAGGAGAGTGAAAGGTGTTTAAATGATTGCAGAAACCCCCAAATGTACTCAGGACTGCCATGCTCTCCCCTGACAAGTGCCTCTTCCCAGTACAGCCAAAAATAAAAAGAGCCTCTTCGAAGTACATTTTGGGCAGATGTGGTGCCCATCCTATCTCCTCAGGTCAAAATACACTCAGAAAAAAGGGGGAGGAGGAGAACTCTTCACAATCCCAATGGCTCTTGTATCAGTCATCCTCTAATTCAGCAGTGAAGCTGTCATTTAGCCAGTGAGAATTGGCTATGTGATGATATTACCAGTGAAGCAAATTCAGAGTGAGGACATTTAAAAATAAAAATCTGTGCTAGATTTGTTTGTCCTGAATGACATCACCAACTAGCTAATTCTCACTGAATACATCGGGGGAGGGGGGGAAATGGTGCCAAATAAGCAATTGAGTAGCACTGTGAATATAAGCAAAGAAGCATAGCACAAAAGATGCTATGTCCCCTCACCTCAACACGCTCAGGTGCTAAATGCATATAAAGACAGCGCCAAGTGTAATATCACTGAGGAGAGCATTCCACAATTGGGGAGCGACCACAAAAAAGACTTGTTCTTGTCTAGCCACTATTTGCAGCTCCCTTGGAGTAGGGGCATGAAGAAGGGACTCAAGATGATGATGGCAGGGTCCAGATAGGTTCGTGTGGGGAGATGTGGTCCATAAGGTATTCGGGTCATGAGGTGCATAAGGCTTTATAGGTCTAAGTCAGCACTCTGAATTGAGTCCAGAAACTAACTGGCACTGAATGAAGGCGGGTCAGGATTGGTGTTATATGATCAAACATCCTACTCCCTATCAACAATTTGGCTGGTGAAATCTACACTGGCTGCAGTTCTGAACTGTCTTCAAAGGCAGCCCCATGTATAAGGCATTGCAGTAATCTAAACTAGAGCTTACCAGAGCACCTTCTAAGTTAGATTGCTGTTGACCTGCAACTGTCATTATCTCGGACTACTGGCCATGTTGTTTGGGATTGCTGGAAGTTGTAGTCCAACAAGATTTGCAGGGCCACGGGATAGGCTCCCATGCTGCAGAACATTCAGCTCAGTCCAATACATTAATATAATTCTACCATTTTGTGAATTCTCCATGAATTGCTGTGGTTACTATACCAAAGTGCCATATAATCACTATTTTGTTTTCACCTCAGTCCAAACAGTACAGAAGGTCTTCATACTGTTTTAAAATCAGTGAACATAAATGGCCTCTAAAGAGGTCCTGGAGAGTTTGGCGGGGTGTAGACATACAGGGTGGGAAATGGTGGAACCATTTCATGGCAAATGGAAGTGGTGATAGGTAAAACAAACCATTTATTCTGAAGTCCTCGAGACCAGCTCCATTGCTATAACCAAAGGACACACACTCACTCACTACTGCTATGATTATTCTTATTTTTTTTTTAAGAAGGAGGAAGGTGGGGGGACGACAAAAAAAATGAGCTTTAGCCTTTTTCATGTTGCAAATCCACCCACCTCCAGTTCACAGGCAATGTTATTTTACCATCGCTGAGAGGAAATGGTGTAAATGTTTACGGAATAACTTTGAAACATTTAAAGAAAAGTGAGAGAAAAATATGGGGAAATAAATTCATGCAGACTCCCAAACAGTCTGAAAGGCATGGTAATTAAATTATGGAGGCTGCTTCCATCATAAAGAGTAAAAGGGAAAGGGGAGGGGAAACAGCAGCGAGCTGTGTGTTAATTTATCTTTTGGGGCAGCAAAGAGAAGGAATTGTGTTGCAGAAAGCCTACACATATATATCTACTTATGTTTAATGTTTTTATAAGTTCAGGTCTAGGTTCTCCTCCCCCACCTGCCCCCAAATTTCATATCTAAGGTTACAGGAGATTCAGGGCCCACAGATCTTTTGAAATAGTCTCAGAAGAAGAAAAAGCTTTCCCTTAATTACATTTACCACAAATCACTCCCTAAATCTCTCTCCCTTTTCCTTCCAAAGAGCTTAGGCTGGTTCCACCCATAATTGACCTGTGCCGTGCTCTTTTCACAAGCTCTATCAAGCATGCTTCCAGCAGCTACAGTCAGGAAATACTCTGGCATAACAAGCTGAGGAAAGGAAGGGCAGAGCCATTTTTCATTGACAAAGAAAAACAAGACCAGCCCCATAGTTTTGGATGAAACTATGTGGGCTAGTAAGTCCACCTGCCCTGCTTCCTGAAGAGCTACTCAGAAAGCAGATTACTTTTTTTTTAAAAAAAAAAACCCTAATGAAACAGATAATTATGATTTTGAATCAATGTAGGTAAATGGCAAATAAAGCAGCCTAACATTATCTCAATTATGTTGCTTGGCAAAATGAAATACACGCAGGCTTACATTCCTTGAGCTTTGCTTGCTCTTGCTTTTTCTAGTGAAACTGAGATCGAAACAAGTAATGCAGATGTGGTTCTTTTTTGGCAGGATAAACATTGCAAAGGAACAAGAAACTGCTGGTCTATCTAGCTCATTATTGCTTACACTGCCTAGGAGTCTTTTCCAACTGTACCTAGAGAGGCTGGGGAATTCAATTTGGTCCCCTATGCTTGCAAGGCAGATGCTCTTCCAACCTCTCAGCTATGACTATTCACGCCAACTTCTTGAAACCACAGCAACCAAATGCCTCTGCAGCACACCTGTTTTATAGGTCATAATCCTATTCCATAGGTCATAATTCCCAACTCGAAGTTGAGGAACAAATCAGGCAGATGTCTGATGTTACTCTCTGATGCACATTCAGTACACATTGCTACCTTCATAAACAGGGCCGTCTTACCCATTGGGTGCTCGGGGTGTGGGGCACCCAGGCACCGGGCTCTCAGGGGCACCAGGTCGAGAGTCCAGGGCCCGAGAGTTGAGTCCGGGGAAGAGCCCACCCATTGGTCGGAGCACCACGGTGGGCTCTTCTGCTGTGGGAGGCTCTGTGCCATGAGTTCGGGGGTGACTGAGCCAGCAAGACGCTGAGGCGGCCAGCCAGCTCCACTCTCCCGTGCACCTGGGACTGGGCCACCTGGGGGGGGGGCACCAGACAGATCTTTGCACCCCAGCACTGCATATGCTTAAGACAGCCCTGTTCATAAACCATGGTTTATGGTAATGTTGGGCAGTAATATTCGGCCCAGCGATTTTCACATTTTGGGGAAAGGGGATTAAAGAGAAAACAGAAAAGAAAAATAAATTTTTAAATCCTCTCAGTCACCTTTCATTAAGGTAAGCCAAACGGCCAGATGTACAAAAAAGCTATTAGAATTGCCCCCCCCCCATATATTTGTGTGTGTGATTCAAATTTGATTTATTTGGTCTGGGGGGGGGGGTGCTGTCACCTGAACACTACCACCCAATGTAATGTCAAAAAACAAAGCTGGGCTGAAAACTTTGGCCCAGCATAAGCATTTACTCATTTCTCACACTGCCTTAAGAAACATTGATAAAACATGATTTCTTAAAGATACATGACCTCCTACTTACCACCAAATAAAGCATGGTATAGAGGGAGAAGGAAGCATGTCCAGAAAAGAATGATTTCCTGCAAAGCAAAAGAAGCAAAGTAGCACACCTGTTTTGTTACTGGAGCAAATGGCCAAATGCCTTGGTTTTCTGTACAACACCTTTGCACAGTCATCAATAAAATCAAGTTTAACTCTCAACCCCTAAAATACCAAAACAGGAACAGCAATTTAAAATTACTTAAGGATATGAAATTAAACAGTCCACACTGCCTGTCTATATTTACTTATTTTTATGTCTCTAAGATGTCTCCTCCTCCCTACACATATACGCTCATATAGATGGCAATTTTAAATAAAATTCTGGCATGCAGCCATGCGGCCCAGGGCACTTACGTAGCAGGTTTTACCATCTCCTAGTGCATAATCAGTTGGTCTCGCCTATCTTCTTGAGGCAGTTTGGAACAGCAAGTTTTTTTAAAAAGTTATAATTTCATCTGTCTTTCTTGATATGAAAAGCTTTCTGAAATTCCTTTACTTTTTTTGTTTTGTTATGAGTGACAAAACTATAGGTGCTTATCTTTATAAGTGGACTCAGATATTTGCAAGCCTGTGTAGCCAGATCTATTTGCTACAAGGCTACATAGCTTATCTGAGTTAAGTTACACCTTCCTCAAAAAATGCTTCCTTTGTAAGCAGCAGTGATTTTTATAAAGTTAAGTGTATCAAATTCTTTTAGTTGTCCCCCCCCCCCCACCACTCAGCAGCTTTTTATAATCTTTCTCACCTTTTCATTCTTAAGTTCTTCCCTTGGACAATTATCCATTGTTTGTTTAAGGAAATATACTTGCAAATCTACCATTGAAACAGGACTTACAGTGATATTATTACACCCAGTGCAAGAGAATAAAAATTGGACAAATGACTTGCAAACTCGCATGGAGGTATCAAGACTAAAGGAGAACTATTACGTCTTTAAATTTACGGTTGAGAAAGTCAACCCGCATGCTCATTCATTCAGGTTCCTCTGCCATTTTTCAAGGTGATTATGTAGGCAAACAAGGGTATCATTTTTATTCAAGTCGCAACACACTATTCCCGTTGGAAAGAGAGAGAGGAAGTTCTCACCTGGCTTCCTGAACTTTGCTTTCGTCATCGTTAAAGCACTGGTACTCTTGGATATAACCCTGAGAGCAGTTGATTAGTGTAAAATTCGGCCGGCAAACCGCAATAAAATTGGGCCTCAAACGTCCAACAGACACTTTGGCGATGTCTGTGAAAGACTGGCTGATGGCACATCCAAAGGCAAAGCAACCCACTTGCTTGTACAGAGCTGCCACATAGGGGTTCTGGATGAAGGATCGAGATGTTTCCTTTAAACAATGGATCCGATAAAACTCTCCTATTATGATCTGTAAGGGAAAGATACGTATATGTTTAAGTAAGATAAGAAATTATGCATCCTTCATGAGCAGGCCACATGTCAATACAATTTTATCGGAACAGAGCGTACCGGTGTAGCTTTTTTAGATATCCCATTTCTCCCCTCAGAAACAATCCCACTTCACTGTACGATTAATCTGGGGGAGACAGAGCATCATGGTGCCTCTCTTTCTCCACCCACTGTTGAAATGGGCGAAACATATACACTTGCGTTCCATTGCGTCAGCTTGCTGAAGTTCATGGACTTGCTTTATTATACTGGGCCAAGTTTCTGTGATTCCCTCCTCTCCCCCCCGGTAATTATTTAGGGTCTTTATTTGAGAAAAACATTCAAATGGCACCTAGTAACTCCCCTGCGAATGCAGCCAAAATGACAAGGAAGGTACTTATTAGTATAGAGACAGACAACATTCCCCAAACAATTTACGCGTCCCAAAGTTATTACTAGAGACTATCTTATAAGTACAACTTGGAATGCAATAATAAATCAGAAGGCTTTGGGGGAATCTCTTACAACTGCAAAGGCTGCAAAACGAGAGCAATCATAGTAACTGTTATTCCATGCCTTAGCTTACAGGCAATGATGACAAGCCCAGTGATATCATTAGAAAAAACTTGTCTAGCTGCTTTCATTGGACGATCCTATCTACTTCTAAACACCAAAGGAACAGAATCAAATCTAAGTAATGTGGGTGCTTTTGGCATCTTTATATATATGAGTCATTGGGCAATTGCACCTCAGACAAAGCTGGAAATAAGCTGCAGGTGTAGCCAAAAATAGCAGGTAATTCCACAAGCACAACAGTTCCTAAGCTGAGCTTTTCCAAGTCTGTCACCTGAACAGAGAGCTCTAAAAATTCTGCTCTAGTAATTGCAGCAAAACCTTAAGCGATGCAAGACACCTGGGCCAATTCACATGTTTTTGAAAAGGAAGTCACTATAACGGCACTTCCCCATCTCTCTATTTAAACAGAGCTAGTTCACATGTCACATTAAACCATAGTTAAAATAAACTATGGTTTAATGCAAATGAGCATACAATGCTAAGGTGCGCTGTTGAAATCACAGACGCTTTGCTTCTTCTCCAATCCTGCTGGGAAGCAAGCTATGGTCTAGCTTGTGTCATCTGATCCCAGGCTCGTAGTTTCTCTCCAGATAAACCATAAGCAGAGACCAAGGTTTTCATCTTTGACTGACTTTCATGGCTTCTTTGGGGTAAACACATCATGAGGGGTAGGGAGAGGCATTCCTGGTGCCATCACGTGACAGCAACAGGACCAATTTGTTGTATTAGCCTGAGAGCTGGCACAGCAAGAAAACATTTTTTTGAGGTGGGGTGGTGGTTCTTTGCTCCTGGTCAGCACAAGTGATAGGGCTGTGGTGCAGTGGTGACCATGATGCTCCATTAAACCCTGTCACTGGTGACCATGGGTTTAGATTTCACGCTTAGCCCCGTATGATCTTTGAAACATTAGTCTCAGCTATATACTGGCAAAGTATGTGTTGTATATGCATTATAACATGGTGACACCTGATAGCACTGTGGAGTTCCGTTTTCGCCAACCCGATTTCTCATACAAAGTTTACGACGTGTTTAACTGAAACACTTCTTTGATGTGTCTAGATCCAGCCACTGTCCAATAATATTTTGTTAATTTATATCGCACTTTTGAGAGCCATCTCTGGACGGATGGAAGAATAGGCTCCTTCTCAACTCTTAGGTGAGGTAGGTCGGAATTGCATATACATTCCTGGGGGAGCATAGGTTGCTCTCCAATACATCAGTGTTCCTCAACTTGTTAAGCATGGGATTCTGGTAGATGGAGCAAACAGTTTTGTGGATCACACAGATAGCAAGCTTATTTCTGTTGTGACTCCACTGGGATCATTCAAAGGGTGAAAAGGAGGGTCACAAGTGGCTGACTGCTACAGGACCAGTTATCACAGTTTGTATGCAGGGCACTAGGCAGTGAGCAAGGAAGAAACTGGGTTGCTTTACCTTTTTCTAGGTTGCTGAGGGTGGGAATAAGTACACATTTTCTGCTTCAGCTATTACATTTTAGATGTCACCCTAAATTGTCTAAATGTACACCTTTTGCATGTGATCAACATAGGTACAATTGGCCGGATTCCAGGATTAGCTGTAGCTCCTTGCTTGACTGCATGCTCCCATAAAGTGCAAAATGGTTCTCGTTATAATTTCTTAAAATTGTGGGAAACACAGTTCATACCGGCACACACTTTTCTGTTGCTCTTCCTACAATGCACCATGTTTCTGGGAGCACGACCCAAGAACCCTTGAACCATACACTGTAAGTATTTCCTGTGCCACATCTAGAGGGAATGTTCTAGACTTGACACTAATGCTATCAATCATCATTATGAACTTGGTTTCCTGGCTTCTTATAATCTCAAGCTTTTAAAGGCAGTTTAATGAAAATCAGGCTGTGAAATCAATTCCAAATGTCACACCTCCAGGAAAGAGGCAAAAAGCTTAAATTGTTCTTTGTCACATTACCCAAGTAGATTTTTTGAGCTCTGGTTTTACATTTTTAGGATTTTATTAATTACTTCACTGTTTTTATACCTCTGTAATAAAATAGGTTCCTTTCCTCCCTCTCCCTCTACATGTTTTTTTTTATTCTGGCCAATAGAAGAATATACACATTCAATGGCCAGAAAAATGCCTTCATGCAAATCAATCTCTGAAACAGCCAATAATATTACTCTCAACATGGAAACATTGCCAATTACAGACACACACACACTCTCTCTCTCTCTCTCTTTCTAATTTACTTTTCTCCCCTTCACCACAAAGTCTTTGTGTACCAACTATCACTAAAATGAATCTATAAAGCTATTTAGCTTAATATACTAATTAAGCAAAACAAGGAAATAACTATTAAGAGCAACAAAGCCTGCTTCACTAGATATGGAAACACAAATTTTTATATTGTAATGCTTCTGGGGGATTGTGTATTGTTGTTTTTTCAAGATTGTTGCCCAGCCACAAATGGCATGCAGGCAACATGCTAATATAAGGATGCTTAGAAGGTTCAGAAAGAATTGCTTTTCACATGTCACACCACCAAACAGCTTCCTTGCAGGTTTATCCACAAAAGAGAGAAGGAAATGGCTAGCTCTCTTATAGATGTTTCATAGAAGGGGGATGTCTGTTTTGTTGATAATAAGATTTACAAGAGTTATTTACAATGTGCCACAAGCTGTAAGTGTAGTATTCTGGGTATTCTTAGAACCCCATGGTGGCGAGGAAAAGGAAGACCCTAGAGGGTAGCAAGCAGTCCAGTTTACAGAACAAAAAAAAAATGCAAAGTTTAAAGGCTGCAGGCATAAGAGGTACTGAGGAGACTAACTACAGGAAACTGGGTTTCCTGGTTTGGGAAGGTTTGTATTGTAAGGTGCAAAACCTGAAACTGAATGAATATTCAGAAATGGAGGTAGAATGAGACAGTTGGGTGGGATGGGAAAGAAGAGAAAGGGACATGGATTCCCTGAAATTACAAGCATTCATAGCTACTTCATGGAAGAGTGTCTAGAAAAAGTGTGGGCTTGCTATTTTAGTTTCTTTTGTTTAGTCGGCAGAAAAACGGCACATACTGAAGAGCTGCGTTGTCACATTCCCCTCCCCCCACCGGAAATTAATATTGCGGTCCCTGGGGCTTCACCCTGGCTGTCTAGGTTTAGGAGCTAACCTGTTCCAGAATCCCATGCAAGCCCTGGAGAACACAAGTGCTGCACAGCTGATGGCTTATCTCGACTGTTGGACCATCTTCAAATGCAGGCGATCGGCCAGAGTCTACATTTGCATGTGGGGCGAATAAAAGCATCTGAATCTCAGCATCTCCTCCTCTGGCAGAGCGCAATTAATTTGCCAGATGGCCTCTAATGGTTATTTACAGCCAGGGCCTCTCTCCGACAACCGTAGCATCAGTTTCTTTTCCCTATTGCTCATTTACTGGAGGATGAGTCTCTTACAAATCCCCTGTGGCTTTTGTGGACACTTGGGAATGCATCTCCACCACATATGCACAAGCAAAAGTGGCCTGTAGGAGCACTACATTCAAAAAGTACAAATATGTATAAGGGAGATGCACATGTGTTCAGGCGCTTCGGAGGAGATTCTATGCTTCCCAGCTGTCCTGGGATGGGGATGCAAATGATCAATGTAAAAAACAAAAAACAACAACTGCATTTTACAGTGGCTGAGCCTTTCACTCCATACAAACGTGGGTCAGCATAAGAAACCGAATTAAGGAAAGAGCGTAACAATAAGTGCTCCACCATTTTATTCCTAACACATGGAGCCTCTTAAACCATAGATGCCTGTCCTGAGATAGACATGGGAATATTTTGACCAGGGCCAACAAAGTCTAGGGATTAATATTTTCTCTCGCTGCTGGTGGTCCTGGTAATTGTACAGATGTAGCAGACTGTAAATTGGAGACTTCAGCCCCCCCACCAGCACAACAGTGTGTAGCCATGACCCGTCCTGCTTTAGCTGAAATCAGGGCCGGACCTTTAATGAGAAGCTGAAGTAGGATAAACTTGTTCTTTTGGCAACGCTGTCCCTGATTTAAAAAAGGGGAAAAAAAGAAAGCTCAAGCAACTAATTCAGCACAGATGTGCAAAAGCTGAAACTTCATCCTGAATAAACAAGTCTTAAAGATATTAAGCTCCTCTTCTGACTTGTGTCTCCAGCAAGTAGTATGCATGTGGTGTGAACTGCTGGAAACGCTTAAAGGGGAGCAAAGCTGGTAAGGGACAAAGTGCAAAATGGCCCAGTATTTGGAAAGCATGACTGCAAATCTGTTTTCATCAAATCCTTGAAAGGTCTCTGTGCAATTAGTTTCTATTATTCAGTCACCCTTGCAATCTCTCCTGACCACCGCCAACCATGCTTCATTTTCAAGTTACTGTGAACCCCCCCCCCCAAACATCTAATAGGATGGGGAGATTTAAATAAGTTAAACACACTTCTCTCTGTTTTGTTTGCACTGGTTTTGACTCTACTAAGTGCAACTGGTTCTATTTTTGCTTTAAACAAACTTTTAAGATGCTATGCAAGTGCATGCAAAGAGAGACATGAGGAAGTAGGCTAACTTTCACTTTAACTAGGTCACTGGTTCAAATTTACGGTGGACTGGTAGTGCCTTTTCCTCTGCTAAGGTGAAATTCACCTCTTTAGAGAACAGAAAAGGCTCTGTATAATTGAGGAGATACATGTTTACGTAGAAACAAGTCCTACTATGTATAACAGGATACATTCCCATGTAAGCATGCATAGGATTTGTGTTCTTAAGTAGCAGAAGGTCACATGTCTCCTTTGTACAAGATTAGCTTTTCTTACAGGAGACAAAGTCGGGTATAGATGCCAATAGGGGACCAGGCATTGCTTATTTACTGAAACGTGCAGAGAGAAGGGCCATCAGTTACAAATGTGAGACTTTACTAGATGGCCAATAAGTAGAAGTTTGCATAGAAGTTTGCAGCCATGACTTGTGGATAACATGAGGTCCTGAAAGGTCAAAACAAGCCACATTTTCTAAAGTAAAAGAAATACAATGTGGGGTAAGATTTGGGAATATTTAGGGGAGGTCTGGAAAGCACAATTCCCTAAGGCAATTAGTATCTCAAGGGTCTTGTGCATTCATATCCTCCCATGTACTGATAGAGACAAAGGTCACAGCCTCTGGTATTTACTTAACAAGAACTTTGTGGGCCTTGCAAGCCCCATAAAACATGACCTAGACCTTTTGCTCTAGATGAGGGAGTCTATTGATGACACTATATAAAATAAAGGGTTAGCAGTGTGAAAATGATTGTCTTGCTTATTGCCCCCCAATGCCCTTATGCCAGCTATGGAGTGTTTGGAAAGCAAATACATCAAATTTAAAGGGGATAATTAGTACTCAGTGAATTTAGGGTGAATTCCAGTGGTGCTACAATAATCCTGGCATCTAAGTAATGCCTTCTGGGGGGTGGTGGGAAATATATGTACTGTATGTGCAGAATGAGAGTTAAAATCTCACCACTGGTCACCACTTTGTGGAAAACTGTTTTCCTAGATGGTATGGTATATATGGATTTAAACAGCTTTATAAACTGAAAATTGTTGGTGTTATGGAATAGAACAGGAATGAGGATGTTGTGCCCCTCCAGATGTTGCTGGACTACAACTCCCATCATCCCTGACCAATCCTGATTAGTGCTGATGGAAGTTGGAGTCCAAAAAACATATGGGGGGGGGACAGAAGTTCCCTACTTCTGATAGAGAGAAAGTGAACGTTTACGTCATGCGTGGTGTTTTCTTGTTGTTTCTAGGTCTGCATGTATGCCTGCATGATGTAGCAGCAATTTTACATGTATATTTATTGATATAATACTAAAAATACGACAAATTTTCCCTATCTTCTTCCATCATAAATAAAAAAATAAAAATTCTAAATCCATTTCTTTGCATGCTTGATAAGATTGGCAATCCTCCACAATAAAAGTGCTGTATTGTTTTGTATTTTCCATACTTGGTTGCTTTTGTTGGGAAAGCTGCAAATATGGCAGAGAATCAGCTATTTAACGTCAGAGTGGCCGGGGTTTTCTTTCTCTCCCCCACACCCCCACCCAGTTTTTAATTAGCCTGCCATTTTGTGTTAGAAAGTTGACAGATTATATAGTCAGCTGATTATGTTTCCAGCCACATTTTCAGCACTAATAATACACACCACTGGCTTGCTCCTGATCAGAAGCAGATTCTGCAAGGAGCCTAAATGACGGTATGTTAGGCAATAACATGGAAATGAAAAGCTTTTTCACTTTCATTTATGGCCTTTCTATAATGGGAAAGTTGCCCTGCAGGATAAAATTCCTTCTTGTTTATAGGTTTATTCATTTTCTCTTTGAATGCAAAAATAACTGGTTATTGGGGCTATTTAGTTAATCGAGCACTTAGTAGGAACAGACTTTGTTGACAAATAATGGCAGGAGGAAGTTTTAATAGCTGTGAAGCAAAGAAACCTAGAATGCATGTGGGGGTTGGGGAGTCACATAAAGGTTGGGGAGACCTAACACAATGGCTGGCCAACCCAAGCACACAAAACTCTTGGATGCTACAAACAAGGGTTTTGCTATACATTGCCCTCTGTCATTGTGTTTTATTTTGTTTTTATTTTATTTTTCATCACTTGAAGCAGCAGGAACTTTGCTTGTAGACAGAGGGAGAAATGAGTGGGGCTAGGCTAAGAGTCACAATGAAATGTATATGTGATCTGCATGTTAAAGTTATGTGACTGATGAAATTATTTTTCTTAACACGCCGGGCCTTGCGTATGGGCTTAGCCTGCTATGCAACTTAGCATTTTGAAGAATGTCCTCAAAGTCCTGAAGGAGAGAACCTACAACTGGCAGGAGTAGGCCGTGTTCAAACAAGAGAAGTTGTCAATTGAAATACTTGCTGGCATTTATTATTATTCCCACCCTTCATTTGGGAAGCTCAAAAATGGTCTCCTCTCTAGACGCTAACAAATCTGAGACCTGTTTAAAACAATTATTCTGCAAATAACAATAATTCTATAAGAATGTTATAATAATTTCCGGCATAAAAAGGAAATTCCAGTCATGAGAGAGTGTGCAGGAGGAACATGTGCCAGCCTTCCCCTCCCCAACATCCTTGCATGTGCCTGTCCCCTGCCCCCATTCTACCTGAGGTTCCTGCTTTCAGCAATAAGGTCTGAGGTGCGTCCAGCTCATCATGCAGGGCTCCCAGTCGCATTCAGCTGAACAAGTTTTCCATCCCATTTCTTACCTCACCCCTCAACACAGAAAGGTCACCAATGCAGGTGTTGTGGGGCAGGAACACTCTTACATTCCCAGAGCCAACTGTAATTCAGACCTTCATGGAAACTATGTGTAAACTCTTGGTTTACTTAGAAGTACAACCCATCTTCCCTTTGCCTAATTTCAAATGTAGTACCAAACCATGGTTTAGTG
Source organism: Podarcis liolepis (assembly GCF_965112155.1). Taxonomy (NCBI): domain Eukaryota; kingdom Metazoa; phylum Chordata; class Lepidosauria; order Squamata; family Lacertidae; genus Podarcis; species Podarcis liolepis. Next base: position 58,564,264 of record NC_139559.1, read on the forward strand.
CTAGGAAAATAAACCTCAGGTTCAGCTGCTCCCTCTCCTCCTCTTCCCTCGTTACTTCCTGTTTTCAACAAACCATAGTTTGCCGATACAACCACACCGTAGCTTCGACTTGCCATGCAAACCAGGGTTTATTCCTAGTTTGTAGAGAAAATACAAATGAGAGTTTGTCAGGCTGGAGGTAACAACAAACCACAGTTTTCAGCCCAACACACAAACATAAGGTTCCTCTAGATTTGTTTTCTTAGCACCAAATCATAGTTTGGAGTCATATTTGAACTGAACTACTCAGTTCATAAAGTGGTCATCAATGCAATCATATGAGCAACCTCCATTCATAAGCCTGGGCTGAGAATATGCTTCCATTTACTGACAAAGAAATACCCAGTTGCCCCCTCTCCATAAAGCAGCATCTTTTTCAATAATGAGAAAATGTTTCAGAGATCCAAAGGAAAAGAACATGCAAACAGAATTATCTATCTTAATGCAAAGGATACTGGGAACACAGACATTGCCCCTTCCCTTCGGCCTCCCAAGTTTCAAATTTCCTTTCAAAATCTGCCTCCTTAGTAGATATCAGAACCTAATACTGTCTGCAAAACATTTCCAGGCAGTCAGTGGCTGGCTGCAAAGCAGAACATACTTCACAACCTAACATGAAATACGGGATATGTAAATACCACAAAGCGTACCAGAATGCAGACAATGTACACCAAATCCTTCAAGACGCTAAATTTTTGCCGAACAAGCACGTAGTTGCTGAGCTGGAAAATGTCTCCTACATTGGTTGTTCAATAAAATTTATGGGATTTGGCTTACTTGTATGGTTTTGGAAGGAACGTTTTGTCCCCAACTCGGAGTTTGTTTCTAGCGTACTTCTGGATTAGATAACTAATCATGCTCTTCATACAGTAGAGACTGCCTAACAACTGTTGTGTTCTCCAGATGTTGCACGCCACAACTCTGACTGTCCCTGACCATTGGTCCTGTTGGCTGGCACTGAAGGGAGCTGTAGTTCACAACATCTGTGCTGAAGAGCCCTCTTTAGATATTATGGCCCACACAGTTAATTTTAGGGACTGGGAGAGCAGGGTTAGGCCCCAGTAGCCTCATCCCTGCATTTCTAACTGCCTGGTACAGCCTTGTTGCCATTCAAACTGCCTGAACTATGGCACCTGGTGTATATGAATAGGCTCTTCACACAATTTACTGTCCTGATCATTCAAGCATTCTAAACTATGCACAGGGCCTACGCATGTAAGCAGGCTGCCTGCTTCAAACTTTCAGAGCAATGCATAGGCAGCAGCAAGGCCAAACCACCAGGGTCATGGCCAAGGCGGTAGTGGGAGCAAGCACAGCCTCCCCACTCACACCATGATAAGCATGTGATGTGTGCAGTGTTAGAAACTCAGATATATAAGCTAATCGCCAAATGGCACCTTAAGTCTGGGTTATGGTCGCCACAATGGTATGTCTAGGCGCCATTCTCCCCCCAGCAATGGTGTTCGTTACTATTATTGTGGTTCTTATTATTATCTCATTTCTACACCACTTTACATTTTAAAGAAAAAATCTCCATGCGGTTTACAACACATTGAAACATCAAAAAAACCCCAAACCACTACAGTGGTACCTCGGGTTACATACGCTTCAGGTTACATACACTTCAGGTTACAGACTCCGCTAACCCAGAAATCGTGTTTAAGGTTAGGAACTTTGCTTCAGGATGAGAACAGAAATCGTGCTCCGGCAGTGTGGCGGCAGTAGGAGGCCCCATTAGCTAAAGTAGTGCTTCAGGTTAAGAACAGTTTCAGGTTAAGTACGGACCTCCAGAACGAATTAAGTACTTAACCCGAGGTACCACTGTATAAAACAAATTCAAGCTTCCAGGAAAATATTTCATATCCTTCTTTAAGCGACATTTTGCTTTCCCTGTATTTATTTACATAATTTATAGAGCTGCCCCATAGCAGAAGAACTCTAGGAAGCCAATGTGGTGGGGTGGTTAGAGTGCTGGACTAGGACCTGGGTTCAAATCCCCCACTCAGTCATGAAGCTCACTGGGTGACCTTGGAGTCAGTCACACCCTCTTAACCTACCTCACAGGGTTGTTGTAGAGATTCACTGAGGAGGAGGTGTACCCTGTAGGTTGGGATATAAATACAATAAATGAGCTCTTCTTCTTACCTGCTTAAGAAAGCTGGAGGGCCCAGCCAAATGAAGATGTCAGTCGCCAAACTGGCATCCAGAGATCTCCATGTGCTTGCAATTTGCCTTTGCCAGTTACAAAATGCACCTGGCACCTGGCTAATTTCTATCACTGGATAATATCATAGCTTCTTGAATCAACTGATATACAGATTAATTTGGTCTGCAGTGTGATTTGAGTGGTAGCTATACTGAAAGCTATTTTGTCAAAGCCAGTGAATCCACAAGCCACTTCCTTCAAAAGTTTATCCTTGTCAATTCTGTATTATCAGCAGTGCACATGACCCTGATGGGGTAACATGTAGTGGGTTTAGGGAACTATTCCATAATAAGTTGTTTGAAGATTTCAGTTTAAGAGCTGCCACTTAAGGTATGATCTGGTTTGCGTTAATTCCACAAACACATCCACGTTTTTCAGTAACAAAGTATTTAGAACCACTAATGTTTGATTAGTCGACATCCTAACTTTTATTTATGAACAATCAATAAAACAAAAACAGAACAGAAAAAATAGGCATGTTGTTTGGTACTGGGTGTTTATTTTTATAGTACAGGGAACTGAAATAAAACCGCAGTCGTTTTGTCCTACTTACAGCAAGTATGGCTATAAGAATGCCTGCGGCACAAAGAACAGCATCGTTGATGGTCTCTCCACTTTTCAGAGGGTAGCGAATGCTTTCATCGTTACAGTAAAATCCCCGCTTATAGGGTGGGATTGTGCTTGTTTCGATTATCAGAAATGGCAGGCCAGCTAGAAGGAGAAAAGGAAGGGGAACAAAAGAAAAAGTGTGTGGTCAGAAACACAAGTAAGAATTAAACAAGGAGCTTCGTAATCATGATTATATCACACTGGGAAATACTATTTATTGGGACTTGCACTGGGAAATCCCATACAGATACTAGGGGTGGGGGTGGGGGGTTGCATAAACTTATTCAACACTGAACTATACTTTAGCCACCTCCCCTCCCCCAAAAGAAAAAGACATGCATTTAAAATCAGTCAAATTCACAAGATTCTCTGATTCAACTTGTTTAAAATGTCACAACCCTAAATCTCCCAAAGCAGATAGAGGACAGAGGCAAAGCACAATAATAGGAACACAGGATGAAACCAACTGCGCTCTTTGGTTCGATTACTTGTAACAAATTTCAAAGCCACATCATTATTTTTTAAAAAAGCTAAATTTCAATCACTGAAAATATTTTCAACCTGGAAGAAAACCGAAGGTAATTAAGGATTTGATATTATTTCTAGCTGCCTAATACTATATATGTTTCCATATAGCTGTTAATTGTGGTCTTGGTGCTTGTCATGCATGTATGTTTTGCACAGTGTCCTCTTAACATTGTCCTCATCAGAATGCTGCCCCATATTTTTTCCCCATTTACTATTAATGTAGAAAAGTATTTTTTTGAAAAAAAAAACTGTTGAAACACTAAATGCAAATTAAATTGGGGGGGGGACATAGGGGGTGGCATTTTGATTTTCTACAGGTGTCATTAGAACACTACACAAAGCAGCAGTGAGTCCACAATGAATTGGCAAGTGGAACGACCCTATGCAAAAAGTCAAATTTTAAAATATAACTTTACGTTTTCCTTTTTGCTGAACTGCAGCATACATAGTTAGTGAGATCATCTACTACTGGCACCTTCATAAAGGGAACTGATGCACTGCTGCCTTCACAAGCCTAGTCAAAAGCTTGAGTCATTGTACACAGAAGTGTGTGTTTTGCAACACTTTCATAAAATAGTGAATAAATGTGTCAAGAGGCATCAACAAACCTCTGATTTTGCAACTCAAAATTTAGCATATTTGTACATCCAGGCCATCCTCATTCCACTACCTAAAACCTGTTGGAACAGAGTCAATTTGGATACAGAATATGTTTTCTGAGCCAACAATATATGATATGAATAGCCTTTTTAGAAAAAAGAAAAAAGAAAAGAACCAAAATAAAATCCTTTGCATCCCAATAAAAAAATGCTGCCAAAAAGCTAACATTGCATGATGAGATCTGGTTTCACATCCACTAGAAGCAGCAGTTTAATAGTCAAACTTTGGGGATTAACCATACCATGGTTACGTGACTTATTGTTATTGCCCCAGTTCCTCTTTTTAATTGTTTTCATATGACAAGTCTGTAAAACACATGTTGCCTCAAACAATAAAACATATCTGAGAGCTAAATCGGGCTTTTTAAAAAAAGAAAAATAAAGAAATAGGGGACACGGGTTAAGGGGGAGGAAAGACAATAGTGTTCCTATAAATTATGTGAACTCTGGAATAATAAAGATTTGTTCCCCCCTTCATTCACCGAACAGCATGGGAGTAGTATTTCCACATTTCAATTATTTTCAGGACTGCCACCACCATAATACGAGCAAGACTTGACCAAGATTGTATATATTTTCTTTAAAAGCATACAGACATGGTTTTGAAAATGTGAGGGTTTTGTTTTTTTCTCCTGCAAACTTGTGGTTTAGTGGGATATTGCCAATTGAGTCTTGACATTTTTCCAGCACAACAGTAACCTCAGATTCCCTATTTTCATATGAGAAACATAAACATACCCTCAGGAGCCGAACGGATATTGCTCACAAAACCCGCGGCATGCCTAGACTCTGAGGACTGGGCTGGAGGCCATGCTTCACCAAGGTCACCGTCCAGGCCAGGGCACACATTGCCGTCAAAATGAGCACTGTGGTGTCAGAGCCCTTGCTAAGGTAGCCTTGTTTCCAAGGAAGATCTCTTGGAGCACAGATTGTTTTGAGGAATTGTGTCACCACCCACAACTTCTGGCACAAACCCCATCTTCTGGAAATGGTTGGCGCTGAGGTTCCAGCATGGGCTGGTGCCAATGGCCACCCTGAAAAGGGGTTTACAGAAGATACTACTAGAAATCTTAAGGGGGGGATGCCACAGATGAAAATCAAGGATGGAGGGGAGGGGAGGAAAGGAACAACAAAATGGAAATAGCTCTAGCTGCGCGACTGTTTACAGGAAAGGCTCCAGGCCTTAATTTCATTTACACCAAAATGGTAAATATGAAATGTCTGTGGCAGTTCAACACCTCATACTATAACCCACCTCAATCAGTTTCCCAGGCCAGCAACAACCTACTATGGTTGTACAGCGAGACATCAGGTTCTAGTCAGGCAAAAATCATTCACTCAGACTCACTGCCAACACTGCTGAAACCAAACTTCAACAAGACTTGACAGTGTTTCAGTATAAATGATGGTGTCAGTTTTTGTTGGGATAAAACAAAACAAAGTTCCAACAAGATTGGAAAAGATGGATTTCCCGGGCATTCTAGTTCCCCACTGGATTTGGTGGTTGAAATATCAGTCTCTGGGCTAAAGTTTAGTAATCTGAGTTTGGGAGAAATGTGACCCTGGATTTTTCAGCTGTAGCCATTTCAGAAGCTTATCTCTGAGACTTAATCTCTTTAGGCCGGTTCTGGGCATTATTCTCCACACATTTGTTTGGTGAGATTCAAATGTTGGGGTGCATAACCAGTGTGGGGTGCCTGCCTGCTTTATACCTGAAAGACCCCCTTGTGATTTACAGCCCTGCAGGATCCTCTATAGACAAGCTCAGCTAACTTGTGGGTGGTGGGCATGGGATGAGCAGACACGCCACACCTCTCTTCTAACAACTGTGGAGAGCTGGAGAGCTTTTAGGATGCTATAATTCCCAGCCTTTCTCCTCCATGAAAGATACAGATAAGAAGAGATGCTTGTTTAGTTTCCCAGTGTATCCCTTTGCCTCTGTAATGGCACAAGGAACCTGGGATAACTCTGGACCTTTTACATGCAAAAGTCCAAACAACAGCCCCATGGACCAGACCAGAGTCCCCCTGTCCAGTATCTTGCTTGCCACAGTGACCAACCAGACCAAGCTCAGGACATCCTCTGGGTATTCAGTGGATAAATGCCTTGGGACAAAAAGCTCCCATATAGCCACAATTGATAAACCCATGATTTCATTCCCTCCTGTAACTCCAATTCCAGTTTGGCCTCTTTCTGTGTTTCTAAAGTGTCTGCTCAAGTGCCGTTGGAGAGCCAGATTCTGCAGCATCTTGAATAAGGGTTGTAGGAAGGCTTTCCTGTTATAGTAAGGCAGTGTGAAAGGAAGTGGTACCTGCTCCATTTGTCTGTTTTTAACTATCTGACTCTTCTTTAGTACTTGAAGGACGTATCCAAATTTGCTTTAATCTGTAACTTTATGTGATTTTTAAAAACTCATATATATATATATATATATATATATATATATACACAATGATGCTGTTTTGTCCTTAATTGTATTATATGAGAGTTGAGTATTTTATTTCTCTTTATCTGGATGAAGGGCAGTCTGAAGCAGTCTTCACCAACCTGATGTCCTCCAGATGTGCTCCACACACTCTTGCCAGCTCTAGCAAGCACAGATACGCTGTCCAAAATAGCTGCAGTCCAAAATATCTGGAGATCGCCAGGTTGGTGAACGCTGGTTTAGAAGCATTTCCAATGAATCAATTAAGAAGTAGCTGGACTACACGGGTTGTGGGCACTAAGGAGTTCAGCTAGGCCCTGTAGGAGTTGCTTTTGCTGCAGCATACACTGGAGGAGGAAGGGAAGGAAAAGGAAAAGGATGCTGCTTTTCTTTGGAGGAAGTCAAAATGACTTTCTGACTCCTCGCGGCTGGTGTCCTATGCAAAGCTGCTTCGGTGGAGAGCTGACATTGCATTCTGCTTTACATTTTAATAAGGGCTACTGCAGCTGGGCTGGAACTTGGCAGGCTTTGAATGTTAAATGTAGAAGAAGCAACATTGTTTTATTAACATCTTCCTCAACAATCAATTAATTTTTCTTTACCTCCTAGGAAACCTAACAACCTCAGAGACACAGGAGGTGATTTAAAAGGTGGGGAGGGGGGCATTGACCGAGCAGCTTGCAATTGATAGGAAATCAAAGGCCTCTTGTGCTGAATTCAATGCTTTGAAACATTGAACCTTTGAAAACCTAAGAGTTGGGCAGATTTGGGGAGCGTGGAGGATATAAGACAGGATAAGCTTTCATTGGCCACCCATTGATAAAGTCATGTGGGATATGTTACTGTGGTGACCCAAACAGGCAGCTCTGATCTTCCCAGCTGAAGTTTCACCTTTGCACTAAATTAAACACAGTTGCCTCTCCCACTTTCAAGTTTCTTCTTTTTGTTTTGGAATGAAGCATTGAAGAAACAGCCTCTTCAGCCCCTTGTAGACATATTAAGACAGAAAGAAATACAGCCCAGGAAAACCACCTCAGCTAATTTTCAGTGACTGCTACCACTCTGCTGTGTGGTCTCTAAGCTTTGTTAACTAAGGGAGCAATCTTAATGCCATTTCTGGGGAAAGCAGGGCTTGTATCCTAAACTGGCCCATTTGGTGGAGAGGGGTCCCATATTTACACACCCTCTGAGTGACCCCAGGGCAGAGTTGGGGTAGATGTGCCCAGCATATAATTCATACATTGCTTTGTTTTACAATGAGTTAAACAGAAGAAAGAGTATTCCACTGAGGAAAAAATACTTTTGCATTATCTCTGTTTTCACCGTGAGGCAACTGACTGTACAGTAGGGCAGATGTGAGTACAACTCATCATTTAAAACAAGCATTGAGTGCTCTGCAACCAGTATGCAAAGTTGGTGGTTAAAATCACACAGAGTTCTTGCTTGTGCAAACATACCCAAGGTAATGCTCTCAATTTGGGTTGAGAAGCCAAGGGAACAAACCTCTGAAACCATTCTGCACTGTGCTCAACTCTGCATATAGACAAGATGGGAATCAAACAGAAATTCTTGGGGGGGGGTGTACATGTTTTGTAAAGCAAGGAACAATTTTGTCACACCTTGGTATAAAATCATAGAACTGTAGAGATGGAAGGGACCAAAATACTGTAAATCGTGAGGTCAAAAGGAAAGGAAATTCAGAGAAGTACAGATGGAAATAAGTACCCTATTAACAGTGGCCACTAATAAAAGAACAGACAACTTGGCACTGAGAACTCCATGACTGACCTTATGGTGTCTATCTGTGAACAAAGGAACTTCAAAGGAAAGCTGGCAATGTAAAACCATTGATTTACAATGCATCAAGAGAGTCAGTGCTATCCATTGTGGACTAAATTGACACAATGGATTTTTATCACACTACATGTGGCTACTGGCTCACCAAAGCCAGTATGTCTTTGTGTTGTCAACAACTGTATTTTGTGAACCATCACTGTTAATAAAGGTGATAATCACCATGTAATTTTCCTGCAACTCAGCAGCACTTCATGCTAGATTCTAACCAGTGCTCAGTATGTACTGACCATTCACCCTAGAGTTGAGCTAGAACTCAACGGAACTCGGTTCTGGCACCTCTCAGGTGGGCACCTGCCATTCTAAGAGAATGAGGGAGGCATTCATAGTGAGTTCCGGTACCTCTTTTTCTAGAAAAATAGCACTGTTCATAACCTTCTATGAAAAAAACAAGTTCTGCAGAAAACTACACTGGCCTTTATGAATTCACATACATCAGCAACTGGTGTGTGTCATGAGAAAATAGCTACCAAACTTATTGCACTGAGTACAGCTAAGGCTGAAAAAGTCTTAGTTGGTTGACTGTCCGGGCTCCTAAAACCATCACAATAAACTTACCATTGGTACCTTCACAGTTTGATATTTTTGCAGATTTGGCTCTTAAAATATGATGCTGCAGCCTAGGAATTTAAAATGAGAGTCTCAGCTCTGATCAGGGGTATCTAGCAGAAATCTGAACCAATGGTCTTTTGTTACAAAAATATTATTTTGGATGGCTTAAGCAACATTGCAGATTTTTTCACTCCAAGTACTCACTGCAGATGTTTGAGTGACGTGTAATTTGCAGCAAGAATAAGGACCTTGGGAGTACCTGAGCCTTATTTGCTCTATGGTGTTAACGAAATCAACTTCTTCTTATGGTTTTCCTTCCTACCTTTTTTTTGGGGGGGGGGCTGTTCTGTTTGGGCAAGCAAAGTGGACTACTAAGTAAGTGAAATGTTCTCAAGACAGGACATTAAGTCCCTATTTATGCACTTTTTATTAACATGCATGCTACAGTTTCAATTCTTGACATTCCAAGAAAATTGTGGTGCTTATATATTGAGAGAGAGACAGAGAGACACAGAGAGAGAGAGAGAGAGAGAGAGAGAGAGAGAGGGAGGGAGGGAGGGAGGGAGTCTTCATACACTGGAACAGAGGGGTATGGGTCCAAAGCAGCAATATGGCTGGGCATGTTAAATCCAGGCTCCTTTTCAAAAAAAGAAGCATGAAGGACCCTACATTTATTTCCATGCTAAGATGAGGGGATTTCTTTCTTGATTTTGTAATTATCCTACCAGTAAAGCCACAGTTTTTCACTGTTCTCCATGTTAGCTATGAATAGTTCGAAACTTGTTCAGGTAAACTGGGGAAGCCAATGGACAACTCCCATCAACCCAGCCAGCATGGCCAACCAGGAGAGAGGATGGAAGTCACAGTCCAACAAGATCTAAAGGGCACCATGCTGGCTACCCCCCAATGAAATGTTGTTTCCCCCACACCTACCCAGATTCCACTACCACCCAGGAGTCACTTGCTTTTTCATTAGCTTCCGACAAAGTCTTAACCCTAAGAATCCAAATAGAAACCCCAATCCAGCTCTCAGGAAGAACAACTAGCAGCTGTGGTTAGTTGTGTGCACTGTACATCCCCATAGCAACAAAAGATGCATCTTGCCAACTCAAGGGGCTCAGATGAACATCCAAATGACACCTGAATCCATACCTAAAAAGCACATGAGTTTTTCTTCTATGTACACATACATCTGCTCGTTGGATCAAGACAAAAGATGCTTAAAAGATCATTTCCTCTTAGACAGGCTATTTCATTTGGGGGCTTAGGAACAGAAGCTGCACATTTTTTATTTTATTTTTTTACAAAATGCTAACTCTAATCCTTTTCCCAACTCACAACAGTAACTTTTTACGCCTTGCAAACTCCTAGAGCTTCCAAAGACTTTCCCTAAGCTGCCCTCCCCACAAAGATACCAGAATATTGAAGAACGTTTCCTCATGGTTCACATCTTGAGAAGAGTGGAAGTAGCCTGAAAGCAATTAGGTGGAAAGCCAGTCTCTTGTCTGTTGGGTTTCCATGTCTGAGTCTCTACAGTAATGCCTCTTAAGGCAGGCTCATCCCATCCTGTTGTCGTACTTGTAACCCAGGGCAGGGAAACATTTACAAGCCTTGAATTGTCACCAAATAAAGGTTTCACGGAGTCTCCGGTAACTATTCCTTGCTATTCCTTGTATGTGCTTTTCAGAGATGCAGTTCCAATCTGGACCCTATTAATAAATCCTCAATGGAGCAGGCAGTAGCAGAGCTACAGTTCATTTGTTCTCTTGGGGCACAATGTGTATAGTGTTCGTTCACAAATAAAAATGGAGAAGTCCCAGCTTCCCTTTTCAGAGCTCTTGTAACAATGCAGTGCCCTGCTGTCAGGCAATGTGTGAATAAATTGGAGAAAAAAGGTTAAAGAAACCTAAGGGAATAGCAGCCTCTTTTTCTCACTTTCATTCCTTCCACCCCCCGCTCCCCTACTTTTGCACTTTATTGCGGTAGGTTTTCGACAAAGGCACCCCTGTTCTCTGAACTTTTTTTCTCCTTCAGGGCTTGGTGCCAAATAACGTTATTCCCCTTCACCAAGGTACTGCCATGAGAGTAGGCTGGTATGTTTGCCTGAAAATCGCAGGTTTTTCATGGAAATGGTTTTCGCTCAACAACTCCCTTTGTTAAAATAGACATGAAAAGGGAGAAGCGCTCGGATGAAATCTAATCATCAGAACTGGGAACATGGCACTGGGCAAATGCCACTGAGAGGAGCCCAAGTAGCGGCTTAAGTGGGTAGTGCACGATATAGCTCTCCGGGTTCATTAAAGTACGTGTGTGATCCCTTTCGCAGGCAGTAACATTCTGAAATTTCTCACGGCCTACCTTATAACACTGCCAACATTATAAACCTATCCGATATAGAGCAAGAACCGTAAATAACTTTACAACAAGAGCCCCAAGAGCTTAATCAAAGAACATTTTCCACATCACTGAATAAATTGGTTCAACTGATGCTGATCTGAAAGCTTCAGCAGTCCTCTCTTCCAAGACACTGAGCATCCTAAGATATACATGTGTGTGTGTGTGTGTGTGTGTGTGTGTGTGTGTGAGAGAGAGAGAGAGAGAGAGAGAGAGAGAGAGAGAGAAAGAGACCGACAGACTGAGAGATGGATGGATGGATGGATGGATGGATGGATGGATGGATGGATGACAGGTCACTGTCATCTATTTCTACTTCCCCACTCCCTAGCTAAGTTTAAAAGCTGTTTTGTAGAGGCGGATTTAGGGGAAGTTCCAGAGAGTCTCAGGAGCACCGCAGGGGAGCCACAGCTAAGTTATTGAATGGAAGGTGGGGGGGGGCGAGGACGCCGCTGCTGAATTTTAGTGTTGCACAGGGTGTCGCTGATATTTGAGACACCAAGGTCCGCCACTGTTGCTTTACTTCAGAATATATATACACATGCATATTTAGTTCTCCGAGTGCAACCCAGGAAACTAGTCCCTTTTTAAATCCTGCCAAAGTGAGCTTTTTGTCACTCTTCAATATGCTTCCCCCCCTTTTTTTTAAGCCTGGCAAACTTCACAAACCGAGCAGGGGTCTCTCTCTCTCTCTGGCAGAAGTTCATTAGCTGCCTATGTCTTTCCATGGGTGGCTCGTAATTAAGCGTAGAGTCTGCTGCCAGATTCTAATCTTCAAAGGGAACACCAATGAAAGCAGCTGCTCATAGATTCACAGGTAGATAAGTTTTGACATTTATGGAAGCAGCCTGCCCAACACCATATACTCGCCCCATATACTCAACACCATATACTCGCACCATATACTCAAAACCACAGCTCGCCCCTATACACGAAGCCAAGCCAGAGCACAACTAAGTGCAGTACAGCCATCTTCTCAGAAAAACTCTTCACAAGCTCAAGAGGTCAAGACACGAAAGCTTTAGCAACTAATCCACACCTAATGACCCACCTAAGTGGTACTCAGAATATCACTCAAGAAATCACTCAAGATATCCCTCAAGTAATTAAGGAACAAAAGAAGAAAAGGCACACTAACCTGGGAACTTCCTCTCTGCCCAGAACGTCTGAGGCTATACACCACACCCCCTCAACAGTATTTATAGGAACTCAAACACTGAGATCCTGCTCTGTTCCAGTAACAAGAAGCCGAAAGCACCAGCCTGAAGATGACGAGTGAGACCTCGTCGAAACGTCGCCTAGACACCCCAACTCTTACACGGGAAGACACCCGAAGACACCAAAACCTGCATATATATATATATATATATATATATATATATATATGAATTCCTAGTGCTCCACAGGGATATATACTACACCATCTGAGATTTTGAGACACCCGAGTAAGCAAATATTTTTGCTTCAGTGTGATATATCTTTGGATACGATCAATCTATGGTATATCCCAATGAAATGACTAATCGGATGGATGGCAATTGCTACATTTGTTCTCTGTGGACTAAGAACATAAGAAAAGCCCTACTAGATCTGACTAAAGATCTGTCTAACCAAGCACCCTGATTTCCAAATGGGTCTGGAAAAGCCACTAAACCAGACATGATGGCAAAGAAACGAGAAGCGTCCTAGATCAGGGGTAGACCATCTGCTTAGCCCACAGAAGGCCTCAGAAAGTTCAATCAATGGCATCTTCAGTTAGGACTGGGAGAAGATCCCTGCCTGAAACCCTGGAAATCTGCTGCCACTGTACACAAGACTGAGCTGGATGATCCAGTGGTATAATGCAGTTTCTTATGTTGGTGTGCAGTAGCCCTTCCTGGCTTTTATTCTCCACCAGCTGTATTCAATGGCACACTCCCTCTGAACATGACCAACAGCCATTGATAGGCCTATCTTCTCTGGTTTTATGTAATCCATTTTTTAAGTTATCTAAGTTAGTGACCACTTCAATGAAATACCATATTGAAACCCTATGCTTCCAGGCTCAACCACATAGACTTTAAGAACACAGGAAGTTGTATTATTCTCTACTCGGCTTTGTTTTCTCACAAGTTCAAACAATATTTCCCCCCTTCCCAAACCAAACTTGTGTGTCTGTTAATCCAATTGTTTCTTTAATTCATCCTCCATTTCCCAGTGTTAATTGCCACCTCCCCCACTGAGAAGGCAGATGGTCTCCCCCATCCCCAGAAGGGTTTTCAGTTTGAGGCTTCAGGCAAATTGTGACATGTGGGATACTGTGGGAATTAATTCATTATGGAGCTATGAGTTTCCGACACTGGGAAAAATATGCTTTGCAACGCCAAAGCAGGACATACAAGCCTCAGAGGCGGAACAGTGATATTGGAGGATACTGCAGCTGCAAGCTGTTCTGAAGCACCAGGAATCAGCCGATAGTCAGTGGATCACAGAAAGAGTGCTGATAAAGCCCTGTGTATGGTGAGACTCTAACTGGGAAGGGGACACAGACACTAGTGAGGGGCTGGTTGGCAGAATGGGCAAGAGCTGAAACACAGGACCCTCTGAAGAATATACTTGACAAATCCCTCGGAAATCCCAGATTTAAGAACAGTTAAATGCTGATATGCTGAACATGTTCTTCCCCATTATAGAAAGTGGAGGGAGTGCTATATTTAGAGCTAGGTTCAAATCTCTGATCACAAACACAAGACTCCTTTGCACCATTATATAATAGCAAGCATAGATTTCTACTGAGAGAAAGCGTGATCTAAGGGCACATGATGCAGCCACCTTGCTAAAGCTAAGAAGATCTAGGTCTCATCCAATGCCTGGATGGTAGACCACTCAAGAACCCCAAGTAAATTCAGTGTGTACATATGGGGGAAGCATTGGCGAATTATGGGTCCCCAAAAGATGCACTTGTTTTACTTATTTATTTGTACTTATAGCCTGCTTTTCACAGAGTGGCTCCATAGCAGATTATAAAAATCACAGTTTAATAATGATGATGATGATGATGATAATTTTATATGTCGCCCATCTGACCGGGTTGCCCCAGCCACTCTGGGCGGCTCTCAACAGAATTTTAAAAACACATAAAACATCAAACATTAAAAACTTCCCTAAACATGGCTGCTTTCAGATGTCTTCTAAAAGTCAGATTGTTGTTTATTTTCTTCACATCTGACGGGAGGGTGTTCCACAGGGTGGGCACCACTACCAAGAAGGCCCTCTGCCTGGTTCCCTGTTACCTCACTTCCTGCAATGAGGGAACCACCCTCGGAGCTGGACCTCAGTGTCTGGGCTGAATGATGGGGGTGGAAATGCAAAATATTATTTAAATCATAAAGCAACCCCCCCATGCATGATACATATCTTTGTAAATGCCTTTCTGATGCACACAAGTTTTACATTTTTAGGTGTACACACTGAACTTCTCTCTGTACATCCAAAAAGAAGTAAAGGGGGAATGTGGCTTGGGAAAGTCCCTAACAGTGAGTTTCAACATCCCATTGGCAAAACAGGAATATAAATGCCTTTCTTTAGAGGGATGTAATGAGGTTGAGTGGCCCAAGACTCGTACATCATTTTATTAATAACATAGCATATCTACTATAGATACACTGTGTTGATGGCCTAGAAAAATATGTACAACAGCAAATGTAGCTGTTATCGATGGCAGAAATCTGAAACAAAGGATTCTGCCCTGAACTTTCCATCTTCATAATACACAATATATGAATCCTTGAAATATTTGAGTGGGAAAGTATAAAGTTCAAAGCCAAAGCCAAGCCTGCACAAATCTGTCCATTAGTTTTTATGCTGTCTGAATTGTGCATTTTCTAGGAGTTTCCACCTAGGGGGAAGTCAAAGGATCTTCTTCCTTATCAGAGCTGATGCTCTCTGAACAAGTGTATAGTATTTCTGCAGCTGACCTACATCAAATGCATTCTTCTGATAACCCGTATCAATCCATATGCTGCATTTACCAACCACTTCAACAGGGATCATCAGCCCAATGATGAAAGAGAAATACAGCAAGGAAATCTGTTATCTGGCTTGTGAGCTGTAAGTCATGAGAACTGCGTGCTGACAGGTCACACTGCCATTGTCCTTCCGCAGTACTCCAATCAGCCTGGTTTGTGAATAGTTCCACTGCTATCTTGGAATTGGCCCAGCCTCGGAGCTAAGAGAGGCAGACTATTCTTGAAGCCTGTAAACAAAAATACCATGGGAGATAGGGAGCAAGAGAATGGACGCGTGATAACGTATATCTCCCTACAGATTAGTGTTGCTATAGACAGGACCTTGGACTCCCAGTGGAGTTGGAGGGGGTGCCATTCGACAGATCAATGGAAGCTCAGCACGGGTTAGAATGTTTACTAGCCCTAACATTAAGCAAACAAGTCAAACAATCTCGCAGATGTTCTGCAGTCAAGGAAGCGAAGAAAGAGTGCCTATGTATATAGCAGGGCAAACCACTTGTATGGAGGTCACTGCTCTTTTTTTTTTTATAAGACAGATAATTATTAAAATAGTCAAGGAAGTTGTCGTCTTTATTCTGTTTGTGATTTGTTATAGTCTCCCTGTCTTATGAACTTCTGTTTCTAGTAGAGGATAAGAATGACTATCCTGACCAAAGACACTCAAGTAAAACATTAAAAACTTATAGTCTTTCACATCTGACACTCTGGTTTGGTCATAGTGCTAAACTATAGTCCAGTATTTTGAGGATCTAAATGATCTTTAGAACAGGGTGGAGAACCTCAGGCCAGGGGGCTGAATGTGGCCTTTAAGCCTCTCTAATCAGACTAAGGGATGCGGATGGCGCTGTGGGTTAAACCACAGAGCCTAGGACTTGCCGATGAGAAGGTTGGCGATTCGAATCCCCATGACGAGGTGAGCTCCCGTTGCTCGGTCCCTACTTCTGCCAACCTAGCAGTTCGAAAGCACGTCAAAGTGCAAGTAGATAAATAGGTACCGCTCTGGCGGGAAGGTAAACGCCATTTCCGTGCGCTGCTCTGGTTCACCAGAAGTGGCTTAGTCATGCTGGCCACATGACCCGGAAGCTGTACGCCGGCTCCCTCGGCCAATAAACCCTAGAGTCAGCCACGACTGAACGTAATGGTCAGGGGTCCCTTTACCTTTAATCAGACTAAGCCATGTTGCCTCCCCAGGCTGTACCATTCGCCTGTCTTGCTCTGTTCCATCCTTGAGTGCTTTTGCCTACCTGGAATGGGTGGACGGAGAGGTATGTGGTGGCATGTTCTGAAACCTCTAACTTGTGTGTGGCTGAACGGCAGCCTATTGTACAAAGATGAAAGAGCCACATCTGTTGCTCCACCCACTTTTGCTGCCACAGGTACGTGGCCCCTGGAAACCTCCACACTAGGGAAATGCAGCCCTGAGTCTGAGAAAGGTTCCTTTCCCCGTCTTTAACGTCAACAGAAGCTGAAAATAAGGGGTGAGGGGAGCTAGGCCATCTCCTGATACAAAAAGATTTTAAACCATGCACAGGACATCAGCTTCCTGCATTGCTGGAGGTTGGAATAGATGGCTCTCAGGACCCGACTCTACAATTTTATGATTCACTTCTAACTGCTTTTCCAGAACAAGACAGAACAAAAATTCATATTGAGTTCGTTTTCCCTTTATCCAGTGAACTCAAAATCCACATGACGAAGTGAAATTGCGCAACCTGTCAGCATCTATCCAGCAGCAAGAAGAAAAAGAAGAAAAAGAAAAAGAAGGCAGTTGCTCAACAGGGGACTTCCAAACAATGTAACATCACTTAACAGCTTTTATCCTAGTGTAGGGGTCAGCACCGGCGTTTCCATGCGCTGCTCTGGTTCGCCAGAAGCGGTTTAGTCATGCTGGCCACATGACCCGGAAGCTATACGCCGGCTCCCTCGGCCATTAAAGCGAGATGAGAGCCACAACCCCAGAGTCGGTCATGACTGGACCTAATGGTCAGGGGTCCCTTTACCTAGGGGTCAGCAGTCTTTTAGAGCCCATGTGCAAACTGGAGAAGCTGTCATGGGCACTACATGCACGCACACACATCAGTCAAGCACACACTGCTATCCATTCTATTGGTTACAGTACAATGCTTCTTTTTAACCTAATTCAGCAGAGCATGGGGAACGTGTCCTGGAAGGCCTCTGCAGATGCCCTGCACCCATGGGTGCCACAGGGGTGACTCCTGTCCTAGTTGCAGCTATAGCTAGAGTGGAATATATGATGAGGTCCCAGAGAGTGAACAGCAGTGCAGTCCTGGGTTTCTAGTAAACATGTTAATTCAGGGTCCTGTTCAGGTGAAACATCTGTGAACATGTGGGCAGGATTTTTGCACTGCCAGGGGGGTGGACTAGACGACCCTCAGGACCCCTTCCAACTCTACAATTCTAAGAGTCTTGGCAAGATGGTTGGGATCACATATGCCTGACCCCTGTCTAACTCAGAACACTACACAGAATTGTGAATAAATATAAATACCTTCAGAAGAGTTCAAACTGAACAAAGAACAAATCTTTACAGACCTTCAAAATTTCTGCCAAAGATAACACTTAATATCTGTATGTTTGTTCATTTCATTCATTAGATGCTCCAGGAGGAGGGCAGTTAAAGCTGCACATTCTAAAATAAATTAAAATCGCAGAAACAGCTTGCACTGCATGGTTTGTTGACCTCATAACACCTTCAGAGCAATACACCCTTCCGTCTTTTCTCTTTTGATTTAAATTAACATTTCCGCATGCTTGAAAAGAAGCAAGTCTTAACCAGTCTTAAAAGGGTTTTGTTCACCATTAAGATTTCCTAAAATAAACTAGGAAGAAATAGGGAAATATGAGTCTGGCATTTTATTGCTGGCTTTTTTTTTTTCCTTTTCTTTTTTTGATAGCTTGCAGTTTTCTCTAAATTGTAGTCTTGCTAATCTCTACAAGTAAAATTGTTAAGCTCATGTCATGCCAAGTGCCATATTATGAATTTCTGGCAGATTTTGCTTATCTGGTGTCCTTCAAATGTTTTGCACTGTAAGTACCATCAGCCTCAGCCAGTCCCACACGTCTGGAGGGTACCAAATACAGTAGATCAGATCTATGTTATGTTGCATGGTCTACAAACCATTTTGCCATGAGTACAGAACTTTAGAATAATATAACTACTGTATACCCAAATCGGGGATGAGGAATTTATGTTGCTGGACACAACTGCTATTACCCCAACCACTGGCCATGTTAGCTGGGGATGAGAGTCCAATAACATCTGGAGGGCAATAGTTCCCCCATCCCTACCCAAACAAAAAATCAAAACAGAGTGGTGCTTTCCCCCCATAATCATTTATTGAAATTTAGTTACTTGCTCCTCCCCAACCCAATTAAACTTTTCCCTCCCTGCTTACATCCACCGTGCTTCCAAGTTCTGCTACCTGGATTCAGATTGAAAAGAAGGGCAAATACATTTGCCATGATGCAGCAGACCTTAGCCTGTCCCTCTGCAATCAATAGAATGGGACTCAGTCAAGAGTAACCTACAGCCAACTATTTCTGTGTAAGTTAATCATGTCTCACGTTTGCTGAAATGTGCCCAGAATGCAATGAGTCAACAATTTTTTTATAGAAAACTAGCATGTGTTTGGAAGAAGGATCTGCACCAAAAAGCAGAGAAGAGAGAAGCTAAACTGTAAAAAGAATGGAGAGAAAACCCCCTAAAGCTGATTCTGTAAGCTTTCAAACAAAACCATGCTGTTCTGAGTACTACTTCATTGCATCTATCCAATATATTTCTGCTCCTCTCCCAGAGCTCCGGATGCCTCTTCGACCCAAAACTGCTCTTGAGCAAAGCCAAACCTCAACTTTGCCACTGAAAAGCTTCTTTGTTTGCCATCTCTTTCCAATTCAGCATATCCTGTGACTGAACCCTGCAGTACAGTATAATACTCACAGGCCTTGGCAGCTGGAGAGTCTGCTAACAGGTCTATGGTTCCCATAATAGCTTTCCAAACTTCAATGCCGGAGTATATTTACTATTAAGGAACTCTTTCCGGTGAGAGGCGGGGGACAGGGTGTGCAGGCAGGGAGAACAGAAAAATTAACAGAGTAGGAAGAAAGAGACAATATTACAGAACGACTTCAAAAACTTTTATCCTTAATTACTACCAGAGATCTAAAGGCATTTTCACCCCAGGTTAAATGATAAGAGGTAATCAGCCTCTAGCAGCATATGTTGAAGATGCAACATAAAGATGGAAATAGTTTGTTTTGTTTCTTTAAAGATGCCACGTTGGGTAGCAACCATATGTTTGGCCCAAGGTCTTTGTGCTGAAGTCCTTTGCTTTGCTTTTTTTTCCTGAAGTAATTTTCAAGTCCTTATCATTTCTTGCAAACCTGATAAATAAATGCTTTAGGGTTTGAAATCCAAACAACACACAGTTCAAATTTCCCATGAGTTACTAAAGTTGTTATTTCTAAATGGTCTTTTGCATTACTGGGTTTGACTATCACAGAGTGAGTGCAGGCCAAGAAATGGTCACAAACATGAACTGTCATCTTCTTTTATAGGAAATTAAATATGAGAATTAATTAAGGTCAACTAGCAGCGACATCACCTTGCCGACAAAGGTCCGTATAGTTAAAGCTATGGTTTTTCCAGTAGTGATGTATGGAAGTGAGAGATGGACCATAAAGAAGGCTGATTGCCAAAGAATTTATGCTTTTGAATTATGTTGCTGGAGGAGACTCTTAAGAGTCCCATGGACTGCAAGAAGATCAAACTGATCCATTCTTAAGGAAATCAGCCCTGAATGCTCACTGGAAGGACAGATCCTGAAGCTGAGGCTCCAATACTTTGGCCACCTCATGAGAAGAGAAGACTCCCTGGAAAAGACCATGATGTTGGGAAAGATGGAGGGCACAAGGAGAAGGGGACGACAGTTGGTTGGACAGTGTTCTTGAAGCTACCAGCATGAGTTTGATCAAACTGTGGGAGGCAGTGGAAGACAGGAGTGCCTGGCGTGCTCTGGTCCATGGGGTCACAAAGAGTCGGACATGACTAAACGACTAAACAACAACAATAAAAAGCTCAACATATGCTTTCAGCTTGGAACTCTGCTGAATTACTCTTCAAAGTGTGTACCTGGACTCACATGTGTGCAGCCAGCACTCATGTATGTTCATATACTGAGAGAGCTTTAGGATCTTTTGCTGGAGTAATGACATCTGCTTGTTATGCCCACAGGAAGCTCTCACACAGAGGAATAAGGAAAGCTTGGTTTATTATATGAAATAGGAGTGACAGAATATATTAAAATGCTGCTTCAGACAGCAATGTTGCAATCTAAGCAGGCAGCAAATTCTACAATATACAACAGCATGTATATGAACATACACGAGTGCCGGATGCTCACATGTGAGTCCAGGTACACACTTCTAACACTACATGCATAAACTCTGCCTGCTTCCATTCCAGCCACCTGCTCCTACTGGGTGGGGCTGCACATGGAAGAGCAACTGTCACTCTCCTGCATATGAAAAGTCCTTAAACAAGTTGAACCATTGATCCATCTATCTAGGATTCCTTTAACAAAACTACAACAACTTCGGTCCCAGTGACACAAGTGGAAGATCAAAATCAGGAAGAAGCATTCACAGGTGATAGCTGGGGTCTGCTATGATGGTTTTGTAAACAAAAGCAGCACTAACATCATTTTTACTAATGGTTAAATGTAAACAATTGTCCAAGCTAAGCTAGGGCACATTAAAGTGGGTTTATAAACAGATCCTTCTAAGTACAAGCAGGCGGGCGTTGCCACGCTAATCTCCTAATCCTTCCACTATGCTATCAAAACTATTGGGGGAGCGATGTGAGCTATGCACCCCAGTGGATGTGCTGGATCAGTTCATCGGAACCACACTCTCCAAGCATTTCCTACTCCCACTGAAACTAATTTATCAGCTGATGCAAAGCCTATTGATGTCACATACCAGTTCTCACTGCAAAGAATTGTGCTTTTGAATCTCCCTGCTCTAATAACTACAGAGAATCAGGAACAACCGCAGCCAATGGGAAAAATCCAAGTCACATCCAACAGTTTTTATCGCTCTTGGTATCCACACCATACTGCCAATTTTGCAGTGGTGAAGACTCACTGGTTTGCGACCAACTTCCCTTATCCAGGATCCAAATAAACAGGAATTATGTGGTTCATTTAAACAAGAGGTAAGATTCAAAATAGCATCATGTGGCAGGCAGTGATAATTATCAGGATTGCAGGGAGGGTGAGATTTAAGTCTTGGCGCCAAGGGGACAGTGTCTCCCAATGCAAATAGTACCTCCAGATGAAAGATTTTCTATGGGGAAGCAGCATGAAATGAAAGGGTTAAAAATCCCTTTCCCCACTGGCTGCGATCCTGATAATTATTAGCTCTCCCCCAGCTATTATCTGCATTAAAAAACAACAACCATGTGGGTTAAATGCAAAGCCTGATTTAATGCCTAATTTGGCCCTCAGACTGATCACCTTTAAAGGCTAATCATGCACATGCCAGGGAATTAGTTGAAGAAGATGCTTGCTGGTGTGCAGTCTGCTCTGTGATGCCAGAAAAAAGAAAAGGCTGGGTTTTGGAATACATTGCCTAGGACAGACACAGCCAAATCTTCAGAAAGCTTCTTTGTAACCTTAAAACGTGTGAGGATATTTCTCTCTCCCCTTAAATGGGCTCCCTCCAAAATTCTATTTGACTTTTCCATGGGTTTGTGTTTGTGAAAGATTCATGCCAAATGAGTAAAAAAAAACAAAAACCCAAAAAGGACGTCACAAAACTTATCCTTTTAAGGGAAAGGAGGGCGAGAGCAAGTATTCTTTCTCAGAAGCTGGCTCACACGCTACTCTAACCCTTAATGGCATTTCAACAAAGGCCTTGAAATACACAGAACCAAACGCTCCTTCACACACAAGACTTTTGTCCTCAATAGGTACCAGCTCTGTGTAGGAAGGAAGAACTGCGCACAAGGTTTTACACAGTAATGTGTGCCTGTGACAAAATAGACATATAGCAATGTGCATTCTTCACAGATGGTGCACAAGTTTTTGTCCATTATTGTGACAATTGTAAGTGCAGGAGGAAAACAGCATTTTATCTTATTGATGCCTAATTTGGCCCTCAGTCCTTGGTTCTTGCTTTTCATGAGACAGTCATTAATGTGAATATTTACCTGGTCTCTGGGGGCCCTTCCTCTACTTGACTGAAGAAGCATAAACATCGTAATGAGACAAAGTTGGACTTGTAAACTTCACAAGATTTATTTAATGGAGCACTGGCTTTTCCAAAATCTGAAAAGTGTTGTCTCATAGATGGTAGAGCGAAACCTTCAATAAGATCAATGCTAACAAGATAGTCTTTAGGGATCCTAGAGTGAAACTAGGGCTTCCATGTCTTTCAGATTAGTTATCACTTTAGACTCCCACCACCAGCAATAGTGCCTATAGGGGTAGTCAATATTATGCCCTTCAGACTTTGTTGGACAATAACTCCCATCAGCCCCAGCCAGCATAGCCTATGGTCAGGAATTATGGGGGCTGTCATCCAAAACATATGGGGGACACCATGTTGCTTATGCCCACTTTAATGAACTACAAGCAATGCATTAGTTGGTCTATCTTAATCAAACAGCAGGTGGTACAAAGTGTGCCAGGAACAGAAGTGTCAGTTATTAGGATACACCCAAATCATTCTGTCAGGAAATCCATGTCAAAAGGCAAAATAAGGGAACAAACCAGTGTCACCATCCAATCTTACTAAGGGCAGATGGATTCTACATAGAACCATGAGCAAGATTCAAAGAACGAGGTCCACCAGCAGGACCAAGCTAAACCTCTGTCCTACCTTACCATTCTTCTCAGACCATCATAGACTTCAGTAAAAGAGGAACAGAAAACAAACCCACAACAAAGAAGAAAGTTCAGGCACTAAAAAGATTCAGCTCACCAAGTTGCCAGAGTAGTTTGTGCCTCAGTTACCCTTTGGTGACTTGTGGCTTGTGGTTTGTCTGTCTTGTTAAAATAGGAAGTACTTGAGGTAGCAGACTCTATGCCACCTCCGAACTTCCCATTCTCCTTCTCTCTTACTTGTTTTTTGATAAGCAGCTTCCCAAGTTGTGACGAGTCTGTCTTCTTTTCCCTACTGCTCAATGTGCATGCATTGATCAAATTAGTGCTAATCAGAACGTAAGGAAAGGGAAAAGCAATTTCCCTCTTTCTTTGAACCAGGGCAAAAAATGAGTGTGGTTGCAGTCTTGGTGTATTTCCTGAGTTTAGCAGCGTATTAACCAAAATCTTCAGTGGGCCAAATTGGACATGACCATCATTCATGTGTCCACCCTATTCAAATGGAAAGCAGGGGATAGAGCTGGCAAAAGGGGCCATTAACCTTTCGCCTCTCATGCCTTACCTCCTGATAGCTGATTGCTCCAGCCAGGTTTCCACCATTCCTGGCCCCAATACCAGAAGTGAGCTATGAATGGGCAGAAATGACTGAAGTAGTGAACTGGAGGGATGTAAGGCATGGCAGGGTTAGAACTTTTCTAGATGCTTAATTGCCACTAACTAACTAACCAACTAACCACTACCTGCCATCTTCTGCTAGAGTCTTCATATGTCCTTCCAATAATTGGGAGTGTGAGATTATGCGGGAGAAGGATTTCCACACAGGGCTCAGTGGACCTCAAGTAAAACTGGCAAATACTTGGCTTGGATCCACAGATTTATTTTTCCATGGAACAAAGTCCACTTATGATCGATGTGAGACTACTCCCAAATGATTTAGTGAGTCGCATCAATTATCTGTAATCAATTAAAATGCTTTCTCCCCCCCCCCCTTTTATGAGGGGGGGAGACTTTCTGGGAACGAAGCATTTATCCTCTGAGGATCTATGAGGGCTGCCTGAGCAAGAAATACTGTTAACTGCATTCAAATGACCAGTTTACCAAAACCTTCTGGGATTATGGTATTCTTTTGTCAATGCTTTCCTCAAAACCATGGCGACAGACTCTCTTTTGCTAAGGAGATCTTAGCTTGAAGTTCTTGGCCGGTTGCCATGGATACCAGGCTTATACAATGCCTGCACTGAAAAGCAACAGTGGGAAAGACAGCGAACTCGGGCTTCTGTGCAAATTACGGGCAGCAGGGACTGACCTCTGCTAACAACTTTTGCGGCTGGGGGGTTGGGGAATGCCTCCCCTCCCCAGGACTGAAACAAATTTCAAAGAGCTGGAGCACACACATACTTCACGTTCTGTCCGTTTTTCGGCCCTTTTTGAATTAAATGCTTAACCAAATTCATTAAAAGGAGGGGGAATCTGCCTCCCTTAGGTCTGGAAACAGAATTAATTTGCATGCTTTGGACACTATTATAGCACAGGCAGAATCAGAATCAGGGCAACTCAACGGTTTTCTTTAAAAAAAAAAAAGGTTTTCAACATGATTGCACTAAGGACCAGTTTAGAAGAACAGCATTTTGGGATTTAAACATGCGATACAGTTTTGCCACTCACTTGTTGTCAAGTGCAGTGGGTAGCTAAAGGGTGTGTGTGCAGCACTCTGTCAAAATACTAGTATAGTACAAGGCAAAGAGTTACTGTATTTTTCGCCCTATAGGACGCACTTTTTCCCCTCCAAAAATGAAGGGGGAAAGTGTGTGCGTCCTATGGGGCGAATGCAGGCTTTCGCTGAAGCCTGGAGAGCCCCACCGCCAGCCCCACAAGCTCGGGGGACAGCGGGGAGGCGCAGCGTGCCTTTCCCGCTGTCCCCCGACTTGGTTAGAATAACACAAAATTAGCTTCTGAAGCACCACTGTTTTCACTTGAAGTTCCAACTGACAGGTGTCTGTATTATTTATTTATTTTAGTGGGAAACTTGGAAAGGAATCTCCCTGAACCACCACTAATACAGGATCTTCCTCTAGACAAGTTTTTCAGACTCTGTGACCTTGCCTGTCTTCTACTTTCTGCCCTCCTCACCCAACCCAGGGCCACCCTGTTCCACAGCAGAGCATGCAGAGATCCTTGAAGGCAGACAAAACAACTGAGCCCATTCTCCATGCTATCAGAGGAAGGTTAAAGATGTACCAATAAGCTCAGTTGTTGTTTTTTGGGGTGGTTTAAAAAATTTATTCTGGTACTCCCTGCAATATAGGGACGTCATAACACTTTGCACCCTTCCATTCCTGGTGTCAGACTGTAATACAAGAGAACGTAGATAAGCATAAATGTGCTTGAAACTTTTAAAAAATGTTACTAAAGGCTGGAACTACACTCCCTTTTCTCTAAAGAGAGAGGCATGGGAGGGGATAGGACACACTGTTTTGTCTAGCACTAGGTCTGTTGTTTTGTCCAGTAATTAGGGCAAGGACCACAAGTTGCCCAGGTGTGAACTAGATGCTAAGCAATGCAGCGATGGTTATATTAGCTGCATCAGTGACACAAGATTGCTGTGACAATTATTTTCTTTCACCTGCAGGGCCCTTTCTAGCAATTCCAATGCAGCTGGGGATGGGTTACAGTGCACATATGTGGGGGGTGAGTTGTGTTTGTGTATGAGAGAGTGGGGTTACGTGTCTCTTAAGTGTGTGACAGAGGCAGGAAGGGTGTGTATCTGGGAGGGGGCCAGTGTGGTGTAGTGGTTAAGAGCGGTAGTCTCGTAATCTGGGGAACCGGCTTCGCGTCCCCGCTCCTCCACATGCAGCTGCTGGGTGACCTTGGGCCAGTCACACTTCTCTGAAGTCTCTCAGCCCCACTCACCTCACAGAGTGTTTGTTGTGGGGGAGGAAGGGAAAGGAGAATGTTAGCCGCTTTGAGACTCCTTAAAGGGAGTGAAAGGCGGGATATCAAATCCAAACTCTTCTTCTTCTTCTTCTGTATGAGGCATACAAAGGCGTGTGTTAGAGAGAGAGAGAGAGAGAGAGAGAGGATGTGGTGGTGAAGGGGTACTGCTAGGCAGTGCCCACTGGCATGTAGTTTCCAACTGACTGCCCACTGCTGCAAGTGTCCCTCAGAATCAAAACGATTGCCCACTTCTACTCACCATTTTAGCCTACCTATCCCTTTTAGGCACCTGCTAACTTAGCATGGCAGGCTAGATCATTAAAAACAACAAGCATCAGGTCAAATGCACCAGGGTGAGAATAGACTTCGTTTGTGAAGTCCCTGAACTCACCTGTCCAGGGTCTGTCATTTCCCTGCCTATCTGTGCCCTCCTCAACGTTCCACCACCCATTTAGTTTCCCGGGATTCATCAGGACTACAGCTGACAAAGTCTTCAAAATATAGGACCTTCCATACAACATTGTAAAGTGTGAGTTACCCTACTCCTTTCCTTCCTGCTTCTACTGCCCACTCTGCAATGATATCCAAACGGTCGCCTCTTTCCAGTCTCATCAAAATTGTTATTCCTTGCAGGCTGCGCCATGCTGCTTCTTAAAACTCTGCCAAAAGGTACATAAAAGACTCATCTGATCTTTGGAGTCTGGAATGAATGTAATGAAAAGAAAAGAAAAGAAAAGAAAAGAAAAGAAAGGGAGAGGTTTGCATCATCCACTAATGTCAGCCACAGGTTTCTGACGTTTAACCAATAGAAGCACTCTATTACTTCACTAACACTCCTTTTAACACAATCAACTTTTAACGCAATGATAACACAATCATGCACTGATTCACTTGTCAGATGTTGCTAAACCTTGTCAGCAGCATATTGCCTGTAGGCACTGATAATGCAGAGGAGAGCTAATTCGAATTGTCCCAAGATAATTTATTGAGGAAGTTCTCTTGCTAAGCAAACACTCTGTGATGAAATCATATACAATATACACAAACAGCTCATTATTTTGCAAGTTGAATCAATTAACTTCCCCAGCAAAATCAAGAACAAGTAAAGTAAGAATTTTCAGGCTGAGTCATATATCAATGGTCCATAAAACTTATTGACAAAAGATCAGACAAGATGCCTAAGGCAGGTTCACAATCAGATAATAATAGTGATATACATTCCTAATAGTTACACTCCAGCCCAAGGTATGATCTAAAGGAGTCAACTTGCCCACCTGGTGCAGTCCATTCATTTTGGACTACAATTTCCATCAGCTCTAGCTCTGAAAAAATATATCTCAAAATGGAGATTGAGTTTGGCTTTTGGGGTTAGCTTCCACTGACAGGCCTAATACCCAGTCAATCAAGTATCTTTAAAAAAAGCTTATTGGATAACATAAGAAGTAGAGTTTTATGGGGCTCAAGACTGAGAAAGTGACTGATTCATTTGATCTACTCCAGTTTGATTTTCTTTTTAATTACAAGTTGTCACTAGAGGGTTTTTCCCCCTTCCTTAACCATGAGCATAAAAACTGTCAGCCAAATCCATCTAAAGGTGGTTTAACTCTCTGTTTTATCACTTGCCTACTTTTTCAAAGCAATCACAACTTCTGGCAATTCCACATGCTTCTCCTGCCGATTAGAGTCCTTAGACTTGTAACTAGTTGAATCAGCCACCAATCAAGTGAAAGCTATAGCTTCTGAATTTCTTTTGACAGCTGTCAAAACAAAAGCCTCATGCACAGAAGCCTGATTAAGGGGCTTAGTTTCCCACCAGCAAAAGAGCCTACACATTGTGGGAATGTATAAACTCTGGTATGTGGAAAGTTGCAAGATATGCAAGGGATTAAAAAGCAGAATGAAATGAAAGCATGTTTGAAATACGGCACAATGCGGTGCCTCTGCAATGTAGGCCTTCAGGTGCTGATCCCATTTCACCAGATCAGTTTCAACAACAGTGAAATTGCAGGACCCTTCCTCAAAAGTTCATGTAAGTACATAAGATTATTTAATGATATCGCCTTCAAATATGCAAACATAAATTACCCTGGGTGTTAAAGCATTTCCCCCAGTGTTTCAGTGGTCCATTCTCCTTCCAGCAAAAAAGGGAAATCTGGATGATTGGGGAGTTGTCATCATTCCCATATAAGGTCTTACTGCATCAGAGCTACTAAAACAAGAAGGACTTTATTTTCTCCTAGTGGCAACCATATTGGCACACCATTCAGGGTTCAAAGCTGGCAATGCAATATGTGTAAAGAATTAAGCTGGTTGACAGAGATACAAAGTCTGTTTCATGAGCACTCAAACACACCTGTCTTTTAACACCTTCTTCCAACCTGTAAAAATGGAAATGTTAATAATGGATTGCCCACAGGGATGTTATCAGAACTTATTATAAGGTGTGGTTTCAAATCAGGTATGCAAATATCCTGTCACCTTGGAAACACAATGCCAATAGGAACCTGCCTTAAAACAATTCAAACCATTGATCCAACTGGGAAATTAGTATTGTTTGCTAGGATTGGCAATGCTCGCCAGCATTTCAGAATTGGTTTCCCAGGCTTACCTAGAGGGTAAGTCCTTTCCCTTATGTCTTGAGTGAATATTGGGAGCATGGGCTATTTATATCCTGTGGTTCCACTGTATCTGGTACACAGAAGGGTGAAAAGGCACTGGAAAAATGGCAATGGCAGGGAAAAAGGGAAACTGGGAAACATTTCCAGGGGCTGCAAAACTCCTCCTTACTGTTTTGAGACTGTTTCCCATCCTTCACAAGCCTTACTTCTCAGGAATAACCAATATCTATATTAAAAGGCTCATTTTATTATGATCCAGAACAAGCATTTGCTGATGTAAATGGAACCAGCAATCAATGCTGAATCAAACATACCAAATCTGTCATAATCTTAGACTGCGGCTGCCAGTGCTTCTCCAGGTTGATCACAGCTTGAATAACTGGCAGTAGGGAAGTACAGCTGCAGGCAACACTAATCCAAAAATGCTATAGCAACCTCAGTAGCAAGTGGGGAGTCCATTCTATTCCATGGAGCATAGAGAAGGGGCCCTGCTAGCTGAGGCTGATGGGAATTAGAGTCCAATTTCTGGAGGGCCATAGGCTCCCCAGCCTTGGAGTAACCAAATGGTTGCCTTTATAGAAGAACATTTCTTATGCCTTAGGGTGAGATGCAGTTAATGATGAAACATAGAAATGGGCTAAGCAGAACTAATATTTCATATGTTCCAGTACCAACTATGAGCAATGGATTTCTTATGTAATAGAAAGCAAGCTAGATTAGTGAATTATTGATTTCATGAGATCTTATATACTTCAGGTTGCAGACCCGTGTCCTGTCTATTCTTTCTCTTTTGGCTATTAAATCAATTCAGGAACCCAAAATTCTTAAAGGAGACCCGTTATTTCTCAACACCCCCCATATAGCATTTGTCCTCTGTTCCAGGCACCAACACTTTAGGATTACATTTACTTTGGAAGTTATTCTTACAAACCACTAAGTCCAGCAGAGCTCACACAAGCAGAAGAGATAGCAAGCACATTATCAGCTCATTATCCCCCCAGTTGCTCTTGTTGAGTAATTGGCTGGTATAATAAAATAAAGCTCAGTAGCTGAATCTGGATGGCAACTGTGACATGGATATACAAAGTTGCCAGAGCAAACATTGAAAGTGTTTCAGCAAGCCTCAGACAAAATCAATCAAGATGCTTATATTACAAAGAGTTGTAAAAAGCCTGGAGAATATCTAATGCCACCATTAATACCTCAAGTTATTCAAGATATAAATAAAAGCAAAACCATGGAAAAAATAAAGTTTAATCTAATCAACCATCTCTGACGTAACTTCTCACAAGGTTGTAAACAGTCCTAAACTAAATGGGCAAACATTTCTATGATGAGGTCTATTTGAAGAATAATCTTGGTAGGAAACAAGGGCTTCAGAAACAAAAGTTATTCAACCAATTCATCAATAGAAAGTAAATAAATTCCTTGCCTGGAAATTTATTGATGACTTTAATTATTCTTAATCAAAATCCAACTTTTCCACCATTCAGATAAACAGTTTTCTTAATGATTAGGAGTAGAACATGAGAAGAAAAAATAATTCACACTAGTTTGTAAGTACCAGTTGTAGCCATTTATTTCTGACATTCAATCATAAGAAATTTAAGACTCAGTTTTTCCTGCTATTAGTTGGCTCCAGGTAGTCTATGCAAAACAATAGTCCAACACAGGATTTATTTTTATAATTATTATTTTTCTTTTTTTCTTCTGCATCTGTGAATAATAAAATGGAACATTCAGGTGCTTTCGTGAGACACAGAAAATGAATTATTGCTAAGATGGCAAGGAGAAGAAGCTGTATACAAACCTGACCCATCATTCCAAATTTATCAGTATAATTGTGCAAGTCATACATGTTTGCTCAGGATTTACTCCCAGGTATAATATCTGTAGGATTCTAAGTACTGTACATGTGTAGAAGATTTCACCGTGAATTCCTTATATTCAACCAGCCTAGCATCTCTATACCTGGGTTCTATCATACTGAAAGCTAAATATGTTCTAGCTAAGTAATAAAAGAGAACTAATTTGAATATGCAGTCTTTTACCATCTTTACTTAATTTTCACTCACAACGTTATTGTTCCTGTTTTAGATATTGGAGGCTGAGGAATAGCAACTTGCCACTCAGTGTTATGACTCAGGTGGAACTTTCAATAATCCATTAACTCTGAACAAAAGTTATTTAACATAACACTAGATCTTCTCCAACAAGCTCTGGTTTTCCTTAACTAAAAAGCACTTGTTGCTTCAAACAGCCATGTGAAAAGCAAAGTGTCAGGTTAGGATTAGATCAGAATCAAGTGCTTTTGCAATCCTGCAGGAATATCTCCAATATGTAACCTGCACTGAGGAGGAAATGCACTTCTAACAAGACATCATCTGAAAAGCGCCCAAGAACCTTTGTTCTTGACATGCAGCTGATAGCACAATCCTACCCATGTTTATCTAGAAATAAATCCAAAAACCTTCAAGGGGACTTACTCCAAGTAAGTGTCCATGGGATTAATGTCTGAAGCACAGAATAATTTTGCCACACAGCAGGTATTTAAGAAGCTCATTCATTCCCATCACTGATAGTACACTATGTAATTGTAGTGCACTTGCTACACATATCTGGATGGCTGAATGAGCTGAGTCTTATTCAAGTGTTCAAAAGGAATGGAGAGCTCAAACTAGGGAGAGGAATGGGAATGTGCACACTGGCCTAACCCCCAATGTCTCCAGGTGCGCTAGGGGCACCTAGTCCATCCATCTTCCTGCGCTGAGTGTAGAGGTCTGAAGAGAGCTTCTACATGCTTGGCTAAATGCTCTTAGAAATATTCCTAAAAGCAAAGTGGCATACATTCTGCACATCCTGGGATTGTCAATGTGTGAAAGAGTGCTGGCAGGCTCCCAATGCAAGAACAGCACGTGCATCTCTCGGAAGATATGCAGTTGCCTGTGTTAGGTGCTAATGGCATAGTTAAATGTAGGGCAGGTGGTAAATTCCCTTGTTCTTCTCATATGTGCACATGTATCACTAGCACTCTGAAGATGTTGTTTGATATGTCCAGGCCTACAGCCACTGTTATAGCACAGTGAACAATTGAAGTGGGGGCAGGGACCACAAGGCACTGGCTACAGAGCTGTGAATATCTGCTAGCAGGTTCTCACACCTGGTTCCCCACACCATATTGATGGCAGCTGGGATAACTCATTTGGCACAGCAGTGTTTCCCAAACTTGGGTCTCTAGCTGTTTTTGGACTACAGTTCCCATCATGCCTGACCATGGGTCTTGCTAGCTAGGGGTGATGTAGTCCAACAACAGCTGGAGACCCAAGTTTGGGAAACACCACGGTAGAGCAATAGATTCTTCATCTCAAGGTTGTGGGTTCAAGCCCCATATATTGGGCAAAGGATTGCTGCATTGCAGGAGGTTGGAACAGAAGACCCTCGTGGTCCCTTCCGACTCTACAATGCTATGATTTGTGCACTCCTGGAAAGCTGACAATGCTATCCCTAGGCAGGGATAAATAGAGTTAAGTCATGCAATCTGTTCCCTTGCATGCTCTCTTCACACCTCAAAAAAGGAGCTGGAAAAGATGCAGAAAGGGGTAACCAAGGGGGCTGAAGGCTACAACTTTTGGGGCTTTTATCTTGGAGAAAATATGGGGCAGGGAGATAAAGGGGTACTTTTTCGCGTAGCACCTTAATTGAACTAAGGAATTCACTACCACAGCATGTAGCGATGGCCACCAATTTGGAAAGATCTAAAAGCAAATTAGACAATTTCATGCATGATAAGGCTTTTAATTCCAGTATAAGAGGCCATATGATACCAAATACAAGTTCCTCAAGGGTTTCCCACCGGCATCTGGTTGGCCACTGTGGGAACAGAATTCTGGAATAGATATGCCATTGGTCTGCTTTTGTAGGACTCCTCTTATGTTCTTAGGATAAAGGATCCTATGTTTCTACTAATCACTTTTATGCTGTACATATCAAATAGTTCATTTCCTCCAGACACTAGAGGATGAAACTTTTTCCGCAGGTCCATATTCATGTGGGATTATAAAGCAAAAAGCTATTATTCTCTCTCTCTGCCTAATATATTTGTGCCTGATAATAGAGAACAGATGAACGATAAACTGCAAAAATTAAACCAAACTGACAGTATGAAGAAAAATGTGCTCTAAGCAGAAACAATCAGTGTTAAAAGGCTGTGGTATCTGGATAATTAAAGTCACATGCTGTTGTGCTCTTCTTTTCTTTCTTGGAAATCCATTCATTTTGTAACATTAGTGTAACTGAAAGATTCTTCAGCATGTAAACCATTCATAGAAAAAGTTGTTTGCAGTCCTGTAGCTTTCTTCCAATACTGGACCCTGCTAGATGTTCATACAATGTTACAACAGGGGAAGAATGACAAGATATGGTGCATTGGCTTAACAACTGAGGCAAGTGCCTCATTGGAAGCACAGGAGAAGACACAATTTTCACAGTGTTAAAACTCACAGCCTGATCCTATTTGGGTTCAGTCATAAGTAAAGCTCCCAGAATTCATTACTTCCAAGCAAGTGTGCATAAAATGTCACTTTGTGAAATTTGTCATAAGCTTAATGTCTTTCCAGAGGGGTAGCTGCCTTCAAAAACCATAGTCTTGTGGTATCTTGTTTTTATCTTTTTCTTGTTTTCCAGAAGATCCCAACTCTTTTTAAGAAATTGATTATGGCATAAGCTTTCATGGCAATACATATGATTACTGAAGCACTAAATATATTCAAGAGTAGATACATGGAGAGCTCTAGTAGTCAAGAGATGTGTTATTGTTGTTAGCTCTCACCTGGTTAAATTGATCCTTGTGAGTTTTACCTACCTAGCATTTTCTCAGTGAACTTCAGACATCCAAGTAAGTATTATCTATAAATGCTTGTATCCCATAAACTAATTAGCCACTAAGGTGCCACTCCATAGTCATCTCATTGTAACATATCTGTACAAAGATGCACCATCTATGTCCATATTTCACAGAGTAGAGTGGCCCAAGAGCCGTTATATCTTTCAGAGTTGTCCCTGGACTATAAGTGATGTAATCCAGCTATCAAACTCAGCTCACTGTTTCTTACGCACTTTTTCCTATAACTGTGATTCACCCCCTCTGCTGTTACCACAATACTGCTTCCTCATTTTTAATGCTTCAAAAATTAATAAGCATTGTTGTTTACAATGCATAGCTGGTATAGCACACAAAGGTTACTCTCCCAATAACTAATGCTAAGGATTGGAACTCAAGTCCTTGACTCAACAGTACCATCATGAATTGCCTTGGTGAATTACACGCCATCCACTACACCACAGTGCCCCCTAGGCTCTGTTTACAGATATATCCCTTTTCCTTTTTTCACTTTGCCCTATAAACAGGTCATTATAATGACAGAGGAGAAAAATTTTGTGTGTTAAAAAATGTTCATTGAGCACAATCCCTCTTCATATTGCGTCTTTTAGAGTTAATGACAAAACACCAACTAACGTGAACTGAAATAGTAAGACCGTGAACCCA
Source organism: Podarcis liolepis (assembly GCF_965112155.1). Taxonomy (NCBI): domain Eukaryota; kingdom Metazoa; phylum Chordata; class Lepidosauria; order Squamata; family Lacertidae; genus Podarcis; species Podarcis liolepis. The sequence continues at coordinate 58,598,535 of NC_139559.1, forward strand.
TCAAGAAGATTTCTACAGTCAAAAACTCTTAGAATTTCTTAAGTGATACAGAGTGGTTATTGATTGGTTCACCAAACACAATGGATTTCTACTTAAGAGAAATGAGCAGCAGACATAAAGATCTTTTAAAGATGCTGGTTCACTAAATGTTCATCAAACGATACATAAGAGAGCAGTGAGAGAAGATTCTCTTTTCCCAAAACAAAGCCTTACACCTACGTAGCATCTCAAGTGACGGGGAACACGCCAATATTCCACTTACACTGAAGTTCTTCTATAGCAGAGCTATTCAGCTCTTGGGATTTAATTGCTCTTAACACGCACTGTTATTATAGACACATCAAATTGTGCAGATTGGACAGCAGTCAGCATTCTTACAGATCCCAACAAAGCCAGGTGCTACTAGTGTAAACTACAGTGTCTCATTCCATTCTGTACCAGCTGGAATTCCCTTCCACAGTCTCTTAATGCCAATGGCTATGTTGCTTCTCATGTTGCATTTTTAAGGGTACTTAAACATTTGAAGCAGGAGGAAGACTTTGAAAACACGTAAAGTCACTCATTAGAAAACCTTCGTCTTGAATGTGAAATGGCCCTGATCTGGATTCAGTCAGGTGAACAGACATCCTTATTTTGTTCTTTCTCTAAACACCACAACCCCTCAAGCATAATAAATCACTGGAGCCAGGACACTCAGAGAACTTCAAAAGGGAGTAATCCTTTCAGTGTCTCCAAGCTTACTTAGAGTAAGAAGTTTGAGACATGCATTTTTACTTTTCCCAATTGTGATCTATTTAAAGGGGCAATTCAGCACTGTATCTTCACTATCAAGAGAAAACGGGCACCATATGACAACAGCACTGTTTGTTTTGTAAAGTTCTTTGGAGCACTAACAGTCTGAAGAAAGGAACAATCTTTTCAGATAGAGAGCATCTTTCTGCCCTGTTCCTAAAGCAGACAGATATTTGTCAGGAACAGATAGGATATCCAGACATCCTTTAACACGCCCTTTGCACTACAATTCCCATCAGCACCAGCCTGTTAAAATGCTGTCCCAAACATCTGAAGGGCACCAGGTTGGTTGATCCACCTGAGTGTCTCAGCCCAAGCTTCTGCACACTTCCCACCTTTTTGGAATACTCTATGCCTCCGATCAAGAATGGTGGCATGAAAGCCACCATAAGCTAGCTAAGACACCATAGCTACATGCTAGGATTGTCACCTTTTAACATTTCCTCAGGCAGGGTTTCTGTGCCATTAACAGCTGAATGGTAGACAGAAATGTCAAAGGTGAAGCCTTTCCAGGCATGGAGAGCTAGCGCTGCTGGCTTTCCTGTTGGGTTAAAGAAACAAGAGCCCTAACAGAGAGGAAAAGTTTGTTCTTTCTTTGTTTCCTATACCCTTTCAGACAACTACAGGAATCCTCGTTTTAAGGAGTGCCCCCGTTTTAACCAAGACACACTTCCCTGGAACTCCACAAGGTAGAATTCAAAGCAGATCAAGTACTGCAGCACATGCTTTCCACTCTTAACACTGACAGGTCACAGATGTGTGTTCCTCTGTGTGTGTGTACCAAACAGCACAACCAAACTTCACCTCTCCTCTCTTTTCTGCAAGCCACATTTTTACCCCTTCCCTGGGAAAACTGGGGACCTTTCAGCCACAAAGTGGTTTAAGAGCAAAATCAGCTTCAGGACAACTGCTGCTAACTGGATCTTTTCTTGAGATCATTGCAGTTCCTTTCTCCTTTTTCTTTTGAAAGGCACACAAAACACTCCCTCGCTCCCTTTCCCACTACAGAAAATCCTTTGGAGGGCACCTTTGAAGCCTATTCTTTAACCAGGAGCAGCCAAGTGAAAAGCATGCCTTGTTTCCCTGGCTGCTCCTCGGGGGCCAGCTGGGATGGGAGATGCTTTGTTTACATATGAGGCTCAGCTCATTTGCTGGGACATCCATTTTATTTGGACGGGCACCAGGGCTGCTCTGGGTTTCCATACGTTTCTGTGGTTTCGCTGGGTGCTTTCCTAGAGTAAAATGAAGCCCTTAAAAAAAACCAAAAAAGCTTCTTGGCATCAACAACGCCCGGCTGCCCTAGCTAGTGCATTTTGTACACACAGTACGGTATATATTGCTACTTAAGAGCTCTTTTGCAACACAGTGGAGCGCTTTGCTTTGTTTCTGCTTGCTTTTTCCTCCCACATTTTTATCCTTTGGCATCATAACCCATCATGAAAGCAGAAAAGGTCAGGGGAAAGGAAAAAGAAAAGCTTGCAGGATGCAAGATGGGGAGAGGAGAGGAATCTATTCCGAAGAACTGTCTTCTTGCAAAGCAGAGAGCGGCTCCAGAAGATTTGTTATGTCCCAGGCACAAAGTTTTGTGGTGTTTTGGTTTCTTTAAAAAGCAAGAAAGGAGAGAGCAAAAGTGAGCAACCAAAAGAGTAAAGACGAAGAGTGGAAAGAAGAATAGGAGACTGGTTAGTTTTAGCAGAGAGACTGCTGGAAGGAGGGGGGAAATAGTTGTGCAACCCTCTGGAACGGCTTCTTATAAAATCCGAAGAAAGTGAATTAAGATGGGGGAGAAGGGGGGAGAGAGAGTCGCTCAAGTTTTAAATCTCACCCATGAAGAGGCAGAAGAGGTCGAGGCAAATGAGCAAAGCTTTCTTGCTGGGGCTTTTGCTGGGGTTGTTATTCAAGGCTGGGCTGCCGCCGTTCTTGCTCTCGGGAGCCATCGCCTTGTCGTACTTGTAGTTCTGCATGGCAAGCAGGGGAATCGCTTTTCCCAGCTGCGTCTCCTTCTCGCCGCTCGGGGTTCGCGCTGGGCCGGGAGCAGCAGGGGAATCCGGGCGCCGAGGCTGGGGCTGCTCGCTGCCTGCTCACGTCGGAAGAGCGAGCAGGAGGAAGGGGTTTTGCAGGCGGCTGCAGACTTTTGTCCTTGTGGCTGCCTCGGCCAGGGCCCTTCGGGGTCCGCGGGGAAGTTTTCCTCCTCCTCTTCTCAGGCAGCAGAAAGCGCGCGAGTAGCAGCTCCCTCGTCGGCTGCGAAGACCATGCAAAAAGAGCACAACACGGAGGGAAGCGAAAGTTTTTTAAAAGTTGGGAAAGTTTGGCGCAGCGTGATCGGGAATCCAACCAATCCCGGCTGGCGGCAGGAGCGGAGCTTGCAACTCGGCCAGTCCCTTGCCAATGAATGGGGAGAGAGAGACAAGCAACTTGCACACCCGGCCGCGTCGAAAGTCAGGCTCCGGCTGAGCTTGTGTGATCCGACGGGGTTACTTCTGCACTTTTAATTCCTCTGATCCTTTTCCACTCCTCTCTCTTTCCCCTCTTTTTTTAAAGGTTGCTACGGGCTATCCAAGTACAACCCCCTTCCTGAAACTGACATATACATATGATAATTAACCCCACACACACACCCGAAAAGAAAATCCTCTATATGCCCCTAGCGCCCCTTGCGTTCAAAACAAGCCTGCTGAGCTCAGTGAGGACGCAAATCTTGCTAAGGTTGAGTTTCTCTCTGACGATGCCCTCTCTTCCTCTCTCTCCTCCCGCCCTCGCCCTCCCCACTCCCAGTCTTTGCTTGGAAGCAAAGCTGGAAAAGTTTGCTTTGAAAACTTCCGCTGCCTTTTGGTATATCCTGGACGGAGCGTGGGATTTAATTCTTAGTGGGCTCCTGCAGATAACACTCTTCGAAGCCTTAAGAGTGAAACAGAATTTGCGAGAATATCGGGTTTAGTAGGACTCAACCCTGTTTTTCATAGAGCTCATCCCCGGGACATATATGAGCCTCTGAGCATGTGCAGAATTCCGTTCCCTGACCACTAAATACAGCCAATCTTCAGGCACACACAACACCCACACCCACACAGTGGCGTAGCGTGGGGGGTGCAGGGGGGCCGGCCGCACCGGGCGCAACATCTGGGGGTTAGGGTTAGGGGGCGCAAATCCACGGGTTAGGGGGCGCAAATTACTTGCCTTGCCCCGGGTGCTGACAACCCACGCTACGCCACTGCACCCACACACCCATATCTGGGATTTTAAGGTGAAGGAATTTCTCTTGAGAGGGGAAGACTCTTAGACCAACTCACTAACCCTGTCTTTAGAAATTGACCTATAAGCATAGTATAGCTGCCAATTTGTGAAGATATGCCGGTTATGGTCTATTCCAAAATCATGGGGTTAGCTGCACAAAATTCATGTGATTCGTGACTCATAATTTTCAGATACAGTATGCAGTTAGTTTTTGCCTCCTTGCTTAGGAGAATACTCTTTGTCTATGGCATTGTAAACTCTTGCGTGGGTTATAGTTCCCTTATCCATCCCCCTTTTTATTTTCCACCTAAGAGTTTATCTTGCTAAATGAGGAGGGCCAGGACATGGGCATAGCCAGGATTTTTGTTAGGGGGGCAGGCTTTTGGTAGGGGGTGGCAGAACCTCAGATTTGTATTGCTTTTGATTGACTTGGGGGGCAACTGGAAGAAGTGGCTGTTCAGTAAGGTTTAGCAATAAGGATAAAGACACTTAGGAAATTGATGCTCAATACTTTCCCTGCCTGCCTTTCTGACACTCCAGATTCCAATCCCTCCAATGGCCCCCTGTGGCAAGTGATCAAAACATGGGTAAACATACAGTGTTAGTCAGTGATAGTGTACAGGCACTTCATTTGTGGAACTCCTTGTCACAAGAAATTAGGTTATTGTGCTCTTTGTTTATATCCCACCAGCAACTGAACACTTGCCCTGGGCATACCAACATAATGTTAAATCCATCCAGGGCAGAAATGGCTCTGGGTCTTTTGCACCGCCACGTATCTCTTGCCCCTTCTCCTCTTTTCAAACCATTTTTTTCTTTACTAACAGAGTGGCTACGTGCTCTGTAAAGTACAGTCCTGATGAGACCCCAGCCATTTGTTGTCTTAATTTGTCTGGAGGTAAATTGTGTCATGGGCCCGAGCACGAAGTCTGTTAAGCAATGCCCCTGCGTACAAGTGAGGTCACATTGACAAGTAGCAACTGTCATCAGATTAAGTCATTCTGTGGCATGAGTCACAGAATGAAGTTCTTGTGAGTAGCTTTGGGAAATTCAACAGATAAAGCATACACTGCCACTCAATCGCCCCCTAAAACACTCTTCCCACTTTCGTTCTCCTGAATGCTTTCTTGTTCCTTTAAAATCTGGCCATCAGAAGTCCAGCTGCTGTGTACTTCTGAGTTATTTTACCTTCTGAGATATTTTACCTTCCCTCCCCATACACTTCTCAAACCATGGGTGTAGCCAGGTTTTTTTGTTAGGGGCAGACTTTTGTTGGGGGGGGGCAGAACATCAGATTTGTATTGATTTGGGGGGGGGCAGCTGCCTCTCTGCCCCCCCGGCTATGCCCATGTCTCAAACTATTTATACTCATCCCTTGTTTCTTCTTCCCATCTCCTTTAATACCTAGCTTTTCTCAGCCTACAGGAGCAGCGGTGAGGAATTTGTGCATTTATTTGTTTATTCAGATTTCTACACAGCTTAATATATATATATATATATATATGCAGGTTTTGGTGTCCTCGGGTGTCTTCCCGTGTAAAAGTTGGGGTGTCTAGGCGACGTTTCGACGAGGTCTCACTCGTCATCTTCAGGCTGGTGCTTTCGGCTTCTTGTTACTGGAACAGAGCGGGATCTCAGTGTTTGAGTTCCTATAAATACTGTAGAGGGGTGTGGTGTATTGCCTCAAAAGTTCTGGGCAGAGGGGAAGTTCCCAGGCTAGTGTTCTTTTCTTCTTTTGTTCCTTAATTACTTGAGGGATATCTTGAGTGATTTCTTGAGTGATATTCTGAGTACCACTTAGGTGGGTCATTAGGTGTGGATTAGTTGCTAAAGCCTTCGTGTCTTGACCTCTTGAATTTGTGAAGAGTTTTTCTGGGAAGATGGCTGTACTGCACTTAGTTGTGCTTTGGCTTGGCTTCGTGTATAGGGGCGAGCTGTGGTTTTGTGCCCTGTGCCAGCCAGATCTGTGTAGGGATTGCAGGGGGGTGCAGCATCCGGAGGTGCCACTATGGTTTGGTTACTGGATGGTGTCTGTAATTTATCTGTGGAGAGGGTCTGGGTTTGGGTCTGGTGTGGTTGATTGGTGGTGGCGTTCTGTGTGCCTCTGGATCTGGTGTCGGTTTTTGTGGGGAGGGCTAATTTCCAGATGTCTGGCAGGCGGGACGTGTCGTCACGCTTGTTCATGTTGTGAGGGTGTTTCTCTATCTCGATGGCTTCCATGATTATTCTCTTGTGGTGATGTTCCATGTTAAAGAGCAATTTGGAATCTGCAAAATTAATTTCGTGTCCTGTTTCTTTCATGTGTTGGAAAAGAGAGGAAGATTTTTCTTCTTTTTTGACGGCATTCTTGTGTTCTGCGATACGTGCATTTATTCGTCTGTTTGTTTGTCCAATGTACGTGGCTGGGCAGACTTTGCAGGGTATTTCATAGACCCCTTGGTTTTCCAACTGGATTTTATCTTTGGGGTTTCTGAGGATATTGGCTATTTTTTGGTTGGTGCAAAAGGCTGTTTTGATATTGTGTTTATGGAGGATTTTGCTAATTTTATCTGTAGTGCCCTTGATATAAGGAAGGAGGGCCATGCCATTGTTTTCTTCCGTGTCTTGGTTTTTGGGGGGTGTTTCTTGGTTTTTGGGGGTGAAACACCCCCCAAAAACCAAGACACGGAAGAAAACAATGGCATGGCCCTCCTTCCTTATATCAAGGGCACTACAGATAAAATTAGCAAAATCCTCCATAAACACAATATCAAAACAGCCTTTTGCACCAACCAAAAAATAGCCAATATCCTCAGAAACCCCAAAGATAAAATCCAGTTGGAAAACCAAGGGGTCTATGAAATACCCTGCAAAGTCTGCCCAGCCACGTACATTGGACAAACAAACAGACGAATAAATGCACGTATCGCAGAACACAAGAATGCCGTCAAAAAAGAAGAAAAATCTTCCTCTCTTTTCCAACACATGAAAGAAACAGGACACGAAATTAATTTTGCAGATTCCAAATTGCTCTTTAACATGGAACATCACCACAAGAGAATAATCATGGAAGCCATCGAGATAGAGAAACACCCTCACAACATGAACAAGCGTGACGACACGTCCCGCCTGCCAGACATCTGGAAATTAGCCCTCCCCACAAAAACCGACACCAGATCCAGAGGCACACAGAACGCCACCACCAATCAACCACACCAGACCCAAACCCAGACCCTCTCCACAGATAAATTACAGACACCATCCAGTAACCAAACCATAGTGGCACCTCCGGATGCTGCACCCCCCTGCAATCCCTACACAGATCTGGCTGGCACAGGGCACAAAACCACAGCTCGCCCCTATACACGAAGCCAAGCCAAAGCACAACTAAGTGCAGTACAGCCATCTTCCCAGAAAAACTCTTCACAAATTCAAGAGGTCAAGACACGAAGGCTTTAGCAACTAATCCACACCTAATGACCCACCTAAGTGGTACTCAGAATATCACTCAAGAAATCACTCAAGATATCCCTCAAGTAATTAAGGAACAAAAGAAGAAAAGAACACTAGCCTGGGAACTTCCCCTCTGCCCAGAACTTTTGAGGCAATACACCACACCCCTCTACAGTATTTATAGGAACTCAAACACTGAGATCCCGCTCTGTTCCAGTAACAAGAAGCCGAAAGCACCAGCCTGAAGATGACGAGTGAGACCTCGTCGAAACGTCGCCTAGACACCCCAACTTTTACACGGGAAGACACCCGAGGACACCAAAACCTGCATTCCTGTACCCGTGAAAATCTACGAAAGCATATATATATATATAGATATATATATATATATAATTAAATGGTATACAAAACCCTCAGTAAAACAGTATAATAAAAACACAGATACAAGCATAAAAACAGTAGAACAATATTATATTTTTTATTTTAAAAAAACAGTATGAGAGAGAGGGAGAGCCACAATAACCTCTTAAAGTATCTGTAGCTGGCCTGCCACCATCCTTCTGAGCACCTTATTCCCAAAAGGGAGCATTTGTGGATGAACGGTAGTTGTTAAATACTCAGGGTCCACACAGAGCTTTTATTTGTAGGAGTGGCCACATCGCCATTTCTTTAAAGGTGCCAGGTGCCAACCAATCCCTTGAGCTTTCAAACTAAGCCTTGGTCTGTGAGAATCCTGCCTAGCAATAGCAAGGTTCCAAACAACAACCAGAAATGGTTGCATAGCCACAGCAGAGTAAGAGTCTCATATGGCTACCATTGTTACACGACTCCTGGGTAAAAATCTTATACTAAGCGTTCCCCTTTGACCTAAATTAGAGGCCCGTTTCTTAGAACACGCAGGACAAACTGGGAAATGTTTTCAGAAAAACCACCTCAGCAAAGTTGATGGAAGAAGAACACACAGCACCTGTCAATGTGCCAGAGTCTCTCATCAAACATTTAACTTGATCAAAATCTTTTGTATCCCTAATTCAGCACAGACCGCCCTCAAGCCTTCCTCTCCTACAATGCCAAATTCCAAGTCAATTGGCTGAGCCTTTTTCGAACTCTAAGCCATAGAACATACTGCCCCAGCCCCCATTTCTCATTATAATGGTGAAATGTGATTCAGATGACTCGCCCAGGGCTGGCCCAAAACAGTCTGGAATCACCCTCCCCACAGCGAAGTCGGGGTGAGTGAAGATCTACATCAGAAACAAGGGTGGGGGATAAATATTTACCTCAGGATCTTCTACCCCTGTGGTTCTCCAGCCACCTGAGGTGGTCTCTTCACCTTGCCTCATGGGTGGGTCGGCCTTGACTCGCCCTTCCTTAACAAGAGGACCACAACTGGGACTCTATAAATACCTTGTAAATGCTGCATGAATGATTGATTATTATAACAGTGGGGTTATTAACAGGAACACTTCCCTAATGCTGTGATAGCTTGAGACTGTTAATATGTGATTTATTTACGGTATTTATCTTTTGTCCTGGAACAACTTTTATCAGTTATTGGGAAATTACAGAGATTTTTTTGATATTTTTTTTTAATCCCCTTATCATTATATTCACTCTGCTTCCGTGTAACTTACCACTTATGTGTTGGCTTTGAATTTTTAAGGAATACAACTGTTTGCATCATTGGTACAGGAATGGGGGATTTTCCCACCACAAGCCTAAATAAATAGTGTGGGTTTTTCCATGAACCAACCTTTTTTTGCATGAGCCAACCTTATAAGTGCCAAAGATGTGCACAGACCAACCTTCCTTGTGTTGGGTCCTTTCAGATACTGAAGGACAGCAACTCCTTTTGCTTCTGACCATTGGCCATGCTGGCTGGGCAGTGCTGGATTAAACACTGTGGAGGCTCCCAGGCAGTCAAAATCTTAGAGTGGCCCTTGTGTGCATGCTCTAGTGGGACAACATTGAACTAAGAAAACTTGATTGTAATTTTCTGTCACGATCAAATCAATATTATTTCAACCCGTTGTTGCAGGTCCCCTAAAAGGCATGGGGCCCATAGCCCAGTGCCTACCCTGGTAGGCTGGGGCTGGGGCTGATGGGAGTTGGGCTTCAAGGCAGCTGGAGAGTGCTATCAAGTTGGGGAAGACAGGTACTGCCATGTTGTTGTTGTTGTTGTTGTCATCGTCATAAATGATCATGTTTCTAAATTGCTAAAACTTGGAATTTCAGAATTCAGCACAAATTAGAGAGGTAAGTCCAAGTAACCAGGGAAATCAGAACATCCTGCGCTTGCCAGACAGATACAGTGGTACCTCGGGTTAAGTACTTAATTCGTTCCAGAGGTCCGTTCTTAACCTGAAACTGTTCTGAACCTGAAGCACCACTTTAGCTAATGGGGCCTCCTGCTGCTGCCGCGCTGCCGGAGCACGATTTCTGTTCTCACCCTGAAGCAAAGTTCTTAACCCGAGGTAATATTTCTGGGTTAGTGGAGTCTGTAACCTGAAGCGTATGTAACCTGAAGCGTATGTAACCTGAAGCGTATGCAACCCGAGGTACCATTGTACAGTAGTTATGGAAGCTCCAGGATGAGGTATGTCAGATGGTTTGCATAATGTAGTATGTGTTGGTCCAATCATTAATATTGGCACTGATCTGTATGTACTCAAATTCACACACAGGTTTTGTGTGCCTGTGGAGAGATCTGTCTTCATTCAAAAAGATCAGCCCCTTTCATTGAAACGAATGGGAAAGGCTTCTGGATCATGAATATACTGGATCAGACCACTCCTTTTCATGCATACTTGGAGAAAATGGATGTGACTAACTTTGGGGCTCAAACTGTAGTCTGTAGGTAGAGGAAAGGCTTTAGAGATCCACTTTGCTGGGTTATCCAGTTGGCGCTGCCCCTTAAGGAATTGTGGGTATGGGATCATAGATTTGGAAGGGGTCATGAGAGTGATCTAGTCCAACCCCCTGCAATGCAGGAATCTTTTGCCCTATGTGGGTCTCAGACCCTGAGATTAAGAAGCTCATGCTGAAGCAGCAGAGCTATCTATGGTGATTCATGTTTGACTTCCAGATGTTCCAGCTTCTGCCAATTCTGGTACTTAAAGCCGTGCTAGGTTACATTCAATTGCCTTTTTATTATGTTTTGTTTAAAAACTCTTATTATGATCACAACAACGGGAAAAGAAGTGGTTTACCTGTCCTTGAAGAGGAAAAAACCAAAGCCGACAAAGGAAGTTGTGATGCTTGCATTTGCGAAAACTCTTTGGGATTGCAATGTCCAGTTCAACTGAGGAATTTTAAAATGCACAAAGTCAAAAAGTATATTTATGTCTTTAGAGAACAGAACAGAATCCTGCAGTGATTTTATGCACCCTTGTGTCAATACACAGGGGAAAGCCCCCCTCCCATACAAACGAGAGTTGATCACACACAAAGAGTTCTATAGCATCTTGTATTTAAGCATCATTAATGTGAAAGTGAGTTGGGCAAGAGTTCTAGGGAAACACCAGTGATTGACCCTCTTTCCTCCCTGCAGAAAAAAACCCCTTTTTATGTCAGGAAATATTTGTAAAGAATTATGGGTGATGTTCAATATTAGTCACACTCATACCCAACATTAGTCAGTCACAGAAGACCCATGGATTTCACTGAGTCTGCTATGAGTATGACTAATATTAAATATCACCCTAATGTCTTCTCAGGCTCTATATAGCCCTTCTCTTGTGCCAAAGTGCATATGCTCACCCACCCTGTTTTACACAATTCTCTATCACAGCAATGACTGACATATGTCTGCCACTGTAAAACAGCTGTCTGGTGCCAACTCCTGACCCTCCTCCCTTTCTATCTAGTAAAATGCAACAAATCCCATGTAGCTCTCTGTCATCCATTCATTGTATATATTTTGCTGCCAAAATCTAACAATGCACGTTTGCTAAATAAGAATATGAAGGGGTGGAGAGTTCAAGCTGACTAAAGAGGGCACTGTGTGATGTCACTTCCCTTGAGTTTTCTGACCTGAAAAATGACAAAATGGGTTTAAGCCTTTCTACTTCCCCCTACCTCAGAAATCACTCTCTTACCACAGCTTGTATTAATTGTAATAACACTACTACATAGCCTAGTCCCAAAGTTTCCACTTCAATGCTGCAGGAGATGGCGTTTTAAACTCTCCTAACTAAGTTTAAATGTTCTGCTCACATATGTGAGTAATGGGAAAGAAAAATTGTAAAATATATCCTATCCTGCCTATAAAATCCACCCAACACCAATGAAGTTACCCAGTTTGACTCAGGATTCATCCTAATCTGATGGACAAGTCATCTAGGGGACCATCATGTTTTCAGAACTTCAGGCAAGGTGGCACTGAATCTGTATAAACACTACAATAGCTCAGTGGAGAAACAATGAGCTTTCCCATGTTTATTTCACTCATGTCCCATCTCTCCCTTTGCCACAGCTTGAGGGAATGGCTGCTGTTAGATAACTGAGCAAGAGAGGACAGAGCCCAATGGAATGTCAATAGAGTGGTTCTGCAGATCCATTTCTCCTTCACTCATTTCTGGTATGGAGTACTAATTCTTGTTTTTAAAAATAAAAATAAAAATCTTACTATCAAGGAAATAAGAGATTGTTGGGAAAGAATGGACTTGAACCTAAGGAAGCAGCTGCTGCCACTCTTCCATATAATATGTCTTTCTGTGCCATAGCATGTTCATACATGAAAATCTTATTCTCCGATCCACATGGCAGGCTCTGAATTTCTGCTCGGCTTGCATTCCCTTTGAAGTTAATGCAAGTTTCACCCTTGTCAGCAAAGCCAAGGTCCACCATGTTTAGTCTGAAAGAGCGGGGTGGACGTCCTCTACCTAAGAGTCAATCCTGCATCACACTGAATGTTAGATGAGTGACAGTCCCCAACTGATTCTGAATCAAAGGTTAGGGCTCCCTGTGAGTTGAGGCTTCCATTTGCATTTGTCCTGGATTCTTATTGAAACAATGCCCTGCCCTCCCTTTCTACAGAAATCAACAACAGAAAAATGCAGGGCTCTGATCACAAACGGATACCTACTTTCTTGGGAATCTACTCTGAGTAAGTCAAACACTGGGTTCAATCCTTAGTTCTTAATGCCTATTTGAAGATATTCTGGGATGCAGCCTGCTATAGAATTATAGAAGGTGATGAATCATTTATATCATTTATGAATCATTTCTTCTGTGGCATCTCAAAGCAATTTGCAATACAATGATGAAAATATCTAATGCAATTAGACAAAACCAGCAGAATTAGATATAAAACAATTAGCTGAAAGAGGAAAGCCTTCAACAGGTGTCATAAAGGCAAAAGAGATGTGGTGTGGTGGCCCATGGGATCATATTCCACAATTGTGGGACCACAGACAGAAAAACAAAACTCTAAGCCCGCGCCTAACTTCTGTCGCTAGTTGGGCATCTCAACGGGTTCCAAACAGTCTTCAAGTTACAGCCTGGCGTATATGAAAGTATGTTGTCCTTTAACTAACCTGGTTGCAACGATTTAGGGATTAGAAAGCCATCACTACCAGCACATTAAATTAGGACCAGAAGGACACTGGCAACAACTGTTGCCATTGCTGGTTAAAATCTGCTTTGGGGGAAACCCAGAAGAGATTTAGGACCCACGGGAGAGGATTTTCCATTGTAAAAGAAGGAATCCTTGTGCTGTTGGCACAATTTGCGTTAACCCAAAATGTTTAATCCAGTTGCTGTTTTCATTGGGATTTACGTCCTCTGCTGTGGCTACTGGCCCAGTAAGTGGGCAGTTGATCAGACCCTCTGCAGTCCCAATCTCACTAGTAAGTAAAATCCTATGGAACTCGGTAGTATTTGCTTGGACGTAAACCCCATGTGTGGGACCATGCTACACGGCTGTAACCCTAGGCAAACTTACACGGAGCAAAGGCTTGTGAAGAAAGTGGGACTCGCAGCATGCTTGTGTTTATTCAGAAGTAAGTCCCGCAGTCCAGTAGGAATTACTACCGAATTAGCATTAAATCTGAGAGAATTTGGATAGGATTAGAGATATACAATCATGCCTGGACAAATCAATCCAATTTCCAGTTGTTCAGATCTGCTCTTTTTAACGGAAGCTGTTACTGCACATGCTCAGAAATTGCATACAATATTTAGTATCCTCTAAGCAGCGTTAGGGAACCTGTGGCCCTCTGGACATTGTTGGATGAAAGCCCCTATCATCCCCGATCATGGATTGCACTGGCTGATGGGGATTGTAGTCCAATAACACCTAGTGACCTGCAGTTTTCCTTTCTCTGCTCTAGGGAGGCCAGACTTGCAAGGAATATCTTTGTCTGCCATCTTCTGACGTCACATCGATAGAACAGCACCCAGATGCCAATGCTGTCCTCTCCTCAAAAAAACTGAAATAACATTTTACTGGTGTCCTTTGTACATTTTATTTTTAAAGTTTGTCGAAGTGCAGCAAAGCACAGCTATTGTTACCAGAAAGACAGCCAAGCTGCCTGTAGGGTTAGCAATGTGAAAAATGACTCTTCATAAATAGTTAGGTAATTGGAAAGTTATTGAGCTGTTTCCCTGATAATCTGCTTGACAAAGTGAATCAGATTTGATTCTGCTTTCTTAGAGGGTTGAGGTTTCTGCATTTTCAAACAGAAGCAGATGCTACCATCTAGTGCCTTTGGCAAGTATTGCAATCAAACAAAATGTTAAGGGTTTTCGAACATACGGAACCTCATCTTGTAAAATGTATTATGCTTTTTCATGCCGGTACAATGGTGTGCTCAGGTTTTCAATGCTATGGGATACTGTGTTTTCTGTTTGTATCCTTCTGATTAAAAACAAGCTCCAGATGAGTGGCTTCATGTGCATATTAATTTCAAATGCACGTTTTGAAATCTCAGCAGGTTGTGTGTGTGTGAATCTGCATGTGTAAACTGTTGTGCACAATACAGCACATCTACACACACCAATCAGGGAAAAGCAGGGTGAGAGCTACGTGAAGAACAGGAAAGAATATTTGGGATGTAGGCAGTTGTGCATGGAGTTCCTGGTACATGTCAGTGGTGGGGAACCAAATCTGGACTCCCATCAGCCCCAACCAGCATGCCTAATGGTCAGAGACGATGGGAGTTGTAGCCCAATAGCACCTGGGGAAGGGTACACAGGTTTGCCATCCCTGCTACAGACAATCTTCCAGCTGCTCAAGCATGAGATAATATTGGGAAAAGTGAAGAATCTTTCCACCTCCATAAAATGTAGGGGCATCAGACTATAACCTGTAAAAGTATCCACATTTGTTATTATTAATAAAAAGAAGCAAGTATTGTTCTTGATCCTTTCTCAGCTCCATCACCTACTCTCAGTCCCTGCCTGCTGAGGCATCTGTTCATTTCAACAGCTGAGAGGGATGTTGACAGGACCAGAGGAGATGTGGGCCATATAATGAAACCTTTGCATGTTTATTCATGACTTTAGGATTCTAAATGAGAGGTGTCAGTTCCTAGGTGTGGCAACACTCACATGAATGTGAGCCTCCTGCTTTGAAAGCCATTGAAATAGTAAATAATAGTTGGCATTCAGTCAAGGGTGGGGAAACTGTGGCCCTCCAGATATTAGAATCATAGAATTGTAGAGTTGGAAGGGTCTCTGAGTGTTATCTAGTCCAACGCCCTGCAATGCAGGAATCTCAGCTAAATCATCCCTGACAGATGGGCCACCCAATCTTTCATTAAAAACCTCCAAGGAAAGCGAGTCCACAACCTCCTGAGGGAGTCTGTTTCATGGTCAAACAATTCTTACTGTCAGAAAGTTCTTCCCAGTGTTTAGCTGGAATCTTTTTTGAACTTGAAGCCATTAGTTTGTGTCCTACCCTCCAGAACAGGAGAAAACAAGCTTGCTCCATCTTCCATGTGACAGCCCTTGAGTTACTGGAAGATGGCTATCATATATTCTTTTAGTCTCCTCTTTTCCAAGCTATGGCTCCTATCATCCCTGAATATTAGGCTGGCTGGCTGGGAGTGTTGGGAGCTGGGAATCCCCAAAACCTCTAGAGGACTGCAAATTCCCTACCCTGCCCTTAAATAATCTCTTGCCATTTTCCCTAGCCTTGTGCTTCTAAATTCTGTTTGATTCAAATCCTCACACGCAAGCTAGACTAGGGTTAAAATATATTTATTTTGGCAAATGTGTGGTTTGAGCATAGCTTTTGAGTATCTGGGAAAGGTTGATTTGTTATATATATATAACAGCAGACTTTAACAGTAGGTCTTAGCAGTTCTTCATAAATGCAGACTTAAATCACCTAAAGTTATATATACAACTTGAGCTTCAACGTTGATAGAAAGATGGGATATAAAAGTTGAAATTATTATCTTGTGGCTTCCAAAATGGCTTAACTGTCAAATGTAAGTGTCTGGAGCAAAATTAGAGTAAGTGTGGCAGGCTATTAAGTAAAGCAAAAAGGAGAGTAATTATTAGACATTCCAGCAGAAGATAAACAACAGTATTTCAAAATCACAACATTGCCATATGTATATATTTTCAAACTCTTTTTCATGTGGCTGTAGCTCACCTTAGAGAGCTGTGTGTATACTACCCTATGTGTTATGTACACAAAGCAGGCATTTTTGGAGTAAGCTGGCAATGAAAGAAATAGTATGTGTGCAAGAGTCTATATAAAGGCTGGTAAATTCCGACTTTGTGCTGCAGGCTGGCCGGTTTCCAGGAGTAAAGTTTGGAAAGCGAGTAAAGTGGGATGCGGAGGCCGCATTTTCAGGTCACTATAAGGATAGCCTGATACCTTGCAATCTTGCCAGGGAATTGTTTGAAAACAGACTTTACTGGAGGGCTGCAGCTCAGAGGTAGAGCATATGCTGTGCATGTAGAAGGTTCAGTCCCTCACATTGGACAAGCAGGGCTGGGAATGTCTCCCGTATGAAACCCCGCTTGCCAGTCAGTGTACCCCATACTGATCTAGCTGGACCAAAGATCTGATTCAGTTCCGGATTACCAAATAGGCAGAGTAAGCCTTGGCCTAGGGGCCCCCATGCCTTTTAGGGGCCCCGCAACAATGCATCAAAATAATATTGATTTTCTCTTGAAAGAAAATTCCAATCGAGCTTTCTTAGTTCAATATTATTGCACTAGAGTGAGCGCACATGAAAGCTCCAGATATGAAGCTTTCTTTGAGTTAGAGGGACGTGAGTCCTGCCGACTCCAGATCCTAGTATAATATTTGAGATAATTTGCAAGGGGGCCTCCAAGATTTCGACTACCTAGGGACTTCCACAGGGTTTAATCCAGCACTGGTCTGACTTGGTATAAGGCAGCTTTTTAGTCCCTAATTAAAACATCAAACTGGCCAATGCCAACACCTGCTAAAGGACATACAGTGGTACCTCGAGTTAAATACTTAATTCGTTCTGGAGGTCCGTTCTTAACCTGAAACTGTTCTTAACCTGAAGCACCACTTTAGCTAATGGCGCTTCCTGCTGCTGCCACGCCGCTGGAGCACATTTTCTGTTCTCATCCTGAAGCAAAGTTCTTAACCTGAGGTAATATTTCTGGGTTAGCGGAGTCTGTAACCTGAAGCATATGTAACCTGAAGCGTCTGTAACCCGAGGTACCACTGTACTCTCCAAGTGTCCCAATTTTCCAGAGAAAGTCCCAGAATTACAAAAGCCATCCTGGCTTCTGATCTGATCCTGGAATGTCCTGATTTCCTCTACCAGTGTAGCTCAGAGCTATGGCTCTCCCACAAAGCAGTGCTACTTCATTAGTTACTTTCTACTGAATGAATTTATATGTACAATATTTACACCAATAGGCTTGACAACCATATGTCAGGAGTGCTCTGATGGTGTTTCCTGCTTGGCAGGGGGTTGGACTCGATGGCCCTTGTGGTCTCTTCCAACTCTATGATTCTATGATTCTAGGTCTTTAGGGTTTCTAAAGACTGCCCAATCCTGTGCTGACAATGCCACTCCTCTATCAATTATTTCTATAGGGGCAGGAGACACAATGTATAGGAGCAGTGGTTTTAAATAGATGACCATACCTCATAGGACGCTGTCAAAGAAAAGCAGAACTAGAATTGGTTCTGGATGTTTAGCTTTCAAGACTCCAGAGTCCCAATGTTCAGCTGACAGCTCTGTGTGCAAAGCACCCAAGCTCTGACAAGCAGCTGATTGTTGAGGCTTGCAGAGTTCTACACACAAAGCTTCCAAGTGCAGATGGTCAGCTGATGGCTGCTGCAGGCAAAAAGAGGTCACCTGACATCACTGCATGATTGACAGGTGGGCAACCCCAACCACCTGCCATGTTTGGTCTATGGCAGGTGCAGGCAGATAAGTATCTGGCCCACCAGCCAAACCCAACTCCCCAATCCTGGTGAAAAGAACTGCTGGAATCCTTTCCAATTCTTGAAGGGCTAACTCCTTTTCCAACTCCATGCTACTCAGGGCATGCAACCAAAACACATGTGCCTCTGGCTGTGCTTTAAAGAGCCTGAGATTTAAAGGCATGCCAGATTGAATTATATATCCCTCGTGTATTCCTCTAGTTATAGTGCCCACTGCAAGCTGAGTCTGCAGAATTCAGATTTGTTAATTTCAGAGCCATTGTTTCTATAGCACATTGGCATGTAATGTGTTTTCACAACAATTCTATCAGGCAGCTCACTTTTATTTTTTAAACAGATGGGTGACATCATTAATAATAGCAAAAAAGAAAAAAGAAAGAAAAGTTGAAGCACAGCCATTGCAAGAGTTTCACTTAAAACAGAACTCAGAAAAATAAGACTGTAGAAATACCATGAAAATGGTAGGCAGTAGTAACATAAATAGAAGAAAGTCAATCTTCGTGACAACCCACCCTCCACCCTCCCCCTCTTATAAAGGCTCTTCTCAGCTTTTGTGCTGCAGTAGCAAATTGAGCTCCCCTATAGGTAATCTATTTTCCATGGTTGCACAACAGATGGTTTACTTTCCTCAAAAAGTCATTTGCCTCTGCTGTTCTCACTAGCAGACCTGACAACACATGTATCATTGGGGCTGAATAAATAGAGCAATGAAACAAATAATGACAGATATCTCCCCCAAACATAAAATGTTGGTTTACTGGAACCTCAGAGTAATGACCAGATAGATATTGAGATGGTTTTGTCTGCAATCTCCGTTCAGTAAAGGCCCTAGGTGGAGTGCTGTATGATAGACTGTGGAAGTAACTCTCCAAGTTATGCATCTCTCTTGCAACATTGGGGTGGGGGAATGACGAGTCTTGAATCAGTGCTTTGCTATGTGATGCCTTCAAGGTAAAGGGACCCCTGACCATTAGGTCCAGTCGTGGCCGACTCTGAGGTTGCGGCGCTCATCTCACTTTATTGGCCGAGGGAGCCGGCATTTGTCTGCAGACAGCTTCCGGGTCATGTGGCCAGCATGACTAAGCCGCTTCTGGCGAACCAGAGCAGCGCACGAAAACGCCGGTTACCTTCCCGCCAGAGTGGTACCTATTTATCTACTTGCACTTTGACATGCTTTCAAACTGCTAGGTTGGCAGGAGCAGGGACCGAGCAACGGGAGCTCATCCCGTCATGGGGATTCGAATCACCGACCTTCTGATCGGCAAGCCCTAGGCTCTGTGGTTTAACCCATAGCGCCACCCGCATCCCAATGTGATGCCTTACCTTGGTCCTAAAAAATAAACCAGCCTATAGTTTGTACCTGCTTGGAGACCAGGTCAGTCTCCACCAACTATCTTTCCTAGTACTGCACATATATGAGCTGTGATCTCCCATGCACACAAGCAGCAGGAATTTTTGGTAAGTTTAAATGTTTATAGAGAATTGTTGGCTTCAGGGCAGAGTCAAAAAAGCAAACTGCCTCTAGGCTGACCTGGCATGAACCCTCTCCATTGACAGCACTGCCCCCATCATATTTCCCCTTCCTTTACATGGCAGTAGAGGCTCATGATGGGGCTTCTATTAAGCCCTAGATGCAGGTGTGCTGACATCCAGGACAACTAGGAACCATGGGAAATTTATTTCCCATGGCACCTAATATTTCTCCAGATTTGGCAATGCAATTCTGTGGTTGCACAAAGTACAGTGGTACCTCTGGTTACGTACTTAGTTCGTTCCAGAGGTCTGTTCTCAACCTGAAACTGTTCTTAACCTGAAGCACCACTTTAGCTAATGGGGCCTCCTGCTGCTGCCATGCCACCGCCGCACGATTTCTGTTCTCATCCTGAAGCAACGTTCTTAACCTGAAGCACTATATCTGGGTTAGCGAAGTCTGTAACCTGAAGCATATGTAACCTGAAGCGTATGTAACCCAAGGTACCACTGTATAGAAAAATGGATATACTGGGGGTGGGGAATAAAGTATGCATTCAAATGCAGCTATATTAAGGGAAATTGCTTTGCACAAATGTGCACATTAGGCAAAGTTCAAACTAAAAAGCTGGTGAATTTACCTGACAACTTTTTAAAAATTGAAAATTGATGTGGAAATGTGGAAAACGGAACTGAAAAAACTAAGACAGCAAGGGACAGGTGTTGATGGCGCAGTCGGGCAAAAGGTGGGGGGACAGGATGCATTATTCTGTTACATTAGGCATACTTTTACAAATTAAATCCACCCAAAATACTCTATTCAGGCTCTTGTAAATTATAGTGTGGGGGATGCTCCATCTAGTGTTCATCGTTCATGGTTCAGTAACATGTTCACTATGATGCAAGTTTCAATGAGTCAAAGAATTCTATCAGAACACGAACGTTTGTCCAGAATTGCTGTACAGATGCTTGAGATAATCTAAGTGTATACTCATTTATCTCTGGAATGTCAGGACACATCAATCTTGTGCAGCATGAAGGCTGCGAATCCAGAGTGACACAGCTGTCCTTGACTTTGCAGTAAGACAAGTTGCTGTCTTTTAGTCCTCCTTAGTCACTCTTGCTTACAGGGGGGAAACAAAACAACCATCCTCTTTTTCCATTCATGTCAGCTAACACCAAGTGTCAGAGATAATAGGCTCTCCCTTTCCTATTAGGGCACAATAACTACACTGTCCAAATATACCCTGTTATGATTTATGAGCTGTTGAGGAGATAGACAGACTGTTTCTTTTTTAAAAAAAATCAATAGTCACCATCTTTTGAAGGGGAAAAAAGGCATTAAATCAAGGAACCTTAATCAAATATTTCATTTATTATCATCAAGTGGCATTCACAGTGCAACGCTATGCAAGGAATCCCCTTGAGTTCAATGGTAGCTGGCTGTAGCAATATTCCCCAACCTGGTGCCCTCCTGATGTTTCAGACTTCAGCTCCCAGCAACCCCAGCCAGGATAGCTATGTTGGCTGGCATTGATGGTGTGTTGATTAGGGCTAATGGGAATATAGTATAAAACTATGGGAGAGCATCAGGCTGGGGAAGGTGGTTGTGTATAAAATAGGAAAGTTAGAATGGTAGCCATCAAAATTGTATTTTATATTCTATTTTGTAATTTTGTCGTCTTTGTAAGCTACCCAGGGTACATTTGTTGATGGGTGATCATATGGAATACATGCATAGATATATAATGCCTGCAATCAAACTACATAAAATGTTATTAATTTAAAAAAAAAACCACATGCTAAGCAACCACAGGAGAGACAAGGCAGAACTGAGAAAGCAAGGGCATATAAACCTAGCACAGGAAAGTCAGACTGGAGGTAGAATTCATTGCAGACTGGGCTTTCAGTGAAATCTATTACAAGAAGACTGCAGTAGGATATAGGACAAATATAAGCTGCATGCCCTGAACTGGCAGGATGATGGGGAGTTGGAAGAGAAGGAACAGGATTCTGGCATGGGGTTTAGCCGGGGCAAGCTGGGAATTGGGTTGGTGTAGGAAGTACTCATGGGGTGACAGAGGATGGTGAGGGGATGGAGGTCACTGCACAGGAACCAGAGAAGCAGGACCCATCACCAGAGCCAGAAGGGCCCCTGTCTCCACAAACACAGCAGGCTCTGAGGCATAGGGAGCAGCGAGAGGGGTTGCTTTAGGAGGCTGAGGCAGGCAAAGGTCCACAGCCCAGCTCCCTAGCTGGCCAGCTGGGGATCACTAGTTTGGTGAGGAGGTTTGTGATTCCTCAGTTTGAGTAGGCTCCAAACAGGTGAGGGTCACATGCCTCATCAGGCCCACATGCTGCAATCAGCTTGCAATGTATAAAAGGGCAGCTGAGCTGAGATGCTGTGTCTGCTCAACTGCCCGTTGGTGGTCCTCAGCTTGGATGAGCCAGGTTCTCTGCTGAACTTTGGACATGTGGATTGATCCTGGACTGGGGACTTGACATGTTGACTTGCCACCAAGTAGGCTACGGTTTCGTTAAGCTGCTAAACCAATGCACACACTTGTACATAATCTCTTTAGTGCATGTAGTTACTTTGTTGAGTTGTTCTTATTTAGGTACGTTTGTTTCAAATGGTTTAACAGGGTTCCTTTAAAAAAAATATCATTTTGCTATCCTATATGTACTATCGGTGATAAATCATGCAACCTTTAAATATAAAAAGCGGAAAACAGGAAACCAAGTTGTGTCATCACATGGTTTCTTCACTGTTGGAAAGATAATGTTGCGCTTGAGAAATCTTGCCTTGAAAACAGTGGTTTCTTGCACGTGGTTATTATTGATGCAGAGGGAAGAGCAATAATGTAGGTATCTGTTCCAAATCCTATAAGAGAAACCACAATTTTACTAAGAATTGATGCTACAATGTCTTCCAATGTAAGATAGTGAATACATTGTCATACAGAATAAAAGGTTGCTGGGAATTGTTTACATATGAAAACAATCTTCCCACCCATTTCCAGTCTGCTGAATGCCACTATATTCAACCTTTTTATTTAAAAAGCTAGATTCTAGACTGACATGTTTATTGCTTGCTTCCCTGCACCCCCTCCATTCACTTGAGCTGTGAAATATTCACTGAGGATTTAAACAGGCAACTAATGTTCTTTATATTGGCTGCTGTGAGAACAATCCTTTAAGGGGGTTGTGTTGATACCAGAAATAATGAGAACAATAGTAAGCATATTACTGTAAATTATACTTCAGTTTTCCTGTATTTAAAAAAAATATATTTGGAATAAATCATTCAAAGAAATACTCGCATTGCAAAAACGCCTTATCCTTGACTAAAAATAGCACAGCTATGGAGCGTCTCATGTGGGGCTTTCATTTTAATTAATATTTCAGAGCTGTTCCTTGCAGATGAAGAAAGTAAGGCTTCTATTCATAAAAATGCTGGCATACTGCCACAAAAATGCTGCTTTATTGAGCAAAGAGGGAAAAGTTGGAATGTGTCTTTCCAGGAGGAATGCGTATTATTTTTATTTAATTCATAAATCCTTTTTCACCCCATTGACTAAAGGTGAACTTTTTTTTAAAGAACTACTTCTGCTGAGAGGGTAAGGGGGAATGGCACTTAAAATAATCAGAAGAGAGACACTGCATTTAAAAGGGCTCATTAAAAAAAGTTATTTTTTTTACTACAGAAAGCAGTGTCACAATTGTGCTGGAGCAAAAAATGAAACAGATCCAGACAATTAACAGCTAACAAACAATAATTTGAGTTGGCTAAATCAGCTTGAAATAGGGTGTTACAAGACAATTGAATTTAGCATCACAAAAGAAAAAGAAAAAAGTTTAAATAAGGTAGGTGTGAACCAGTTAAGGTATGTTCACAAGCAGTACCAGATTTACGTATAAGCTAAACAAGCTATAGCTTAGAGCCCCACTCTCTGGGGGGCTCAAAAAAAATATTAAAGGGAAAACCTGGATGTACATTTCCAAAATATAAGATAAAAATAAAATAAAACCTACATACAGAAACAGTGTTTAGTGTTGTGTAGGCTCCTATGATGTAAGCAATGGGCCCCGCCTGCTAGCCTGCTCCCTAAAATATCACAGGTTTGCTCATTTCTACATCAATTACTTTGATAAAATGCATATTTAGTTATGTGCAAATGGCTTTCGATACCTATTAGGTCCATAAATTACCGTATAGCATATATTCAACACAAAAAACAGCGACAATTTGTTGTTGACAAAGGACAGCTGGCCATATAAAGGGCCCCATTACCTTCAGTAGCTTAGGGCTTCATCAAACCTAAATCCGGCCCTGTTCACAAGATTATTTCCTAAGAATATTCCCACCCCACTCCCTTTCTGAAACGCCTAAGATAGACATTGTACAAGACTTCCTGTACTTTCAGGGCAGATCTCTATTACAAATATTTATTGATTTTTATTACCAGTTTAACTGCAACGGCTTCCCTCAAAGAAACCCAGGAGTTGTCATTTGGCAAGAGGGCGGATAATTCTTTGTTGACAGCACCTCTCACAGAATGTCAGTCCGCAGGCCTTCCTGTAAAGAGGGAATGGCTATAAAACAGGTTTCAGTTTGTGGTGAACATGTGTGCTCCTTCTGACGCTTTTGTATTAATCCTAAAGAGAAGGAAATACAAGACAGTGCGTGCTGTTTGAATGGGTGACAGTGGGTAGGGAATAAACACCCTGCTCCCACAACTGTATTTTTAAAAATGTGGGAGAATTTTTTTGCTATGAACTTTTGGTGAAATGAAGTTGCCCCCCCCCCAAAAAAAAAGCTCTTCAAAATTCTACTTTGCAAATTGTGATCTTGAACAGTCACTGGGCTTTAGCTTAATATTTAGTCAATGTTGATACAAGAACATAGAGCATAAGATCTCTGCTGGACCAGATCAAAGGCTCATCTAGTCTAGCATCCTTTTTTTGTAAGAAATTTTTGTTAGTTTTCAATGACAGTCCAATAATAAGCATCATTATAGCAATACCAATTCATAATACGATTATGAATACCAATCATTCAAATACCAAATTATATAATTTAGTTAAGAGTGACCTCCCATGTGCTAGATTTGACGGTTTGATGATTTTATTTCTGCATCCCAAAATCTTATTAGTTTCAATTACATTCAGGTCATAATAGTAATCCCTTATACAACTGCAATATTAATACCGTAACTTCTATTTGTGTTGACACTTTAAATGATTTATAAAACTGAAAGTGAGGAACTCAAACTATATCTTTGTTCTTCTTGTGTGTGGCAATTATTCTGTCCGTGGTGTTTCGTCCTGTCCTTGTAAGATGTTATGTCTTTCCCCCAATTGTTACTGTTATCTGTCATACTTTGGGTGGAGCCGATATCCCATTTTTGCTTCAGAAATTTCTCCATCACTCCGTCCCGTGCTTTGTTGTTTTGCACCAAGAACTTTAACAACAACTGCAAAAGTCACTCTGTCCCAGTAAATAAACTGTTGCCACCATTTTCCCTCTCAGCCTGGGAAGAATGACTCGATAAAGAACCTTCAGTTCCTTGACAGTTCACAGACTCCTTTCATCCTTCCATCCAGCTGAACATATATGAGCAATTATACTTCTAATTAAATTAAATTCCAAGTCTTCTTAGTGTTATTCAGGTCACTTCGTAAATAATAAAGGCTGGGGAAGAGTCAGCTCTAAGTTTCCATCATTAACCTTTTGCAAAATAGAGCTTCCCTTCCTTTTTCCTTTTTTTACACACAGTTCCATTTGATGTTATATTCCATTTTTATAATCCCAAGGCAGACCACAGTGGGACTATTACATCCCTTAATCAACTGGTTCTTCCTGCCTAAGTGTAGAACCTTACATTTTTCCCTATGGAAACTCATTTTGTTAGTTTGCGCCCAGTTCTACAATCTGTTAAGGTCATCTTTTAAGAAACAAATAACAAAACCTATAGATGGTGGCTATAGTTTGTAGTTTGTCTGGAGTAAGATAAACCACAATCTTGGGTTCAAACATACTGCTAAGCCAAATGATGGCTTAGCTATAGGTAAGGTAAAAAAGGGTAAAGGACCCCTGGACGGTTAAGTCCAGTCAAAGGCGACTATGGGGTGTGGTCTCATCTCGCTTCAGGCCAAGGGAGCCAGTGTTTGTCTGCAGACAGCTTTCCAGGTCATGTGGCCAGCATGGCTAAACTGCTTCTGGGGCAACAGGACACTGTGACGGAAACCAGAGCGCACGGAAACGCTGTTTACCTTCCCGCAGCAGTGGTACCTATTTATCTACTAGCACTGGCATGTTTTCGAACTGCTAGGTTGGCAGGAGCTGGGACAGAGCAATGGGAGTTCACCCCATTGAGGAGATTTGAACCGCCGACTTTCTGATTGGCAAGCCCAAGTGGCTGAGTGGTTTAGACCACAGCGCCACCCACGTCCCTAGCTATAGGTAGTGCGGCAGCAGAAGGACCAGGAAAAAAATGAAACCGCTGCAATTTTTGTGGGTTACCTGTACCTTAATTGTGTGTGAACCAAGATAATACATCAGTAACATACACTGCCTGTCTGGAAAACAATAGATAAGAACCTGGACTGAAAGTTTAGTAGCTGGTTATTCACAACCCCCTTATGTCTCTTAAAAGGAGGTGCAAGTATAATTGTCAGATTTAGGGCAGTGTGGGTGGTTCCCCTGCACATGGTGCTGAGAAGAGGGGGCACCAACCAACCACTCACTCTATATTTATATGGGTACCTACTGAGAAGTTCCATAAAAAATTCAAATATACAAAAATGAATTATTGTGAAAATGAGAAATATTGGGGTGGGGGTGGCGATTTGTCTTTGCTCAGGGTACCACATTACCAAAGTCTGCCCCTGCAAGTATAGTAGTTTGGGATAGAAGGCATTGTTACAAAGCATTTGTTCCCTTCCCTTCAGAATTATTTATATACTGGCTTGTATCAATGGCTTCAAGGTGCTTCACAAAAATTAAAACATGGTTAGAGTGCTGGACTGGCAGCTGGGAGGTAAGGATTCAAATCCCCACTCAGCCACGACACTTCCTGGGTGGCCTTGGGTCAACCACAATCACTCAGCTAACATACTTCACAGAGGAAGAGAACAATGTACATCACCTTGGAATTCTTGGGTGAAAGGTGGGATAAAAATGTAAACAATACAAATAGGTTATGAAGTAATCAAAGAATGAGAGGGCTCATGTGTGTCACTGTGCATTCTGGACATGTCAAATAATTATTTATGAAGATGGATCAGCATTCTTCAAGAGAATAATTGAAAATGGTGGGGACATAAAACAACCTCTGCATAAGATCATCTACGAGGAAATCTATTCAAGGAACTAGCAAAAAGTGTGTGAAGAGATAGTGACAAGATCTTGATGGGAGTATAAGAAGGAACAATCAAACCTTAAACGTTTAAGGCAAAGAACCCGAAAAATGCGTTGAAGTTATATTTGAGGAAGAAGGTTATGTATTTAATCTGAATTTGGTTTCAGGCTGAACTGGAAACAGTGTTTTAAAAAATTAATGCACCTTATATTGCCAATATACTTATGACCCCTTGCATTGTAACAGACAGACTTCTGTTCAATTGCAACTTACGAGTTGTGGGTGCTAGGTAGCTGGAAAATAAATAAAGAAATATTAAACTCTCCCTTGATTAATAGAGGATATTTGGTAACCAACAACATCGCATGCCTGTAGGCAAAGCTGTTTTTTTTAAAAAAGGAAAGGCACCAACTCTTAATTCTGCTGACCTTTCCCTCTATTCATTTGTCTAAGAACTCTGTGCTCCAAGCAAGTCATCTGATAGCACTACCCATAATAGTGAATTCAGGTGTTGAGTGCCCAAATAGGCAACAGAGCCAAAATAGGCAAACTGAGAACACACAGTTGTCTTCTGCTGCCTACTATCTCCCTCTAGACCAGAGTGTTTAACAATATCCCAACAAGTAGCAGTCATTCTTTCTAAATTGCAAAGTCCCTGTGCTTAATACTAACTCGGGAGGGCTGACATTTATTGCCATTTACACTCCCTTGCTGCTTCACTTGCTCTTACTGCTGCCCCCCCCCCAACCAACCAATTAAGCTTTTATCCCATTTTTCTAAATGACAGGATATCAACTGCTGCCTTCAGACAAGCCTATAGGTTTCCTCTACTGAAGAATGAGATTCTGAACAATTTTTGAATCTTTGGATCTAGAACTGTGAGGGGAAAGTCTTCATCAGGCAAGGCCTTCTTCCACCTGCCTTGCCCCACCCTCCAGTCTTGCTTCTCAATTTGTATTGTACTGTATTACTTTATGCACTGTAACTTGCCGTTGTTTTATTGATTAGTTTAAACAGAAATCTACTCTTAATTATAATACTTTCCAATTTTTATATGCTGATATTTAATATTCTATGCTATTCTAATGGATTTTTGAATATTACTTTATTTGATAGAAGTTGCTTATTTTAAAGTTTTTTTATTATCACATTTTTGTATTGGATTAGATTGTTATAAGGTGTACATTCTTTGTTTCTTCAGCTTGGAAACCGCCTTGGGTATTGTGAAATAGAAAGACGGTATACAAATTAAAAGTGAAATGAAAATGAAAAATGAAATTTTGAAATGCAGCCAACAATCATCCTTGATCACCAATGCTAAAAACTAGCAAACCTGAGGAACGAAAATAGATGCCTGGCACATTTAATGTCGTTTCAGATTTTTATCTACTTCCGCCAGCTTGCATTTTCCCCGCCAGAAGCCGTCTCACTCAACTTCCTATGGATACTTCCAAAACCACACATTTGGCAGCCACCAACTCCACTCCAGCAGCGTGCCAAACATATTTTTCAAAAGGTGGTAAAACAATATATACATACCACTGTTCTTCTGTTCAAGGGTTAATGTGAGGGTCTAACAGAGCAATGCTACACATGTCTACCCAGAAATAGGTCTCTTTTTAGTTCAACGGGACTTACTTCCAGTTATCCATGTATAACTGGATTGCAGACTAAAACGGTTTGCACTGCAAAGTTTCAGCTCAGGAAGTTATCGAGAAAAGAAAAACACCCAAGCATGGAGACTTAGAATGAGCTCCTCCTTTGGCAATTATTCAAGGAACAATGGAAGGACAGCTCTGCTTGTGTTCCCTTGCACAAGATCAAGGTGGACAAAATGTTCCTTCTGCAATATCGGTGACATATTGATAGACCTCCTTTCAGCTGGTAGAGCACGAGACTCTCAATCTCAGGGTCACACTGTGCCAAAGATTCCTGCATGGTAGGGGGCTGGAATAGATGATCATTGTGCTCCTTTCCAATTCTATGATTTTTCACAAGGCGGCTTACTAAAATAAAACAGTAACAGTAAGATAAGGAAGAGAGAGCCTGGATAGCTCACTTGGTTAGAGCGTGGTGCTGATAACGCAGCAGTATATTCCTGCACTGCAAGGGGTCGGGGGTGGACTTAGATGATCCTGAGTTCTGTGCTTCTACGATCCGGAAAGAACCTAAAACCGCAAGACTGTCTCTGAGCATGTGTCGAGTGCAAGGCCGTACCCACAGTCTAGTCCAGCGAAGCTTGCAGGGGTGTGTGGGAGGGCACGAGCCCTTTCTCCTTTCGATGCCATTTTATAGAATAAGTTCCTTCCCTTGGGGGCCACCCGGCGCCTCCAGAAGCTCAGCGCCCCCCGTCCCTTACCTGGCCCCCTCCCTCTCCTGCCCTCCCTCTCCGCGCCGCCTGCCTGCCTGCCTGCCTCCGCCTCGCCTCCCCTCCCGGCCCTGCCCTGCTGCATTGTGGTCCGGCCCGGCCGGCGGCGGCGGCGGCAGCGCCGAGCGAAGATGGCTGAGAAGCAGCCGCAGAAGCACGACGGGCGGGTGAAGATCGGCCACTACGTGCTGGGGGACACGCTGGGGGTCGGCACCTTCGGCAAAGTCAAGAGCTGAGTATGGGGCGCGGGAGGGGCGGGCTCGGGGCTGCAGCCGAGGAGGGGAGGGAGAGAGATGGAGCGCGGGCGCGAGGAAGCGCCTCTCCAAGGCGCAGCGCGCACCCCCCCCCCCAATATACGCACACGCGCCGCAGGCACCAGGCGACAGCCCCGCGCTCAGTTACCCCTCCGTCTCCATCCTGCACCTTTCCTCCCCAGAGCCCCCTCCCCACCCCCTGAAGCGAACACCTCCCCCACCCCGGTGCCCCCCACCCCACAGTATATCCCTTTTTATCTGAGGCAGCCACCGGCATAGGAGCCAACTCACAAAAAAATGTTTGAGCCCCCCCCTTCCCGTTTCAAAGTTCATGGGCATTGCCCTTCAAATGGCATCCATGTCATGTGATTGGTTATGTGGGGCTTACCTGGGCCCCCCAATATTTTAGTCAAATTGGCACCCCTGGTAATGCCACTCAGACACAAACACACGTGTATATGTGATCAATTATGTCATGGAATGTGATCAGTTATGTGTGGCAGGACTTACCTGCCCCCCCCAATATTCCATTCAAGTTGGCACCCCTGCTTTGCATTTTCATCTGACCTTCCATTCAGCCAGGCACCCAGTCCAGAATTTCCCCCCCCCCCCCAGCTCCTCCCATAAACACCTTTGCACTCTCCTCCCTGCTGCTTTCAGAAACCCCACAATAGGATGCTGGGGAATGATGACAGGGGCTTAGAGAGTCAGGGTCTTTTTCTCATGCTCTACCAACTGATATATTTGGAAGTTCTCCTAGGGTTAGAAGACAAAAAGCTCTTGGCTTGAAATCGGGAGCACCTGGCAAGCCTCCAGCACACATACCTTCCTCTTTTCTCTTTCAGTCAGCGCTGACAGTACACATGAGCTGTGTATATATGCTTTAGCAAAATAAAAGTGTCAGGGAGAGGGGTCCCTGCCCTGATGAGAAGGGAACGTGACACTGTGGAAAGGACAGGAGGGGATAAATAGAGGCAAAACGTGTGCAAGCCGAATGCGGTTACCCACACTGCTTGGCCTCCAGTTAATGAATCACACAGCCTTTCCTCCCTTCCTTCCTGTAAGATGTGCACTGCATTGTGAGCCCTGCCTCTGGCTGCTCTGGCATGTACACATCTTGCTCCCTCCAGCATTTGCACAAGGTGCAACAACATTGGACATCTTCAGCTCACATCACCTTGGTCTTTGGCTGCCCTGAAGTAGCCTTTTAGAATAAACTTCATGGGCATGCTGTCACCAAAGAAACAGTTCCAAGAGGAATAGCTGTGTTAGGTCACAAAACTCTTGGCTAACAGTTTAATTATGGCATCATCAGTTGAAATGAACTGGACTTCATGAAAGCTTATGCTGTTATAAATTCAGCAGACTTTGAGGTGTTAAAGCTGAAGTGAACTGTAGTCCACAAAATCTTGTTTTATCACCAAAGAGGCTAATTCAGGAAGAGATGCTAAGCTATTAGAAGCTATTGCTACTATTATTACTATTTATGAAGTTGTTGTTGTGAGATATTTGTGAGATATGTTCAGTTGGGTTTACTCCCAGGTAAATATAAGCAGGATTGCAGCCATATTTGTTACATTTTTTTAAGATGCTCAGGTGACAATCATGGTTCATTCTACCCATTTTATCGTCACAAAAAGCTTGAAGTGGAAAAGTAGTGAACTGCCCAAGGCCACTCAGTCGCTGCGTGAGGATTGAACCTGAGTTTCCTCAGTTTAAGTCCAGAACCACATTGATGTCTTAATCACACAGACCCTTCCATCTGTCATACTCTGCCCAAATCATATCCCAATCATTGCAAAATAAAGTCCAGGCTTGTCAACTGCCACTTGCCAAGTTGCTTGTAGGGAGCAAGATTTGATCCCAAGCAGGAAATTATTTTTATTCTTTTCCCCTTAACAGTCTGATCCTATGCATATTTTACTCAGAAATGAGTCCCACAGCTCAGTGAGGCTTAGTCTTAAATAAATATGTATAGGATTGTTGTCATCATTCATTGGTGTGCTATAGACTACTAATGTGGGTGGGCTAGTAAAACATTTTTTAGGGCTAGTAACTTTAATGGGCTTATTTGCAAGGTTGAAAAAAACTGTTTTTCAATGGGTGTGAAAGGTTAGGGCGCAGCACACAGTAGCTAGTATCTAACTTTCTTAAGGACCATTGTAATAATTGAGCTGAACCATTTCCTATAATGTTGCTAAGGTCACCCTCTGAGTAGACCTACTCAGAGGGAAATACTGTCTTTCAGAATTCCTGCCTTATACCATTTAATTAAAACACAGATGTGTACACACACACACACACACACACACACACACACACACATGTGTTAAATAGTGTATCATAGGGAGTTGTTGTGCCTCTGCTTCATGGTTATATTAGGAACCTGAGTTACCGCACTACGCAACAAATAACACTGTCTCTCTCGCCTGCATCTCTTCAGACATTCAAGTAGGCTTAACAAGTCCCGAGGGAGCGAAACAATAATATCTCTGTATCAGTTCCTTGCTGTAAGCAAACGATGGATTACAAAGCAGACTTGTTTATTATTAATTATTAATGTATCGGCACTAAGAAAACCACAAACAGACACATGTAGTTTTTTTTTTTTATTGATAACAAATGAAAGATGGGCTACTCAGTTGCAGCTTAATACTTTGGTTTGTTTGCTTTGCTGGTTTGGAGTTTAGCAAATGTTCTGTGTGAACTACAGCAGGTTGTAGAATAGATCATCCTAAAGTGGTCACCAAAGTGGACAACTGGGACTTTGTCCCATTGGAACATAATTACCAGTACATTGTTGATCTGGGAGCTGCCAGATAAGCATTTATTTATTACATTTATATACAGTACTACCTTTTATCTTCCAAGGATCTTAAGGTGGTGTATGTGGTTCCCTCCCACCCATTTCGTCCTCACAACAACCCTGTGAGGTAGACTAGACCATGGGATGGTGACTGGCCCAAGGTCACACAGTGAGAGCCAGTGTGGTGTAGTGGTTAAGAGCGGTAGTCTCGTAATCTGGGGAACCGGGTTCGTGTCTCCGCTCCTCCACATGCAGCTGCTGGGTGACCTTGGGCCAGTCACACTTCTGTGAAGTCTCTCAGCCCCACTCACCTCACAGAGTGTTTGTTGTGGGGGAGGAAGGGAAAGGAGAATGTTAGCCGCTTTGAGACTCCTTAAAGGGAGTGAAAGGCGGGATATCAAATCCAAACTCTTCTTCTTCTTCTTCTTCATGGCTGAGTGGGGATTCGAACCCTGCTCTCCCGGGTCGTAGCCCAATACTCTAAGCATTACACCACACTGGCATAAGATGATAGACTTCCTTCTGACAGAAATAGCAGAGAGTAAATTCCAATTTCAAGGATGTATCATACCCGCTGGGTGATATTCAGCCTTAGTTATAGAGTAGTCCCGCTGAAATCCAATAGGTTTAAGTAATTTGCTTGCAGATTTCAATAGGTCTACTTTGAGTATGACTAATGTTGGCTATCACCCATTCACTCAGTGATCACCAGCATTGCTATCATGTGCTTAGTCTCTTTCCCACTCAGTTATTCCCTAAAATATCAAGGGGTGATTAGGCCCTCACTCTGCCCCCTCCCCATGTATAAAAACACAAGCCTTAGCTGCATCCTCAAAAGAACGTGCAATGTGTGTGAGTTCAGCTGCAGGAGCAAGCTGTGAACTCAGTGAGTGCTGTTCCCACTACTTCTAAGGCCCAGATTATTTCATGCATGTGTATATACAGCTGGCATCTTTGTTGTTTCATCTCCCAGAGCAAAATATTAACAGTACAGTTGTCAGGAAACATGTCGTGCTTTGCTCCTGTACAATACAAACGTAGCATTCAGGAAGTCGCAGGTAAACATTTTTAGAGGCTCAAGATGAACGCATTATCACCTGCTAATGTATGCAGAACAAGCTGCTGCTAGAGGTATAGGAATGATCAAACTAGGATAACTGTTACTAGACTAATTTGTGGCCCATATTTTTTTGGCTGTGGCACTGCAATAGGGGGCTGGAACAAAAGTTGCCAAGCATGGGTTTTCTAGGATCCTGGGAGCATAGTTACAACCTGGAATATGAAGGGGTAACCAGATGCTAAAGCTGACATGGCCCTGCATGTTTTAGTGTTTGTGTAGATATAAGAAAAATATTCTTATTTTGGCATCTGCATCATATTGCAGCAATGGTAAGAAAAGATTCACCCCCCCCCCCCGCTTTTATGCAGCTGCATAAAGCACAAAAGTAAAATCCTCTTTCACACTTAGTCACCCAAAGCATGAAAAGCTATATGATGTGCACCCATTTTGTTGAAGCAAATACCTTAAGTTTGCACAGAAACATATTGAAGGACTTGGTTTCACTCTGTGTTTGGCTGTTTATGAAACTGCATAGTGGCTGCAGCAGGCAATCGAGGGATATGGAGCAGAGTGAATTTCCATAACAGGAAAAGGAATGATAATTCTTATTTAGCCCTCCTGTTGTTTCACAGCAATTGGTTGGGAACATTTCCCAGGGTTTATGTTTGCTAGAGAAAGGTCGAGATAGAGGCATAGATTTTCACTAGAGGCACCCATTGTCAAGTGGGATTCAACCATATACGGGCATATTCATGTTGCACAGTCAGGGTTGGTTTGATTTAGTGCCTTTGTGAAACAAGCCCTCCTCCCCAAATATCAGACTTCTTGCAAAAAGGAATGCGATGGGGAAATGCATTGGAAAGGGTGGATAATGCTACCTTCATGTACCTTTGTCTAGCCTCCCTGCAAACAAATCAGAATAAATGCTCACTGCTCCATAGGTCATATAGCTAGAGGAAAAACCCCTTTTCAGTGGTACCCCAGCTGTGGAATGCTCTCTGCAGTCTCTTTGGTGACAGGTGGAAAAAAATGTAACCTCTTGATTTTTAAATCTAAAACCTGATTCATTTATTTCTTGTTGCTGAAACCTTTTTGTTATATGGATTTTAATCTACACTTTGTATTTTACTTCATTATTAGGGGAGGATAAAAATATGGTTGATCTGTAAAATAAATAAATACACTTGTGCGATGCAGAGCATAGCATCCTGTTAACATTTCCTAGCCTAGCCGAGTACATAAAAAGGAAACAAGCCCAAGTGTTTTTATTTGGAAGTGTGGCAAAGCACTTTATTTTTAGAACACTCATATTGAGGAAAGAATTTCAGACTGCTCTTATCTCTGCTAATAATAGCGACTTGCTCACCCTATACAGCTACTGCTTTTACCACTCTGCTCCGTTCTTTAGTCGGGGCCACAGTCACTGTCACAGATAGTCTCTTGCCTAGTTTTAACATTCCATGACTTTTAAATTAGAATGCAAAGCTGTGTGAGAGTTCAGTGAATTGTATCCTAAATGGCATTTCATTGTTTGCTGTAACAAGCATAATGGCTTCTGCTAGAACCTTACAGCTTGGGACATTCTGTAAAACTCCCGTTTGTTTGTTTTTCGTTTCCAGAGGGGGTGGCCACGTTGGTCTCTTGCAACATGACACACACTTTTCTGAGTTACAGATATGTTTGCGGGGAGGGCTGTAAACAGTAAGGTCAGAGGAAATGAAATGCAGAAAAGCACAGACAGTGATAATTATGTAATTAGCAGCAGTGATTCATAAAATGTTAATTCAGACATGCTGGCATTTGTAAGCCAATTAACACATGACTTTACTAAAAAAAACAAAAAACCTTTGTCTTAATCCAGTCCATAAATAATAGCACTGAACTCTTGATGCATTGTAATCCAACTGTTTCAAGTTGAAGTCTCCCTTTAAAGTTCCTTTGCCCCCAAGATGGCCACTCTAATGTCACAGACACATATTCTGTGAGGTTGAAATATTGCCATTTCTGATCTCAAATTTGTGTCTTGTGAGAAAAGAGAGAAAGTGGCTTTCAACTGCAGTGGGAGCATATTTGCTCACTGGAGTGAACCATTTGCCCTTGTTGGCAAAAATAAAAATAAAAAATTAAATCACTGGCAGCTAACATCCTTCTTCACAACCTACGAAGAGGATGATGAAATTGGGGTGGGAAGAACATTTCACCTTAGACTTAAAATTATATTATTACCTTTTGTGATTTTTGTTTCTGTTCCGGGCCAAATACCCCCTCATGACTGTCATTCTTATCCAGTATACATTATATGTACTTCAATAAAACATGAAACTTTTCTTTCTTTCTTTTAGTTGGAGAACACCAGCTCACACGGCACAAAGTAGCGGTCAAAATTTTAAATAGGCAAAAAATTCGCAGTTTGGATGTGGTTGGGAAGATCAAACGAGAAATCCAAAATCTGAAGCTTTTCCGACACCCCCATATTATTAAATTGTAAGTATTGCTGCCACTACTCCCATTGTTGTATGTTGCATGAAATGGGGATACTGCTCTCAGGGACCCTGTGTGCTCCTGTTACTTTACTGTGTGTTGAATTAATATTTTCAAAGGTAACCTGCAATGCAATTCCAGGCACATTTATTCTGGAGTAAATTCCACTGAACTCCACTGAGTTTACTTCCTAGACACGGGTGGCACTGTGGGTTAAACCACATAGCCTAGGACTTGCCAATCAGAAAGTCGGCGGTTCGAATCCCCGTGACGGGGTGAGCTCCTGTTGCTCGGTCCCTGCTCTTGCCAACCTAGCAGTTCGAAAGCACGGCAAAGTGCAAGTAGATAAATAGGTAGCGCTCCAGCGGGAAGGTAAACAGCGTTTCTGTGCTCTGCTCTGGTTCGCCAGAAGCGGCTTAGTCCTGCTGGCCACATGACCCGGAAGCTGTACGCCGGCTCCCTCGGCCAATAAAGTGAGATGAGCGCCGCAACCCGAGTCGGCCACGACTGGACCTAATGGTCAGGGGTCCCTTTACCTTTACTTATACTTAGAACTACAGCCTTTGCTTTTCTGAACCACAGTAAGCAGGATCTCTATTGGGATTCTGTTAATTTATGACTACCAGATTAGAGTAGAGGGAAAGTTCTAAAATATTGTTGTAAAACGTTCATCTCATCATCTGGAAGCTTGTGATAGTAACATACAATGGCTGGATTATACTCTGTGCTCACTGAGGAACAGAAATAAAACTTGGACTAGCTGATGGATTTGAAGTAAATTCCTGGATTTTATGGAAGGATTTGATGCGCATTTGAGCAATTTCTTGGGCGAAGCAACTGAGTTTTCTTGTTAGATGTGCATCTCACTCTCTGGGATATTGTGGTTCTGTGCAAAAATGGATTTCTGAAAAGTAAAATATTTTGACTATTATACTTGGACTTCCCTATCCTCTTGCCACTACGATTCAGTTTTACCATATTACTCGAGACTGAGTATTATCTCCCATCTTTTCAAACATTCTTGAACATTTGTAGCCACAATGGAAATTTGAAAAGAGGGTTAGTCATAAGTGAGGTATAATTATTGTGCAAAGATTCCAAGAGATTCAATAAGCTTATGGAAGAAGAAAGGTAAATCCGTCAGAGCCCAGAAACAGTTTATATCTGCTTTTATCATAAAGAATATAATAAAATTCACCTTAAGAAGTGGAAAGCAATTATGCGTGAAGTGCTAATTTTAAGGAAAATGTTAGTTTAGTAAGATTAAGTAAGCACTAGCTCTTGTCTCACTATTGAAAAAGATGCAGATAAAAAACAACATAATTTTTGTGTGTCTTTTTGTTAGGTACCAGGTCATCAGCACACCAACAGATTTTTTCATGGTAATGGAATATGTGTCTGGTGGGGAATTGTTTGATTACATCTGTAAACATGGACATGTAAGTGACTTTTTCCATTAAGGATAAATGTGTGGGCGGGAGGGAAGTGAATTCTACCGATCTATAATATCTTTGCTAAATGAGGGTTCTTTTTAAGGTTATTAAGGCCAAAAATAGAACTGGCTTCATCACAGACCTATCTGGAATGACTTGCAACTGGCCTGATGGCACTGCAGTGTCCTACACAGTCTTGGAGTGCAAACATTTTGCTGCTCCATCTTGCCTTGAACTGCATATCATTTGAATAAACATATAAGAAGCAAGGCAATAACCAGTAGCAGCTTCCTGGCTCTTTATATTTGAATGCGTTCTGGCAAATGAAAGCAGTTTGGTGATAGTGATCCAATCCTAAATATGTTCTGACATGTGTGCTTGTAATGGTGGTGCAATTTTTTGGGTGACATTGGACTAGTAGAACAGCCGTTTCAGACGATGCTGAGCATTTATTTGCCGTTGCAGTATAATTTAGTGATAACTATCAGTTTACTATATAATTGCCCAGAAAAGACAATGAGCCACAGAATTTCCTAGAGTGTAGGTGATAGTTCAAGCTCAGAAGCAAGACAGAAGTGCTTGCCTCTGTAAATTTACATTTTACAGCCAATCAGCACAATTCATGGTTGAACAGTGTTTTATTTTTGTTGCCCAGATTTTCCCTGAAATAGAAATTATTAAATGCTTTTTAAAACATAGAATCTAAATTCTATGCAAAAGCAGTAATAATAAACAGATTTTGATTGCACTCCTGTACACATGTACATAAGTCTATTTTAACTCAGCAGGACTTAGTTCTGAATAGACGTGCTTAGGATTGTGCTCTTTCCATAGCGCCAATTCACAGGTTAGAGAGGATCTCATATCTATTTTTTCTTTAATCCTTTGGAAGCTATTAGCAGAATTGAAATGCTCCCTGCTGCATGCTATGTGATTGTCACCTCACCACTTGGACTGCATAAAATTCAGTATTTGAATTTTTGTACCCTGTAGTCATAATATTTCCTAATTTGATCCCTTGTTCATAATTTATTGAGAGGATATTATAATCTGCTATATAATTATACTTGTTATAGAAATATGTAAAATGTTAAGTATGTACTATCATTACCATTGTTTTACCACTATGATTAAGTGGTGAGGCGCATCCATTAATGGCCTAAATTCAGTTTAAAA
Organism: Podarcis liolepis; assembly: GCF_965112155.1. Lineage (NCBI taxonomy): Eukaryota > Metazoa > Chordata > Lepidosauria > Squamata > Lacertidae > Podarcis > Podarcis liolepis. The sequence continues at coordinate 58,636,795 of NC_139559.1, forward strand.
ATAGTGTTTCTATTAACAGACCTAGTCAACTCAGGCTGTTTCACAACAACTGCTAGGATCTTGCAGACTGAGACTGCAGCTAGGGGTGCCATTTTTGAATGCTCTCTAATTGGGGGATGGGACTTTCCTGCAAGTATAAAAACTAGGACACCAGGAAGGATCTAGCCTGGAATAGTCCTTGTTGTCCTAGGGTTGTTTTCCTTGTGGGGTGTATCGGTAGGTGCCAGTGCCGGATTTACGTATAAGCTAAACAAGCTATAGCTTAGGGCCCCACTCTCTTGGGCCCCCCAAAAAAAATTAAAGGAAAAAGAACAATTGGATGTACATTTCCAAAATATAAGATAAAAAACCAAATAAAATAAAACCTATATACAGCAACAGTGTTTTGTGTTGTGTAGGCTCCTATGTTGTAAGTAATGGGCCCTGCCTGCTAGCCTGCTCCCTAAAATATCACTGGTTTGGTCATTTCTATATATAGGGTGCCTACATTCTGCATGGCCTTTTTGCGTGGCAACATGTGCAAATGGTTTTAGATACCTATTAGGTCCATAAATTACCATATACAATATATTAAACACAAAAAAACAGTGACGATTTGTTGTTTACAAAGGACAGCTGGACATATAAAGGGCCCTATTACCTTCAGTAGCTTTGGGCCTCATCAAACCTAAATCTGGTCCTGGTAGGTGCCATAAAAAATATGATCTCTCTCACTTGGTCTGGTATAGCTCATTCTACTCTCTTTCTCTTAAGATATGCACAAAGAAGAAGAGATTAAAAACTTCTACTTTTGCTTTAGTTTGTGATGTCTGAACTGAAGGAACTGTGACTTGTTCTGTGTTTAGTTTAAACAAACCAGGATCATACCATGATATGATATCTTGCTTTGTTAACAGACCGTAGTTTGAATAAACCATAGTTTCTCAAGTTCAGGCATGACAGGAAACTGTAGTTAGTTGGTGCTCTCCTCATATGCTTGAGGGATAGGGGCAGGGGACCATGAGGCTTATTTCAACAACACTAGTACATTATGGAGCTGTGGGACTAGGTGAAAATGTGACCCCACTCTGGCACATTCCTATTTCATTCTACTGTAGATCCATCCCCAATAGCCGGGGGGGGGGGGAGCAGATCTTTAACTGTGCTGGCTTTAGGTTTAAGGTTCTGGCCTGGGCAAGTTTCCTTGAGTGGGCCTTGTCCTCCACACTTTGCTGACTTGCCAGTAAAAGAGCTAGCAAGCAGGTGGCAGTACCTGCTGATCCTAATTATTACTGCCACCATCACTTATTTCCTCATCCCCCTCCAGTCCAAAATGAAAAGTAAACAAACAAACCAGTTGCAGCAGTGGAGAGGAGCAACAACAGGGCCAAGTCTTGGGCTTTGGCCGATGCCCAAGTATGGCCACCCTTAGAGGTCAGTCCTGATTTCAAAAGTATGAGATGAAGAGGCAGGGCCTTCTACTTTGCTGTCTCTGGCCCCCATGTTTGGTTTTTCCAAATTGGGTGCAGTCAAGGAGTAGAAAGCAAAAGTAACAAGGGCAATCTAGTTTCTTCAGTTTGCAGAGGCCTTTGGAAAATTACTGCCATGGGCTGCAATCTGTAGCAGAGAAATTTTTCAGAGGTGAACAATTGATTGGTCAAAGCAGCACAGTTTTAAAGCTTAAAGGCCTTTAATTATTTGACACACTTAATTATAAGAGAACAGTGCAATGGAATGTCTCCTTGGGATGGCTCGCCTCTGTTTACTTGTTTGCTTAGTGTTGCTTACAGTAATTCTGTCTCTTGTGGCCCATTAAGGGGGCACATTTTGTCTCGCTGAGTATCCTTTCAGGACAAAAAACATTAAGCCTTGTTTCCCTTCCTGTGCATTTTTCTAGGTTGAAGAGCACGAAGCCAGGCGTCTTTTCCAGCAAATTCTGTCAGCTGTAGATTACTGTCATCGGCATATGGTAGTTCACAGAGACCTAAAACCAGAGAATGTGCTGCTGGATGCAAACATGAATGCCAAGATAGCTGATTTTGGTATGTGACCCCAGCAGCATTCCAGAAATGTGACCAGCTCTATGCCAATTGCTGAACTGTCTCAGGGCTAACATCCTTCAAAGAACCCAGCATCAGTTTTCATCACCATTAGCAGTTTCTTTGCTACTGTGAAAAACTTCCCAAGTTGAAAACATTAGTCCCGTCTTCACTGAGTATTAAACCTGAAGGTGGACGCTTACATAACTGGATGCTTCTCCATACTGAAAGTTTAAAAAAAATCCTGGCACATAATAAGTTGATTTCAGGGAGAAGGGTCCTAGCCTTGCCATTTCCCTGGCATCTAGTTTTCTACATCTTTTTCTTTATCTTATATGGTGGAACACTCAGCCATATGAACCTTCACCTGCAGACTGAAACAATACAATTCAGACATTCACTTATCACCTCTAGGGAAAGCAGCCTTTTGTTGTCAGTGTGATTATAGATATATAATAGAAATCATTTACAAAATTATTTTGGATCTTTGCCACTTTTAACATTTCCTCTCAATATTTCATGCAGTTCCGTGTGGCTTCTTATACTATCAGGTTTCATTTATTTATTTTTGTCCCATTGACCATAATACTGCCCCTTAAAGCAGACAGGACAGGACTGATTGTATAGCACTGATATTCAGGTTCATGCTAGACATATAGAAACATGAGGTCCTCATCTCTTCCCCTTGGGGCGTACAGATGCCTTCCCTCTCTAGGCCTCCATTGCACAGAGTTTACTCCAGCTCTTGAGTAACCTAGATGAAGGAACCTGAGGAAAGATGGTCCATTGAATTCTCTCCAGGGGAAATGCTTAGAATAAGCTTTGAGAATCTAGCTTTCAGTTTGAAGTAGATCTTTACAAAGACCTTTCTACCTGTAAGGAATTGTTTCTTAAGCAAATAATGCAACACAGTTCTAAGAGCCTTTTTAAATTTTTTAATCTATATATTTCCCTTCTGCCTCCCTTGCTATTTCACACACAAATACCCTTCTCTCTCTTCTAGCAATGTCAACAAATGAGTCTCTCTTTTTCTCTCCCTTCCACAACCTTTTAGGGCTGTCCAACATGATGTCAGATGGCGAATTCCTGCGAACCAGCTGTGGCTCGCCCAACTATGCAGCACCAGAAGTCATCTCTGGAAGGTAGAACATTAAAGACCAATGGATACCCTTTTGATCAGAGGCATGTTTTTGACATGGGATTCATTCATATAGCTGAGTAGTTCGTGGTCATTTATATGTGCTTAGGTAATGTTCGTATGGCAGCATTCTGTCCTTCTGGTTGCACAGTTTGTTTTTAAGCAAGAAACAATAGCACCAAAAGGATTTAAAGTAGATACCAGGAATTGACCACCGAGGTTATTTCTGTTGACTGCACCAAGGCAAGTCCAAAGAGAGTGGACACTTCTAAGCAACACTCGAGAGAAATGTTAAGGATTTTTGGAGAATGTAGGGGAGAGCAATCAAAGAGAAGAGGCTTGAGCAGTTCCAGTATGATGAACAGGCTATGAAATAAGTTCAGGGAGGATGTTATTGTAATCAGATGCGCTTCCAGTTGTCACTTGGATTCAAGGCGACTGTTTAGCATTGCTTCCTTTTTCCCTCTCCCAGCTACTTAGGGTGTCCTTTGGAACTTCAGGCAAGATACTGCAATGTCTTAAGGAACTGGTTAATGGCACCTTCCTTTTGTTCAGATTGTATGCTGGCCCAGAGGTTGATATCTGGAGCTGTGGTGTTATTCTCTATGCTCTCCTCTGTGGGACTCTTCCTTTTGATGATGAGCATGTCCCAACCCTCTTTAAAAAGATCCGTGGAGGTGTCTTCTACATTCCCGAATACCTCAACCGTTCAGTTGCCACCCTCCTTATGCACATGCTGCAGGTGGATCCACTCAAACGAGCAACTATCAAGGACATCCGGTAAGGTCTGGTGCCAAAATTATAACTCGTTCCATACTAATATTTTTTTGATGATCTCTGAGAAGATCTTCAGAGATAATCAGCCAATATGTCCTTTAGAAATAATAATTTTAAAAAAGGAAATTGGCTGAACAGGGAATGGAGCTGACAGTTTGGAAAACATCTAATCTAACCAGCTTACATTGTTGCTACGTTCTCTTTATTGCTATGTTCTTTACAATATTTCATAAGGAGTGACTGGGAGAAAGCAAGATGAAACATCACCTAATGCAACCTCAGTTGTTGAAATAGCAAGAGATAGGCATAGCATTTGAATAATCAGAAGTGTCACAAGGATGGCTAAAATCCCTCAACTAAGCAGTACATGTCAAACTATTTATATGGTCCAAAATTACAACCCACCATAGCATTGTCTGTGTTTCTTTCATCTTCTGTTTCCAGCTCATCCCAATATCACCAGGAATGCCATATCCTGAAGCCTTGGGTGCCATTGTGAGAACATGCAGTGTAGTATATGACTAAAGAATGTTGTTGAGACTGCTTTGTCCCTTATAGCACATAGGTCACTACACCATGTGCTGTAAGGGACAAATAATTTATAGTTCTTCCTTTAATCAGCTTGTTTTACTCCTGCTAAACTCTTTGGGTCCGTAGTTTCTCAGAGCAGCGCATTTCGAAACCTCAGCCCTTTGAACTCAGAAGGGTTAAAGAGGGTTAAAGCTTGACACTTATCATTTACCATTTTAGTGCCATGCTTGGTCTTTTATGATGAGTCAGATCTAGGATGTTGCATAAACAGTATTATTATTCATTAGAGAAACGATTCCTTTTAGAGAACACGAGTGGTTCAAACAAGAACTGCCCAGTTACTTGTTTCCAGAGGATCCTTCTTACGACGCCAATGTTATCGACGACGATGCCGTGCGGGAAGTTTGTGAAAAATTCGAGTGCACTGAGTCAGAGGTGATGACCAGCTTGTACAGTGGGGATCCTCAAGACCAGCTTGCGGTTGCTTATCACCTTATTATTGACAATCGGAGAATCATGAACCAAGCCAGTGAGTTCTACCTTGCTTCCAGCCCTCCCACTGGCTCTTTCATGGATGACACTATGCACATCCCTCCGGGGGTGAAGCCCCACCCGGAACGGATGCCTCCTCTCGTAGCAGATACTCCCAAAGGAAAGTGTCCCTTGGATGCACTGAATACCACTAAGCCAAAGCCGTTGACTGTGAAAAAAGCCAAGTGGCATTTAGGAATACGGAGTCAAAGCAGGCCTTATGACATCATGGCTGAAGTGTACCGTGCTATGAAACTGCTAGATTTTGAGTGGAAGGTAAGGAATACGAATTCTTTGAATGCTATTCAACGTTTGATAATGGAAGTTTATATTTTACTATCTGCATACCAGGTTTTTTAATACTTTGTAAACAACTTAGAAGCCTATTTTGGCATTAAATGACATTCAGATTAAACAATGCATTAATTAATTGTGCACTGATGCATTATTAATAATATTTAATAATGCATTAATTAATTAATTAATGCCTCCGGTAAGTTCTCATTTAACTGGCTTTGTTTATGTATTTGCTGATGCATTCAAATGCTGCCCCCTCAATATAATAATTCTCAGAGCAGCTTAGATCAAGAGAACAGGACAAATAAAATGCACAAGAAATATTTAAGGAATTTAAACAGTGGATAAAGTGAACAGGGAGATTCAATCAGAGTTAAAAGGTTCGCAGCCTGGTAGAGTGTAAAGGTCTTCGCCTGGTGCAGAAAGGACAGCAGAATAGGGACCAGGCCAGACTGCCCAGGGAGGCAGTTTCAGGACTGGGGCATGACAAACAAGGAGGCCCAGTGACCACCTGCCTCACCTGGTAGTGGAGACACCTGGAAGAGGGCCTCCAGCAACTATCAGAACATGGGCAAGTAGGCACTCTCCAGGTCCCCAGCTGTATTAATAATAACAGGCATAGCAATCCTAAATGAGATTGAGGAGGAGAAGTGGAGCTGCAGATCTTCCACTGCAACCCAAGCCTTTCTAGCTCATGCTGCCCGAGGTGGAAGGCCTACACACACACACACACACACACACACACACACACGGTTTACACACACACACAGACACGGTTTTTCATTTTCTTACTTTCTCTGTACTTCTGACCCAGGCTGGTGCAGCAGAGGGGCCTGAGGTTAGGTCCCCTCTGGGTCTGTGCAGGACTTTGGATCTGGCCGCCTCACCACCACTGGGACAACTGCTGTCCGCAGCTTTCTGCCCAGCACAGCTGGAATCTCTGGTTCAGTGGCTGGCAGTGAAGCATCCGAAAGCCATTCTAGCCTCTTCCAGCCATCAGCACCTGGGAGTTAGAATTGCACTGATGAACAGTCTTCTAATGGCCATGATAGTATTCGTCATGTCTCATCGTTAATTATTATTAGCTTACTCTCACATCATCCTCTTTGTGAATATTAGCACCTTCAAAGCGGTTAAATAATGTATATTTTTAATTACTGACCTAAAGGGGGTGGGGGACAAAACATTCTTTTTTAAGCTTCCTAAGCTTGAGGATAGGCAGATAATTCTGCCTTGCACAGTGGTAAGGATAACAGGAGCTCCACATTTCTAATTATAGTAGCTAATTCCCTTCTGGGTAAATAATCTTACTGAAAGCTCCTAATAAATAGATGTTATTTCTACATGGTATCCAAGAACTGTATGGTCAGAGGTGAAAATGCAATATTGTTCCCTTAAATCTGTCTTAAATAACTTGGTATTAGCTGAGTCTTCTTTTTGCCACAGAACTGTGGTAGTTGCTGGTTTCCACAGTATTTCCCTGTACATAAGGTCCCTTCATTTCACAGTCTTAATGTCAGTCACTTCCAGCCACATTTGGGGGTGAGCTTGATCTTGAGGATTAATGATTATCTTCGTGAGGTTTTCTGTTTTCCTGTGTATGCCTCCACCCCACCTTTTTGAGCTAGTGGTTTATGAGCAAGAATTAGTGTTGAAGCATCATTAGATTCACTTTCTTTCGTTGTTCTGATTTAACTTCAAGTCCTCAGTAAGAAATGGAAACGCAGTCTTCTGCTGCCTTGCTTACTGACATATGCTACATTCGATATGTTTACTGAAGCAGCTGCTTAAAAAACAAACCGCGTATGCACTAAAGATAAATACATACAAATTTTAATTTAAGGAACCTGTGCTCCTTACCTGTTCTGCTTGCTTAGATGTTGATTATTTCCCTGCTGCTGCTGTTTTGGTATCGCCTTTATTACGTTTTGTTGTGTGCATTTTGATTCTTTGTTTCTCTTGGCTGCTTTGCCTGTTGCTGAATGAGAAAAGCAAGGTACAGGTGTTCTAAAATGAATAAATGTTCAGCGAATCCTCTGTATGTATGCTTGAAAGTAAGTCTCACTGTCTTCAGTTGGGCTCACTCCCAGGTACGTGTACATAGGATTGCTTCCAATATCCTGTACAAACTGAACCAACATTCCATGCCAAGGAAAGAGAATTCTGTGACCTATACATTTTAAAACGAAGCCAAAATTGCATGTCTTTGCTTATTTTGAAATAATCTAACAATTTGCTTATTTGGAATAATACTTCTAGTCATTGTTAGGGCACAGAACTACGTAGGTAGAGAAAACCTTGCCTCCTAATCATCACAATTCAGCTGTCCCATACGTTGTCTGTTGTTAGAGTCATAATGACTAGAAACTTGTTGCTTATAGAAATAGGCCATGGGACCCCCCCCCCCCAATAATGTGGTCAATGCCAGTTTCCGCTTTTGTACAGTTGGTTTTCTCGTTCACTAATACATAGCCCTCCTAACTAGAAGCCCAATAGGAGAGAAGCTTGTAGTTCTTTTAACCCCCATCGTTCTGCCCAGACACTGAGGTCCAACGCCGAGGGCCTTCTGGTGGTTCCCTCATTGCGAGAAGTGAAGTTACAGGGAACCAGACAGAGGGCCTTTTCGGTAGTGGCACCCGCCCTGTGGAACAGCCTCCCATCAGATGTCAAGGAAATAAGCAACTATCCTATTTTTAAAAGACATCTGAAGGCAGCCCTGTTTAGGGAAGTTTTTAATATTTAATGCTGTATTGTTTTTAACACTCAATTGGGAGCCGCCCAGAGTGGCTGGGGAAACTCAGCCAGATGGGCGGGGTATAAATAATAAATATTATTATATATTATATTATGGATGGCGGGACTAGGACTGCTGCTCTGATTACCTGACTCCTCATGTTGAAAACCCTCCCTTTCATGATGGAGGGAAGAAGGCTTGAGAAGAGTTTCCATGAAGGATATTTAGAAGAAAAACACAGGAAGGAATGGAGCAGGTGGAAGAGAGTCTATAACAGCCTGCCGTGTTCCATGCCTGAGCTTTTCCAGGAATGCCTTCCCCTCAGAGAACATCTCTTTTAAAACTAAGAACCAGCATCAGAGAGTGGGATGGGTTAACTAGCACATTAAGGACCCTGCTATGCTGGCAGGGGCTTAGGGGATTTATAGTTCAACTACATTCGAAGGGTTGCAGGTTATCCATTCGTGCCTGAACATAACAAGGGTTTAGCGTACGATGCAGGAGCCCAGTTTGGACTTTCTGAATAGAAAGCCTGCTAGCTACACCCCTGAGGTTCGTGCCCCATCTGAACAGTGTGGTGTGATGGAGAGAAATGTTTCTAAAGGGGGATCCGGGTGCATGTGTATAGGCTCCATCCTCTGTGATGGGGAAGTGGCAGTGGGGAGGGGCCGGCAGGCGAGACTCCATTGTCTACCTGCACACAATCAAAGTCACCCAGAAGGGAACACCTTGATCGATCTGGCATTTTACTTCCTTTCTGTTCGTTTTGTAGTAATACCGTGTGCTGTGTTACTGGAAAACTTAAAAGTCTGTGTCTGTAGTTAGGGCCCGTTATTCATATAGGCTTATTTAACCAAGTGATTGCTTCTTCTTTTTTTTAAAATGATATTTATTAGAGGTTTGAAAGTTACAGAAAAAAGAAGAAAGAAACAATAAAAAGTTAAACAAAACAGAACAATACCTTACAATACATCAAAAATAAAAACAAAAAACAATACAGCAAAACAACCAGAAAAACAAAAACATTTAAAAACACATCCAATATTTCCGTGTCTTTACCTTTCATTTACTTGTTTCATCGACCTCCTCACGCCTCCCTTTTTTGTATTCTAGTTCAATTAGCTATTTCAGCAAATCCTTTCCATCTTTCTCAATTTTTGTTCTATAATTTATCTTAACACAATCTAACCTTAAATTTTCCACTTTGGTCCATTAACAATCTATTTTTACTTAATTCTTTATAACGTTTCTGCTAAAGCCATATAACTTCATTCCAGCATCCTTCTAACATTCATTAATTTTGCAATATTTCTGTAAATATACTTTGAATTTTTTCCAATCTTCTTCCACTGACTCTTCTCCCTGGTCTCGGATTCTGCCAGTCTTTTCCGCCATTCCATGTAGTCCATCAGCTTCATCTGCCATTCTTCCCGGGTGGGTAGATCTTGTGCCTTCCAATGCTTTGCGATAAGTATTCTTGCTGCTGTTGTAGCATACATAAAGAAAGTTCTATCCTTCTTTGGCACCAGTTGGCCAACCATGCCCAGGAGAAAGGCCTCTGGTTTCTTCAGGAAGGTATATTTAAATACCTTTTTCATTTCATTATAAATCATCTCCCAGAAATTCTTAATCCTTGGGCATGTCCACCAAAGGTGAAAGAATGTACCTTCAGTCTCATTACATTTCCAGCATTTATTATCGGGCAAATGGTAGATTTTTGCAAGCTTGACTGGTGTTATGTACCATCTGTAAATCATTTTCATTAGATTCTCTTTTAAGGCGTTACATGCCGTAAACTTCATACCTGTGGTCCATAACTGTTCCCAGTCAGCCATCATAATGTTATGTCCAACATCTTGTGCCCATTTAATCATAGCAGATTTCACCGTTTCATCCTGAGTATTCCATTTCAACAGCAAGTTATACATTCTTGACAGATTCTTAACTTTGGGGTCTAACAATTCTGTTTCCAATTTTGATTTTTCCACCTGGAAGCCTAGTTTTTTGTCCAAATTATATGCCTCCATTATTTGATAATAATGGAGCCAATCTCACACTCTATTTTTTAATTTTTCAAAACTCTGCAGTTTTAATCTGTCTCCCTCTTGTTCCAGAATTTCCCAATACTTCGGCCATTTGGCCTCCATATTGAGTTTTTTTCTGAGCCTTTGCTTCCATTGGGGACAGCCATCTCGGGGTTTTATTTTCTAACAGGTCTTTGTATCTTATCCAGACATTAAACAGTGCTTTTCTGACAATATGGTTTTTAAACGCTTTATGTGCTTTAACCTTGTCATACCACAGATATGCATGCCAACCAAATACATTATTGAAACCTTCCAAATCCAAGTGATTGCTTTGCAATAACCAAGTGATTGCTTTGGGGCTGACTTCAGGGCCAAATATTTGTTTATTTAATGGAGCCTTTCTA